>NC_064824.1:76655607-77905607 GCF_024166365.1 Elephas maximus indicus | reverse complement strand
ATGGCTTTTGGTAGAATAGACATTTTTACTATGTTAAGTTTTCCTATCCATGAGCAAGGTATGTTTTTCCACTTATGTAGGTCCCTTTTAGTTTCTTGCACTAGTACTTTGTAGTTTTCTTTGTATAGGTCTTTTACATCTTTGGTAAGATTTATTCCTAAGTATTTTATCTTCTTGGGGGCTACTGTGAATGGTATTGATTTGGTGATTTCCTCTTTGATGTTCTTTTTGTTGATATAGAGGAATCCAAGTGATTTTTGTATGTTTATCTTGTAACCTGAGACTCTGCCAAACTCTTCTATTAGTTTCAGTAGTTTTCTGGAGGATTCCTTAGGGTTTTCTGTGTATAAGATCACGTCATCTGCAAATAGAGATAATTTTACTTCTTCCTTGCCAATCTGGATGCCCTTTATTTCTTTGTCTAGCCTAATTGCTCTGGCTAGGACCTCTAGCACAATGTTGAATAAGAGCGGTGATAAAGGGCATCCTTGTCTGGTTCCTGTTCTCAAGGGAAATGCTTTCAGGCTCTCTCCATTTAGAATGATGCTGGCTGTTGGCTTTGTATAAAAAAAAAAAAAAAAAAAATTTTTTTTTTTTTTTTTTATAGATGACCTTTATTATGTTGAGGAATTTTCCTTCAATTCCTATTTTGCTGAGAGTTTTTATCATGAATGGGTGTTGGACTTTGTCAAATGCCTTTTCTGCATCAATTGATAAGATCATGTGGTTTTTGTCTTTTGTTTTATTTACATGGTGGATTACATTAATGGTTTTTCTAATATTAAACCAACCTTGCATAAAAAAAAAATACCTGGTATAAATCCCAGTTGGTCATGGTGGATTATTTTTTTGATATGTTGTTGAATTCTATTGGCTAGAATTTTATTGAGGATTTTTGCATCTATGTTCATGAGGGATATAGGTCTGTAATTTTCTTTTTTTTGTGGTGTCTTTACCTGGTTTTGGTGTCAGGGATGTGGTGGCTTCATAGAATGAGTTAGGTAGTATTCCATCATTTTCTATGCTTTGAAATACCTTTAGTAGTAGTGGTGTTAACTCTTCTCGGAATGTTTGGTAGAACTCTGTAGTGAAGCCATCCGGGCCAGGGCTTTTTTTTGTTGGAAGTTTTTTGATTACCTTATCAATCTCTTTTTTTGTTACGGGTGTATTTAGTTGTTCTAGTTCTGATTGTGTGAGTTTAGGTAGGTAGTGTTTTTCTAGGAATTCATCCATTTCTTCTAGGTTTGCAAATTCGTTAGAGTACAATTTTTCGTAATAATCTGATATGATTCATTTAATTTCAGTTGGGTCTGTTGTGATATGGCCCATCTCGTGTCTTATATGGGTTATTTGTTTCCTTTCCTGTTTTTCTTTAGTCAGTGTGGCCAAGGGTTTATCAATTTTGTTAATTTTTTCAAAGAACCAGCTTTTGACTTCGTTAATTCTTTCAATTGTTTTCCTGTTCTCTATTTCATTTAGTTCAGCTCCAATTTTTATTATTTGTTTTCTTCTGGTGCCTGATGGATTCTTTTGTTGCTCGCTTTCTATTTGTTCAAGTTGTGGGGACAGTTCTCTGATTTTGGCTCTTTCTTCTTTTTGTATGTGTGCATTTATCGAAATAAATTGACCTCCGAGCACTGCTTTTGCTGTGTCCCAGAGGTTTTGATAGGAACTGTTTTCATTCTCATTGCATTCTATGAATTTCTTTATTCCCTACTTTATGTCTCTATAACCCAGTCTTTTTTGAGCAGGGTATTGTTCAGTTTCTAAGTATTTGATTTCTTTTCCCTGATTTTTCTGTTATTGATTTCCACTTTTATGGCCTTGTGGTCTGAGAAGATGGTTTGTAATATTTCGATGTTTTGGATTCTGCAAAGGTTTGTTTTATGACCTAATATGTGACCTATTCTAGAGAATGTTCCATTTGCACTAGAAAAAAAAGTATGTTTTGCAGCTGTTGGGTGGAGTGTTCTCTATAGGCCTATGAGGTCAAGTTGGTTGATTGTAGCAGTTAGGTCTTCCGTGTCTCTATTGAGTAAAGTAAATTTTTAATATCTCAAACTGCATTTGAGAAGGTCCTATGAAATGAAGGGAAGAAAATGAAACTCTGTTCAGGTTAATCTGTCTGTGTTTCGTTTGTTTGAATAAACCTGTTGACCCATTGCCATCGAGTCAATTCCAACTCATAGTGACCCTATAGGACTGAGTAGAATTGCCCCATAGGGTTTCCAGGGAGCAGCTGGTGGCTTCAAACTGCTGACCTTTCTGTTAGCAGCCGATTTCTTAACCACTGAACCACCAGGGTTCCATTTGTTTGAATAGAAGAGATTAAACATATAAATGAAGGTATCAAGATAAAATCTTGTTCCTTTCTCATTTTCAGTAGTAGGACTGGGTCTGCCCTTTTCCAGTTCTACTTTTATCCACATCAAATGATAGACAATTAGTAGATCTTCTGTTCAAATAAAAATGTTTATTTGCTTTTCCAATTTACCATTGTAACACTAGAATGCTGAAAGCATTTGAACTTTTATAGTAAACAATAAAAAAGCCTCATAAAGCTTCTCACAAACTTAATTCTTTTCAGAAATTCAGGTATAATCCTCATGATTATATCTACATTGCAATATTTGTGTTGCCAATTATTGTATCTAGAATTATTCCTTTAACTCCATGTTCTGTTTTTTGGGGGAAACTTTGCAGAGGACATGTTTTTAATAGGCTGTAATCACATGAGTACCAGGGATCTTGGCAAGTAGCTATTAACAGTATAGACAGAAACTTGGAATGTGATGGTTTTAGACTTCCTGAGCTTCTTGATGCTATTTTAATGCACTAAGAGTATAAACTAAATTTAGATCCTGCTGACTGTTATGGGATTGAAGTGCATGTCTCTTTTGCAGACAGTGCTAGATTTAGTCACTTTATATTTCTGTCAAGCTGAGATTGCATCCCTTCTAAGCATTTTAATAACTATGCATATATATTTAATGGCTGCTTTAAAAAAAAAATTTTTTTTTTTTTTTGATTTGCAACTGTTCATTTAAATTTTGTTGTTTTTCCCTAAAGCAGTTACTGACACGGGTATTTTTCTTGTGGTCATGCATTTTATTTCAATTAATCTGGCAGTACCCTTAAAGTCACTATTTGACATTAAGTCCATGTGACTTCCTAAGTATTCCTCTGGTCTATGGTTTCTCAACCTCAACATAATTAACATTTGGGTTGGATAAGTCATTGTTATAGGGGGCTGTCTTGTATGTTGTAGGATGTTTAGCCACATCCCAGACCTCTATCCATTAGATTCCAGTAGCGCCAGTAGCACCTCTCCACCCCAGTCCCAGTTGTGACAACCAAAAATATTTCCAAAAACCCTTTGCCTTCGAGTCAATTCTGACTCATAGCCACCCTGTGGGAAACAGTAGAACTGCCCCATAGCGTTTCCAAGGAGTGGCTGGTAGATTCGAACTGCTGACCTTTTGGTTAGCAGCTGTCTCTCTTAACCACTCACCATGAGGGTTCCAAAATATCAGACATTACCAGATGAACCCTGAGGGGCAAAATCACCCTGGTTGATAATCACTGCCCTGGTCTGTCCCCTTCATTCTATCTCCTTTGGCCCTAGTTCAGGCTACTATGTCTGAGTGAATGATTGTAATGGCTTCTTTCTGGGTCAGCCTGTGTGTATCCCAGTTGCTCTCTAGTTCATTTTCCATAATGTTGCCAGAAGGATCTTTTCAAAACCCAAATCTTATCATGTCACTCCCTTTTAAACACTGTCATTGCTTTCCAAAGACTTAGGATAAAGATAGAACTCTTTAAAGTACCCTACAGTGTTAATCCTAGTTGAATCTGGAGTACTTCTTGGTCTCTCAGCCCGCTTTCTCTTGCCAGTTCAGGCCCTCACACCTCCCTTCTCCTGCTTCTGGCATGCTCCACCCCTCTCTGCTTACCTGGCAGACTTGCACTTACCCTTCATCTTATTCTTCTCTGATGTCTCGGGACTAAATCAGGCTAACCTGTCGCAGGTAATTCTAGGTCAATTGCATTAAAGCTAATAATGTAAATGCCAGTTTATCAAAGGACCAAATTACTGAACCAAGTCACCCAACATATGGATTTAACAAAACTCTGAGGGCTGCAAGCAGTCAAGACTCTGAGTTTCTGGGGTCTTCGGGGCTCTCCCTACCTGTGAACCCTCTCCCCCAACTCAGTTTTCTCTCTCTGGGACTAACAGAGCAGCTGCACAATGTGCTAACTTGCATCTCCATCTTTTCCCCAACAGATGATGGGAGTCAAATCAAATTAAATGCTCTTTAAAATGAAGTTATGACACAATGGAAAATAAAAATCTTCAAAAACTATTAAAACATCTTATATAATATGTCTTGCTTAAAACTTTGTAGATAAACAAAATCTAATAAACTGTTTAAATTGATAAATTCAGCAATTTTACCATTTAGGATTATAATGAAAGAATCCTAAAAATTTGAAAATATTAGCAAAATTGATAATGACTTTAAAATAATTCAGTAGGAATCAGTATCAATTTAAGATTTCCCATGTGAAATTTGGGATATACATACGTACATACATACATCCTGTTGCTGAAACCCATTGCCATGGAGTAGATTCTGACTCATAGCTACCCTATAGGACAGAGTAGAACTGCCCCATAGAGTTTCCAAGGCTGTAATCTTTGCAGGAGCAGACTCCCACATCTTTCTCCTGTGGGGCAGCTGTTGGGTTCAAACCACTAACGTTTTGTTTAGCAGCCAACTGCTTAACCACTGTTCCACCAGGGCTCCTTCATACATTTTATATATACATATATACACATATATATATATGTGTGTGTATATATATATGTGTGTGTGTATATATAAAATATATATTTAGTATATTGTATTCACGGTAAGGCTAAAACATTTTCTGTCCCTTAACTTTAGACAAATTAAATATTCTTTAAAAGAGTCTTAAGACCAATGCATTTGTTGACAACAATCAAGAAGAGTATGTCATATTTGCCCAAATGCAATTCTGCATTTATTTGGTGGTTACTCTAATAACTGTCTGATTCCCTCACTAGGTTATAAACCACATAAGGGCAGAAACCGTGACCGTTTTTGTTCACTGATTGTCTGCAGAGCATATATAAGTACTGGGCACAAAGTAGTTAGGCATTTAAGTCTGTTCATTTGAATAGATAAACACCTTATAAACTCAAACTCACTGCCGTCGAGTAAGGCCATATTAGCTTCCTAGCATATAATGATGACATTAAGTGGCTCCTGACTTTAAAAAAACTAGTGATAATTCTAGATATAATTTTATAAAAATAATAACAATATATAACAGAGTTTGTCTACAGCATTTGTTGAAACACTACGCTTCTAAGACAAAGACATTTAATAAATTACTTTTTTCATAGTTATACCAAAAACATTTCATTTTTCAGATAAATGTCTATGTGGTTTTAAGTTATATAAAAAGCAGATCTATAATTTTATTATAGTATTCAAATAAAATCTGTTCTTTTCACTTTAGCTACTTTACGTTCAAGACCAAGTTTCAGGTTTCTTCTGACATCCATTTTTGTCTTTTTTTTCTTTCCTGTCTTTTTAATGACCCTTTGCTTTTTTCATGTATGATGTCCTTGATGTCATCCCACAGCTCATCTGGCCTTCGGGCATTAGTGTTCAATGAATCTAATCTATTGTTGAGACAGCCTCTAAATTCAGATGGGTTATACTCATGGTGGTACTTTGGCTCTCATGGACTGTTTTAATTTTCTTCATCTTCAACTTGAACTTGCATATGAGCAATTGATGTTCTGCTCTGCAGTCAAATCCTGGTCTTGTTCTGACTGATGATATTGAGCTTCTCCATCATCCCTTTCTACAGATGTAATATATTGATTTCTGTGTATTCCATCTGGAGAGATCCATGTGTATAACCACCATTTATGTTGTTGAAAAAGATATTTCCAGTGAATAGGTCATTGGCCTTGCAAAATTCTATATAATCTCTGGCATCCTTTCTATGACCAAGACCATATATTCCAACTACTGATCATTTTTCTCTGTTCCCAACTTTCACATTCTAATTACCAGTAATTATCAATGCATCTGGATTGCATGTTTGATCAATTTTAGACTACAGAAGTTGGTAAAAATCTTCAATTTCTTCATCCTTGACATGGTGGTTTGTGGGTAAAATTGAACAATAGTCATGTTCACTGGTCTTCCTTGTAGGCATATGAATATTATCCTATTGCTAATGGCACTGTATTTCAAGATAGATCTTAGAATGTTCTTTTTGAGGATGAATGTGATGCTGTTCCTCTTTGAGTTGTCATTCCCAGCATAGTAGACCATATGATTGTCTAATTCAAAATGGCCAATACCAGTCCATTTTGGCTAACTAATACTAGAATATCCATCTTCAAGTGTTCCATTTCATTTTTGACAACTTTCAGTTTTCCTAGATTCATATTTTGTTTTTTTTTTTACTTTACATGCTCTGATTATTAATGGATGTTTACAGCTGTTTCTTCTTATTTTGAGTAATGCCACAGCAACAAATCAAGGTCGCAAAAGCTTAACTCCATCCACGTCATTAAGGTCGACTCTCCTTGGAGAAGGCAGCTCTTCTCCAGTCATCTTTTGAGTGCCTTCCAACCTGAGGGGCTCTTCTTCCATCCCTATATCAGACAGTATTCTGCTACTATTCATAAGGTTTTCACTGGCCATTTTTTTAGAAGAGAATATGTTGGCATTGTTAAGAATTTCATTTTACTTGGCTCCAAACGATCAATGCTAATAGAAGAAGCAGTGAAGAAATCACGCAACATATTGCACTGGGCAAATCTGCTGCAAAAGACTTGTTTAAAGTGTTAAAGAGCAAAGATGTCCCTTCGAGGCTAAGGTGCGCCTGACCCAAGCCATGGTATTTTCAGTCAGCTCATATGCATGTGGAAGCCGGACTATGAGTGAGGAAGACCAAAGAGGAACTGAAGTCTTTGAATTGTGGTTTTAGTGAAGAATATTGAATATACCACGGACTGCCAGAAGAATGAACAAATATATCTTGGAAAAAGTACAGCCAGAATGCTCCTTAGAAGTGAGGTTGGTGAGGCTTGGTCTCACATCCTTCAGACATTTATCAGTAGGGACCAGTCCCTGGAGAAGGACATCATGCTTGGTAAAGTAGAGGGTAAGCAAAAAAGAGGAAGACCCTCAATGAAATGGATTGACACAGTGGCTGCAACAATGGGCTTAAATATAGCAATGATTGTGAGGATAGTACAGAACCAGGCAGTGTTTCATTCTGTTGTACATGGAGTTGCTATGAGTCAAAACTGACTCAATGGCACCTAACAACAAACAACATTGTAAAAATTCTAGTTAGTTTTTCCTCATTCTGAGGTGAGTCAGAATGAACATTCCAGGTTTTCCAAGGGCATGAAAGAAAAGGAAAGCAAGTGAAGGAAGCAAAGAAAAGGGGGATAGAACATGAGCTTGAGAGAAAAATAGCCTGTTTTTTTTTCTTTTTTTTAAATCCTATTCACAGCTTTATTTGAAAACCATCATAATTCCAAATACATGTTCTCAAATTCTCTCTATATCCTACCACCATATAAAGCATCAATATCAGTCATTTGAATCCTTTAATGACTGTGGAACCCTGATGGTGCAGTCTGTAAGTGCTCGCCTGCTAAACAAAAGGTCAGCAGTTTGAACCCACCAGCTGCTCCATGGGAGAAAGATGTGGCAGTCCACTTCCATAAAGATTACAGCCTTGGAACCCTATGGGGAAGTTATAATCTGTCCTGTATGGTCATTAAGAGTTAGAATCGACTTGATGGCAGTGGGTTTTTTCATGGCTATTGTGGAAATTACAATCCATAATTCTTCAAATATTTCAGACATATTTTATATTCTGCATTCAATAACTCTAACATAAGAGGTCCATGAAGGAGTCTAAGTATGCTATTTTATGTTTCTCTGCCTCTTGCTCATAGTGGTTTATTTCTTTGTGTGTTTTACAGCTTTGGAGTGTAAGCTCATGTTTTGCTGTTTTCTCTGTGGGCATTCTGCAAGGCTTGGGTTGAAAGTGCACCTCCAGAAAGAATTACTTTTGCTTCCTCCAGGTGCCTTGTTGTTGTTTTGTTGTTAGGTGCCACTGAGTAGATTCTGACTTATAGCAATCCCACGTACAGCAGAACAAAACATTGCCAGGTCCTGTGCTATCCTCAAGATCATTGTTATGCTGGAGCCAATTGTTGTAGCCACTGTGTCAATCTGTCTCACTGAGGGTCTTCCTCTTTTTTGCTGACCTTCTGCTTTACCAGGCATGATGTCCTTCTCCAAGGACTGTTTCTTTCTGATAACATGTCCAAAGTATGTGAGATGAAGTCTGACCATTCTTGCTTCTAAAGAGCATTCTGGCTGTACCTCTTCCAAGACAGGTTTGTTCGTTCTTCTGGCAGTCCATGGTATAGGCAGTATTCCAGGTGCCTTAGGATGCAACTAACCCTGGACTATGTATGTTACTTTTCTTGGCTTGGAGTTTCCTGGACCAGGCAGGTAATGAATATCTAATCCTTGAACCATGTATGGGTAAGATTGTAGTTATAAATTTTCTGGAAGGTAACCTTTCTCTCCAATCGCTGGCCAAAACAGGCAACTTTCCTTACCATCCCACCTTGCTGGTGAGCAGATTTTCTCTAGGGGTATTCTTCAAGGGCCTTTACTTGTGGTTTTATTTTTCAACTCTCTGCGTTGCAGAGGAACAAAGCCTTGAGTTTTCTTCCCATCAACTGTCAGAACCCAAGGCTGTAGAATATCCACACTGGCAAATACCCTCAGGGTAGCTATTGGTAGTGCCATCTTACAAGCTAGTTTCCTTCTTTCTCCATTTTTGGCCTTTGGAGATTTTCTTTGCTTGCTTGCTAAGCCTTCTATACATCTAAATGATTTTAAAAATCATTTTATCCATTTTTCAAGAGGAGGGTTTTATCGTATTGCAAATATATTGTTGAAAATAGAATGCAGCAGTAATTCCGTTATTTAAAAAGATACTTCTTGTAAGGAAAAAAAAATTAATTTTTCTTCTTTTTTCCCTCCCTTCTCCGCACCCTCCCCTTCTGTCCTTTCTTCCTTTTTACATTCCCTTAAACCTGACTAAATAAGATAGTTAATTTTTTGGATACAATTGCAAAGCTACTCTTTGGAGGAAAAGGGAATTTAGAATCATATAGCTTCCTTCACTATGCAAACAATAATTGACAGGAGACACCAAAGCTATTCTTTCCCTAAACTTTGAATTTTTTAATGATTATAGGAGCTAATTAAATTAAATTAAATTCAACAGGCATTTATTGATATTCTATTATTTGCCTGAAGCTGTGCTCTGTAGACAAGTATGTTGGAATGCAATGCCTTTAAGACTCTTCCAGGATGAAACAGGAAAAGATATATATAGATATAGAAGTAATATCTTAAATTTAAAAATCTTGTCTTAAATTTAGTAATTTAACTTTAATAACTTTGACTTTTGTAAAAGCTTTATTTTTGCACGTAATACTTGGACATCCCAAAATATTAGGATCCAGGTCTTTCATGCACTGAACAGATTTTTAATATATCAGTCCTCATGAGAGATTTTGAGCTGTCACCTGAGGGAGCTGCTCATGCTAAGTGCAAGTTCCCTCAAGGAGTGGTCGGCCCACAAGGAAAGGGGATGCTAGGAAAGAGAACCCCTCTTGCATGACTCTTATTAGACTTTCAAATATTCGAACGTATTTTTAGGAATGTATCAACTGTATATTAAGAATATTTTTATAAAGGCAATTGAATCATCCATGTTGGAGGCTAATCAGAGACAGTTAAGAGAGGTAATGTTTTTGAGCTGAGCATAAAAAGACATGCAGGAGTTTATTATTTCAGGCAGAGGGAAGAGCATGAGAAAAGGCAGGACATTTGAAAGCTCTTGGTGTATTCGGGGAGCTTTAAATAGTTAACAATGGCCAGAGCCCCCTCAGCTATACATAGTTTCCATTCTTGAAGGCACTTTCATATGATAGTGGTAGTATTTACTGTGTTCCAGGCACTGTAATAAATCATTTAATTCTTCTAGCAGCCCTACACTGTGGGTACTATTGTCATCCCATTTTGCAGATGGAGAAAGTACAGGTAAGAAGTTTCCCCAAGGTCACAGAGTTATAGATAGACGAGCCAGGGCTTGAATCCATGCATTCTGACCCAGAGACCATACTCTTTACCTTTATGCTATGCTGCTCAGAATGAAGGCTGGATTTTCTTTGGAGGTTTTAATCAAAAGTTCTTCCTAAGTAAGCTGAATTAATGAAGAAAGTTTGTTATCACCTCTATAGACTGTACCAAAAAAAAAAACCAAACCCAGTGCTGTCGAGTCGATTCCGACTCGTAGCGACCCTATAGGACAGGGTAGAACTGCCCCACAGAGTTTCCAAGGAGCGCCTGGCGGATTCAAACTGCTGACCCTTTGGTTAGCAGCCGTAGCACTTAACCACTACGCCACCAGGGTTTCCACTCTATAGAAGATACGCACCATAAAAATTGACTCATCCTGGTTTAATTTAATTAATTAAATATTACCCTTCCTGAAGAAGAGTGTGTGATTGAATGGGGGCTTCTTCAGTAGTGTGTCACTCCACCTCATGAGAGCCAATTATTAAGTTTTCAGAAATTGTGCAAGCCAGTTAATAAACAAAGCCACTGCTAAAAATTAAGTTATATAAACTTACATTAAATGAATTATATTTAAAACAAAGATAATAAATATTCAAAGCCTATTAGTTCCTAATTATTTTATTACATTTTACTAATGTCTATTTTTTTTTTTTTTATGCTCTTGAGGTTTTCTCTGCCTGTTGTGTCTGTATGGTGGAAATCTATGTGACGGTGTGTTCCCGGGCATCTCTCCCAGCTCTGCATTCAATAAGTGTCATCTCCAGTCTATGTAACACAGCTATTTACATACTTGAAGGCTATACCTTGATGTTCTTCTTACTATACTTTTTATCTTTCCTGTTTTTTTCTAACCTTTTAATCATATTGATATTTCCCCTTTTAACTGTCTAGAATTCTTTATTTTCTCTTATGTTGGAGAGCCCTAGGCTGAGAAAAGTGCTTCAGATGACTCAAAGTCATTGCTGAACAATGTCTACTGATCATTTTAATAAATCTTTTGAATTAAAGCATTTTCATTGGCTGAAAATGGTTCCTTTACATAGCAAAAAATAAAACTTTTATTTTTTTTTCTGGTTTGTGAGGTGGCAGCAATAAATTTGTATAGACTGTTCTCGACGGGAAGAATACAAACACAGAACAACAAAAACTCATGTTTGCTACAGGAGCTCTGATGAGATGACCAAGTAGAGAAAAATACCTTAACCAAATCTTTAAAGGCAGACAAAAACAAAGGAGAAGATACGTTTTCTCATCCATTCAGCTTAAGGAGGATCAATTACTAATTAGGTGGAGAATAAAGGAGAAAGCCCTAGTGAGGAACTATTTTAGGAGCAAAATTCATTGGGGAAAGTAGCAGGAAAGCACTTCGATAAAGGAGAATATTAGAACTATGGCAAACCAAAAGTGCAGACTACTGCTGCTTACCTTGGTTTCCTTGGATGCCTGTTTCCCAGTGCCTCTAAAAGAGAAAAAGGAAGAGTTAAGATAAGTATACATTATGAGCATCACCAAAAACAATTTTTAGGCTGAAAATTGGAAAAGATAGTCAGTACTATGGTCTTCTGAGTACCTCATATGATTTTATATTTAGAGGGTTGTAGAAATTAACTTATTAAATACCAATGTATCATTAAATATAAATGATATAGTAACCAGTGCCCCAAACTGACTTATGGACAGAATGATCCTTAAGAGATTTAAAGAGGAATTGAATACCATCAATTTGCTCTTTTCTTATGGTGAAAACTACTTCTAGATGCATGAAAAGCCATTTCTATTGGCCAGGGTTTGTTTGGTTGTGAAATAGACTTAATCAAGCTAACTTAAGAAGGAAGAGGCTTGTTGTGAGGATACAACAGGGAATCTCAGTAAATTCAAGAAAATAATTGCAGCAGACTGGGACTTGTAAAAACTGGTAACAATGACCTGAAAACCACTGAGAACTATCTTTTCTTTGAGTCAGTCTCTACATTTCACGGTCCCTTTCTTGCCTTGCCAGCATTTTATGCCCAGTTCTCCTCTCTGTAGTAACCTGTTCTTTTCCCCCATGAGTGTTAACTTGAACATGATCCCCAATGAACCTGGTCAGAGCTCTACATTTTCCAGTGCTCAGCCATCAATGTCTAATGTTCCCAATTCCAGATTCCTCGGAGGAAGAGGTGGGGAATTGGTTGGAACATTGTTTTGAACCAGGCCGCCAATCATCTCTGCTAATCATCTCTGACAATTGATCAGTTTCCATTGAGTCAATATCAACTGATAGCAACGCCCTGTGTGTCGGAGTAGAACTGTGCTCCGTAAGGTTTCCAATGACTGATTTTTTGAAAGTACATCGCCAGGGCTTTCTTCCAAGGTACGTCTGGGCAGACTCAAACCTCTAACATTTTAGTGAGCAGCCAAGCACTTTAACCTTTTGCACCAGCCAAGGACTCCTCTCTGATGATTTGAAAACAAAAAAGAATCTGGTCCACTCAGCCCGTGGCTATAATGGGATAGGGTCGTGTGGTACAAAGAAGGGTTACATTAGGCAGAAGAGACTGGGGCTGGCAAGCACTGGAAATGTGCCTTGTATTCTGTTTTAAGATTAAATTGGGCAAGAAATAGCAAATCAGCATCTCTGAATCTCAAAATACTTCTTCTTTGGCACAAGGATGAAAAAATTGCCATCTTCCAAATTGTATTATGCCATTGCATCCCAAACCTGTTAAGTGATATAAAAAAAACATAACACAGATTTTATTATGCAAGTTGTTCATTAAAAGACACATAGCATAAAGATCTGGGAGTTTTCTTTTTTTAATATGCACGAATCTGATTGCCTTCAAGCAAATAACCATGACAGATGAATCTAGGTGGAATAAAACACACACACACACACACACACACACACACACAGGCGTTTTTATCATCCATTGAAGCCTCTTTATATGTTGTGTAGATTAGCCCTGGGAAGAGATGCAAGCTAATGAAATGAATGGAATCAGAAAACATTAGCCTAATGTAAGTTCCATGAGATAAGGGGCTCTAGTAGCCTTTTTTTTTTTTTTTTTTTTTAGTAGCCTTAGCACTCAGTGCCTGGTATGAATGGAGACGCAGTAAAGATTTAGAAAATGAATAAATATTCTTAAGATTTTTTTCCTCATCCAGCTGGGCGACAGTAAGCAAGGTAATTTGCCTCTCTGGGTCTCAGTTTCATCATTAGTAAAATAAGAGGGTTTTGAGTCATTTGAGTATCAAGATTCTATGGTTATATAACATGTATTCAAAATTTCAAAACATCTATAGGTGGTCCCTGACTTACAATGGGGCTCTATTCTGGCAACTCCATCATAGGTCGGTTCTGACATAAGTCGTATACCTTTTTTTTTTTTTTTAGTTTTTATTATTATTGCCTTTTATTATTAGTGTCTTTATAAATCCGATCTCTGTCTGTGGGAATTGGCATGAGAATGATAACATCAGCAAACAGCGTGCTGCAACACTATGTGTAGTACATATTGTTAAGGTGTTAAAAAAATGACGTTCTTAAATATCGTTCATCATACCTCCAATATGTTGTAAATCAGGGACTACTTGTACTTGTTAAATCTTAAAGCTATCTACATTCTCCATTTGAAAGCAAGTGAAGTCATTCTTCCGGATGGAGTAAAATCCTTTATCTTGGATAAAGATTATTACTGATAAAAACATTTTTATAGCTAATTTAACAGCACAGAATCGGATGAGGAAAAACTGTGCCCAAATGTCTCTAAAATTATAATTCAGCTGTTTTGAGTCCACTAAACTCACATCTGATAGAATATTGACATTCTATCCAGTCTTGTTTACAAGCACCTAGTGTAATCAGTGTAAATAGCCCTTGAATGAAAACAAAACCCACTGATCATTTTTTAATAAAGATTTTATGTTAATACAGAACAAACTCTTTGGATTTCAGCTCCTCAAGTTGGATGTGCCTAAACACTTTTTGTTGCAGAATATCATGTAACTTCAAAATTGTCCAACTTGTCCAAGCTTTATGGTCTTGTCCATCTCCCTCCAAAAAGATGCCGTAGGCAAACTAGAAAAAGCACATCCCTCCCAGCTGGCCATCACCCACAGGTGATAAATGGTTGCAGAGCGTTTTTGCTGCCCTAGGCAAACTTCACCTGAGAGGACAAGCTGGCAAGCAATGTAGAGTGGGTGCCTACTAGGCAGGGAGAGATTAAAAAGAAAAAAATAAATGAAAAAAAAAAAAAGATAGCATTTCTAATTTAACTCTGTTGAAAAGCTAGCCATGCTTGAGCAGTGTTTACCTTAAGAAAGCCTACACTGGTTACTTGCATATCTGCTGTCCAGTATAGGAGGGGATCAGGAGCTTTTCCGGTAGCATCATTGATGACATCATAATTCTCTTGATGAGTCCAGTTTTGCAAAGATCTGATGTATCTGAGCCATGTTGATTACACGGCACAATGTTATCATGGAATTCTTATGGTGACATTGATAGAGTTTAATGAGGACTACCATGTTAAAAAAGGTTTCTGGGGAAACAGATCTTCCCAGCATATAAATGATTTCTTTCAAGTAAGTTAAACACAGGTAGAAATGGCAGTGCTACTATAGTCGTTGAAAAGATGAAATGCTTTGAAAAAAATATTGCATGTAAGCCTGTCCCTGAGCTGGATTGCTGCCATCACCTCTCTGCTGGATCCCAACTCTCATCTATATGGATGCAGATACTACTGGTGAAGACATTCACTGAGCAGTTGTGGGGATTGATGCCTGACGCTCGCTATAAATATTGCATCGCTATTATCCTCATTCCATTTTACCTTGTTCATTTCACACCACTTAGTATACATTAGCATTGTAACAGTGATCAATGTGAGCCCCTTGCATGTGTTTAGTCCATGTACTTGCCCAGGCCTGTAACCTTTCTCTAGTGGAATCAAGGAGTTATTAGCCCCCAAAAGAAACTTGAGAATTTGGCTAGTTCTCAACACTTACCCACTACTAAGCTTTTAAGCAAGGTTAAGTAATTAGCTAGTTCTACATCCATCTAGGTTTTTATAAACTATATCTTGAAACCATTTTCTTACAAATAGCAAAACCACCCCCACTCGAATTTTTAAATGAGTTTTTTTTTTTCCGTTTGGTTCCAAAAAAACCAGAAATACAGAAAAGAGTGAATATAAAGTAACTTTATCCATAATCCCACGATGTTGACATATTTTGGAGTATCTTCTCCCAGATGTGTGATTTGTACATAGGCACATGCACAAATATTCACGTCAATATGTGATATGTGTATTTTTACACATTTAACTTTTATTGTACATCAAATTCTGCATCATTTTCCCCACTTGTTATATAGTGAACATTTTCTATGTCATTAAATGTATGTTTTAATATTTCATAATACATATGTACCATAATTTATTAATTGGTTATTGGTTGTTGCTATTGGACTTCCAGGATGTCTCTCATATGACAATTTTGGCTTCTTTCTTTTTGTTCTTTGTTTCTCTTTTCTCAATCCCTTCTGAATTCTCAAACTCAGAACACATGTTGTTAGGTGCCATCAAGTCAGTTCTGACTCATAGCAACCCTATGTACAGAAGAACAAAACACTGCCCAGGCCTGAACCATCCTCATAATCATTGCTGTTTGAGCCCATAGTTGCAGCCACTGTGTCAGTACCTCTCATTGAAGGTCTTCCTCTTTTTCACTGACTCTCTACTTTGCTAAGCATGATGTCTTTCTCCAGGGACTGGCCCCTTCTGATAACACGTCTGAAGTACAAGACAGAAGTCTCACCATCCTCAATTCTAAGGAGAATTCTGGCTGTACTTCTTCCGAGACAGATTTGTTCATTCCTCTGGCAGTCCATGATATATTCAATATTCTTCACCAACACTGTAATTCAAAGGCATCAGTTCTTCTTCTGTCTTCCTTATTCATTGTCCAGCTTTTGAATGCATATGAGGCGATTGAAAATATCATGGCTTGAGTCAGGCATGCCTTACTCTTCAAAGAGACATCTTTACTTTTTAATACTTTAAAGAGGTCTTTTGCAGCAGATTTGCCCAATACGTGTGTCATTTGATTTCTTGATTGCTGTTGCCATGGGTGTTGATTGTGGATCCAAGTAAAATAAATTCTTCTCAACTTGAATCTTTTCTCTGTTTATCATGATGTCCAGTTGTGAGGATTTTTGTTTATGTTGAAGTGTAATCCATACTGAAGACTGGTTCCTTTTGCTCCTGCTTTGAAATTGTAATGACAGATTATTTCAAGAGGTGAATTTTAAACATTATCTCTCCTAGAATGACAGTCGTCTATTAAAATTGTGCTAGTAAATGAATGGTAGCTATTTTGCCATAAATCATAAATACATAGACGACTTGAGAGATAATTAATAGATACAACAAACAGAAATAAAAATTTAACCTCTGAACTTAAGCAATTTTGATGTCCCCAGGGGTACTCTGATTTTTTTTATATATAAACTTATTGTTGTCGAGGTGATTCCGACTCATAGGGATCTTATAGGACAGAGTAGAACTGCCCCATAGGGTTTCCAAGGGGTGCCTGGTGAATTTGAACTGCCAACCTTTTGGTTAGCAGCCATAGCTCTTAATCACCACACCACCAGGGTTTCCTCTTTGTGTATAGTTAGTCAAAAATAATTAAAACAACATAAATTTGTATAGCAATTTTTGGTTTCAAATGCTGTCACATTTAGTTGGCTTGATCCTCGTACCACCAAGATCATAGAGGCTCATAGAAAGGTAAGTGATTGACCCAAGGCCAAATAGCTAATTAATAACCAGAGATAGAATTAAAGGAAATCTTGTTATTTTGACGTCTTATCATACCATATTAATTGTTATCTAGTTGATTCCAACTCATGGCAACCCCATGTGTGTTAGAGTAGAACTGTGCTCTGTACTATTATCAGTGGTTGATTTTTTTCAGAAGTCAATTGCCAGGCCTTTCTTCCAAGATACCTCTGAGTAGATTGGATCTGAGTGTGTTAACAGTTTGTAGCACCCAAGAACTCCTTTATGAATTAGCATATACTAGAAGTATCCAACACCTGGCAAAGATGTGCTTTTTCTTTTATTAATCATTTACTTTCACAAGGCTTTAGAACTTTGAAAAAGGCCCCAAGTTGTTACTTTTATGAATGTTTATAAACAGAAATTAAAAAAAATTAGGGCTGAAATAGACCACAGAAATCTGCTCTAACAATCCTTTATTTCATAACTGAGAAAGCAGGCTCAATGATGTTGGGTAACTTTCCAGTCTGTAAGTTATATCTTGGCTTTCTGGTATCTGTCTTTTTCAAATTATTCACACTGTTCAGGACTTCAAAGTTACACAGTCAGTACCTGGCTGGTGTTGGACTGTTCTCCCTAGCACTGTGCCTTTTCATCAAGCACTGCTCCTTGGGACCTAGTCAGATGAGTGTCCACTGCAGCCTCTGGCTTTTTCTCCTCTGCCTTCACAATGCTTCACTGCAATATTTATGCAGTTTGCTGTTTTTGTTTTAAGAAACTTCTGTGGGGATAAACTGTCTCATAGCTTTCCTTGTATAGTTTTAATCATTTGGGAAATCCTAAATTCCAAATCATAATTGATTTGGAACCAAAGGTAGTTTTCTCAGAAATATATTACCCCTAACATTTAGAAAAGGGTCCCTGGGTGGGGCAAACCATTTGCATGTGACTACTAACTTAAAGGGTGGCATTTTGAACCCACCAAGCAGTGCCTTGGAAGAAAGTCCTGGCAATCTGCTTCCATATAGATTGCAGACAAGAAAACCCTACTGTCATGGATTGAATTGTGTCCCCTAAAAATATGTGTATCAATTTGGCTAGGCGATGATTCCCAGTGTTGTGTACTCTGTAACACATGGAGTTGCCATGAGTGAGAATTGGCTCCACAACAAAGAGTTTCATTGTTACTAAATTGCTAGTTCTTCAGTGGTCGGTGTCTTGGTTATCTAGTGCTGCTATAACAGAAATATCACAAGTGGGTGGTTAACCAAGAGAAGTTTATTCTCTCACAGTCTAGTAGGCTAGAAGCCTGAATTCAGGGCATCAGTTCCAGGCAAGGCTTTCTCTCTCTTTGTAGGCTCTGGAGGAAGGTCCTTGTCATCAGTCTTCCCTGGTCGAGGAGCTTCTCAGGTTCAGGGACCTCAGGTCCAAAGGACACGCTCTGCTCCTGGTGCTGCTTTCTTGGTGGTATGAGGTCCCCCGTCTCTCCATTTGCTCCTCTCTTTTATATCTCAAAAGAGATTGGCTTAAGACATAATTTGATCTTATAGGTCTCATCAACATAACTGCTGCTAATCCATCTCATTAACATCATATGATAGGATTTACCACACATAGGAAAATCACATTAGATGACAAAATGGTGGACAATCACACAACACAACACTGGGAATCATCGCCTAGCCAAATTGATACACATATTTTGGGGGGACACAATTCAATCCATGATAGTCAATGATTCTGAAACCACATACTGATTCCGTAGATCCCTGACACTCCCAGATAGCTGCATTTTTAGTAGGCATGCTGCTTCGGGGGCAGGGGGAAATTGTTTTAAGTCAATACATGGATCATAATTTTTTTTTAAAGCTGCTACTAGGAATGATTTTATTTCCCAAGAGTATCATATTTTATTAAATCTGAGATGCTTTTTATTCTAAGTCACATTGCTGTTTGACGTATCACAGAGAGGGTGGGGAACCCTATCAAATAAACAATGACACGGGGCCTTGAAAGCGGTCCTTTTTGAACTATGAATTATTCGATCAGCAACTCATTGCTTTGAAATTTCTGTTCAGGGGGATTTGGCAATTTCTTCTGCCTTCAGTTGATTGCTGGGCCTGAAATAAGCAAATCTTTTGCATATGTTACAGCTTCTACTTGAGGTTGCCATTCTTTCTTCTGCTCCAATGCAATTAGATTGTTATTTTGCATGAAAACCTAGAACTGGTGTTATGTCTCCAGTAATAAACATGTGCTTCACTAATAACAAATATATACCCTACACCTGTTTCTGTGCCTGCTTTGTATACGATGACTTATTTTTTTTAAGCTGAATTGTAATGTTGCAATTAAAAATATATTTTTTAGTGACAATTAAGCTCACCACACGTAGTTTCAACAATGATATCCCTCAACTGAAGAGACAATGTGAACAGCTCTGGCCAAGTGTGCGCATGCACTGACGTTGGCTTCTACAATAGTGAGTGCTGCCTTGTGGATGGTTATCCTAAGGTGTGATTTATTGTATGATGCATTCAGAGATGCGGAAATGTGAAAAAAAGCAAGTCTTAGAATCGATGTAATATGATAATAGAGCAATTTACAACAGAAACTGCCCGCATCCTAGGTGCTAGGTAACATAATGAACTAGGGTAAGTGTTCTCAGAGTATAGTCTGGGATGAGTAGCACCTGCATCACCTGGAACTTGTATAAATCCAAATTATCAGACCCCACCCCAGAAAGAATGCCTCAAACTCTGTGGATAGGGGCCAACAGTCTGTTTTAAAAAGCCCTCCAAGGGATTCTGATGCACAATGAGTTTTGAAAATCACTGGCTTAAAGTGAAAGGGTGAGTCATGGACAGGAAAAAAGGCCTGCTATCACATATCTGGAAACCCTGGTCGCATAGTGGTTAACTGCAATGGCTGCTAACCAAAAGGTTGGCAGTTTGGATCCACCACGTACTCCTTGGAAACTCTATGGGGCAGCTCTACTCTGTCCTATAAGGTCACTGTGAGTCATATCCAGAGAAATTCTTGTTAATATGTCAATATACACCTCTGCTTCTAATTGATACTTGGTTTACCCAATATGGGAATTTATATGTGTAATCCTTCTAAGTGCTACATTTAAATTAATTGATATATATATGACAGATACATATTTGACATATATGCTAGGGATGCTAGAGATCACATATGACAAACACAACCCAGTGCCATCGATCGCATATATATGGATAATATCTATGATATAGGTTGATATGCAAGAGTCCTACATTTCATAATGGCAAAAGACAGAGCTCAGTATGTTTTATCATTATCATCCTTAGTCATCTCTCTGTCTTTATTCCTTTGGCTCCAAATTATCTTGTCTTCATTGTCTTTCCCCATCTTCCCTTTATACACTTATTTCCCTTTCACACTTTTCTTAGACCCCGTCATTTTTTCTATTTTCAACTTTTTAAACTTACCCATAAACCCATTACTGTCAAACACTCAATACATGGAAGGTCAGCTCAACTGGACTGGACTGGACCAAAAGCAAAGAAGTTTCCGGGATAAACTGAATACTTCAAAGGTCAGCGGAGCAAGGGCGGGGGTTTGGGAACCATGGTTTAAGGGGACTTCTAAGTCAATTGGCAAAATAATTCTATCATGAAAACATTCTGCATCCCACTTTGAAATGTGGCATCTGGGGTCTTAAAAGCTAACAAGCGGCCATCTAAGATGCATCAATTGGTCTCAACCCACCCGGAGCAAAGGAGAATGAAGAACACCAAGGTCACATGACAACTAAGAGCCCAAGAGACAGAGAGGGCCACATGAGCCAGAGACCTACATTATCCTGAGAACAGAAGAACTAGTTGGTGCCCGGCCACAATCAATCCCTGACAGGGAGCACAATAGAGAACCCCTGAGGGAGCAGGAGATAAGTGGGATGCAGACCCCAAATTCTCATAAAAAGACCATACTTAATGGTCTGGATGTGACTAGAGGAATCCCGGCGGTCATGGTCCCCAAACCTTCTGTTGGCACAGGACGGGAACCATCCCCGAAGACAATTCATCAGACATGAAAGGGACTGGACAGTGGGTGGGAGAGAGATGCTGATGAAGAGTGAGCTAATTATATCAGGTGGACACTTGAGACTGTGTTGGCATCTCCTGTCTGGAGGGGGGATGGGAGGATAGAGAGAGTTGGAGGCTGCCAAAATTTTCACGAAAGGAGAGACTGGAAGGGCTGACTCATTAGGGGGAGAGCAAGTGGGAGTAAGGAGTAAGATGTATATTAACTTATATGTGATAGACTGACTTGATTTGTAAACGTTCACTTGAAGCTCAATAAAAGTTAAAAAAAAAAAAAAAAAAAACCCATTACTGTCAAATCAATTCCAACTCATGGCGACCCTCTGCTCAAAAGTAGTTATTCATGTAAAAGTTGAATCCCAAATTAAAGGATAGGAGAGTACAGAGATACACAAATACCTGTAAAACTTCACATCTTGACTATTTGGACACCAGAAAGGTAAAATTTAACTGCTGTCCTCTGCCATTATAATTTGTAAAAGATAGTAGTTATTGCATGATAATTTAAAAAAGAATTGCTAAAACAGGTAATGTTTGAAAGTGTCATTTTATTTTTTATTTTAGAAAACATAGCCTCAGAAATCACATTCGACTCATTGGCTTTAGTGTTGGCTGGCATGCAATGTATTCTTCCTTTGGGCACAGGTAGATTTTCTCTTTTTTAAACTGCTAATACAAATCCAGTACAAAAATAAAAAGAAATGAGATGTCCCTTTGTTAAATGTTCACTGCAATATCCTTATTGCTTTAAAACTAAGGCTTGTTCTTCTCTCAGGAGAAACCTATTTCAGAAATAATTATCTTTGTATTGGAGTCAAACAATCCATTGTGAAACTGAAATATCATTGGAAGCTCAAGCTCATAGCACCAAATAATAAATATATTTGCATTTTCTGGTCCTTGGTGAGTAATATAATTTTAATAGTCAGACTCTCTTTAAAACTTGCATATTATGCAGAGTTTTTTGGTAAAAAAAAAAAAGTTTTTTTTTGCAAAAAGAAAAAAATTTCTTTTTAATTTATAGTGAGTTGTATTTTAAATTCTTAGAGAAAAACAACATGGGGGAAGGGTAGTTACATTTTTAAATATGATTTTATGAACTTGTTTGCATAAATTTACATTTTTTCTTAGTAAATTGAGCACAAAATTTTACTTAGAATTTTAAAGAAACAGCACGATCACTTTGGAATTTACATCTCAAACTCCAGTGAGGTAACCTACTTTTCCATAATCTTGTTGGCTCTGTAGGCTGAGAAAGCAACATCTACCGACAGTCGGTGTATTGTTGGTTAGTTTCAGACGAGGTACACAGTGAGAGAGTGCAGTCAGCCCAGTAACCCAGCAGCCTTAGCATACAAGGACGAGTTTGTGAAGGCTCACACTCAATCTCTAATAACCTGTGCCAGGTTAACAGACTTCTCAGCTCCTGCTACATTTGTTACACAGAAATTACAGACTGATTGAATTGACTATCACTGAGAAACATGCTTCTAGGTAAGTAGCATAACTTACAAACGGCAGATCAGTTGTAGAATGATAGGAAATATACACGTAGGTATTTGGCTTCAGCTGTAATATTCCAGAGTTGTGCAGATCTCATATATGATGCTAAGATTAGTGTTATTTTTCCTGCGAGGTTTTTAGGTGATGAGGTTTGGCAATCTAGTATGACCTTGGAAATGTGTAAGTTAAAGAGGCAGCCTTTGGAAAGATGAGCCTAACATTTTAAGGCTTAATCAGTAGTTGTCATGGACACTAGAGTCTTCATGATTTAAATGTTAATATGACTTTTTGTTTAAAACTGCATTGAATTTCTATATGTTGTTAAAATGTTGTAATATGTCTTCTATAAAGGCCTGGATCTACATGATTATCCTATTAATATTTAAAATGAATGCAAATGCTAGATTGTCAGCTTTAAAATTAGTTTCAAGTAGTGGATCATTGAAAAGGTGAAGTGTTAATATGTTGCATCATTTTTAGTAATGTTCACAACGCTACTTTATGCATTGTAAAATATTTTTAAATATAACATCTGCATGCATTTGTCTTAATAGAAATCTGGCAAAATCTTTCAAAGAAGATTTAGGAAGCTTTCTCATTTTATAAAAGAGCATAATTATATTAGTGATTTTATTAGAAGCTACAGAAACATTTTTAAAAACACTTCATTGATGAAATGCTTCGTTTACTGTCAAGTTCATATTATGAAATGCTGCCTGATCTGTAGAAGACTAAGCTTATAGAGTCAGAATTTTGTGACTTAGATTATTTATTTAAAAAAAAAAAAAAGTTTCCTAATAGAATATGTCAGAAAGTGTGCAATGAGTTGGGGAATTTTCCAGTTAATAAAGGCCAAATAAGCATCTGAAATCTTCAGAAAGTAGGTGAAAACATCTTCTATTGCAATAGTTTGTATTTTTATTAATTGTACATATGACCTCACATGTGAGAATAATTTCAATTTTCTGTTGTGGAGTTTCTCACAATACCACAATTTAGGGATGTTTGATAACCCATTTGGGACATGGCAAACATAACTACTTTAATAGTTTAAAGATAAAATTAGATTTTTACTTTGTTTGACTTAAATATTTAGATAATTTGCACTGAGAAATCCCATAAATGATAATGCTTTTTGTTTTTGTTTTTTTTTTGGGGGGGGGTCCATTTTGCTGTGATTTCTAGCCAAATAGCCTACTTGATAGCAATATACTATGGTGGAGAAAAGTGCTGTCTAACCTGTTGTCATTATGTCAATTCTGACTCATGGCGACCCCATGTGTTACAGAGTAGAACTGCTCCATAGGGTTTTCTTGGTGATCATCTTAACAGAAGCAAATCGCCACTCCTTTCTTCTGTGGTACCACTGGATGGGTTTGGACTGCCAACCTTTAGGTTAGCAGTCAAGAGTAGGCCATTTGAGCCACCTAGGGACCTTAAGGTACTGTCTAGGAGTTAAAAAAACAAAACAAAACAAAGTCAAACCCATTGCTTTTGAGTCAATTGCGACTCATAGTGACCCTATAGGACAGTAGAACTGCCCCACAGAGTTTCCAAGGAGCACCTGGTGGATTCGAACTACTGACCTTTTTGGTTAGCAGCCATAGCTCTTAACTACTATGCCACCAGAGTTTCTGTCTAGGAGTTTAAAAAAAACAAAACCCACTGCCATCCGGTCGATTCCGACCCATAGTGACCATATAGGACAGAGTAGAACTGCCCCCACAGAGTTTCCAAAGAGCGCCTGGTGGATTTGAACTGCCGACCTTTCGGTTAGCAGTAGTAGCACTTAACCACTATGCCCCCAGGGTCCTGTATAGGAATTAGGAAACCCAAATATTGGTCCTGGCTCTGTGACACTTCTAAGTGTGTGACCTTGGGCAACTCACGTAATCTCCTTGGGCTTGGGTAACCTCCTCTATAAAATGATTTCTTAAAGTTTTACTCTGTTTTTGCTATTCCAGTCCTATCTGCTTTGTTTTCATTATCCTATCATGTTGAAGACACTTTAAAAAAACAACATGTATAAATACACTGGAAATTTTAAACAAGGGCCATCTGTCATAGATTGAATTGTATCCCCCTCAAAGTGTCTGTCAACTTGGCTATGCCATGATTCCCAGTATTGTGTGATTGTCCACCATTTTGTCATCTGACGTGATTTTCCTATGTGTTGTAAATCCTGTCACTATGATGTTAATGAGATGGATTAGTTGCAGTTAAATTGATAAGATTTACAAGATTAGATTGTGTCTTAAGCCAATCTCTTTTGAGATATAAAAGAGAGAGCCAAGCAGAGAGACATGGGAAACTCATACCACCAAGAAAGCAGTGATGGGAGCAGAGCCTGTCCATTGGATAAGGGTTCCTGCTCCAAGAAGCTACTCCACCAAGGAAAGATTGATGATATGAACCTTCCTCCAGAGCCGACAGAGACAGAAAGCCTTCCCTTGGAGCTGACGCTCTGAATTTGGACTTGTAGCCTACCAGACTGTGAGATAATAAATTTCTCTTTGTTAAAGCCATCCACTTGTGGTATTTCTGTTATAGCAGCATTAGATAACTAAGACACCATCCTTTCACATGTGAGTCCTCTTTTGGTCACATAGCTCAAGGCAGATCATAAGATTCAATGAGAATGGTAGAGAGAGATCGATGTAAGTGATTCAGGAGAATGGTCCCAGCCTTTGGTAAGTGCACCTATGCCTCTCTGAAGCAGTCAACATCTTGTTTAACATTTATTAAGGTCCTGATACACATGCACATGTTTCACAGCCGTTAAAGTCAGAAAATTCTGACCAGTACTCACATAGAACATTAGATAGGTAGGTAGGTAGGTAGATGGTGGTAGGTAGGTAGGTAGCTAGATACGTAGATAGATGATAGACAAAAAGCCAGACAGACAGAAAGAATAAAGCGGTCCTGCAGTTGAGGTCATCTACATAGTAGCTTCTCACATGCAAAATCTTGATATACTTACACACAGAATCCATGACATCTCCTTTTGCCCAAGATTTCTCCATTTGATGGAAAATTAAGTTTGCAGATGAGTTTTCCCACCATTTCACTGAGATAATTTCCACTGTGGCTGAGGTGACAGAGCATGAATTTCAGATGACAGGGGTTTGAATCCTGCCTCCTCCACTTCTAAGTGGTTTCAGGAAAATATCCTTTCACTTCTGAACTCATAAATGAGGATACAAATATTTATCTCATAGGATTGCTGTAAGGATAAAGTAGGTAATGTAAAGTGTCAAATGTGGTACTTTGGCCTTTAGGGGACAAAGAAATGGTACAATTTTTATTCTTATTAAATTAATGACTATTGATTTCTATTTTCAGTCACCATATTTTCTAGGATTTCTAAAACTGTGTATGTTTTATGAAGTTATTTACTTCAGTGTTCCAATAAGATGAGTGAATTATTTTGCTGTGTGAATTTAGAGTCAACCAGAGCTAGCTCTAAATTATAGTTGTGAACTGTAATTATTTCAATGGTTAAGACCATTTTGGGCTTCTGGGAGGAAAAAAAAGGTAACATTTTACAGTGCATGTGAAAGAAGTATTTGTGAATTCATCTCTGTCTTCTATTCATACCTGGGTTAAAATGAACCATGGTGTTGAGCAGTTTCTTTGGAACATTACATAAATTTACTTGTTCTTGGCCACGTAGCAGTTGGGAATATGCAAACAGGGCTGAAAGGAACCAAACAGCAAATTTTCCACAGGACGGAAACCTAGTATTTATACAATCATCAATTGGGTGATGGTCACTAAGGTGGCTTATGACTAAGTTTTCTTGTTCCTAGTGAATGAGAACATCTTTTCTTAAAGAGCCTACTTCATGTTAATATATTCAGTGGGACTAGACTAAAGCACAGTTTTGACCCAGGCATTTGGACATCAGAGGCTCTCTGTTCTTCCCGTTTCTCCCACTTCAATATGGAATGCCCTCAAATTCTCCTTTCTGCTATCAAAATGGCTTTCTAATCTTTTATTTATACTGAAGTATAAATGTCTGACAGTGATCCATGAGTATTTTCTATGTATTTGCGTCTTAACACATTGAAAAAATACACATTGAAAAAAGCCCTAATTCATGTAATTTTAAGCAATTGCCGGTAGGTTGGAAGGTTTTGGAGAAACAAGGACAAACAAAGGGTTGCACCCTCTAGATCATGTATTCTCAATGTCCAGATGTGAGCATAAAATTCATTCATGGGGAGTGTAAAAATCATATGTATTAAGTATAGATGTGCATATAGTACATAAACAGACATATGGTATATCCGTGGTATTAAAATTTCATGGGGGACAGATTAAGAAAATATGTTGGAAAAGGCCCCGTACAAATTCAAATCAAACTCACTGCCATCAAGTCAATTCTGACAGAGTGAGTGTGTATTTGACAGAATAAAGCTGCCGCATAGGGTTTCCAAGGCTGTAATCTTTATGGAAACAGACTTCCACATCTTTCTCCTGTGCAGTGGCTGGTGGTTAGCAGCTTTTTGTTAGCAGCTGAGTGTTTTAACTGTTGTGCCACCAGGACTCCTTAAAGGCCTGGGGCAGGGAGTAACAATGACAAAGATTGAAAAACAGTCTTCTAGATGAGGCTGTCAAAAGACTGTCTATGCCTGTGGAGTACGAATTTTACTGAATTATTTCTAAATGTTTTCAATATGAAATAACTTATTCCTGGTTTAACAATTATATTCAAAGCACATATTTAAGTTCTAATAGCCAAATATGGACATCATTGTTAATTACTCTCTTTAAAAAGTATTATAGGAAAAATGATTTAAATTTGGGAGGCAGAAGTATTATTGCCCATGAAGGATATAACCCCCCCCCCAAAAAAAAAAACAAACCCTTTGCTATCAAGTCAGTTCCGACTCATAGAGACCATATAGGACAAAGGAGAACTGCCCCACAGGGTTTCCAAGGCATGGTTGGTGGATTCAAACTGCCAACCTTTTGGTTAGCAGCCAAGCTGCCACCAGGGTTCCATGAAGGACATAATCAAAAAAAAAAAAAAACGGTTGCTGTGTGGTTGATTCCAACTCATAGCAACATAAACCAAAAAAACCAAACCCAGTGCTGTCAAGTGGATTCTGACTCATAGCGACCCTATAGGGCAGAGTAGAACTGCCCCGTAAAGTTTCCAAGAAGCACCTGGTGAATTCAAACTGCTGACCCTTTGGTTAGCAGCTGTAGCACTTAACCACTATGCCACCAGGGTTTCCCATAGTGACATAAAAAAAAAAAAAAATAGTGACATAGTCCCCTCTAAAACAGGTATTAATCCTTTCCAGTTTTAAAAAAGAAGTCTTATAGTATTTCTAGTAAACCAGTGACCACACCTGTTGACATAAATCAAAAATAGAATAAAATTTAAATTGAACTTTTTTGTGTAATAGAAGTTCTTTAATAACAGGTAAAAATGGAGTAGTTTTCTCCATGCCAGTGTGTGACTTTGTAATTCTTGGCTCTAGCAGTAGAAAAGATAGAAGTTTAAGAAGCAGAGTGAAGAGAATGCCATGTGTAGTCTAGTCCACTCATGTATCCAGCTGAAATAGCCCATATGTAATGGAATTCAGAAAGCATTGATGAAGCAATTATTTAAGGATCTTCCTAACTTTTCAGGGATGCAATTATTTAAAGCTCTTCCTAGCTTTCCAGGAAGCTGGGAGAACAGAGTTTCACAGCATAGACAAACATCACATTTCAAAAGCAGATGAGAAACCAAAGAGCTTCATTTGGAATAAAATATATTGGCTCAGATTCTATCTCTGTATGTTTTAAAAGTCATATCCTAGAATACTTTGGAGGAATTTTTTAACTTAAAAAGCCATTAGGCTAAAAAAGGTGGGTAATTTAAGAATACTATATGCTAAAAAAAAAAAAAAAATTTTTTTATATGCTAAATGGAAACCCTGGGGGCATACTGGTTAAGAGCCACAGCTGCTAAACAAAAGACCTGGTGTTCGAATCCACCAGGCACTCCTTGGAAACTCTATGGGGCAGTTCTGCTTTGTCCTATAGGGTCACTATGAGTCAGAATCGACTCGACGGCAATGGAAAAAAAAAGTGCTAAATGACAGCCTGGAAGTTCTGGCTAATAATACGTGTTCTCTAATCCATGTAGAAATTTCTCATTTAGATAATGCCATTTCACTGGAAGAATCTGAGAGCTTTCAAAACAGTGAGAAGCATATGTTTCAGTAAAAATGATAAGATTTGAAAGGAAACCATTCCCTTTGCAGTCTGACCAGTGAAAACATTCCCTTAACCTAAAAATCTAAAAATGCCATCCCCAGAGGTAAGAATAATCTTCATGTACTTGAACTGGGAACCACAGCAATGTGAGGGATTACCTGAGTTTGTTCATCCCTATTTATTTCATTATTTAGCAATAACGAATGGAAGTGCTCCTTTATTGCATCACATTGCTTTCTGCTTTCTTTAATGGTGTACACAATTTGGCTTTTTTTTTTTTTAAACTTGAACTTGGGAACCTTAACACAAACATTTCATTTAAGAAATCTGATATCCAGACAGAAAAGTGACTTAACCAAGATGATCCATCTAGGAAAGTTGGAATTACAACCCTATCCAGAACTTCTTTCTATCCATTCCTTGCACTTCGTGCATTTCTAGGAAGGGTGGGCAAGAGGCCTGGCTCCAGGGTTGGTTTGATAATTGATTTGTTCCAACTACATTGGTTCTAAGTCTCAAACAATGTAGAAGGACCTATCTCTATCCTATGCTGTATCAGTCAGAAAACCCTGATTGTATGCTGGAGGAATAATCAACTGAGATTTTCAAAGAGAATTTAATTAAGGACCTATTTACAGAGATCTGGGCAAGGTTAAGAGAGTCAACCACTCAAGATGTTGTGGGATGTATTGACCAGCCATAAGCTTTCCTACACCTGATGGGGAAAGTGAGGCAATGGAGGTGCCTAAGTCTGATGAGAGTTGAAACTGGAAGAGGGGCTGCTCAATAAGAGCTGTTGTCATAGAAAAATGCCACTGCCAGAATGCAGGCAGGGAGGGAAATGGAAGGAAATATTCCCACTTCTCTCTTCTATCCTGCTTTCTCCTGTTGGTGCCTTCCATTGATTGAACCCAGCCTAAAGCCACAAGTACTGCTGTCCGTAGAGGTAAAACACCCCCTCCCCACCTGTCTTAGTCATCTAGTACTGCTATAGCAGAAATACCACAAGTTTATAGCTTTAACAAAGGGAAATGTATTTTCACACGGTCTAGTATGCTAGAAGTCCAAATTCAGGGTGTCAGCTCCAGGGAAAGGCTTTCTCTCTGTCGGCTCTGGAGGAAGGTACTTCTCATCAATCTTCCCCTGGACTAGGAGCTTCTCTGTGCAGGAACCCCAGGTCCAAAATATGGGCTTTGCTCCTGGTGTTTCTTTCTTGGTGGTATTAGGTCCCCACTCTCTGCTTGCTTCCCTTTCCTTTTATCTCTTATAAGATAAAAGGTGGTGCAGGCCACACTCCAGGGAAACTCCCTTTACACTTGATCAGGGATGTGGCCTTAGTAAAAGTATTATAATTCCACCCTAATCCTCTTTAACATAAAATTATAATCACAAAATGGAGGACAAACACACAATACTGGGAATCATGGCCTAACCAAGCTGACACACAATTTTGGGGAATTCAGTTCAATCTATAACACCACCTCCCACACAGAAGTGGCAAAGAGAGAAAGGATGTGGGAGCAAATAGAGAGCAACCAGCACACATGCTCTTCTGAACTCATCCCAAAAGACTTCCTGATTCACAGTTTTAATTTTAACAATAATGAATGGGTGTGTACCTTTAGAGCATCACATTACTCTCTGCTTTCTTTAATGCTCAACACATAGTTTGGCTTTTTTTTTTTTTTTAAGCTTTAACTCGAGACCCTTAACACAACCACTAATTGTGCTACGTAGTGGCAGTGCACATGTCTAGCGAGGAACTGAATTCTCTTTGCTCCTAAAAGAAATGGTACCAACTTTTTGTGCTTTTGTCCAGCTTTTTTATGATCTTCTGGTATTCCAGGGCATCAGCTGTCATGTGTCAAGCTGCCTATGGGCCTGTCCTAGCAACTCCAGCTCCTAGTTCTGAATCCAACTATTTTCAGTCTTTTATAAATTTAGAAAAAAAAGATAAACAATTAATTTAGTTATTCAGTCAACAGTTTTTTTTTTTAGCATCATTAGGTGCCAGACAATGTGCTAGACCCTGAGGATATCAAAGTGAGTGAAGAAGAAAAGGCTCCTGCCCTTAAGGAGTTTATGCCTCAATTATTTATAAATTAAGGCTTTGAGACCTCAAGGAATCTTTTAATCTTCTGATTCGTTTTGTGGGGGGTGGAAGAGGGCACATTTTCTGATTCTTGTTGAATTCTGAACAGATGAGGTTACCAAATAAATAGATGAGGTATTTGCCATATATTCTATTTCATCTCATTGTTGTTCATTCATCCAAAAAATAATTTCTGAGAACCTTTTATGGGTTAATATGCAAGATTGAGATATTAATAATATATCCTAGTGTTCAGAGTACTGCTGGTCTACTTAAGAAAGATATATACGAGTAACTACAATGGTGTGTGTCAAGTACTGTGGGATGCGGATGAGGGTGACTATGAGAGTTGCAATAATAACCATAACGCCCGGTTTCCTGTCTGCTTAGGCAAGCAATTTAAAGCCTCACTGTTAGTAATGTGCACTTTTCTTTAATAGGAGTCCCTTAGCGCCTCCCAGAATCCACTGGCATGAACTGTTTAACTCCTTGAAATACACGTGAAACAGTTCCAGCCACGGTATTAACACGTTTGGGGATAAACAATCTGGCTCTGAATTGGGGAGCTCAGAAGAAACTATGGATTTAGAGATCACTGTGCATGTACTTTATACCAGTACTAGAGTTCTATACTCTGGAAAGATACTCACTGAAGCTGTGAAAAATGAAACCACATAACCATGAAAAAGTTGTTCTAATAGCAGTTGGCATTATTTATGTATCTTAACAGCTGTAACCACAAATTCTTTTTAGCTACTTAGGAGATCACAACCCTTGTCATGTTTCCAAATATACACCTTAAAATACTTTTCTAGTCCAGAGTTAGGAGCCCTGGTGGTACAGTGGTTAAGCACTCAGCTGCTAATCAAAGGTCAGTGGTTTGAACCTACCAGCAGTTCTGCAGGGGAAAGATGTGGTACCTTGGGAACCTGTGGAGCAGTTCTGTCCTACAGGGTCACCATGAGTCGGAATTAACTCGACAGCAATGGGTTTGGTTTCCTGGTTTGTCCAGAGTTATCTGATCCTCTAATATGTTGAAGAGGGACAGTCTTGTCTTTTAATCTAATTGAGACTAAAAATTTTCTCTGGCAGTACAATTTAGACATACACAATGAGGTCCGTTCTTTCTAAATGATAGAAACATTCCAATGAAATGTACTTTTTATCTCTTCCTGCCTCTCTTTTCCCTTTTTTTTTTTTGGTGGTGGGGGGGAGTGAAAGTATCCCTGATAAAGACAAGGGAAACTAATATTAGTTACTTTCCATTAGGAGGATAATCGTCTTTAGGTACACCATAATATTTATAGTGCCTGGATTCACACCTTAGCTCCTACCCTGTTAACACCAGCCCATGCACGTGGTACCGTGCCAGTGGTTTAGCACTCAAAGATCTAGGAGACCTCTACAAAGCGATATTCAGATTCTCCTTTATCCTACTATAAAGCCATATTTGGAAGTTCTCATTAAAAAATTTAGCATCAGTGACAGTTATTTTAGAATTTTTGTGTGTGTGTTTATTTTTGTTTTGGTGATGAAAGAGTTTTAGCAATTTTTGTGCTATGTAATATAGTGTGTCCACAAAGCTGGGAGACAGTGTAAGGTTATTTTTAAACAGTGTGTTAGTAACATTTTAAAATAAGCATGCTTTTCTTCAGACTTCAGAGACCTTTTAAGATTAAAAAAAAAAAGAAAGAAAAACTGGGTGTCATCGAGTTACTTCCCACTCATAGTGACCATATAGGACAGAGGAGAACTGCCCCATAGGGTTTCTGAGGCTGTAAATCTTTAAGGAAGCAGGCTGTCATATCTTTCTCCTATGGAACAGCTGAACCTCTAATCTTTGCAGCTGAGCACTTAACCACTGCACCACCAGGGCTCCTTTTCCTTTTCAAATTAAGTATCTCTAAGTGTCTTTTTTAAAGGGTAAAGCAATGGGGTCAGTTACTAATATGCAAATGTATAGCAAATGCCTTCCCCCCCCACCCTGTGTTTCCAGATGTTTTGAAAACTCAGTATATTTATTAACTTTTTTGATATTTACCATCGTATCTATTGCTGTACATTTAGAGATCTTTTGCCTAAAAACATATTGAATACATTGATAATGTCATTTACATATTGTTTAACAGTAATTTTATCCTATTTTAAACCCATTGCCATTGAGTCGATCCTGACTCATAGCAACCTGATAAGACAGAGTAGAACTGCCCCATAGAGTTTCCAAGGAGCTCCTGGTGGATTCGAACTGCTGACATTTTGGTTAGCAGCAGTAGCACTTGACCACTGTGCCACCTGAGTTTCCTATCCTATGTTGGTTACCTAATTTTGTAGACAGCCTATATAAATTGACTCCTTATTCTAGGTTTTCATCAAATGGTAAAAAATATTGCAGGAAAACCCCTACTCTAAAGACCTTAAAGTTAGAATTATTTAAATGTTCTATGTCTTTCTCCTGTATTATACAGTTAAATTAATATGTCTTTGTATTTTCATCTTTGAGTAATGCCAGTAACAAATGGGATTTAATAGATATTGTTTCCAAATGTTGTGTCATTGTTGCTGAAGATAGCTATTTTGCCTTAATCAGTTCTTACATTGTATCAGGGTATGACTGTATCAATTGTCTAGTAGATTTAATGCCTCCTAGCTGTCTAGTAAGACAGGAAAAGGTTTAGCTATCAGTCAGCCAAGTCTTGCGCTGTGACACTTCAATTCAAAGAAAATTCATAATGCTATATAGATAAACACAAAAGACTTTTGTGTCTTGGTTTCTCACCTCCCTACCTTACTGATTTGCTTTTCTTCTACTTCTGATAAAGGCAATGAATAATCCACCTGTGTGGAATAAATGTGAGTTACTGATATATCCAAATGACTGAAAAAGGCACAGTGCCATTCTCAAAATGACAGCTTGTTACAGGATTCCTCTTACCACAATAAAGCCCACAGTCTTTGCACCAAGCTCAAGCATGAAAGATACCATGTTACCCTTCAGCGTTTAGCAATGTCTACTACTTGGGCTCTCATTTGTCTTCAAGTATCCCTTATCTTGAATAATGTATGTCACCTTCTTTCATATATACTAGTCTTTCTGATTACATCTGGATATATAAACCGTATTTATTAAGCATTATCCCTAGACCAGTATCCTAAACTTGGAGCTTTGGCATAATGGAGCTAAATGTGAATCAGAATTTATTTCCTCTTCTAATACTTCAAACATGGGGGACCATGTTTGAAGTATTAGAAGAGGAAATAAATTCTGATTCACATTTAGCTCCATACACACCCAATCTTTCCAGGTGAAATCTCTAACTTTACTTATTTAGGCTTCTAGAGTTTTCATAGACAGGAACTTCTTTGCTTTGAGAGTAGTCATGTTTTACATACATGACCACAGAGATCTCCTGTGCCTGGAGGGGGAAAACCATACTGAGATCATATAGTTGCAAAATGGCTATGTGTATGAGTTACAAGCTCATTCATTTACTCAACTGTATATAATGACTGTTGTGCTAAGCAGTGGAGCTCCAGTGGTAATATTTCTTTTCTCTTAGCCTAGCAAGGTAGAAAGCAGGAAAAAGAAGGATACTACATGGAATGCAAATAGATATTATGATTAGAATTAAGACTATTTAAAATGTACTTCATTCTGATTTTATTTTATTAGCTAAATATTTTAAAAAATTAAATTAAAGTCAAACAACATAGTAAAACTTAAGAGTATAGAAAGAATATGTATAATGAAAAGTAAAAATTTTCCTTCTTTCTCAAACCTCTAATCTTCATTCCTCAAAATAAACATTGGTAATGGACTTTGTGTTTGTTTCAGAGTAAAACAAAACAAAGCAAAATACACAGACACAAAAATCCCTCCAGATATATATGTGAACCAGGTGGAGAACGTATATACCATATTTTTACACAAATAACATGCACCTTCTATGTTTGTTTGCCAACTATGCCCTCTCCCTGAAAGATATTTTTGTAATTGCTGCTATGCCAGTTTTTCTTTCACATGTTGCTGTAAAAAACGTGTGTGTGTGTATTCAAATGCACACAAATGGTATCACTACATATTCTACATCTTTATATTTTCACTTAGTAATATATCTCATATATCTTGTGGCTTTTTTTTTTTTTTTTAATGGAAGACCTTAACACACTTGCCTCATTTTTTTAAAAGACAATCTCGGTCTCCAACTTCAGAAAATTTACAATATAGTACCAAAAGTTTGGTTTTTTTTTTTTCTCAGAAGTTTGAAAGTAGGTTGCCAGTCTAGAGCTCTACTGCCGTGGAACATCCTAGAATATGTTTTCTACAAACAAGACAATCTCCTACATAGCCACAATGCAACCATCAAAATTGGGAAGTTAATACAGATACATTCCTACAGCTAGTCTTGAAACCCCATTACATTTTGGAAGTTGTCCTAATAACGTCCTTTACAGTTAAAGACTCCATTTCAAAATCACTTATTGCATTTAGTTGTCATATCTTTTTATCTGTTTAGGCTCCCTTAGGCTGGAATAATTCTCAGTGTTTGGTTTTTTGCTTATTTTTATTTCCATGATCTTGACTCTTTTGAAGATTACAGGCCAATTTGGGTTTTCTAGTGTTTCCTCTTGAGTAACTTCAGACTATGGTTATGAATCTTTGGCAGAAATATTATGGAGTTGAGGCTGTGACCCTCTCGTGTCCTGCCAGGTCTCACATTATTTTAATTTCTCTTATTACTATTGATGAAGTTGGTGTTTGCCAGGCTTCTCCACCATAGAGTTACGCTTTTCCTCTTTATATAATACACATTTTGTGGGGAGATACTTTGAACTATATAAATATCTCATTTCTCATTAAACTTTCCATTTACTTATTTATTTCTATCCATATGCATCATAAAAAAAATGGATCATAGTTTCCTATTTTTACTCAATAAGTTATAATTTCTTACTACATTATTTATCTTAGTTCTCAAATTGTCCTAAATTAGGCCAGGGGGAGCTGCTTTAAGCACACCCCTGTGTCCTTTTGACTCAGCATCCTTGCCATTCTTTGATCACTTCCTTGTTATCTGGCATAGTAAGACAATGCAGGCACATCTTCTGTTTTCCTTACCCCGGCCCTGGTTTCACCCTTTTCTCCAATGAGTCTTGGTCTTTTTAGTAGAGAATGGTATTTAGAAACCAGATCTGAGTGCTAGGTGTGCTCATTGTGTTTGGGGTATTACAGCTATCAAGTCTTCCTAATAAACAGTGCCAGAAAATATATATACATACATACATATGTATCTGTATATATTGAAAACCATGAGTTCTTACTGATACCCCACAACATCACAGAGTTACTCTTATTTTCTCTCTTTCCTTATTTGTGGCTCAATTCTCTAACAGTGAGAAACTGGCTACTGTTATCCTTAATATATTCACTTATTGATCGAATCTCCCTGTATGGAACCAGTCTCCCATTGTCACTACCACCTTCCCCCATCCAGATGCCTTCCTCACCCCGTCTGGGCTCTGACACATTATATGCATACCTGCCATGTGAAAGCCCTCCTAACCCTACTCATGCTCTAATACCCCATTGAAGGCTGATATTCACTCCGTAAGGTACTTCAGCACTTAATGCTGGACTACGCCATGTGTGGACACCCTCATTACCTTGCTGGGACTCTGACTGTCCATGTCAAACTGCCTCTTTTCCAACCCGCACTTTGATCCTCTCACCCTGCTCAGGCTCCAATACTTTGTGCCAGGCTGCCCCCATATGTGAACACCTTCCTCATTCACCAAGGCTATGACCCTGTGATAGTTCAAATTATGAGTCAGCTTGGCTGGGCCATGATTTTCAGTGTTTATGTGTGATCACTCCCATCATGGGATCTGCTATGAGTAGCCAGTCAGTTGAAAGGGAATTTCCTTAGCGGCATGGCCTGCATCCAAATATAAGTAGATGTTCTGGCTTTTTGCTCACTCTGGATCCTGTGGTCACCTCCTATTCATCTGATTTCCTTTTCTTGGGACTTGAGCTATCAGCTTGCCTGCCATTCTTGGGATTTCTTGATCTTCACAGCCTATGAGGAAGAGCCCTGCTTTCCAACCTGCTGACCTTGGATTCACTGGCCCCTGCAGCTACGTAAATAGGGAGAGGCCTCTATTCTGATCCACAGGCTTGGGACGTTCCAGCCTCTACAATCATGTGAGCCATTTCCTTGATATAAATCTCTATATATATTATATGCTTTACTGGTTTTATTTCTCTAGAGAACCCAGCCTAAGACAACCTGTCTTACTGGGAAATCCTCCATCACAGACATCTTGTTCACCCTATTCTATTCTGACACCTTGTTCTGAGTCACCAAGGCTGTCCCATGCCAAATCAAATGTACACTGTACCTTGCTCTTCCCTATCTAATGGCTTTAGGAAGGAATTATTCAAGAAGACGAAAGAGAGAATAAATTGTTTAAAAATTATTATCTGCCAGTATTTTAACTTGAATAATTACAGAGGGATAAGTTAAATATTGTGATTACTATATGTTTTAATCACTGATGTAGCTTAGACCTCCTCACTTCTCCTTTCTGAGTCTCTCTCTCTCTCCCTACTGTGGTCACTGATGCCGTTAGTGCATGTTTTGAGTATTTAATGTAGGTTATCCTTAGCTTATGAGCTTTTTATAAACACTATATTCCTGACCAACCCTTTCTGGCTTCCCCATCCGTAGGGTCCCCCCAGCCACATACCTACTCTTTTTTTGCATCTAATATAGCTGCTATGGAAACCCTAGTGGCATAGTGGTTAAGTGCTATGGCTGCTAACCAAAAGGGTGGCATTTCAAATCCACCAGGCACTCCTTGGAAACTCTGTGGGGCAGTTCTACTCTGTCCTATAGGATTGCTATAAGTCAGAATTGACTTGACAGCAGTGAGTTTGGTTTATAGCTGCTGTTGAGGGTAACCACATTCCAAAACTATAGCCACTAAAGTAAGAGATTGTACCTCTCCCCCGCTTGACCACCTCCTGCTGATTTAGAGCTCAGCGATCTTCTGGGCCCAGGCTCAGGACTCAGCAATGTGGTGTGGAGGCCTGGGGCCAGGTGAGTCCTAGACAGCTCTGAGTAGCTCTAGGCTGGGAGCTTCAGATGGAATGACATGTCTTGGTTCCAAGACGAAAGGAACTTCAAGGCTTAGCAGGATGTGAGGACCCTAGGCTAGTATGGGGACAATTGATTCTTAGGGTTTCTTTGTGTTAACTTGAAAAATCTAGTCAAGTTTTTCTGGGGGATGTTCCACCCAGTAGTAGAAGTTTGCAGCTGTTTAGTAATCTATTCACATATGGGTAAGATGTAGTATGGGAGGTTTGTACTGCTGGATTCTAGGATGAGTTTCTGTTAGCATGACCTGGCGGGCAGACAGTCCGTTTTTGTCTAAACGTAAAAGCTGTGACTTCTGACATGGATAATTTAAAAAAAATATTTGTATGAAATTTTAATCCTTAAACATTTGCTGCTCCTAGATTATAGCTTTGCTGACATCTATGGTTAACTGTTAAATAGTATATAAATTAATTTATGCAATAGCTCTTTGAAATCTTCTTGTCAAAGGAGTGTATTCCCTGACCATTCTAAGCATACTCAAAACCATATGCCAACTGTCAGGGATTGAATTTTGTTCCCAAAAAAATATGTGTATCAACCTGGTTAGGCCATGATTCCCAGTATTGTGTTGTCCTCCATTTTGTGACTGTAATTTTATGTTGAGAGGATTAGGGTGGGATTGTAACACCACCCTTACTCAGGTCACCTCCCTGATCCAGTGTAAAGGTAGTTTCCCTGGGGTGTGGCCTGTACCACCTTTTATCCCTCAAGAGATAAAAGGAAATGGAAGTAAACAGAGAGTTGGGGACCTCATACCACCAAGAAAGCAGCACTAGAAGCAGGGCGTGTCCTTTGGACACGGGGTCCCTGCTCCTGAGAAGCTCCTCAACCAGGGGAAGATTGAGGAAGAGGACCTTCCTCCAGAGTTGACAGGCAGAGAAAGTCTTCCCCTAGAGCTGACGCCCTGAATTTGGACTTGTAACCTACTAGACTGTGAAAAATTAATTTCTCTTTGTTAAAGCCATCCACTTGTGGCATTTCTGTTATGGCAGCACTAGATAACTAAGACACCAACTAATGTGATTTTAATCTGTTTATTCTTGACATTTAAACTGTTATTGTTGTGTGTCATCTAGTCAGTTCCAACTCACAGCAACCCTATAAACTAAGCATATTTTTGTAATATATTAACAAATTGGAGACTGATTTTCTTTCCAACTAATTTTTTATCGTGATGAAAATAAAAGCAACAAAACGTACAGCAATTCCAGAATTTCTGCATGTACAATTCAGTGACATTGATCACATTCTTTGTGTGACCATTCTCACTACCTTTTTCCAAAGTATTCCACTGCCGTTAATGTACATTCAATGTACCCTAAGCAAAAACTCCCTCTGTTTCCCTCCCTTGCACCCCTGGTAGCCACTAATTATTTTTGGATTTTTTTATGTCTTTTTTTTATTTCATATATGTGAGATCATACAGTATTTGCCCTTTTGTGACTTACTTATTTCACTCAGTATAATGTTTTCTAGGTTCATCACATTGTTGTATGTATCAGGACTTCATCTCCCTTTATAAAAAAAAAAAAATTTTTTTTTTTTTTTATGGCTGAGTAATATTGTATTGTTTGTATATACCACATTTTGTTCATGCATTCATCAGTTGATGGGCATTTTGGTTGTTTCCACCTTTTGGCTATTGTGAACAGTGCTGCAGTGAACATTGGTGTACATGTGTCTGTTCATGTCAATGCTTTCAGGTCTTTTGAGTATGTATCTAAGAGTGGAATTGCTATGATATTTCTATGGTCAGTTGTTTGAGGTGCCACCAAACTGTTTTCACAGTGGTCGTACCATTTGCGACTGTGATTTTAATTTGGCATGTTAGTGTATCTCTTATTGCATCTAATACAGTGCCAAGCCCATGGACTTAGAGGGTCTTAGATGTTACAAGGAGCAGGTCAGGGAGGTTTGTATTTGGTCCTAGCCTGAGGTCTCAGGCTGTCAGCAATAGCTTGTTTATATATTCATTTATTTAGTGGATAGTTATCGAACATCTCCTGTGTTCAACATGCTGTTAAGTATTAACAGGATACAGAGGTGAATATGACATCAGCTTTTGTTTTTAAAAGATCATTCTGGCAGCATTATAGCAGGTAGAATACAGCAAAGGGAGACAAAGGCAGGAGATAGGCAGAAGGCATAGCAGTATTCAGGGGGAACATTCTGAGATGAGGCAGAGTAGTGGGATGGAGAGCAAGGAACAATTAGACTCAACATGGTTCTTAGACTTCTGAGGGTTATGATCCCCTATAACAATAAGATGAAAGCCTTCGATCTTCTCCATAGTGAGAAAAATGCACATGGGCAAGTATATGAAGACAGTTTCATAAGGCCCACCCTTCCTAGCTCCCTTTAAGAAAGTAGGTACAGACCTGAGGCTCAGAGGGACTCTAGATATCTGAAGAGATAGCTGTCTGTGAGCCTTGGCCTTTATGACTTCAAGAAGGATAAGCTCATGTCCAGCTGGGCTGATGAGGGAAAGCTCCACAAAGGAAGTGGTATACAAACTGGGATTTAGAGGAAGAGAAGAGTTACAACAGACCAGGATGGGGAATATATTTCAGATGCCATAAACAGTCTCCAGGCTTGTGGTAGCTTATAGGTCTTCATGGCCTATATTTGGGGAGCCACAGGCTTGAGTCTTAAAAGTAATTTATTCTTAGACTACCTTGAAACCTTTCTTCATTATCTTATATAATGTATATGTGAAACCCTTAGCATATTGCCTGATACATAGAGCTCATTCAATATTAGCTCTCATTATTTATCAAGTACATCAAAATACATAAACGATGGTGAGATGTGTTGATGTTTTTCCAGAGTGGTAGAGGGTTATTGGATAGTTATTGCTTAATTGTATCAGCAATCCCAAGAATTGGGAATAAAAACTAGATAATAAGAGCTAGTCCTGAAAAGTTTAGCATTTCTAGACCACATCATCAGAGTTTCTCCTTCATAAGATTGGGTGTCATAAGATTTGTCTCCTGGAAGTGACAGAAGTTGTGTTTGATCAAGTGATGGTCTTAGACTTCCTTCATGTTTTAATTTAGTGTAATGGTCCAATCCTGTCAGCTATAATCCAGGAAATGATAGGATTAATAAACTGGCAAACGTACCTTTGGAAAATTTGGCATCTTGATTTGAATTTTTGTAATGAAAGTAAATCTTTCACCAGAATCTTTTTGGAATAGAAATGTCTCAACTGAAATTTTAAAAAGATTTGTTACCATGGGATAGAAGATAAAAGGCAGTTTTTCTGTTATGTCTGTGTTTGGTAACTATTGGACCTTGATTGGATGCAGAGCATGCTTTGCCCAGGGCTGAGTGCATGTATTTTGGGGTCTGACCATGAGCTATATAAAGTTGAAATGATATTATCTATCTGATAGGTTTGTTGTGAGGTTTGAATAAGATAACCAGGTATAAGTCTTGGCACATAGCCTGGTGATAGCAACTACTCAGTAAAAGTTAGCTATCATTACTTTCATCAAATGCTGACCAAAAACCAAAAACCCACTACCATCAGACTCGATTCTGACTCATAGCGACCTTAAAGGACAAAGTAGAACTGACCCATAGAGTTTCCAAGGAGTGCCTGGTGGATTCAAACTGCCGACCTCTTGGGTGGCAGCTGTAGCTCTTAACCACTACACCACCAGGGTTTCCATCACAATATCTAGGACAGTGACAAAAGAGTAGATTATATCTGTTTTCATATAGTTAGAAGCAGAACTAAAAGCAAACTCCAGGATTTCAATTTACATATCATTTTTATAAGACTAGTCATTCCCAAACCTGACTGGGCATAAGAATGATATATGGAAATGTTTGGGGGCTTATTTTGTTTTCTAAGTGTAGAATCCTCCCTCCTCCCACCCCCCTAAGAATCAGATTAAGTAAGTTGGTTGAGAGTGGTGCTCAGAACTTTTATTTTTTTTTAATACAAAGCTAGTGTTCAATATATACTGTAAGCTAACCTCATGCTGTGTGATTTTTTTTTTCTTTTAGTTTATTTTTTAGTTAACATGCAATAAAATAGACTTTTTTGTTCTAAGAGTTTCGGCGCATACATAGATTCATGTAACTACTAGCACGATCATGATTCAAACACTTCCATCTTCCCAAAAATTCCTTTGTACTGCACCCTTGTAGTCACACCTTCTCTCCATTCCTAAACACGGGCAAGCACAGAGCTGGTCTCCATCACTGTAGTTTTGCCTTTTCCAAAATGTCATTTAAATGGAATCATATGGTATGTGACCTTTTGAGACCAGCCTCTTTCACTTTTCATAAAGTCTCTGAGAACATGTTATTGTGTGTATTGGTAATTCATTCCTTTTTTATTGCCGAATGGTATTCCATTCCACTTGATGCCACAACAAAATTTAACAATGGTAGTTTCTTAAAGGTTAGTAGCAATATGGAATCTGAAACCCTATGCTACATTAAATGCATCAGTCACTTTTGCACTTTGAAGGGATTTTTTAACCATGCAGGGTTTTGTAACATCCTGCATTGGTCACTTAAAAATATGGGTTCCCTGAGGTATGTAAATCCTCTAAATATTGACACATTTCCTTATACTATATATATATATATATAAATCACATTTGTATTACTTCACCCCACTAAGATAGCTATGTCTAAAAAAGAAAAAAAAAACAGGTGTAGGCAAGGATATGAACAAATTGGAACCCTCATCCACTGTTGGTGGCAAAGTAAAATAATATAGGCACTGTGGAAAAAAAAAATTTGTGGTTCCTCAAAAAGTTAAATATCAAACTACCATATGGTCCAACAATTCCACTTCTAGGTTTATACCCAAATGTTTTGAAAGCATGAGCACAAACAGATACTTGTATACCAATGTTGATTGCAGCACTATTCACAATAGCCAAAGGTGGAAACAACCCGTGTCCATCAATAGATGAATGGACAAACAAAATGTGGTATATACATACAATGGAGTATTATTCTGCCATAGAAAATAATGAAGTCCTGATACTTGCTATGATAGGGATGAACCTTGAAAACATTACGCTGAGTGACAAACACATCAGTTACAAAAGGACAAATATTGTGTGATCCCACTTATGAAATATCTAGAATAGGCAAGTATATAGAGTCCAAAGTTTATTAATTGTCACCAAGGGTGGGAGGGAGGATAAAAGGGAGAGTCATTGTTTAGGGGGTCACTGAACTTCTTTAAAGAGCAATGGAAAATTTTGGAAATGGATAGTGGGGATGGTTACAAGCCATGATGCACGTAATTAATGTCAATGAATTGTACAAATAAGAAATATTAAAATGGCAAACGTTTTCAGACACACACACACACACACGTATACACATATAGTAAAAAAACACACTTGTTGCTCTCATCAGAAAAAGTCTTTAATTATTGGGAAGTTGTCAAGCTTACAGTGGTAAATGCTAATTTTCTAAAATTCTAATTATTACTTGAAAGCTTGAACTTTATTATTGGAAAAAATATTGCCAGTGTTTGTTGAAGTGATGGGTTCACTTCATTTATTTTTAAGAAAGTGTCTGTCAGATGCCCAAACCTGAATAACCATAGTTTGTCAGTCACTCTTTCAAGCAAAGGTGGTATTCCATGAAAAAATTGGCAAATAAAGGTACTTTTTCCGGACACAACTGTTATACTCTGGTATGTAGCAGAAGTGCTTTATGTATCCTTCTTGTTTTGTCCTACAAAATATTCAAAAGAAATTTATTGAAGGGTTGAGATTTAATGGAATTAATCATTTTCATTTCTTTATCAAGGGCATCCTTAAGTGGAATTTCTTCTGTTTTTTTTTTTTTTTTTTTCTTTAACTGTGAGTGCATAGTGGTAAAGACAGTCACTACTAGTACAGTCTGGTGTCACTGCTTTATTCATAGTACAGCAATTTTATACACCACTGCTTTTGTACCATCAATGTAAGACTGACACAGTGAAAAAGGCAAAAAAAAAAAAAAAGTATTAGTATCATTATGAAAATAACTTTGACCTTGAAGAAACTCTGAAAGTCTCTTAGGAACCCTCAGGGGTCTACAGACCACATCTGAAGAGTTGTTCATTAGATTTTCCTTCATGTTGATTCAAAAAAGAATAACCAAGGCTATTACGGAATATATATGCTATATTTTGGACATGTTATTAGGAGGGACCAGTCCCTGGAGAAGGACATCATGCTTGCTAAAGTGGAGGGTCAGTGAAAAAGAGGAAGACCCTCAACAAGATGGAATGACACAGTGGCTGCAACAATGGGCTCAAGCATAATAACGATCATGAGCATGGTGCAGGACCATGTGGCATTTTGTTCTGTTGTACATAGGGTCGCTATGAGTCAGAACAAACTCGACGGCACCTAATAGCAACAACGATATATGTCCTATGACGGGAAAAAGAGGAATGAGATTGTTTAGGCATGAAAAGAGATGGATGGTGAGGTGACTTGATTCGCGTCTTAAAGTATATGAACAAGTTGAAGATCAGCGTTCTCCACATTCAGTGATATAAATGAAACGAGCGGAAGATTTTGGTCATATAGGAGAGAACATTAGTGACAATTGGAACAGAAGATGATGTTTCTTATACTTTAAATATCCTCAAACAAAGAAATTCATTTACTCTCTTTTTTCTAAGTTCTTTTTTTTTTTCTACATTCACTATTCTAAATATCTGAAGGTAGAAGACCAGATCAAATGATTTGTTAAGTTTCCTCCAAGTTCTAATATGATGTCGATTAATTCTTTTTTTTTTTCCTTATCAGTTTGATATAGGCTTAGGTTTATTTGTTTTTTAATACAGCTGATTTAAGAACTTATTTTCCATTCTAGTTGATTTAATCCATTTTTGAATATGTAAAAGAAATGCTAAGAAACTTAAATGTTACGTTACTAGCTATACGCAAAATCTAGTCTACATCCACAAGGCATCGTCATCATATGCAAGATTTGATATTGGATAGGAAATTCTAACTGCTGTTAAGAAACTAAGACAGGAATCATAAATAAATGTTCTCCTTTTTGTTCTAACAAAAATATTTAAATTTTTATTGGCTACTCCAACATCAGGATCAAAATAAGATTTTAAGCACAAAAACACTGCGAGACAGTATTGCAGTAGTTAACAAATTATTTCTGGAATTAGGGCAAATCCTGGTTCCCACTCCCACCCTTCCACTTACTAGTTGCAATGAGGGCGAGTTAATTATTCTTTCACTGCATTGTATTCTGCATTAGTAAAACCAGGATCCCGACAGAACTGAGATAGTGTGAGGCACTTAGCTAAATAGTAAGTGCACAATAAATATTACATGTTATTTTGGTGGTGATCGTGGCAGTGGAGCTGCTTAATTTGATAGAGTGAATTCTGGGGATCTGGAGTTCCTAATACTACATCTAAAGGCTTCTTTTCTTGGTCTTTTTTTTTTTTTTTTTGGTGGAGGGAGCAGTGAGGGGCAATTTCTTTTTCTGTCCCAGTACTTTCCATACGCAATGAAAAATTATGGCTTAGTTAGAAGTTCTGGCATTGGGAATGACCTTGTTCTTGTTTTGAAGTATCTGAAAAATAAAAATAAAAATTCCTCCTGTAAACCCACAGTCAGTTGGTGCAGCTGGTCCCGGGGCAGGCTGTCTGTGCTCGGAATGCCGAGCATTACTGCCACCGTAATGGCTGAGGCATCTGCCAGAGATCTCATGGCTGAAAACTAGGTAGGAAAGTCTATATTATGTCTAATAATAGCTCTGGAACTCTTCCTGAAATGCTTGCCTGCAACTCCCCAGCTTGACAGGCGGCAGCATACTGTAACTAAAGTAATTGGCCCCACCCTCTTCCTAGTGGGTGTGCTGTAGTACTAACCAAAATAATAGCTAGAAATCATTTTCTGTGACTTTTTTATGTTTTTACTTGTAGTACTCTTGGGTTACGAGCCATATATTTATATGGCTAAATATATTTATATACGTGTCCTGTATTTTTATCTACAAAGAGCTTCATATAACTATAGATAGGTTCCACCAATGAAGAGTTTAGATAAGAGAAAATATTATGTCTTTTATTACACATAAGGGATTATTTTCATGACTGGATAATTATGACAGTTTTACATTCATGTGGAGGGAGGGTTTGGTGAGGATGATGTGGCACCAGGCTTCTCAATGTGTGCACTGCAGAGAGAGGAGAATAGGACCAACAAGTCAAAGGGTAACTCTATAAATGTTCAAAGAACTGGGAAGGATTCTAGTCAGAAAAGTTAAACCGTTTTGATTAACAAGTGAAAAGAACATCTCCTAAGCCTCAGTGTCCTCATTTGTAAAATAGGCATAATAATATACTTGCCACAGTGGAGAAGGGAGGATTCCAGGAGCGATTAGTCCATCCCAGAGCTTGACGTTGATTTGTCACCTAATACATGTGGCTTCTTGCTACAACCTCAATCACATCACGTCCCTTCTTTGCTCCAGTGATCTAGCCTGGTGCTCTCTGCATCTGCTCCCACTGCTCTCTCTTTCTGCTCCTGCCACCTTAGCCTTTACACTCTTCCTTGGACAAGAATGTGCCAGCAGGCTCCCACCTCAGGACTGGAACTGGCTGTTGCCCAGGGTCCATTTGGCTCAATTCATGCCTTCCATCAAGGCTATGAGTCGGAATCAATTCGACGGTACTGGGTTTCTGGGTTTTATCAAGACTTTGTTCACATGTCACCCTTTCAGTGTGGCCCTTCCAGACCAGCCTATTTAAAACATCAACTCACCACTCACCCTTTCCCGTCTTTATTTTCTTCCAGTGACTTATCATCATCTGACACCCTGGACTTGTTTGTCTTCTGCCCATGAGAATGTCAGCTCCAGAGACAGACATGACTGTATCCCTGAACTCAGCACAGGGCCTGGACAGAGTGGGAGCTCAGTAAATATTTGCTGAATAAAAAAGAAAAAAAAAAAAAACAAGCGAAAAAAGAAAAAATACTAAGTGGTGAGGTGATGATGCTCTCCAGGCAGAGAATTACTGTGAAGCCCATGAAACTTAAGCTTCAAGGCCCTTCATTTGCATGGGTCTCATCCAAGGCTCTGGAAGGGGCCTGAACAATGAGTTCACATGGCCGTATGTTTTTGTAATGTTTGCTAAAGTAATGTATTCTAACCACAATTGATTAAGACCATTGTTTCCTTTTGCTCCAACTTCCTCTCCTTCTCACTTTTCCTCATGTTGGGTGGTACATGGTTGTGGGCATAGAGGACAAAGGATTGGAGATACCTTTACACTGGACTTAGTGGAATATATGTGGAGTCCCAATCACTTCTGTGTAATTAAGTTATTATGAGCCAACCCAGGGATGTAATGGCTGTCGGAAACACTTATACATATTTGGTTGACTACTCAGCAGGGTCAGAGGCTGTGTTGTATTATTAACATGCCCTATAATGCCTAACCCTGGAAGTACTTAGTGGTGGAAGAGAAATATTGAAATGTACAGAGTCAGAAATCAGTTTGTGGAAAATTCTTTCAATCACTAGACATGTAGAATTTTAACTAGATGATTTAGTTTTTAATTAGTGGTGCAAACAGTTAATGTGCTTGACTGCTAACCCACTTTGGAAGAAAGGCCTGGCGATCTACTTCTGAAAAATCAGCCATCGAAAACCAGATGGAGCACAATTCTATTCTGACAGATGTGGGGTCACCACGAGTTGGTGTTAACTCAGTGTCAACTGCTTTTAGTCACAGTGCAAGTTCTTTCCTATCAAAAATATACTAGATTATATATGGGTGTATCCAATTATAAATCTTTCACAGATATTACTTAAAAAGAATTTGTCAAAATTACTGAGTAAGGCACAAACCGTAGTAGTTCTACAGATAGGAACTTCTCTGTGTGTTAAATCGCGAGTTTTATGCGTCCCAACTATCAAAAATTTTTAGAAAATTTGGCCAACCATACTTGAAGAAAGACCGAATGATCTTTCTGGTCTCACTATAGAATGATAATACAAAATCATTATTATATGAAAAGGCAGTCAAGGAGTAAACCAAAACCAAACCAAATCCATTTTTTAAAAGAGCTCCCCAAACGGTTTAGACTTCAAGTCCTACATAATCTGGATTTGCCCCACCCTCTGCTAATAAGCAATGGGTTTTTTTTTCTGCTAATATATGAAGTATGTGTACAGTACAGTCTTATAGATAGTCGTTCATTCATGTGCTTGAGGCTATCAATAATGAAACAGTTATGAATAAAGATTATATTCTATACATTTAACATGACAGATCCTGTAATAAGATGACAACTTTTGCTCATATAAATGAAATTTCAGATCCTGACTGTCAGGACTTGGTACCACAACTGTATCCTGTGAGTACCCAGAGAGTTCTGGTGGAGAATCTCTCCTGAGTAAGATAGAACCCATTTAAATGGTGGGCAGAACCCCTCTGGCCACAGGAAATCAGGCTCCTCAGAGAAATAGCTGATTCCAGAACAACAGACCAAAAAATAGAAGACGAATTTGATCAGACCTGGAGGTCTAACTATCACATTCAGGAAATACAGAAGAAAAACATGTTAAATGACACCGTGGAATACGGTCAGTAAATCCAGAGTTTTTTCCACAGAGATTCCACAGGACAAATGAAGCCATTTTTTCTACAAATAAATGGTAAGAGAATGAAGAGAGAGGGACTATTAAAAATTGAATTAATTAACAGGTTAAAATAAATTAATATTTGAGACCTTTTATCTGAAAGTAATATGCGGACTTTGAGTCTTGATTTGAACAAAGCAGGTTTGTGAAAAGATCTTTCAGGCAACTGGGAAAAGTTGACTCTGAACCAGGCAATAGGTGATATTACCAAACTACTGATAATTTTAAAGTATGATAATGGTATTGATCTAATGTTTAAAAACGACTTTATCTCTTAGAGATACAAACTGATGTATTTACAGATGAATAATATATCTGCCATTTGTTTAAAAATAACCTAGCTGGGAAGAAAAAAAGTATTTGAAGGTATGAATGAAGTACGATTGGGTGTATATTGATAGGAAACCCTGATGGTGTAGTGGTTAAGGGTTCGGCTGCTAACCAAAAGGTTGGCAGTTTGAATCCACCAGGTACTCCTCGGAAGCCCTATGGGGCAGTTCTGCTTTGTTCTATAGGGTCACTATGAGTCAGAATCAACTTGACGGCAATGGGTTTTATATATTGATAAGGAGCCCTGGTGGCACAGTGGTTAAGCAGTTGGCTGCTAACCACAAGCCTGGCAGTTCAAACCCACCAGCCACTCCACAGGAGAAAGATGTGGCAGTCTGCTTCTGTTAAGATTTCAGCCTTGGAAACCTTATGGGGGAGTTCTACTCTGTTCTGTAAAGTCACTATGAGTCTGACAGCAATGGTTTTGGGGTATATATTGATAATTATTAAATATGGATGATGGATGGATGGACATTTATATTATTTTAACTATTTTAGATAACTTTGAGAAATATACATTTTCTTTATTTTTTTAATGGTAGGCAAAGGTACATAACAAATAAGCATGTCCTGAGAGGTACTATACCTATACTTTCTCATTTTTTTGTTTCTTTTTTGAAAAGGAAAAGTAGAACTTGACTGATAGAAACATCTGCTCCAGATATCTGTGAAATTTTAAATACAAATGTAATGAGCAGTAGTGTGCTGGTAAATGGCTTTCTGAAAAATAACGCCCTGATTTGAAGCATTTGCCAGTTTGTACAGTGTAAATACTCCCACCATTGCCGATTTCAACATACTGAATGTGGTCATGGGGTGAGATGTGCACAATCGGTGTTTGGGTGCTTGTACAGCCAGCTCCAGCTCACTACTGGGAGAAATATCAGAGAAGCATTAGGTTTTGAAGTCAGACTCTGGGTCATATCCCAGCACTAACATGCACTCTCTGTCCTTGATCAATATAATTTTTCTGAGCCTTAGTTTACCCATCTGTAAAATGGGCATAATAACTCCTACCAAGTTAAGATAATAAGCATTAAATGAGATCTCACATAGAATGAACCTAGTAGGGTTCTAGTTACGCAGTGAGTGATGGATCCATCACACCAACATCCTCTCTTCTCTTGAAATTAAAATACAAGAATGAGCTCTTGGCTTGGGATGGTTTCAAAGTTCCAAAAGGGAATGAAGCTGATCATCTTTTCAGAGGGCTTCATGCCCAGAGTTTCTAAAATTACTTAAAATTGCAAGTTTTAGCCACAGTGTCAGAGCTACCTGCCAGAAGCTCACCAAGCTCAATTTCAGTTGGATATTAATTGTTAGGCTGGGAAGTTAATGTGATATGATTGTGGCTAAAATAGAAATATCTGTTGAAGGTAGGGGTTTCCGTCCAATGTGATCTGGCATGCAAATACATAATAAGAATTAAGTATTATCTTATAGTTGACATGGCAAAAAGCCTATAACTTTCTTAATCGTCTCTTGGGGGAACTTAGAGACCCGCCTGAGATGTTTCTGGCATGAACAAGCCTAAGGGTTATGTTGGCAAATTGGAAATGTTTCCATTCAAAAATTCTTATTATGATTTGAGCACATAGTTATTAATAATAATAGCATTTTACTGTTCAAATTCTTTATTTAAGTTGGATGATTAACCATGGTATCAGTTAATGAAAGAGAATCTTTTCCTTTGTCTCCTGAACAACTTTATTTTTCTCTCTGTAGAAATCTAAAATTAAAGTCATCACCAACTAGTCAACAGTGATGAGTTTTCAGAATTACTGAATTACATGCATATATATCAATCCTTTTAAGTTTATTCTAACTAAGTTCAGAGGGAAGCTGAATTATAAATCAAGCCCATTTTTATAATCTAGAGATACTAATACTAAAGGCATTTGAAATTTGATTTATGTACACGGGTTAGTGTGTTCCTGTGTTTTCCCCTGTGAAGGAGAGTTACATGAAACATGAATCTACATATTTTGGATTTCTGAGCAAATACTTAGAAGATAAAAACTGTGCTTTATCACTCATTTGAATTCTGAAATGGCCCAATCTCCTCTGATCTCTAAAAGAATAGCTTTCTTTCAGAAAATTAAAATATATGCTCCTTCAAAATTTGGACTTGGGATTTCTCTAAAGCATTTAATAAGTATGTTTTAAAACATAAAATGGAGCAGGAAAGTATAAAATATTAGAATGCGCCTCATATAGAAAGGATAAAGAATGTTTTGTGAAACTGTTGCTTTAGTTGTGTGTGTCTGTATACTTGACTCATGAAATAAAATATATTTCTCACTGAGTCATAGTAAAAAAACAAAAAAAAATTTAAACTCAGTGCTTTAAAACGTACAATAAGGAGTCACTGTAAATAAGATAACAGCTCTGCTTTTTATATTAATATAAAATGATATCTAGATGAACAAATCTTCTTGAAACAGTTATTTTTAACAAAATCATCTTGGATGTAGAGGGGGTTGAGGTGGTGTGATATAACCACTGCTAGGTTTTGGGTAGGCCTCAGAGGGGATAGCAGATAGCCATAAGGAGAGGGGACTGGGTCTCTTAGGCAGACATGGTTGAGAAGGTACGCCTTCTGCCTGTTTTGATTTCTTCTTTTCTCAAATAGAAAGGGTACTACCCTATTTACGCAAATGACGCACACACACATTATATGTTCTTCTGCCAACTATGCCCTCCCTCACAAAGTATTCTCGTAAGATGCTGTGCTAATTTTTTTTAAATTGTAACATGTAAAGAAGTTAGCATAGCATGCTTATGAAAATACCTATGGGGAGAAGGGTACAGATGGCAAAATATATATATATATATATATATATATATATATATATATATAACACACGCATTACTTGTGTAAGAATATAGTCCTTGGCCTGTCCTACTACTCTAGAAAATATTAGCGTCTGTGTTATGAATTGAACTGTGTCCTCCACTTGCCTCAAATAGGTGTTGAAATCCTAACCCTTGTACCTGTAAATATGACCCTGCTTGAAATGCGGGGGAGGGGGTCTTTTGTTAATGAGGTCATATCACAGTAGTGTGGATCCTAAACCTAATCACTTCAAAGTTTGTTTTTTAAAAAGGAAGTTTTATTTATTCCCTAGAAAGCCTTACATTTCTATGTGAACCAGACAATTACAAGGGACATTTTCCTCAGGAAGTTAAACCAAGCCCATTACCATCAAGTTGATTCTGACTCGTAGCAGCTCTATAGGGCAGGGTAGAACTACTCCATAGGATTTCCAAGGAGTGGCTGGTGGATTCAAACTGCTGACTTTTTGGTTAGCAGCTGAGCTCTTAACCACTGAGCCATCAGAGCTCCTCAGGAAAGTAACTTGCCACCAAAGCCCAGCCAGAATGCACCTCAGAGCCTGTCAGAAAACATAGGGATTTACAAAGTCAGTCTCCTGTCCCCTAGTGGGCGCCACAGATCAGAAGCCCCTGTTTGTCTGCAGGATGTTCTTTCATGTCAGTGACACACACAGGGGAAGACAGACACCAAGGAATGTCAAGGATTGCCAGCAGACTCCAGACACTAAGGGAGAGGCTCACAGAAGGAATCATCGAGGCCAAGACACTGACTGAACTTTTAGTCTCCCAAACTGTAAGAAAATTAATTTCTATTTCTTTAAAGCTACCATCTTGTGGTATTGCTGTTACAGTAGCACTAGGAAATTAAGACAGCATGTTAAACATAGAAAGGATAAGTAATGTAGTACTGTACTAATTTTTTTATATGACTAATATATATTGCCTATATAAAAAAATTTTTTTTATATATAAAAACAATTTTTTCTATATATCAAGTATTTATTATATTCTTATGTATCAGCTCTATTATCTCAATTAGACTCTTAAAGTCAGGGGCTTTGCTTTGGGGCTCTCTTCTCACCCATCCTGTGCCTCCCACACAAAGTAGTATGTGCTTACTAAGCAGTTATTGTTAATGGTGAATATGACAAAAGTTCACCTGAACATACTATTTGACCACATTTAATCATCTATTTATAAATTCATGCATATTCTACCCTCCACAAAGGATTTGTGTCAATATATGGCATGAACAAAAAAGAATATATTAGCTGAGTTATAAAAAACTCATATAAATTTATAAATATATATTCTTATATACCTATTTATGTATCAGAAAGATAAGTAAGGCCAGGGAGAAATAATATAAATAATCATTCTATAAGTTTCTTCATAGTTCTGTGTTTGAGTCGTGTACTTGCACCTTAACTTCCCAGTAGGCAAAGTGAAAAGGAAGATACTGCCAGTTCAATGATTCTCACTTCCTAAGGAAAAACAAAGGTCTTCCCTGTATACACAACTAAAGGATGTTTCTCACACAAAGTTTTATGGAAGAGACAACGTGTGTCTGTACTAGAAAATATCCACATCACCATCCTCAAGAAAAGGTGGTGATGAATTTTATTTCTCTGTTATTTGTACTCCTCTATAAATGTTGAAGGCTATACAATAAAACCTACTGAAAGTAAATCTGTAAGAACACGGACATTTTATGGTTCAATAAGGTAATCTTTTGCCTGTTCTAAAGATATAATTTAGAACATTTAGAGGAAATTGTTCAAACAGTCCTCTGTAAATATCACCTATCTCAACCAGATACTTAACTAAACTGGATGACGGAGAGTGTAAGATGACATTCCCTGGCAAGGGCTTAAATGGTGGACATGTGGAGGTGCTGGTTGAAACCAAATCCATCTGCTTTAGAAAAAGTCATGATGAGGTGATGAGTTCAATATCCTTTAGTAGAAACTGGCAACTGTATTAAGGTTCCCGTCGGAGTGATGAGCCATCCCACCTTGCCCAAAGATGGGCTATTCTGCCGCAGATGTTTTGAAGGCTTGAATCTATACCATCATTTCTAAGCAGTTTCAAAATGTATGGGAATAAATTTTGCCCGTTCTTTGTTTTGTTTGTTTTTCTCTGTATCACTACTAATCACCAGCTTTAGCTCAGTCTAATAGCACTATTCTTGTTTTGTCAGGCTTTGTGTATGTTAGGGGTCCCATTAGTTTTCATACAAAAATCCCTAAGTGACGTGGGAGTGAAGTGGAAAGACAGAGGACCTAGTGTTTGAAGCATCAAAATGAGTCATCAGAATGGTCAAAGGTCAAACTCCCATGGAGAGATGGAAGAATCATTTCCACAACTTAAAAGTTCATAGCAAATAGCATCCCAGTAGAGATGGGGAAGGTTCAGATACCTCTGTGAAGAATCACTGTTGAGAAGCATGTGATTAAACACAGGTGATGTGGTAGGGGGTTGTTGGACTGGGACCTCAGATAAGGTTGGAACAGAAGAAGGATGGCAAATACCTAGAAAGGTGGGATAAAGGAAGGCATATTGGAATGACCAGGTAAATTTTACTCCCAATTTACTTGAAGGGAGATCACATTTTAAAAATGAGAGATGGGAAAGTAAAGAAAAGAATGTGATGAAATCAAAGATCCCCTGGGCTGGTTCTAGGCCAATTTTATGTTAAAAGTATGGTTACATGTGAAAACTTATATAGAAAGAAAACACAAGTTATTTGTCTAATTTTTTTTAGGGTATAACAAACAACTATTTTGAGAAATAATTTTTTCATTGAAATTTGTCTAAAAATCAGTGGTTTTAGTCATTCTGGCTGTTTGTAGAAGAAATTAAATTTATTGAAAGGACACTGGGGAGATCCCAGAATCACCAGGAAGCCTGAAGAATCAAGCTCAGGACATCAGAGGGAGCAAAGAGAAGTGAGGAAGCTAGAAACAAAGCCCAGATCCACGCTGTGGAATCCATCTGGTTAAGGGCAGGGTTGCTGGTGCCACTAAGCACTGGCCAGCACAGCTGTGTCCCCACCACTGGACAGCTGCTTCCCCCACCCCCCACCTGCCCCTGGAAATTGCATGTAGCTGCTGCTGTTGCTGCTGTCTCCAAAATGGATTCTCCCCAGTTGCTGCTTCTTGACATTGCTAGTTCAAGATTTAGTGTGTGTGTGTGTTGAGTGGGGAGGAGGGTAGAATATGTCTGATAGGCTGAGCATACATCATATATTCTTGTCCTAGCTTCAAGGAAGGCTGAGAAAGTGAGAATCTGGCCCTTTGGGCTCTTATAATGGGGAGTGGACTTTGCTCCCACCAAGACCCATAAGGTGCAGATAGATATGAGGGACATGAGAATAATATTCTGGGCATTCAAACAAAAATGACAAACATCCACTAAAATTATCTTTCAAACCTGATATATTCTTGAGTTCTTGGTTGATTTTTGAGGCCAAATTCTCAGGACACCTCAAAAAGGCAATCCAATGAGTCTTAATTTTCTGTTCTGGTTTAAATGATGAAATTCGAACCTGCCCATCACCATTGCCAGTTTGAAGATCCAGATAACCCTCAAGTGCATCACAGCGTCTTAGTGCCTAGTACCAAAATTTCAATTTTTGACAAAAATCTAATTCTTTCTGCTGTGGCTGCTTATAGTTTAAATGGAATAATTGAAAATAAAGCGAATGATTTGGGCTATCACTGTGTATATACCCTCTAAGGGCTCCCAGGGAAGCCTCGAGAATAATGGTAGTGCCCACACTGGCCCTTGCTGGCACCAGCTGTGTAGGCATGCCTCTCTGGTCATCAGGCACTCTGCCAGCCACCCGTCCTTTGTGCAGCTGCTGCCCTCGCAGAGTGCAGGCCAGTCTTCTGTTTCTTACTAGCTGACAATGCCACTCACAGAGAATCGGGCCAGATCACACTCTGGTGTGGCAATTGTGCAAGTGGAGATTTGCAAAAAATTATCCAACTAGTTGTGATTAAAAATTCTTATGTATGTCAGAAGGTTCTTAAAATGCAGAATAGACGCCTGAATAACTCCTATAATACTAAAATACAGAGTTGGAACCTAAATAACTTCTATAACCCTTTCTGGGAAGATGCCCACCCAAGACATTCTAGCCTAAACTTAGAAAGTAAGATTTATTTTTAACTTTGTTACCTCTCCGACTTATTCCAAGAAGGTTTTTGTAGGGATTTTCTAGTGTCATTAAATGTCACAAAGTACGTGCTGCACAAAGCTAGTTTCATCTGTATTAGGCTTGAAGATAAATCCAGGAAACTCCATGGGATTACTGATTACCCCAGCCCAAGCCAGGCTGAAAGATACCAGGGTGATGATGCATTCGATAGTGAAGACCCTGAATGATTAGGATTCTGGGGCTGGGCTGTTATATTACATTTTTATTAGTTGCAGGTCTCCAGGCCTGATTCATTTTTAGCCATGGGCGTTTGAGCCCTTATTAATTTGCATGAGTGCTCAGAAACTGCACAGTGGTTCAGAGCTTGGCTGCTAACCAAAACGTCAGCAGTTTGAATTCACCAGCTGCTCCTCGAAAGTTCTATGGGGCAGTCCTACTCTGTCCTATAGGGTTGCTATCAGTCAGAAATCAACTCAATGGCAATGGGTTTGGGTTTTTTCTGGGTTTATTGTGTTAAGGAAGAACAATCAAGTAGATCTTTGATAAACAAATGTTGGCTCAACTGATGGACTGTATCTTATAGCTAAAAAGTTAGTGTTGTATACAATGGAGGAGCTAAAAATCTTGATAACCAGTGGTTTCAGTCTTTTCTATGTATAATTTTATCATTTCTGCAAGATTCAGAGAAGCTAAGCATTGCCATCTTTTTTGTCAAATTGATAGTAACATGTATCATGAAGCAAGTCTTTCTAATGTTTTTATCAATAGTCTAAAAAAAAAAACGATGGTTGCTTTTCATTTTATTTCCAGAGTGATTCTTGGATTTTCAGGTTGCAGTGAAAAGTGAGATCACGGGCGTGATTTGCAGGGTGATCCACTGCCTCCAAAACACAATTCCAGAGGGGAAACTGGGGAACAAAGCCCCACGTGAAGCCCTGTGCCTTGGTTGTTCTTTTCCCCAGACCTGCTGTCACTTCATCACTCTTCATTGGAAGAAAGGAAAATAAGGAGAAAGAGAACTATATAAAAACAGTAATTTTTAGGGAACTTTCTTTTTTTTTTATTTTATTTTATTTTCCACATGTGTATTTTCACACACAAGACCTAGTTTCGAGAGAATGGCCTTCCAAGAACCATGTCTAAATGTTTAGAATTGACAGAAATCTGTTCACAAGCTGGTTTATTCTAAGAATGTGTCTCTTTTCCCATTAATAAAGCTGTATTTCAAATAAATGAACAAGGAGCAATATAGGATTAGTTCGTAGTATCTTAACACTTAGAGTGATTGCTTTTGTTATAAATCAATAAGGTATATTTTAACAGAAAGTACCTTTAATTTTTTTTTTTCAACTCTGCACGGTAAAGCCCTGGAGGTTGACAGGAGATGCCTCAGGATTCTCACAGAGCATCTTAGCCAGAAGAGGGACAGAACAGGAATCAGGCAGAGCCTGGGTACCTGGCTTCTACCAGAGCTGTTGAGTATACATATTGAACATCAAAGTGAAAAAAGGGTCACTAAAAGAAGGTAGTGAAAATGTGAAACTCACTAATCTAATAGAATAAATCATTTTAGTAAAACAAATGCTGGGTATATATTGCTCCAGGAAGCCTGTGAGTCCCTAAGTTTATTGGTTGTTGCCAAACATTGTGGGAACCCTTGCTGTGCTTTTGATATCCACAGCAATACATTGTTAAGATGCACCTGAAACATTCAGCAGCACAGCAGGGGAACCTAACCTGGCTGGCCTGAATCATTTGGCATCTATTCCACACTCACATTATTGTGGTAATTATGAGTATGAGGTGATAATTTGTGGTTGAGTTTTGTCCTAGGGCCCAGTTATCCAGTTGTTTTTTTTTTTTTTTTTAATTATCATTATACTTTAGCTTTATAATAAGATTGTGTTAGTAAACAGACCAGGTGCTGTTTCACAGTAGCTGGAAGATTTATATTCTCTGAACATCCTAGCAAAAATTAGGCAGAAAACAAAAGCTACTACCTGTCTGGCTGGGCTACCGTCCTAATTGTAGGAATTGTGTTTGTTCTATTAAGTGGATGGGAAGAATGGGCAACTTAAGCTTGTTCTTTCCATTTGCCATCAAGTCGGTTCTGACTCGATGGCAGCCCCAAGTGTGTCAGAGTAGAACTGTGCCCCATCAAAAAAAAAAAAAAGAAACTGCCGTCAAGTTGATTCCAGCTCATAGCAACCCTATAGGACAGAGCAGAGCTGCCCCACAGGGCTTCCAAGGAGTGGCTGGTGGATTCAAACTGCCAATCTTTTGGTTAGCAGCCGAGCTCTTAACCACTGCACCACCAGGGCTCCTGTGCCCCACTGGCATTTTAATAGCTGGTTTTTTTGAAGTAGATGGCTAGGCCTTTCTTGCAAGGTGCCTTTGGTAGACTCGAACCTCCTAGCAGCTGAGTGTGTTAACTGTTGGCACCACGCAAAGACTCCAGCTTAAGTTTGGGGAAATGGTATCTGAGGGCTACTAGAGCCCAGAAATTTAGGAGCATCTGATCATTGCTGGTAGTGGGAGTTTGGGCTTTCTAACTTGGAGGCAAGAAAGCCAACTCCAGTGTCAAGTGCTTTCCTGCCTCCGCTTAGTCTCGCATTTAGTGATAACCCTGCTCTCCCTGCCCTACCCCCCACCCATGGATCATATGCCAAGAAGCTCACTCAATGATGTACACGTTGCCATCGAGTCGGTTCTAACTCACGGCAACCCTATAGGACAGAGTAGAACTGCCGCATGGGGCAGTAATCTTTACAGAAGCAGACTGCCACATCTTTCTCCCTTGGTGTGGCTGGTAGATTCCAATCGCTGGCCTTTCAGTTAGCAGCCAAACACTTAACTTCTGTGCCACCAGGGCTACTAGGAAATCCTATTGTTAGCTTGGATTCCTTGTAATCTTCTGGTTTGTGCAAGATAAAACCAAAAACCAAACCCATTGTCGTAGAGTCAATTCTGACTTATAGCAACTCTATAGGACAGAGTAAAACTGCCCCACAGGGTTTCCGAGGAGTGGCTGGAGAACGTGAACTGCTGACCTTTGGTTAGTGGCCAAACCCTTAACCACTGTGCATAGGAAGAAAAAAAAATAAGACGAATCAACCAGAAGATACTAGAAAATAGAAGAAAATAAAATATGGGATGTAATGAACTGTGGTTAAGAGCTTGGCTGCTAACCAAAATGTTGGCAGTTCAAACTGACCAGCCACTCCTTGGAAACCTCTAGGGCAGTTCTATTCTGTCCTATAGGGTCACTATGAGTTGGAATCGACTGGAGGGCAATGGAATTGGGTCTCATTTTGGTAATGAACTGTATTTACACACTGGAAAGCAAAGCAAATGAATTATTTGTATGAGTCAAAATTACTAAGGAGAAAACTGAAGGAATTGAATCCTAGAAAACTAGGTCTTAAAAAAAATTATGGACGTGAATAGACAGGGAACAGGATGACATTCAAGGTAGGGAAAACTCTAAGTCCAAAAGCTTAACAGTGGGAATGAATCATAGCTACTGGCCATAGAAGGATATGTAGAGATGAGAAATAGATAAGCAAGAATATAGAAGCTGGCATCACTGGAGCTAAACTTTACATTTTGCTGTTAAAATGATAATCATTGGTAAACCGGTCGTTAATTTCTCCAAGGTAAGCGTTAGAAATTTCTTTCATTCTTCTTTGATAAGGCAATTTGAAATTTACTGAGTCATCATTTTTGTAGGCTGGAATTGTCAGTTTTAAGTAATGAGGAAGAAGAGAAAGAGCAAGAAAAACACAGGAAAGAGTGATTAGAGGGTTCTAGCACACTCAACCGAAACCCCGGTGACGTAGTGGTTAAGAGCTACTGCTGCTAACCAAAAGGTCAGCAGTTGGAATCCACCAGGCGCTCCTTGGAAACTCTATGAGGGCAGTTCTACTCTGTCCTATAGGGTTGCTTTGAGTCGGAATCTACTCAATGGCAATGGGTTTGTTTTGGGTTTTGTTTAGCACAGTTAACGCTAATTTTCCATCCTAGCAGTATCAGCATCACCTGGAAACTTGTTAGAAATGCTAATTCGCAAGGCCCCACCACAGAACTATTGAATCAGAAAATCCCAGGTTGAGCCTGCAATTGGTGTTTTAGTAATTCCTTCAGGTGATTCTGATGCACAATAAAGTCTGAGAACCACTGACTAAAAGTATTTGTTTTCAACATAAAAGTGCTCCAGAAAGTAGAAAGGTGGGGGATTTCTCTCCGAAACTCCTCAGTGTCTTAAAGATTCTCGGATTAAATCCAGGAGGAAAAAAATCCCAATCCCTAACCCTTGGACATCTGATCTCCCTTTGAACAAGAGAAGTGTAACTGGGCTCCGAGCCTCCAAATAGCAGCTGTGGGAGCACCCACCTGGAGTGAGCCAGGTGCAGCATCAGCCCCTGCTTGTGATGTACAAGCCCAGGAATAATTTTTTTTTAAAGATCAAATTCTTAACTTGAGAGTCAGAAATATTTCTATATTTGGCTAAGCTTCAGAAATCAAAATCAGTAATTATGCCCAAGGCAAAAAAAAAAAGTTGGTGATGCTAAAACTTAAATCTAAGAGAATTTAGTAGATGGCATAGAGATGATTGGTAGTTATAACCTTTGGGGGTCAGATATACTTGTTTAAAAAAAAGAGATAACACACTGAAGGTAGACAAGGACAAACATGGAGGCTTGGACACTGGATGGAGGAAGAGTAAGAATACAGACTTTTTCCTTAAGAGAAAGGGAGTGAGAGTCATGGCAACGGACAAGAAGGCAGATGAGGAGGGTGGGATTTATTCCTGAAAAAGAAAGACATTTCTTCCCCTGAGAGTCCTAGCCAGTTTTTTTTTTTTTTTTAAAGCATTACAGTAAAAATTGATTGATTGATACATGACTTCTACAGAAAATAGAGTTTAGAATAGCCATAAAACATAGTGCTAAGGTACCCTTATATTAATGATTAACATTTTGAATGCTTATCATGTGCTAACACTGTATTCAGTACTCTCATTTAATTCTCAAACGTCCTGTGAAACAGACACTATTGTTATTGTCTCTGCTTAAGAGATGAGGGAACTGAGGAAAGTTAAAAAGCGAGAAGGTTACACTGTTAGTAAGTAGGCCTGTAGGATTTGAACCGAGGCACCCTACTCCATACTCTGAGCCCTTAACCACTCTGCTATCTATAATGTAAGGAAACACATAAATCCCCAAGTTCCCAGTTTTCCCAGATAACTTGATACTATTCTGTCTGTGTTCATCTCTTTTAAATAACTGCCCTGTTGTTATTTTCTGATGATAAAAGTAATATATGATCATTGCATTCAACTCAGAAAATACAAAAAAAAAAAAAAAAAGTACATAGGGAACAGATGGCTCTTGGTCCCATCACCCAGAAATAACCGATGTTAACATAAACTATACTTTATTCCATGGTTCTCATAATTGCTGCCTTGGAACTGTCTGAAGCATCCATTAGACAGGTAATCAGCCCCAACCCAGACACTCTGATTCACTAGGTCTGGATGGGGTCAAAGCTTATGTATTTTTAATAAGTACCTTTCCCATGGTGGTGGTGGTGTTACTATAGAGTCGATTCTGACTCACAGCGACCTTGTATGACAGAATAGAGCCACTCCATAGGGTTTTCTTGGCCGTAATCTCTACAGAAGCAGATCCCTAGGTCTTTCTCCTGTGGAGCCGCCAAGTAGGTTCGAGCCACTGACCTTCTGGTTAGCAACCTAGCACTTAACCATTGTGTCACTAGGGATCCGCACCTTACTATAGTTGAAGTTCAGTTCTGAAAACACTATTTTATGCCTTAGATTTTTAAATATCTCTTTGAAGAGCATCGGGGCCCTGGTGCACACTGATTAAGAGCTCAGGCTGCTAACCAAAAGGTTGGCAGTTTGAATCCACCAGCCCCTCCTTGGAAACCCTATGGGGCAGTTCTACTCTGTCTTATAGTGTTGCTATGAGTGGGAATTGACTTGACAGCAATGGGTTTTTATAGAGAACAGCCTGTATTAAGTTTAGCTCTGGATTCTAGAGAACCGTAATTTTCTCATCAAAATTATCTTTTAGAGACAGAAAAAGATATCTAATAGATAAATATTCTCAAAGTGTAGAATGCATCAGAATTATCTGGAGGACTTGTTACAACACAGATTGCCAAGGTTATGCTTCTGTAGGCCTGGGATGGGACTCAATAATTTACATTTCTTACAGGTTCCCGGGTGATGCTAACGCTGCTGGTGCAGAGATCACCGTGTGAGCACCTCTGTACAGGAAGTCCCGGGTTATGAAAGCCCGGCTTACAGACAGCTCACACTTGCCCTTTAATGTTATGTAAATTTGCCCTCACTTTGAAATGATTGAACCAACAACCCCAACTTGCAACAAATTCTTCATCACAATCGCCTTCCCTTGCTGTGCATGCATCTTTCAAATCATCGAAAATGCTTTGAGCCTTTTCTTGCACTAAAAAAAAAAAAAAAAGTAAGGCTAAATAAGAACTGTATGCACCTGTTCCAACTCACGTACAAATTTGACTTAAAGACACACTTACGAATGGACCTCACTCGTAACCCAGGGACTGCCTGTAATAGAGATTCCAAATGAGAGCTCCTGGTAGGAATTCCTTAGAATTCAAGTGCAAGAGCCTGAATTTGATGTAATCATTTAGAACTAAATTCAGTGACACATAGTAAAAAAATAGCATGGTTAATATCACTCCTTCATCGGAAACTCTATATGTGAAAACTCTATTCACCTGTTTCTGTGCCTCCGCGTCTCCATGATAATAATGAAAGTGTAACAACAAAAGAATAGTTACTGACGTTGTCAGCTAAAAAAATCTTAAGTGTCCCAATGATTGTTGGTAGCCATGGAAGGGACAGTAGAACAAGGTCAGTTACATCCAATAATAGGCATGCCACCGATCACAGATGTCTAATGTGTGACATTTCTTAAATAGGACAAATACCAGAGGAGGATGTTGATGCTACCGGCAGTTTTTTATGAATTATACATGATGCACTATTTTAAAATTCAGTGGAAAACTGCCATTTACCGTCTATAATAAAAGATATTATATGAAAAGTAAAGTGCTGGGTGAGTAAACACAAGGTGCTACCAAAATAATGGATATTAAGCACACTTCTCTTTGCGCTCTAGCACTTGCGAGAAGACAGCTAGGCTCTTGAAAGTAGGGTTAGCCTTTGGAAACCTAAGAGGAGCTTTTCTGAACGATACCTCAGTACCGTAGATCTATGCTTCTAAACCACAACCAGTTTCTAAATGTAGCTCTGCCATTAAATATGTTTTGGCTTTAAATGTTTGATGCTGGAGTAAGACAAATACATAACTATACTTGATAGTTATTTGTTAATCACTAAAAAGTGCAAAGAAACCGCTACCAGTTATGGTGATTCATCCGAAAATTTTGAATGCTAAATTAGAAATTTTCATTGTGACTAGAAAGTACTGACCTCATCTAGAAAAGTTCATTCATTCATCATTTGGTCAAGAAATATTTATTGAGCACTTCCTACATTGAAGGCATTGTTGTGGATTCTGGAGATGGAATAAAAAACCAAACCAAACCAAACCCAGTGCCGTCGAGTCAATTCTGACTCATAGCGACCCTATAGGACAGAGTAGAAGGTAGGGGCAAAAAAAAAAAAAAAAACAGAAGCTAAAAAACAGACTAAGTTTTGACACTTTAGGAGCTTACACTGTGGTGGTGATGAAATCCATCTCATTCTGCATCTTCTAGAACCCTGCTATGTAAAGAACCAACCATGTGGGCATCACTTGGGAGCTTGTTAGAAAAGCAGAATCTCAGGCTCCAGCCCAGAGCTCCTGAATCAGAATCTGTAATTTAACAAGATCCTCAAGTGATTTGTATCTACATTAGAATTTGAGGATCGCTGCTCTAGAACACAGAGCCTGAGGCAAAGATTAAAATACTAAAATTTTATTTGGGAGTGTAAAACTAGGAGAGTAAGAAAAAGGGTAAAAGTGAAGTGAGGAAAGAGGAGCTGCAAAGAAATGAGACACTGTACTGGCTGCTACTTAAAAATAAGTCTGGAAGAAGCACAGCCAGTCGTTCAGCAGGTGGGTTAGCTTGGCATATGGAGCAACTCCATCTCCAGACAGTTTGCGAGGAAAGTTCACACTGAGCTGCCTCTGACTCCTGCTTTCTACTGACTGAAGTTCACACTACTGGGAGGTGCCACTATGCACATCAGGGTTACAATATCCAGCTCTGAAAGTGGAGGGCTGACGCAAAGGATTGGGTACAGGCCAAGAAAGAGAAAAAGAAGGGCGCTGTTAAGCGTTTCTGAGAAGATGCACAAAGTTTGCATCTTAAAACAATGTATACAGAAAGTTCCATCCAGATGAATTGGAAAAAGCGAATAGAAATGGTATTTGTTTTTTAATCACCAGAAACACAAAAAACCCATTGCCATATAAGGTAATTCACTCTAGAATTTCTAATGTTAAATTAGAAATTCTACCGTGACTAGGAATTACTGAAGTCTTTCTAGACATTCATTAGTCACCCCTGACCTATGACTACCTGATCTATGACCTACTCTTCCTTTGACAACACTGATGATTCCCACATATCTATAGCTGTATTAGCTCCTCCTCCAGCCCCAGATTTCTAGCCCTGTTTCCCCATATGTGTTGATACCTGTGGTGTACTTATTAATGCCTTCCAATTCTCAAATATCCAGGCCCATCCCTGCTCACCCAGTGTACTGGCCCACAGCATACCACACTTCTGCTTTGATACCTCCCTGCCCATATCCTTACTCTTTGCTTATCTTAATTTACCAATCCAGATTTTCTGTTCTTTCTGGTAAATCAAGATAAGCAGAGGTAAGCAGTATCAAAGAAGAAGCCACAGATCCCCGAGTGAGGCCAAGCCAAGATTCAGCAGACTCCTGCCCACACTCTCCCAGGTGTGTGCCCTCACAGAGCTCTCCCATTACAAGAGATTCCCATTCAGACCATCCATATTTCACTCTGTCTGAATCTGTGAAAATTATGAAAATGTGACTAACATCTCAATCTTATCCTCAAGTAGCTATCCTCAAGCAATGGAAATAGGTATTTTCATTTTGCTCATTTCCTGTGCTTTTCAAAATTTTGATGATAAAGCTGCACTTTGTTTATAATGAGAAAGAAACACTTCAACTCTTTTTATAAAATAATGTATTTTGGCAAGGAAGCTCTTTTAAGAACATAATAAGGAAAAACCAGAATGACATGGCAGCCATTAAAGTTTAAGTTATTTGCATATGTTATAAACATTCAGTAAATCTCCCTAAACTCTTGTCTAGAGTTTGGAAAACTCTAGGTTTCCACAGTTCCCAAAACATAATTGAGAAGTCTTTTTCTCAGAGCAAAAGAGAAGAAATATGTGAAGAGTCAGAAAGCAGAAATTGTATTTCTGAAGGCAATACTTTACTGCCAGATGTCTAATGAGGCATCTCAAAAATGTATGTGACTCCCTTGTGCTGGTGAAATACAGACCCTTTACGGTACAGCCTACCATAATGAGGACGGCCTTCAAAAAGGGCAGTGTGTGATGCTGGTCAGCCCCAAGATCTAGAAACCTTTTAAGGAGGTGCTCAGTGTCATAGAGCATGTGTCATCTTCTCCCCCCTGCCGAACAAGAAGGGTACTTTTCAAATTCTGCCTCAAATCCCAATCTCAGCCTAATATTGCTGCACATCTAGCAGAAACATGTTTTCCATTAGTTGATCATTTGATCAACTCTCACCAGCATGTCAAAGGTAATTTTGTGTGAATGTTAATAGATACAGTTAGTTTATTTCTACAAATTTGTTGTCTGCCAGGTACTACTTATACTTCGTGTGCTATAAGAGAAGGAAGAAATATTCTTTATTCAGATTTACAAGATAATGGACCCTTATTTTCTAGAGGTGGTTATAAATCACTTCCAGTGTCCTTGGTACTGAAAAGCCCTCCTTGCCTACATATTGATGCTCCCTTCAGAAGATTTCATAGGCTTCAGGTTAAAAATCCCTGTGGAGAAGAGAGAAGGTTGGCTTTCTCCCTGTCTCTGCTGCCCTGATTCACTGGCACCCTAGAGGCTTCAAACCTCTAATACTGTAGTACCATTGATGTTTGATAGCTGAAACCAGTTAATTCACTTGAGAATACCATACTTAGGGTCACAAAGTAGTGATGGCCATTTGACTTCCCTATAATTATTAAGCTCATTTGATAATTTATGAAAAAATACACATATTAAAGGATAAGGAGTCCTGAGCATTCACTTTTCACATAGAAACCTGTTGCTCAGTAAGTATAGATATTAATGTAGGTGCCGACCACTATATACATACTACAGACATTGAGCCTGCTGCCACTCTGTTTGTTAAACAGTGGACTGTTACAATTCAACATGAATGACTGCTCTTAGGTCCCACCTTCATGATGGACTACCTATAAATAAACTTGGTATCCTACCTTTCACATGTATCGAGTGCATACACTCTGCTAAGTCCCATGTTGGGTGGTTTAGGCACACTGTTTCATTTATAAATATAAAGATGGGCAGTATTATTATCCTCCCTATGTAGGTGAGGGAATAGTGGCTTAGATGGGGTAATGTGTTCAAGGTTGCACTGACAAAAAGGGACAGAGCCATAACTTGAATTCACATTTGTCTCACTCCAGCACCAATGTTCTTTTCCTCTTTTCTGACCTGGAAATACCATTAGCTAAAGGTCAATCAGTTGTACAGCAATCCAAATCCATGAGGAAGAAAATTTAATAGTAAGAATCACTTTGTTTAATCTCAAAATGGTTTGAAAACACCTGTGAAATCACATAGATCTTTAGAGGTATTTAAGGAATATTTTAGCATCTTTGCACATAAAGAGCTTTTAAAATGCTAATCAATTATGAAAAATAAATACCAAAGTATACTTTCTTTAATGAGTTATAGCTTGAGTAAAATATGCCTGTGGCAATGTGTGAACTTTCCAAATATGTAATTAAATAATGTCAGGATTTCTTTTTCTACTATAACATTAGAATTATGATAACTTCCATCTTAAAAAATAACATTACTCCAGTTGAAAAATCATCCTGGTTTTCTAGACTCACAGTTATCGGCAAAACATAGATTTTTCTCTCAAAAAATTATAGGGTAGTTACTACTGTAGAAGACAAAAAAGATTGAGTCATTTAATAACCACATGGACTAATAGAGATATAAACTCTGACATATTAGAAAAAATGCAATTTCAATTTGGCAGTCTTAAGTGATTAGCTGAGTAGAATGTTTATAATGATTGTAACATTGAAAAAAGAAAAGAAAGCTCCTATGGTGTATTTTGGTTAATGAGACTCAGAATCTTGCAGTGTCTTAAAAATAAGCCCATAAAGATGGCCACATCATTATTGCACATTTTATTAGTGGACAGTTATGAGTACTGTATAAATATCTTCTCAGGGTATTTTCTAATGAAGTCTCAGACAGTTTATAAAATAAAATAACTACTCCTATAGTAAGTCTACACAATAAATCAGTGGTCATTAACCCTGAAAATCAGACGATATGCCATACTATTGTTATATTCCTTCTTTGTTGTAGAACCTACTGCAAAAAGGCATTTAATTTATTTGATGCTGAAGACTTTACATATATCTCCCATCAATGTGATGAGAATTGTAGGTTAGTCACTAAGCAGTAAAAATGGAATCATTTTGATCCTGCCCCTAAAATCTCTTCCTGTTGACTCTTTGAATCTCGTCGTAGTAAAAACTATGGCTTTAAATGGACAGAGTGTAAAATATACAAACTGTCCTAATGGTATATTTGGGGAAAAAAAATTTTTTTTTTTCCTGCAACATTTTAGTGTAACATTATCACCAGCTCTGTTGATTCAAAGGACTTGTGGCTATTGACCCCAGGGGATATTTGTGATAGGGTATATTGTACTTAATATAGAATTTCAAGGAATTTTCTTAGAAATATGCACACCTGTCAAACCTGTGTCCCAAATTCAGGTGGTAAATGTGAGTCTGAAAGTGGAGCCTTCTTCAAATCACTTGGGCAGGTGGCAAGATTAATTTTTTATATCAAGTTTTATTTCTTTACATAATATCACAACTGTAAAAAAAAAATAGAACCAGCAACACAAAACTACAAAAGCGTTAACCATTCTTAAATTTTAAAACTTTACATCCTAGTTGCTATTATGTTCCCAAACCAGTGCTATTATGTTAAAAAAAAGCGTCAGAAAAATCATTTATTCCATACCTGTTATCCATTTTCATAAGACATAAAAAAACAACAACCTGAGATGATAAGGAGTTTATAAGTAATGAATATTTTATTATTGCTTTGAGATATGTTTCAGAATTTGCTCAATGAACTTCAAAAATCTCTTATTTTTGCTTCACCCAGCCCCAAAACCCTCACTCCTCCTCCCTCAGCATAAAGCTATCAGATGAGCCGGCAACATTCCCAAGCCTACATGCGTGGCTAGATGCTGCTGAACAAATACATGCAGGGTCTCTAATGTATTTCAAAGGTTTGTAAGAATGTGTTTGTGTCTTGTATATTCAAAGAAAATGATGCTGACTGGGGTACCCAAGTGGGTTATATGCCTTCGTTCATCCAAGAGTGAAAGCTGCCTATGTGTTTATAATGTCACTTTCACCTTGTCTTTTTTTTTTTTTTTTTTTCCAATCTACGTATATTCTTAAAACTTTTAAGAAACTCAGTGACACTTCACCACTTCCTTCTCTAGTGGGAATCTAAATGCTGTGTTTATGTAGGGAAAGTGGGAGTTGGAAATATTTTTCCTAAATGGAATTTATATCTTTCTATTAAATTAATTAGAGTCATATAATTCTGGTAACTTATATTAGACATTTACCTTGTGCTAGTTTCTGTGATGGAGGTAGAAAAATAAGTAACACAAGATTGGTTCTGCCTTTAAGAAAGGCGGTGTAGTGTTCAAGACAGTTAAATAAACAAGAAGCCATCACACAAAACAAGAAATACGTCAGTCACTTCAGTTTTGTTAAACAATTTGAATAGCTATGCCGTCTGTAGAACCCACAATAAGGATTACATTACATTAATTATTCCTTCAATATAAAGGAGTGTTATCCGTGCAAAGATTTGAGAGGTAGAATACTTGACTGTAAAGACATAGAAATGGATATATGATAACTTCTCCAGGCTTATAAATTCAGATAAATATTTTCTTTTGCAGAGTAGCAACCTTAGGTGACCTCCATAACATAACAACTATTAGCATCACCCCAGGTGGTATCTCTCACCACAGTGAAGCAGCATCCAGACTACAAAGCTTGTGCACTAGAGCTCCAGAAACAGCTGTGGAAGAGGAAGCAGCTGAGTAGTCTCACACATATCAAGGAAACAAGCTCCTTTTATTAGAAGTTTAGGTTCGGCTCTGTAAAAACAGCATGGGGGCAGTGTCTGACCTCCTCTAACTTCACAAGGAGGAGGGAGACTCAAGGTCAAGAGCCCAAAGTTGATTCCTATGAGGCAGGGGTCAGACATGCCTCCTCTCTCCACCGTCTTTACCAATTCTGACACCAGTGGTCCCTCCCACAACACTCTCTACTCTGCTGGGTTCGATAATTCATTGAAGTGGCCACAAAGAACTCACAGACCATACTCAGGATTATGGGGTTTATTAGAGAAGTGACAGTTACAGTTCAGGTTCAGGAACACTCAGGATACAGTTTTTCCATCAGAACACCCTCTCCCCAGCCCTGCTCACAGGCACACTTCTCCCTGGGCCTAGGCCTCTGCCCAAAGGCACTTAGCTTTCTCTCTCTTTGGGCCAGGAAGCCCACCATACCATCTCCTTCTACCACTTCTGTCCTGCTTCTCACCACCATCTTTAGGGTTACAGCTGTCTGTCTCTTTCTGTCTCTCCCCCCCGTATCTCTCTCTCCTCTCCCTCCCTCCCCCTCTCTCGGTCTCCTGGTTGCAGGAACTTCTCAGCGTAGGGGTCCCAGGTCCAAAGGGTGTGATGGCTCCTGGCTGTTCTTCCTTGGTGGTGGTGGGATCTTCTCTTTCCCACCTCTGGGGTCACTCATTTCAAGCCCAGTGGGATGACAAAACTGACTCCTCTCTTTGGTGGGCTACAATTACCCTGTCTGCACAGTCCCACCCAATCACCTGGGTGCAAGTTACAAGACCATGGCTAGAAAGGCTACACAAAAGTGATCCATCACACTGCAGGCTCTATTCTTAAAATATCTTTCTGAAAGCCCCACCCAGTCACCTGGGTGTAAGTTACAAGACTGTGGCTAGAAAGGTTATGCAAAAGTGATCCATCACACTGCAGGCTCTATTTTTAAAATACCTTTCTGAAAGCATTTCAAAATTTACTAATATTTTTGAGTTCTCAAAACTTTGTATTTATGGAGTATGTCATTCATCCTTCAGAATCTAATACAGGAGCACTTTACTAACCATATACTAGTTTGCAACAGGGCATACTGCAGTTACCATGGCAACTATATTATAAATCTTTCTTTTTGCTAACTTGGAATTTTTTCAAGATTCTTTCTTTGGATCGACATTTTCAATGCTTGAGCTCTTGCACAGATGATTTTTACTTCTCCACACTGAGAAGTTGAATTAATCTTACCAGAGAATTTTGTGTGTGGTGATTTTTTTTTTTTTTTTAATCCATATCTGGACCTTTCAACTTAGAATTTGAAGTTTGAACTGAGGGAGTAGAAAAAGATCTATGGAGCAATGTTATTTATCCAATTTTTTTCTGGCTGTAAAACATGAACATAGCATATACTTCATACCTATCTCGTGAAAAATTCCAGTGTTCCCAAACCACATTAAAATGTAAATTAACTTGGTATTAGTATATAACTTATATTAATAGGACCTATGAACAACTGGGACAAAGATATTTTTGCATTATTTATGAGAAAGGTCAGGTGAAGTGACCACAGGAAAGATGAATGGAAGGAATATGAAAAACTCATGGAAGCCTAATTTCAAGAATGAAACTACTGACTTTGAAGATAGCTGTAAATAATTCATACCAACTTTGTATTTTCAGTCACTGACATCATATTAAGCTGTCCATATATAAGCTTCATAGCGCGTTTTATCAGGAAAAACAGTAAAAATAGCAATACATATTTCATAGACATTGACTACTGCTGAACTGTGTTAAAGTGTCACTGCACATTTTAAGATAAGAGAGTGTAGCAACCAAACTAACCAAACTCACTGCCATTGAGTTGATTCTGCCTCATGGCGACCCTATAGGACATAGTAGAACTGCCCTATGGGGTTTCCAAGGCTGTAAATCTTTATAGAAATAGACTGCCACTTCTTTCTCCCTTGGAGCAGCTGGTGGGTTCTAACCGCCAACCTTTCAGTTAGCAGCCAAGCGTTTTAACCACTGCACCACTAAGGCTCCTCCTGTTAGTGTACTAAACCCAGTATGAAAATATGAGGAAAAGAAAAAACAGATTTCTAGCTATAAGAAGAATAAGAACCTAGAGATATAGGACCTTTAATGAAAGATAAATTAGATACCTGGAAGGTGGGGTGCTGCCATAATAAACACTTCAAAATGTAGGCATGCTTTTGGAATTGGGCAGTGGGTGGAGGTTGAAAGAATTTTGAGGAGCATGATACAAAAAGTTCAGTTTACCTTGAACAGACTGTTAATAGAAATACTGACTTTAAAGATGCTGCTGCTAAGGGCTCAGGAGGAAGTAATGGACATGTTACTGGGAACTGGAGGAAGGGAGATCCCTGTTACATAGTGACAATAAGCTTAGCAGATTTAGGTTCTTCAATTATGTAGAATCAGAACTTGTAAAAAAAAGAAGAAAAAACTTAGATATCTAGCTAAGAAGATTTCCAAGCAAAGTGTTGATAGTTGGGCTTGCCTTCTTGCTGCTTAAAGTAAAATGTGAGAGGAAAGAGATAAATTGAGGGCAGAACTGTTAAACAAAAAGGAACCAGGACTTGATGATTTAGGAAATTCATGACCTATTCAGATGACAAAAGTTCAGAAAGTGTGGCATAGAAAAAGCCAAGAGTGTGGCTGCCCAACCCTTTGGTAAAATCTCTAAAAGATCAAAACATCAGAGTGCCCAATTATAAGAGATTAAGGTATGCCTCATAGATCATTTCAATTAAATCAAAAGGCTTCTAGGCATTGCAAGGGAGTTGTCCCTCAGCCATCTCAGCAAGGGCCAAAGATGCAGAGGTTATTATCTTGAAAAGATTTGTGGATAGGATACCATCCATAAGAGACCCACAAAGTTCTTGAGAAAATTGTATCAGCAGAAGCACTGCCAACTTAGACTGAAAGGAACAGAGAAAGTACAAAATGAAAGGTTTTTGGACCTCAGAATTCTACTTGCACGAAGCAGGCTGATAAAACTTCTCAGCTGCAAACATGTGCTACCATTCATGAAAAAGGAAGAATGACTCAAGGGACAGAACCAAGAGTCCAGAGGACAAAACTGAGAGCCTCCAGATAAGAGTCCAGCCTGGTCAACACCCAGTTTTGGCCTGGTGAGATCCTAAGCAGAGAATCAAGCCAAGCCCACTCAGACTTCTGATCTATGTTGTTGTGTTTTTGTTAGTGCAGTCGAGTTGGTTCCAACTCATAGTGACTCTATGCACAACAGAACAAAACACTGCCCAGTCCTGCGCCATCCTCACAATTGTTGCTATGCTTGAGCCCATTGTTGCAGCCACTGTGTCAGTCTATCTCATTGAGGGTCTTCCTCTTTGTCGTTGACCCTCTACTTTACCAAGCATGATGTCCTTCTCCAGAGACTGATCCCTCCTGACAATATGTCCAATGTATGTGGGATATAGTCTTGTCATCCTTCCTTCTAAGAAGCATTCTGGTTGTACTTCTTGCAAAACAGATTTGTTCCGTCTTTTGGTAGTGCATGGCATATTCAGTACTCTTTACCAACACCAAAATTCAAAGGTGTCAACTCTTCTTCCGTCTTCCTTATTCATTGTCCAGCTTTTGCATGCATATAAGGAGATTGAAAACACCATGGCTTGGGTCAGGCCAGGTGCATCTTAGTCCTCAAGGTGGCATCTTTGCTTTTTAATACTTTAAAGCGGTCTTTTGCAGCAGATTTGCCCAATGCAATGTGTCTTTTGATTTTTTTGACTGCTGCTTCCATGGGTATTGATGGTGAATCCAAGTAAAATGAAATTCTATGGAACTGTGAAATAATAAATGGGTATTGTTCTAAGCCACTAATTTTTGTGGTAATTTGTTATACAATAATAGAAATTTAATACAGACATTAATAAAGATTCTAAAGGATTTAGTTTATACAATTTAGAAGACAGAGATAAAAGTGGTTTCCTAAGATTTTTATATATATATAAAAAAATAACCAAACCAGTTGTCATTGAGTCAATTCTGATTCATAGTGACCCCACGTGTTTCAGAGTAGAACTGCACGCTGTAGGGCTTTCAAAGGCTGGAATCTTTCAGAAGTAGATTGGAGGGTTTTCTTCTGAGGCACCTCTGGGTGGATTTGAACTATCAACCTTTCAGTCAGTAGCCGGGCAGTTAAACATTTGCTCCACCTAGGGACTCCATTTTTATATATACTACTTTTAAACTGTTTATGAAATACTTGCTCTTAAAACAGTTTTTTAAATGCTATGTTCTCTATATGGTTTCTATTAAGTTATAATTGTATATACTCCTGGGTACAGGAACTTGCCAATTATTTTCTACCTGTCTTAATGTACACTTAGAGAAGTAGATTTCAATTCTCCCCTACAGAGCATTATGGAATCTTCCATCTCACCTCTTACCTTTTTTACACACCCATTAATATCATTCAGTGAATTGTTTACATGGAAACTCCATGTGTCAACCTGAACCTGAAACATCACTTCAAAGGAAAAGTCCATTTGGGAAAATTTTGTTTTTGCATTCTAGCATTCCTAATATAAGAGCATAATTAAGTCACCTAATGGGAAGGAAATGGCATGGCCTATATTCACACATTTGAAACATTTATCTATATGTGAGGTGAAGGGAATTGGTTGGACGTATGGTCGAATCAACATTCCAGAACGTGCCAACATGAATCATTTTGTTTTCTTTAAGAGCAGCAATAGAAGATAAGGAGATGTCGGAGAGGGAGTTGTATGGTATGCTGAGAATTTGCTAGCCTACTGGAAAAAGATAAGTGATAAGCCAAGGTGGGAAGACTAAAGCTCTATCTCTTAAAAGAAATCTATGTCAGTAAATATATTTTACATTTTTTTAAAAAGGGAACTAACAGTTTTGTCATAGCCTTCCCACTTTAACAGTTGCAGCATTGGTCAGGGTTTATTGCAGAGAACAAATCCACATTAGTTAATTCAATAAGAAAGGGATTTAGTAGAACATATTAAATGACTGACAGAATATTTAGGATGGCTGAGAAAAATGATTATTCATTTGAGTTTCTAGATATGACTCTTAAAGCCCTACCACAAAACTGGTCTGTAAAAGGGGCTGCTATTGCTGCCATGATGGGAAAACGTCACCACTCTGTACTTCTGCTGCAGCTCACAGTATCACAACCAGGTGCCTTCAGCACTGTGGCTCTCCCCCATGTGACCCAGCTTAGCATTCCTAATTGGTGAACCAGTATCTTATCTGGAAGCCTAGCGGCAAGCACATGGGAAATATAGTTTTTAAGCATTCCAGGAAGGAATATTAGAAGAAGGTTGGTATAACTGTTAAATAACCTACAGTATCCCCCAAAACCAAACCAAACCAAACCAAACCTGTTGTCCTTGGGTCAATTTTGACTCATAGAGACCCTATAGGACAGAATAGAACTGCCCCATAGGGTTTCCGACGAGCAGCTGGTGGATTCGAACTGCCGACCTTTTGGTTAGCAGCCGAGCTCTTGACCTCTGAGCCACCACTGCTCCACAGTATCCCAAACAGTGGGCTAATTTAAATCAAGAAGGCTTAAGAAAGCCAAATTTATCCATTTTGTACATAGTAGTAAAAGGATCAGATACCTAAAGAATGATTTTTTTCCTTTGAATCTTCCTAATTTCAGGTTTTATTAAAAATTTTTAAATAATAGTTTTCATTTTTCACTAAGTTCTTTGTTCAGTGGTTAATATTAAATTAAATGAACTTAAAATCAGGTTATTATTTTTCATTGGCTTTTATTTTAGGCTAATATAAAATTTGCCTTATATTATCATAGATCCTCAAAACCTTCTTATAATTTCTAACTTATAGTAAGAGTTCATCTGTATCACCTGAGACAGTGGCTTTGTATCACAGTCTGTATATGATATTGTTGTACCAAGAGTCCTACTTAGGAGTTTATTTTGGCATTGAACCTACTCTTTATCTGAACATGCTTCAAAAATACTTATGTCAAAAATAACATCAGCTTACAATGGGCTTACAGCAGTGATGGTAGTTTTAGTAACTGAGTCAACGTTAGGCTAAGTGCCATTTGCTGGCTTAAGTCATATGTCCGGGTATTATTTTCTGTGACTTACACTCAGAACATTTGGTCTTAGATATAGGCAGTCACAAAGAAGACTAGAAATCGGTAGTGGTGAACAGTCTCTTCCCTGCTGTAACATACCGAAAAAAAGTAGGTAATATTAAGTGAATGATGATGAATTGACAATGACTAAATTAGCATAGCTGTAACTTAAGAGCACTGGACACTTTACTGTAGCTTTGCGCATTGTTCGTTAATGAAACCTGATTGAATTAACAACTCCTTATTCTAAAGTTTATCAAGATTTATTTGTGTGATTACCAAATTAAGTTGTAGTTAGAGCTGCTTAATAATAATAACAAATTACTAATCTAAACAAAATACTAACCTGTACTAGTAGACTAAGTGTCAAAAGAAAATCATGAAGCAAGCTGTAAGCAAGTAATTGGGGGAACACAGTGAATTATTTTAACCTTTGCTGTCCCTTAGCAACTGATCACCTGATTATCATTGGTCTTTTCTTTTGTTTCACTTGCTTTTCCTTTTCAAATAAGCCTGGTTTCTCTCCTTTTCTTTTTTTCCCCCTTTTTCTGTCCATTAGTTTATGTGCTCTGGAAGGGGAAATTGTAATTTGAAGATGGTGACTACTACACATTTGCTTTTTTAACTTCATGACAGCAGAATGAGTCTGAGGAAAGATGGCTATAACTAGGGTGACCGACCACTTATACCAGTTTACTTGGGACAGTTATGCCTGTTAATAGCAACCCCCTTCAGTCTCAAAACTGTCCTTCCTTGGATGATAAATTATGTAAATGGCCACCCTAATTCTAACTAAGATGGGTTAAAGGTTGGTATAGAAAAAGCATATGAATTTTCTTTTAAAATGTTGACAGTAGTTGACATTTCGGTAGGACTGGGCTAAGTTAATGTCTTATTAACAACAGCAAGGAAAGAATTACCTTAACTGTCACTTAGGTCTCTGTGTACTCTTCGGAACTATGCTGTCTTATGGAGGTGTTTTCAAATATTTATGTAATCGTTCTTGGTTATATGCATGAACATGGTACTACCCGAATTCTTGTACATTTATTATAAATGAGAGGATATTTTCCATTCAGTAATTTAAAAACATATTTGTAATGAAAATCCCTATTTAAAGTTATGTTTTGGAAATATAACATAAATTTAATAAAATGTATTCACCATTAATTTTTAAAAATAATTTTTATTAAGGATTCTATTGTTGCTAATAATTCTGCGTAAAAAAATACTTAAATGGAAAATATTTGAAATGCTCAGCAAACAGAATAAAAATTAACAGAATGGAGTCTTTTTCAGATACTTTAATATTCTTTTTCATATATAATTTCTGAAAGCTATTTTCTGTTATGTTTCAGTGTTTTATCATAGTTTAAAGAAAATGTTTCTTACCCTAAACTATGTTTTCATTCCCATTAATAGCAAGTAATTAATTTTTGTCATAATGGAAAGCAATATTAATATTTCGGAAGAATTTAATTCAATCCCAGAATAGTTATTTTCTTTGTCTTCCCTTTAACAGTAACTTTTTATGGTGAGTTGAATAAGCTTTACTCCACTGAAAAGGCCTAGGTTTTAGAGTCCACAAGTAGATTGGAACAGACAGTATTCCCATATGAAAATTCACAGAGCTTGTTTTATAACACACTTAATATAAGGATTTTGGAGAAGCCATTAGGGCCTGCTATCAATAAAAGAAAACACAGAGGAGTAAAGTATACTATGATTAGAGCTACCAAAAGCCTTCCATAAGCAGTTTAGACATGCAGCTTTCAATTACAGCTAACACACTTTCATTTAATATTTTGTTACCTTGTTAATTGGAAACCCTGGTGGCGCAGTGGTTAAGTGCTACGGCTGCTAACCAAAGGGTCGGCAGTTTGAATCTGCCAAACTGCCTTGCAAACTCTATGGGGCAGTTCTATTCTGTCCTATATGGTCACTATGAGTCAGAATCGACTCGACGGCACTGGGTTTGGTTTGGTTTGTTAATAATTAACATAAAATAACAACCACATCTGGACCGTGAAATAATAGAACATAATTCCAAAAATCTTTATAGTGTGTTCCTTTCTATAAAAAAAAAAAAAAAAAAAATTGTCCAAAGATCTTATAGTGTACTTTTCTTCTGTATTCTTTTTCCTAATTACTGAATATTAGCACTTTTATAGGGTGAAATTTGCTGTGGGGCTCTGCTATCATAAAGATGATATGAGGTTAATCATAATCTCATGTTTTTGTTCTCAGTTTCTTAATGAGATGTACTTATTGCCAAAGGAAAGTATTCTCTGAAAAGAGTGGAGCTCATGTTATGACTGAATTGTGTGTTTTAGCTACTAAGACTATTAAATTATAGTGGGGAGTGCCATACTTATAAGTTAATAAAAATGGCAGTTAAGTTATTTAAGGAAACATTTTTTTTTTTTCCAAGAAGACATTATGTTTGCCTGTGTGGAGAAGTGGGTGGGTGTGGAGAAGAGTTTTGAAGAAGCGTGTGGAGAAGGGTTTTGAAGAAGAGTGTGGAGAACTCTTAACTGCATCACTGCTGGGAGTGCTAGAAGTTCATGAAAAAGAGAGTAAGGGCAGGGAAAGAGTGTGAGAGAGATACCTGTCAGTCTCGAGATTTATCTGTTTTTTAGAGGATTCATAAGGTGTCTTTTTCGTGAATGGCATATACACAGGTTTCAGTGGTTATATTTTGAAAGCATAATTGTTCCTGCCAAATTTGTAATTACAAGACAATCACATTACTGCTAACACCAAATTATTACTGTCCTAGTCATTTAGTGCTGAGTTTAGAGGCTAGAAGTCTCCCTCCATTCGCTCTGGAAGAAGGTCTTTCTTGTCAGTCTTTCCTTGGACTAGGAGCTTCTCTGCTTCTCTACACAGGAACCCCCGGTCTAAAGGATGGCTGTGCTCCCCGTGCTTCTTTCTTGGTGGTATGAGGTTCCCACTGTCTACTAGCTTCCCTTTCCTTTTATCCCTTGAGAGATAAAAGGTGGTACAGGCCACACCCCAGGGAAACTCCCTTTACAATGGATCAGGGATGTGACCTGGTAAAGGTGTTACAAACCCACCCTAATCCTCTTTAACATAAAATTGCAATTCCACCCTAATCCTCTCTAACATAAAATTACAATCACAAAATAGAGGACAACCATACAATAGGAGGAATCATGGCCCAGCCAAATTGATACATACATTTTGGGGGGGGACATAATTCAGTCCATGACAATTATACTTTCTCATTATGGATTGTTAGGCAGGCTCTGTACTTTGTTTCCCACTAAATAAAAAGAAAATAAGTTGATACTTAAGATCAACTAGACCAGAAGGGACCTTGGGGGACAAGTGACCTATGGAACAGGTGGGAGACCCAAGATTCAGGCCACAGCCCTGCCACTTAAAGCCTTTGCCTTTGCCTCAGTTTTTCTGTTAATGAGGACATCTCACCCATTCCATCACATGCAGTTTATGAGGAAATCTATGTGAACCCTTAGGGAGAAACAGATCCTTAGGGTTAGGTGGGCAGAACTAAGCATAAGCCAAAGTAGAGAGACAAGGGTCAGTCTCTTTATTCTCCACCATAAACCTTCACCATGTGTGGAGGTCACCATTTGGGTACAACAGTCTTGAGGTGCTTTTTCAATTATCCCTGCTTCAGAAACCTTGGTGGCATAGTGGTTAAGAGCTATGGCTGCTAGCCAAAAGGTCAGCAGTTCGAATCCACTAGACACTCCTTCGAAACCCTGTGGGGAAGTTCTACTTTGACCTATAGGGTCACTATGAATTAGAATCCACTCAACGTCAAAGGGTTTTTTTTTGGTAAGGAGGGATTAAGTTAAAGTTTCAGTAGGGGTTGACGACTTTCCAGGGATGATATTATACAAAGTCTTTTAAAAAAGTATATATGAGAAGCTGGGACAACTAAGAATACAGGATTAGAGAAGCCCATTCCTGCCTCCTTCCTGGGTTCCAACTGTCTGCTTGGGAGTTATATTCCCCAAAGCCTTTTATTTAATCACTGCCTGTATTTTCCTAGTCAACAAAGTATATATTCCACTCCAAAGCAAAACATGCACTAATAAAGCTATTCATGTTTTTCCTTATCCCAAGAACTGTTACAAAAGCTAAAGAAATTTCAACTTGAAATTTCATTTCATTTTGAAATCATACTTGAGAGATAATACAGAAAGGACTAAAAGCACATTTTTAATTGAGTAGAGCAAAGAGGAAATATTCAATGAGAAGAATTTTTTAAAATAACACAAAAGAATTTCACATGATTACAAAGAGATTTTTCCAGAATTTGAGTAGATTATAAATATAGATATGACCCTGGCAGCATAGTGGTTAAGAGCTCGGCCACTAACCAAAAGGTCAGGATTTCGAATCCACCAGCCACACTTTGGCAATCCTATGGGGCAGTGCTACTCTGTCCTGTAGGGTCACTATGAGTTGGAATTGACTCAACAGCAACAGGTTTTTGTTTGTTTTTATGACAGTGTGTGTGTGTGTGTGTGTGTGTGTGTGGATCAACATGTATGTGAAGTTGTATATGTTTGTATATTTTTTCTTGGAGGGAATAAGCCATTCTGGGTCTGAGATATTTTATCTTTGTAATAAGTAGTTGGATAATTACAGAATCTCTACGATCTCATTAAACCTTAGCTTCCTAGTACTGTCACTACTATCAGTTATCATAAGTGAGTGTGAGCCAGGTAAAAGGGAAAGCTGAAATAATCAAATAATATTTGTGTGGTATTAAACATGTAAAATTCTCAGAAGGGGTTGGAGAAAGGGAATTTAAAAGGAATAAATAAAGCCAATATTTACTGAGCAACTAGAATATTCTGGATGGCAAAAATAGCAGTAATTATAACAATAATAACAGTAATGACAGGTAAAATCGGTGCAGGTAACAAGTTTAAGCTCCATACACACATTGGCTCATGTAATCCTATCAAAAAATCCTAACATAATTCCCATTTTACGTATGACAGAACTGAGAACCAGAGAGGTTCATTTACTTGCCCAAGGTCTCTGAAGTTGTGGAATGTGAGTTTAAATCCCGGTGGTCTGGCTCCAGAGTCTGTCCCACTTCCACCATGTCCTGAAAACCCTGTAAGTGGGGTATCATGCTCTGTGCAGATGATGGCATCCCCATTGTAGAACTGAAGTGAGGTGACCTCTCCTGGGTTATACACAGACCCTATATGACAGCAGATATGTAAACCCAGGCCTTTTTAAAACATGTACTTTCCACTACACCATGCTAAATGGTTCCCCATTATAATTTTTGTCCTTCAAGTGACAGTTTAATGAGCATCAAATTGGATATCTAACTATAATTAGATCTGCCTCACAAAAGAAAAATCAGTAGATGGACCAACACTAGGTTTCAGATAGCAATATGCAGTCACATCACAGTAACATCCTCTTTTCAAACTGGCCTGTTGCACAGCTTCCCATCAGACTCAGTTCCTGTACAGAAGTGCGGCAGTTTCCCAATTCTAAACCTGCTTTTATTCCAGAGACCAAGCTGATGGTGTCTCAGTGACATTCTTTGAATCAAGAAGCTCGTACGGTAGAGTGAGGCTTGGTTAATTATTTCTAAATTCTAATGCCCTCCAATAAATTACTCTTCATGCATCAGGTTTAGCATCAGTGGGAAAGGACTCCAAGGAATCTGGGCTTTGACAGGAGTTGGAGAGAACTTCCATTTTTTCCACCATCTCTGGGGTACAGGGAAGATCTGTGGGCTAAAGAAATGGTAATACTGCTTCCCAACTAGTTCAGTCCCTAGATGGTACAAACAATTTGTGATCAGTTGCTAATGTAAACGTTGGTGGTTCAAACCCACCAGCAGTACTATGGAAGAAAAGGCCTGGTGATCTGCTTCCATTAAGACTACAGTGATCTAATTCCATTAAGATTACAGCCAAGAAACCCCTACGGAACACAGTTCTACTCTGTAACATATGGGGTCTCCATGAGTCAGAATTGATGGCAACTAAACAACTCCCTTTCCCCAACCTTCTTCTCTTCTCTTCTTTGCTACCCTCCTTTCCCTATAGGATATGTGTATCCGGGCAGCCCTACCTGGTTTGGATTTGATGGGAGAATGGGCAAGAAGCTGGATCATTCAGTGTCTGGGTCTCTGCTGATACAGACAGAAATTACACCAATTAGACCAGAGTTAAGCCCCCTATTCATTTCATGTGTGTCATTGAGCAGCTAGAGACTAATGATTAATTTTATTCCCTCCTGGCATTTAGTCTGAGAGGCAAAGTGACAAGTAACAAGAAAATTCTAAATTAAAGCTGGCACACCTTCCTTAATTCTTCCCAAGGTCCTTGGGTATGATTATTATTTAATGTTTCTTTGTCACTGTAAATATACACGGTGCCAATCAACATATGAAATTGTTCCCCATAAACAGGAATCTGCCTGAAGAGTAAAACCAAAATGTAAAGACTACCAGACAGGCTAGAGGTGTAGGGTTGGCCAGAGCAGGTTTCTGAAAGAGGCAGACTGATACAGAGCTCTCTCTCTCTCTCTGTATAGTACTATGCAGAGTTTTTAAAGAGCTCTTGTCATTTTGTAACATTTCCCTTTTGTGTATAGCCCTCAAGCTCAGTCATACTGTATCATCACATTTTGCTTTTCAGATTCACTACCACTGATGGTGGGTCAGGAACATCATTCATGTACACAAAGGACAGTGCATTGTAACCATTTGAAGAAGGAAAAGATTCTTCAGTCGCTAGGCAGGCTGACCTCAGGGCTGTCAAGCAAATTATGCCAGCACAGGATGTCTGCTCCGAGAATCACTGTGGTGCGGCATATGATGAATGAGTGTTTGCACGGCCTTAGGCTTCTTCCCAGGAGAGAGAGACTAAGTTGGAAGATGATTTTAGTAATCACAGTGGGTAAGTCTGACAGAACTCAAATACCACTCTTTACCTCCCTGCTTGCATGAATAATGACAGGAATAGGTCTTGACTTCTGGGATGTTCAGTAAAAAGATGAGAAAATGAATCTTCCCTATTCATTCCCCATTTTGAAGTGAAAACTCATCCAAGTGGAACAGGAGTTCTTTATATCATAAGTTTTGCTTATCCAGAGAGAATGGCCTGCAAGATGCTCACCTTTCCAATGGAGATTAGAAACTCAACAACAAAATGTTGTTGTTATGTGCCATTGAGGTGACTCTGACTCACAGTGACCCTATATGACAGAGTAGAACTGCCCCATAGGGGTTCTTAGGCTGTAATCTTTACAGGAGCAGATCATGAGGTCTTTTCTCCCATGGAGTCGATGGGTGAGTTTGAACTGCTGACCTTTTGGTTAACAGCCAAGTGCTTAACCATTGGGCCAAATGGCACTTGGTTTTCACCCCAACTTGGTATGTTAAGGCTTTTCATATTCAAGCCCTGTCGACTCCTAAAGGAATATGAAAGACTGCTTTATCTTTTGAGAGCATTCACTCATGGGACAAGTTTGTTTTTCTTCATAGATTTAAAAATGAAATTTATTGTTAGAAAGTAGAAGTTGAATATTTATTAGTACCGTTGATCCTCTTTTGAACAGAGGATTTGAAAGAAGCCTGGGCTTGGAGGGAATTTTTTAATCTTTTTCCTGTGCTTTTGAGGGTTTGGTTAAGTTCTGCCATCTGTAGGACTTGTGCACTTTAAACCTTTTTAAATCACAAGCTTCAGCTCTTTCAGGAAATTGTGTTTTGTTTATGTTACCTAAATGGCAGAAATTGGTTTGCCTTTCACATAGCCTCTGCATTATTAAAATGCAGCTTTGTTGTTCAAGCTTTAATGGCCTCTTTAGAGTCTTCCCATATTAATGTTATATACGAAGAACGATTAAGGTGTCACAAATAAAACATATTCATAAGTTAATTGTTCCATTTTATTTGTGGTCATGAATAAAAAGGGCAAGCTAGTTATCTCCGTGGTCATTTTTAAGAAAGAAAAAAAAAATGTAACCTAATACAAAGATATAGTCTCCTTGTATAAGATAACTTAAACACACAATTCCAGGGAAGTCCTAGAGTTTATTACTCTCTCTCTCTCTGTGATTTTTACCATTAAATAGCCAAAACAAACAAAAACAATTCCAACCTACAATTATTTAAGTATGAAATACTTGTAGTAAATTCTTAATCCCAGGCAGGATTTTCTTCTGTCAGTGAGAAGAGTTTGGTAACACGTTTGTTTGTCTTCAGCTGGTATGTATTTAGGGATTTTGAACTTCTTTAGAAATACCTCATTAAAGGCTAAGTGATAAGGTCAGCCAGGTGGAAAAGGGAGGGCAATTGGGAAGAGAGTGAGAATAAAATCAAATACTACATCATTTTTAAATTATCTAGCCTATTTTTTCTCTCAACCAGAAGTGAATAGTTCCTCATCAAGTATTAATTCAGATATTTGATATTAAAACTTTGTTGGACCAAGTTAGCAACTTAAGGATCTGGGTCCTGGATCCCCTCTTTTCAAATTGATGGGGTGGTAGCATGGTGTCATGTTAACAGCCCTAGTTTAAAAGTCAGGCAATATCTGTAGCTTCTATTCCCCACTCTGCCACTCATTAGATGGGTGATCTTGGGCAAATCATTTAACTCTCTAGGCCTTGCTTCTTCATCGGTAATAATAGAGGCTTGGATTGGACTCATTCAACAGGTATTTGCTGAACTCCTGGTATGTGCCAGGCACTGTGCCATGAATTAGGGAGACATACAAAATAAAAAGCATTCCCTGTCTTCAAGGAGCTGAAAGTTTAATAGGAGAGATACCTGTAAAAACTAATACATATGATGAAGTAATTTTGAGACTATTATGGAAACTTCTATAAGGTGCACTGGAAACCCCAAAAGAGGAGTGGCTACTCCTATCTCTATTTAAGCAGAGGAGAGGAGATCAACAAAAGCTTCCCAGAGAAGATGTTTGAACTAGGTTTGAATACCATTTTCCAGATGCACAGGGGATGGAAAGTACAAGAGTACAAACCTGTAGAGGTTAAGTCAGAAGAAAGCCCCAGGACACAACAGTGTTCTGTATGACAGGAGTGTAAGTATAAGGTAACATGCATGGGGTGGCTGGACCAAATAGAAAAGACTTTGTATGACATAATGATTCTGGATTTTGTAAGAAGCCATGATACAGCTCTAAAGTAGTGTGTGAACCATTCGTATAAGTGTTCTAGAAGGATCAATCTAGCAAAGTATGGCAAAGTCTTGGAAAGGACAAAGATTAGAGGCAAGGAAACCAGTTAGGAGACTATTGCAGAGGCAAGTGGGAAAGATGACAAAGGTGACAGCAGTAGTATGGAGTGGACGAGAAAGAACTACGAGAAGTGATTTCTCTAAAGTCACTGAATGGATGTGAGGAGTGAGGGAGGAGGAGGAAGGTCTATAACATCACTACTAGCTTTCACCTTCTATGAGTTGGCTGCTGGGTTACATACAGAAGAACAAACAAATGTATCTTGGAAGAAACACAGCGAGAATGTTCCTTAGAAGCGAGGATAGCAAGACTTCGTCTCGTGTGCTTTGGACATGTTATCAGAAGAGACCAGTCCCTGGAGAAGGACATCATGCTTGGCACAGGTTCAGCAAAAAAGAAGACCCTCAATGGACTGACGCCATGGCTGCAATGACGGGCTCAAACATAGCAACACTTGTGAGGATGGCGCAGGACTGTGTAGTAGACTGGGTACATAGGACGCTATGAGTCAGAACCAACTAAAGAGCTTGTAACAAACAAGAACAAGCATGATGTTGTTGTGATGGTTACATGAACTAAAGTACTTAATATAAGTAGGTCTTCAAGAAATGTTACTACCATTTGACTCATCTCGAAACTACTTATGTTGGTTAGGAATTGCATTAAGCTCAGGAACAGAGCACTGATTATAATGGCTTAGATACACAGTTCATTTTTCTCCCACGTAAAAGTCTGGAGATCTGCAATCCAGGGTTCGTATGACAGATTCACAAAGTCATTAAGGAATCCAGGCTCTTTTTAGCTCCACACTTCACCATTCCTAAAGGACGGCCCTGATACTCAAAACATTTGGAAGCATATGTGCCAAGCAGCAGACTGGAGGACAGGGTGAAAAGATCATGCCCTCTGTCTTTTAAAAAACCTTCCAAAAAGCATTTTTTTTTTTAAGTGTGCTTATGTGTAAATTCCTTAAGACATAGTGTCCTTGAATATAAAGGACAGGAATGTAATAGCATATAAAAGATTCATTTTACCATTGATACCTAACATTATTTTACCACCTCTAAATTTATATGGGAGCCCTGGTGGTTCTATGGTTAAGACCTCGGCTGCTAACCAAAAGGTAGGCAGTTCAAATCCACCAGCCATTTCTTGGAAACCCTGTGGGGCAGGTCTACTCTGTCCTACAGGGTCGCTATGAGTCAGAATTGACTTGACAGCAACGGGATTGGTTTTTTGTGGTTTAAGTTTATGTGTGTGTGTGTGTTTCCAAATATATTTGCTATATTTAATGCAAGATTATAGGAATGGAGCTCATTAGTTCTTAGATTCAAAATGTATCATAAGATCATTTAATTTTTAAAACTACGTTAGTCATCAAGATGGCCTAAAAACAGTAACACCCCTGTAACAATGAGCACAGCTAGTACTCAGATCTTGCTTTCTAAATATCATTCTCAAATAAAGGGAACCAGGAGATAAAGGTTAGCATCACCAGTGATAAGTCATATTGATTGCTGTGATGTACCCCTTGATATGTTTGATCAAAGGGGAATTTTACCTCTGTGGTATTCTTTTTTAAAAATTCATAACCCCATCCAATCATGTGAAAAATATCAGATAAACCCAAGTTGAGAAGCATTCTCCACAATATCTTACCAATACTCCTCAAAATTGTCAAGGTCATGACAAAAAAGGAATGACTGAGAAACTTTCACAGACCAGAGGAGACTGAATGATAACTAAATGCAATGTGGTTAGTGTTCTGGGATTGGATCCTGGAACAGAAAAAAGACATTTTTGAAAAACCTGGCAAAATCTGAATAAAGTCTGGAATTTACTTAGTAGAAAGGTATCAATATTAACTTTGACAAGTGTATTATAACATGGTCAGGTAAGATGTTAACATTAGAGGAAACTGAGTAAGGAATATATAAGAACTCCCTATATTATCTTTGTAATATTTCTGTGAATTTTAACTTAGTCTAAAATATAAAGTTGATTTTAAAAATACAAGTTACTGGCACACATTGAAAACCTGTTATATTTGTATAGAGCACTCTGTACAGTACATGCATTGAGTATAAACTCTGTGCATGCAGAGACTTTGGCTAGTTTGTTCCCTGCTGCACTCCCAGTGCCTAAAGGAGTACCTGATGGAGAATACCCTTACCATACCCCTTGCCGTCAAGTCAATTTGGACTCATAGCGACTCTATAGGACAGAGTAGAACTGCCCTATAGGGTTTCCAAGGAGTGGCTAGTAGATTCAAACTGCCAACCTTTTAGTTAGCAGGCAAGTTCTTAGCCACCGTGCTACCAGGGCTCCTAAAACAAACCCAGTGCCATCAACTTGATTCCGACTCATAGCAACCCTATAGGACAGGGTAGAACTGCCCCGTAGAGTTTCCAAGGAGCCCCTGGCGGATTCGAACTGCTGACCCTTCGGTTAGCAGCCATAGCTCTTAACCACTACGCCACCAGGGTTTCCCCAGGTCTCCTAGGCTTCACTAAACATTTGTTAAATATTGAATGAATGCACATATTTTGCTTTCTGAGAACAAATTTATGTGTTAATCTAAGGATGATATTAGGGAAGAAAGTGCACACATGCACACACACAAAACCTTATCTGTTTTCGAGTTACTGTAATTTTCCAGTGTATTATTTTGTAAATCGTTAGGGCATCCTGACTAGCCCTCCATTTCACATTCGAGGATAATTACTATACTTTTTCTCCATAATTTTACTAATGGAACATTTTATGAGGTGTAGGTCCTAGAGAAGTTGATCACCAACTGTCAAGTTCTTTATAAGAAAAATAAGGGTTTATAGTACTGATTCTAATCCAAGGAAACTCAACCCTTTTTATAATTCTATGAAATTAATATATTTGGTATTAGAAAGATATACAGTATTAATTTTCTATGCAAGTTCAAGCCATGTTCAGAAGAAGATGTGGAACAAGGGATATCTGCTGATGTCAGATGGATCTTGGCTGAAAGCAGAGACTACCAGAAAGATGTTTACCTGTGTTTTGTTGACTATGCAAAGGCATTAGACTGTGTGGATCATAACAAATTATGGATAACATTGCAAAGAATGGGAATTCTTAATTGTACGCATGCGGAACCTGTATATAGACCAAGAGGCAAATATTCAAACAGCAAAAAGGCAACACTGCATGGTTTAAAATCAGGAAAGGTATGTGTCAGGGTTGTATCCTTTCACCATACTTATTCAATCTGTCTGCTGGTCAAATAATCTGAGAAGCTTGACTATATAAGGAAGAACTCAGCATCAGGATTGGACAAAGATTCATTAACAGTCTGTGATAAGCGGATGACACAACCTTGCTTGCTGAAGGTGAAGAATATTTGAAACCCTTACTGATGAAATCAAATGCTACAGCCTTCAGTATGGATTACGGCACAACATAGAGAAAACAAAAATCCTCACAACTGGACCAATAAGCAACATCAAGATAAATGGAGAAAAGATTGAAGTTGTCAAGGATTTCATTTTACTTGAATCCACAATCAAAGCCCATGAAAGAAGCAATCAAGAAATCAAAGAAGGAAGAAATCAAACAATGTATTATATTGGGCACCTCTGCTGCAAAAGGCCTTTTTCAATGGTTAAAAAGCAAAGATGTCACTTTGAGGGCTAAGGTGCACCTGACCCAAGCCATGATATTTTCAATCACCTTTTATGCATGCAAAAGCTGGTCAGTGAATAACAAAGACTGAAGAAGAACCATCGCTTTCGATTTATGGTATTGAAGAAGAATACTGAATATATCATGGATTGCCAGAAGAACGAACAAATCTGTCTTGGAAGAAGTACAGCCAGAATGCTCCTTAAAACTGGGGATGGTGAGACTCAGTTGCACATACTTTGGACGTGTTATCAGGAGGGATCAGTCCCTGAAGAAGGACATCATGCTTGGTAAAAGAGAGGGTTAGTGAAAAAGAGGAAGACCCTCAATGAAATGGATTGACACAGTGGCTGCAATGATGGGCTCAAAGACAGCAACGCTTGTGAGGATGGCACAGGACTGGGCAGTGTTTCGTTCTGTTGTACGTAGGGTTGCTATGAGTTGAAACTTACTCTATGGGACCCAACAGCAACAACAGCAATTTTCTATAAATTAGTCATTTTTTTTTCTGTTAATATAAAAAAGATCTAATGGAAAAAGCACTTGATTAAAATTACAGCTTCACTACTTACTATGTGATTTTGAGGGAGGTTCTTTAATATGAGTCTAAATTGTCTTAAAAACACTGGGGTAGTAATACCTAAGAAAATATACATACCAAAAACCCAAAACCCATTGGCATCGAGTTGATTCTGACTTATAGTGACCCTATAGGACAGGGTAGAGCTGCCCCATAGGGTTTCCAAGGAGTGGCTGGTAGATTCGAACTGCTGACTGCTTTGGTTAGCAGCCTGAGCTCTTAACCACTGCACCACCAGGGCTCCAGCATATGTACAATCCTCCATTAATGAGGATACAGGCTAGATAACTGTAACAAGACTTCAAGAATAACAGTGGCTATTACAAGACAGAGGTTTATTTCTTTCTCACCTAACACTCCAGGAATGATACAACAACTCCTTGGAAGCCCAGGCTACTCCATCTTATTGCTTATTCATCTCTGGTCTTCATTCCCTTTCTGCATGCTCAACTCACCACCACTTTCATATCCCAGGCCAAAGGAAGTAGGAAATCTGGAGGAAATATACCTTTCCTCCTAATGGCACAACCTGGAACTCATTACTTTCATTCATGTGTCATTAGCCAGAACCTAGTCACATGGCCCCAGCTGCAAAGGAAGCTGGGAAATGTCTTTAGCGGGAAGAAATTTGCTAAGCCAATTCTTCTGGTATCACAGAAGGTGAGAATGGATATTGGCAAGACAATTAGCGGTGCCTGCCATAAACACCTGTGGTAGCACCTCACACAGAATAAATGCTCACCAAATGATACTCTCTTTAAATCATCTGAAAGATGATTAGTGTGAGGGAAGAAGGTAGATAAAAACATTTTACCAAGTATGACTTTTTAATTACTCTGAACTTAGGATAGATGTTGCTGGGAAGCTACATTTGAGTTTGAAGACTTGCTTATCTTCCTGTAAGTTAAAACACAGCTCTCAAGAAATAAGACTTATATTCATCCTAAGGAAAATAAACCACAGAATTAATTTTTCTAAAGAATACTTGTTTTTATATGTAATGACTTAGCTAGCTTCCTGTGTAGCTCAGGAAACTGGTAGATTGATTTAGATGAACTGTGCTTTGCTGGCAATGGAAAGATACAAAGTAAATTATGTTTCATATTTTTAATGTAGAAATTATTCTGTTTTCTCAGTTGTAATTTTATTAATCAGATATTTCTCTGCTATCTACTCTTTGCTTGGATTCAGTTTCAAGCTTTTAGCAATAATTTAAACTTACAGACGAGGTCTGCATCTGTATTGGTCTGTTTATATTTTTCTTTGTTTGATTTGATTGCTTTCCAAATGATATTTACAGTAACCTGCTAAATTTGGTCAGTTTTGTTCTAAGGAAAGTAGTTTATTCTGAGCCTCATTCATGCTGAGCTTGTTGGACAGTCCTACATTCCATGGGCCCTAACCCCAAGTTGTCAGCCTCTCACGTGTTCTATCAGACCGCACTGCTACCCAGCTGGCATCTGGACAGAGCGCAGTTGGTCCTGCTCTATGGGTGACATTCGCAATATGAGAGGTGAACGTGACACTCGTCTCCCTGTGATTTATCATGGCACCCACAAAGGGTGAATGTTTTTTCTAAAACTTGCCCAGTGCCATCCTGGGCACCCTGCCTAGAATTTCCTGTAATAGAAGAAAATATTCCTCCAGTGGCTTCCCAAATGCTCTTTCTCTAATGAGATCCTTGGTTTAATGCCGTTGTTTGGCCCCACAAAATACCTTGGGAGTTTTAAAATATTAAGATATTATAATGTAATAAATGATATTTATAGGGCAGTCTACAGTTTTCTTGCTTACACTATCTCTTGAATCTTATGGTAACTCCCTGAGAATGTCTGGGATGTTTTATGGGCTCTATTTTGTATATTATAAAATTGAAGTTTGGATAAGTTCAGTGATTTCCCTAAGGACTCAGTGCTAATAGTTGATTGACACTGAAACTCCATTCCGGGCCTTCTAATTTTTAATCCACATTAGGTCAAATATGACCTGGAATTTGGCTGTAGAGTCACTAAGGTTTGGTTTTAATCCAAGTTTTGTCACTTATTAGCAGTAAATGGTCAAATTACTTATGTCACTAAAATTCTTCAATCTTCTCTGTGACATGCAAATAATAGAGTCCACCTCATAGGATTCTAATAAAAATTAAATATGTAATGCATAGAAATCACTTAGCATAGCACCTGCTACATAGAAAATTGTTCAAAATTATTAGTTATTATTTTAAGCACATATCAAATTCTATTGCACTGAATTTAACTGTGACACCAAATTTATACATTTTATGGGAATTTGGGATAAAATATTATTATGTAAGCTATCGGCTAATCTTGAATACAAATTTGTAAGTGTTATAAGATTCATAATACGCATTTATTGAGATACAAAACTCTTAATTGTCACCCCAGTATCTGTCTATGTGTGCGTATAGACACATACTCCTGGTCAAGTAACAGAGTAGAACAATTAGTAGACATTTTAAATCATTGCCAGCTGTTCTTTAAGCAAGGCAATGTGTTTTTGTTTTTGTTTTCTTTCTTTTTTTGTTAATTTCAGTCACCTGTCTTTGGTTTAAGATCATTAGTCCTCATGAATAAAAGAAACTGAGTTTAGAATTCTCATGTTTCATTTCATACCAGTATGCTAAGAACAGTCCACATATGCTAGTAATTGTGATCAAAGACACATTCAAGAAGCAAGATTTAGCTGTTTGAAGTTTGGTATACAGAAAAGCCAAATTATTTGATTTGCAATTTTCTCCACATTAGCCAGAATTTAGTCTCCATTGAAATACATATTTTTCACTACTCTGATTCTACAAGTCCAGCATAAGAGGTCATTGCCACTTAGGTTTATGTCAACCACGACGATTAGGAGATACTTTCCTAACGTGCCCAGATTTGTCAGGTAATCTAACGTGTATGCTAGGGAAAATTAGTAACACATACTTTAATTTGTTTTGCACATCAGTCCTGATTCTCATATGAAATAAATAATTAGAGAATTTCATACATTTGGGGATTTAATATATGTGCATGTTTATGGATGTACAAGTAAGGGAATGTTCTTGTTCACATAATTACTTCTCGTTAAACTTTCCCGTGGAAGGTCAAATAAGCTTTTTTTCGGGTAGGAGAAACTACACCAAGCCAAGAGTTAGCACACTTGGAATGAAGTCTATTAGCAATGTAAATGTCATTACCTCTAATTTGTGACCAGCTGAACAAACAGTGAAGGGCCAGTGTGACTTTCAGGTTTCAGGAACAGAATCTGATGATTTTGAAAGGCAAAAGAACTGCTTCCCATTAGGTATGTAGGTAAGTCAATTCTAACCATCTTGCTTGGGGATTATACTTGACTTGAGCTGATCCTAAATGGTTCTCAGTATTTGGGCATGGCAACTTTGAATACACAGAAGTGTAAGGTAGGTTTTAACATAAAATTATTTATTTTCTTCCTGTGCCTCATGCATATATGTATGTATGCACATGGACTGACACCCACACACACCATCTAGTGGTTTTGGATTGGGAGGGTGAGCTGAAGATACCCGCTACATTCGTTTGTTTTGTGTATAATTGTTACAGAGAGAAGATGTGGTTTAGCTTATGCTATGTACTCAGAAAGGAGTTACACATTGCTTTGTACATAACTCACTCACTGCCCTTGTCGCTTGCTTGTTTTGTTTTCCCTGCTTGCTTCTTGAGAGCAGCGACGATGTCTTACTCTGGATGAACACAGGGCCTGGCTCATAAAAAAAAAAGATGCTTAATACATATTTAAATGAATGGATAGATGGATTCAAGTTTATGAATGGAAATTTACAGTACTTAAATGTACCACGTAAATATAAACATTACATGAAGAACTTACCAATGTGTGTATGTATAGACACACATATACATATACTACATTTGGAGGTCTGTCATTAGTTAAGGAAAATAATTAGTGTCTAAGGTGTCTAACCAACGATAATGGCATATAAATATGTAATTAAATAATGAATAATTGCTGAAGCAAGGAAAAACAATTAAAAAACTTACAGATTTCTTATTTTGAAAGATGGACATCTGTAAGGTTAAAAACATTATGAGAGTTAAATATATCAGCACAAGAAAACTGAAATTCAAGTGCATTGTCATTTATTCATGGCTACCAGTTGTTTGTTCTTTTTTTTTTTTTTTTTTTAAGGAAAGGCTGTTATTACAAACCACTAAACAATTATTTTATTTAGTGTTCTTTCTTACTGTGGACAGAAGTGGTATTCACCTTAGTAAGAATGCTGAAACATAATTATCCCAACTTTTATTTTAAAAGCCATTATATTTTTATAAGAATAATAAGTTATGCAATTTATAAGGTTTTAGTAAACCCTTCAATTAACCTCATTTTTTTTTCCCCGAAAGTAGTAATTATAAAAGAGTACAGGTTCAGTTGCCACATTTCCTACCAGCAATATCCTGACATACACAGGCAAAGTTTCTATTTAAAGTTGATACCAGCTCCGTGTAATTGGAGAATTACAGTAAGAGGTCTCACAGATGGGAAGGAACTATATTCATTTATATTTATGGTATATGTTACAAGAGAAAATTTTATGTTTCACTGTGAGGTTATGTATCTGATATATATAATTAACTTTATATTATCTACTCTAGTTTGAACTAGAAATAAATAGAGTGGAAAAAAAATTATTTCAAAATCTCATCTCAGGAAGTAGCTTTGGCATATTCCCCATTAATCTGGGCCTTAAAAAACAAGATCCCTTCAATCTAGCTGGGCCTGGGCAGCCTACTCATTGTTTCATGGAATGTTCCAGGGCCTCACAGAAAGTCTTTTTTACTCTATTAGCCCAAGAGTATAGGGCTTCTTCTCCATATCATAAATGTCCATTGCAGTAATGATTACTTTATACTGCCTCAGTACATTTGAATATCCAGTTTTCTTCCTGGATCCCTTGCATCCCATATGAGAAATGCTTGGAGCCATCTGTTAAGAGGTTTTTCTCAAACCTGCTCCTCTAGCAGAAGGGCTTGCCGTTATCACAACATACTTAATTAACACCTTATCAGGAAGGCAGACGTAATAGTGCAACAGAGATTACTGGAACAAGAGGACCAGTTAAATTTACTCTATATTTGTTGAACTGCCTGAAGTTTTTAAGCCCATGCTGGATATGGGCTGTAAACACCCCCTGCTCACTTCCCTGAACTATGACTGTCTGTAATATCAGAATCTCTTTGCTCCAGTTTTCTCTGAAGTCATTATGTTGTTGATGTTAGTTGCCATTGAGTCGATTCTGACTCATGGTCATGCCAAGTGTATAGAGTAGAACTGCTCCACATGGTTTTCAAAGTTGTGCACTTTCAGAAGTAGATTGCCAGGCCTGTCCTCTGAGACACCTCTGGGCAGGTTCAAACCACCAACCTTTCAGCTAGTAGTCAAACACTTACCCATTTGTGCCACCCAGGGACTCCTGAAATCATTATAGAATATATTAACTATATGAGTCATTATGTTCATGTGCAGTAATTATTAAGGAAATGTTTATCTAGAGCCAGGTGTGCCTAAAATTTGTTCATCTATACAGATAATTACAATACAATGTGGTAGGTATGGTGATGTGAAATATGGGTATTGTAGGAACACATTAAAGGGATACTTCACCCAACCTGTGTAGGTCAAAGAGAGACTTCCTCTCTTAAATTATGGATAGGAATTAGGCAGGGGAGCAAAGGATCAGTGGGAGAAAGTTACAGAGGTGAGAAACAGCATGCTGTGTACAGGGAAATAGTAACAGACGTGTGTTGCTGATGCGATGTTTGAGACAGGGATGTGAGGAATGAAGCTCAGGAGATAGACGAGGGTCTCATCATGGAGGACCATGCACGCCACGTTAGCATAAACAAGCTCCACAGTGAAGGCAAAGCTCCATGGGCAAGGGGATCCTGTCTGCCTTAGTCATACCATACTGCCAACATCGTGCTTAGCTCTGGCACATATGTCCTAACCATCAACGAGTATTTGGTGAATGCATGAATGAAGAAAGGGTTATAAGCAGAAGAGTGACATGGTTCAATTTTGATTGTATATCATTCTGGCAGCATGGGACACGGATCTGAGGAGACTAAAACTGGAGACAAGGAAACCAGTAATGATGGAAAGAAATGAGGGCCTGAACTAGGACAAGGGTCAGCCATAGGTAGAAAAGAAGAAACATATTGGAAGGTTAAACATCTAGGACCTAGCGATTATGTAGCTGTAAGAAGAAAAAGAGAGGTAGGAGGCAAGTGCTATGACAGAGTTGCCACCATTTAACGTAAAGAATACAAGGAGAGGAGCTGTCTTAGGGTTAAAAGCAAATTTAGTTTTTCTGCAAACATATTGGAACTTCTATTTGTTTCACCTTTTACCTTAAAAATGAGCCCATGAAGAAATTCTAGTAGATCAATGAAAATCTTGTAGCACTTCAAAACTTTTAAACACCCTCTGGCCACGACAGCAGCATTAGGTTAAGAACATATTCTGAAACATGGGCATCCTCTTTTTAAAAAAGTCCTCATTTTAATGACACCAAAATATTTTGGCATAACTAATTACCACTTATTCTTCGCATAGGAACTTTGGTGGGGAGAGAAACATTTTAATCTTTTCCCCTCTTTCCTTTCCTTTTTTTATTGATATTCTTCCCCTGGGTCTAGCTTTCTGCACTGAAGGGGAAGAGGAATCTACTACCATGTGGAGCCTCATTCCCAGACAGTGGGCTTTGAAACCTTCTCCACTTTGCACAAGAAAGGAGCAATGCGCGAAGCCAATGAGAATTCCCAATAAACAGCATTTCTATTTCTGTTTTTCAATCCGGTTTTAACATTTGGTGAGAGATAAAACAAACACAACAGAACAAGTGGCCATCCTTCATTTGAACTTAAAGTTCAGATAATGTTAAATTCAATTTGTATTCAGATTGTTAGAAATATTGTTAAAACATCTAATTCTAGGATGCTAAAGATTTATAAGAAATCTTGTTTTTCTTTGCTCACACTTTTTCTCTAGCTTTCTTCCTCTTCTGAATATATATATTTTTTTATTATTTCAGGATGCTCCTTTAGGATGAGTAATTTTATTTTGTCACATTTCAGAGCAAAATCTTCCAGCCCAAATAAGTTTGGTTTTAGTTTTTTTTTTTTTTTTTTATGGGGTATCCAGTTGGAAATCCCTACAAGGTGTCTGGATGTATAGAGCTGAGGCTTGGGGCAGAGACCTGGACTCTGAGTAGCAGGCATTAGCAGAGACAGCACCCTGAGAGGCAGGATATCATCCAGGGAAAGGAAGGAGAGGGCTATAAGCAAAAGGTCAATGTTGTTGAGTAATATCAACATACCAGGAACCAGAAGAGGAAGAGCAGATCTCAAGGAGTCAGAGCAGCTTCGTCAGAGAGGTTCGAGGGCCTAGAGAGAGACATATTCCAGAAGGCAGGGCTGAAAAGAAGTTCAAGAAGGAAGGGGTGAGGGAGGATATGAACCAGCATCTCAGGTCAAATCTTCTCATTCATGCTCCCTAACTGATTCCCTAATATCCTCCATCCTTACCCTAACTCTCCTGAACCATAAGGGAAGATGGTAGGTAATTGTCATTTTTTTCTGCACTTAAAAATGTTTATGATTTATGCCATGTGAAAAATTTATCATTTCCTCTGTGTATAACTATGACTTTAGATTAGCTTCCTTTAGTATCGCTTCCAGCTAGTTTGTTTCAAGGCTTTGTGATATTTAATGGTCTTTTCCTATAAGTAGCTACAATAATTTGACTATTATATGAGTATTTGAATATTCATTATTTTAGTGGTTACCCAGCAGATTTTACTATTATTTACTCAGGGATATTTTTAACTCCACTGTGCTCCTTGCTCAGGATGAAACAGATAAATACCTTGTTCAGAGCCAAATAGAAAGAGTTTAGATTCTGCTTCCATGGAGTTTCTACTTTGTTGTTTGGGTTAAGATGACGCCTAACAATTTTGAGAAGGATAATCAGAAAAGTTCACTTTAGAGTACAGTGTTCTGAGCCATGACAATGCTGACTGTCTGATTAGCATCAGTTCTGAGGTGCATTTTATCCACTGAAGGGGGCAGATCTGTGTTTCCTTGGATATATAGTGGATTAACTATATCTGCCCCACTGTAAAATGCAGTTCCTGTGCAGGATTCAAATCCCTTAATCTAGGCATGGGTAAATTCTATTCTATTAAAATATCCTTACTTTGTTAATTTTTATTTGCCCATTCTTCACGGGGAAAGATTTTGTTATCAACCTTAAAGAGCATTAGAGTAAAGGAGTAATGTAAAAAATAATTCCATTTTATTCACAGGAATATTGGTCTGTGTAACTAAAAAAGATGAATTTACAGAGTCGTCCCTGAGTTCGGACGACTGATTTACCTACAGTTTGTACTTGCCCTTTCATGTTATGTAAATTTGCCCCCTTTTTTTTTTTTGAAATGATTGAACAAGCCCCTAACAAATTCTTCATCACAATCGCCTGCTCTTGCTGCAAGTGCAGCTTTTACATCATTGACAAGGCTTCAGAGCCTTTTCTTACACTAAAGGAAGGCTAAGTAAGAACGGTATGCAGTTGTTCCGACTTACCTACACACCTGATTTAAAGACAGAGACAGAGCTCATTTGTAACCCAGGGACTGCCGGTGATAATAATGCTACTAGTGCTCTACTTTGTATCGAGTGGATATCGGAGCTCGTTATAAGCTTCATTTTCTCTGGCATCTTAGTGAGGTTGTTTTGGTTCTATTCCTTTTATATATGAAGAAACTGAAATTTAAAGAAATTAAACATTTCATCCAAAACTTGTAGGTAGCAGATCTTAGTAAACCTTGGCATTGCTGACATGATGAATTACCTTTTTCCTCTGAACTTGCTTAAAATATTGATGCAGCCCTTGATAGCTTTCTCATCCATTTTTTTTTTTTCTCCTGAGGTGGTATTGATTTTTATACTTTTTTTAAAAACTTCAAAAATTCACATAGTACAACTAGTAATAAGTTCAAAAGTTAATTTCTTAGACTTGGCTTTCAACCTAAATTCTACATTTTTTTAAAAGACCAAACTGTACAGACTATTAATATTGAGCGAAATGTTCCACTTTACTTGAAAAGTTTGTTTTCGTGAAGAACTGAATCTATCCCTTAGCTTATTGTTTGTTTGTTTTTTCTTCTGTTTTGGTTTTTATTGTTTGTTTATTCTGGTAACAGCTGGTTTCACAAAGGATGGTTAGCATATAAGTTGGTGTTTAGTCTTACAAAATAAAAATTATACTATTCTTTTTATCAAAGGCTAAGCGCTATAGGAGCCTTGGTGGCACAGTGGTCAAGTATTCAGCTGCTAACCAAAAGGTTGGCAGTTCAAATCCACCACCTGCTCCTTGGAAACCCTATGGGGGCAGTCCTACTTTGTCCTATAGAGTCGCTATGAGTCATAATGGACTCGACGGCAACGGGTTTGCTTGCTTGTTTGTTTTTTAAGTGCTATTACTTAAAATTTTCCTTCTGGTATTAATAGCCCTGCGGAATTCTTCGAGACTGAGAAAAGAGACTATAATTCAGGTATACTGATGAGTATTAACTGATGATACAGACACACTTTAAAATGCCTATGTAAAGTCTAAGAAGGTGTATTAGGGAAGGATATGAATTAAAAAAAAAAAGGTGTATTAGGGAAGGGCATGAATTAAAAAAAAAAAAAGGTGTATTAGGGAAGGGCATGAATTAAAAAAACGCCATCCCTTAATCAACTTTATCTTTAAAGGGCAAACATTTACTAGGTTAGCATCAAATACTTGAGAATAGTGACTAAACCTGAATCCTTGTTTTAATTTTTGAGACACATGAAAAGTAAATATAATTATGGAAATTTGGTCAATTATTGGGTGATCCTGGTAACTTTGTTTAAAAATAATTTTTATTGTGCTTTAAGTGAAAGTTTACAAATCAAGTCAATCTCTCACATATAAACTTATATACACCTTACGTACTCCCATTTACTCTCCTGCTCCCTCCTTCCAGTCTCTCCTTTCGTGACCATTTTGCCAGTTTCTACGCCTCTCTACCCTCCCATCTCCCGTCCAGACAGGAGTTGCCAACACAGTCTCAAGTGTCCACCTGATACAAGTAGCTCACTCTTCATCAGCATCTCTTTCCAACCCATTGTCCAGTCTCTTCCATGTCTGATGAGTTGTCTTCTGGAATGGTTCCTGTCCTGGGCCAACAGAAGGTTTGGGGACCACGACCACCGCGATTCTTCTAGTCTCAGTCAGACCATTAAGTCTGGTCTTTTTATGAGAATTTGGGGTCTGCGTCCCACTGTTCTCCTGCTGCCTCAGGGGTTCTCTGTTGTGTTCCCAGTCAGGGCAGTCATCGGTTGTGGCCGGGCACCATCTAGTTCTTCTGGTCTCAGGATATGTAAGTCTCTAGTTCATGCGGCCCTTTCTGTCTCTTGGGCTCATAATTATCTTGTGACCTTGGTGTTCTTCATTCTCCTTTGATCCAAGTGGGTTGAGACCAATTGATGCATCTTAGATGGCCGTTTGTTAGCATTTAAGACCCCAGACGCCACATTTCAAAGTGGGATGCAGAATGTTTTCTTAATAGAATTTTTTATGCCAATTGACTGAGATGTCTCCTGAAGCCTTAGTCCCCAAACTCCTGCCCTTGCTCCGCTGGCCTTCGATGCATTCAGTTTATCCAGGAAACTTCCTTTCTTTTGGTCCAGTCCAGTTGAGCTGACCTTCCCTGTATTGAGTATTGTCCTTCCCTTCACCTAAAATAGTTCTTATCTACTATCTAATCAGTAAATAACCCTTTCCCAGCCTCCCTCTCCCCCCTCATAACCACAAAAGAATGTGTTCTTCTCAGTTTAAACTATTTCTGAAGATCTTATAATAGTAGTCTGATACGATATTTGTCCTTTTGCATCTGACTAATTTCACTCAGCATAATGGATCCCGGTAACTTTTATGATGACCAAATATTTTAAACAAATTATTGTCTTTGACTGAAGAACTATAAATGATGGCCTCATTAGACAATTTCCCGTATTCATATCTGTTGTTTGTCCACCCTTCCTCCTGGTGGGTGGAGAAGAACCAGGACAGAGTAGGAAGGGGAGGCCCCCACAGCCTAGCACATAGGCTCTGGACCCTTAGTCTCAGCGTGTGGTACTGAAAGATGAAAACCAAAAGCCATGACTTGGAGGGGTTGCTAAGGTCAAAGCTCAGAAACTAACTTCCCCTCAAGATTACCTCTTCCTCTTTGTTCCCTCTCTGTGATTGACCCCTCCACCTACCCAGACTGGGAGCTTTGCTTTAGTCCACTAGATAGCAGCCCATTATCCAATCAGTTACGTGTCCTATCGATTCTACCTCCTAAGGTCTTCTTTATCTATCTTCATTCCTCCATCCCCACTGCCTAGCTTACCTCTTACCTGGATTATTATAATGCCTCCTAATTGGACTCCTTATCTTCACCAGCCTCTGTCCCACCTACCCTTTCCCCACTAGACCTCTGTCGCATGAGGCATAATCCATTCTCCAAACCTTGATGTTCCTAACGTGAAAGTTTCGTCATGTCACGCTCTTGTTTAAAATCATCTTTGATTCACTGCTGCCTTTAGGTCAAGTCCAAACATATTAACATGACATAAAATACACGCTGGTCGGGTTCCAGCTTACCGCAACAGGCACATTTCTCACCCTGCTGTTAGGTGCTATCAAGTAGATTTTTGACTCATAGTGAACCCATGAGACAGAGTAGAACTGCTGCATAGGGTTTTCTAGGCTGTAATCTTTATGGGAGCAGATCACCAGGTCTTTCTCCTGCAGAGCTGCTGGGGGGCTTTGAACAACCAACCTTTCAGTTAGCAGCCAAGAGCTTAACCATTGAGCCACCAGAGCTCCTTTTCTCACCCTAAAGACATTCTTTAGTCAATACTGAATTTTTTTCAGTTCAGGACGCCATGCTTGTTCTGCCTCCAGGCCTTACGTGTTCTTCCCTCTACTTGAAAACGTACCTGCAACACACCTTTTTTCTAAAGATAAAACCTACTCTTCAGATTTTATCAGTTTATACCTCACTGGAAAGCCTTCCTGGACCCCTGTGAAACATGAGTTATATTCCCTTAGTGTACCCAATATCACTCCTATTGTCACACTGACCACTCTGTATTTTAAATGCCAGTTTACTCAGATGGACCTTTTACAGGCGGTTTGCTCTATGAGGGCAAGAACTAAGGCTTTCTTCCCCATTATTATAACCCTAATATCTAGTACAGTGTGTGACTGACAGTCAGCTATCATTAAATGTTGGACAGATGTTTAGATACATAGATTTCATACTGGGTCACCAGTAAACGTACAGCAAGGAAAACAGGAGCCAGAGCAGGTACGAAGCTATCTCAGAGGGATCAAAGAACTGGGAAAGCTAAGAGACAGTAGCTCTGGAGGTAGAAAAGCCCTGTTCTACCACTTGGGAGGCCTGGAGCAAGAATGCAAATTGAGACCTACTAATCTCTCTTTTTTTTTTTTTAATGTCTAACTGGAGCCCTGGTGGTGCAGCGGTTAAGGCAGTTCTGACATAAGTCAAATACCTCATTTTTTTTAAGTTTTTATTATTATCACCTTTTATTATCAGTGTCTTTATAAATCTGATCTTTATTTGTCTTTGGGGGTTGGCATGAAAATGGTAACATCAACAAATTATGCACTGCAACATTATGTGTAGTACATATTACTAATGATAAGATGTCCAAAAAAAAAAAGGATAGTCTTAAGCACGGTTCGTTGTAACTGAATACGTCATAAATCAGGGACTGCTTGTATATCTTTCTAACTAACTTGTTCATTGTTTTTACTTTCAGACCATATGACTCTCCATTGTACTGTATTTTGGGAAGCAGTTTAAATTTGTCCCTGAGAATCCAGTCACTCAAGCATAACAGGGGGTTTGTGTTCTGATTTGGCCATTTACTGGCTATGGAGCCCTGGGCAAAGTGCTTCACCTGCTGAATGGAGGTGATAAAATCTTCCTCTAGGGTTGTAGTGAAAGTACATGAGGTTAAAGTCTTTAAAAAGCTTTAGCCCAAGTAAATGCTCAGTAGATCACAGTGCTGTCATCATTTTCATAATCACTGTCATTGTTTTTACTGCTGTTATTCCTCATTGTCTGCAACTATTGCCATGACTTTGCGCAAGTCACATAACCTCTCAGAACCTCAATTTCTTCATCCATAAAATAACGATTTTGGAGCAGGAGATAACTAAGATTATGTCCAGTTAAGAGGAGGGACTTTCTGGAGTGCCTTCTTTTTCATTTTACATTGAACTTGAACTTGAACCCCAGGTGGTGATGTAAATTGTTAGTGGAAGTTAACTACTATGCACATAATAGCACTATGTGTTCTATTTTAAGCAAACCTGATATATGAAAATCTACATCTTTTTCAAAAACAAATACTCTGAATTAAATACGCAGTTTATGTAACAAGTATTTGCCCTACAGAAAGATACATTACAGAATTATTTTACTCACACGCCGTTCTAGTACATTAAAACTCAAATTTGATTTACAAAAAGATATTCAGTTTGTCTGCAACTTTTCAGAAATATATGCAGAGATTTTAAATCTCTTTTGAATCACAGAATCCTTATAGAATCCAATTAAAATAACAAATTCCTTTCCACAAAAAAAAAAAAAATGAGCATAGTTGCAGATATCTGCGTACAATTCTTGGGAAGAGGGGTCCATAGATTCTAATTTAAGAATCCAAAACAAAACAAAGCCAATGAAAATGCTGAGGACAGTGGAGACATTTCTAAATCCAGGCCTCCAGACACCTGGCCATTTTCAGGATCAGAGAAACAAAGACGGAACTAACATTTATTGAAGGCTTACTCTTTGCCAGACACTGTGCCAAACATTTTATATGCATCATATTGTTCTCACCCTTCCAAACCTAAAAATGATAGGTGCTATTTTTGACAAGAGAACCAAGGCTCAGGGAGTAAGCTGTTCTGCGAAGTCACATGGGTAGAAAGTGGCAGAACTGAAATTTGAACTGGGGTCTGATTCTAAAGCTACCACACTATGATAAAAGACCCTAAATTCCTTCATATCACTTCCCAGGCTCCCAAATCTCTATAAATGAATACATCACAGAAATGCAGAGATTCTACTTCTTTTTGAAGGCTGAGCTTCCCAAAGAGGAACTCCCTAAACCAGCTTCATGCTGACAGCCAACCCTTCCCCTCTCCCATGTTCTTCGCTGTCTTATCGGAGCTGGGCTGACTTGCAGGAGTGACATATTGCTGTTGGATGGGCTGGGGCGGGCAGAGAGCTGAGGGATGATGGACTCCCTTGGCTGGACATGATTCAAAAGTTCTGATCCCCTACGTGCCCCAGTAAAGTTTCCGGCTGACATCTGTGTAAGAGAGTTGTCAGCCGAGGAGCAGAGAAGCAGCTTGTCAGACTCAGAATGTCCCATTTGCCAAGTCTCACATGAGAAAAGTGAAGACAGGCTCCGTTTAGAAAAGAAGACCTGCTTCCCAGAAGATTTATTACCTAAGGGTTATATTGCACAACATGTGCTGTGTTCAGTAGACTAGACTCCTCCTTGATTCATTCACATCTCACAGGGTAGCTAATTAATCTTTGTTAAAAGGAGAGAACAGATCAGGGAATAAGTGAAGGGCATTATATGAATGACAGAACAATCTCAGCCTTATTGGAATTCTGTCTTGGAGCTATAAGCTAACACTGACCTTTTTTCATAAACAGGCTGACCCAGTGCTGTACGGAAACCACTGAGGTTTGCACACTTAGAGACCTCATATATTGACCTTATATATTAAGGTGAGGTTTGTGTCCTTATGTTCTAACCTGTCAAAATAAAACATCCTTGGTGAGTCAGGAATACACTCACAAATCCATTTTTGTTTCAAGTGATTTTAAGATATGCTATCGTTTTATCTCAGACTTCAGAGTGAGTCCTAGAAAGTCATGCTGTTTTCACAGTGATATCAAAGGCACAGTGAGATTTGGTATTTGATTTAGATTTTCCTCATGATTTCTCCATGATATAAAACTGCTTCACAAAGTCACTTGCTGCTAAGAATTTGCGACCTTTAGTTTGCAGTAATGCGGAAAACAGCTCCTTGAGAATGTTTGGGGTGAAACGTGCAGATTTAGGAATAGCTGACATCTGCTATTTATTTTTTCTTATATACTGTAGATAGTGTGAGCAATGTTCTACCAGTGTAGAGATGGTACCTTCTACTTACACTAGCAAGACAGCATAGCATAATGGTTAAAAGCATGCATTCTAGAGCCAGACTGTGGGTTTGAATGCCAGCTCTGCACTTACCTGCTTTGTGACCTTGGGCAAGAAACGTCATCTTTGTGTGCCTCCTATCCTCATTTATAAAATACTTATGATAGAGAGTCGCTGATTTACTACTTATTGTGAAGATTGGGTGACTTAATGTCCATAAAGTGTTTAGAACAGTGTTGGCACATAGTAAATGTTATGTAAGCATTAACTATTTCTATACAAATGTGTAGAGATGATTAGTAAACTCTACTTTAGGTGTCATAGGAGCCCTGGTGGTTAAGTGCTCAGCTGCTAACCCACCAGCCACTCCTTGGGAGAAAGATGTGGCAGTTTGTTCCATAAAGATTGTTGCTGTTGTTGTTAGGTGCCATCGCATCGGTTCTGACTCATAGAGACTCCATGCACAACAGAAAGAATCACTGCCCGGTCCTAATTCAGCCATCCTCACAGTCAGTGCTGTGTTTGAGCCCATTGTTACAGCCACTATGTGTTAGTCCATCTAGTTGAGAGTCTTCCTTTTTTTCGCTGACCTTCTATTTTACCAAGCACGATGTCCATAAAGATTACAGCCTTAGAAAACCTATGGGTCTGTTTTGCCCTGTCTTGTAGGACCGCTATGAGTTGGAATCGACTTGATGGTAATAAGTACAGATACTTTAGGTGTTAGGTTTAAAAAGTAAGTTAATGTATCCTTAGTTTAGAATAAGGCTTTAAATCAGGGTTATTCTTATCTCTGTCTTGAGAAATTTCTGACTAGGACAGCTGCCATTACTTCTTCCCTCTTCCCTCAAGCCTGTATATCAATCAGTGGGTCCCATAACATCTGTGGGCTGAGGTTCCTTGTATGCCCGTAAAAGGAAATGCACACCAAGCATTTGGTAGATTGAATAAATACCATGTATCACACATACCCAACATACTGTTACTCAAAAGTATGGCAGTCCTACTGTGATTAATGAAATACCAGTTTACTTTAAATGTTACTGACTTCATAACAGTTTTGTATATAATCAATAAATACTAAAGAAAAAAAACTAATAATATGAGAGAAGTCCTTGAAACTAGTTGATGCTAAAAAAGTATCTTCATACTTGAAAAGGCTGTGGAAATGTGATCATTTATTCATTTAAAATATGTATTGAGTGCCTACCATAGGCCTGCCAATGTTCTAGAAACCTCATGGAGATTACATTCTAGTGGGAGAAGATAATGAACAAGAAAACAAATAAAGATCATTTTAGACAAGTGCCATGAAGTAAATGAAACAGAGTGACGTAATAGAGACAAGGCCTTATTGAGGAGGTGATAAGTGAACTGAGACACAATTCAATGAGGAAAGAAAGTCCCGGGCAGAGAGAAGAGCCAAGGCAAAAGCCATGAGGTAGGAATGAATTTGGAAGAAAGAGAGCGGAAGCTTAGACCTTGGGGTAAGAGAGAAGTGGTAAAAGGTGAGGTTTTGGAAGTAAACAGGGACTTATTCATGCGGTACCTGTAGGCCCTGGAAAGATGTTTTGGTTTTACTGTAAATGCAGTGGGAAACGGTTAAGTACTGGAGTGACGTGATTCGGTTTGGATTTTCAGTTTGCTTGGCTGCTGTGTGGAGAACCGAGTGTATGTGAGCATAAGTGGCCCCAGAAAGATCTGTTAGGAGTCATTAACTTTCGTACAGATGGATGCTGGTGGCCTGGACTAGAATGTGGCAGTGACATGGAGAGAAGCAGCAGGATTCGCAACATATGTTGAAGGTAGAAACGATAGGACTTGCTGACCAGATGTAGGTGTGAGCAAAAGGTAGAATCAAGGAATTGTATATTTTAAGCCTCAAGCCTTGCCTTCACAGCGGAACTTTCCCTAGACATCCTAACCCATATTTGTCTCTCACTTAGAGCAGCAATTGTATGTTGAGCTCATATTACGTGCAAGGCACGGATCCAGGTGTTTAGGATTCATCAGTGAACAAAACAAAGATCTTAGCCCTTGTGGACTTTGTATTCTCTCCTGTAAAGCTGTTGTATTTGTGCCTTGTAATTTAACAAGGTTGTAACATACTAAATTTTATGTGGCCTTGAATTAGTCTCTGATTGTTTCAGACATACTACTTTTTTTTTTCTCCAGACAGCCACCATGTTAAGGACTAGGAACCATGTTTTTCCACGTCCCAGTGTACTGTGATGTCTAACTCAGTTTTAGGTGAAGTGTAAGTGACAGTGCAAATATGCCTGGTTTTCATAGATACTGCCTTGTTTATAGGCCTCCCTACTTTAAAGAAATAAATTTGTGAAAATTAAAAATCGCAATTCAGATAATTGGAAAAGCTATCATGTTTCCATTAAAAAAAAGAAAAGGATTATTTACTCACTGAAGGGTTATTTTAAAATAATGGACCCCCCATGAATGTAATTAAAAGTTTGTTAACAGGCCATTATGTATGTGTCAGGGGTGTGGGTAAAGCAGCTGAAGCTGAAGTATCTGCGGCCATAATTAATTTATAAAATTAATCCAAAATGAAGACGAAGGAAGTAAATTTAAAATTTTAAGTAAAAAAAAATAAGTTCTGGTTTCTAAAAATTCAAATATATAGACAACTTTATAGAAGACTTCCATTTCTAAATTTACAATCTATAATTGATAATTATAAATTGATTTTTTAACTAGATCACCTGCATCCTGATAATGAAAAGTAAGCATTTGAATAAGCAGTAAAACTGGCTCCTGGCTATGGCTTTTTGTAGTATGTCTTAAAATATTCAGAAGAAAAAAGTCATGATTTTATATTTTGCAAGGAAGACTGAACATTTTCATCAACACTCACAGGATACTGAATCCTTTTCAAGACTCCACATAATAATGTTGGCATTGTGGTGCTACTGCTAATGTAATGCTCTATCTAACGTAGCCACTCTGTGGGTTAACTGAAAAGGAGTTAAAGACCAATGACCATTTATGACTTTGTTTCTGTAAGAAATGATTCTGAGTTCTAAAATAGTGACTTTAAACAAGGTTTGGAATGCATGCCATTTATAAGGTGTCCTCTCATACTTGTTTCTGTAATTTCACAATGTGTTTATTCTTTGAAGATCATAATTATCAATGGGAATGAAAGTCTTTAATCAGGTAGTATACAGTGGCACAGCTTTTATTGTAAACTGTGGATGTCATTCCCCTTTACCTTATTCATTAGCACACATTCATGGAGTGGCTTCTCTGGGCAAGGCACTGGGTTAGGGTTTATAGGCAAACAGCAGTAAATAAAGTCTGGTCTCTAATGCAGGATAGCTAGCTCCTTGGGGAAGAAGACATGTACAAAAATAATACATAACAATATCTTAAGTACAAAAAAGAGGTGTAAATGAAATATATTGAGTTTCAGAGGAGAGTGATGCTTTGAGGGAACTGGTAAGGCTTCCTAGAAGAGATGGTATTTAAAATGCCACTTAAAAATGGAGAGAATTTGAAAGGGACAAAAAGTGCAGGGTGTCCTGAGAGGCAGGGACAGCATGAACAAAGTGGTAGAATTAAGAGAGTGTGTATGTATGGGAACCACCTAGTGCTTCCAGGGAACACTTCTGGAGCAACTACTGGGTGTGAGGCACTGCCTAAGAGGCCAGAGACAGAAAGAAAAATAGTAGCGGTCCTAGCTCTTAAGGGAGAATTCAGTTTAGTAGATCTTTGAAAATGTAAGTGAGGAAATGTTTTCAGTTAAGTTTTTTGATTGGGATGGATGCTGAACTGAGGTGTTTGACTTGTATTCTATGGCCGTGGCTATGGTGGTGGTGTTAATGCTTATCATTTACTAAGCCTTAAAATAATCTAGGCACTGTGGTAAGAATTTACGTGCATTATTTCCTTCAAGTCTCCTCATGAGCTACGATTACTGCGTGGTTTCTACTTCACAACTGAGAAAACTGGGGCTTAACAAGCCAATTAATTCATTTAATGTTGCCCAGCTGGTAAGTCGCAGCCTAGTGATTAGATGAGATGTATTGGATTTCAGATCCTGTAGCTCACTAAGGAGATACATGGAACGCATCTGAATAGGAAAATGACTGATTTAAGCTGCCCTTCTTAACAATTCATTTGATTGCAAGGGGACTATAACGATTAAAGGATTATGCCAGTGAACAGTTAATGAGGACCTAAATGAAGGGTGTGAAAAGGAAAAGGATGTGACAGGTGTCATAAAGATAACTAGCTTGATTCAGAGGCCAGAAGAGGGAGAAGTCAAGCATAGCTTCAGTTTTATAGTCTGCGCAACTGGAAGATGTATGGTGCTAGGTGTTGAAATGAGGACCACCAGAGAAAGAACATCCCTTGGAAAGCTGGAGGAGGTTGAGATGACTACTTTAGTTTAATTTTGTCCAAGTTGAAGTTGAGGGGCCAATGTGATACACAGGTAGGGGGCATCCAACAAGTAGGTGGAATGCAAAAGCTGAAATTAGAAAAGAGGCCATTTCGATATGGGATCATATTCTTCAAGTGGTCCAGAGGTTAAAGGGGACTGATATAGTCTTTGAAACATAGTTTTATTAGCCTGGAGAAATCAGAAGCCAGATGAGAGGGTTTATGAAGTGATGAAACAGTAAAAAAGTGAAAAAGGAAGTACAGATTACTCTAAGAGGAGTTAAAGACCAAGGGAAAGCAGAGTAGTTGACAGACCAAGAGGCCAGCAGAAAGGAAGACAATTTATTTTCTTTAAAAATGGAACGGCTGAAGAAAAATAGGGTGATTGATGGATTAAGGTCTTGGAGTGGATGGGGCTGCATTAACTCAAGGGCATGGGGTAACAAATGAGCCTGAGTCAGGGCTGCCTTGTGCCTCTTTTGGATGCATCCAAACTCTTAACCTATTCTTCATATCACCACTCAAATGCCACCCTCTGCTGAGCCTTTACCTCTCTCATAGTCCACCCCTGTCTCCGAGACTTAAATGTTCCTTATTCTGTTCTCCTTCTGCTCTTAGTACATACGTGCACCATGAACCAGCGTTTCTCAAAGATCAGCATGCCTCAGAATCACCTGGAGGGCTTGTTAAGACACTGATTGCTAGGCCCCACCCCCCAAGTTTATGATTCTGTGGGTCTGGGGTAAGACCTTGGAATCTGCTCTTCTAACAAGTTCTTGGGCAATGCTGATGCTGCTGATCTGGGGACCACACTTGAGAGCCACTGAAGTAAACTAAGACCATATGAAACAAACAAACAAACCATTGCCATTGAGTAGATTCTGACTCATAGTGACCCTATCAGACAGAGTAGAACTGCCCTATAGGGTTCTCAAGGAACACCTGGTGAATTCGAACTGCCGACCTTTTGGTTAGCAGCCATAGCTCTTAACCACCATATGAGAGGTACAAAAAAGGGCTTGGGAGTTTGAGGCTGGACTAGTGTGCTGGACCTGGAAATGTCCTAGAAAAATACAAGAATCAGGCATGATTTAAAAGTGAAAAGAGAATGGAATATTTTGCCTAGCTCCATGAAAGAAAATACTTCAAAAGAGATATCAACACAATTCCTACTGAGCAAAGAGGTTTCTTAGTGGGGAGGCTATCATGGGTAGAAAGGAGCCTTGATGGTGCAGTCATTGAGCACTCGGCAGCTGAAAAACTGAAAGTTCGAACCCACCAACTGGTCTTCAAGGGAAAGGTGGCAGTCTACTTCCCTAAAGATTACAGTCTTGGAAACCCTTTGGGGCAGTTCTGTTCTGTCCTATAGGGTCACTATGAGTCAGAATTGATTTGACTGGCAGTGGATTTTTTAAATGGGATCATGGGTGAAACTTTAAAAAGAGAAGAAAAAAAAAACAGATGTGAACTAGAGTCCTGACTATAATTTTATTTTAATCATGAAGAACTAAATAGTATGTGAGCAAGAAGTGCACAGTTGTTATCTGGAGAGAAAATATACAGTTATCATAAAAAAAAAAATTTTTTTTTTTTTTTTTTATCATACCATGTACTATTTAGAATGTTATTTTGTTATTTATAACTGAGATCATTGGGTCTGGACAAATGTACTATTTATAAGAGCTGGTTTTATAATTACCATTTTTTTGTTGCATCTCATTATTCCCTTAGATATACCTATCCTGATAGTTACCTGTGCAAATCTGACATAAAAAGATAATATATGCCAAATTTCTGAATTGGGTAAGTGTAATTTGTTCTGTAAGTCAGTAAAGTTATTATTGGTTGTCGTTGGCACATGTGCTAAGTTGCACAACCAAAGGTGCAAAATCCTTCCTGACATTTGCAAACATCAGTCACTTCAAGTTTCTTTCTTTCATTTGAATGCCTACTAAGCTACCTCATCAGTATCAATGACAATTAGCTTAGCATAAGCAAAACAACAGTACAGCCATAGCCACACTGTATAACACAGATATGGGTTCCCCCTGCTCTCCAAAAGCAGGGTGTTCCTGTGAAAACTTCTGTAAGCCAAAATGTGGTAAAGCAAAGAAACAATTACCGTTAATTTATAGGAAAAATTTTTTGTGTTCCCAGATCCCAAAAATATCTACTAAATCATACAAAAAACAAAACAAAAATAACACCAACATATCATAAAAGCAGGAATGATTTTTTTGGTTTGGTTTTTATAATAAAAGCAGGAATGATATGATGAATACACAACCTATACATAGTAGAAATAACATATATACAGTGTAGTTTCACTTATCAGAATCAGGAAGACAGCGGGCACACTGGAAGGCTGAGAGGTGGTGATACTCATGATAGTAGCCCTGCAGTTTAGCTGGCAATAGTACATGGGCCTGGGCTAAAGGGCCGGGGTTCAAATCCTGCAGAAGAGCTAGATTTATATTAACTGTGCATGCCGAGGGATGAGTCCTATATTTAGAGAAGTGCACACAGATGTCAAGTCAAGGATGGGATGTCGTGATGCATGGTACATTTATATATCACCAGGCATTTGATTTGATGTGGCTGGTTCATTCAACAAGGGCAGAAGAGTTTGAAAGGAGCTTGGTCAAGCCACCATTTAAAACTGGCAGTGAAGGCGTTGAGGTAGACGCTTCACTGAGCCTCTCACTGGCTGGGGAGGAGTGCCAACAGGTGTGGTCTTCTGCTGATGTTATTTTCGCTTTTTGCATTTTCTTGTAAAAGCAAAAATACTCTGGATTTCTTTCAGTCAGTGAAAACAGGTACTAACGTAGGTCTTTCGTAAAAGTGGGGTGGCACACAGTGAACTTTCGAAAAGCGGAGGATACCTGTATGTCAGAGGCCTTATTCTAATCATATGGTCAGATTGCACTAGGAGAGTGAAATTAGATATACGAGTGTAAATAATGTGTAATTTTATTTCCAAGCCTACACAACTGCTAATTTAACCTTGATAATGTCCCCATATAACTCAAATTAAGTTGTGGCATTGAGATACATAAACACCTCTATTAACGTTAGCAACGTTAAACTGTCTGCTTTGCTCTTTTTTAATTATATGCTGTGAATCTTTGTGTAGAACCTAAAAATCTACAGAAAGGGAAACAAATTCTTCTGGCCTAATACAACGCAAAGAAATTATTCTGTACTGATGGTATATAAAGGAGGCCAGGTGTTGCAGCGGTTAAAGCACTTGGCTGCTAACTGAAAGGTCAGCATTCAAACCCACCAGCTGCTCTATGGGAAAAAGATTGTGGCAGTCTGCTTGCATAAAGATTTATAGCCTTAGAAATCCTGTGGGGAGTTATACTCTGTCCTGTAGAGTCACTATGAGTTGGAATTGACTCCATGGCAATGAATTTGGTTTTGGAATAGTATATAAAGTTCAGGTTTTGAGAATAGGTTCCTTTTGGAGATTAAAAACAATTTTTAAATAAAGGTTTAGTTGCCCACCAAGGGGAAAAAAAAAAAAAAATCCCTTCAAATCTAAGAGATACTGAAAATTTGAAATCGTTGTAGTAGTAAATATGAGAATTGAATTGCGTTGTTGGAGGGGGGAGCATCAGATTTCTTCATTTTATTTTTTCCATGGCAGAAGTTGTTTCTGAGTAGCTGGGAGGTATGCAGAAAAATTATATGGAAAAAAGTAACTTGTCAGTCTTTTAGGATATATTTGGTTCAATGTCGTCAGAAGGTAGTCTGCCCTCTCTCTGGAATCAAGTTGCAAACGCTATCCTCAATAGCAATTAGAGCTAAGCGGCAATTACAGGACCTATGATTTGTTCAGATGCTTTGCCTGTCTGCTGTTTCCTAGCACTGCATTTCACAGGAGCACCAGGTTGAAATGATGGAATTATTTATCTCTAAATATAGTGCCTTGTACAGTGCTCAAATGCAGACGTGAACGTGGACTGTAATCTTAAAGACGAAGGTAAGCATTGCTGACTGATCAACAATTACACCTCAGGGAACTTTTTCATGAACTTTGTGACAAAAATATAAAACAATTAAAATCAATTTCAGAATGAGAGAAAAGTTTTAAAATTAGGACAAATAGAATTCTCTAATTTCATGACTCCCCTGTCCAATATCATCTAGATTTTCCTAACCTGTTTTTATTTGAATTGTCACATCGAGTCCTTTTGTGAAATATGATGAAGAGATGACGAATTTCCCACATTTCCTTTATCTTTACGAACTACAGTTCCTTTTTCTTTCAAAGTTTGTCTCAGAATAGCTACCGGGTAAAAGATGAGTTTTGTGTTAATCCAAGTATGTTAGAACTCTCCTTTTTCTCTTCTCTTCAGAATGTATTTTTAAGCTGATGATTGTACATGTTTAGGAATCCACATTCAGATTAACAGAATGGTCGCTGGTAGCCTGTAATAAAATTGAGTGACATGGGTGATTTGCACTGCTGTCATATGATTTTTATGACAGGTGCCTTTGAAGCTTTTAATGTTCCTTCTAGTTCAAAGCCCAAAGACTTCATATTTATTTGTACCCGTGGTCTTAGAAATCTCTCTGGAAACCAGGTAAGCTTAGCTTCTCAAGAGGGAGTATTTTCAGTTATGATTATAGGTGTATTTTGTGCGTAACAATAGGTACTTGTAAAATTCTCATTTCTATTTTAATGTTACCACTCTGTTTTTCCCCACCTAAGAAATCCTTTTTCTTTCGATGTCGCCATTTGTAAAACATGAATAAATATCACTGTTCTGTACAGCCTTAGAAACTCTTGGCACCACAAGGGCGTTTGTATCTAGTAGTCCCCAGAGGGATTTCAGGTGTTTTGGAAAATAATGAAAGAGCATCGACTTCTTTTATTCTACCTCATTGGTAGATTAGCGGTATAAACACAGAGTTCAGTGGACTCTTGTAAAAAAAAAAAAAAGTAGCTTAAAGCCAATTTGCATTAAGTTTTCCAAGGTTCTAGAGACTCTGAGATTTGTGCTGACAGGCAGTATTGCTCAGTGTAGCTATCACAGCAGGCTAGTACCTGATTTTGGAAGAAATTTTTTCTACCCGAGTCCATCATTGGCTTCATTTTGTGTACTTGCTTTTTCGTAGAGTTATTTATCCCTGAGTATCATTTTCTTTATTAGGAAAAAAAAAAATGGAATGATCCTAACCCATTTAACAGTATAAAAGTCTATTTAATATATGTAAAAGCACATCTTGCTCCCCAATAACAAGGGATATAGTATACACATGTGTACGTGTATGACCCAGAACATTAATGATGAATTTCTATAAAAGTATACCATTAAATTCTATTGTGGATTTAAGTTCTTAACTTGCCCCACCACTCTATCACATGAATGGTAGATACCACAGTGTGAGCAAGTATGAAAACAATCCTCTGTTGTTGCATCTGACATGACTGCTTGAGACATTACCAGACATATGGCCTAATTTGATTATTACATCTTGTCACAGGAACCAACTTGTCCTGATACTAGCATAATCTTGTGATTTATAGAAGCAAATATTGAAAAGAAATTAATACAATATACCTGGAAAACAAGGCAAATGACATATTTTATGAGTATTTCCAGTTCCCTAGCAATATTATGGACAGAAACAGATATAGAGACAAAAAAAAAGACAGACTTGCACGCAGAGTCAGAGAGAGACACGCAAAGAAAGAGAAACAGAATATACCAGAGAGAGAGACAAACACACATACGGAGACAGAAAGACGCCAGAGACAGGAGATATGAGAGAGACAGAAAAGATAGGTGAGAGAGAGGAATATTAGAGAGACAGAGAGAGGGATAAAAGAGAGACAGAAGGAATGTGTGAGAAAACAAGGCAAATACAAGTCAATCAAAGTTTGGAAATTTGTACAGATTGTACAATTTTGGAACTTTGGATTCTTTTTGCATTTAACTGGAAACATGCATTGTCAAATTAAATCCATTGAGCACCAGGTCCATTTTCATGAATTGTTTGCTTTCCATTTGTCCTTTAAAACAAAAGGAGTTTAAAAAGCTATTTGAAGTCAAGAAAGACCCAAAGTCAAAACAAATGTCCTTCTAAAAGGAAATATTTCCATCCCTTTGTTGCCTTATAAAGCAAACCATTGCAAAGGAAAATGATGAGTGCTATGATTAAATTCTCTTCTTTCCATGGGTCCCCTTATGAAGAAATCATTGCGCCTTTGAATTATGGTGTTCATTAAGGGGGCGAGAGGGAGTCATTTGGGAAGCCAGAAAGAAATCCCATATAAGAAAAACTGGTACAAGCCAGTATAATGGTACAAGAATAAACATGATACACGGGGACAGGGGCAATCATTTATTATGAATCACTTCCATTGAGGAGAATTCTTGGGCATTCACTTAAGAGCCTTATCTGATGCTGTTTTACATATCACTAGTGTCCCAGAAGCTGCTTACCTGACCGAAGCTAATAGCACCAGTTTCTAGGATGTCAGGATAGTGGTAGAGTTCCAAGAAACCAGGCCAGGAGTTGTCCCATTCTGTTAAATGCCCACTAAGGACCTTTTGGAGTACAAACATCTGGGTCACCGGACACTCCATGTTTTTCAGGGAAGGGTAAGGGTGATATTGCATTGAGTCCTGGTTGCCCAGCTCTTTTTTTTTGAAGGAGTCAGATGCCCTGCCTCACAAGGTTGTCACTGCTCATACAGCTTTTATCCTGCTCTATAATTTTTTTATATTATGCGGATTTGTGTCAGAGAGTCAAAAGAAGAAAAGGAAGGAAACCCTTTTAGGGTTTATACAAAACTAAGCCAAATTTACCATTCCTCCTTCCCTCTACAAACTCTCACTACTTTTCCCATCCTAGCCCCACTATCCAACATGACAATCTCTGCTCATGCCATCCCTGGCATGTACAAATTAGGCTCCCATACCAGGTTTACATAGGGATAGAACAGGGCTTTCATGATACTTGCACAGCAACACCACGTCTCATTTCTTCTGCTCTTTAGTGAAGATGGCTTCTTCACTGATGGAGAACCAAGAATGGAACCTTCTACAGTGGTCACCATTATTATAATACCGCACTGAGAGTTTTCCTGAATGCTCTATTACCAGTTAGCAGTTACTGTGTAGTTGGCTGCTCTACAGTTCATTACAATCATGGCGGCCATTGAGTATACATGCAAAAATGGCTTCAGCGGTTTTTACTGTCCCTATTTATTCCCAGGAGCCCTGGCACAGCGGTTAAGTGTTTGGCTGTTAACCAAAAGGGTGGCAGTTCGAATCCACCAGCCTCTCCTTGGAAACCCTACAGGGCAGTTGTACTCTGTCCTATAGGGTCACTCTGAGTTGAAATCGACTCGAAAGCAACACGTTTGGTTTTGGGTTATTTATTCCCAAATTGTGACTTCTAGGAGAACATTACTTTTTTTTTTTTTTTTAATTGGGCAACAGCTTTTGAATAGCTTTGAAATGTTTGGTTAATATTTAACCTAAGGAAGGCTTTTACCTCTCCTAATTTTTTTTTTTTAAGGTGGGAGTACAGAGCGCTTGTAGAGCAAATATTAACTCTGTCTCTTTAAATTGAGCAAGCTTCTGGGGGTCGGGGCGAGGAAATTTTTAAAGAGAAAACTTAAGTAAACCTCTATTTCTCACCCCCACCCTCCTTTTGATTCTTAAAAGTAAATAATAGCCTAGATACTGAAATTCTCTGACACTGGTGGAAAAAAACATTTTGTGGCCCCCGAGCTAGAATTTATAGCAGCAGCTTGGTGCATTGACCTCCTGAATTGCTGTATCCCACCGCCTTCTGCCAGGTCTTTTATATGAGTTACAGGGCAACAGGGCTAAAGACAGAGCTAGAGGGCTTAATGGCCCCAGTACTTTGATCTGCTCTAAAGGAAGGTCAATTTCTTAGAAAAAAATGCATCTTTTCGGATAATATATTTGTTGCAATTTTGATAGTACTTCAGTATAAAAACTGTCACCACAAGTGTGAGTGTGCCGCCTATGGTGAGGCCATTTGAGTTAGTTATATTAATTTAAACAATGCGGTTAAAAGCGTAGTTTTAATAAGCCTTGTTGTTCTCCTTCCCCCCCACATTGGAGATATTAAAAGAATTATGTAAAATGAGGTGCTGTAATCAATTTTCTTCTATTCTTTAAATGGAAAAAATGTTGGCTCTTGGCCTATGCTGGCTTTTCTTTCATTTCTTCTATTATTCATATTGATAAAACATTAAAATTAAAATCTTATTTAAAAAAATGAATACTTCCTTCTAAATACCAGTCAAAATAAAAAAGAAAATAGATCAAATACTAATCTACTTAATTTTTTAAAGAAGATGATGACCACTAGGTATGATTCTTGTACATCTTTAATCATACAGACTCAACTATTCTAAACGGTGTCACTAGGTAATGAGGCTTAGGTTTAGTTCTACCAATAGAAAGGAATTATGGTGGATTAGGCTCTCCTAATCCCATTTTTCTTGTGTAAAATGAAGGAGATTTTATAGAGTCTTAAATTATGGTTAATTTCTAAAATTTTATGAAATATAATTTCTCCAGAAATATTCAGTGATTTGAGAGATATAGTCATTGCCCTTCCTAGGAAAATCTGTATCTTTAGGAAGGTTCCTAAAATAAATTATAGTTCTACCTCGCCATTAGGTCCCTAGAATGCTGTAAAGGGAGTCCAGCTCTGTTTGCAACAGAAAGAGGCTTCACACCTCGTGGGAGCATCTTGATTCCATCAAGTGGCGTCACTGGGCAAATGTAGCTCAGGACTCAAGGACTTTTTGCCAGAAAGTTTTGTCAGGCTACTGTGACCTCCAAATCCATTCTCGACCTCAGACAATTTTAGTAAAGCTTGTCTGAAGATAATTTTGGCTTCTCTAAAGATTTAGTAATTTAGTAACTAAGCACATGCCATTCCCTTTTGATAAGTCAGGTTTATTAAACTATCGCATTTCAGAAAACTTGAGAAAGCATTTGTTAGAACCTGTTTTCTCTTCTTTGAGTCCCTTTCTTGCCTAGTCATGCTCAATACTATTTGGGTACAAGTTAAGACCTGTAGCAAGGCAAAACATTTTCCATTCAACTCAGAGAAGAAATTTGGTTAAGACTTTTTTTCACCATTTAAATTTACTAGAATTCTGAAATTCTCAGACATATTTCAATACTGCTTCAAAAAGAGAGTTCAACTAAAAGGTAGAAACAATCCAAATATCCATGAACCAATGAATGGATAAACAAAATGTGGTATATCCAAACAGTGGAATATTATTCAGCCAAAAAAGAGAAATGAATTCTGATGTCTGCTGACATGGACGAACCTTGAAAACATTATATGGAGCAAAATAAGTCAGATACAAAAGGGCAAATATTGTACGGCCCCACTTATATAAAATACTTAGAGTAAGTAAGTGGATAAGAGACAAATTTTATTAGTGATTTCCAAGTTTTGGGGGGATGGTGAGATGGGGCATTACTATTTAAGGGGTACTAAGATTCTATTTTAAGGAGCCCTGGTGGTACAGTAGTTAACAGCTCAGCTGCTAATTAAAAGGTCAGCAGTTCGAACCCACCAGCTGCTCCATGGGAGAAAGATAGAGTAGTCTGCTTCCATAAAGATTACAGAGTTAGAAACCCAAGGGACAGTTCTATTCTGACCTAATATGGTCACTATGCGTTGGAATCGACTCAATGGCAATGGGCTTTGATTTAGTTAAGTTTCTCTTGAGGGCAATGAAAAACATTTGAAAATGGGTAGTGGCGATGGTTATACAATATGGTGAGTATAATTAATGCCACTGAATTGTACACTTAAGAATAGCTGAAATGGCAAGTGTTATATATATTTTAAACAAAAAAAACCCAAACCCATTGCTGTTAAATCAATTCGGACTCAGCAACCCTATAGGACATAGCAGCATAGCCCCATAGGGTTTCCAAGGCTTTAATCTTTACAGGAGCAGACTGCCACACCTCTCACCCAAGGAGCTGCTGGTGGGTTCAAACCGCAGATCTTTCAGTTAGCATCTAAGTGCTTAACCACCGGGCCACCTGGGCTCCATATATATATAAAACCACAATAAAAAAAAAAAGGGAGGGGGCTCAACTGTTGGAGTTTGCCACATGTAGAACCAAACTATCGTTTGTACTATATAGTCCACTCTATACTGAAGGGATTGGTAAAAAACAAAGCTCCAGAAATTGATGGAAAACCAACTGAGATGTTTCAACAAAGGATGCATTGCTGAAAGTGCTCACTTGTCTGTGTCAAGAAATTTGGAAGACAGCTGCCTGGCCAAACAACTGGAACCAAAAGCAAAAACCAAACCCGTTGCCATCGAGTCGATTCCAACTCGTAGCAACCCTATAGGACAGAGTAGAACTGCCCCACAGAGTTTCCAGGGAGAGGCTGGTGGATTTGAACTGCTGAACTTTTGATTAGCAGCCGAGCTCTTAACCACTACACAACCAGGGTTCCAACCTCCTGGAAGATATCCATATATATGCTATTCCAAAGAAAGGTGATCCAACAAAAAGTGGAAATTAACAAATAGTGTCATAAATATCACATGCAAGTAAAATTTTGCTGAAGATAAGTTAAAAATGGTTGCAGCAGTACGTCAACAGAGAGCTGCCAGGAATTCGAGCTGGATTTAGAAGAGGACGTGAATGTAAAGAATGCCATTGCTGATGTCAGAAGGATCTTGGGTGAAAGCAGAGAATACAAGAAAGGTGTTTACCTGTGTTTTATTGACTATGCAAAGCCATTCAACTGTGTGGATTATAACAAATTATGGAATGTGAAGAATGGGAATTCCAGAACACTTAGTTGTGCTCATGAGCAACCTGTACATAGACCAAGAGGCAGTTGTTTGAACAGAACAAGGAGATACTGTGTACTTTAAAATCCAGAAAGGTATGCATCAGGGTTGTATCCTTTCACCCTACTTATTCAATAATCTAAGAAGCTGGACTATATGAAGAAGAACGGGGCATCAGGATTGGTGGAAGACTCTTTAACAACCTGTGCTATGCAGATGATACAACCTTGCTTGCTGAAAGTGAAGAGGGTTTAAAGCACTTACTGATGAAGATCAAAGACCACAGCCTTCAGTATGGGTTACACTTCAACATAAAGAAAACAAAAATCCTCACAAGTGGACCAATAAGCAACATCGTGATAAACAAAGAAAATATTGAGGTTGTCAAGGATTTCATTTTACTTGGATCAACAATCAAATCCATGGAAGCGGCTCTAAAGAAATCAAATGACGTATTGCATTGGGCGAATCTGCTGCAAAAGACCTCTTTAAAGTACTAAAAAGCAAAGGTATCACCCTGAGGACTAAGATGTGCCTGATGCAAGCCATGATATTTGCAATCACCTCATGTGCATGTGAAAGCTGGAATAAGGAAGACTGAAGAAGAATTGATGCCTTTGAATTAAGGTGTTAGGGAAGACTATGAATATATACCATGGACTCAGAAAAATGAACAAATCAGCTTTGGAAGAAGTATAGCCAGAATGCTCCTTAGAAGCAAGGATGGCAAGACTTAGTCTCACTTACTTTGGACATGTTATAAGGAGGGATCACTTCCTGGAGAAGGACATCATGCTTGGTAGAAGATCAGCTAAAAAGAGGAAGACCTTCAATGAGATGGATTGACATAGTGGCTGCAACAATAGGTTCAAGCATGGCAACGATTGTGAGGGTGGTGTAGGACTGGGCAGTGTTTCATTCTTTTGTATATGGTGTCACTGTGAGTTGGAATCAACTCCACAGCACCTAACAGCAACATATAGTAAATAAATATTAACCAGTGTTTCTACATTTAAATACAAGAAACTCAGTATGCACACAAGATGTCCAGGCATAAAGGCTGTGTGTATTCTATTGCCAAAGCGTCTGAAAAGCCATTCATTGCATCTTAATGAAATATTTACCTTTTGTGTATTACTACTAAACCCAAAGGACACCGTGGCTTAAGATCTATCATGATGTGGCATCACTGCTGTTTTATTATGCAACATTTCATTATTGCTTATAAATTTCAGTGTGATACTCAGAAGAATTTATTTTTCAGTGCAATATTTTGCCAGAATGCTGGTGTGGTGGCTGCTGCTGGAGCTTTTTGGAGGGAACCCTGAACTGCCCCAGGAGAGGGAGATTCAGGCCCAGAACTGCCAATTGTTAAGATTTTATGGACTCAGAGTTCTAGATACACAGTTTTCTCCCTGGCATCATTGGAATATATCACTATTCTCCAACTACTACCTAAATTCAGCAAAGAAGCATCAGCATTAAAGAGAATTTTTATTTGCTCACAAATCATTTTGAGCAAAACCAAGCTGCCGGTAGAAAAACTTACTCACAAAAACATTACATTCATCTTAAAAATATAGAAACTTAAAAAAAAAATAGAAACTTGACAGTATTTGAAGATGTTATTGGGGAATTTTTTCTGTATTTTTAATGAAATTTTACTAAAATTAATAGCACGGAACATATTGTCAAAGATTTGTGTTGAAGTATACTATACAGAAGAATACACCTTAGTGTACAGTTGAATGAACTTCACCAACTGAACATACCTGTGCAGTTGTCAACCAGATAAAAAAAAAAGAGAACATTTCCAGCATCCTAGAAGTCCCTCTCATACTCCTTTCCAGTCATTCCACCCTCTACCCCACTGTACCCCACTGCATGGATAGCCACTACCCCAACAGTGTGGATTAACTTTACCTGGTTTTGTATTATATAAATGGCATCATAGAGTACATATTCCTTTATTCTAGTTCCTTTGCTCGACATTATATTTGCAAGGTCTACTTGTTGTTGCATGTAATTATATATCATTCATTTTCATTGCTGTATTCTATTGTGTGAATGTTTTGTTGTGTGAAGATACCACAATTTTTGATGGGTAATTGGGTACTTTCCAGTTTGGGGCTATTATAAATACTATTGATATGAAAATTCTGGAACATATCATTTCTGTTAGATATACATAAAGAAGTAGAGTTGTTGGGTCATATATTCAGCTTTAGTAGATGTGAACAAAGAGTTTTTCAAAGTAGTAATATCAATTTACACTTTAGTCTAAGAGTTGCCAACACTTGATAATGTCCATCTTTCTTCATTTTAGCCTCTCTGGTGAGTGTGGTTCTAATTTGTATATCCCTGATGAGTAATGCAGTTAAGCATTTTTTTTTTTTTGGTATGTTTATTGGCCATTTATATATTCTCTTTTGTGAAGTGTCCAAATTTGTTTTCATTGCATCGTGTGTCTTCTTCTTTTGACTTGTACGAGTCTTTTATTCTGGATTCAAGTTCTTTGTCAAAACATATGTATTGTGAATATTGTCTCCCACTTAGTGGGTTGCCTTTTCATTTCCTTAATGGCATCTTATGCCTATTTTCTTATTCTTAGTATATTCATCAATTATTTTCTTTTATGATTAGTATCTTCTGTTTCCTGCTGAAGAAATCATTGCCTACTCCAAGGCCACGAAGATGTCCTATGTTTTTCTCTTTGTTGTTTTACCTTCCACATTTAAATTCTGTGTTTGAAGCAGGTGATCTAGGAGTGACCAATTGACTAATATTTCTAATCAGGAAACCCTGAGAATAGCTTGAGTACCTAAAAAACATTTTGAGTTTTGACGCATTCCATCTCCTCTAGCTTTTTGCTTATGTAGTTCCCTCCACCCAGCATGCCATTTTCCCATCTTCACCTCTCAGAACACTAACCATTCTTCAAGGCTTATTTCAAGAGAGAGCTCCTCTGTAAAAGGATTTATGAATCCCAATCCTAACCAAACGTAATTTTTCTTTCTTGAACCTCCTTGACATTTTGTTGATACCTCTTTTATGGCCCTTAACATACCCTGCCTTTTATGATAAGTATTAATATGTTTAACTATTTACTAGTATGATTAACTATTAATATGTTTAACTCTCCAGGGATATGGTATAGTGTGAGAAAAGCAGGAGTTGTTAGTAACCACAGTAATTGAATTTTATTGAACACTTACTATGTGTCAGGCACAGGGCTAAGCACTTGCACAGAAAAATCTCAATTAGTTCTCCTAACAGTCTTATATGTAGGTATTCATATTTCTCCCATTTTACAGAAAATAAAATAAAGGCATAAAGAAGTAAAATCACTTGTCTAAAATTGCACAACAAGAAAGTGATGAACCAGGGAGTTATCAGCTGCCCGTCTTCTGAGTTGGTGCTTCTAGCCACTATGTATGTAGAACAGTATTGCCGAAAGGGCATGCTACAGAGTTCTGGCCATCCTAGATTCTCTATGAAAAAAAAGTATTGACTCCATGTTCAAAAAATTGGGAAGAGAAATTATATCTACGTAGACGTTCACATTGCCTTATAGTATATTAAAAGCTCTGAGATGTCTTGTAGAAAAGAACCCTATTAAACTTTGTTGAAGCCAGCCTTTTCTAAATGTATTTGATGACAGAATCTTTTTCATGTGACAACTTTACACATAACCTGCTCTATGGGATGATGGCATGGGCTTTAGAGTCAGACAAACAGGAATTTGGACCCAGGCCCTACCACAGGCTGAGTGACCTTAATCTCTCTAAGCCTCAGTTTTCTCATCTGTAAAATGAGGAAAATGATGCAAATCTCATAGAGTTGTGTTATAAGATACACAGATCACTTAATACAGTACCTGGCACAGACTAGAATCTCACTAAGCAGTAAAAAAAAAAAAAAAAAAGTAGTAGCAATTATTTGTATCTTCTCTTAAAAAGTAAAATAAATTCTATCAGTTTGTAATCCCTGTAGCTGTTATGCCCTGTATTTATTAAATTAAATAATTATATTATTTAGAGATTATTTTTAGATAAATATAGAAACAGGTCTTACAAAGCATTTTAAAAAATCTTACATATTTTAGTATCGGACACTATATTAATGTCAAATGCAATTTTCAACTGATCCCCAGATACAAATTATTCCTGCTAGAAGTTTCAAAGAGGAGCCCTTGTGGTGCGAGGGTTAAGCATTCAGCTGCTAACAAAAGGTCTGTGGTTCAAAACCACCAGCCATTCCATGGGAGAAAGAGGTGGCAGTCTGCTTCCCTAAAGATTTACAGCCTTGGAAACCTCATGGGGCAGTTCTGCTGTCCTATAGGGTTGCTATTAGTCAGAATCGACTCTTCAGTAATAGGTTTTTAGAAGGTTCAACATTTTAAATCTTATAGTTTGATAATGAAACATTCCTATCTACAGCTAGAGAATGTGTCTATATAGCTGAACTGTTTTCCACCTATACAGTTTGGTGGACATAGCATTGTAGTTAAGAGCAGAATTTAGCTGTCAAATAGCCTGGGTTTGAATCCTGGCTCCTCCATGTACAAGCTGTATGAAGTTGGGCAAGGTGCTTAACCTCTCTGTGATTTACGTTCCCATCAGTAAAATGAAGCTAATAATAATAGTACCTTGTTTATCAGGTTATATTATTTATTTTTATGTATGTATACATACTTATTTATAACCATGTGTATATGTGTACATATATATGTACATACATAGGTAATGTGCTTAGGGTAGTGGTTGGAGCATAGTATGAGCAATAAAAATGTTATCTCTGCCAATATTATTGTGTGGCCTTTTCAGAAGCAAAACCTTTATTCAGTGACATCATCTATTCTCATAGCCACCTCCTAGTGGCCAAGATTGATTGTCTCTTGGGAAATTTGTTTTCCTCACATGGCAGACTGATGAAGATGGTTATGATTAGCTAGAGAAGGGGGAGAGGTGATGCTCAGCTTCTGATTGCCCTGGAAAGAGGAAAAGATACACAGGACAAGGACCAACAAAGTTGGGAAAGCAGTAAAAAGAGAATACTGAGTTTAGCAGAAAATCTGAAATGCTATTGTTCATTTTATTTCTTTAAAGAAATTTTGGGAGTTCTGTAATTGACATTTAAAGAGCTCTGGTGCACAGTGGTTAAGCTCTTGGCTGCTAACTGAAAGGTCAGTGGTGTGAACCCACCACCCACTCTACAGGAAAAAGATGTGGCAATCTGTTCCTGCAAAGATTATAGCCTTGGAAACCCTAGGGAGCAATTCTACTCTGTCCTATAGGGTTGCTGTGAGTTGGAACCAACTCAGTGGCAACAGGTTTGGTTTGGTTTTGGTTTATAATTGACATTGCCTCACCATGATAGATTTTTCTTTTTTAAAATTATGGTAAAAATGTACACAAGTCAACCTATAGCGATTCAACAATTTCTACCTGTACAATTCAGTGACATTGATTACATTTTTCAAGTTGTACAACTATTCTTGCCCATGATAGATTTTTATGTTGCTTTATTTCAGCACTTACTGCAAGGGACATACGAAATAACAGCAGGGGAAAAACTACTTCTGCAGGATATAGAGTACATATAGATTTAACCTCATTCTACAAATGCTTCTCCACACAGATTTTCTGTGATTTTGGTGTAACCTCCCCTATAAGAATGAAGTGTTTTGTTTGTTTCTGTTTTAGCACATAAAGAAGAGCAACTAGGAAGCCTCAAACCCATAACCTAAATCTTCAAGATCATATTTCTAAAGGTCAAAGACTAAGGCAATAATTTCAAGTGTCACCTGGCCCTCAAATGAGGTTTTATTGTGATGGATTATGACATAATCCATTGACATAATAAGAGACTTATGTTAACAGAGGCAGTTGGCTGAAATCACAGTTTTCTTTATAATTACAGTGGTGAGTAGTCTTTCACATATTAATTTTATAGCTATAGATGAATACAGCTTGCTTTTTATCATCAAAATAAAATTTGTGGGAAAAGATTACTTTCTTATAGGAGAGTATATGGATAGGTAGAATTTCCACAGTGAGAAGGGTAACTGTTAGATCATTTGGGTGTGCATTCTTGTGTATATATATTTAATTTTAGTACAGGGAGTTTGATAAATGTATATAAATTAGATGGTATGAAACGCCTTATTGTTGTATGAGGTGGAACTCTATTATGACTTGATTCATTATGATAAATATATAGCAGATTATATCCTATGGTCTGAAACAGAACTACATGCAGGAGGTATCTTCCATAAAATTGCCAAATACTTTATACAGAAGACAAATGTAGGCTCTGTCCCATGAGAACAGCAGTGTAAAAGATGTATTATACCTCCCTTTACATTCAAATACCTGCTCATTATATTTTCAGCTGTCTTTTTCCTCAACAAATCCTTGAATTTTGGAGAAATTATGCGTTTCCCTGCAAGATGCAATGCACTTGGCCAAGCTCCTGCTTGTGTCACCTATTGACTTTATGGCATCCTGAGGTGAGGGGAAAACCATATGAAGCAGCTCTACTCTGCCTTATAGGGTTGCTATGAGTCGGAACCGACTCGACGGCACTGGGTTGGGTTTTTTATGAGCCAGAATAGAATAAAGGGCAGACAACAGCAGCAGCAGCAACAAAATCTGGAATAAGGTCCCTGAAGGATCAAAGCACAAACTAACCTGTATAAAAAAATGGACTTTATCCCAATTTTTCATTTCTAAATGCCTCCTTTGAAGCAAGCAGTGTTGGTAAATCAATATTAAAATGCAGGTTTTAAAACTGAAAACATAAGGTTGAGGTGAGGGAATTGATGAAAGAATAGCTTATATTTTTTCAGAAGATCTACCAGTACTTTAAAACAATCTGTGTTTAACATGGCAAATTGTCTGTCATTAAAATGCTAATGGAATGGGAAACAGCTGCTAAGTTTTTATGCTAATGAATGGTGGCAGCTAAGTAGTTCTCAGGCCTTGTCTTTATTAGCATAGAGATTTGATTGGGTAAGGGGGAATCATTGTGCGTTCTGACCTTTGTTGATGGAGCAATCTGTTTGTCAAGTTCCACGTTACATTCTATTTGATTTGAGTTTGTTTGTACAAAGTGACTGTTGTCAGGCCCTCAGGGACCATGTATTACACAGTGTTATCAGAGCCACCATTGTGGGCTTAGAGTAAGAGCTTTGCTTCCCTTTGGGAGACCCACAATAGCAAAGTAATTATAAATGTGTCCATCAGGCAGTTTCCGGTAGAATGATTCTTTATACTTACTGTTTATGTTTTAGACTTTAATAATTGTAATAATAAATTACAAAAGGCAGTTGGTATAATATAAAAATACCTCTGTTTTCCAATTTAGCTAAGATTTTTAAAGCAAAGCTTTAAAAATGAATAGTTTTAATAAATGCCTTGCAAATATTTGACGTATTGAAACAATACATCATCTTTGATCTATGGGCACTGAAGTGAGCAATGGGTGTCATGTTACCTATTTAGGAGAGTAATGTGTAATTAAATACAAGGTAGTTATGTGAATGCCAGACTGAGATCAGAGTGTTGACTTTGGCATCAGGAAAAAAAATCATTACTCTGATCTATTTGCCCATTGCCGGTGAATCAATTTCAACTCCTAGTGACCCTATAGACCCTTTGATCTACACTTTTGGTCAGTTCAGTTTTTGCTGAGTCTTGCTCTATAATCCCTAATGGATGCAGCTGACCTAAAGATTCGCCATTACAGATAAATGCTTCAGGCGTCCTTCTCTCTTTTTCTGTTTTTAGGATCAATGTAAATGAGGTATGACAGTCCATTAAACACTATTGCCCATAATCCTCTGAAAAGACTTGCAATACTATGCAGGGCTTATTAAAGAAATTCATTACCACACACACACACAAAAATTATATATATATGTATATGCATATATATATACATATATATAAATTTTTTTTAGGTATGTGTATGTATATATATGTGTGTGTGTGTATCTATCTCCCTATCTCTCTGTCTATCTATATATGGAGCCCTGGTGGTGGTAAAGTGGTTAAGAGCTCAGGCTGCTAACCAAAAGCTCAGCAGTTCAAATCTACCAGTGGCTCCTTGGAAACTCTGTGGGGCAGTTCTACTTTGTCCTATAGGGTCGCTATGAGTCAAAATCGACTGAATGGCACACAACAATAATAACAACTATATATATATATATATATATATATATATAATTGAAATAGAAATTTAAATGATTCTGGGATACTGTGTATGAAGATTGGTGGAACTTTTAATAGCTGAAGCATTTTCCCATACTGCTCAATTCTCCTTGAAGTCAGTAGAAGATTTAGGCATATAATTATTGTGCGATCCTATACAGTCATACCAGGAAAATTTAAATTTTCATACACTATGGATATTAACTTAAAACGGTTCAGCTGCTTTGGAAAACAGCCTGGCACTTCCTCAATAAGATTAAACCATAGGGTTACCAAGTAACCTAACAATTTCTCTCGTAGGTGTATACCCAAGAGAACTAAAAACATGTTCACACAAAAACTTGCACTTGAATAGTCATGCCAGCATTATTAATAATAGCCAAAAAGTGGAAACAACTCAAATGCCCATCAACTGATGGATTAAAACACTGTGGTATATCCATATTACAGAATATCATTCAGCAGTCAAAAGGAATGAGTACGGATACACACACAGCACTGGTGAACCTCACAAGCATTATGCTGAGTGAAAGAAGCCAGACTCCACATACTGTATGATTCCATTTAAATGACATGTCCAGAATAGCCAAATCCATACAGACGGAAAGTAGTTTAGTGTTTGCCGGAGACTAGGGAGGTTAGGAGGAAATGGAGAATGACTGCTACTAGGTGCAGGGTTTCTTTGAGGGATGGTGAAATGTTCTAAAATCGATTGTGGTGATGGTTGCACAACTCTTTGGATGTACTAAAAACCAGTGACTTGTACACTTTAAATAGGTGAATTGTGTGATGTGTGAATTATATCTCAATAAAGCTGTTATAGTTCAAAAAAAAAAAAAAACAGACAGGCCAGAACCTCTCTCCCAGAGGCTGTGGGTTAAAACAGAATGTTACTGGAGTGTTTTAAAATTCCTCCTCGTGGGTTAAACCAAATAGCTAAAAGAGGTGACAGCTCATGTAGCTGTTAAAAGGAATAGTTTCCTCTAATAATACGAAGTTTGTTAGCAATAAAAGTGGAAGACAAAAATTTGAGTTCCTACCTCAACCTTTCCTGATCTCCCAATACCCTCCCCCAGCCAGGCTGTAATCATCCCTTTTACATTTTGTAACTATCTAATGTCTAGACTACCTACTTCCCTCAAACTAAGGGCAACTTTCAGTTTGTTTTTGCAGAAAATAAATTGTTTGAGTCATATCTTTCTTGTGAGCAGACAGTAACTATAAGAATCCAAGGTTTTTTTTTTCCCATGTAAAAACCCTATACTTATCTCTGATTTGCATAAAACATGCCTACTAGCCATTCAGTAACTGAATGGGAAGGAGCATCTGGCTTCTAGAGTCTGCTCCCTTTTACTCTCCTGCGTTTTTGGTTGGTCATAGGCAACGGGTCAGACAACAGGATGTCCTCAGAGTGCCCCACCTACCACAGGACCTATGCACTTTGTGTCTCTGCAGCCTGTGTAGCCCTGACCCTTGCCATAGGGAAACATTCTGCATGGCTGTCTTAGACAATGAGGTGGAAGATCCTTTTTAATTGTATTTACTCCTGCTGCGCCATTTGCTTACTTCCTGTGTAACTCTCTTGCTTGCAGGTTGCAGCTCAGCGGTCTTGTTTTGGCACCATAGGTTTGGGAAGGAGATGGGTGTGAACAAGATATTGAATTCATTTTTGTTTTGTTCTTGGCAGGCAGTACATGCCACACTACTACCCTTCCTGCTCTTGTGCGCACACCTACCTTGATGATGCAGCCTTCGCTGGATATCAAACCATTTATGTCTTTCCCAGTGGACAGTAGTTCAGCTGTTGGGCTCTTTCCAAATTTTAACACAGTGAGTAAATGCATTTTAATTTTACTTGTGCCCTCCTCAATCTCTTTCTTTCATTACAGTTCCATATAGGCAATAGATGTAGCCTGTTTCCCGAGTGTGTGATTTGAGACCATATATTGGTTATACAGCTCAGCTCTCTAACAGAAAATGATGCTTCACCCATGGGGGTTAATTATTTCCTCAAAGGACTTTTCACCTGTTGCTCTGTGTGATTTTGATAGACTTTTTAGTAGCTTGAGAACCTATATAATTTCTGCGATGCTGTTTCCATGCTGAAGAGCACAATTTAGGGCTATCGAGCCACATTGATTTTTCCCTACTAGAAAGAAAAAAAAAAAATGCCCATAGGTTTATCTCCCTGGGTGCATTTTTACATGGGAACTATTTCAGATAAAATGTGAGTCTTATACAAACAGCATTTTTATTTGGAGGCCTTTTGTAGATCATGTGAATCTGACTCTATTAGCAAAAAGAAAACACTCATTTTAAATCTATGTATTAGTTGTTGCATGATACTTAGATATCCCCTTTAAAACACATGATAAATATTAATGAATTGCCTACAATTGCGAATCTCCTTCATTCAGATCAAACGACCTTCTTTCATTTGAATGAAGGACATTTTGTAGGTTTGCCAAGTGGAGCGTGGCCATCTTTCAACAATAGAATTCAACATAAAATCAGTCTGTAGCCAGATTCTAAGCTTATATAGTAAAGGAAAAGGTTAAATAGTTCCAGCAATTGCATAAATTATGTCTGTTCAGTCAATAAATACAGTCCATTTGGGCATAATGTGATACGTGAATGATACAGCATGATAGATGCTGCCGTAATCAAAAAAAGAATTGCATTATCAACACTACCAAGCAGCGAGCATCTGAAGTACTGCCAAATGTTTCCTTTTGCAAACATCTTTTGTATGAAGTGAAAACAGCAAGAGGATTTTTCCTCAAGGGTTGTAAATAAAATCTGCTGACAGGCCTTCTGTCGTGGCTTAGTGTTGTAAGGTAATGAAGGGGTAATGGATCAGCCACCTTTTTAAAGAGCACTGGCCTTGACTTAGCCAGTACACAGTTGAATGTTTTTGTCTTTGCTTTTTCAGAGACAAGTCAAACAGTTAAAAAAGGAAGGAGGGTTAAAAATGTGAGCATCGTTTTTAGTGCAATGGAGTGGCTCAGTAAGATAAATCATGCCTGCCCTGGTCACATTACTCCACCAGGAGTGACCTTCTCAAACCACCACATTGTGCCATTTCAGTGAGCTTGAACTCAAGCAAGCCTGTTGTGTCCTCTCTTGAAACATGTGTGGTGTATTCGACCATAACTGAATTAAGTTATACTTCTTAGAATGTTTACTAGGTGTTATTATTTTGATTTATGTACATTTGGAAGATGGCATTTGTGGCCACTACAGAAGTCCAGTCACTGTCAGGAAGCAGCACTGGTGGTGTGGTAGACATAACTGACTCCTATTGTGGTCACCTCTGTGTATTTTTTCTTTATTGTTTTTTTTAAAAACACAAGTAATACATGGGTACTCCTTCCAAAGATTCAAATAAAATATTAGCATTCAAGGCAGAATGAGAAAGTCAACATCCCTGGCCCTGCACACACCCTTACTTCCTTCCCTAGAGGCAAGCGCTGTCAGCAGCTGTTACGTATCCTTCCAGCCCCCTTCTAGAATTTTTCTATGTTCATACTTAATAGGTAGCCAATCACAGTTATGTTTTCACAGCTGCAGTCACATGACTACCACTATTCTGTAACTCACTTTTTCAGTTGTCAAAATATCTACATATGATTCTCTGATTTTAAGGGCTGTGAAAAGTGAAAACAACACTTTCATAATTTTTATGGTAAAAATATGGTTTTCCTAATAGCTTATCACAATTGTGCAGAGCTTACAGATACACTAATACGCCTTTTTTGTTTGTTATGCATAACAATTAAACTTATGATATATTTGAGAAAACTCAAAGTATAATACTAGTAATGGAAGTTCTTTTTTTTTCTTTTTTGGAAGAAAATAAACTTAACTTTCAAATGAAAATACTGCTTGATTGATGTGAAGAATGTAGCAAAGAATTACATGAGGTATTTATTTTATGCTGTCTATATTACGTCCAGGGTATTTGCTAGAAAGAGAGCCCTTCTGGTAATATATTAAAAATTAAGTCATTTCAAGAAGGGCCCTTTATTATCTATTATCTTGTAAAGTGATGAATATATAGGATGAGTGGCCTACTTATGATTTTTCACTGTGAGTTGCAGTTTCAATTACTCTAATCCTTTTGTTATAAGCTCTTCTACTCAAGCATCCAACTCACCCAATAGATCTCCTAGGGCAATTTCATAAAAGCCACTGTCCAGGTTTTCCTAGGAAAACATTATTACCATACATTGCTTCTAATAATTATAGTGCATTATTGCATACATGTGATGTTTTACATCCTTCAAAGGACTCAGACCTCAGAACATTTTAGTAGGCTATGATTGTTATCCCTATTGTCTAGGGGAGAAAAATTAGTAAAGAAGAACTGAGACTTGAATTAGAATCTTCTAAATTCAAAACTCCTGCCCTGGCTCTTCCACATCCTTGGCTGTCTTGGCCCATGCCACCTCCCACCTCATTCAGTGTAAACGAAGCTCAATTAGAGATCTTTTGTGCTCTTTTCTGGAAGCATGATGGACAGTTCTCAGAGGAATCATTTAATAGAAACAGGAAGGAAGTTTTTGAATGTATAAAACAGACCCCTACAAACAACATCTATAAAGCAGAATATATTTTTTAAAACAGCTATAATTTCTGGTTGGCAAATCTTAAAAGTATATTCTACTCAGTGAGCTACTTGGTCTTTGGAAACCAAGATGAATGCCACCATTATCACTTTATTTTTAACCAAGACTAATGTTAGTAAATATAAGAAGTCTATTTTAATCTCACAATTATTATTAGAAGAATGAAAACATTGTGCTCTAAGGCTCTAATTGGAAGTTTTTAAAGTTTGAAATTTTGCTATTTTTAGTGGGATTTTAAAAATATGAAAATGGTTTCCTTTTTTTTATAGTGGAGTATAATAATGTTACATGAGAAGCATAACAAGAATGAAATGGGATTCTGTAGTATTCTAAAATAGAATACACGACTGTTCTGTGCTAAGTTACGTGCAATGAAGAGATACGCATCACAGCTTTCATTTAGTGGCTGTCTTGCCATAAATTCCACAACTGACAAAATCTCTGTCAGTGTTTAAATGAAGAATAAGCAAATAATTTGAGACATTGCCCAAGTAGAGTTAGGAAGAGATGTGATGGGAAAAACGGAGTTTGGATCCTTGATAATTTTTTTTTTTTTTATATGTCAAGGATGGCATAGTGGTTAAGTGCTATGGCTGCTAACCAAAAGGTCAGCAGTTCTAATCTGCCAGGCGCTCCTTGGAAACTCTATGGAGCAGTTCTACCCTGTCCTATAGGGTCGATATGAGTTGGAATCGACTCGAAGGCAGTGGGTTTGGTTTTTCATTTTATATGTCAAGGAAGCACAACTAGAGAATGATGACGTTATCTCTGTGTTCAGCACTTATAATTTGGGAGGGAGGTTTTCTGAGTCACTTACAGTTAAAAACTGCAAACCCGAACATAAAATTTTAAAGACCCAGCCTTTATTTCTAAAGTCTGCCTGGCTCCCCACTTCCATCGCTGCTACCCCACCTTCAACTATATGTCAGTCAGGGCTCAACTTAGATATCGCCTCCTTCAGGTGAAGTCATCTGTGACTCTTCAAGGCTGATTTAAGTGTGTATTATCTGTGTTTCCAAAGTACCCCCAGATTACCTCTATCTTAGCAACTGTCACACCATAGTCTAATTAACTGAATATCTGTCTTCTTCACTAGAGTTACAGATCCTGAGGACAGGGACTATATCTTATTTGTCTTCGTATGCTTGGTGTCTGGCGCAGGTGCTCAATACAACTCTTAGAAGAAAGGAAGAGAGGAAAGAACTCCAGTCCCTCAGTTTTCGATGTTCACACTTCCCTCATCTAGCAAAGGGAATACCACTATTTTTGAGCCCCTTCTGAGTACCAGATGATAAGTCCAGGCTTTTATTTTTATTTCCCTAAGAACGGTTCTCTTTCTTTTTAATCTAAAGACAATAGCTAGTTATTAGCTTTTCTCCAGCTCTAGTTTCCAGCGTTATCTGTGTGGTTGGTATGGAGACTCTGGCAAGTATCTACTAAATTCCTTGTCTTAAGAGCATTTAGTTAAAAATCAAGATTTTTAGTTACTGAAAATATACTGTGTGCACAAAATAGTACTGAGTTTGGAGAACAGGATAATCAAAGGAAATAAAATATATATTTGTGCCCAAGAGACAGAATAAATAGACTTGAATCAGGCATAATAATAAAAACCAAGAAACATAGGCAAAGTGAAAACTAATTGTTACCAAACTTTGAATATAGTTGTCAAGAAAGGCCCAAAAGTGATATTTTTGTATCTGAGTAGAGCTATTTTCATTATTTTGTTATTCGCTTTCCTTTGTTTGCCAAATGCTGTATGGTCATCCTTTAATTATTGTGCACAATGTTTTGGGAGCTGCCAAAATATGTATGTTAGAATCAGCTTCCTTAACTGTTAATCCAATTTTTATCTTTGTTCAGAAACATCTGGGATGATACTTTGCGTTTTATTCTGCTTAAGAAGAGACTTTTTTAGAATTGAGGTAAATTGCATACTTACCAAGATGGATAATATCAACTTAATATGATAAGATAAATCCATTTAGAAAACACGCCCACACGCATACCAGCTTATGTGATGTGTTTGTGAACTAGTAGGTAAAGGTTTTTTTTTTTTTTTTAACAACTACATATTGTGTACATCCACAGATGAGTCTGTGAGTCTCCAGAGCTATAGCTAGACCCAAGAGCAGCCGCAGGACCTGTCACCTGTCAGTTTCTTTGCCGATTGACAAGTGTATTACGTGCCTATTTATTTGAAATGTCTTCGTAAGTTCTGCCATGTTTTTGCAACTGCTCCAGGAAAGCATGAGCACATTGGAGGTCACTGCTACTTTCTTGCAAGAGGCTCACCAATCTTATGTATATGAAAAATCATCTGATTTTTACTACCTATCTGGAAATTCTTTTTTCCTGACGCATGAACAAATATGTGGAACAGAATAGAAGGCATTTCTAAAGTCTCAAGTCCCAAATCATTCTATGATCCCTTGGATCATCCATGACAAGCTATGAAATGATCTACATGTTTACCATCTATTTTATCATTTTAGACCCTTAGAGATTCTGAGTCATTTATAGTTTGGCAATATCAATGAATATTTGAATTTTTTCTTTCTTATAGTAGAAATAATATGTTTATCAAACAGGTCCAAAAAACAGAAATTCCAGAATAGAATAGGTGCCTGTTTTATGCTATAAAAAGATACGCATCACAGCATTCACTTAGTGGTCGTCAAAATCACGATTTCTTTGTTGTTAATTCATGTCATGTTTCTCATGAGGTGGTATCACAAGGACACCTAAAGTAAGCCAGAACATTTCATTATGTTCACTTGCCTTTAATACCTTTATCAATCTACTGAAGTCTTTTTTTAAAAAAATATTTGAAAACATATTTTTCTTTTAGTATTTTTCTTTAAGTAGTATACATTTTTAGAATACTTGTGAGAATACAACCCAAATTTGAATTTTTACCTTTCAAATCTTCTTTTTTACTCTTAATAGTGTTTCGCTGTCATTAAAAAGTTGTATGTTCCGTATTTCTTAGGATGTTAATATATCCAGCCAATTCTGCTTGAAATGGCACACTTATCCCAGTCAAATGAAAAAGGAATGTGGTTGAATTTTTTGTTGTTGTTGTTGTTACGTGCTTTAAAATACACTGAATGGTCATATTATTTTATATGTCATAAAGAAGTGTATAATATTAAAAAAATGCCAATGTGAAATTTTCCATGGCTACTCAAATTCAGTTGAGGAGGGGAAAGGATGAGATTTGTTATTGGGTTTAGATATGTCAACAGCAACACTCCCCCAGATCATTAGAAAAATATGGTTAAAAGAAATCTTTGACATGTGGTATAGAACCAATGAGGATTTTGTACAAATATATAAGCATAGATTTTTGCCTAGGAAATTCTGTATCCCTATTAAATATGATAGAGAGAAAAATTATGTAAACATGGCCACTGGGAGAAAAAAACACACAGTGGCCATCTGTACTGTTGTCCACCTCTTCTCTTCAAACCACAAACATGTCCTTTGTAAATTTAACTGACATCCTTTACCTTTACTTAGAAGCCTCAAGATTAAGCTAATGAAGACTTGGTGTTCAAATCTTCCTTTTCTCAACTCACTCTTGAACTTTAGACTATAAAAAACCCAGTGCAGTTAGACTATATAGAAAGTATTTATATGGTATGGTATGCATTATCTATATATCTATGTGTCTCAGTCATCTAGTTTGCCATAATAGAAATACCACAAGTGGATGGCTTTAACAAAGAGGAATTTATTTCCTCATGGTAAAGTAGACTAAAAGTCCAAATTCAAGGTGTCAGCTCCAGGGCAAGGCTTTCTCTCTCTCGGCTTTGGAAGAAGGTCCTTGTCCTCATTCTTCCCGTGGTCGAGGAGCTTCTCAGGCACAGGGACACTGGGTCCAAAGGACGCAGTCTGCTCTTGGTGCTGCTTTCTTGGTGGTATGAGGTCCCCAGCTCTCTGCTTGCTTCCCTTTCCTTTTATCTCTTGAGGGATAAAAGGTGGTACAGGCCACACCCCAGGGAAATCCTCTTTACTTTGGATCAGGGAGGTGACCTGAGTAACAGTGGTGTTACAATCCCACCCTAATCCTCTCAACGTAAAATTACAATCACAAAATGGAGGACAACCACACATGGCCTAAGTTGATACACACATTTTTGGGGGGACATAATTCAATCCATGACAGTATTTTTTTTGCACAATGTACGGTCATATTTGTTCTCTCTCCCTAATTAAATCATTAGCTCAGGGCATCTAGAAAAAGTTATCCATTCAACAACCACTTACTGAATGTCTATATGTGCCAGTCATTGTACTAAAGGAGGATCGTAGTGATAAGCTACTCGCTATCTGATAGGAATTATTTTCTCCTCTTGTATAATTCATCATAACATAGTAGAAGATTTTGCTCATACTGAATAATCAGTTCAGTTGATAATAGCTGCCAAGAAAGGTCATCTTAAGACCTCGACAGGCCATGTAGGGTAAGGGAACACAGGGTTTCAGGAGCCTGTGAAAAGAGGCAGCTGTAGTCACCCCATGTTCTGCCCTCTTGCACGTCCCTTTCATTATCCTAGTCTCAACCTCACATGGCTCTGGAACCTCTTCTTCAGTGCTAGAGTTTCAAGGATTATGTGTACTTGGAGGGTACATCAGATTTTCTGGCAAGACTGGTCTTCAGTCTTGGCACTGTCCCAGGGCAGCATTTTTTAAGAGTAGAGTCAACTTGGAAAAAGTGTCTATGTCAGGCCCTCTTTTTAAAATTTTTATCTTGTTCTTAGCTAATATTCTTAACAAATCACCAGTTAATTAAAAAAGAAGAAGAAACCAACAACAACCTGTTCTTAGCTTCTTTCAGTGACCAAGCCTTTATGTGTCTGTGGTGATGTAGGAGAGGTAAATAAAGATTAAAAAAAGTAACAAAATATTGTACAAAACATTCCCTCCAGCCTAGAAAAAGTATTTCTGAATTGTTTTCTCTATAAACACTAATTGACGGTGGTGTTCCCTGAGAAGACTTTATCAAATGCTTGGGAACCCATCCAATAGTACAGACCCTTCACCCCATCCACACACACTGCATGCTGGGGTTCAGAATTAAGTCCCTTGTTGGGGGAAGGGAGGACGTACCATGCTTTGGGACATTCCTTCTAGTCCTTTAACTTTTACAGTTGCCATTCAGGGTACTAAATATGAATTGGAGTGCTGTTTAGCAATCTGTGAAGTTTCAACAACTCTGGGGGTCAGTAGGAATCTTGGGAAAAAAAGCTTTTTTTTACAGGTTTGGCTTTCAATTTAGGTTTTCTTATCTTCCAATTTATGTGCTAATGCTTGATATAAGATGAAAAAAATTAACTATATAAATGATACCTTGTTTTCAAACAAGTACCTGGAACAGATGCTTCTTGGTATCTCACCAAAGAAGAGTTTCAGAACTTTTGTGATGTCAACATTGATGAACTGCAAAGGACTAGAGAGAAAGGCCCATCGTGATAATCACAATAACCAGGTGGAAAATGCCATTTTAGTAAAGATGATATTAAAACACAGAATTTTGAAAGACCTGAAGCTATGCTGGAATTTACTTCATAGATTTTACTTGGTAACTTGATTAACTAACTTGGGAAAATAAAATTGAAGTCATTGCATTTTTTTAATGTAATATTTCTCTAAGCTTCACTTCAGGTTTCCCAATTAAATCTTCAGAAATGAACAATACAGATAGTAAGAAAACATGTTAAGGACAGTCTAAAATTAAACCTTTTAACATACTCTCATATGAAATAGGCTACATGTGTCATTGTTGTACCCTTTTTATAGATCAGAACATTGAAGAATATAACCCAGTTGTGATGGTAAAGACTGTGTGTCAACTTGCCTGGGCCATGATTCTCAGTGTTTATATGTGATCACTCCCATGATTGATTCTGCTGTGAGTAGCCAGTCAGTTGAAAGGGAGTTTCTGTGAAGGTGTGGCCTGCATCCAAATATAAGCAGACGTTCTGGCTTTTTTGCTCTTTCTGGATCCTGCGGCTGCCTCCTGTTCATCTGACCTTTGGCCCTTGAGACTTGAGCTACCAGTTTATCTGAAGACCTTGGGATTCGTTGATCTTCACAGCCTGAGAGTGGGAGCTCTGCTCTCCAACCTGCCGATCTTGGGTTTGCCAGCACCTGTGGCTACTTGAATCTAGAGAAACCCCTATCCTGGCCCACAGACTTGGGATGTTCCAGCCTCTACAATTGCATAAGCCGTTTCCTTGATATAAATCCCTCTCTATATTTATTTATACTCTTTACTGGTTTTGCTTCTCTAGTAAACCCCGCCTGAGATACCAGTCTTCTCATTTCTTCAGGTAGACACCTTTGCCACTGAAAAGGGAAAACAAAAAGATCTAAATGTCAGACAGGCAAAAGTTGGTCTCCACCATACCATACCATACCTGAATTTAAATGTGTCTACTTCTCACAGGTTATTCATGTGGGACATATTTTTTAAGTACCCAATAAATCCTTGTGGCTCCTAAAGTCAGGCTGAAAAACTCTCTGCAGTACATTCTATTTAGAAGATAGATTTTGTCATGTCAGTTTCATACTTGTTTTCTCTTATTGTGAACACGGTTTCTAGAACCAAGTAAAAATCTGAACCATGCAATGGAAAACATACCTGATCTTTTTCAAGGGTTTATGAGTTACAAATAATTTAGAGGTGCAGAGAAATTCTCCAACAATTAAAAACATGTCTCTAAGCCTAACAAGATGGTACATTGTTCTAGTGATATAATGAAACTTAAGAAATCTCCACTCCCCAAAATGATCAGAAGCTATTAGGTACTGAAGTGATTATTAATAGTCACAGCACATGGTAGATGCTGAAGTTTCAACTTTTGAAGCACTTACTTTCTAAAGGAGGTGGTGGTGGCATTGATTTATTTAGCTAATCAGTTATATCCCACCTCCTTCCAGAAAGCCACTTAGACAGTTCTCTCTGATCTCAGAAAAGTAACTCCTCTGTATGTATTCCATAGTAAGCCTCCAACTACCCTTGACCCTGCTTCATGCCACCAAGTAAGCAGGAACCAGGGCAAAGAGGAGAAAAGGGGAGAGCAATACACTCTATTGTTTAAGGAATGAGCATTGGACTACAAGTCAAAAGATCCAAGTCTGGACTCATCTTCTGCACTCTTGAGAAGCTCGCTTAGCCCCACTTTTCCTCATTTTAAAATGGGGGAATGATAATACCTTCCTAGTCCATATCATTACATCATGAAAATTTGAGTTTATTAAATTATGGAGAAATGAGGTCTAACTAAATATTTAGAAAATTTCTGGAATTTATTTAGTGCCAGTCTGTAAAAAAATCCTAAATATATAATATCACCATTCTATTTTTGATAATTTAAAATGCATACAAATATTAAATGAGGTCATATTTATTAAAGCATCTTAAAACCATAAAGCTCTATTATTATAAATAGCACTGGTCTTTTTATTCATATCTCTATACCTTTTGATCTCTTCTTCCTAACTAACAGCCTTAAACAATTCAAATTATATTTATCACTGGGGCTGGCTTTGTGCATAACAGCAATCTTGATTAAGGTAGATGTCAGGGAGATACAGACAACTAAGACCTAGTTCTTGAGTTTAAGAAATTTACACTCTAGTTCTGAAATGATCATGCCTGGTATTTAGCAGGTGTTCAATTAATGTTAGCTGAATAAGACAGTGGTGGAAAATACTTAAAAATCAGAATCACCAGACTCCCTGAAAGCAACGAAGAGGGATTGTAGCTGATTTTGGAGCAGGCTGGAGAAAGGGTATTGAGTGGAAGTTGGGAATAACCACACGTAGTTTGGTTTGCTTCCTTGTTTCCCTGCTTGTCTTAAGGATATTTAGACTTTAAAGGCTACATGCAAAGGTATTTTGCCCTTGAGAATTGTGTGCCTATGGTATGTTGTCACTGAGTCCCAAGACACAAGATCATGAACTTCTCTCTTAGATATTTTACATACTGTTGACTTCCAAACATACAGCCATTATTTCCACGTTATTCATTTATCAAGCTGCCACTAATTAAAATGGCAACTTAAAGATATATATTTTAAACTCAGTCACAATATTTAATATCTTGAGTTATCCTTCATGTATTGATAATGGAAATTTATTCCAAAAATTCCGTGAATTTTTGACTGTTACTTATCTCCCTTTTCCTTACCCACCTCCATTTTTATTCTGAATTTACATTACCAATCATATGAGAAAGGCCCACTTAACTTGAGTTTTGAGCCGTGGCATCTAACTCTAAGTTCGCTGTTTACTAAAAAAGGATTAACAGTTGTGTATTCTACCCTAAAGGATTATATAGGTTATGTGCCCTGGTGCTGCAATGGTTAAGAGCTTGGCTGCTAACCAAGATCAACAGTTCAAATCTGCCGGCTGCTCCTTAGAAACCCTATGCAGGCAGCAGTTCTGCTCTGTCCTATAGGGTCTCTATGAGTTGCAATCAACTCGATGCCAACAGGTTTAAACTTATATACATACATATACATATGCGTGTGTGTGTATGTGTGTATAAAGCTATTTTTTCTCAGAATACAAATATCAGCCTAAATAAAACCTTAAAAATTATACAAGCTAAGGTTTTTTTTTAAGGTATTCATAGCTCCATAGCTGTTAGGAACAACATAAAAATTTAACTGTCTTTAGATTTCTCTGGTCTTGGGAGGAAGGTTTAAAAAAAAAAAAGTTTAAAACAGATACATTTTAAACCCTTGCAGGTGCAAACAAACAAAACCAAACTTGTTGCCATCAAGTGAATTCTGACTCATAGCAACCCTACAGGACAGATTAGAGCTGCCCCGTAGGTTTTCCAAGGTTTTCCAAGGAGTGGCTGCTGACCTTTTGGTTGGCAGCTGAGCTCTTAACCACTGGGCCACCAGGGCTCCTTATATATGTTGTGTATAACTACCACTCACATTTTCTGCTTCTGGGTTTTATAGGTGTGCTTTTGTAACACTTATAATATGTTCTGGTATTGGGGCAGGGACTTCTGTAACTTCATAAACTGTAAGGAAGTTTGTTGGTGCCATGTTGCTGTGCTGAGAGGTTATTGCAGGGGCTACTGCTGCCAGGAGAAGTGACTATGAATGGCCTTTGTCTCTTTTGCCCGCTGTACAGCGAGATAAGGCTTATAGTAGATTTACTGTTTCTTTTGTGTGATTGGGAGGATGCAGCTTTTGGCATGAGGTAATGCAGACATACCTCATTTTATTGCATTTCCCATTATTGCGCTTCACAGATATTGAGCTTTTTTACAAATTGAAGGTTTGTGACAACCCTGTCTCAAGCAAGTCAGTTGACATCATTTTTCCATCAGCACATGCTCATTTCCTGTCTCTGTGCCACATTTTGGTAATTCTTCTAATATTTCAAACTTTTTCGTTATTATCATATCTGTTATGGTGATCTGTAATTAGTGATCTTTGATGTTGCTATTATAATTATTCTGGGTCTCCACAACCATGCCCATATAAGATAGCAAACTTAATCTATAAATGTTGTACGTGTTCTGACTGCTCCACGGACCAAGGTTCTCCCCTCCCTCTCATTCTCCTTGGGCCTCCCTATTTCCAGAGACATGGCAATATTGACTTTAAGCCAATTAATAACCCTACGATAGCCTAAGTGTTCAAGGGAAGGAAAGAGTTACATACCTCTCACTTTAAATCAATAGCTAGAAAGGATTAAGCTTAGTGAGGAAGGCATGTCGAAACTGAAAAAGGCCGAAAGCTAGGCTCCTTTTGCCAAACAGGTAGCCAAGTTGTGAATGCAAAGGAAGAGTTCTTGAAGGAAATTATAAGGGCTACTCCAGTGAACACACAAATGATAAGAAAGCGAAACAGCCTTATTGCTGATATGGAGAAAGTTTAGTGGTCTGGATAGAAGATCAAAACAGCCACGACACTCCCTTAAGCGAAAGCCTAATCCAGAGCAAGGCCCTAAGTCTCTTCAGTTCTATGAAGGCTGAGAGAAGTGAGGAACCTGCAGAAAAAATGTTTGAAGCTAGTAGAGTTTGATTGCTTCATGAGGTTTCAGGAAAGAAGCCATCTTCATAACATAAAAGTGTAAGGTGAAGCAGGAGGTCCTGATGTAGAAGCTGCAGCAAGTTATCCAGAAGATCTAGCTAAGATAATTGATGAAAGTGGCTACACCAAAACACAGATTTCAAGCATAGGTGAAACAGCCTTATATTGGAAGAAGAAGCCATCTAGGACTTTCATAGCTAGAGAAAAGAAGTCGATGTCTGGTTGCAACGCTTCAAAGGACAAGCTGACTTCTCTGTTAGAGGCTAATGCAGCTGGTGGCTTTAAGTTAAAGCCATTGCTCATTTACCATTCTGAAAATCCTCGGGCCCTTAAGAATTTTGTTAAATCTACTCTGCCTGTAATCTGTAAATGGAACAGCAAGGCCTGGGTGACAGCACATCGGTTTATGACATGGTTTACTGAATATTTTAAGCCCACTGTTGAGACCTACTGCTCAGAATAAAAGATTCCTTTCAAAATATTACTGTTCATTGACAATGTACCTGGTTACTCAACACGTCTGATGAAAATATGCAAGGAGATTAATGTTGTTTTCATGCCTGCTAACACAACATCCATTCTGCAGCCCACGAATCAAGGAGTAATTTTGACCTCAAGTCTTATTATTTAAAAAATCGATTCTGTAAGGCTATAAAAGAAAAAAAAAAAAAAAAGGCTATAGCTGCCATAAGTGGTATTCCTCTGATGGATCTGGGGGAAGTAAATTGAATATCTTGTGAAAAGGATTCGGCATTCTAGATGCCGTTAAGGACATTTGCGAGACAGGGCCAAGACAGAGAAATAGTCAGACGCTTCCTGTGATCCCTCTTACAACAAAGACCCGAAAAAAACAAGTGAATCAATTATATATATGACAAGCTAGGAACCCTGAGCATCAAAGGCAAAGTTAAGGAATTGAACTGAGTGATGGGAGAGGGAGAGACGGTGCAGAAGCAGCGAGGAGTTGCCAAGCCCCTGGCAGTGCCTCGACTCCGATTCCTTGGCACTTTCCTTGGTGCGATTGCAGCAGAGCTGATGGTAGTTTCCTGGGACATGGCAGCTTCGGTGAAAGAAGGCAGGCAGAGTGGCACACCCCAGACTCTGTGGCCTGTCTACAGAGGGGCTGGCTGAGGCATTTAGGAAGTGGCTGCTTCAGGGAAAGAGGGCAACTGAAGTGCCGGTACCCCAACCCCCTGGTGTGATGGCCACAGGACTGGCAGTGGAGTTTAGGACACAGCTGCTTTAGTGAAAGAAGGCAAGTGCGGGATGCAGCCCTAATCCCATTGAGCAATCTGGAGCAAAGGATAATGAAGAACATCAAAGACACAAGGTAAGTATGAGCTTGAGAGTCAAAATGGGCCACATAAATCAGAGACTACATCAGCCTGAGCCCAGAACTAGATGGTGCCTGGCTACAACTGATGACTACCCTGACAGGGAACACAACAGAGAACCCCTGAAGGAGCAGGAGACCAGTGGGATGCAGACCTCAAATTCTCATGAAAGGAACCAGACTTATTGGTCTGACTGAGACTAGAAGGATCCCAGAGGTCATGGTCCCCAGACATTCTGTTAGCCCAAGACAGGAACCATTCCCAAAGCCAATTCTTCAGACAGGGATTGGACTGGACTATAAGGCAGAAAATGATACTGATGAGGAGTGAGCTTCTTGGATCAAGTAGACACATGAGACTACGTGGGCAGCTCCTGTCTGGAGGAGAGATGTGAAGGCCGAGGGGAACAGAAACTGGCTGAATGGACACAGAAGTACAGAGTGGAGAGAAGGAGTGTGCTGTCTCATTACTGGGAGAGAAACCAGGAGTATGCAACAAGGTGTACATAGGTTTTGTATGAGAGACTGACTTGATTTGTAAACTTTCACTTAAAGCACAATTAAAAAAAAAAAAACATTCGCGATTCATGGAAGGAGGTCAAAGTATCAACATTAACGGGCGTTTGGAAGGAGTTGATTCCAACCCTCATGGATGACTTGGAGGGGTTCAAGTCTTCAGTGGAGGAAGTAACTGCAGATGTGGTGGAAATAGCAAGAGAACTACAATTAGAAGTGGAGCCTGATGATGTGACTGAATTGCTGCAATCTGGTGATAAAACTTTAACAGATGAAGAATTGCTTCTTATGGATAGTAAAGAAAGTGGTTTCTTGAGATGGAATCTACTGGTAAAGATACTGTGAACATTGTTGAAATGACAACAAAGGATTTAGAATATTACATAAACTTAGTTGATAAAGCAGCAAGCATGGTTTGAGAGGATTGACTCCAATTTTGAAAGAAGTTCTACTGTGGGTAAGATGTTATTAGACAGCATTGCATGCTACAGAGAAATACTTCATGAAAGGAAGAGTCAGCCCATGCAGCAAACTTCATTATTCTTATTTTGAGAAATTGCCAACGTCACCCCAACCTTCACCAATCCTGATCAGTCAGCACCCATCAACATCAAGGCAAGACGCTCCACCAGCAAAAAGATTACAACTTGCTGAAGGCTCAGATGATGGTCAGCATTTTTTAGCAATAAAATATTTTTTAATTAAGGTATGTACTTTTTTTTTTTTTTTGATATAATGCTATTGCACTCTCCGTAGACTACAGTATAAATGTAACTTTTATATGCACTGGGAAACTAAAAAATTTGTGTCACTGGCTTTATTGTGATACTTTCTTTATTGTAGTGGTCTGGAACTGAACCTACCAATATCTCCAAGGTATGCTTGTATTCAAGTTATGTTTTGGGTGAAATACACTGAAAACACACATCCTTGATGTACCTTATGACCCACGGTACAAATAAGGATCAGTTGCATTTTTTTTGTTATTTGGGATTCTGACCAGTGAGATAACCCCTGTAAGGATATTTATGGTTTCCTTTTTGTGTGTGTGTTATTGGGTAGGTACACTTTTCAGAATTAGGTAATATTCAAGTGAAAGACTTATTTTTAGGTGAAATACAGTATAAGCGCAGGTTGCAGCATCCTTGACGTACCGCATGTACATTTCTTGCAATTGTGAAGGATCTGGTCTCTGAGCTGTAAGTACTTGTTTTGCAGTAAGAAGTAATTTATTGCAATGGCAATGTTCTCACTATAGTGCTTCCTTTAGAGGCGTTAGTTTTACGGAAGCTGAAATTATGCAGTATCTCCCTTTGTGTGTTGTCATATTGGTTTTGAGGCTCTGAAAGGTTGGAAATCATTTACCTGCTAGGACCACCAGAAGGTGATGCAGAGAATGTAGCCCTAAGAACAAGGAGGCTCGTATATCAATTATGTGCAGCCAGTGTAGGATACCTTTATGTGTTACCCGTGTTTTCCAAAGTTTCGCTCAGTGAAAAAAAATTGATGAGACAGAATGGTTTTTCCTTGCCTCATTCTACCTATGTTACCTCTAGTGTTCACTGGTATATATGTGTATCTCATAGTATTTAAATTAAACCATTTTACATAACGAAAGATTACCAACACTGAATGCTTCAGTATGCATTCCATTAGTGAAAAAGTATTACATCATCAAAAAATAACAAACAAAATCATTTGGTCATAAAAACCAAGCTCATTGCTGTCAAGTTGATTCCGACTCATAGCAACCCTCTAGGACAGAGTAGAACCGCCCCCATAGGGTTTCCAAGGATCGGCTGGTAGATTTGAACTGCTGACCTTTTGGTTAGCAACTGTAGCTCAGCATATGTCTTAACCACTGCACCACCAGGGCTCCTAATTTGGTCATGAAAGGGCTGAATCAGTTTATAAAATTTTCTTTATAAAAGAGCTTTCTAGAAGAACAGCCTATAGCACGCAGCTCATCACTCCTTGTGCAATCAGACTCTCCATTGTCTTCAGAGAGAGGTCTCTGCCTTACAGGCCTGGTGCCTTTAATGGGTGAGTAGCTCCTGAAAGAAGCATTGTGACACCTAGATGCAGAGTTCATTGAAGCTACCTGTCTGAGGAGCCGTCATTTGTTATAGCATGAGAGTAATATCAGAATTTCCTGGAAGTCAGTCATCACAGGAAATTATCAGCAATTCAGTTTCCTTTTTGCGTTTACTTCAGCCTTGAGGGTAATCAGAAAAGATTATAGTCTCTTTTTCAGCTTTAATATCACTGAAATATTCTTCTCACTGAGAGTATGATTGGTTTCCAGAGGCCAGCTTTTAACTCCAACTTCAGGAAGGCCAATCACACTGTAGTGAAAGCTGCCAACAATTAATATTGTGATATCATTCTGTTGTGAGGCAGAGGTTGATGATTCCTGACTAATTAGACTAAATTTTTTAAAATAAAGTGACATATAAGCTTCTCATGTTGTGAGATGTAAGTGTTTGTCTGACTTTAGTGGAAGTGTTAGAGGTTCGGAAGAGGCAAAAGGGTAGATAAAAATTTCAAATGAGTGTTGTCAAGACTTTGAAAGGTCCAAGCATCTTGATAGGCTGAACTTCAGAATAAAAAAAAAAAAAGGAAAAACCGAACATGTTGCCCTGAAGTTGATCCCGACTCATAGTGACCCAATAGGACAGAGTAGAACTGCTCCATTGAGTTTTCAAGGAGCAGCTGGTGTATTCAAATTGCTGGCCTTTTGGGTAACAGCCGAGATCTTAACTACTGTGCCAATAATTCAGAAACATTTCTGAAAATCTTTACTAAAACTACTCCGAGTAAAAATTTTCAGAAATATTCCTGAATTATTCTTTCTAATCTGACATTACAGCCTCCTAATATTAAAACTTTTCATGAACGTTACTAAAGGATTTGGCATGTTTCATGACAACTTGCTATGTTGTTCACGTAGGTTTTTCTCCATTGCTTCATTTAGAAATCTTGATGCCACATCTATGGCCAATATATAAGCAAACTGGACACATTTTTAACCTGGTGATTTCATTTGCTATATTCCATTTTCCTTTGGTATATGGTTTACTCTATTCAGAACGTATACAGAGAGTGTTTTGTGTATATTTAAAACATATTTGATGGATAAAATAGAGTTTTGCCTAGAAGTAACTATATATTTCCTTACCAAGAAAAAAAAAGGAAGACAGTTTAGTTTAAACTACTTTTGCTTTGAACTGTAGCCTTCTTGCCATCATGTAAAAAATAATGATAAATCAAATCGACAAATGTTAAATGTCAAGCTGTACCATTAACAGAGACTTATTCAATAAAGCAATTATCACTGCAGAGAGCACAGTAAGGAACTTTATTTAAGATCTTCATTTTACTTTCACAAGTATTCTATATTTTATGTAAGTGCAGGGACAAACTTGAACCAAATATGTCTTCTTCTGAGAAGACCTAATACTCATACACATACATACAAAAGGACAATAGAAAGAGGAATATATGATGTAAAATTTATTTTACATCTCCTGTGCATAAAATCACCCAGGGATTACTTTCCTAATTAAACCTCTAACATGTTAAGTGTGTCAAGGTGAGCCTGCAGGAGACAGAGGACCAATAGTATCAACACTGATATAGCCGTGACACCCTTGGATGGGGCTTAGAAACTGGAGACAGATAAAATACAGAATGCCCAACACAAGTTGAATTTCAAATAAACAATGAATTATTTTTAATATAAGTATTTCCCTTGCAATGTTTGGTACATACTGATACTAAAAAAAAAAAAAAAAAATTATCTGAAATTCAAATTTGACTACGTATCTTGTGTTTTTATTTCCTAAATCTGGCAACTCTAGCAGGAGACTTGAGTTCTTGTCTTATCTGAGGAGTCTTAACCAAGTCACAAAAATTCTTCAAATCTGTGTCCTCATTTTCAAGTGAGGAAGCTGGATGAAAATCAGTGGTTCACACATCAGTAGGCCTGGGACCTGACCTACTGGTTTTAACCAGAACTCAGTTTTTAGTGTTTTATTGTATTGAGTTCTTAGTTAGGATTTGGTTTTGGGGTGGGAGAAAGTTTCTGGGACTAAAACTGAAACAGACATATATTTAAGTTTGAAAACGTCGATGATCTCTGCCATTTTACCACTGCATAATAAGAGTGTGGCTTTGAGGAGTAAAAGTCCAAGATGTTTAGGGCTGGGTATTTCAGATTTGTTGCCTTGCATTGAGCCTGTGGGAGTGAGCCTCGCCAGTTGTCATGTTTCTTCAAGGATAAGAAATGTGTTGTCTTCCATTTGGGGAAAAATGTTTTATTTCTGCTTTGTTTTGCAGAATGAAGAGTGTGTCCAAACAGGCCCAGATTTCTAGTTTTGCACTTGTTTCTGTCTGGTGGAGCTTTCCTTCTGTCTTATACCTTTTTAATTTGTGTCACGGACCTGTTTCGCCTCAGCATCAGGATATATCTGATTAGTTACTGAACAGCCTTTCAAACTTAGCTTTGACAGAATGGTTTTGAAAGGATGTCAGTTAATGCATTTGGCTGTTCAGGAGGTGTATTGATTTTTAAATCAAGAAAGCTCATTACTTCCCAAGTCTCCTAGAAAGCCCTTGTAAGATTTTTTTAGTCCATGTGCCAGGAAACAGGCAAACACATACTTTTTTGGATTTGGAGGTTTAGCATCAATGGTTTTTTTTAAATGACATCTGTAAGTATGAGCAAGTAGTCTTTGGTTACTTGTACACCATTTTTTTCCTCCTAAAAATAAAGAATTCTATTTTTAAAATTATATATGCATTAAATATATATAACCAAAAGCCCTGCTGCCGTCGAGTCAATTCCAACTCATAACAACCCTATAGGACAGAATAGAACTGATCCACAGAGTTTCCAAGGAGCAGCTGGTGGATTTGAACTGCCAGCATTTTGGTTAACAGCCAAGCTCTTAACCACTGCATCACCAGGGCTCCATATATTTTTCTGTCTCTTATCTTTGGCACCAAACTTTATGTTATGAAAATTTAATCTGTGGATGAGTTTTAGGGATTGTGTTCAAGTCACTAATTTAAAAAAGAACAAAAGGGGAGATCAAGAACTGGGTTTGTTTTCTTTCTCAGATCTTGGCCTATCCTTCCAAACTTCAGAATAGGTACCGTCTTCAAATGTGCTATGGAATAATCACTTCTCATGACCTAGCCTCAAATTATCTTATTTAGTATTTTGCACATTTATTGAAAAACTATTCTCCAACTCGTATCTCTTAAATGAAGTATTTCGCGTTTTATCTTACACTAAGGAGATACGATACTAAATAACATAGGAAACACACAACAATGTCCTTCAGGTTCTTTCGGTGAAATAGTTCCCATTCTCCTCGTTCTGAATTGTGTATCTGGCCAGCTTTGTTGGTATTTACCTTTCTGTGAAGCAGTTCATTGCTAGCGATGTATGTCTCAGGCTGTTTGTTTGTTTGGAAACATAAATACGTCTCACTGAGAAATATAAAGTGTAAATTGTTCGAGGGCAGCAACTTCCCTAGACAAAAAGCGTTAACAGTATTTATTATCAATTTGTTTCTTTTTCAGGGCTATTAACATTCACAATAGAGCTAAATTTTTAATAATTACCTAAGGGTTGTTTTTAATTTTCCTTGAAATTTTTGTATTTTTTCTCATTTTCCCTTAAATGGGCCTCTAACAATTTCATATGAACTCTATTTTACCTCATCATCTTTCAAATCTATATGCATACATTGGCCAAAAATTATTTTTATTTTTTGGAAGAATGAAACCTGAGTATTGGAAATAAAATGAAAAGTGTTTCAAGAATTATCTTTGCATCGTGATGGAAAAACACCTCTCTCCTAATGGTTTCCAGTCACATCAAGGCATTAGTATGTTCAAGAATGGAAACAAATAAAGTAACGCACTGGGTTTACTTAGGAGACATAGTTCGGCTCATTACCTTAATGCTTTTTCCCCACATCGAAAGCAGCAGTTGCAGTTGAGTGTTAGGGTAGGCTGTGACCTCTTCTAATAGATTAACTAGTTATACCTTTCAATCTGCATTTTTTTTAAACCTGAATATTGGTACTTTTGGAATAGAATTTTAATTTTTTAGTTTCTTCATCTAAAGTTTTATTGGAATATTAACACCCAAAATATTGTTGAGTGTGTGTGTGTCAATGACAGCTAGTGAACATTCAGTTAAGTCCCATGCCCATTACAGATATAAACTGGAAATCTTATTTGTTAACCTGAACATTTTGAAATGCTCTTTGTGGTGGCTTCTTAAATTACCCAGCGGCATAACTACAGCTTTGCTGCATCACTCTTGATCCCTAGCAGCATGGAAAATTACCAAGCATGTGGAGCCAGCCAGGAAATGGAACATTTTACATTTGTACTGACCATATTTGTTGCATACAAGGGCCTACTGTCCGAGTTGGACATTCGGCAGCAGTTAGGTACACAGATCTAATATTATAGCGTCTCCTATTAGCAAAACAACTGCTGTCTAATAAAGAGCTTTAAAATTATTTTACTCAGAATAGTTTAAAAAATTATCCTTCCAAAAATATTACTGGCTTTTCCCTAAAGAGAGGCAGACAGTGAACTACATATCCATTTGCTTTTCACTCGAATACTAGCTGAAAGATTAGCATTTTGAACTTACCCAAAGGCACCTTGGATGATAGGTCTGGCAAGCTGCTTCTGAAAGGTCACAGCCTTAAAAACCCTATGGGGCAGTTCTGTTCTGCACACATGGGGTCTGGGGTTGCCATGTCAGAATCAACTGATAACAGCGCCTCCCCTCTTTAAGGTTCTGAAAGCATTAAGGATAAAAACACTATTTTGTTATAGTATCTTCACAAACGACTGTAAGATCTTAGACAAAATATGTACTTGTTTATAAAACAAAAGAAGTAACTCGGGGTTGTTTTCCTATTTGCTAACGAAGCACTAAGCCAACCACACTGGGTGGGTACAGAAACTCACTAGGATGCACTCCACACGAGACATGTCTACTAGCACTTAGAACTCATGCTTAGAGAACTTCTCTATAATGTAGATTACTTTCATTTCCCCTTCTTCCTGGGGATAAATGTGATCATAGTGTTGAGTCTGAGATACAGTTGTTTTCTTGGTGCTTCATAATTGAAGAATATCCACTGCAGAGATCTCACAGACCACTTTGAAAGCATGCTCCTTAATCTGCAAGCTTTACTCATTGTACGATTCTGAATTCTTTATCAGCTTCCCTAAATCAGGGGAATACTTGGAATAGTTTTACATAAAGAACTATCTGAATCACAGTAGTATCAGGAAACCATGATGTGTTTAGGGGTTATCTGTTTTAAAATATTGCTTCTTTCCTATTCTCTTGTTTTATTTTTTTCTTGGTACTTACCGCACTCCACAAATACCTTATTTATTCTATTAGCTTTAGAGGCCGATCCCCTCAACTAGAATTAGGGTTTTTGAAGGCTTGTTCTCACTGTATCTCCAACTCCTAAGACAGTGCATGGTAAGTACTTAATGAACATTTGGTAAATAAATAAACTTTCAGGAAAATACTGTAAGTCTATGAACGAATTAGAAATCATATCCATAAAAGTGTGATGTGTTGGAAAGGGGCAAAAATTTCCATGGATAAAACCTCATATACCAATTTATATAAAACACAACCTCTAAAAAGGTTGCATCTTTTCCTATCAGAATAGTCTAGAAAAGGAACATTAATTTTGTGGCAGAAACACTGGAAATGCAGACTTTAGTTTCTCTTTCAAAATAGATCACAGAACGTTTTCTCCTTATTTTAGTCATCCTCTTTGTCAATGAAATATACCATTTTGGTTGAAGAATTCCAGAGCTTCTCAAAGAGGGCCTGACAATCTGGAATTTGAGTCAGAAATATCAAGCTTTCTAGATGCATTCAAAAAATAATAATAAACAGAAATAAAAGGAAGTGTTTGGTTAGTTGTACCTTGCCCCCAAGAGAGAAAAAGGGATAAATTATTCCACCAGATCAATTTTTTAAATCCTCCTAACTGCTGAATGGAGGTGGTGCAGTGATTAAGAGCTCAGCTGCTAACCAAAAGGTCAACAGTTTGAATCTACCAGCCACTTCTTGGAAACCCTATGGGGCAGTTCTACTCTGTCCTATAGGGTTGCTATGAGTCAAAATTGACTCAGTGGCAACAGGTTTGGTGTTTTTAACTGTTGAGTGGAGCTCCAGTGTGTCTTCTTGACAAACCACTCCTTACATCCTTTCAAAATTAAAAAAAAGACCCAGTGCTTCACTCTGATTGGTTGCCTCATTTCTGGGCCAACTTCACTTAAATTTACTATAAGGAATACTGACCTCCAATAGATGGGACCCTGGAATAGTAGGAAAAGATGAAACCCTGGGTTCCATTTAATTGCTGCAGCAATCAGATACTGCCAATTGTCAACCACCCTCAAAATACTTAGCAGCCTACCACATTTTGATAAAATAAACAATGACAGCTTTTTTGGGTCTGGGACTTAGATACAATGTGATTTGTCTATTATTTTCTGAAGTGTGTGTTGTGTTACTTTCACCTCTATACCAACAAGTCCTGAGTGAGTGGTTAACTTTTTGGTGGGGTAATGATATCCCAATGGAAGAGGGACACGGTGTTGTTGCTTGCAAGGTACAGTCAATGTGCAGTTTCAGCAGAAAACTGGAGGTTCTTAGGGAAGCACCTTTCCAGACAGTCAGCCCTTAGTTTAGTCAACAGTTCGTGAAGAGAGGTACATGCCGTTTGTCTTCCCTTCAGCGGCAATGAAGGCGTTCAGGCAGGCCCTGTCAGGTGCTCTGGGTAGAAGAATGCAGTATGAGCATGGCAAGTCCCAGATTTTACATATCCCAGGTGGAAAAATGCAGATCTCATGGTAGCATGCCTTCCCAGTGTAATGATCCATATGGTTGATTTTTATTGAGCCTACTGATTTGATATCCAAAATAATAAAAAGTTGTATTATGATTGAAATAAGTTTGCTAACGATATATGACTGTTGTACTTCTTGATCTTTGAGAGAAGAATTTATGTTTTTAATGGTCATTTATCTGTTTTGTTTCTATTTAATTTTTCAAGGATTTGCAAAAAGCAAAATAGTAATATATAGGCATGTAGTCAGAGTATTTAAATATAAAAGGCAAATTTTTTTTAAGTAACTTTAAAGAAATATTGATCTTCAATGATGCAGCTATCACTTCAAAATGTCACTTCATGAATATTTGAAGTTCTAATGAGGCTCTATTGTCACATTCTGTTGTATAAATGCAATATGGAAAAAGGAAGGGATAAAAAATAGTTCTTTTATATTACTGTAATTCGATAATATCACAGTTAAAAAGTTGATGATTTGCCAAACTTCCAGAAAGCCCTAAGTCACCAGGGTTTAGTAGCCAAAGTCTGTTTTACAGTAAATCTAGGACAGGTGCAAATGATGAATGCCACCTGGTAAAGTGTAATCTTTAAATATTCCTGGAATTTTTTTCTCATGCTTTTTTTTTTTCTGTTTGCAAACCAAACATTTACAATGGAGAGAAAGGGGAGGACAGCCCAATTTTTTTATTTATGCTTTTCCTGAAGTTATACAAGAAGTTATCCTAAGAATATCATAAGTGGGCCAGAAGGGAGAAAACAGAGTCTCATTTCGCCAGGGAACTTTCACTTAAGCATGAAGTAGACCTTATTTGAGATGGCAGCTGCCCTCCCTGACACAGATGTTCTAGGATACACCCATCCTTCTTCCCAACCACACCCTACAGCAGTGCTACACATGGTACCCATCATCTATGTGTATATTCCTTTAGCAGGGAACAGTATGGGCAGAGTTAAGAGCTCAGGCTCTGGACACCTGCCTGAGTTGGAACTGTGGCTCCAGCACTCAGACTCGAGGTGACAAGTTTTTGAACCTCTCAAAGCCTTGGATTCCTCATCTATAAAAGGAGGATAATTATAGTATCTGACACATGTGATGGTAGAGACTCCACAAGCTAATCCCTTAATACAGTTCTGGCCCATACATAGTAAGAGCTTTGTAAGCCTAAACTGCTATTATTATGATGTTCATTGGTGTTATTACAAAGCTAGAAAAGGGAATATAAAAGCCAGTATCCCTGGGAGGATAATACACTGAAGTCACCATTAAAGAGAGGACCCTGGAGCTTAAAGTGTGAGAAAAATCAGAAAAAGAGGAAAGGACCAAACTGTAGGGGGTGGAGAAGAGGAGACGGACCTTTACATGCCTTCTCATGCCTCATTATTTTGCTTGATGAATGTTTCTTTTCCGAGTCTCCAGTTAAGTAGGGTGTGTACTATCTTTTCTACTTTTTTAACCTCTAAAACTATGTACTTCCTTTTGGTTGACTCATCTACCCATATAGGCCAGGACAGCATCTAAAACATACAAAAAAACAAATGTATTGCTGTTGAGTTCATGTATCTTAGATACTCTCCTCTGACAGCATTCATCCTACCTTTAGTGAAGGAATGCAGTGTGTTTCTTTTCCCTGTGGCTAGGTTTTACTTGCAGCTACATATTTTTACACGATTGCTTACACTGTGCAGATGTAAATTACTTTTTGGTATGCTCACTGAAAGTAATGATCTTTAAAAAAAATCGCACAGATTTGTAGTCCCCATAATTTTGGTAGACACAACAAAGAGATCTGTTTGTTCTTATTCTGATACTGAAAATATAATAGATGGTGTGATAGGGCCAGCTTCATTACTTCATCTTATAAGGACTATAATATAAAAGTTAATTTGCCCATATGTAGCCTCCAATTACCTCCTCAATTCCTGGTAGCAACGGCAACCCCATCTTTCATTTTTATTACGTACCTGTTAATTGGACTAATGGGTTTTGCTTTTCATTTCTACATAATTTTTATTAGAAAAAGTGGCAAGTGTTAACTCTTACTGCTTTCCAGTTAATAAGCGTTTTAAGGTTTTTAATCAGAGATGAACAAAGAAAATGGATTTTTTAAATAAATTTCATACTAGTGTGCTTGCTAGATTCAAAATTCCAGATGACTACTTCTTTTACTTTTTTAGAAAAGAAGAGGCTTATTTGGGACCAATAAATTCTGCCAGGTAAGGAATGTTGGTAGCTAGAGCTGTGCAGTAGTTTTCTTTTCTTATAAAAAAAGCTTCTGTAAGTTGTAGTATTATTTACCAATCAGTCATAATTTTTTCAATCCATGAAGAGCTTTCTTTTGCAATGTGAACTAACATGAGCTAATTTTATATGACTATGTAATAAGGCATTGTTTTCATTTAAAAGTTATATAACATAAAAATTTTAAATGAAGATTTTTGAAAGCATCTGTTTATTTTTAACAGTCAAATGTCTAGGAAATGCCAATTGAATCTTTGAAAATGAGAATTTGTGGTGTGATTTCAATACCTTCACTCTTTATTCTCACCTGAGTATTCTATATATGAAATTATTATGATATAGATACCTACTTTTTATGATACTAAATTGAATCACTTGCATGTATCACATTTCAGAATTTATGAGAATGTTTTTATTCATACCAAATATTTTATTCATCCTGAAAACTGGCGATTGAATAAAAGAATTACTGTTGATTTAGTTACACATAAAAATCTCATTATAATTACAGAGAACTGATGTTGCATTAGTGGAGGAAAAACATTAAACCTAATGTAAGTTAACATTGCAGTTATTATTTTTATTTAGTTCATAGAGTATTGTAGGAAACCAAAAATGAAAATTCAGGATTTTATCACTTTATACTAAAGTATATAAATATATGGATATCTGACAACCTTCTCCATGGTACTGACAAGTCTGTATCCCACTGAAATGACTCAAGTATTTGTAGTTACTGCATCAGATGGCAAATACTCAAAACATCAGCTAAACAGTGTCTGTTTCAAGGTAGCAAATGAATTGGCAAATGGAACATTCTTTTTCATATCATTAAAATCTTCTTTCAACTATATTATGTCCCTTCAAATGTATTTGAATAAGAAATATAATCATAGAATTCCATGATAAACAGCAGAAGAAGATAAAAGAGATCTAGACAGGAGGAAAAAAAAAAAGTGGATCTCTTGCTAGAATGTCTATAAGGAAATAGAGAATCAGATGGACAATGAAGAAGATCTTTTCCAAGTGAGAAACATGGGGGAGAAAGCTTCGATATGATTAGTGGTGAGTAGGCCAAAGGATGGAAAGGCAGCAGGAGTTAATGACAGGTGACAAGGAAAGGGTAAGAGGGCTGTGATGGTTTAGTTGATTTTATAAGGACCATTAGAATTAAAATATAAACCAGAAAAGCCAATGCCGGTGAGAGTTTCTAAAGAAATGTCTTTAGTTTGTACTCAGAGAGGAATGGCTGAGAACTGGCCTGCCTTTACTTTTGGAGTGCTCAGCCTCAGTTCCCCTTAGGGGATGGAGAGCTCTCAGCCTTGGGAATATGGAGGGGATATTTTCAGGCTGATGTGGTGCAAATGTGACATTTGAGCAAAATAAAGCTGGACGAAGGATCATTTGAAAAAAAATGTGGGCACCTAATGATTTCAAAAATTTTAAGAGGATGTTTATATTCGAGGGTGGTGTTGGGACTGTCAACAAGTATCTTGGTTTACTAAAAATTTGGAACTAGATTTTCATCAGGTTTATCTTTTGTCTCAGTGTTTCCATATTGTGGTATGGGAATAGCCAGAATATGTACATTTATTTTAGGTGATGCAAGTTTTCATTTTTAATGTTAATTTTCAATATATCTATTGAAATGAGTAATAGGGAAGAAAGTAAGTAGTACATTGAAACTGATTTCACAAATATCATTGCTGAAGCTTTTAAGAAGTCAATTTTAATTTGATTTAAAGAAAAAATGTTAATTATAATAATAGATATGGGTATGACACAAATAAAGAGGCACACAGAAAACTACTGTTTGGGAAATATTCATATAGTTTTAGCCAGTGTAGTTCACACATCCCCAGATGTAAAGTATTTTTCAGAGCCTGAGAACAGAAAATACCTCAGTAAAATGCCCTTGTTTTTTAACTTTGCAAAACAATGTGGTTCTTTCATCCCATCAACATAGTTAAGCTATTTTATTTTTAAGACTGTCCAAATTGACTTACCATCTCAACTCTCAAGAAATATAGTTTTATGTTTTCCAAATAGATAGATGACATCTAAGCATATGCACTTGTGAGTAAAATAAAAAAGTAACTAGGGTTTTACGGTCTGACCTTTGAGATTTCCTTTGCCCCATGGAGGGTTTTTTTCTTTATTCTCATTTAATAAAATTTAATACAATCGATTAATGGCCTTGAACAAAATGAATCCCCAGATTTTCTAGTAATGATATTATATGTTTAGTAGTCAAACATAATACTCTCGTAATACTTTTTGTCTTTTACTTTTTAAATTATCATACATAAAGTTGACTTTTGTGGGGGGTGTGTAATTCTATGAATTTTAGCATGTATAGATTTGTGTAACCACCACTATAATAAGGACAGAGAACAGTTCTATGACTCCAGAAAACCCCCCCTTAGCATTTTTTCATTCCTGTTATAAGTGTCTGAAACCGCCATAACTGTTCTTTATAGTGGGAATACATTTTCTCTTAAACATGTAGCAGAAGATAAGCTGCCTTACTATTCCATAATCCTGCAATCCACCCTCTTTTCTAATGTTTTTAAGTTCTAATTTTTCACTTCATTGACTTATAATCATGATTGGGGATGGTATTCATTTCTCATCTCTGTATAACGTCACCAACTAATCCAACCCTAAACTCAGGCGATTTCCTAGACAACGGTGTTAGTGAATCTGTCCTTGTTCCTGTTACATCTGTTTATAAGTAACACTTTGTTCACTGTCTGCATTGCTTTTTGAACTGCCAGTTGTCTGATGTTAATGCTGGAGGTTATTATCTGGAGTTTACAAGAGAACCACTGCTGTGTCTCTCTTTTTATGGGCTCTGCGGATAGGAGTCTTTCTTCTTCCAGGCATTTTAATGGCTTCTTGCCATGCTTTTTTTATGGTTGAGTACTTTCATCACTGTATATTTCTCTGAATATGAACAGTATATGCAAACCAAGGGGGGGAATATCACAGGTTACAAGTCAAAACTTTCCTTGATCGATATTTAAACCAGGGATGCATATTAACCAATCTGCTATGTGCATTTGAGTATACAGTTGTGACATACACTTCCAGTAGAATGAATTTCAACCTATAGTACATGAAAGATAAATTATTTTAAATAAAGAGTAATATTTTATCTGTTGTGATATGTGAGCCTGTCATTTATGACTGCTATAAATCTGAAATTAAGAAGTTTAAATATATGTTTAATCTGTAATAATTATTATTGAGAGATCGTTTGAGACTGTCTTAAGTATTATCACCTCATATGGGGAAAATATTAGTAAGTTAATTATAGCCCTGGATTTTAAGTTTTCTTGTTTTATGATTCTTTTAAGGTTTTTCTTAAGGCTCCTTAGATAGATATGGAGCCTTGGTGGTGCAGTGGTTAAGAGCTCAGCTGCTAACCAAAAGATCAGTTTGAATCCACCAGCCACTCCTTGGAAGCCCTATGAGGCAGTTCTACTCTGTCCTATAGGATCACTATGAGTCGAAATTGACTTGACAGCAACAGGTTTGGTTTTGGGTTTATATAGATATTAGATCTCTTTGAAGTGGTGATTCTCCTGTATCTTTTGTTTGTTTTATGATTTCTAACCATTTTTTGTTTTGTTTTATTTTTGTTATCTTTTGTTTTTAATTCCTAGCGATAAAACAAGCACATCGCTATTGAGTGAAATTCATTTTTTGCATGGACTGGGTACTAAAGGGAAAGCCACAGGGAATAATATAACTGCTTTTACCTGCTCACACTACTGTCTGTATTTTGAAGTTATAAATTGACTATTTTATCATTTGCTCCTCAGATGGATCCTGTGCAAAAAGCAGTCATAAACCACACATTTGGAGTGTCCATTCCCCCAAAGAAGAAACAAGTTATTTCTTGTAATGTCTGTCAGCTTCGCTTTAACTCAGATGTGAGTATTACCTTTTCATTGCTGTCTGTAGTTTGTCAAGCTGAAAGTCTGATTGATCTGAATATGGACATGTCTTCATGTTTATATACTTTCTAGCAGCTACTCTTGTTGGCAGCCCACTTGTTTCAGTGTGCCAGATTTCCAAGGGATTGGAATGCTAGAAACTTGAGCAATGGTTTAGATGGAAAATATAAAAATTAAAGCATTCCTCAGTATAATCACCCTCACCTGCCATTTTAAATTCAATCATACCAATTATATTTGCTTGTTAAAAATACTTGAATAACAGAAAATATTTTTAAAAGGTTTAAAAATACAATGAAAAAAATGCAATGAACAGTGAAAAAAGCGATTGTTATTACTCATGATATCAAATGGCACATACCATATATGGGCCAAATCTTGTTAAATACCTTAGAAAATAATATAATATACACTATGCATTTTCCCAGAACATGGTAAAAAGAGGGAAAACTTTACAAATTATTTTATCTGGCCAGCATAACCATCCTGCTAAAAAGATAACAGTATCTTTTATGAAAAAAGTTTTTTTTAACCTATAAATAAAATAATAAATAGGAAAGCAAAATAAATAATATTGCGGTCTTTATAATACTCAATGACAAAGTAAGGCCAATGACCAATGCGAATCTGAAAGCTGCATATACTGTGTGTCTTAGCCATCTAGTGCTGCTGTAACAGAAATAACATAAGTGGATGGCTTTAACAAAGAGCAATTTATTTTCTCACGGTAAAGTTGGCTAAAAGTTCAAATTCAGGGCATCAGCTCCACGGGAAGGCTTTCTCTCTGTCGGCTTTGGAGGAAGGTCTTTCTCGTCAATCTTCCCCTAGACTAGGAGCTTCTCTGCACAGGAACCCCAGGTCTAAAGGACACGCTCTGCTCCTGGTGCTTCTTTCTTGGTGCTTCCCTTTCCTTTTATCTCTTGATAAAATGTGGTACAGGCCACACCCCAGGGAAACTCTCTTGGCATTGGATCAGGGAGGTGACTTGAGTAAGGGTGGTGGTACAATCCCACCCTAATCCTTTTAACATAAAATTACAATCACAAAATGGAGGACAACCACTGAATACTGGGACGCATGGCCTAACCAAGTTGATACACACATTTCTGGGGGAACATAATTCAATCCATGACACTGTGTTATATATCCTGAGTCACTCAACCTCAGAAGCTATTTCCCGAAGAGCACTTCACAGGCTTAATGTTTTTTTTTGGAAATGCTGAAATAGTCTACATTGGAAACATAATAGAAGTTATAGTCATTGAAAAAGGGGAGATATGTTTATCGTGAATTTATAGATTTGTATTCAATGCAATTTCAATTAAAAGCCCAAGGGAAGAAAAAATTTTTTTTCTGATAAAATATTTCTGAAGTCCATATTCAAGAATTAAAATGTACCTAAACAAACAGAGATGCATTTAGTGTCATTCTTTGGAAGTCCCAGTATTGTCAAGATGTCAATTCTCCCCAAATTGATCCATAGGCCCAGTGCAATCCTGATTGAAATCCCAACCAGCTTTTTTGTAGAAATTGACAAGCTGATTCTTAAATATATATAGAAAAGCAAAGCCCTCTAATGGCCAAAACATTTTTTTAAGAAAGAACAAAGATGGAGGGCTCACATTTCTGATTTCAATACTTAACTATAAAACCTACAGTAATCAAGACTGTGGTATTGGTGAAAGAATAAACACATCAACCAATGGAACAGAATAGAGTCTAGAAATAGGACCATACCTACATGGTCAGTTGACTTTCAACAAATTTACAGAGGTAAATCAATGGAAAAAGTCTAGTCTTTTCAACAAATAATGCTAGAACAATTTTCTATCCATGTGTGGAACAAAATGAAACTTGACTCCTGCCTTACACAAAATATAAAAATTAATTCAAATGAATAATAGATACAAGTATAAACCTAAACTATAATATTTCTTTAAGAAAACATAGCAGAAAATCCATATGACCTTGGGCTACTCAGAGATTTCTAACATAGGAAATAAAAAGCATAAACGATGCAAATTTGATATATTGTACTTCAAAATTAAAAACTTCTCTTCAAATGATAGTTACAGTATTAAGAAAATAGACTGAGAGAAAATATTTATAAAATGCATATCTGTTAAAGGACTTGTATATAGAATATATGGATAACTCTTAGAACACAATAATAAATAATAAATGGATAAAAGATTTGAACACTTTACCAAAGAAGAAATATGAATGACAAATAAGCGCATAAAATGATGTTCAACATCATTAGTCATTAAGGAAATGCAAATTAAAACCACAATGAGATACTACAACACGTATTGGAATGATAAAAATTAAACAATCTAGTAATACCAAATGACATGGAATTTTCATAAATACAAATATAACTTTCATAAAGTTATATGTATATGTATATTTCCCATATGACCCAGTAACCCCACTTCTAAGTATTTATCAAAGAAAAATGAAAGCATATCTTCATACATACGTGCTGTTTATAGTAGCTTTATTCATATTTGCCCAAAACTGGAAATGACCCGAATGTCCATCATCTGGTAAACGGATAAGCTGTGGTACAGCCATACAATGGAATACTACTCAACAATAAAAAGTAATAAAGTACTGATACATGCTACCACATGGATGAACCTTAAAAGCAGTATGCTAAATAAAAGAAGCTGAACACATAGACTATATACCGTATGATTTCACTTATACAACTTTCTGGAAAAGACAAAATGATAGGGACAGAAATCAGGTTAGTGCTTAACAGGGCCTGGGGGTGGGTTAGGGAATTAACTACAAAGGGGCATGAGGAAACTTTTGGGAATGATGGAATATTCTATATCTTGATTATGGCGATGGTTACATAACTGTCTATGCTTGCCAAAACTCATACAGCTGTATACCTAAAAGGGGAATATTAACTGTAAATAAAGTATATCTCAGTAAACCTGATGAAAAAACAATGTGATACGATCTAAGAAATGTTTGAAAATTGAAGACAATCAATAGAGACTTAACTACTAGATATACCCACTAAAACCCACTGCTGTCGTAGACTATAATATTACAACTAGATTTAAGCTACAGTAATTAAAGGACTTTTATAAGAACAGGCAGAAAAATATAGAAATAGATTCAAGTATATTTAACAATTTTACTCAGTTATTATCCAAATTTCTACAATTATATGAAGAAATTAAAGCTTCTGTAGTTATGAATATGAAATGAAAAGGTTGACTACTTAACTCACCACTTATAAAGTTAATGCCCATCTGAAATCATGCTCCATCTTAACACTAGCATTCTCACCAGAGCAATGCCAGATGTTGAAAACATCTCATAATACATGCAAACAGGCTGAAAAGTAAAATTGTAAAATAAAATTAAAAAAAAAATCAATGAGAAGAAAAATATCCAAAGTTTATCCTCCCATAGATCCTCTTAGAATATGATCCAGGTCTTTTGCTCTATATTTTTAGTATTCCATCTGTAGAGAGGCAGCATGGTATAAAACATTGGATTGAGAGTCCTTGAACAAGGATTCAGATTCTGATTCTGAGCTTGGGAAATCATTTCACCACTGTGAGCCTCAGTTTCCTCATCTATAACATGACTTAAACGTAACCTTTGGAAGAACCATTTCAGCTCTGTGATTAAAAATAATTTTCATGGCATCTCTGTTATACCAGAGCATATTAACACCTCCATCTTATAGATGCAACAGCTAAGATCCAGAAAGGATGACTAAGAATTCTTTTTATTTGGGTAGTGTGTTAGGAGGGGACAATGAACCTTTTTTCTACTCCCTAGAAGAACTCTGGAGCCCTGGTGGCACAGTGGTTAAGTGTTTGGGTCCTCATCAAAAGGTTGGCAGTTTGAATCCACTAGCCACTCCTTGGAAACTCTATGGGCAGTCCTACTCTCTCCTATAGGGTCACTATGAGTCGGAATTGACTCTACAGCATCATGTTTGGTTTTTTTGTTTTATAGGGTTGCTATGAGTTGAAGGAAACCTTGGTGGCATAGCAGTTAAGTGCTATGGCTGCTAACCAAGAGGTTGGCAGTTCAAATTGGCCAGGCGCTCCTTGGAAGCTCTGTGGGGCAGCTCTACTCTGTCCTGTAGGGTTGCTATAAGTCGGAATGGACTTGACAGCAGTGGGTTTGGTTTTTGGTTTTTTATGAGTTGGAATCAACTCCAAGGCAGTGGGGTTTTTAAAAGAACTCTGGGAGTAGGTTCGCCTTTGACTTGATGTCAGCCATTTTCTTTGTATTTACTTGTAGGGACATGGACAAACGTGCACACACGAGCACGTGACCATCGGCTTCCTTGTCACTGCTCAAAAGCTCCACCAATAATGGAGAAAGAAATTAAATGTCTAAGTCATGCTTAGAGGCTCCTCAGTAAAGCCACAAAATCTGGATGGCAAATTTATAAGTGTGACATATACGTGTTCTCAGTGTTTAGTAATGGTGCTATAATCTGCATAACCGAGCTCTGAAACTGAGCATTTTTTATTTGGGGGAGAGTTTATTATTTTATAATTACCCTATTTACATTTTAATGTAAGAATTAAGAAGATGCTCATCCTTATTTTCTTTAATAACATTTGTAAATCAGCCTGAGACTAAATTGGCTTCACTCTTCAGTGTAGAAAATATGTTTATTGAAAAATCTGGAAGGCAGGTTTGCGCCGTAAACAGACTGTACTTTGCAGTTCTCCATTATCCATATAAAATGTACCAGGGCAGGCTTTATGGATTAAAATGCAATGTGACCTAGTTTAAGTGTCCTGTAGCCTCCTTTGTCTGGCTTTTATCATTTCAGTAGAGCTCCACTGTTGGAAAGCAAAGGCTGCAGCTTTATTTACACAATACGATGTTATGTAAATGAGCAAGCATTAATCACAAACATCTCCCAAATGAACCTTTACAAATTAACACCATTAACTTTGCCAGGGGGCAGGCATTGCAGTCCAGGAATAATATGTCTTTCCAACTGAGTTCCAGCCATTTGCACAGATGTGTACAGCACCCCAATCCCTAGTTTCCTCCTCCCCACTTTTTTTCCTTATGTGGTTTAAGCTGAGTGCTGAATGAGGTTGTCCTAGGCCTGAATACCTCTTTCTTCTCCATTGAATGAAAACACATTCAGTGAGTGCACTGCAAATGTAATATGGTCATAAATCGATAAGCCTAAATCTGAATCTTTACCCTTTAGCTACAAGTGCTCTTTACAAAGTTAAACCTTGCATGTTGTATAGTTGGTTTTAAATAAGACTCTTGAACTTGTTGGGCTCTCAGTTTTCGTACAAGAAAACCAGAACCTAGGGGTAACATGCTTTTTAAATCTTTTTAAGGGTAATATTTCTGTCTTTTGGCTAGGTTGAAAGTTGGCAGATCCCACATAATTTTAATAATTTCAATTCCTTGGAGAATAAAAGCAGGGGGATGAAGCAAACTGATTTTAATCAGCTTTTTACCCAAAATCAGGACAACTTGATTCTCTTGAATGTTTAAAAACAAAGCTGATCTTTTTTATTATCATTATTATCTCAGAACACAGATAATCATAAATACTCTTAATATATGATTGGGTCCCTTATGCTTGACAGACAAATGGAAGTAAGAGCACAATGGTCTTTTTAATCAACTTTTATATACTCTGATTCAGGGATTGACTCTAAAAATTTGGTACTCAGCATTAACACCCCAAATGATTAAGTGTTAGACTCAGTGTTTCTCATTGCTGACAACATAGGCTTTCATTACTCATTTGGAGCTAACCCATTTGATTTTTCAAATTTACAGTACTACCTTTCAAATAGCATCTTAAACTTTGAATGACTTGTAGTTCTCATTTTCTTTATTTTACCTTACTTTATAGTAGTTCTAGGTTTGTGATTTTGTTGTTGCTGCTGCTTGTCTTTGTATAGTTTTTTGGTTATCCATTATCCTTGTCTCTCATTTTTGACTCACTGTTCTTTTTGCTGTACTCTATTCTGTCACATCTCAAGATATACAGAGACGACCTCATGACATTTCATTGATTTGCATTAGACTAAGTAAAAATGGACGAGAAATTAAGGGTTTGCTTAGATGTTAAAACGGCCCGGTGATCAACCGCTTGTGTGAACATTTTTGAAGGTGACCTGACCCTCCTATTCTTTACTGTAAATCTCTCTGAATTTTTAGAAAGTGCAGTCACTCCAGATCAACCTTAATTCCCACATGACCGCAGTTAGTGTGTAATTGATAAGTCTGCAGTGCCACCTCCCTCCGTATTTTGCATCTTGTCATTTTAGTAGTTTCCATTTGAATAAGGTTGATACGTTGTGCCTTTCTGGGTCTTTCTGTATCTCTTTCTTTGGTTTTAATTCTATACCCATTTCCTGATTTCTTTAGCAGTTAATATAATGATACAATACAGATTCTCATCTGTCTTGCAAAAACAAACGTCCCCCACTCATCAGCTGCCACCTAGGAGGCCTCAGGACCATCTCTGCTAGAGGCCCTGGCATTCTCTGACATCCAGCAGAAATTTCAGCAGTCATAATCTTAGGGAGGAGCCACAACTTTGGGTCCCACATAAACTCCCTTTGCATGTGCCGGTGGCTGATTCTCCATCTCCTCTGGCCACCAGACCTAACTCCACTTCTCCACCAGCTGCCATGAGGCAGCAAGTCCCTGAAGCAGCTGTGGCTCCCTCCCTGAGAAATCAGAGTCCCGTTAGTCCCGTGTTTGAAGATGTCCCTTGCAGCAAAAGCAGAACAGGCACTCAGCTGCAAGGGCACCAACTTGAGTTTTTATGAAGAAGCCAGCTTTTTCTTTGCCATTATGTAACATTCTTCTAGGGGATTCCACTTTTTGCTATTGGCTGCCTAGTGCTTGCTTTTATCTCCAGGAATTCTGTCTGCATATTGACAGTGTTTCTCTTCCCCTGTCAAAACGTGTCCTCCTCTAAACCATCACGTGCCTCCTTCCTTTGTTCTCTATCTTTTCCCTCTCTTCTAACCCTTTCTTTTTTCTCTGGCACAAAAGTTTATACTAGTTTCTCTGCCTTTCTCGGACATTCATAGTGTCATTATTAAGATTTTTTTAGGTTAATACCTGGATCCATTGCTTTACATTTGGAGGTACTTCACTTGAATGGCACCTAGAAGGTTAAAGAAAAACATGCTGAGCATATTATTTGAAAATCTAGCCAACATACTATTAAATAAGTTCATCCTATCTTTCCTGAAAATTCAGATTTGATGGTATATTATCTGAACTGGTATGTCAGGAAAAACACTGAACATCCATCTTCCAATATTTGACCCACTCCACATCACCACGGTCACATATATCCAACAAATATGCACACACGTGTTCATTCTACAGATTAACTGTTCCCTCCTCTCATATGGAAACCCTGTGGCATAGTAGTTAAGAGCTACGGCTGCTAACCAAAAGGTCGGCAGTGTGAATCTACCAGGTGCTCCTTGGAAACCATATGGGGCAGTTCTACTCTGTCCTACAGGGTCGCCATGAGTCGGAACCAACTTGACGGCAACAGGCATGGTTTTTGGTTTGGTTTCCTCTCATATATTCATGTATAATCACTGCCTGCTACCCAAATGCATCTGCTCTATTTCTCTTGAAGTCTCTTGGGACATATAAAATCCACTGTTGTGGAAGTCAATTCCAACTCATAGCAACCCTATATGACAAAGTACAACTGCCCCATAGGGTTTCCAAGGCTGAATCTTTATGGGAGCAGACTGCCATACCTTTCTCCTGTGGAACAGCTGGTGGGTTTGAACCACCAACCTTCTAGTTAGCAGCCAAACACTTAATCACTATGCCACCAGGGCTCCTCTTGAGACAGATAGCAGCTCCTTTATTCATATATATTTATACTACATTTACCCAAAACCAAACCAAACCCAGTGCCATCTAGTCCATTCCGACTCATAGCGACTCTATAGGACAAAGTAGAACTGCCCCATAGAGTTTCCAAGGAGTGCCTGGTGAATTTGAACTGCTGACCCTTTGGTTAGCAGCCATAGCACTTAACCACTACGCCACCAGGGTTTCCATACTACATTTATATTTACATAATTGTATATATATTTTATATATACAATTACATATGAATTATGCATATATATATACGTAAAATTTGTTGTTTTTTTTAAAGAATTGGTGCTGGTAAAGTGTGAAACACAGAGCTTTAAAGAATGCTGGTACCTAGCCTGTTTTCACTTATGCTAAGAGTGGCTTCTCATTCAGAAACAAAAGAAGCCACAGAAATTGGTCCTCACTGAAAAGTGAGATTATGATGAGGGATTTGGGGAAAAAAGAACAAAAACAACTTAAACGGAACTCTGCAGTGGGTGATTAAATAAAGCGATACCACAGTGATAATAATTTCATTGCTGGATTGGGAACTGAAAAGCTAGTTGTAAAGTTTACATCTGCTATTAAAGAGTACAAATTATTATATAAACAAATAATTTTGCAAATTTGAAAAACTAACTGATTCTGTCAAGAAAAAAGGTACTGAAGAAAGATGGAATCAATAGCATCAAATGGAAATCTAGAAAATGATAGCCTGCTTTTGTCAAATATTTTACATTTTTCCCATAAATAAGACTATTTATATTGATTCTTAGGTTTGGAGGGTAGTGAACCAGATAGGAGGTAATTAAAAGCATAAATCTCAGGAGCTTGGGAAGGTAATTCTCTGCTTTGCAGACAGAGCTGACAAAATGATGAACATTTTTTGCTCCAACATGACAGAAATATAGCATGATTACAGGGAGTTGGGACATGCCGTGCTAAAAGTTTTGTTCGCTAGCAGCTCTTTAACAAAGCTCTTAACTAAAGTTTAGTTGCCTTTTTAGGAGCATATAATAGTTACTCATTAAATTAAAAAAAAAACGCTTCAAAATTAGCACTGTAATATAAATATGTCATAGTCTTCCTCAGCACTCCCTTATTTTAAATAGGCATTTGGCTGATTTAGGACTGATTTTAAGTTCATCACTGGAAAAAATAAGATTAGGATAGAAATGAAGTTTTAAAAAGTGAGTTTTATGACTTTTAAAGACACATCAGATCCTGTAATTAGTGGAATAGGGAAATTATGCAGCATACATAATATTTTTCTGGCTTTTCTTAAAACACAGATGCCTCACGTGATATGTTACTTTAGCTATTTATATGTGTTCAGTAATGTTCAAGGTTAGGATGATCAGCTTAATACGATACTGTGAAGAACAGTAAATACGGCTGTTAAAAGAAAGAATCATATCCACCCCTGCTTATCAGAATATATTCTCAATAGAAAACCATTAAGTATCTACAATTTGCCATCAAAAACTATAAGCTTTGGTGTATTTCCCTTACATGTTGGTTTGCATTAAACCAAACATTAATAAAGCCTTTTTTTAAAAAAATATTGTGGGTCTTTGTTTCTCCTTCATAATATTCCAGGGTTAGTTACTCTCTTTGTCAAAAGTAAAAGATTCCTAAGAGGCTTTTTGAGTCATTTTGTTGGTGATTTTGTTCATTTAAAAGTTGTCTTGAAGGGAAGGATAACTCAAAAGGAGGGTGAGAATGGTCGCACAACTCAAAGATTGTAATCTGTGTCGCTAAACTGTACATGTAGAAACTGATGAACTGGTGTATGCTTTGCTGTGTATATTCTCAGCAGCAACAAAATAAAATTTAGGGGAAAAAAGTTGTCTTGCCATTTGGGGGGTTGGGAGAGGCTGCTGAGAACTTGTATTTTTCTTCTTCACTTAGTATGGTTTTATTTAGTTAAGATTGGGTGCAGAATTCTTAACAGTAAGATAATATTTCACTCGATTTGTGTAGTTTTGGATTCTAAAGCTAAAAATTTATTCAACATGTAATTAAGAATCAGGTAGAATTTCTAGACTGAATACCTGTAGGCTTCCAAGATGATTAGTAGCTGGTTTAAAGTTTATATTCAGGCTTTATTTACAACATGCTCAGTTTCTTTTATTCTGTATGCTTGAGCGGGCAATTAGCTATTACTTTTACAACCTTTATGACAACAACAAAAAAAAGTATTATTTATGTAAGACAAAAACAAAAAAAAGCTGAATGGAATGAAAAGTAATCCTGCTTGCTCCACTGCTTTCAAGCAATTGGCTGATTTAACGCAATCCAGATTGTCCTGCAAAAGAAGTACCTTTGAGCCTCCTGTAATCTCTCAAGCTACTCCTTGAACAAAGTGACAGCCTTTTGCCCTTGAGGCCAGAGAACTTTAGATATGGTGGGTCAGCATAAAGAGCAGCTGTTCTGGAAAGCCTGACTGCTGTAAGGAACTTCATGATACATTGCTTGGGGGAAAAAAAGGACAGTATATGAGGAAGTATTGCTTTAGCCAATTTCTAAAATCTTAAACTAGAAAGACTATTGGCAAGATAGTCTAGCTGGTTAATGTGAGTACTTCAAGGAGAATAAAGAAGCAGTGGATTCGACCAGAGACAGAAGGGTGTTAAAATACTTCTGTCTAGAAAGGAAAACCTGAGAAATATAAAACAAGAGCCCTGACCCTCACAGACCGGGGTATCTAGCTGGGGAATCAAAACTAATACACTTAGAGACACTGCTGAACTCAGGATGTTAACTGTAAGGTAATATAAATTTAGGAAAGGAGATAGCATATGGGCTAGAATAATTACAAGTAGAGAGCTAGCACTTGATGTGTGCCTACTTTTCAGCCAGGCTCTGTACTAAACACTGTCCAGATATATTGACTCTGTATTTGCAAAGAGGTTCATGGAGAAAGTGAAACCAAGAAAGATTTGAGAGATGATCAGGACTTGGGGGAGAAGAATGGTGAAATACTAAAGTTAAAACAGACAGGGCTTCTTTTTTTTTTTTTTTTGTACTTTAGATGAAGGTTTACAGAACAAACTGGTTTCTCATTAAACAGTTAGTGTACATATTGTTTTACGACATTGGTTAACAACCCCACGACATGTCAACACTCTCCCTTCTCAACCTTGGGTTCCCTGTTACCAGCTTTCCTGTCCCCTCCTGCCTTCTAGTCCTTTTCCCTCAGCTGGCGTGTCCCTTTAGTCTCGTTTTGTTTTATGGACCTATGTAATCTTTGGGTGAAGGGTGAACCTCAGGAGTGACTTCATCACTGAGCTACGAGGGTGTCTGGGGGTCATACTCTTGGGGTTTCTCCAGTTTCTGTCAGGCCAATAAGTCTGGTCTTTTTTGTGTGAGTTAAAATTTTGTTCTACTTTTTTCTCCAGCTCTGTCCAGGACCCTCTGTTGTGATCCCTGTCAGAGCAGCTGGTGATGGTAGCCGGGCACCATCTCGTTGTACTGGATTCAGCCTGGTGGATGCTGTGATAGTTCTGGCCCATTAATCCTTTAGACTAATCTTTCCTGATAGGGCTTCTTGAAGATATGGTTCATAGAAATGCCATAGGGGTCCAGGAGCCCCCTAAAACTATGCAAAATTTTGTGTCTCTGCATACCTGAAACCATGATCACTTAAGACAGGTTACAGAATCATCCCTTCTCAAAGGGTGAATGTTCCACAACCTCCTTTGACAACATGTTCCATGATGTAATCATACTTCTTACCTAAATCTTTTTTAAAAAACAAAACAGAACAAAAATCCTTGGACTTCCCCCCATCCCCATTTTAGTTCTATCTTCTGAAATCTTTGGGTGGTGCAAACAGATAACACACTTGGCTGCTTACCAAAATGTTGGCAGTTCAAGTCCAACCAGAGGTACCTCAGAAGGAAAGCCAGCCTCATGATCGACTTTTGAAAAATCAGCCACTGAAAACCCTATGATGATGTACATGGGGTCACTATGAGTCAAAATCAATTTAATGGCAACTGGCTTTTGCTTTTTTCCATCTTCTAGTGCACATGGAGAGCTAATGCTGTATTCACTTAGAAAACAGGTCTAGTGAATAAGAATTCTCAAGAACACATCGCTCTGTTAAGATTCGGACCTTTGTGGGCTGAAAATATGATTCAACTCTTACTGTGTTTCCTACATATTGAGAAGTGTGATTTAGCTTTTCATAAATAATAATTTTTATTTTATCGGTGGTATACCTAACATATTTTGACGCCCAGCACAGATAATTGTTAACACTACTTCCTCTTAAGGACAAAGGCATTTTCAAAAATAGTTGTGGAATTACGTGAAATAATAGCAATAGCCAGAAAAGAAACTCAGGCAATGGAACTTTTCTTTTATTGAAGTTTAAATATATTATCATCCTATTAAAAAAAAAAAAAGTAAATATTTCAGCCCAAAGAAGAAAAAAAGTAATGACTTGATCCTTTTAAATTGCATTAATATATATTTTTTTAAATGGGGGGAAAACATAAACCTACATATTAGTCTGTCATAGTAAAAATAACATTATAGTAACTAATAAGTGAACTTTAGTAAAATCAAAATGATACAAAAGATACAATTTAGACAACTACTAAATTGTACCACTGATGTAACATTTTATTTTCTTCTCCAATTTTTAGTTTTAAAGTACATGTTCTTGTTTTTTAGCTGCGGCTGAGTCCACTCCGACTCATAGAGACCTTATGTACAGCAGAATGAAATGTTGGCCAGCCCTGTGTCATCCTCACAGTCACCAGCATGTTTGAGACCATCATTGTGGCTATTGTGCCAATTCATCTCACCAAGGGTCTCCCAAGCTTCTTTTGGTCCTCTGTTTCACCAAACGTGATATCCTCTAGTGATGGATCCCTCCTGATAACATGTCCAAAGCAAGCAATTTGGACAATGTTCTTTTGTGATCCGTAGGGTCGTCACTGACTACTTTTTGGAAGTAGATTGTCAGGCCTTTATTCCTACTCTGTCATAGACTGGAAGCTCCACTGAAACCTAGCCACCATGTGTGACCCAAATGATATTTGAAATACTGGTAACAAAGCTTCCAGCATCGCAGCAATACACAAGCCACCACAATACAACAAACTAACAAAAGGGTGGTGGTTAAAACCCAGAGATACTTAAAAGGAAGCATAAATTTCTGTTTTAAAACACTAGCCATAAAAAAAAAGCCATATTCAGAGTAATTCAGTAAAATATTTCATACCTAAGCTAAAATTTATATTTACCAAACAAAAATAACACCTCAGTGTCTTTCTCTTAAACACAAATGAAAATTCCAAGTAGTCACATAGAGAGAATTGAATTATCTCAAGTTTTGTTTCTTTGACTTTACCATTACTGTGCTATCATTGTTTATTTCAGATCAACTATATACGAATATGAGCGGCACAAGATTTGCTGACTTGAACTGTATCTGAAACGAGCTTGAAAGGGTCCTAAACATTAGGAATTTACTCTCGTAATGAACAGGTGTAGCAGAGTCATCCTGCGTTGAGGGTCCAATTGTATAACTAGGAGTTCTCTGTATTAACCCATGGAGTTTCTTAAAAGATATGTTACAAAAATGTGGAGATCTGAAGTTTACATATATATTATTACAACTCACTTGTTACCACAGCAATTGTTTAGAACTTAGACCAACAAAAATGTTTTTCAGGGAGACGTATTTTATTGCTGCGGTTTAGAATTACCAGCATGGAATACTAATAAAAAGCAGACTGATTTTCAGTTTTTATTGTTTTTAAAGTCTCTACAGACAATGCAGCCCTGCATTTCTGCAGCTGAGGTGGATGCTCCCACCACCTCACCTTCCCGATGAGACTGTCATCTGTTATTCAATTAATAAGAATTCTAGTTCTGCATTAAATACATGTTACACTTTGCATCAGAGATAAGTGGCGCTGACTTAAACTCATAATCACCAAATAGCTTCATTTTTATCTTTGGTAATACCTAGGAAGTGTTCTCTGAAAAGTGGCTTTCATTATCTCTGAACTCTGAGTTCAAAGTGACTACCTGGCTTTTTCTCGTGAAGGAAATAATGCTGTATATTACTTGAGAGATACCTATGGAATCTTTTTATGTGATGATTTGCTTTTATGTCATGAATTTTTGTTAGCTTTTTCTTGTATCATTTGAGAGGAATGGAAAAGGATAGGTTCACTAAAGGGGTACTTGGATAATTTGCTGTAATTCTATAATTTAAATTTTTAACCCAACAAAATTCTCTTTTTAAGCTAAAAATACCAACAGTCTCTTTTTAAGATTTAATTTATACATTTACACAGATGGTTATAGAAGGGAGCCCTCATTAACATCTGTACATGTTGGGAAATGATGGATGTCTGTATTTGTAGACCGCCAGAAGAGAATCGCTGAATTTGCAGAGGTAGATTAAAACACACAAAATTTGAATATCTGAAAGATTCTCTTCAAGCTGGCTTTCTAGAGATCTAGACATTGAATAACTGTCTTTTGCATACATTTCCATTTTTATAAGCACAGTAAATTCTTCTTAATTTGGATTACACTAATTAGGGATTTGTGATAATTCAGGTATAGGCTGAATTGTGCTTTTGTTTGGTGCAAATTCTTTCTTCAAAGATAATGCAAATGAATGTTGTAAAGGAGGTTAAAGCACAGACACTTACAACACCAGCAGAACCAATTTTTTTTCAAGTATCCTTAAGCACTTGGAGGGCACTCATTAAAATGCCAGCAATGATAACACTGAAAATAATTCTTATGCATTTAACAAATCACCTGTAAAAGCTAGTAGTTAACAGTTATCGACTAACTGAATTTCTTTAAAGAGTTTTACTTTTAGACTTTTTAAAAATTACTTCATTATGCTCTTTCACCCAAATTAGTTCACATTAATGAAGTTTTTCTGAAATCATAGGAGTCCCTGTGTAGTGCAAATGATTAAAGCTTTCAGCTGCTAACCAAAAGGTTGACTGTTCAAGTCCATCCAGGGGCACCTTGGAAGAAAGGCCTGGCAATCCACTTTGAAAAATAGGCCTTTGAACGCCCTATGGAGGACAGCTCTACTCTGACACATGGGTCGCCATGAGTAGGAATTGACTCAATGGCAACTGGTTTGACACTAATATTAAAACAAAACAAAACAAATGTACGTTTTATTATTTGCTTAACATTTCCCTGAAAGTCTTTCAGGTCAAATGTTTTAACTTATATAAAACCTAGATTTCATATTTCAGGTCAAACAGATATTGTTTTGAGGTCTGAATTGTACAATTTATTTATTACACTGGTCAAATTAACTATAAGAATCAATGAATCATTGATTCTGTGTTCTGTGCTGAGGCTATTTTGATAAATAACTGAACCATTGCATGTAAAAATTTGTTTTTCCAATAACCGAGCAATTGGTCAGTTGTGAATCTGATCATCCCACACTGAGACTGATTAAGCAGCCAGGCCCCAGAAATATACCAACCGGTGACTATAACTTCTAGTTACAGTTTTTTAGCCTATGTGATCACATGGCTTTTATGGTCTCTTATATTTTATATAAGTATAATGTATACCTCATCCAGGCAGAAATAAGCCAGGAATCTGGAAGGAGATGCTCATTTGATTATGCCCATTCTTGGTACCGGAATCTTTATTGGTCCACAGCTGCCTCAGAATTCAGATTTCTAACCAGTTACGGACATCTCTAGTCTGTTTCTTGCCGCATGCCCACTGCTTGCCATGCCTCAGCCACGATGGCTTCCTTTCATTTCTATCAGTCTGCTAAGCTACTTCTGCCCCTCCCACTTTTGTCTAGTACATACTCCTTCAGGCCCCATCTCAAATGTCTTTTCCTCTCAGGAACTTTTCCAGACTCCCTAGTCTAACTTAGCCAATCTCACCCCACCCCAATAACCTTGTAACAACCAGTAATTTTCCTCTATGAAATGTATCACAGTTTGAAAGATGTTTTTACTTATGTAATTATTTGTTTAATATCTTTTTCATACACACACGCACACAAGATTGTTGGTTCCATGAGGACGGAGACTGGGTCTGTGTTGTCTGCTGCTGGCTTCTGATTGCGTAGCACAGTGCCTGGCACATAGTAAGCATTCAAGAACTACTTCATGACTGAATGAATCCTAAAGGGAATGTTTAATTTATGACAAGTCAAGGGTTGATTGAGAATGACTGAATCCATTCTCTATAATGAAAACTTGTTAGGTGCCGTCAAGTCAGCTCTGCCTTAAAGCAACACTATGTACAATAGAATGAGACAATGCTTGAGCCCATTGTTGCAGCTGTTATGTCAGCCTATCTCTTTGAGAGTCTTCCTCTTTTTCGTTGATATTCAAGCATGATGTCCTTCTCCAAGGACTGATCCCTCCTGATAACATGACCAAAGTATATGAGACTTAGTCTCGCCATTGTTGCTCCTAAGGAGCATTCTGGTTATACCTCTTCCAAGACAGATTTGTTCATTCTTTATATTCATGGTAATATTCAATATTCTTCACCAACACCACAATTCAAAGGCATCAATTCTTTGGTCTTCCTTATTCATAGTCCAGCTTTTGCATGCATATGAGGCGACTGAAAATACCATGGCTTAGGTCAGGTGCGCCTTAGTCTTCCAGATGACATTTTTGCTTTTCAGCACTTTAAAGAGGTCTTTTGGAGCAGATTTGCTCAATGCAATGCGTCCTTTGATTTCTTGACTGCTGCTTCCATGGTTGTTGATTGTGGATCCAAGTAAAATGAAATCTTTGACAACTTCGTAATGACTGTATAGGACAGGGTAGAATTGCCCCGTAGGGTTTCCAAGGAGTGGCTGGTGGATTCGAACTGCCAACCTTTTGGTTAGCTGCTGAACTTGTAAGCATTACACACACCTACATTTTATTCAAACTGAATTATTCACATTTCTCTAAACATAGATTTGTTTTCTCGGAGATATTTTCCTTATCATAGTCTTTTTCTAATTGAAAATATGTACCTCTGCCTTTAAAATCCTTTCCATTACTGGTGACCTATCTCAAGACACATTTTTTCTCACCAAATTTTTATATTATTTTATTAAGCCTCAGGTAATATTAAAAAAAAAAAGTTTTTTTTTTTTTTTTCAGGTAGGGATCAGAGCAGAGTCCTAACTGGGAGTGGGGGACAGGTAGGGTGTGTGCCTCTGAGGCGGGCACCATTTAGCAGTTCCTTTTTTTTTTTTTTTTTATTGGCCATCATGGTTTCCATTGCCAGCTGTGAGAGATCATTGAGCAATATAACGCTAATTGCCCTAGGCCCTATTTTCCATGGTTAGGTCCCCGGGTAGGAGGCATTTTGTAGTCTGCTTGCCGGAAATGTGCTTAGTAGGACATATAACTATGCATATATACATACGTTGGAAACCCTGGTGGTGTGGTGGTTAAGTGCTAACCAAGAGATCGGGAGTTCAAATCCACCAGGCACTCCTTGGAAACTCTATGGGGCAGTTCTACTCTGTCCTATAGGGTCGCTATGAGTCGGAACCGACTCGACAGCGGTGGGTTTATACACATACATACGTATACATATACACACACACATATATATATTCAATCACAAATTAGGGTATGGAAACTGATCAGGAAAACTAAGATTTTCTCCTCTAACTCAATTAACCTTACAAAGCACTTTTTTTAAAAAAAAAATCATTTCTAGTCATAAAAAAGAGAAAAATAATATTTAGAGCACAATGTTTATTTTGTATCTTGAGTGATAGCACAACATTGGAAACAACTGAAATATCCACCAATTTAAAAGAACAAAACCCATTGTCATCTAGTCAATTCTGACTCATGGTGAGCCCACGTGTCACCGAGTAGAATTGAGCTTCATAGGGTTTTCTTGGCTGTAATCTTTACAGAAGCAGATCACCAGGCTTTTCTTCTGCAGTACCTCTGAATGAGTTCAAACCACCAATCTCTTGGCTGGTAATTAGACACAAACTATTCATGCCACCCAGGGACCATCCATCAATAAAGGACTGCATAATAAATTATGGTTCGTTCATACAATGAAATAAATACACAGCATGAAAAAATTAAGGACACTTTTTAAATACTCATATGAAAACTCTCCATGATCGATTGTTAAATAGAGAAAGCAAAGTTCAAAACAGCATGTGTAGTATGAACTCATTTGTCCAGAAATAGGGAGAAAGGAAAAAGACACACACATATTTGCTTGATAGGCGTGTAAACTATCTCTGGCAAGATACAGAAGAAAGTGATAACAATGGCTGCTGGGACTGGGGAGGTAGACTTTTCACTGTGTATACTGTATGAATTTTGGACTGTGTGATTGTGTTACTTAGACAAAAATTTAAATTTAAAAGAAACAAAAGCAATGGTTAGCTAATTGAACACAAATGAAATTCTGCAGAAATCATGGATAATTGAAGTCCAAAGATTGTCAATCTGAAACAGATTGTAAGTATTGGTTAAGAAAAGTCACGCTTTTGAAGGCTTTCCTGTCTTTCAGTGGGATTTGACTTTAAACCCTTTTCACCTCTAGGGATGATTGTAACAGCTCCTCTTCTACCTGGCTGCACCCCTTATCTCCCTGAGCTATACACACAGTCTGTTCTCCACACAGCAACCAGTGATCCTATCATAAACAGAAATAAAACAAGGTTAAAATGGAAAAACCATACCCATTGCCGTCAAGTCGATTCCAACTCATAGCAGGGATTGCTCATCTCAGAATAAACGCCAAAAGCCTACGATTTGCTGTTCCTTGATCTAAAATGCTCTTCTCCCAAATATCTACCTGGTTAACACCCCTCATGTCATTCAGGTCTCTGCAAATGCCACCTTTCCAGAAAGGCTTTCTTTGATAGTCTGTGGAAAATCACAGTACCTCCTCCTTACCCTTTCTAATTTTTTTTTATAACACTACCAAACACATTCATGAATGTATCACTTAAAACTTATTACTTAAAATTTATATAATTGTATATTTTATTTCTATGTCCCCATACTAGACTATAAATTTTGCTGTATCCCTGTATCTTCCAACGTTCAGAATGATGCCTGAAACATAACGGGTATTCAATAAATACTTGTTGAATAAAAGAATGAATGAACCCTCTTAGTACTAAATTTCAGCTTTGAGAAGATTTCCCGTACTGTGCCCTGTGCCTATGATATATTCATTTTTGCCATCCCCTCCACATTCTAAGCTTGAGGTCACAAACTATGTCTTACTCATTTTTGAGTCTCCTGAAGCACGAGTGTATTATATGAATAATCTGTAATGTGACTGTTATTGGTGAGTAGAATATTTAGGCAGTGTCACACAGGACTTCTGGATAGAATCAGCAATGGGAAGTTCACTTAGCATTTGCTAATTATATTGAAATATTTTTGGGTGAATCAAAGTTATAGGCATTTTTGTGTTTTGCCTCCAGTAGACCAATCTCTTTTATGAAAACTTCTAGATTAATCTGATAGTTTTGTATAGAGACAGCCTTAGCAAGGCTCTTTTTGGCTAAGTGACTATTAGAGATATATAGTTTCATTATTTCCTCTTAGTTATATTTGTATGTTTTTAAATTATGGGGTTTTAATCTTTACATTTACATATTTCATTTAATTTTGAATTATAAAATATGTCTGCTGAGTTGAAAAATTGATTTAGGGTTTTGGGGTATGAGTTTTACAAAATCCTGTTTTGTAAAACAGGTTTTCCAAAGAGTAATAGTAAATTTATAATGTATAAATATGTAAAACACATAAAATATTACTAGAGCCATTCTTCAACCTATTTTCTAAGCATGGCACTTTCGAAGTTACTTTGCCACTTTTATCTACATTAAGAATATAAATCATCAAATATAAGGAGACACATGCAAATTCTAATTTTAGATTTAGTTAGTATCATTTATGTAAATTTCTTTAATATGGAAATGGAAGTAAGTGTAATACCTTCTAGACTGATTAAAAATTAATGTGTAGAAGCCTTGTAGCCTAATTTACAAGACCATCAGAAGGCCTGAATTAGTTAGCTGTAGAGCCTCAGCTTCAATGCTAGACTTGAATTATATTGCCTTGCTTATCTGTAGGGTCTCTATGAGTCAGAATCAGTTCGACAGCAATGGGTTTACTTATCATTGAGTAATAAATTGTTAAATTGCTCTTTATGAAGCACACGATGGCAATCATCTCCCCCTCGAAAGATGGTAACACTCTTAAACACATTAGGATCTTGGGATATAGCTTTGAAATCACTAGAAATTGTGAGATTTCCTTCTTTATATTTCCAGGTAGCCAAGAATTATTAACTAAAATTTCCCAGTTTAATATAAAATATGAAATTAATTTGAGGAAGGTGGATAATTTTCTTTTTTAAATTCTTCTGAGAAAATTATAAAAATAAATGACTCAAATTATTACTGTAGTAATCATTAAGAAATTTTTAATATTTTGTAATGTATTATAAAAATAAAAGATGATATTCATGTGTTTCATAAAAATTCTAGGGTTTAGAAGTTCTAAAAAGTTAGGTCTCTATATGCATAAATCTTTGAGAAAATTAGATATTTTCATAAATTAAAAATGTTCCCGCTCTTTCATATTCAAGATTATGTTAATGTACAAAGCACTAATTTTCCCACTCTAGGCATAATAAATTATTGGCTTATCAAGTGCCTTCTCGGTGGCATTCATTATTTCCTCCCTTTTTTGATTTGGGAGAGAAGTTAAGGGCATGTTTTGTCAGGGTTCGTTTACTTCATCTTGCCTGAGTTAAACTCTAGTGCACATACTAAGAGTTTACACCTATAAAAAAAAAAAAATTTTTTTTTTTTTTCTCATCCTTAAATTGACTCAGATACTGACTCCCAAGCGAGAAGACAACGTAAACATATCTTTCAGAAATTGCAATATAGCATAGGGTCAGGCAAAAAAAGGAAGACCCTCAATGAGGTGGATTGATGCAGTGGCTGCAACAATGGGGTCAAACATACCAACAATTGTGAGGATGGCAAAGGACCGGGCAGCGTTTTGTTCTGTTGTAAATAAGGTCGCTATGAGTTGGAACTGATTCTATGACACCTAACAACAACAACAGTGTAATGGAAAATTAAATGAAGAGTTTTATTGCCGTAGGGTAAGCACCTCAGGTACTTTATTGCTGAATTTTTAAACTGTGATGATATTACAGAAATCGTGGCATTAAAATTCATTTATTATCCACTACGTATGTTGAAAAAACACATAAACCTACTTCCATTTGGTTGGTAGGGAAAAAACTTTTTCAAAATACAATCTCTTTAATTTGTACCATTAATAGAATTAAGAAATTCACCTTCTAGATTGAACTTTGCTTGGAAACATATATGATAAACTTGTTTTTAAAAGAAATTAGTTTTAATTATACCCACCCATAGGCATCAAGTCAATTTTAACTCAGAGGGACCCTATAGGACACAGTAGAACTGCCTCATAGGGTTTCCGAGGCTATAATCTTTACAGAAGTAGACTGCCACATCTTTCTCCTGTGGAGTGGCTGGTGGACTTGAATACCAACCTTTGGGTTAGCAGCTGAGCACTTTAACCACTGTGCCACCAGGGCTCCTTAGTTTTTAATTATCCCCTAATTTAAATAAAGGTAAAAACTTGAGGAGAGAGATGGAGCAGAGCTTAAAACATGAAAAGGATTGGAACTCAGAGTATAGTTGATACAACCAAGCTCAAACAACTGTCTCATGGCTCATCCTGCTCAACTCAAAATGGGTAATATAGGATATCTTTGACTATCCAGGGAAAGTCATTTAGATTTCTGAGAACCATTTAAAATTAATAATTCGCCTTCAAGTGGGATATAAAACTCACTGATAAAATGTTAAAATGTTACTCACTTAGAGCTCTACAAGAGACTGCTTTACAAAGCAAGCATTTTTTGCTCTAGCTATATGCCAGCTGATTTTTTAACTCAAACTGCAGTGTCTTTCTAATTCATCAGGCAAATTCTGTCGTAGCTGTTTGGTCCATTTAGGGCTTCTCCGTGTTTCAATATGTAAAGTAAGTCTACCAATGAATTGTGCACCAGAATCATGAGTGTCAAGACTCTTAGCTGACTACTAGGCTGCGTTGTTGTTGTTGTTGTTGTTGTTGTTGGGTGCCGTCGAGTTGGTTCCTACTCATAGTGACCCTATGCACAACAGAACGAAACACTGCCCGGTCCTGAGCCATCCTTACAATCGTTGTTATACTTGAGCTCATTGTTGCAGCCACTGTGTCAATCCACCTCGTTGAGCGTCTTCCTCTTTTACGCTGACCCTGTACTCTGCCAAGCATGATGTCCTTCTCCAGGGACTGATCCCTCCTGACAACACGTCCAAAGTATGTAAGACGCAGTCTCACCATCCTTGCCTCTAAGGAGCATTCTGGCTGTACTTCTTCTAAGACAGTCTGTCAGTTTGTCGTGCTGTGGGGGCTTGTGTGTTGCTGTGATGCTGGAAGCTATGCCACCGGTATTCAGATACCAGCAGGGTCACCCATGGAGGACAGGTTTCAGCTGAGCTTCCAGACTAAGACAGACTAGGAAGAAGGACCCGGCAGTCTACTCCTGAAAAGCATTAGCCAGTGAAAACCTGATGAATAGCAGCGAAATAGGCTGCATTAGAAAAGTTAATTTGAACCCTACTAAAGACTTTAGCATTTTAAGAAATGAATTAATTTACCTACATGGAAATTTTTTGATAATATAATATGAATGAATGTATACGTAATGCTCATATATTGAAATGTGGCATTTAAAGCAGCTCCAACCCAAGAATTCTACTTCTGTCTTATAATATTTTTAGAATCTAAATTAAGCGCAAAGAGAATCAGCAGTGTAGAGTACACATCATTTTCTTCCTAGGGAGCAACCACTTTTCTCTTTGGTAATGTAGAATTATTTGGAGTTGTTGGGTCTTTTTCACATGCATACAATAAAGCCAGTAAAAATGGAGTGCCATAGCCATGTGACACAAATCCCAGGGACGCCATTCATTTTGAGCTGTATGTGAATGGTGCCCACCAGAGTTATTCAGTGTGACAGCCCAGCTAAGCCATAGTAACCTGTAATGTTATACTTAGCTATATAAGTTAGAAATTAGCAAAGGTGTTATGTCTTTTTAAGCTAAAACGTCATAATGGTTATAATTTTGTCTGGACTTTGTTTTTGACAGATCCCAGTAGATGAGGATTGAATGAAGTGAATTTCAAAGCCAGTAGTATGTTATTACTGATATTGCAGGCCTTACGGATGCCAATATCAGCAGAAAGACTTACTAGCAATCTTTGGATTAAGTAAGCCTTTCTCTTGAGTGCATCTTAATGTTTCTTTTGTTGTAGCTTTGTCTTTGATAATGTGTGATCTTGTATCTTATCAAGACAAGTGTAGGCAAAGAGCGCTTTGTAACTAAAAATAAAAATAAATTTTGTTAAAACAAAGATTCGAGTGTTTAGCTCTTACTCAGTAATGTTTAGTTTGTTTCTTAATATATTTAACTATAATATTTTAAGTGCCATGCTAATATCTTAAATAATTACTAAAGCTTCAATATGAATATTTTTGTTGTTATTTTAATATAAGATTATAGATTGGAGCAGAGGATAAAATCTGTGATGTAAGAGTAATATTTAACTTCTTAATCATTTTCTTTATTAAATGCTTTTTAATTATATGACACCATGTATATTTTCTGATTTACAAGAGAATCATTTTCAAGGTGGCCTGATATGACAAGCTTTCTCTGTTGTTTCTTTTATATCTCTGTGCTCTAGTTAAGCTGAAACACAAATATGCTCAGGGAACACTACATGGTTCACAAGGCTTCAGTGCCCTAGCACATGCTGTTCCCTTTGCCCAAAATACCTTTCCCTCCACACTGTCACTTCAGAATCCTGCCCCTGTAGCAAGACCCTAGCTCTGATGTACATTTTTCATGATGCTTTCCCTGATCCCCTCCAATATGAAGCAATCTCTTTCTCTGAACTCCCATAGCTCTTTTTTTGAAAAATAATATTTTACTGTGGTTTCCATGAAGGTTTACATAGCAATTTAGGTTCCTGTTTAACAATTTGTACACAAATCATTCAGTAACATTGGTTATATTCTTTATAACACGTGAACACACTCATTATTTCTGTTCTGGTTGTTCCGTCTCCAGTAATGTAATTTCCCTGCCCCCTTACATTCTCGTCTTTGTTTTAAAGTAATTGTTGAAAATGTGGTCTCACATAAGTGATTTTTAAAGGGGCATGGTACTTCATTATTTTGTGAACCAATCTGTTATTTAGCTAAAAAGTGATCTCAGAGGTTAGTTTTGGTTCAAGGTTCAAAGAGTATCTCAGGGCAATAGCCTCGGGGAATCTTCCAGTCTTAATCAGTAAGTCTGTTTTTTGTTTGTTTTTGATATTTTGTATTGTTTTGTTAGAAGTTTGTGGTTCTGTTCCACATTTTTCTCCCATTCTTTCATGGTCCATCTATTTTGGCCCTGATTAGAACAGTCAGTAGTGTTAGCTGAGCACCATCTAGTTCTTCTGGTCCCAGGTAGATGAGGCTATGATTGAACTCTCAGCTCCTGATTACTCTGTACCTCCCATTTTACAACTCCACTCTGTACTTTGGATTATAGTTATGTGTGTGCATGTCGTTTCTTCCAACTACGATTCTTTCACATTGTCTAGCACGTGGCAGGTGCTAAATAATTCTTTATAGAATAATCAGATTTTCCCCTTCTTAGTTTAGACTGTTTTATAGTAGTTTATATAACATCTGTTTTATTTGGCATTTTGTATATAGGGATTTTCTGAAAATTAACTGACCTCTGCTATTTCCCTTATAACGCTGCTTAGCTCATTGAAATCTGAGTTCCCAGAAAAAACAGATGCCAGGAGTTTTAATGTTGTATTTTCTTTAATTAAGGGAACAGTTCTAATCACTTTTTAAAATGCAAATAGATTGGCTTTCTTGGTGTATGAGTAATGGTGTATGAGTAATAGCTGACATAAGGCTAATTTCTAAAATGTGAAGATAACTCATATCCCCACTGTCCCACTTCATCATTCTGACACCAGCCACCCATGTGGCTCTTTCTCTCTCTGACCCTAACCACCCAGAGTTGGGTCTTCCCAATTAGGACTCTGTCCTTCTGGCCCCTGCCAAATAGGCAAAGGCCAGCCTCTCTGCCGGTTCTCACTGCCCCTAATGGGTTCAGCAGTTTGCTAGAATTACAGAACTCATGGAAAATATTACCTATACTTATATTTGTGTATTTATTATAACCGGAGAGGATGCAAGCATACAGACACATCAGGCAAGGTCTAGGAGAGGTCTCCACACCAGGAGGCTTCCATTGTCCACAGGGACACACTGCACCCTCTCCCATGCGTAGATATTTTCACCAATCCATGAGGCTCCAAAAATAATGTTCCAAGGTCCCAGGTCCCCTAGTCATTGGGATCTGAACAAATATGCATAACTTGGGCCTTAATTCGTAGTTATGATCCATCCGATCAGTGAATATATATGATTACCTTAGGCCCGCCTCCCTTCCTAAAGTTAATTCTCCAGGTATGGGGCCTGTGTAGCCCCTACTTGCCTGGCTATTTTAGAAAGACAGAGAGCACCTAAAGTGCTCAGGCTATTTTCAGAAACTAGAGTCAAAGGGTCAAACTAAGTACTTTGTCCCACAATCGGTAAATAGATAGCTGGGTGCATTTTCCAGGGGCATTGCCTTTCCCAAGCGGTTTTTATCAGTGTGTGTTTGGCACTGTTCTTTCCATATAAAGTGAACACAGTTTAGCATCATGTTTCAAGATTCTAGTCACCTCTCTAAAATCCAAATTAGAAATAAGGTAAAAGCCAGAAATATGAGCACAGTTAATTTTAGAATTTCTCATTAACAATACTTGATTACATTTTTATTTTCAAAGCAATACACTATCTCATCCTTTATCTTTTTTGTTGGGGCTAGTGAGATTCTGAGAGATGCAGAGGATTGGGAAAGTGAAGAGCTTTAGTGACAAAGATGGAGATTAATGGAAGAGAAAATTCCAGGAAGTCATTTCCTGTTAAAGTCATTCCTCTACCAGTGGATGGTCATGTAGCTACTGAGGTGGCCTCTGAGAGAAGAACCTCGGTACCTGTGAATTCTTATATGGAGGGCAATATAGTGGTTCAGGCAACTCTTTCTAATTCTGGCAATTCTTGAGGACTATTTGGGGGCACAGCAGCACTTTTGAAGGGGAAATAGCAAGTCGTTAGTGCTAGACAAACATGTGGCTGCTGAGTAGTTACTGCCGTGTAAAATAAGTTGGCTTGGCCAACTAAGTCTCTTAGAAGTGATGCAAGAGCCACTGTTAATTGGGCTTGATTGTGTTGCCTAGTTCATGGATTTTTCCCGCTCTGTTTCTGATTTCTTTCACTTTTCAATTAAGGAGATCCCTAGATAATGAAGTCAGGTTAATCTTGTTGCTATTTAACAGTGTCTCAGTTTCACCTGATGATTTGCCCAATATTTTGAAGCTGTTGACTGACAGTCCCTCAGATATACTACTGAAGATAGCAAAGTGCCACTATTAAGGACACCACCAGGGAATTGGAAAGATGTCAAATGTGAGTGAGTGGTGTTTGCCACTCTGACTTCACACAAAAATCTTCCACTTCATTGTTCCCAAATAGCAATAAGTGGAAGCTAAGCAGGGCTTCAAACCTGTTCTGTCTGGCTCAAACCCCTGATGAGAAGTTGCATTTCTAACAAGTTCGCAGGCAGTGCTACTGCTGCTGGTTAGGGACCAATTCTGAGAACCACTAGTAGAGCAGTGGTTCTCAAAATTTATTATACATAAGAATCACCTGGGAATCTTGTTAAAATGTAGGTTCTGATTCAGTGTATCTGGGTTGGAAATGCATATTCTCAGCAAGGGTTCCAAGCGGGTCGAAGCTAAGACCCTGACTGGACTTCTCTCCATGCCTCAGAACATAATAACGTTTAAGGAAAAGTGGATCATGGCCACGGAGAGTTCTTTCTGGCTTGGCATCTAGTGAGGTGTCACTTAGCTGGATCTTTATCCCATGTGCTAATTCATGCTGTTAAATTTCTGCAGTGATGCCAAGAAATAGTAATGAGGAAATGATACTCTGCTTATCTTGTGCTAGGCAGTTTTATTTAGAGAACTGTGTTTCTTTAGCTAAAGGGTACCACATTAACATTGCACTTTCCAAGTAGCAGCGTACTTGGAAAGATGAGTTTTTAGGAGGGCTCCTGATGCCTTATAATAATCATTATATACTTAAAAAATAATCTGTCTTAGCTACTCACCAGGATTGGACCTACTTTATTATGCTAGAATATATCCCATGAATTAAGCAGATATTTCCTACGTGTGAAAACTTACCTGACATTAAGATATAATCCTTCACTACATCATTACAAGAAATGTGCTTTCTTTGTGTATGATTTTTCACTTCTAATAAAATTATGATGTTAATTTATTATAGATACATGTATGTATAATGTGTGGATATATAATTAAATAGAGAGAGGAACATATGTAAGCATGTCAGATCTACTAAATGGCTTTTATATATACCTGTATTACTCTTGATAAGTTACTTCTCTATGCCCGGTTTCCTGTTTATAAAATACTGGCTTATAATGATACCCAGGAATAGATTATCCAGTAAGAAGGTAAGCACAGGTGTACTTGTGCTTACTTACTAATCTGTAGTGAACGATTTCACATTTTTTCACCACTTCAAAGATTCTGCTTCTAGGTATGGCTGGCATCTGTCTCTCTTCCAACACCACAGCACCTTCTTACAGAATCAAAGTCTTTTCGATTTTATAATCCCTGACAAGGGCAGATGACTCAGGAAACAAAGTAAGCAAGGGATTACTTGTGCTTACTTACTAATCTGTAATGAACAATTTCACATAGGTTTCATTTTGATGTGGTGTGGTGAAACTCATGTGAAATTGTTCACTACAGATTAGTAAGTTAGCACAAGTAAGGCTGTGCTTACCTTGCTTACTGGATAATTCACACCTGCTGGTACCTACCTCACAGGGAAGTAGTTCCCTGAGTGACACAAACAGGTTGCACTCAAATATTAGCCTAAATGTTGGTGGGTTGAACTCACCCAGTGGCATGCAGAAGAAAGGACTGGCAATCTGTTTCCATAAAAATTACAGTCAAGAAAAGCCTGTGGAGCAGTTCTACTCTGTAACACATAGGGTCACCATGACTTGGAATCAACTCGACAGCAATGGATTTTTTTTGTTTACCTCATTGGGTATTATGGAGATTAAATACTAATATGTATAAAGCATTTGGAGCCACACTTGGCACAGTGCTCAATAATTATTAATTATTATTATCATTACTTCTCACATTATCAATTTTTAAATTTTTATTTGTAAATTTTCTTAATTTATGCAACTGTATTTTTTTTTTTTATTAGCTGGGTTTAGCCATACTTAAAACCAAAAAACCAAACCCATTGCTGTTGAGTCGATTATGACTCATAGCAACCCTATAGGACAGAGTAGAACTGCCCCATAGAGTTTCCAAGAAGCAGCTTATGGATTCAAACTGCCGACCTTTTAGTTAGTGGCCGAACTCTTAAACACTGTGCTACTGGGCTCCTAACCATACTTAGTTGGTAATAAATAAAAGACTTAAAAATAATGTTATATTTTTTCCTTTCTTGGGATTTTTTTTTTTTTTCAGCTTGACAGAGAACATCATGAAAAGTCCTTGAGCAAATGAAGTAAGAGCCATGATAAGTCAGTGGTGATCTAAAAACATTATTAAAAGATAAACAGGAAATTAGAGACTGCGTACAGTCAGTACAAGGCTACAGATCCTGGGTGATCTGGGTTATACACTAGGGAAATCACTGATATATCTTCAATTGTAATACAGAACTAAACCCTGTCCCTAGACTGCACTACTACCAAGGCAATATATTGTTTTCCTAACTGCCTCCCAACCCAAAAGAAATAGCACAGGAGAGTCAAGGAATACTGAAAGACAGAATGTGTGGTTAATTTATCAATAAGCTCCAGCTCAGATGGGAGAGCAAATGCATGGGTATAATGCCCACTGCATGAACCTTGAGATTTGTGATTGCATTAAACATAATATTTGGCATGAGCCACTTCATCAGCATCGTTCATGAGCATTCATTCATGAAGTGATTTTACCCTCCACCAAGATCTGGAAGTGATGCTGGCGTTGAAGTGGTGCTCAACATCACCAGTTTTGCTGGACCAAGTGTAGATGGGTGTCAGCCAAGTGCAAAGCACCATGTGCCTGGTGAGCTGGGGCAAAACAACCAGGGAAATCAGAAGAAACGTTCCAACAACACACTAAAGTTAGCCTTAAGTGGTTTAGTCTAATCATGGCATGTTGAGAGAGTACTTGGTATCTAGTAGTTAGAACTGAAATGGTTCTGTTTGAGCAAAGGGCAGAAGGACTAACTGATGTGATAATGACCAAGGCTTCAAGATATTGATGATCTTATTCTAATTAGGAGGTTTTTTTTTTTTTTTAAATATTCATATTCTCCATTCATGATTTTACCTCAAGGTTATATATTCTCCTGCTGCCTTCTAGACTGCCTCATCTCTTTCCTCTCATATTCAATCAACAAATAATAAATAGTTGTAGAAATTGCCCCCATTTGAAATTTACATCATCATACCCCTGCTTGAAAATCTCATCTCAGTGACATCCTACTCCATAGAGTCCAGGTTCCTTGGCTTCATATTGAAGATATTCTACCACAAGGCCCACATGGGTCCCTTTCTAGCCATACCCCTCACTGCTCTGGCACTCAACTCCAGCCCTTTCTTTAGGCCTACTTCTTCCCACCAGAAATGTACTTTTCTCTGTCAATTCATATTTATTCCTTTCTTCAAATCTCAAGTCAGAAGTTACCAATTTTAGGAAGTTTCCATTAATAACACTCCCCTTTGGTCATTTTTGTTGTTGCTGTTTTCTATCTCCCACAACTTGAATGTTTCACCGTGTTAGTTCACCCTTGCAGATGTGTGGCTCTGCATTACACCTGTCATCACATGTGTGGGTGAAGCCTCATTGGGCCTGGCTCAGTTTCCTAGTGCTGTGGTAACAGAAATATAACCAGTGGGTAGCTTTAAAGAAAAATATATGTATTTTCTCACAATCCTGGAGTCTAAAAATCCAAATCAGGGTCTTAGCTATGTCAAAAACTTCCTAGGCTTGTAGATGATCTTCACACAGCATATGTCCTCCTCCAGTGTGTGTGTGTGTCTAACCTGCTCTCAGAAGTGATTAGATTTAGAACCCACCCTACTCAGCTATGCTCTAATTTACATAACAAAGAAAACTCTTTTGAAACAGGATTACATCCACAGGTATTGGAGTTAGAATTCCAACACATATTTTGGGGGACATAATTCAATTCATACCTGCCCATAGGGGCAAGGAACCCATTTTGTCCACTGTCACTTCTACCTACACACATACACACACACACACACACACACACGCACACAAACATACCCCACCTGTATGTATTCTGCTTGCTGAGGAAAAGTATAAGCAATCATCTTCAAATATATAAACATGTATAAAGAAAACTGATGTAAAAAAAATTATTACAGTGAAACCTCTGAGAGCCAGAACTCGACAACACTGACTTGTTTTTCTGGGTCTCACAAGATTTCCACTTTTTGACAGGGTACAGTCTTACCACTTTTCTATTGCTCTCTATTAGTGGAAAAATATTTACGTTTTCCTTCTCTGAAAGGTTTCTGCCTTACGCAGATTCCAGCTTTTGCAGGTTTTCCTGTATTACTTTAGAAATCCTCTAATGAAAACTCATTTTATATAATAGACTTATTGCTCATTTCACCTTTATAGCTAAGCTAATATACCATATATGTTTGCTTGTTTACTAAGAAGGGTGTGTTTATATTTTGGGGGCATATTTAGAATAAAATTGAAATGAATATACATAGATTATTTTGTTAATGTGTACATTAGTACTAAAACAAAAACAAAAAAAAAACCCCACTGCAGTCAAGTCAATTCCAACTACAGGACAGAGTAGAACTGCCCCAAGGAGCACCTGGTAGATTCGAGCTGCTGACATTTTGGTTGGCAGTGATAGCTCTTAACCACTGTGCCACCAGGGTTTTTGAACATTAGTACTAGACACCAAAAAGATAGAGGACTTGTTCTTTAGGCAGAGAGGAGCTTTCCAGATGTCCGTAAATTGTTGAAATGTTTTCTTGGTTTCCTATAATTTATTTTTGTCTTCTGGAGATTTTTAATAGTCACTCTTTTTTGTTTCTTTTTCTTCTCTTTGATATGGTATTGAAGTCACAGTCCTACTTCAGTTATGCATCGTGTAAATGTATCGAGCATTAACTGCTTTGACTGCACAGTCACATCGATCCAAACCAAGGATTGTTCCTACCTTGGTAGCTTATATGTATTCTTGGAACAGGAATTGTCAAAATGGCACAGGAGGAGCCGTAGATATCTCAAGACTGTTGTGCTATTTCCACTTACTAGCATCTTTTAAAGGAGCCCTGGTGGCACAATGGTTAAGTGCTTGGCTGCTAACTGAAAGCTTGGTGGTTCAAACCTACCCTGCCACTCTGCAGGAAGAAAAACCCGGCAATCTTCTTCTGTAAAGATTACAGCCTAGGAAACCCTATGAGGCAGTTTATAATATAGGGTCATTGTAAATTAGAATCAGCTCAATGGCACACAACAACACAATCTATTAACATGCTGCTTTATCAGATCATTTGGTCTCAAAGCAGAGTCCAGAAGAAAGTAGACACAGGACAGACAGGTTTTTAACTGAAAGTGGAAAAAATGGGATGGTTGTAGAAGGTTATGCTCTGGTAGCACACGCAAGAAGCTTGTTGCCAGCCAGTCTGGGGCCTCTGAAGGCCAAATGTTTGAAAAGTACTTCCAACAGGGCAGTAGTGGGAGGGCACTGATGACAAAGTCCACCTTTGTGACAGTTTTGCCCTAGCCCTGTTATCACTCATGTCATTTCTGGTTTTTAAGGACACATCTGCTCCATGTTATATAGAAGGTTTCAATGTGCTAAAAAACCTCTTAGATGCTTGTCTACCACTTGATTAAATGCCAAAAGCATAGGTGAGTGCTGAGTTGTAAATGTCTGTGGTACCTATGACTGAATGTATTTTTTTCCTGCATGATCATCCATTGTGGTATTTGTAACTAGCAAAAAATGAGCCTGATTTGTTCTCCTTTGTAGAGCCAGGCCGAGGCCCACTACAAAGGAAGTAAACATGCCAAGAAGGTCAAAGCACTAGAGGCAACGAAAAATAAACCCAAAATGGTTTCTTCCAAGGACAGCGCAAAGGCTAATCCCAGCTGCTCCATCACTCCAATCACAGGCAACATCTCTGACAAATCAGGTCAATGACACTTTTTGTTCTTTACATTTTTGTGTTCCTCCTGTCCCCTGCCCTGCTCCCATCCCCCCCACAGTTACTGAATGCTACTCTCCATGATTTGTTTTTGTAACATTAATATATTTCCTTCACAGGAAGCTTTGTGTTTGCACGGAATCTAAGCATTTGATATGTTACCATTCTGTGTTGTTAAATATATACATTTAAGCATATATATGTGTGTGTGTGTGCACGTGTGTGTATAAATATATATTTTTATATATAAGTATATATGCATGTAGAAGTAGAAGCTACTTGGTTACAGTGTGTTTAGATAAAAATCAGGAAACGGATCTAAAATACTGAGTGGATTATTATTTCTTTTTATTCCACTTATGTTTGGTTTTTACTAGAGGCTTTTTCAGTAGAGGAATTTTAAACTTGTTTACTAATAGACAATTTTTTATTCTCTTACCCTGATAAGAGGAGTGGAGGGGCAGAAGAGTAGTTTTCTGAGAGAATGGCATTACTAAATGAATGTGGGCATGTGTTCAATAATTAAAAAAAAAGAAATGATTTTTGAAGACCTTCGTAGTTTCTCTCAGAATTACAAAGGAACTCAAAGATTTTGAGGGAATTATTTACAAAGTTATGAACTGACTAATAAAAGAAATTTATATAATTGGAAATGAGCTACTAGCAGAAGTACCTCTTAAGAAGAGTGTATTTCATAGTTCCAGTGAGTCAACAGTACTACTAAGTAGATTCAAACTGAATGATTCAGTGGAAAGGGAAAAATGTTATTTTTCTAGCATGGATACCAGGAAATTGGATGTTTAATAGGCTTTCACACTCTCATATCTGCCCCTCAGGGCCCATGATGGCTATGTCATCTTGTTTCGGTGGCTAATTGAAGCACAGTGTCTGTGAAAGGAGATTAAGAGAATTGTCCCTTTCCCTTATGTTTGACTCTCTCGAGGGACCTCTCTGTTGTTAGAAAAACAACATACACACGTACTTATGATTCTCTTCAGCTCTCCGTATCATTGTAAATTCAAGAAGGAGGCTTAAGAATGCTTTCCTATGGCTGCCAAGGGCCTTTGGAGAAAAGGAAATCCATTGTTATCAGAGGAAGCTTCAGAAAAGCCTATTCATAAAAAGAAACTATGCAGGAAGGGACCATTATTGATTAGGTCCCATACATGCTGGTTCCAAAAACTGCAGCTTAGAAGGAGAGAGCTAACCAATATTTGATAATAAAGGTTTTTTGTTCTTTGTATGATAGAATCACTAAGTCTTGTTATCTGCTGAACAGATAATAACAAGTACTGGATTGTTACATAGTACTTCTCTTCTAAAGAACAAAACTTTTTAATATATGTTATCTAATTATCTTTAACCCATCTCTGTCAGATATTAGGATCAAATATTATCTCCATCTTACAAAAAAGCATGTGTACACCTGTGGTTGTTATTTGCTGAAGGTTACTCAGTGTTTGAAAGAGTAGGTTGGGTTCATCTCTTGACTGTCCTGCCTGGTTTCATTTTCTACAGGATATTGCTGCTTCTGTGAAACAATGCTGTGTCAAAGATTTTTATTACCTGAATTATGATCCAGCAGTACTTATAAGTAAAGTGATAAAATAATGGAGGTTAGCACCACTTCATTCTTTCAGATTATTTTGTGACTTGAGCACAGTTGGTGGGTACTGTAAATGTTCCAACATTGCTACAGCATGTATTCAATATTCCACTTAAAATATCATACTAGCATTTGGGAATTGAGTTTGTTATAGGGGAAGTAGTAAAATAGTGAGTAGAAAAGAGAGTTGAAAATGGAAACAGATAAGGATCCATAAGAAAGGAGTCAATAAAAGAACAGAAGATAGAGGAAGAAGGAACGGTGTGGGAGATAAGGAAAGGAAGTAGAAGGAAAAAGTCAAAGATTAGAGGTAGAAGGAAAGAATAAAGTACCAAAATAGAAAATCCAAGTAAGGTGTCTGGGTGACAATCGCAGCATGCCTATACCTACAAGGTGCCCAATGAGTATCTGTTGAAATAATCTTTAATGATGTAAAGCCTTTATTTCAACACTCGAATACTAGCCAATGTTCAGTGAAACAGAGAAACTTCCTAAACAGTTGTCTCTGCTTGGCGAGCAATAGGAACACACCAGGATCAAGTATAGCGGTGGTATAAACAAGAAGAAAACTAAAATCTATGCGAACCCTGGGGGTGAGTGGAGAAGGGAAAACGAATCTCCAGAACAGTATCTCTTCTTCAGTAGATTTGAAAACCAAAGCCCAAGCCAGTTGCTGTCAGGTCAATTCTGTCTCATGGCAACCCCATGTGTGTCAGTAGAACTGTACTCCCTACAGTTTTCAATGGCTGTGATCTTTTGGAAGTAGATCACCAGGCCTTTCTTCCAAGTTGCCTATGGGTAGATTTAAATTGCCAATCTTTAGGTTAGTAGCTGAGTGCTTAACCATTTGTACCACCCACAGACTCCCAGTAAGTATGAGGTGATCTTTAATCCTTCATTCTCTGTTTCCTCTGACACTTCCCTACCCAGCCCATAAAGTAGCTGTGGTCTAGTAGTACTGACCTCACTCACCATGTTACTGTCCATATTTGGACTAGAAGTAATGAAAATCACCTGTATTTTGGAGTTACCTAATTTTCCATGTTTCCTTACTCAAAATATGCATAAATTATTTGGCAACTTGTTTGCTTGGACCATTAAAATTACTTCTTTATATCTCCCATGTTTTATATAAATATTAATACTAATGAAACATTTTTATTTGTTTTATTATATCCACAAAAGCAATGCCAAAGTTATTGAAAGATGGCAGTATTTAAAAAAAAGTAGGCTTTATTTGCTAAATAGGTGTTATGTTCTTCTGTCACCTTCTACAGAATGCCAGCTTCTAAACAAGAATTACAACATGTTTTATAGACTCTTCAAGTTGGAAGATTAGAAGCTTTGCTTAGATGGGGAATCTGGACTAAACGATGTAATAAATAACCTGGTGTTAACCACCTATTTCTAAATCCTTACAAAGCTCCCACAGCTTTGTCAGAATCAGAGATTCTTGTTGGTAACTTGATTTCACGTCACGTAAAACTCTGTTTTAGAAGAAAAGCAGATGTGAGAACAAGTCCTTCATAAATTACCTAGGTGGGATATGTAGAGCAAGAGAGCAGGAAGAGGAATGGTTACTGTAAAATTTAATTGACTAAAGTGTTTTATTTCACACAGCACTGCCCTCAAAGAATCAGCCAAAAATTAGAGTAACAGTCACAGTGAAAATTCCTGAATAATTGGCAACTCTTATGAGACTGAAATTCCCTAGCATTGGTCTTTATCTTCTGAATGAAGAGCACCTGTCGAATGGGCTTAAGCAGTATCCATGTGATTCTTAGATACTTGAATGAAAAGTTAAAATTTCCATTACTCAGTGTCTCAGCTGCCAGATTTCAAATATCCAGGTGTTCACAATATCCACAGGACTGATTAATTCAGTTTCCATTCTCATGTTTTAGCATCAATAGCTTAGCAACGGATAGTTATTCAATGAGGGCAAATTTTGAGGAGGCAAAAATAAGTATTAAGGAAGGGAGTTTCTTGGAAAGAAGCGTACTGGGGTTCACTGAACATTAGTCAAGGCGAAGTATGATTTCCAAGTATCTGACAAGGAGCATGGAACCCACAGATGGCCTCTTTCTCCTCCTTGAGAGCATAAACTATTCTAAAAACTGACCTAGCAATGTCCCAAGAGCTAGGGAACCCTTCTTTACTAAGTTGGCACTGGGACAACCATTTCTCTCTTTTATGTTACATTCGAAGATACAGGAAGTGCCCAGGTTACAAAAAAGATCTGTTCCTAACTGTATCTTTCAGTCGAATTGGTAGATAAGCTTGCCTTACTTTAGTGCAAGAAGGAAACCCTGGTGGCATGGTGGTTAAGTGCTACAGCTGCTAACCAAATTGGCAGTTTGAATCCACCAGGTGCTCCTTGAAACTCTGTGGGGCAGTTCTACTCTGTCCTACAGAGTCACTGCAAGTTGGAATCGACTCCATAGCAAAGGGTTTTTTTAATTGCAAGAAAGGAGCCCTGATGGCACAGTGATTAAGAGGTTGGCTGCTAACCAAAATGTTGGCAGTTCAAATCCATCAGCTGCTCCTTGGAAACTCCATGGGGCAGTTCTACTCTGTCTTATAGGGTCATTATGAGTCGGAATCAACCCAACGGCAACAGGTTTGGTTTGGTTTCAGGTTAGTGCAAGAAAAAGCTTAAAAAATCACCTTTTCAGTGATTTAAAAGCTAAATGCACAGCAAGTGAGGTGATTGTGATGAAGAATTTGTTGTGAACAGGGGTTGGTTCAGTCACTTCAAAGTGAGGGCAAATTTATGTACTATTAAAAAAAAAAAGGCAAGTACAAATTTTCCGGAAGTTGAATGTTGGTAACTCTGCCTGTATAATTTAGCTCATGCTATATCCAGATCTGTATAATACAAAGGGATTTATTATAACAGATTCTATCACATATAAAAACTCCAGGGTAACATCAAGTTTTTGTTTGTTTTTCCTCTCAAGGTTAGCAAAGAAAATGAGTTTAAACTACAGTAGGAGGAATTTCACTTATTACAAGAAGCTTTGACTCCATAAGTGGAAAATAAATATGTTTCATTAAAGACATTTAAGTAAGATTAGTTGACCTGTTCACTTTTGAGAAGTTGAGGTGGAATTAAATTTAAAATCCAAAGGAGTATATTTGTGGTCTCCTAGAATCTGTCCCAACTCTTTAACGATGCATCAGTGAGAGTTCGAAACATGGTGGGAGGGAAGAGAAATGTGCTTTGGGAGAATAGGGGTCAAAACACACGAAGCATTAGGCAGCTTCAGGAAGACGGCTAGAACATATTGGCAAGACACTGTACCGAATTTCTCCCTAGAGTTCAAGCGTCATAATGTCATATGACAGCACACTTTCCTGTGATAATATGCCCCACACAGCGAATCAAAGTCTCCTTTGTGACAGCATTTAACAACTCATAACAAGTTCAAAAACTACAGAGCCTTCAAAAAACCTTATTTTCTTGAAAAGAATAAAATATTTTGATAGTCAACCTAATGGTGCACATGTCTAGGCTTTAGCACTGGATTTAAAAAAAAAAAAATTAATTAGATATCAAGATAGGGAAAATATATTTATATTTCAAAGTATATAAAGCTATTTAGAGCTGAACAGCTTTTATTCATTTGCTGTCTAAACAAATGAAAAGAAGATGGACTGATTCAAAATGCTATAGATACATTAATTCATGCAACTAAGAGCAAAGATGATAGAACCAGCATTATTTATTTGAAATATAACAATAGGATCAACTTAAAATAGAATCAGCTTATAAAATTGAGTCACAAATAAGTTTTTGTATAACCCTCACACCAACCCTGTCAAATTAGGTAGGACAGAAATTAATATACATCTTTTATTCATTTGTACAATAATATCCATTTATTCACTCAATAATTCTATATTATCTATACTAAAAGAGTATATTTGCTAGATACTGAGGTGTTACGATGAATAAAAAGTTTTTTTTTTTTTAGCCCACGAAGAGCTCCTACCCTAGTTGGGTTTTTTTTCCCCACTGTGTTGTATATGAGGGATACAAAGAGAAATAATAATATATAGCTGCCACCTTTGAGCTGCTCCAAAAAATACGGCAAAAGTGAAGAAGCTGGGTCTTGGAATAGTTGCATGGCTTGCATGAGGTTCCACAACTCAAATCCCACTAGATCACAACAGGAGCTACCTCAGGGCTTCTTGTTCTGTGTTCTCCAATTATTCCCTTTACTTCTCTGACTTAGAGAAGTAAATCCAAGTATCCCAAGGGGCAAAGTCAGAAACCACTATACCACTTTTGTAGAATTAGTGAATAGGACCATACATTACTTTTAAATTACTTGCTGACTGTTAATACTTTTTTGGTAGGCACTGTGGTAGAGAAATAAACAGCTGTTCAGGCTTTGTTTTATCAATAATCTTTAGTTCTTATGCAGTATGCTGTCTGTAGCATTTACTTTGTGATGGAATAAAGCTTTACCAGTAACAGATCTTTTCAAGGGCAAGTTTGAATAAAAACATTCATTTCAAGTAAATGACAAATGTTCTCAGTGCTCCAGCTTGACAATTGTGGGCTTTACATGTCCTGAATCAAATACACCCACTGAGATAGAGGTAAATGCTGGGAACGGACATGGCCAATATGGCAGGAGCCTTGAACTACCTCTTAAAAGGGTAGAGTTTGGTTGTTTTTAACACTGTCCACATTTTCAGTAGCATTTTGAATCATCCCAACTAAAAGTCACGATTTTGTAGACTTTGGGGCATTGTTTTTCTTTTATCCCATACCCATGACCAGGGATGGATTACTCAACAAGCAAGGAAAAGACAATATATAAAGATAAACTACTCAGCACAAAAAAATTAACTAGGAAAAAGAAACTGTCAACAACACACAAAAAAAGACACCAAATGACAGCACTAAACTTATACCTATTTATAATTACACTGAATGTAAATGGACTAAATGCACCAATAAAGAGACAGAGGGTGGCAGAATGGATAAAAAAAACATGATCTGTCTATATGCTGTGTACAAGAGACACACCTTAGACTTAGGGACAAACTAAAAGTCAAAGGATGGAAAAAAACATATCAAGCAAACAATAATCAAAAAAGAGCAGGAGTGACAGTATTAATTTCTGACAAAATAGATTTTAAATGTTAAATCCACCACGAAGGACAAGGAAGGACACTATATAATGATTAAAGGACAATATACCAGGAGGATATAACCATATTAAATATTTACAGACCCAATGACGGGGCTGAAAGATACATAAAACAAACTCTTAACAGCACTGAAAAGTGAGGTAGACAGCTCCACAATTATATGAGGAAACTTCAACACACCACTTTCAGCGAAGGACAGGATATTCAGGAAGAAGCTCAATAAAGACACGGAAGATCTAAATGCCACAATCAACCACCTTGACCTCATAGACATATACAGAACACTCCACCCAACAGCAGCCAACTATACTTTCTTTTCTAGTGCACATGGAACATTCTCTAGAATAGACCACATATTAGGTCATAAAGCAAGCCTTAGCACAATCCAAAACATTGAAATATTACAAAGTATCTTCTCTGACCATAAGGCCATAAAAGTAGAAATAAATAACAGAAAAAGCAGGGAAAAGAAATCAAACACGTGAAAACTGAACAATACCCTGCTCAAAAACAACTGAGTTATAGAAGACATTAAGGATCGAATAAAGAAATTCATGGAATTCAATGAAAATGAAAACATTTCCTATCAGAACCTTTGGGACACAGCGAAAGCAGTGCTCAGAGGTCAATTTATATCAATAAATGCACACATACAAAAAGAAGAAAGGGCCAAAATCAAAGAATTATCCCTACAAATTGAACAAATAGAGAGCAACAAAAGAAACCCTCAGGTACCAGAAGAAAGCAAATAATAAAAATTAGAGCAGAATAAAATGAAATACAAAACAAACAAAAAAAAAATTGAATGAGTTAGCAAGACCAAAAGCTGGTTCTTTGAAAAAATCAACAAAATTGATAAACCACTGGCCAAACTAAGAAAAGAAAAACAGGAGAGGAAAGCAAATAACCCAAATAAGAAATGGGATTGGCAATATTACAACAGACCCAAATGAAATTAAAAGAGTCATATCAAATTACTATAAAAATTTTACTCTAACAAATTTGAAAACCTAGAAGAAATGGATGAATTCCTAGAAACACACTTCCTGACTAAACTAACACAAACAGAGGTAGAACAACTAAATAGACCCATAACAAAAGAAGACACTGAACAGGTAATCAAAAAACTCTCAAAAAAAAAAAAAAAGCCCTCGCCCGGACAGCTTCACTGCAGAGTTCTACCAAACTTTCAGAGAAGAGTTAACACCACTACTACTAAAGGTATTTCAGAGCATAGAAAAGGACAGAATACTACCAAACTCATTCTATGAAGCTACCATTTCCCTGATACCAAAACCAGGTAAAGATTCCACAAAAAAAGAAAATTAGGGACCTATATCCCTCATGAACTTAGATGCAAAAATCCTCAACAAAATTCTAGCCAATAGAATTCAATGACATATCAAAAAAGTAATTCACGTGACCAAGTGGGATTCATACTAGGTATGCAGGGGTGGTTCAACATTAGAAAAACAATTAATGAAGTCCTTCATATAAATAAAAGACAAGAACCACATGATTTTATCAATTGATGCAGAAAAGGCATTTGACAAAGTTCAACACCCATTCATGATAAAAACTTCCAGCAAAATAGGAATAGAAGGAAAATTCCTCAACATAATAAAGGACATTTATACAAAGCCAACAGCCAACATCATCTTAAATGGAGGGAGTCTGAAAGCATTCCCCCTGAGACTGGGAACCAGGCAAGGATGCCCTTTATCACCTCTCTTATTCAACATTGTGCTGGAAATCCTAGCCAGAGCAATCAGGCTAGATAAAGAAATTAAAGGCAACCAGATTGGCAAGGAAGAAGTAAAAGTATCTCTATTTGCAGATGACATGATCTTATACACAGAAAACCCTAAGGAATCCTCAAGAAAACTACTGAAACTAACAGGGGAATTCAGCAGATTATCAGGATACAAGATAAACATACAAAAATCAGTTGTATTCCTCTACACCAACAAAAAGAACATCAAGGAGGAAATCACCAAATCAATACCATTTTTTTTTTTCCCAAGAAGATAAAATACTTAGGAATAAATCTTACCAGAGACGTAAAAGACCCATACAAAGAAAACTACAAGACACTACTGCAAGAAACCAAAAGAGACCTCCATAAGTGGAAAAACATACTTTGCTCATGGATAGGAAGATTTAACATTGTAAAAATGTCTATTCTACCAAAAGTAGTCTATAGATATAATGCAATTCCGATTCAAATTCCAACGACATTTTTTAATGAGATGGAGAAACAAATCACCAACTTTGTATGGAAGGGAAAGAGGCCCCGGATAAGTAAAGCATTACTGAAAAAGAAGAAGAAAGTGGGAGACCTCACTCTACCTGATTTTAGAACCTATTATACCACCACAGTAGTCAAAACAGCCTGGTACTGGTACAAGAACAGATACGTAGACCAATGGAACAGAATTGAGAATCCAGACATAAATCCATCCACATATGAACAGCTGATATTTGACAAAGGCCCAAAGTCAGTTAAATGGGGAAAAGATTAATTGTTTAACAAATAGTGCTGGCATAACGGGATATCCATCTGCAAAAAAATGAAACAAGACCCATACCTCACACCATGCACAAAAACTAACTCAAAATGGATCAAAGACCTAAATATAAAATCTCAAATGATAAAGATCATGGAATTAAAAACAGGGAAAGATCATGGGAGAAAAAATAGGGACAATGCTAGGAGCCCTAATGCACGACCTATGCAGTATACAAAACATTACTAAGAATGCAGAAGAGAAACTAGATAACTGGGAGCTCCTAAAAATCAAACACCTATGCTCATCCAAAGACTTCACCAAAAGAGTAAAAAGATTACCTACAGACTGGGAAAAAGTTTTTAGCTATGACATTTCTGATCAGCGTCTGATCTGTAAAATCTACATGATACTGCAAAAACTCAACTACAAAAAGACAAATAGCCCAATTAAAAAATGGGCAAAGGATATGAACAGGCACTTCACTAAAGAAGACATTCAGGTAGCTAACAGATACATGCGGAAATGCTCACGTTCATTAGTCATTAGAGAAATGCAAATCAAAACTACAATGAGATTCCGCCTCATTCCAACAACAAAAAAAAAAGCTGGCGTTAATCCAAAAAACACAAAATGATAAAGGAGAGGTTGTGGAGAGACTGGAACACTTCTACACTGCTGGTGGGAATGTAAAATGGTACAACCACTTTGGAAATCAATTTGGCACTTCCTTAAAAAACTAGAAATAGAATTACCATATAATCCAGCAATCCCACTCCCTGGAATATATCCTAGAGAAATAAGAGCCTTTACACGAACAGATATATGCACACCCATGTTCATTGCAGCACTATTTACAATAGCAAAATGATGGAAGCAACGAAGGTGCCCATCAACGGATGAGTGGATAAATAAACTATGGTATATTCACACAATGGAATACTATGCATTGATAAAGAACAGTGATGAATCTGTGAAGCATTTCATAACATGGAGGAATCTGGAAGGCATTATGCTGAGTGAAATAAGTCAGTTTCAAAAGGACAAATATTGTATAAGACTACTATTATAAGAACTGGAGACATAGTTTAAACAGAGAAGAAAATATTCTTTGATGGTTACGGGTGGGCAGGGAGAGGGATTTTCACTAATTAGATAGTAGACAAGAATTATTTCAGATGAAGGGGAAGACAACACACAATACAGGCGAGGTCAGCACAACTAGACTAAACTAAAAGCAAAGAAGTTTTCTGAAAAACCGAACGCTTCGAAGGCCAGCGTAGCGGGGCGGGGGTTTGGGGACCATGGTTTCCGGGGACATCTAAGTCAATTGGCATTATAAAATCTATTAAGAAAACATTCTGCAGCCCACTTTGAAGAGTCGCTTCTGGGGTCTTAAACGCTAGCAAGCGGCCATCTGAGATGCATCAATGGGTCTCAACCCACCTGGAGCAAAGGAGAATGAAGAACACAAAAGACACAAGGTAATTATGAATCCAAGGATCACATAAACTATAGACTACAGCAGGCTGAGACCAGAAGAATTAGATGGCACACGGCTATAACCAATGACTGCCCTGACAGGGAACACAACAGAAAACCCCTGAAGGAGCAGGAGAGCAGTGGGAGGCAGACCCCAAATTCTCATAAAAAGACTGGACTTAATGGTCTGACTGAGAACTAGAAGGACCCCAGAGACTTTCTGTTAACTCAAGACAGGAACCATTCTCAAAGCCAACTCTTCAAGCAGGGATTGGACTGGACTATGGGACAGAAAATGATACTGGTGAAGAATGAGCTTTTTGGATCAAGTAGTGGAGGGAAGGAGTCTGCTGTCTTATTAGGCGGAGAGCAATTAGGGGTCTATAGCAAGTATATATAAATTTTTGTTTAAAAGACTGACTTGATTTGTAAACTTTTACTTAAAGCACAATAAAAATTTAAAAATATATATTTGAATGTCTATCAGAGGCTTATGATAATTTTTGATCATTTAGCTAGTAAAATAGCCATACCTAAGAAAAAATAATTTGTCTTTCCTAACACAATGTTTTGGTCCTTCCAGAAAAAACCCAAGCCCATTGCCGTCTAGTTGATTACAACTCACGAGAACCTTATACACTCTCTAGGACAGAGTGAAACTGCCCCATAAGATTTCCCAGGAGCAGCTGGTGGATTCAAACTGCCGACCTTCTGGTTAGAGACCAAGCTGTTAACCACTGCACCACCAGGGCTCCGTTTTGTTCCTTAGTTCTATGTTAATAAATAAAATATTTTTACTCAATGTGGAAATTAATTTATACACAACATTTTCAGTTTAGGAAAAGTCATTTACTTTATTCTTTTCAACTAAAATTTTATACAATCCTTTGAATAATTCACACAACATGATTAATATCCAATAAAAATGACTTAAGTTGTTTGAAAAATCATTGGCAGATGTTCTGTTTATACTACTTGTGGCATTTTAAATTGAGAGAACTCTTTTGGGAAGGAACCTCATAGAATAAATCAAGAACCATAAAAACGTTCATTCCATTAGACTAGTTAATTCCTCTTCCTGGCTTTTAAACCATGGAAATAATCCTAAATACAAAAGAAGAAAAATAAAATTTTATGCAAGTAGGTGCTCATTGTAGGATTATTTGTATTAATGAAAAACAAACAAGATGATCAGTACTAGGAAATTATTCAAATAAAGTACTTGTACCTGATAGAACATTATACAACTTTAAAGTAAATTTAAGTTAGCAACAAGGAAAATGCATATAACATATTAAGCCAAAAAGTTATAAAATATATAAAACAAAAATTACAAAATGGTTTGTTCATTTCTTTATATTCCTTGAGCCCCCACTGCATACCCAACAGTACACTAGGCACTGAGCATATAGCAGTAAATTGAACAGATTTAGGCCTTGTCATGATGAAAACATTGCCTGGAAGGGCAGATGCTGAACAAGTGATGACAAACCTGGTGAGTGAAAAGAAAGGGACCCTGACTGAGTCTGGGAAGGAAGGGAATGCCTAATCGATGAGAAGTTAGGTAGACAAAAAGGGGCCCTGCTTTGAGGGTGAGGGGAAGAGGAAACAATACTTCAAAGGACTTAGATGCCCCCATTAAAATAACTGAGGCAATGAAGGGACAGTTGAGGGCAAGTAAAAGAATTTAGGATGTTGGCAAGAGAGTGGTTGAGATGATGGATAAGGACAGAAATGAAGGCAGAATGAAATGATGGGCATAATCCCAGAGGTTCTTAAACTCTTCTTTGTTCCATGATTCCTTTGGCAGACTAGTGAAGCCTGTAGCCTTTTCTTAGAATGATGTTTTTAATGCATAAAATAAAATTTATAATTTACAAAGAAAATCAATTTTATCGAAATAGTTAACAATGTTTTATTGTGATGTGGTAATACGGCAATAATACATTGAATAGTATCTAGCAGCAGGTCTAATATCTACCATAATACAGTGATAATGAGCATAAATGGAGTTTCAGACTTCCTATGACGACTGAAATGTTTAATGAAATTATATGATTTCTACTGGTAACAAAGTTACAGGTACTGCTAAGACTGCTGTAGTTTGTTGCCTTCATCTATAATTGAAAAAAATGCAAAATTTCAATTAGAGGTAAACGAAAAATAAAGATGATTTTTTTTTTTGCCGTCCAAGCTCATGAATCCCTTAAACTCATGGACCGCTTGGAGGTCCACAGACCCCAGGTTAAAAAATCCTATTTTTTTAGTATAAGATTTTTTTCCTCTATTCTGCATATGCAATGCTATTTTTATAATGTTGTTGTTATTAATTAATTGCCATCAGGTCCTTTCTGACTCATTATGACAACCCCATGTGTGCAAAGTAGAACTGCTCCATAGGGTTTTCAAGGCTGTGAGCTTTCAGAAGCAGATCACCAGGCCTGTCTTCCGAGGCACCTCTAGGTGGATTCAAACCGCCAAGCTTTGGCTAGTAGTCAAGTGCTTAACTAGTTGCGCCACTCAGAGACTCCATTTTTATAATAACTTCTTCTAATGATTTAATGAGGTTTATATATCATAGGACATGGGTAGGATTGAAAATAAACTCTCAGCGATTTGTTTTGTATTGTACTTGTGAGGTTCACAGTTTGCAACACAATGAATGTCTTAATCTGTTTCTTGCTCAATTCTCTCATGGTCACAGTCATAATTCCCTTTGTAACAATATTCCCAAAGGCCCTAGCATAGTCAGGAACCCCCTGGCAAACCTCTTCAGGAGCCCAGGCCTCTTACACCAGTATCACTTTCTAAAGGAGATTTTCTGTGCTCAACAGACTTTCTCCTGCAACTTACGGGTCATAAATATAAAGTTGGCTTTGACAACTTAATAATGATGCAGCAGGATGAATTTAGACACAGATGCTAGATTTGAAATGTAAAAATATGATTGGCCTTAGCAAGATATTTTTAAAGGATTAGCAGCTTTTTTATGTCTGGGCCATCCAGCCCCTCAGTGTCTCCCCAGTGTCCTGAAGTCAGGCTATACCTCGTCAGGTCCATAAAGAGAGAGGGCCCAATATCTGTCTCCTTTTTGTTAGTTTCAGTTTAGAGCAGCCTCAGGCAATAACAGTGTTTGCTGACCATCATTTTTCTGCCCTGACAAGATGAAGAAAGGCTCAGTTTCCTCAATAGCTCTCAGGTTGATCTTCCATTGTTAACATGCACCTCACCTTGCCTGGAATGTCAAATCTAAACCCTTTACTAATCTCTGCATCTGGCAAAGAAGGATGGTGAGAAGGATCAGAATTCAAATGTTTTTCTGGTACCTTGTGAATCCGTGTTTCCTCTGTGAAGGGCAATGCATTTAGAAGAAAAAGAGCCTGCCCCTCATTCTACCAGAAGATTAGTTTTTAATCTTATTCCTGGCGTTTAAATTTTTGCTGGACCTACTCCTGAGGGGCTTCATTTGAGTGACATGACTTACTTACTCTATTTTCCATAATAAAACTGCCTCAGAAATAACTGTTTCACATCTCTTGGTGACAAATCAGAAAAAGGGCAATTTTTCAACCTGAAGAAGTTGAAATATGATTTTCTGTGTTGTATAAGTCTAATGGCTGGAAAACTACACAAAATAGGAGAAAGCTATTAGGTTCATTAGATTCAAACTCTAGCAAACAAGCCTTCTTTTGTGCTCGCCTAGAAAAGCTGACAAGTTCACAAACATCAGTGCCAGTTCACTGCTACAGAGTGTAAGCTGACAGCTTCAACACGGAGATAGTTGGAGATGCCACTATTTTATCTGAGCATGAGACTGGCAGCTTCTGATCCACAACAAAGTGTTACAAAGGACAATGAGCAGTTGGATGCAGTGCTCAGAGAAGAAGGGCAGTGGCTGACATTTCGCTGGACCTCAAAATTGCTACGAAGTCTAGTCCACTGGCTAGAATCCAGTTGACATGGGCTTCCAAGTAGAAAAAGCCAGGAGCTCCTAAATCAGAGCTATAGCCTGGCAGAGCATTACTGGACAATGTTAGTACAGTGCAGGGTCTGTTTCGAATTTCCAAAATTAGGAACTTCACTTTCATGGCTCTTTGGAAACGCTATGGGGCAGTTCTACACTGTCCTATAGGGTTGTTATGAGTAGGAATCAACTTGATGGCAGTGGGTTTGGTTTTTTTGGTTTAAGTAACTTTAAACAAATAACCAAAAAACCAGTTGCCATCAAGTTGATTCCAACTCACTGTGACCTCATGTGTGTGAGAATAGAACTGTGTTCAACAGGGTTTCAAATGGCTGATTTTTTGGAAGTAGATCGCCAGGCCTGTCTTCCGAGGCACTTTTGGGGGACTTAAACCTCCAACCTTTCAGTTAAACCTCCAACCTTTCAGTTAGCAGCTGAATACATTAACTGTTTACACCACCCAGGGACTCTGAACAAATAAGCTTCTTTTATTTTTTAAGGTACATATATACAGATTCTGATCCAGTGAAGAGTCACTTTAATTTACAGACAATTTGCCTTATTTTCAGGATTAGTCTAAAGGCCAAGATAAGAAAATTACACATAAGCGGAGCTAATTAAGAATTAGCAAGCCTCACTGCGTTCAACCTTGCTTGAAGAAGCAGGGTTTCTGGAATTTCACTAGAGGCATGATAATATGGCGTTGGATGTGAAGGGCCCAAAAGCATCAGGTTGGCCCAATGTGTGATATTTAACTGCTCTGAGAATTTTTAAAACTACCTCTAATTTGCATGTCAGTCCTTGGCTGCTTTGTGTTTCTGGGCATGTTGCTTAAGTATTCTTTGTTTTCCACATCTGGGAAATGGCATAATCCATATAGAGAACTCATTAAGCTTCTACAAGTGGTCCAGCAGTTCACCCTCAAGTGGGGACATGAGATCAGACATTTTCCAGCAGGAAGTCCTATGACTAATGAAGCAAGTCTGTGAAATAAACCAGCCTAAGCTGTATTGTCCTGGGTGTAACCCTTGGGGACACTTAGATCAAGTCCAAATAAGGTATCTAGCTGGAGGAAGCCTAAATGGGTGAGTAAAAGACTCCCAGTGCACTGGGTTAGTTACAGGCTGCCTGGTGTAGAGGCTGTGTGCCTTGGCGATTTTGGTTAGTCATGAGTGGTACCATTGCCAAGATACACAGCCTCTGTGATGACCCTGTCAGTAATGGACATCCATTACCTAAAAGGGTAGGGAAAATTAAATTATGTTAACTGAAAGGGTAGGAAAAATTAAATTATACTAGGAAAGGACATAGCACTTGAAATTTCTTAAAAATACTATTGTATAAATACAGCAATGTGTAATTGTTGGATAACTCAAATGAATATGATAAATGTGATTTAATTTAATATCGACTGCCTTAGAACATTACAAAAATGAGTTATTAGGCTAGAAACTTCTAGTCAATCTCTTGTAGCTCCATGACAAATCTTGCCAGAGAGCAGGATACTGATTTAGTTGCTAAGAAAACGCATTGCTTTCCAGTCGATTCCAACTCATAGCGACCCTATAGGACACAGTAGAACAGCCTCATAGGGTTTCCAAGGAGAGATCGATGGATTCAAGCTGCTGACCTTTTGATTAGCAGTCAAGCTCTTAACCACTGTGCCACCAGGGCTCCACTAGTTGCTAAGAGGACTGGTTATATTTTAGTGGTCCTTTGTTTTCACACGTGCTTTAGGTTTTCTGGCAGAGGTAGATGCTTATTTTTTATCTGTGTGTAAGCTTGTGTAAGATTCCTAGTAAAAGACACAACGAAATCCACAGATTTATTCATTATGTCAGACATCAAAATAAAGAAGTGTGTTTGTTGTTATGACTCTATCCTAGTATACCTCAAGGAGATCCATTCTTAAGAGTATTGTGTCAACCTCAAATGACATTAAATATTTATTGCAGATATATAACCTTGGCAACAATGATACAAGCATTTTTACATAATCAACAGTTGAAATGCATTTATCTTTCTGTTCTATATATATATTTATTTTACAAGCTATTATTTTGCTCTTAGAAGTGAGTTTTCATTTACTTGCAGTGCTAGAAAGCAGTCTTGAGTTGAGCATTCATTATTTCTACAAACATATTGCCTGCCTATGATTTGCTGTACACTGGGCACAAAGGTTATTTAAGACGTTATTTCAGGACTCAAGATTCTCTGTATCCCAGTAATAATTTTTAAGTGCAAGTAAATAATTATCATTACCATATTTTTAATCAAATAACTTTTTTTTTTTCTATGTCTATTTGCCAGCTATGCCCTCCCCTCATGAGGCATTTTTGTAAGCATGCTATGCTATTTTTTTTTTTTACAGCAACATGTGGAAGCAGATTGTATGGCAGCACTTGTGAGGGTGCCTTATAGGAAGAGGGCATGGCTGGCAAAAAAACGCAGAAGGCAAGAGTTATTTGCATAAAATATGGTAATGTAAGATCACAATATAATTATGTGCAGAGGATTATGAGAGTATACCAAGAGATGGGGGGGGGTGGGCTCATAGACTAGAAGTTGCAAGATCAGTAAGGAAGGTTTATGGTGGTATAGAGAAAATAGATGAGGACCAAAGCAGTGGCACAGAGTAGATGCTGAATAAATATCTGCTGGATGAAAGGGTGAATAGGCTGGTAGAAGAGATATTTAGAAGATAGTAACAATAGACTTTGGTCATTAATAGACTGCAGAAGTTAAGAGGGAAGAATTCAAGGAGTCATCTACTGACGGTTGTAACATAACTGGTAATGCCACTAATTGAGATGGGGACTATTTGGAAGGGCCCCTATGTGGAGCAGATTATCTACCCGGAATCAGGCATGTTGAGTTTGAAATACCCACAAGACATTTAGGAATAGATGTCCCATAGTTTATTGGGGGAAAAAGGGTCTTGAACCTTTGAGGAAGGTAGAGACTTCACCTATTGATTTATGAATCTGTGTCAGTGTGGTACAAGAAAACATTACAGTGAGTCAGAATCATATAAGGCCCAAGAAGAGGACAAGGGCGTAACCTGGAGGGGTAGGGGCAGGCAGAAGAATAGTAGCTGGCGATGGAGGCCTGGAATAAGCTGTTGTAGAGGCTGAAGGAGTACCAGCTAAGGGTAGTGTTGTGACATCAGGGAAGAAAAGCATTTCAAGAAGAAACTTGTGTCCAATGGAAAAGGGAACTGAAGAGAGACACTGATTTTGCCAGGAGGGTGAGAATGAACATTGGGTGGAGGAGCAGAAAGAGCCACTGCACATGACCACTTCAAGGTCAGCACCAGAGGAAATATAGGCAGGAAACTCGAGGAGTGAATTGTGAGTCAAGGAGTGACTTTTGGGACGTGAATGTTTCTTATTTTATAGACAGAAAGGAAGAAGTCAAAACTACAGGGAAGTGAGAAAGGCTTTAAAGAATAGAGTCCAAGTGGGAGCATATATTTATCCCTGAAGGTGAGAAAAAATAGATGCAGATGGGAGAAATTGAGACATCAGGGATGGACTCACCCTGGCCCCCCATTTCTCTAAGAGATAGGAGACCAGACATTTTCCTATGAGAGGTTTAGAGTTTTGGTAGGGGATTTAAGAAGAAGGATAAAGCTTCCATGGGGAAGCTAACTGAGTATATTCCTTGTCTATGATTACTTTTTTCCTACTTGTTTGATTTGTTGACTTCTCCAGGTATATTATTTTTCGCTATATATTCCTAATTTAATCAAACCTTATCTATAAAATTTTAAAATAATTTTGTGTGATTATTACATTTCCAAGAAAGCTCTTCTTTCCCCCAAAAAATCATTTAAACAGTGCTTTCAAAGTATTACAAGCAATCCCCAGGTTACAAACAAGATCCATTTCTAAATCTGCCTTTAAGTCAAATTTGTAGGTAAGTCAGAACAAGTTCATACAGTTCTTATTTAGCATCAGTGAGATGTTTAAGGAGCCCTGGTAGCAAGTGGTTAAAGTGCTCAGCTGCTAATCCGAAGTTCCGTAGTGTGAAGTCACTAGCGGCTCCTCAGGAGAAAGATGTAGCAGTCTGCTACATAAAGATTTATAGCCTTGGAAACCCTATGGAGCAGTTCTGCCCTGTCCTGTGGGGTCAGTATGAGTGGGAATCAACTGAATGCCAATAGATTTGGTTTGGTTTAAAGTCAAATGTTTGCCTTAGTAACCCATTGCCTTCGAGCCAATTCCAACTCAAAGCGACCCCATAGGACAGAGTAGGGTAGTTCTACTCTGTCCTATAGGGTCGCTCTGAGTTGGCATCAAGTCAGTGGCACTTGGTACGTATAAAACACTTAAACACTTCCAAGCTGCATGGTGTTTTCATGAGTGTCACAAAGTATTGTGTGTGTTCATTATACCATTGTATGTATTTAACTCTAAATTTTAATATAATAGGCTTTATGACATGCATTCTGAAGTCTGAGTTGTCTGTAAGTCAGACATTCATAACCTGGGGACTGCCTGTACTCAGTTTTCCAAGATCTTTTTTGCACATAACCTTTCAGGAAGACATCTAATAAATAAAGTGAGGCAAACGGACTATTGTATCTGATCACTACCTGCAATATTGGCCTTTTCTTCCTGTTCCTCTGAACAGGTGGCATCCTCTTACGCTACAAATGAATAGTCCTTTCTTTGTCCATCCAGTGATGTAGTGATGACGCTTTAGCGTCTGCACATCTCATATTACATTTTGTTTTGCAAAGAATGCCATGGCACCGATGGGCTTGTTCATCTGGTGGCTTGTGCGCTGCTGCTGCTGCTGGTTTTTTTTTTTTTTTTTTTTTTTGCAAATCTGTTAACTAGCTTAATGGAATTCTGCTTTAAACTTTAAAACATCTATCATCAGCTGGTGGTTTCTTTCACTTGTACTTTCTCAAATGTGTAGATAAGGAGGAGACGAATGAGGCAAAGGCTTAAGAAGTCTTCTGCAGTGTACCAATTTACATACATACAGATTTGCGGCGTTTTTTTGTCTGGCGCAGAGCCCCCTGGGCTTTTCAGCCTCATTTCTCACAAGGCTGCACAACCGGTTAGGAAGTAGGTACTCTGACTGACATCCATTAATTTCTCCTTATTCGGAAAGTGGGAAGATAAAGCAGAAGAGAATGATTTCAGAATTCCTTATCAAAGTGAGCTAACTTGGTTTAATGAGTGTTAAACAGTAATGCGGGCATTGCTTTGGTTTTTGGAGTAATGATGAGGTGTTGGACAAGATGCTCATGAATACAGGAAAGAATATGACCAGCTGTCCTTTTCATTGTGTGCCTCTTTTGCCTAGTTCTTTTTAGTGTAATATTAAATATAAAAAGGAAAAATTAATTGCAAAAATTGACAAGCAGTATCCTTCAATGACCTCAGAAAGTACGATTCTATTGAAATTGGGGCCTTGATTTCCTTGAACAGTTTTCTCAAGTTTGGGGGTGCCTTTTGCTAGTCTGGAAGGCTTGCTAGTCTGGAAAGACGTTGGTGGGAATCAATGAGCAAAGTTCTTGGTTTTCAAGGGCTTTTTGACAAATGGGAAATGCATGATAAACAGAGTACCTATTACATTTCCACTGAAGGAAAATGTACATTATTAAACTCTATCCAAAATATTAGTCTTTTTAACTCATAATCATGAATTTGCAAATGAGTGATATTTCCCAAGAAAAGTTGAAAATTAAAATCATTGCATTAGGGCACAGGATGTGAGCTGGGATTGTCCAGTGGTGGTGATTTGCTTGTAAAGACTGGACCACAACTTTTTTTCAGTCCCTACCTAACAGCTGCTGAGTATGGAATAGAGCCCATGACCTTGGCCTCATTAGCATTATGTTCAAGTCACCTGAGCTTACTCCTCAGAACTATTTTCTTTGTGCCCTCTACCTGAAGCCCTCACCTCACCTTTACAATCTCCGTGGTTCCGATAGCCCAATGAGAAAAATGGTAGTATTTTGCACATGTACGGATTAAGATACCAATCACTTAAGTCACTTGCTTGAGGTTAATCGGTCTCAGAAAAACTAGGAATAGCCAAGTTTTCATGGCCAGGAAGTTTTGTTAGCATCCTAAATTTGTTGTATATTTAATATACTTTTGCATAGCAAAAGTAACTCCTTATGTTCCATATGAATACAGAAAAGCTTTAGAGAATAAAATACAATTTTCCCTTTTTAGTAGCACCTTCCTTTCACCTTTGGACAACCCAGGGTCCTGTTATAGATGCTCAGTTATTTCCATTGATGAGCTGGAAATTTTTCGCAGTGTTATTTCTTCACCCTACAGTAGTTATTCAGGGATACCTAAGAGCAGGCAAAGCTGTGAACAGAACAGGATTGTGTGCTGCCTTTAAAATTATTCCCTTTAATTTTGCCCCAGGCTTACCAACATACAGCCCTCGTTTCCTGTTTGTCCACTTATTAGATGCCATTATAAGTGTCATTATATAAAATGCTTATTTAAATATACAGTTTACACACTAATAGTATGATATTTCAAAAATAGAAAAAATTACATATAAGAAAATATTATCTCTACTTTCAGTAAGTGACATCACCATTCATAAATACTCACGCCAAAACTGTAAGAGTCATCCATGATTCCTCTCTTTCTCTGATATCTCACATCTAACAGATAACTAAGTCTGGTAGGTTCTATCTACAAATATATCCTGAAATTACTGCTCAGAACTCTACCACAACCACCTGGTCCAGGGAACCATTGTCTCTCCCCTAGAAAACTGCAGTTGTCTCAGAACTTGTCTCCTTGTGTTCATCCTTTCACAGTCAATTTTCTACAAGTAAAAAAAAAAAAAAAAAAAACACTGTAGGCAAAATGATCTTATGAAAACATGAATCTGACCACCTCTGTCCCCTGCTCAGTGATCATACTTAGATTACACCCATATTTCTCCCATGCTATTTTTTTTATACCAGACCCTATGTGACTGGGCCCCTGGCCCTCTCCTCCTCACATCCTGTACTCACCCCCCTCACTCCACTCCAGAATCACTGACTTCTTATTCTTCCTGTTCCAACTTCAAGGTTTTTGTACTTGCTATTCTTTCTCCCTGGGGTGTTCTTCCTCCCAGAATTCCTATTATTTCATTCAGGTATCTGTCAAATGTCACCTCCTGAGTCAGGCCTGAGCTGACTCTATCACCATGCCCTGTTTTATTTTTCTTCTTAGAACACTTAGCATTATATATACATATGCATATATATTATGATTTATACACAATTTTTATACATGCATATATAAATATATGTATGTATATAAATATTACATGCACACACGTTTATTTTCTGTCCCTCCTACTAGATGACTGGCTGCATTAAATCAAGGACTTGGTCTTTTTCACCTCTACATTTAGTGCCTAGAATAATGTATAGTAAATAATACGTGCTTAGTAATTATTTGTTGGATGGATTGGTTATTTCTTTCGGATAGATTAGTAGAGGAGGACTTACCTGGTGAAATGATTTTTACTTAATATATATTGCTAAATTGTTTCAGAATGGTTAAACCATTTTCAAAACCTGAAACCCGTTGTCATCAAGTCAGTTCCGACTCATAGGGACTCTATAGGACAGACTAGAGATGCCCCATAGGGTTTCCAAGGAGCTCCTAGTAGATTTGAACTATCCACATTTTTGGTTAGCAGCCAAGTTCTTAAACACCAAACCACCAGGGCTCCTGTACCATTTTACACCCCTATAAAGCAGTAGAAGTAGATGCCTGTATCTTATCCTTCTCTCACTTTGCTATTCTCAGACGTAGAAAATGATAACCTCTTAGTAGTTTTAATTTGTATAGCTTGATAAATCAAAGACACATTATCAAAAACAAAAATGCAAGAAAATTCTTACTTCGCATAGGGAATCAGAGAACTTCTTTTGGGTATCGTTAATACAGGCAGGAAAGTAACCAAGAGGAAAAAACAACATCTAAGCAAATTTCTGCATGGAATACATTCTTTTAAAGGCTATTGTCTTTTGCTTACCGAAGTTCCATGCAAAGTTTCAACCTTTAAAGAAACTATATTAAAGCAGACTTATTTATCTGGTTCTCAGCAACTCTGCCCATTGTGTGCTATGCTTTGTATGACATCACATGACTAAAATATACAAAGATATTACCATCCACTCACCTTTATTCAACAAAGTGAATATGAAGCTCAAAAAAAAAAAGTATACATGGTCTTTGTCCAGCAATTCCTCTTCAAAGATTACGCCCTGAAGAAATACCAGACAAGTTTACAGATATGTCTGTACAGGAATGGTTATCCCAATGCTGTTCATGTAACTAGCTTATTGAATGTATTAACTTGGTGGGGTAAAAACATGGTTGCCTGTAAGCTCAGTTGAATCTCCCTTTCCCACTCCTCAAAAACATTGTCAGATATCAGAAATTCTGGCTTTATTTGAAACTTTGGGCTTTTAGGCAATTAAGCATGCCCTCCCTCCTAGCTCAGGTTTGACCATGGGGGAAGGGCATGGCCTGCTCTTTCTTTATTCCCCATCCCAGTTTTTCTGAGTCTGGCCCCTTCTATTGTTAAGGATGGGAGGAGAATTTGAGAAAAAAGGGCAAATGTTTCTGTACTTAACAAGGATCATAGATGCCCTGTCTCACTCTCTTGCTCTCTCTTTCTGTCTCACCATGTGTGAGGTCTTCATGGGTTACCTAAACACTTCCAATCCTTTTTCAGCTCCTCCCACAGAAGGTCCAGTCCTCAACTCTTGCTACCAGAGTTCTGATGGTCAACCTTTTTATGTGCGGGGCTAGCAAAATGGCTCAAGTATGGCTATGTTTCAAGGCGTCCTATTGACCCAAAAAAAACACACTCAACCTTAACATGCCAAACTGAGATTGCAGGTTCTTCCACTTCTGACCCTTTCTTGGTCCAACTCCATCCCTCTTCTCTCTAGCCTTCCTTTTTCCTACTTAACCTGGCATGAGGACAAATCACCAAGACCTGCAGTTGTCTGAGGAATAAAACGCCAGTGTTCACTTCTTACATGTACTTCTAGCTTCAATTGGTTTGGCTGAATTCAGAAGCTACTCCCCAACCAGGCCAGAAACTCATGACCCTAATGAGTCCTCCAATTTTTAGACTACTGCTTATATAAACTGGGGTCGTGGGTGATAGAGTATTGGTGTCAGGACCAGATCTACTATCTCTCATAAATCCTACAGGTATGTATCAGGGGTGTGGGTCCTTGGGAGCTTTCCATTGCTGATTGCTTTCAGCTTTGGGCTATAGTCTTCATTCCAAGGCTACAGGAGAAGTCCCATTCAGTATCCTATGACATTCATAAAAGCAAGAACTAGAAATAACTCAAATATCAAAAAGAAGATAAGTTGAATAAATTATGGCACACCTGGTAAGTAAATATTTGGTGTTATAAATGATCCAATTCTACATTTATTGACATGGACAGATGCTCTTGATTTATTGCTAAGTGAGAAATGTTAGTTATAGAATAATATGTTTCTGTATATTACTGTTTACTGTTGTGTAAAAGGAGCCCTGGTGGTGCAGTGGTTAAGAGCTTGGCTGCTAACCACAAAGTTGGCAGTTCAGATCCACCAGCTGTTCCTTGGAAATCCTATGGAGCAGTTCTATTCTGTTCTATAGGTTCGCTATGAGTTAGAATCCACTCAATGGCAATGGGTTTGGGTTTTTTGTTTGTTTATCATATAAAAAATAGTCTGGAGTAACGTATGCCAAAACATTGTCATTTTAGGTCAAGGGTCAGCAAACTACTGCCTGAGGACCAAATCTGGCCTGCAGCATATTTTTTAAGTAAAGTTTTATTGGAAGACAGCCATGCCTTTGACTGCTTTTCCACTACAATGGCAGAGTTGAGAAGTTGCAGATGACACATGTAGCCCTGACAGCCTAAAATATTTACGGTCTGGTACATTACAAAAAGTTTGTTGACTTTTATTCTAGAAAAATGGAATCATGAGCATTTTTTTTTAATTTCTGTCTAACTTTATTCTTAAATTTTCTCCATTGAATATATATTCATTTTATGAAATACTTACCTATTATTAAATTATTGAAATATGATTAGAAAAGACTTAATATATTAATAAAATTAAACCCAAGAGCAAACCCTCTAAATGAAATAATAAAAATTTGATTATACTTTCCAAAGTTCTAATTCAATATAAAACCTACAGTGTCGGTAGAATATTATTTTGATTTTTTTTTTTAACTAATACCTGTACACTACATCACTGTTCCACTTACCACCAGGATTAGCTTCTTAAAACTGCTTTCAGAACTTTTGGAGTGTTCTTTTTTTATCCTTGGTGTTAAAATATTAGTCCTCTGATGCTGTGTTTGAGTAATGTGGTGTTACATATCTTTAATTTGAATAAAGATTTTAGAGTGAAAAATAAGGGTGACGAATATTAAATATTGTGAATATAAAATATTGATTTTATTCACATAATTTATCAGCTAGATTTGGAAGCAATTCCAAAAGAGGGGTTTCCAAAATGAGCTTTGGAATCAGTGAATCAGTGTGGGATCTCCCAACAAGGCTCCTTTGAAGAACTGAATTCACTTGCAAGCATAAATTATGGATCTTTGCAAATTTTGCATCAAAATCCTGTAGGATAAAACCTTAAAAAAGGTGTTTGATAATTGGGAATGAATTGAGATAGAAGACCAGCTACTTAACATCAGGTGAGGGAATACTTAAAAATGGAGCTTGTATTAACCAAATGTTCCAGACGACAGGCATCTTATTACAAGAAACAGAAGTAAACATACATTAATTAAACCTTCAAATACTACAAAGGAGGCTTTATAAATGCCGGTATGGGAAGAGAAGTGATAGGTAAAAATATCAAGCAATTAGGAGTAGGTATAATAAGATTTTTTTTTTATATATAATAAGATTAGGCTTTGAAGCTTGTAAGTTTACACATTCAGAATGCCACAATTTAAATATCTATAAATCTATCATTGACTTTCCCGATTTTTTTGAACTAGCTGGTATCAATCCAATGGAACATGGTGGAACCATTTACATAGTTCCAAAGTTAAAATTTACCAATAATATTCTCAAAGATTAAAACTCTGGCCTACCTGGGAGAAAATATTTAAAACATAATTTATCTAAATTTCTTATCATGTAAATATTAACCACACCATACCTCTAGATATTTTTTAAAAAGGAAAGTTTTACCCGTATCTATTTTAATAGTTTCTATTAAATATACTTCATAGTATCTATTTTAACAGTTTGAAAATATCCTCTGCCTTCTGGTTCAATCCGCCTTTACGGTAATATCTCACATTGTCATCGTCTATGTTCAACTACCAAGTACTCACCAGACAAACCCTGTGCTCTCTAACGCCTAAGAATTTCTTCATGTTTTCGCCTCTAACAATTGCCTTCCCACTCCTTTTCACCTCTATCCTATGCTTATCTAAATCTGACCTTCAAAACATGACCAAAGTGCTACTTCTTTATGAAAAATGTCTCTTTCTTCCCAACCAGAAGTAATCATTTCCTGCTCTGTGCTCTCATGCCTCTTACAGTTTCTATCATAAATTTCAGGTCTTTGAATGATGACCTTGATTTCCTCTACTGAACTGTTACTTCCTTAAGGTCTATACCTTCTTTACTGACTATTCTGTTTAGGGCCTAATATATTATCAATAATTAGCAGATTGTTAGTATACGTTTGTTAATGTGAATAAATGACCTCCTTTGAAAAGGAGATATGGAATGTAAATTTGTTCAATTTTTCTTAAAGAAATAGGAAGTACAGAGAAAAATAGAATTTTATCTTTTTTTCAATGTAACCTGAATCAGATGATTGTTGACTAGAATAGATCTATTCATTTAAGACAAACGTGATTTGAAACCAAACTGCGATTGTAAAAGAGCACCAGCTACTTCACATCTTAGGGTGACTGTTGTGTGCCTTTTATGATGTTATTGACCTATTAAAATCCCCCCTTAGGCAGGCAGATTAGTGCTCTCTACACTGATCAGTTAGAGCAAACGTCATGCTCATTTGTGCTGCCTACTCATCTGTGGGACATTATTTAATCTTCATGAGTCTCAGTTTCCTCATCTCTCAGACAGGAGAAATCATCATCTACTGTGCCTACTTCACAAGGTAGTTGTGAGAGTTAATAAGCTAACTGATAGCACTTTGTAAACTGTGATGTTCTATATAAAGGTAAGCATATATGAGGGAGAGCCATATCAGGGGCGTTAAAATACTCATAAGAATATGAGATAGAGTGAGTGAAAAAATGAGGTCAGGTTCTTTTAGGTCCAATTTATGTGAAATGTAAAATGCTTAAAGCAAGGAAAGATTTTGGTATACATTAACTTAAGCTTCTTTCACAAGAAACTGAGTAATCCCATAGGGGCAAATCTTAGGATTACTGAATCATTTCTCTGCTGTGTGAGTTCCATAAGATTGCAAATTCAATCTGAGAGACCCATATAGATGAGAGAGTTCCAGGCCTGAAATAATTTCCCATCTAATTAACCTACTATTACTGATTAGGAAGAATAATTTTGTTCCTTTCTCTTGTGCTATTGAAGTCAGCTTAGTAAAAGGCCAAAACTTTTCCATCATTGCATATACTAAAGGTTTATCCCAAACACCACCCAGACCTGGAATCCTTCTACAGCAGTCTGCTGTAGCACCCCTGGATAGATTCATCTCAAGGAAAGGGATGGAAATAGACTGCTTATCCCTAAATCAATTTGACTTTTCTTTAGATTTTAGCAAAAATATGATCTCCCACCATTTTTGGTGAGTCCTGAAAGCTTTGGTTTGCCCCATATGCAGAATCTTATGACATACACAGAGACATACACCACCATGTCACTGTTTCCCAGCCACTCCTTCCCTCTCGGTCATCCAAGCTGATAGTACAAAAAGCATACACACTTCCAAATTAGCTAGGGCAATTAACAATTATATGTCCAGTTTTAATTCCTTTTCTTTCTTACTGATAGCTTATCAGCATATCTGTAGACATTTTCTAAGAGCACCGGCTCTATGAGGATTAAATATGTCATGAATTTTGTGCTGCCTAAGAAGCTCCTTTTTTAAGAAGCTCCAGTTTCTCTCCTAAAGGAGCTACTGAACAGAGCCTGTCTTGAATAGCAAATGAACCCCAGTGAGGGAGATTTTGTTAGAGTCGCTCTGACCCCTCTTACAGCCTGTGCATGGGCCTTGAGAATTATAACCATTTAGTAGCTACACAATCAAAATGCCAAGACGTTTGTAAGTGATTTGGCTAATCCTCCTATTGTGCTTATGGCTAATGTTACTATTTAGAACTTTTCATTTAGACTGGCAGTAATTAATAAGCTTAATGAATGGAATCCTTACCTCTTGTACTGTGGATAAATTGCATTGACATTTGAAGAGCAGCAAAAACGTAACTGCTTATAGCCAAAATTAACCATGTTTCTTTCCTCTCCTCTATCCCACGCACCAAAGTTAAAAAGTTTAACTTGGTGTAAAAATTGAATTTTACTTTATATTTGTGTCATAATTAAAACATGAGTAGTCAAGTGAAACTAGCAATGCCTAATGACTTCTTTCACCTTACAGTCATATTATGTAATAGTGTTGGAGGGTAGTTGATTTTGTTATATATTAAAGACCTCCCTGGAGCATAATTTACAACTAAAGGATATCAGAAAGGAAGTTACCTGCTCCAAGTGGGAGGACAAAGTCAACATGATCTTGGGGTGGACTAATATGAAAATTCATGTCTTGAAGTTCTACTTAAATCAAGCTCTATGAACTAAAATCTGTGCTGCAATAAAAACTACCTATACAAATCAAACTTCCATTTTGAATTCCTTTATGGTGATTTATGTGTGTTTGTATCATATATAAAGAGCCCAGGTGGTGCAGTGATTAAAGCATTCAGCTGCTAACCAAAAGTTTGGTAGTTCAAACCTACCAGTGGCTCTGCAGGAGAAAGATGTGGTAGTCTGCTTCCATAAAGATTTACAGCCTTGGAAACCCTATGGGGCAGTGCTACTCTGTCCTGTAGGGTCACTATGAGTCAGAATCAACTCGACGACAGTGGGTTTGGTTTGGTATCGTATTTGAGGCTTTAATAGCATCTCTCTTTGTCTCTCTTAGAAGATAAAGGGAAGTTAAAAGCCAACAGTTCCAGTCAACTGTCAAGCTCTGAAGGTGGCTCCTTTCTCCTTAAATCTGGCACAATATCCCTGCCACCTGGAGCAGCTACTTCTCCCTCGAAGAGCACAAATGGAGCTCCCGGTACTCTTTCTGAATCAGAAGAAGAAAAAGCCAAAAAATTACTCTATTGTTCACTATGCAAAGTGGCCGTGAACTCCCTGTCACAGCTAGAGGCACACAACACAGGTTAGAAGCTATCTTTTGAATTTAAATGATATTTATAACAAAATCCAACTTTTCCCATCAGAATACCATATCTTTTGTTGTTCAAACATTAGGTTTGTTCAATGTCATCTCTACTTTTTTCATTCAAAGGAGTGATTTTTAAGAAAAGTATGAGCATAAAGATTTTAGAAACAGTGAGGCAAAAGCAGGGTGAAGATAAAACTTGTTCTATTCTTTATTTCCTGGTGAGCATCTAATACTCTACGAAACTCATCTTGATGATTATATAAATATCTATGTGCAGCGTTCACTGCATCACATTTATAAGAAAAAAAAAAAAGGAAAAAACCTAAATGTCCATCAGTGAGGAAATGTTGAATATAGTAAACCCCATGTATTATTCAGCTATTAAAATGTAATGGTAAGAAAATATGTACATGATTTAACGTGTGAAATTTTAGATTAATCCCAATGTTGCAAATATATTTATATTTTTAGTACCCAAAAATAAAAGCCAAAAAAAAATACACTAAGATGGTAACAGTGATTATCTCTGAATGGTGAAAATATGGGTAACATTTATTTTCTCATGCTTCTCTATATTTTCCATATTCCTTTCATTATATATTTTTTATATTTTCCCATTTTTACAATGAAAATGATTATATTTATAATCAGCATTAGAATGGTATTTTTCTTTCTAAGTGTTGAGAACTTCAGTCTGCAGCTAACCTTCTCCAGGATAAGGAAAAAAAAAATTAGCATCATTTAGTTCTTAAATAGCTGTTTAATATATGTATCCTTCTGTCTTAGGCTCTAAACACAAGACAATGGTTGAAGCTCGTAATGGAGCTGGTCCAATTAAGTCCTACCCTAGACCTGGATCAAGATTAAAGATGCAGAATGGCAGTAAGGGGTCAGGACTACAAAACAAGACATTTCATTGTGAAATCTGTGATGTTCATGTTAATTCAGAAATTCAGCTCAAACAGGTAATATACCTTGAATCAGTAATCACTGCTGTTTGGGGTTGCCACTTGATTATGCATCTCCTTTGAGGAGTCCCTGGGCGGCACAAATGGTTGAGCACTCAACTACTAACTCAAAAGTTGGCAGTTTAAACCCACCAAGAGGTGCCTTGGAAGACAGGCCTTGTGCTCCCTATGGAGTAGTATTGCTTCTGCACACATGGGGTTGCCATGAGTCGGAATCAACTCAACAGCAACTAACAACAACAGCAACAACATAGGATACATACATTATACAACATACAGTTGCTATGTGGGAGAAAACATCAGTTACCAAGTGTTTAAATGGTTTAAGTCAGAAATCGGAGCACCTACTAAGTGCCAGGTCCCGGGCTAGGTTTTGGAGATAGAGGGATAAACATAACAGTCGTCTAGAGCTCACATATCAAGCAGGTAAGATAAGTGATTTTTCCAAGGACCCAAAATCTGGTTAGGGAGACAGACTCACCCGTAATTCTAGTAGCACCAGACAAGATGCTGTGTTACAGATGACAGGAAAGGAAGAGAGGTGTTACAGTTGAGGGAGGGACAAGTTTTCATCTAGAGATCATGGCAATTTTACCCAAACCATCTTGGACCCAGAGCTGGGAATGGAGAGATCAGCTACCTCTAAGAAATATCTTTTACATGGAACAAAATTCACGTTTAGATTCAACTAATGCATTGTACTTTTCTTTAGCACATTTCTAGCCGGAGACATAAGGATCGAGTTGCAGGGAAACCACTGAAACCGAAATACAGCCCTTACAACAAACTCCAGAGGAGCCCAAGTATTTTAGCAGTGAGTTCACCTCCTTTGTTCACGTGTTTTGTGAAACTTGCTGGGTTGCAGGGACTGTGGGTAAGGAGGACTTAGAGACTAACTGATGAGGAACAGTTTTGAATTTAAATAGTTCTCATACCCTTTCAGAAGTTTTAGAATGAATTGCTTAGTCCCTGTTGTAGGACACCTTGAAGAAAGCCTTCTCAGGCAAGAGGAACTAAAACATTTTAAGAGCTAATACCTTGCTCTTTACCAGGACCTTTGCAAAAGACTAATTTCTTTAGCATATAAAGAAAAGTAAAGGCTCAGAAGCAGGACAAGTGATGCCTGAGGAATCCTGGAATGTGTTGAACCTGGGAAAAGGAATTGGATTGGGATTAGTTTCGTAAAACAAAAATTCATCCATTTAATATCCTCTTCCTTGCTGGCTCTTTATTTTATGTTAAGAAAATAGTAGGTGTTTGTATTGCTCTTTCTGTGTCTAGCAGGCATGTTGGTAATCAGCCTGTCTTACCTGCTCTCAACACGTGCTGTTTTCAGTGTCTTTGCAACAATGCCTAGGGGCTCCAGCAATAGGCGTCATATAAATACCCAGATGGAGGGATTTCATCATCACCGCGCGACTCAGCCCAGTGTAAAGTTAAGGATGAGGATGAAGCTGGAATTGGCCATTTGAAGCCGATGCTGAGATTACCTTCCAGCTTCTCCCCAAACCTCCATCAGATGCTGCCAGCAGGTGTTACCTGCAGTAAGCAAATCCAGCTTGCAGAACTCATGATTGAGAAACGGGAAATTAAGGGTTGATTTTTTTTTTTTTCCTTCACAGGAAGATGTCACCCTAGGATTCCTTTAAATAGAGAATGTCCCTAATTCATTTACAGGCATTCCCAAAGACAGAAATTTGATTTAGCTGCAACTCTTCAAGGACGACTCCTTGAGAGGAAAGTGAGAGGGATGTAATCTGACTCTGCTTTTCTGGCTCTTCATGGGTCCCTAGTGTCCTGAACCACAGTTACCTAACCTCAGTGCAGCTTATCTAAGCGAAGTGAAGGGTGGCACATATTCTCCCAACACATCTCTCTCGAAGTGCACTGCAGTTTAACATAAGTCAGAATTTTGAATTGAGCCCCATTTCTAAACAGGAAACCTTCTGGATATATTTTTTATTCCTGCTGAGCAACAGTATAAAATAACATTAGTACCTATTCAGAGAGGCTTTGCTACGCTGTAGTGCCCCAGGAGCAAAGACCACCAGAAAAGAAATAGAAACCAATCAAAGTAAAGCTATGCCAAGAACCACCAAAACCAGCTTTATGAAAATATTCATCTCTTGACTTCTGAGTGTAAAGATTTTTGAAATACAAGACTTCTTAATATTGGTGTTCTACTAATGAAGATCTGTCTGTGGTGGTGTTATTCGAAACAATATCCCCATCCCATTTCTGGTTTTCTCCCTTCACTAGGCGAAACTTGCATTCCAGAAGGATATGATGAAGCCTTTGGCCCCAGCCTTCCTGTCCTCGCCCCTGGCGGCAGCGGCCGCTGTGTCCTCTGCACTGTCGTTACCGCCGCGGCCGTCTGCCTCGCTCTTCCAGGCTCCAGCCATACCTCCGGCTCTCCTGAGGCCGGGCCACGGGCCCATCAGGGCCACTCCTGCCTCCATCCTCTTCGCTCCATACTAATGTCTGCAAGCTCCGAGACAGCTGAGGCCAGTAGCAAAGTTGAGAAGGAAAGCCAAAATGATTCAGCAATGTAAGCATTTTGTGTTGCAGTGCCCCTACCCACCCACAAAATGTAGCATCTCACCCCTAACCCCAGCTCCAAAGAGAAGTAAATCACTAGATTCAAGAGTGCTTTATGGACTGCTTCTGTGGTTAGGGATCTGAGCAGCACAGGCCACACGCCCCTATTCCCTCCCTGCCCTGCGTCTGTCCCATTCAGTTTGTGTATCTGAGATATTTGGTTTCTTGAGAATGTATTGCTCAGAAAAAAAAAAAAAAAAAAAATCACTCTCTGACATTTTTCCCATGGGTGTGATCTGGCTTAGAAACAATATGGAATATTTTCCTGACAGACTTGAAAATTAGGGTCTTCCTCACACATCTGTAAATAACTCTGAAATCCAACTGGGCATAAACTAGTGTGGAACAGAAAAACAGATGAACACAAGTGCTCACTTGTGGGTACCAGCTGCCCAACAGATCACATTTTCTCTTTGGTGTACTGTTGTTGACAGGGATTGTGTACTGTTTGAGACCCAAGTACTGTTGTATCTTGTGTAGTTCTAGATCTGTATTTCTTGTCTGAATGAAACATTTTTAGTTGCCGTGTAAATGTTAGGAAGCAAAATAGCTTTGAACTTTATTTCACGTTTTATTTGAAGATATTTAAAAGAAATAGAAAGCCATATAACATAGCTATAATTGCTACCTGTTTGCTATTTTTGTTTAATTTATTTTGTAGCTTCCTTACCAGTTTGAGTTGCTAAGCAAATGTATACAAACAGAAAAAGAGCTTCCTAAATTGCACACGTTTGCACCTCTTGTCCATTCTGCAAGATGACAATGAGTACATGTATTTCTACAACATTATCTTCATTTTTAACTTGTTCTCATTTGTAATGATGCTACATAATTTTGTGGCTCCCTAATGCAATAATGTACAGAAGATAAAAAAAAAATTTATAATTGAACAACTTGTCTTTCTGTTCACTAAAGATGTTGCAAGTCCTGTCCCCATACCCCCTTTCTAAGCTGATATCAACAAGACTGGAATGTTTGTGATATCAGGGGCAAGAGGTATCATAAAACAGCAAAATAGAGTGCACACTTTTAGAGCATCTATATCTGCAACCTGTAAAAGGTAAAATGTCTGTGTATTTTTTTAAATGTATCTTTTCAATAAAAGTCCAAAACATAAAAATCTGTTTGTATTTCCAAAGTTATTTTTTCCTGAGACACCTCCAATTTGAAATCATCTGATGAAAGATTTTCAGTAGGTGCGACGATTGCTTCTTACATATTTAGCATTTTCAGCTCTTATTTGCACCATATTCATTTATCATGTTTATGCATCACCATCCACAGCATCTGCATGAGGCGAGACTTGGCTGCTGTTTTGCTTCTGAATCTTTAAGAAGTTGGTCAAAGTTGTGAGTGTTGCCCAAAATTATGGTAGTAGCCTGCTAAAAATATGTGGCTCTGATTTTTTGAACTTGCTTTAAGTCCGTAGCCCATCTTTCAATGGCGTCCATGGCGTCTATGATCTCTTTTTAGAGAATCTTACTACATTCCTCTTCCTTTGCCTTCTCTAATCAGTTCACCTTTTTTTCTTCCATTTCATTCTGCTATGTTTTATGCCTGAAGTTCAACACATCACCGTTCTAGTTATCTATTGCATAACAAACTACTCCAAAACTCAGTGGCTTAAAATGACAACCGTTTTATTATATCACAATTTTATGGGTCAGGAATTCCAGCAGAGCTTGGTTGGGCTGTTTTTCTACGTGGCATCAACAGAGTTCCTTGAATGGTATTCAGCTGGTGGACGAGTTGGTCTGGAGGGCCCAAGGTGGCTTCACTCTCATGTCTGCCTGGATGGAAATGACTAGAAGGCTGGGCTCTGCTGAGACTTCCACTGGAGGGGCTGCACGTGGGCTTTCCAGCATGGTGATCTCAGGTAGTTACACAGCAGCTTAGAGCTCCCAGAGAGTGTGTTTCAAGAGGCCTGTGTGGAAATCAAAAAGTTTCTTATGAAATTGTCTTCCAAGGCCTAGCACATCATTAATGTTGTAGTTAATGGGTCAAGCATGTTACCGAAGCCAACTCAGATTCAAGGGAAAGGAAATTAAACTCCACCTCTCAATGTGAGGAATAGCAAAGAATTTGCCGCCATCTTTAATCTATCACACGAGTCCTGGTGGAGCAGTAGTTAAAGCGCTCGATTGCTAATCAAGAGGTCGGCAATTCAAACCCACCAGCAGCTTTGTAGGAGAAAGATGTGGCAGTCTGTTGCCAGAAAGATTTACACCCTTGGAAACCCTATGGGACAGTTCTACTCTGTCCTATGGGGTCACAATGAGTCAGAATTGACTCCACAGCAGGGGATTTAGTTATTCTGGTTTAATGTATCACACCGTTACAGAGTTTTGAGGGGAGAAGTAACACAACCATGACAGATTCACTTTCTCCCCACCCTAAGCCCAAACTATGTCAGTTTTTAGAAATGAAAAGACTTGGGGTAGGGGCATGACTCACATTCTCATGTCTAAAAACTTAAGGCCAATAGGTGGCAGTACAGCTGTGATGCATGGCAGTAGACCCTCTATCAAAGAACTTGGAGCCCTGGTGGCACAGTGGTTAAGAGCTATGGCAGCTAACCAAAGGTTGGTAGTTTGAATCCACCCACCGCTCCTTGCAAATCCGTGGGGCAGTTCTACCCTGTCCTATAGGGTCGATATGAGTCGGAATTGACTCTACAACAGTGGGTTTTTGGTTATCAAAGAGCTGATACAACTGTTTGGAAATTGTTGCCCTTAATATTCTGGGCTTACAGTCAGGATAGGTTTAGAGCCTATTAGGATTAGAGTTTGACATTCAGAATTTGGATTTTTTAAGATCTGGCTCATTTGAACTCTAACCAAAACCAGTTTCCTAAACCCTGGCTGGACTTTCAGATATGGCTTATGGGCATTGTTCTCTAAATTACTCATATTTCAGTTTAACGCTTTGGAGAACTTTTTATTTACATGGACTTCAATGGCAATTATTTTGATTTACTTTGCATTATTCTATCCTCCTTAAAGTTTAGTATAGTCCTCAATTTTTTTTTTTTTTAATGTCAGTATTAAAATAGACCCAAGAATTTACTGATTAGATTTATGGAGTTAAGATTTGAAAAATCACCTCAGGGAGGAAGCATAAAATAACAGCAGTTAATTAAAATGCATGCCTCCAAAAGATTCCATGAATAATTTCAATGTTTTGTAAAACATTGTGACCCAAATAGCTTGTCCTTCACCCTGAATCTGAGGTACAGAGTGGGTCAACCCTGACGGGATACACAGATTCGAACTGGTAGCCCTTCCTTTCCCATTTCAATTGGGAAAAGACTACCACTCTGCCCTTACACGTACGGTGAAAGTTAAATTAAAAATGTGCTGCTTCCTCTGACATGCTTCTGCTGTGGTCTCTGTAGGATCTGAAAACTGGTCTCAGGGAGAGTTGTTAGATAAAATACAAAACCCCCAGTTCAATGTGCTTTTCAGATAAGCAAATATATTTTTAGTGTAATATCTTAATTTTTAGCATACTGTCACACATGACATAAGTATATACCATAAATAAATATGTAATAGTTGAGATATACTTACACCCACACACACAAAAATTATTCCTTCTTTATCTGTACTTTTATTTGCTATGTCTGGCAACCCTTGTCTCAGGAGCATTCCTCTTCATCCTAAGCACCGTGATACTACAGAAGAGTGATGACCTCTTGGGTATTAAAAACTAAATAATGAGTTTTTTAAAGACACACTGTGAAAAACACTCACAAATAGGCAGAGGAAGGAACTTAAATTAAGTAAAAGTCAATGGACTTTGGAGAAGGTAAAATATAGTCACAGATGACTCTTAAAGCTGCACTGATATCTAATTAACCAAATTAAACAATTATAAAAGGAAAAACAAAATTTGCATTTGTATTCCACACCGAACACACCATCCTTGATTTGCTCTTCCTCTGGCCTAAAAGAATTCTGATTTTCAGGAGCAAAAACAGTTATTGTAACACAGAATTTTTCCCTCAGAAAGTGCTAAGGAGAACTATTAACTATCCTAAAGGTAATGTAGTTAAGAAAGAGAACCAAGGGGAATTCCTATTTGAAAAAAGAGAGAGAGAAAGAGTGAGACTGATCAGGTGGAAATCCTGTTGTGCTAAGATACCCAAAAGGATTTTAGAAAGCCTCACTGAGGAGATTGAGTTTAGCGATCTAGTTGAGAAAAGAGCACCCACTGCCTGGGGTGCCATCATCAGGGAAAATGATCAAGCCATCATCAAGACACACTCCTTAAATAAACACTAGCACCTTCAGGTAACAGGGGAAAGGACTTCATTTCTCCTCTGTAGGTCGACTGTGTGGATTCTGGTCTCTCTTTACAGGGTCTGTTCCATCAGATCCTTGTTAATATAAACTAAAAAAAAAAAACCCTGTTGCTGTCGAATCAGTTCTGACTCAAAGTGAGATGTCCTCTTTGGGAGAATATTAGTTTCTGGTATCTTATGAGTTGGTGTGAGAAGAAGAGGAGCTGTGTAGCACTAGGCTTCTTTTGCAATCACTTCAAGAACAAATACCCCAGAGGATGCTCATCTTTACCTCCTTCCTTCCAAGTAATTAGCTCTGTGGGGAAATTCATCAGGGACATGACAGGGCAGGTTCTCTGAAGCTGTAAAGTATAACTATAGGGAATTGCCCTTGTTTCTTTGGCTAAATTTTCTAAAGCCAGAGTGACAATATAATGTATTCTTCTACTTTTAGCTAAGTGTTCAAAATGCATCAAAACCCTGGTTGTCAGATAGAATTCCTTCTGTGGGTGCGATGAGAAAAACTTCATGTCATATTAATCATTTTAAGAATTGGCCATGCTTGCCATTAAGTACCTGCTTAAAAAAAAAAAAAAATTTCATTAATATTATGGTGAAAAAGTAAAATTAAGATAAAGGAGAATTAAAGAAGAATAATACATAATTTGAACTCAACCTAAATTCAAGTTCCGGCACACACACATTAATTCTGTGATTTTATGCCAGAAAGTGATTTGATGTCATTTTCCCAGTGTCCAGTTTCCACATATATAAAGCAGACAAGATCATATCCAAATCAAGGGTGGTTCTGAGAAGCAAATAAAATGAAACATGGAAATGTTTTGCAAGTTACCAGATGTGGAATATCAATCGTTTTTCTCATTTTAAGTGTCTAAATTTTAAAAGCCTCTCAAATTAGGCAATTTTCTGACTTTAATGGCAACCTAGACTAAGATAAAAAATATATCTATAAAACCTAGACTAAGATAAAAAATATATCTAAGATAAAAAATATATCTATAGTGGAGAAGAAATAGCAAATTCGTTAAGTTTACATTCCTATTCTCAAAGGTATAATTCAAGTAGAATACTGAGATATTAGAGCCAAGGTAAATAAAAAGGCATTTACATGTCACAAGTATGTTTGGACTTTATGTCTTATATTCCGTATAAGAAAAACAGACTTTCAAGTCATAAAAAAATCAAAATTTCTATATATTGTAAAACATCAAAATTTCTATTATAAGAAATCAAAACGCTTAATGTAATTTTTTTTAAGAAAACAATAGTGTTGCAACATACAAAACAAACTAAGAGAAATATTTTCAATACCTATGACATACAAACCTTCATATTCTTATAATACAGAGAGTTCATGTAAAAGGGGATAGCCAAAACCCTTTCAAAAAAGAAACAATCCAATAGAAAAACAGGTAATTCATAAAAGACAAAATATATAAAAATGCCTAATAAATGTGAAAAGATACTTTCCTAACTGAAAATCCAAACTAATACAAACATATTTTTGAGGCGGGGCCAAGATGGCAGAATAGCCAGACACTTCCTAAAATCCCTCTTACAACAAAGACCCCAAAAAACAAGTGAAACAATTATATTTATGACAAGCTAGGAGCCCTGAACATCAAAGGCAAAGTTAGGGAAACAGACTGAGTGGCAGGGGGCACAAGAGTTGATTCAGAAGCAACGAAGAGTTACCAGACTTGAATCACAGGGATTCCTCAGACACCATTCCCAGAAGCAGCTACAGCGAGCTGGTAGTAGCGTTTGGCAACAGTTTCCTCAGGGAGAAACAGCCAGCCACACAGCCTACTCACACCTACGGACCCAGAGAAGAATGGCACCCCCTGCCTCTGAGCTGGCTTCAGTGGCTGCTGATTTCCCTGGGCCTGAGATAGGCCCTATTGAATACCTGGAGCCATCCTCCCAGCCTTGGACTAGGAATAAATTCACAACTCGGGGAAAAGATAATTTGCCAGCTCCACCAAACAGGGGAGCTTAGGACAGAAGCGGCTCCTGTTCGGGCATAAATAGTCCATGGACTTTGGATACCTTCCCCCCTGCATGGACCTGTGTGGGCCCATTTCAGGAGAATAGGCCCTGTTGGCAGACTGCAACTGTTTCAGCTGTGCGGTTAAGAGGTGGGTGTTTGATGTTTGACACTGATTTGTCTATTAAAAAGGGTCCTCACCTACCCATATCAGAGGCATAAGGACTGGTGGCTCCATTCAGGTCATCCAACCACCCACGACAAGGATCCAAGGATAACTGGTACCTCCTAGTCCTTACAACCAAAAGCATTGGGTGCCCATGGTCCATCTGCAGAGCCCACCCACGTGTACACTGTAGGCAACAGGGACATACTTTCCTCACAGTCACTTGGGGGATGGTTCTCAGCCCCCTGCCTTGTTCAGAGTGGGACCCCCTGCTGCAACCAGATACCGGTACCTACACCAATCACCCCTGCTCCCCTAAGACTGTAGGACAGAACCAGTACCACACACTTGGTGATCAGCTACCTGGACACCTGAGCTGAATTCACACAAGAAAAGTGAATGGACTCCTAGACTGATATACATGATAACAGCTCTAGCCATCTGGTGATAAGATGTCAGAGCTTCAAAGGTGAAAATAATTAAACTAGCTCACTCAAGTAACCCATATGGGCATATAAAAACAAAACAAAACAATAATCTAGGATACAGTAAGCAAACAGAAAATAAACTAATACATTAACTTGTAGATGGCTCAGGGACAACAGTCAATATCAAGTCACATAAAGAAACAGACCATGATTGCCTCAACAAGCTCTCAAAACAAAGAACCAACAGATCTTCTGGATGAAGGTTCCTTACTGGAAGTACCAGAGGCAGAATTCAAAAGAATAATACACAGAACTCTTCAAGACATCAGGAACGAGATTAGGAAAGAGATCAGGCAATACGCAGAACAAGCCAAGGAACACACAGATAAAGTAGTTGAAGAAATTAAAAAGGTTATTCAAGAACATAATGAAAAATTTAATAAGCTGCAAGAATCCATATAGAGACAGCAATAAGAAATTCAGAAGATTAAAATTACAGAATTAGACAACTCAATAGAAAGTCAGAGGAGCAGAATGAAGCAAGTGGAAGGCAGAATTGGTGAGATTGACGAAAAGCATTGGCACCAATATATTTGAAGAAAAATCAGATAAAAGAATTTTTAAAAATGAAGAAAACTTAAGAATCATGTGGGACTCTAACAAGAGAAATAACCTCGAGTGATTGGAGTGCCAGAAGAGGGAGGGACAACTGAAAATACAGAGAGAATTGTTGAAGATTTGTTGGCAGCAAACTTCCCTGATCTCATGAAAGATGAGACGATATCTATCCGAGATGCTCATCTAACTCCACATAAGGCAGATTTTAAAAGAAAGTTCACCAGGACTTATTATAATTGAACTTGCCAAAACCAAAGATAAAGAGAGATTTTTAAGAGCAGCTAGGGATAAACGAAAAGTCACCTACAAAGGAGAGTCAATAAGAATAAGCTCAGACTACCAGACGACTCGGCAGAAACCATGCAGGCAAGAAGGCAATGGGATGACTTATATAAATCATTGAAGGAAACAAATTGCCAGCCAAGATTCATATATCCAGCAAAACTCTCTATCAAATATGAAGGGAAATTAGGACATTTCCAGATAAACAGAAGTTTGGGGATTTCATAAACACTAAACCTAAACTACAAGAAATACTAAAGGGAGTTTTTTGGTTAGAAGATCAATAATATCAGGTATCAGCCCAAGACTAGAACACTGGACAGAGCAATCAGTAGTCAGTCCAGACAGGGAAATCACAAAAAAGCTCAAAACAGGGAAACAGCAATTTGTTATATAAAAGAAGACAACATTAAAACAATAAAGAGGGCCTAAGAAATGTAGTCACAGATCTTTCATATGGAGAGGAAGACAAGGCAATATAAAGAAATAAGAAATAGGTTTAAACTTAGAAAAATAGGGGTGAATATTAAGGTAACCACAAATAAGACTAACCTGCTCATCGAAATAAAATACAAGAAAAAAATAGAGACTCAGGAGAAAATCAAAATCAACGACAATGAAGAAGAGGAAAAGACAATATGTAAACTACTCAGCAAAAAAATTAAGTGGAAAAAAGAAATTGTCAATGACACACACAAAAAAAAATCAAAATAACAGCACTAAACTCATACCTATCTATAATTACGCTGAATCTAAATGGACTAAATGCACCAATAAAGAGACAGACAGTAGCAGGATGGATTAAAAAACGTGATCCGTCTATATGCTGCCTACAAGAGACATGCCTTTCGCTTAGAGACACAAACTAAAACTCAAAGGATGGAAAAAAAATATATCAAGCAAACAACAATCAAAAAAGAGCAGGAGTGGCAGTATTAATTTGTGACAAAATAGACATTAAATTTAAATCCACGACAAAGGACAAAGAAGGACACTACATAATGATTAAAGGGATAATATACCAGGAGGATATAACCATATTAAATATTTACAGACCCAATGACAGGGCTGAAAGATACATGAAACAAATTCTAACAGCACTGAAAAGTGAGATAGACAGCTACACAATTATAGGAGAAGACTTCAATGCACCACTTTCGGTGAAGGACAGGACATCCAGAAAGAAGCTCTTTTATAAAGACATGGAAGATCTAAATGCTGCAATCAACCAACTAGACCTTATAGACATATACAGAACACTCCACCCAACAGCAGCCAAGTATACTTCCTTTTCTAGTGCGCATGGAACATTCTCTAGAATAGACCACATATTAGGTCATAAAGCAAGCCTTAGCACAATCCAAAACATCGAAATATTACAAAGCATCTTCTCTGACCATAAGGCCATCAAAGTAGAAATCAATAACAGAAACAGCAGGGAAAAGAAATCAAACACATGAAAACTGAACAATACCCTGCTCAAAAACAACTGAGTTATAAAAGACGTTAAAGGATGAAATAAAGAAATTCACAGAATCCAATGAGAATGAAAACACTTCCTATCAGAGCCTTTGGGACACAGAGAAAGCAGTGCTCAGAGGTCAGTTTATATCAATAAATGCAGACATACAAAAAGAAGAAAGGGCCAAAATCATAGAATTATCCCTACAAATTGAACAAATAGAAAGAGAGCAACAAAAGAAACCCTCAGGTACCAGACGAAAACAAATAATAAAAATTAGAGCAGAATTAAATGAAATAGAAAACAGAAAAACAATTGAAAGAGTTAACAAGACCGAAAGGTGGTTCTTTGAAAAAATTAACAAAATTGATAAACCATTGGCCACACTGACAAAAGAAAAACAGGAGAGGAAGCAAATAACCTGAATAAGAAATGAGATAGGTGATATTACAACAGACCCAACTGAAATTAAAAGAATCATATCAGATTACTATAAAAAATTGCACTCTAAAAATTGGAAAACCCAGAAGAAATGGATGAATTCCTAGAAACACGCTGCCTACCTAAACTAACACAAACACAAACAGAGGTAGAACAACTAAATAAACTCATAACGAAAGAAGAGATTGAAAAGGTAATCAAAAAACTCTCATAAAAAAAAAAACCCTGGTCTGGACGGCTTCACTGCAGAGCTCTACCAAACTTTCAGAGAAGAGTTAACACCACTACTACTAAAGGTATTTCAGAGCATAGAAAATGATGGAATACTACCTAACTCATTCCATGAAGCCACCATCTCCTTGATACCAAAACCAGGTAAAGACATCACAAAAAAAGAAAATTACAGACCTATATCCCTCATGAACATAGATGCAAAAATCCTCAACAAAATTCTAGCCAACAGAATTCAACAACATATCAAAAAAATAATTCACCACGACCAAGTGGGATTTATACCAGGTATGCAAGGCTGGTTTAATATTAGAAAAACCATATAAACAAAACAAAAGACAAAAACCACATGATCTTATCAATTGATGCAGAAAAGGCATTTGACAAAGTCCAACACCCATTTATGATAAAAACTCTCACCAAAATAGGAATTGAAGGAAAATTCCTCAACATAATAAAGGGCATCTATACAAAGCCAACAGCCAACATCATTCTAAATGGAGAGAACCTGAAAGCATTTCCCTTGAGAACGGGAACCAGACAAGGATGCCCTTTATCACTGCTCTTATTCAACATTGTGCTAGAAGTCCTAGCCAGAGCAATTAGGCTAGCCAAAGAAATAAAGGGCATCCTGATTGGCAAGGAGGAAGTAAAATTATCTCTATTTGCAGATGACGTGATCTTGCACACAGAAAACCCTAAAGAAACCTCAAGAAAACTACTGAAACTAATAGAAGAGCTCAGCAGAGTATCATGATACAAGACAAACATACAAAAATCAGTTGGATCCCTCTATACCAACAAAAAGAACATCGAGCAGGAAATCACCAAATCAATACCATTTACAGTAGCCCCCAAGAAGATAAAAAGTTAGGAATAAATCTTACCAGAGATGTAAAAGACCCATACAAAGAAAACTACAGGACACTAGTGCAAGAAGCCAAAAGAGACCTACTTAAGTGGGAAAACATACCTTGCTCATGGATAGGAAGATTTAACATTGTAAAAATGTCTATTCTACCGAAAGCCATATATAGATACAAGGCAATTTTGATTCAAATTCCAATGACATTTTTTAATGAGATGGAGAAACAAATCACCAACTTCGTATGGAAGGGAAAGAGGCTGGGATAAGTAAAGCATTACTGAAAAAGAAGAACAAAGTGGGAGGCCTCACTCTACCTGGTTTTAGAACCTATTATACTGCCACAGTAGTCAAAACAGCCTGGTACTGGTACAACAGATACATAGGCCAATGGAACAGAATTGAGAATCCAGACATAAATCCATCCACATATGAACAGCTGATATTTGACAAAGGCCCAAAGTCAGTTAAATGGGGAAAAGACAGTCCCTTTAACAAATGGTGCTGGCATAACTGGATATCCATCTGCAAAAAAATGAAACAAGACCCATCCCTCACACCATGCCCAAAAGCAAACTCAAAATGGATCAAAGACCTAAATATAAAATCTAAAATGATAAAGATCATGGACGAAAAAATAGGGACAAAGCTAGGAGTCCTGACACATGGCATGAACAGTATATGAAAGATTACTTTAACAATGCAGAAGAGAAACTAGATAACTGGGAGCTCCTATAAATCAATCATCTATGCTCATCCAAAGACTTCACCAAAAGAGTAAAAAGATTATCTACAGACTGAGAAAAAGTTTTTAGCTATGACATTTCTGATTGGTGTCTGATCTCTAAAATCTACATGATACTGCAAAAACTCAACAAAAAGACAAATAACCCAGTTAAAAAACAGGCAAAAGATGAACAGGCACTTCACTAGAGAAGACATTCAGGTAACTCACGGATACATGAGGAAATGTTCACGTTCATTAGCCATTAGAGAAATGCAAATCAAAACTACAATGAGATTCCATCTCCAACAAGGCTGGCATTAATCCAAAAAACACAAAATAATAAATGTTGGAGAGGTTGTGGAGAGGCTGGAACACTTATACACTCCTAGTGGGAATGTAAAATGGTACACTTTGGAAATCAATTTGGCAATTCCTGAAAAAACTAGAAATAGAATTACCATATGAACCAGCCATCTCACTCCTTGGAATATATCCTAGGGAATTAAGAGCCTTTATATGAACAGATATATGCACATATGTTCATTGAAGCACTGTTTACAATAGCAAAATGATGGAAGCAACGAAGGTGCCTATCAACGGATGAATGGATAAATAAACTATGGTATATTCACACAATGGAATACTATGCATTGATAAAGAACAATGATGAATCTGTGAAGCATTTCATAACATGGAGGAATCTGGAAGGCATTATGCTGAGTGAAATTAGCCAGTTGCAAAAGGACAAATATTGTATGAGACCACTATTATAAGAACTGGAGAAATAGTTTAAAAAGAGAAGAAAATATTCCTTGATGGTTACGAGGGGGGGAGGGAGGGAGGGAGAGAGGTTTTCTCTAATTAGGTAGTAGATAAGAATTATTTTAGGTGAAGGGAAAGACAACACACAATACAGGAAAGGTCAGCACAACTGGACTAAACCAAAAGCAAAGAAGTTTCCTGAATAAACTAAATGCTTCCAAGGCCAGTGTAGCAGGGGCAGGGGTTTGGGGACCATGGTTTCAGAGGACATCTAAGTCAATTGGCATAATAAAATCTATTAAGAAAACGTTCTGCATCCCACTTCGGACAGTGGCTTCTGAGGTCTTAAATGCTAGCAAGCTGCCATCAAAGATGCATCAATGGGTCTCAACCCACCTAGAGCAAGGGAGAATGAAGAACACCAAAGACACAAGGTAATTATGAGCCCAAGAGACAAAAAGGACCACAAAAACCAGAGGCTGCATTGGCCTGAGATCAGAAGAGCTAGATGGTGCCCGGCTACAATCAATGACTGCCCTGACAGGGAGCGCAACGGAGAGCCTTTGAGGGAGCAGGAGAACAGTGAGATGCAGACCCCAAATTCCCATTAAGAGGCCAGACTTAATGGTCTGACTGAGACTAGAAGGGCCTCGATAGTCATGGTCCCCAGATCTTCTGTTAGCCCAAGACAGGAGCCATTCCCAAAGCCAACTCTTTAGACAGGGATTGGACTGGACTATGGGATAGAAAATGAATGAAGAATGAGCTTACTGGATCAAGTAGACACATGAAACTATATTGCATCTCCTGCCTGGATGGGAGATGAGAGAACAGAGAGGGGCAGAAGCTGGCCGAATGGACAGGAAAATATAGTGGAGGGAAGGAGCGTGTTGTCTCATTAAAAAAAAAAAAAAAAATTTTAGGGAGAGAGCAATTAGGACTATATAGAAGGTGTATATAAATTTTTGTATGAGAGACTGACATGATTTGTAAACTTTCACTTAAAGCACAATAAAAATAAAAATAAAACATTTTTGTCTAGCATATTGACAAAAAATTTATAAATTTTCTAAATCCTATATTAGTGAGTGGGGAATGGAACATATTCATGCAGTGTTTACAGTAATGTAAATTGCTTCAATTTTTCTGGAAGGATGGTTGGTCACATGTATCCTCCTATCAGTTATTCATAGCCTTTGGTCCAGGAATTCCAGAGCTTTATCCTAAGATATTAACTACATAAAGGTAAAAAGATTTATACACACGTGTGTTTCATAATAGTGAAAAAATTCTCATCCATAGGGAATGAGTAAGTTAAGAAACCTAATCGTCATTGGGAAACAGGGTAACCATTAGAAATGATGACATAATTCACCAATTATTGACATTAAAAATGTCCATGATGTGTCTGAGCAGAGGAAACAAAAGGTTACAGAACATGTTAATTATGATCTCATTCCCATTAAATTTTAAAACTCTATCAGTATACATTAATACATGCATGGAGGGATGCTGATAAAAGTAGTTACCGCTGGATAGTAGATTTCCACATTATTTTATATTTTACTTACAGTTTTGGTATGGTTTAAGTTTTTTACAGTGAACACGTGTGTCAATGTTTTAAAATCATGTAAATTATAATCAATGGTCCCACTGAAATCAAAACAGATGACCTCTGCTCTATAATGACAGACCATTTCAAAGAACTCCAAGTAATTATAATTGGAAAGTAAATGTATAATAAATGTCAAATAGTCAATTACAAAAATGAAAAGCAAAGAAAGAGTTTTAATGTTATTCCGATTTTATTTCTGTCTTAAGAACTATTTTCCTGACATGATGAGAAGCTGTAAAAAGTTACTTTGAAAAAAGGAAAAATCTGTTTGTTTAAATAATGTAAACAGCCCTTTGACACTTAATGCCTCTTACATGGGTTCTTCTCACCACTCTCCTATGCTGGGGGCTCTTTTATTCCCCAATCAATGTCATGCCCCTTATGATTAAACCAATTCCTTGGGAAATGCGCGGCTAGTACATAAATTCGTATAGATGGTTTTTTGTTTTTTTTTTTTACTGGAGAAATTATGCCTATCTATTCTAGGAGTTAAGGAGCCCTGGTGGCGCAGTGGTTAAGGGCTCAACCTTGGAAACCCTATGGGGCAATTCTACCCTGTCCTACAGGGTCACTATGAGTCAGAATCGGCTGGATGGCACACAACAACAAAAACAACAAGGGAAAATACATTTTCTTTTCACTGTTGATTGGAAGTGCATTTTTACAAAAAATCCATAGTTTGGTAAATAGACCACTAACTAAAAAAAAAAGCAGCAGCCTTTCTTTTTTCCCATACGAGATGACCACCATACAGGCACATTTGTCTGGTGTTTGATTCTCTGTGGTTTAAGTAGTGGGGAAGAATCACAGGTGAAAACAGCACAGCCTATATAAGTACAAAGAGCTGCCAGAATTTCCTTAACGAGCTACCGACAGCATTTAAGCTACGAGGCCCAGAAGTTTCAAATGATAAAGGAATGATGCAAAACACAAACTTTTGTCAAGGAGTTGGAATCCCATCCAGACAACCTCCCTGAGAGAATTCACTATTTGGATGGCAATAACTCTTTCTCTTCCACTAAATATAAGTACAAGGTACATATGGGACTGATCGGTAAAATCAAATCTTGCATGATAAATAGAAAAAAAACCCTCTAGTGAAGAGACACTTTGCATTTTGATTCCTGGTTCCCCAGCATAAAGATCAGTAGGCTTCTTGTAGCTCCTCGTAATGGTAATCGAGGCTTTCCTGAGAGGCAGTATCATTGGAGACAGCTAGTACTCAAGTTCATACCTTCATTAAAACAAAAGACTAGCTTTAACTCTCAGAATGTGCAACACGGCTGAGCCCATTCTGAATCAATATACTGAGCAGTTAAATACTGAAGTTAGTTTGAAAGCAGAACACCAAGCAAGAGTGAAAAGGTTCCACTGGTGTCAAGCAGGGACTTTCTAATAAGTGTGGATGCTCTGCTTCGTCTATAGACAAAACAATTGATCTGAGTCTTCACTTGGGCGCAAAGTACAACCCGGATTCACAAAGAGTAGTGTGTAGAAGAATCACCTGAAATTTTTGCTAAAATGGATTCTGGGCCATCACCGTGAGATTCTTGTCTAGGGTAGTAGGAGTCGGGCCCAGAAATCTGCATCTTAAAAGTACAGAGAAAACAGATTACCTCTAATTTAACTAAGACTAGAAATAAGGGCTGAAAAGCAAAGATGTCATTTTGAGGACTAAGGTCCTCCTGACCCAAGCCATGATATTTTCAATTGTCTCATATGTATGCAAAAGCTGGACAATAAGGAAGATCGAAGAAGAACTGATGCCTTTGAATCATAGTGTTGGCAAAGAATACTGAATATACCATGGACTGCCAGAAGAAAGAACAAGCCTTTCTTGGAAGAAATACAGCCAGAGTCCTCCTTGGAAGCGAGGATGGCAAGATGTGGTCTCACATATTTGGACATGTGATCAGGAGGGACCAATCCCCGGAAAAGGACATCATGCTGGGTAAGGTAGAGGATCAGCAAAAAAGAGCACGACCTTTGATGAGATGGATTGACACAGTAGCTACAACAATGGTGTAGGACCGCATGATGTTTCATTCTGCTGTACATAGGGTCGCTGAGTCGGAATTGACTCCATGGCACCTAACAACAACAACAGGAAAAGCATGGCTTTATGTAAAGATAGGAAAATACTCCAGAATGCATCTCAAGGGACCTCTCTATTCCATGATTCCAGTTTCAAAATTGTTGTTGTTAGTTGCCATCAAGTCAATTTTGACTCATTTAGACTAGTAACAATTCTAGGAACTGCTACGAAGAAAAACAATTCTAGGAATTCTAAGAGAAAACTCTGAAAACCCATATGTGCAGAGTAGAACTGTTCCATAGGGTTTTTAAGGCTGTGAACTTTCAGAAACAGATCGCCAGGCCTGCCTTTCGAGGCATCTGTGGGTGGGTTCGAACCAACTTTGGCTAGTAGTCAAGTGTTTAACCATTTGCACTACCCAGGGACTCCAATTTAATAATCTACTATAATACAAAAATTTGCTTACAATAATGATTTATAATTTAGGGGATGAGATGTACACCATAAGCTAATTTTTCATATACATGAAGCTTGGTACCTTTGGGACCACATTTCCTTTTGTTCTGTTTAAACTTTTAGATGGAACCTGTATTCATTTCCTGGGGCTGCAGTAACAAAGTACCACAAATTGGGTGGCTTATAACAACAGATATTTATTATCTCACAATCCTGGAGGCTAGGAGTCCAAATTCAGGATGTCAGCAGGACCATGTTTGCTCCAAGCCTCTAGGAGAAGATCCTTTCTTGTCTCTCCTGGCTTCTGGCAGCCCCAGGCATTCCTTGGCTTGCAGCTGCAGCGAAACTCCATCATCACGTGGCCATCTTCCCTCTGTCTCCCATTTTCTTTTCTCTTTTATAGGACACTACTCAGATTGGATTAGGACCCACTCTACTCCTACTCCAATATGACTTCATGTTAATTTAACTGATAACATCATCAAAGATCCTATTTCCTAACAAGGTTCTAGAGGTTAGGACTCGAACATAAATTTTGGGGGACATAATTCAATCCATAACAAAACCCTTTCTAGAAGTTATTACAGTTGGTCCTGCCTTCTTAAATACGGTATACTGGGTATAACCTTTCCTCAATGATTCAAGTTCATCATTAAAGCCATCACTTGTCTTACATGTAATGTAGAAAATGTTAAATAGTTATGGATAAAAGAATAGACTAAAAATCAGAATTCCTAAAATCTAGTCTCCAAACCCTGTGCTTACTGATATGTCACCCTAAGCAAGTCATTTAACCAATGTGAGAGTCAATATTCTCATCTATAAAATGGAGATTATACTCGTTGTCCTGTATATACCAAAAGTTATTGTAAGAATCAAATAAAAATAACAATTACAGTAAATGCTTAATAAATTTTTTAACTATCATATTATTGGCATGTCAGGCACTGCACTAAGTGTCTTACAAGCCAAGAGGTACAGATAAGAAAATGAGGCTTACAGAGATTTATTTTCACAAAGTTGCACAGTTAATAATGTAATCCCACGGAATGAGAAAGAGCTTTCCATCTAGCCCTATTCAACAATCACTTATTGTTTGTCAGACACTGGAAAGGTATAAATGCATAACAATGGTTTTTGCCTTGAGTTACTTAGAATGCTGGGAAATGAGGGAGACCTAGGAGGGGGAGAAGTGGCTGTGAAGACAAACACATATGAACGTTATTTCAATATGATAAGACCAAATGAAAGACAACCAGCCCAACTCTCGAGGAGTGGCCTATGTGTGGAGTAAATAGGTGTCAAAGAAAACCTACTGGCAATCAAGTTAGCTAAAATGAGTTCTGAAAGATTAATAGGATCTAAGGAAAAAGAAAAAGCATTCCAAAAAGAAGGAACAGCATGAGCAAAGGTAAAGAGTACAAAACAGTACAGTGTGTGGAGGGAACCATGAGCAGTTCTTAAATCTTAAAATGAGACACCCATGAGGTGAAGCTGTGTGGATCAGTCATAAAGAACGTTAGAAAGTCATCCTCACTAATCCTGTAGCTTGTGGGGATCATGAGAGGGTTTTAATTGGGAGTAATATTGCCGTATTTGCATCTAGGAGATTTTTTGACTGCTAGCCTACAGAGGGGAAGTTCAAGTCCACCCAGAGGTGCCTTGGAAGAAAGGCCTGGCGACCCTCTCCCAAAAAATCAGCCACTGAAAACTCTACTGAGCACTCTGACACACAAGGGGTTGCCATGAGTCAGAATTGACTCTACGGCAACTGATTGGTTGGTTCTGGCAGCAACATGAAAGAGGGATTGGAGGGGGTTATACGGGCCACAAGGAAGACTGAACTAGAGTCTCGGCAGTAATAACTATGAAAATTTCTGGACAACAAACACTGCTGTACAAAAACCAAACACTAGCAGCAGTAGCATTATTTCTACAGTATTTTAAGGAAGAATAATGTAGCCTGCCTGGCACAAGGTAGAAGCTCTCTTGGTACTTGTTGAGAGTTCGTCTTTGTAATTTCCATGCCTCCAGCATGGTACCTTGCACCAATGAATCCTAATAAATGAATGATGGCCACGAGATCAGAGATGCTAGGTGTGTAAAATGATTTGCATCCTAAATAGCCCCACACTACAATATTCTCTTTGTCCACGTTTACTCTTTTAATGTGTCATTTTCCTTAGTGTTGAATTGTAAAGCAGTCACTCCTCATCCTCTAAGATTCTATGAATAGAGAAGCCAGAGAAGCAAGACTGTTAGAACTGTGTGTAAAGTAAAACCAGGGTTCCCAGAGCAGCCTGAGGGATGCTCCCAGGAATAAAGTGTACTAGTATCAGTCCTACTTGTTTTGACATCTATTTTAGCTGCTCAATAGCAACAATTTTTTCCCCTTATTTTCAGCTGTTCTATAGTGTTTGTAAGTTGAGAAGGCCACAGAAATAATTTCTGGACACCATTATGAATCACTATTGTACTATAGGAATAAATAATCTCCTTCTTAATTCACTCTACAAACTACTATACCAGGTTCTGTACTGGAAATACTAAAATAAATAAGACTCCCACTTGGCCCTCAAAGAAAGTATCACGAAACCAAACCTGTTGCCATTAAGCCAATTCTGACTCATAGCAACCCTATGGAACAAAGTAGTGCTGCCTCATAGTGTTTCCAAGGCTATAAATCTTTATGGAAGCAAACAGTCATATCTTTCTCCAGTGGAGTGGTTCATGGGTTTCAACCGCCAATCTTTTGGTTAGCAGTCAAGCGCTTTAACAACTGCACCACCATGGCTCCTTCAAAGAAACTATTAAAAAAATTTAAGACCCTCAAAAATAGCAAACTCAATTACTGTGGTAGTAGCTTCCTTTTACATGTGTTTGTTGGTTTAACTTGAATTGATTTATTCTGTTTCCGATAACACTGAGATGAGTTTAATCCAGAGGCATTCAACCTGGTTAAACATCTTTCCTCAGGAGCTTTCAAAAAATAACAAAGCCACAGCCTCAATATCAGATCAACTGAATCAGATCCTTGGATGGTAAGCCACTGGCAATGATATTAAAACAAAACAAAAAAAATTCCCAGCTGACCTTAATGAACAGCCAGGTTAGAGATCCACCTACTACTGGGAGCATAAGAGGGACAACAGATATGGAAAACAAGAGGAGTTTGGCACCCCAGATCACTACTACATGAGGCCAAAATACATTCCAACACCTGGGGGGAGAAAAGCAAGCCAGCTTCCTCTGTGTGTGACTGATGGGGAGGGGAGAATATTTTGGTTAAATGATGTCCTGTTTTTTTCAGTCAGATCATTGTTTAATTCACCCATGTGTGTCCCTCCAGACTGTTTGAATTGTCATCTGGCTGTGTGTTCATGGAAACTTGGGAAGAAGAAACTTATCATTTATTATTAAATTTCTGGTGGAAAGAATAAATTCTAGAAGTAAATAAAATTATGTATTTACATAATAAATTTCCAAAGTGGCACAAAGTAATCACCACTGATGTTAGAGGAAAATAAGTTAAATTATTTAACTCATCACAGTCCACACAAATTCCTGTATGGTTAACTCTAATATTGCCATAGGAAACTGACATGTACTGTAAATGGTTAAGGCTCTCAGCTGCTAACTGAAAGGTTGGAAGTTTGAGTTTATCCAAGGTGCCTCAGAATAAAGTACTGGCAATCTACTTCTGAAAAACCAGCCATTGAAAACCCTATGGGGCACAGTGTTACTCTGACGCACATGGAGTATCCATGAGTCAAAGTTGACTCGAAGGTAACTCGTTAAATTCAGGTCAGTATGGTTTTTAAATCACATAGCAGTATTATGTGTCACACAACAGGATATGTTAGACACATTTTCTAAAATCTTTATGGTGATGGTGGTGGGGAAAGATGATCCTAGATACTTAATAAATAACAGTAAAAATAATAGAAATAAATAATGATTGGAAATATTAATGCTAAGAAGCCATGATGCTTCTGAACCACAACTTATGTTGAATTGTCTCAAGCATGTTATAAATGATCTGCTTCAAGTGTGAATCACAGTATGATCATCCCGCCTTATTTTTGTTTGAGACCTCATGTCATCATCTTCAGATCCTATAAAGTGAGCCACAGGAAGAACCTCACACAAAGCCATATTCACTTGCTAGAACTGAAGAAAACAGTAGAACCTAAGTCATATTTTATGAGACAGAGAGGCTCTCCCTACTTCCTCTCTTTGTTTTGAATTTTGCTCCATTTTGCTAGCCAAATACAAATCCTTAGAACTTATAGACTGGGAAAAATTTTTTGGCTATGATATAACTGACAAAGTTCTAATCTCTAAAACCTATAGGAAAATCCAACACCTATACAACAAAGAGACAAATAATCCAACTAAAAATGGGCAAAGGATACAAACAGACACTTCACCAAAGAAGACATTCAAGCAGCTAAGAGATACATGAGGAAATGCTTGCTATCACTAGCCATTCAAACAAAAACCAAACCTACTGCCACCGAGTCGATTCCGACTCATGGCGACCCTATAGGACAGAGTAGAACTGCCCCACAGGGTTAGGAGTGCCTGGCAGATTCAAACTGCCAACCTCTTGGTTAGCAACCGTAACACTTAACCACTACACCACCAGGGTTTCCCTACTAGCCATTAGAGAAATGCAAATCAAAACCACAGTGAGATACCATCTCACCCCAACGTTACTGGCATGAATAAAAAAACAAAATAACAAATGTTGGAGAGGCTGTGGGGGGCTTGGAACTCTTATGCACTGCTGGTGGGAATGTAAAATGGTACAAAAATTTTGGAAAACGATATGGCGCTTCTTTAAAAGCTAGAAGTAGAAATACTATACAATTGAACAATCCCACTCCTAGGAATATATCCTAGAGAAATAAGAGCCATCACAAGAATAGACACATGCACACCTATGTTCATTGCATCATTATTCACAACAGCAAAAACATGGAAACAACCTAGATGCCCATCGACAGATGAATGGATAAACAAACTATGGTACATAGACACAGTGGAATACTATGCAACAATAAAGAATGATGATGAACCTGAAACATCTCACAACATGGATAAATCTGGAAGACATTATGCTGAGTGAAACGAGTCAATCACAAAAGGACGAATACTGTATGAGGCCACTATTATAAAAACTCATGAAAAGTTTTACACACAGAAAGAAACAATCTTTGATGGTTGCAAGGGAGGGGATGGGTGAGGAGGGAAAAACACTAACTAGACAATAGATAAGTGGTAACTTTGGTGACAGGTAAGACAGTACAGAATACTGGGGAAATCAGCATAACTTGACCAAGGCAAAGTCGTAGAAGCTTCATCCCAAAACTTCATAGACACTTCCAAACTCCCTGAGAGACTTAATTACTGGGCTGAGGGCTAGGGACCACGGTCTCCGGGGACATTTAGCTCAATTGGCATAATATAGTTTATAAAGAAGGTGTTCTGCTTTGGTGAGTAGTGTCTGGGGTCTTAAAAACTTGTGAGTGGCCATCTAAGATATTCCACCAGTCCCACCCCATCTGGAACAAGGGAGAATGAAGAAAACCAAAGACACAAGGGAAAGACTAGTGCACCAGACTAACAGACCACAAGTACCACAGCCTCTACCAGACTGAGTCCAGCACAACTAGATGATGACCAGCTACCACCACTGACTGCTCTAACAGGGATCACAACAGAGGGTCCCAGACAGAGCTGGAGAAAAATGTAGAACAAAATTCTAACTCACAAAAAAAGACCAGACTTACTGGTCTGACATAGACTAGAGAAACCCTGACAGTATGCTCCCCACAGACCCTTTTAATTCGGTAGTGAAGTTCACTCCTGAGGTTCACCCTTCAGCCAAAAATTAGACAGGCCCATAAATCAAACAATAATATGTGTAGCTTAACCATGTATACAAGACTAAATGGGCACACCAGCCCAGGGGTAAGGACGAGAAGGCAGGAGGGAACAAGAAAGCTGTATGAATGGAAGTGGGAAACCCAAGGTTGAAAGGTTGTGGGGTTGGCAACCAATGTCACAAAGCAATATGTGCATTAATTGTTTAATGAGAAACTAATTTGCTCTGTGATCCTTCATCTAAAACACAATTAAAACAAAAATCCCTGGCATAGAACTTTCTCATTTAGAAGCACCACCAAAACCAAACTACAGCAATCCTATTGGACAGGGTCAGACTGTCCCATAGGGTTTCCAAGGCTATAATCTTTACAGAAGCAAACAGCCGCACCTTTCTCCTGAGGAGTGGCTGGTGGGTTCCAACCACTGATCTTTCGATTAGCAACAGAGCTCTTAACCACTGCACCACCAGGGCTCCTCCAGAAGCACTACAGATGACTATAATATCTTATGCTCAGACCATGAAACTCCATGTCTCAATTCTCCCATTACAGAGTCTGTGGCCAAATTAGCCACTGAAAAGAGAAACTAACAAGTAATGGAAGGACTCCCTGCCTATTTTTTCATTCCATCACTCCCAGAAGTGAAAGGGGGAAGTGGGGTAGGTGAGTGGGTTTTGAGCCAACTAGTAAAGCTGGTGGACATTAACTGCTCCATGTGCCTGAGGAGGTGGAGTTGTTGTCGGGGCTCAGCAGAGCCGGCAGCTGAGGGACTGACGTCCTGATGACTGAGGCAACAACCATCTGCATGCGTTCCCACTCAGTGCTTGCTCCGCGTACAACCTGTTGCCTAATCACAGCGTCTCGAAAAGTGGGCAAAAACGTGCTCACTAAAAGCAAACCCAGGTCATGGAGCTAAGCAATTAGGCAATGCTGGAACTTGACAATTTTGGCTGAGTCGAAATTCTTAGGGGCAAGACTGATTTGGCATTTAGGAAGATCAGGGGTCATTTTTGACGAGCTGCATGGGCTCCCACGCTGGGAAGCTGCCTGCCTTCCTAGAAGAGCTCCCTTCTAAAGACAGTTCAATCAGTAAAGGGACCCGTCTGCAGCAATTGCAAAAGTGCTTGGCTCTATTCACACTGTCAGTGTGAAACCTAAATCCAGCATGTGCCTAATACAATGCAGTTTTCATTTCCTTCTGTGGGGAGCAGAGGACAACCGTTGCAACAAAAGGAACCAGAGGGAGAAGGCTGCAATTTTGTTGCCACTACAAGGAAGTGGGGAGCAGTTTCCTGCTGTCCCCAAAGATGCTTCGAAAGAAATGAGATGTTCTAGGACATGAATCTGAAAAGGTAAACTGTCCATTTATTAATGAATAGAACTGCTTTGAAGCAAAATTAGGAAAAGGATAGAATTAGGTATAAACCAATACAGGTAAGGAAGTACGAGACTGCTTTGGAAAAGGTGCCTCCCCTTCCCCCCAGTTTTCATATTGACCCCTCTCCCCCACCCAACACCACACTTAACATGGGGTTGTCCTCTCCCACTCCAAGGTCATCCCAGTTTTTGAAATGGGTGCCTGCAATTCCATCAGAGACAGCTCCATAATCCCAGGACCTGAAAATCTAGTTAGTACTCTTTGAACTGTACCTTGTACAGTGGCTTTCACAATTTAGTAAATTCCTCCGTGACTTGATTGTAGGGATCATGAAGATGAAATATTACCATTTTATTTGGTTATTTTACCTGTTCCCAGGCGATGGAGATAGGCAGTAAAATTAATTAAACCAACACTCTTCATTATCACTCCTACTACTTCCCCAGAATAAGTTGTCACTCTCCCTCAGAAAGAGGATTTTTTCCCCCAAGGCTGTTTTAAAATGGTAATACAACCTCTGCTACAAATGCAGGAGGACTGGCGATAAAATGTGCAAAGTTACTTTTTCTAACTTTAATTAAACTGAAGTAACAAGGCTCTCTCTTGCAGCCATAGTCTGCAATGGGTTCAGGCATATTGGAGCATATTTGGAGAACAGTTTTGTGGGGGTGCAGTGAAAGCACCCTATTTTCAGAATGGGAAAGGTGGGTGTGCTGGGAGGGGCCTAAAGAGCCCCTGGAGAGGGAGGAAAGAGCCCTGGGGTGAGGAGCTTAACCCAATAACAAAGCTTTGGCAGGGGGGCAGGAATGGGCAGGTCTTAATTTTTTTGGTTCATGGACCACTTTGAGAATCTCCTTAAAGTATTGGGCCCCCTCCACAGAAAAATTTACGTGTGCATCTACACATCCAATTTTTGACGCAATTCCAGGGAAGTTCCCAGACTCCTGGAAGCCTATTCATGGATCGTCTGCGGTTCCATGGACTCCAGAGAGGCACTTTAAAGAGAGTTCTTGCTTCTGGAAGATTAACTGAGAACAGCATGGGATCCCCTGCCCTGTCTCCAGCCCAGTGCCCTGGATGCAGGTCTGGTCCTGGGCAGAGAAGGGGCTTCTATACTCAGTTTATAACACACTGGCCTCCAATAACACTGCTTTGACAGTCCTGTGTCTGGATTTCATTCAAAGCAAGAAGATTTTGGTCTCACCCACTCCACCCCAAGCGTTGGTAAGACAGCCACCAGCACTGGACATCTGTGTTCAGTTGTTGCTGTTGTTAGTTACCATTGAGTCAGCTTGGACCCGTAGCAACCTTGTGTTCAACAGAACGAAATGTTGCCCAGTCCCGCACCATCTTCATGATCATTGCTATGTTTGAGTCCATTGTTGTGACTATTGTGTCAGTCCGTCTCATTGAGGGTTTTCGTTGTTTTCGGTGACCCTCTACCAAACATGATGTCCTTTTCTAGAAATTGATCTTTTTTGATGATGTGTCCAAAATAAGCAAGCCAATGTCTTCCCATCCTCATTTCTAAGAAGCATTCTGCTTGTGTGTCTTCTAAGATTGAATTGTTCATTCTTCTAGCAGTCTATGATATGTTTAATATCCTTCACCACAATTCAAATGCATCAATTCTTCTTCTATCTTCCTTTCTCATTGTCCAGCTTTCACATGCACATGAGGCAATTGAAAAGACTATGGCTTGGGTCAGGTGCACCTTAGTCATCAAAGTGACATCTTTGCTTTTTAAAACTTTAAAGAGGTCTTCTGCAGCAGATTTGCCCAATGCAATACATTTGTGGTTATAGCAGAAACATCTGGTGGAATCGCACAGATGTCATAGAAGTGATACACATGTGAAATATTCATGGGATAGCCCATCAAAGCCTTAGAGGCCAAGGGACTCACTTGACCAGGCAAGGGCACTAGCACCAAGCCAATACGAGTGTAAACGTTACAGTGATCTCATTTGTACTCGAAGTTTGGTGAGGCCCAGAGGCCTTCAGGTTATACCTAATAATTGTTGTGTGCTGCTGAGTCGATTCCAACTCATGACCTTCTCTAAATTATTATCTGGGATTTGGTATCAGAAAATGTCAGTTTAAGATACAGGAGCATTTCTGGAGGTGTAAAGGAGGGAGGCTTTCACAAATTCAGCCCATCACAACACATACGTTTTTAGCACCTCTGCATTTAATATTGTCATGGCATTTGAAAAATAAATACCAAAGGCAGTCCTTGGAACAGGGACCTCTGAACACAACTGTCAGATGGGTGGTGTGCCGTGGGGTGGGTGAATGCTTCTCCAAAGGCAGAACTGCAAGGAGCTGGCCATGTAGGCGTGTTGACAGTAGAGGGGATGGGGGTGGGAAGCAGTGATTTTATATGCAGATCTTCACCCAAGCCCACAGTGTCAGGAAGCCATCCCAACTTGCTGAATCTTAGGCATAAATCTGCCCCCAAAATCAGGCTCAGTAATTGAGAGATCATCATCTTTTTGCTTCTGTGTTCATTTATCTAACTTCCTACTCCAGCTTACCAGTGTTTTCTTTCTTTCAATGCATTGGACTACCTTATGAAGGCATTGGCAAGAAACAGAATTGCCACAAAATTATAGTTTGAATCTATGCTCTCCATATAATGAGAGGAGGGTGTGGAGTGGTACTGGTAATATTGATGTCTAAAACAGAGCAAATTTAGTCTGCTTGCTCTCACCTATGATTCTGAGCAGCTCAGTTAACCTGTCTTGTTCTCCTAGGTGTAAAATGCAACCGTTCACTGGATTATCTCTAATGTAACTTCTCACTCCAAAATACTGTGAGTCAAACCACAGTCATGATTTTGTATGGAAATTTGATGTTTACAAAGCATTTTCCCTGATTTAATCTAGCTTAGTGTTTGTTATGGATTGAACTGTGCCCCCCAAAATTGTGTGTCAACTTGGCTAGGCTATGATTCCCAGTATTGCGTGATTGTCCAGCATTTTGTCATCTGATGTGGTTTTACTGTGTGTTGCAAATCCTGACCCAATGATATTAATGAGGCAGGATTAGAGGCAGTTATGTTAATGAGGCAGGACTCAATCTATAAAAATAGGTTGTGTTTTAAGTCAATCTCTTTTGAGATATAAAAAAGAAAGCAGAAAGACATGGGGACCTCATACCACCAAGAACAAGAGCCAGGAGCAAGCACGTGTTTTGGACCCATGGTCCCTACACTGAAAAGCTCCTACTTCAGGGGAAGATTGATGACAAGGACCTTCCTCCAGAGCTGACAGAGAAAGTAAGCCTTCTCCTGCAGCTGGTACCCTGAATTCAGACTTCTAGCCTCATAGACTGTGAGAGAATAAATTTCTCCTTGTTAAAGCCATTCACTTGTGGTATTTGTCTTATAGCAGCACTAGATAACCAAGACAATATTTAAGACTCTGGATTCTGACTACATGCCTGGGTTCAAGTTCTGGCTGTACTATGTGACCTAGAGCAAAGTATTAACTCCTCTGTGCCTTAATTTCCTCATCTGTAAAATGGACATAATGATTCCTTCCTCATAGGATTGCTGTAAAGATTAAATGAGTTGTCTCATGCAATGAGTTTAGAATAACGTTCAGTACATCGTAACCACTCAATATTCACTGTATTTATTTTTATCCATATCTGGGCCAGTGCCTTCTTTTGATTTTTCACTTGATTTCTCTCCTTTTCTATTTTCTCATACTTTTTTTTTGCTTTTTGCTTTATTTCATCTCTTGTGCAATTATTTAATGTGGTTAACAAATTTGAGTTTGTGATGAACAATCAAGTGTAGGCTTTAGCTGTGGGCTGCGAGAGACTGTTTGAAGTGGATACTAATTGAGACGTCATTCAAAGCTGTTGTTTTGTCCCATTTGTACCAATTATATGTCCACTATTTCTTAAGTAGCTTATTTTGCTGATAAATAGAATCCAGCCAATAGCTCAACTGATACATGGAACAGAGACCGGCTTCATGGAGGTAAACAGGCTGAGCACATGTAAAGTGAGATGTAAGGGGCTGTAAGAGCCTTAAGAACCCCTGGTGGTGTAGTGGTTAAGAGCTCGGCTGCTAACCAAAAAGGTCGGCAGTTCAAATTCACCAGCTATTCCTTGGAAACCCTATGGGGCAGTTCTGTTCTGTCCTATAGGGTTGCTATGAGTAGGAACCTACTTGATGGCACCTAACAACAACAACAAGAGCCTTGTCTGCTGTAAATCACCTCCTCTAACCACATCATCCTCTACCAGTGTCAGTGTTTCCTTCTTCTACTTGGACTGAAATATCCATTGTGACTATTTTTGTGACCAAGATATAAGTTACTGCTTTGGAGCAATAAGGAAGGTACTGCTTCTAGGAAGTACAGACATCTCTCTCTCTCTCTCTCTTTCTCACACACACACACACACAAGTACCTGTGTGCATACTCTCTCTCTTTTCCTCTCCAAGTTTACTCCCTGAGGCATTTTAATGTAAATTTTCATATGCATACTTCCCAGTACTCCTAAAGGGCCAGGTAATATTATCACAGTCTTACAGATGAGGAAACAGAGAAGCCAAAAGACTTGGCCAAGTTACTATCACACTCATTAATTTGCTAAGCAACCAATAAGTGCCCAGCATGGGGTCTACCGGAACTTAAAATAGAAGACCTAAACTTAGAAGAGTTTGCAGTTTAGCTCTGATTCCTTTGATACCTTGGAGGTTAGTAGTTGTGTTTAGAATTTCTAGATTTCTGGGATTAGTTAACTGTCACTTTGAGAAATAGAACCAACCACAGAGAACAGGGAACCAAAAACAGGTGAGTTTCAGGTGGGAGGTAAATGAAAGAGGATGTCATTTCATGATTTAAATGGCTGAGATAGTCAACAGTGAAGATCCTTAGTAATCCAGAGCTATGACAAAAGACCAGCTCAGGAAGATGAGCCCTGGCTGCGGGTCAGATCACAACAGTACCTCATGAAGTTAGAAAGGCAATGCTCTCCAGGTGTTAGCACTTGGAACTTCTATACCACTCTGACTGGCCAATCAGATGAGGATATATTAATCATCAAGGAAACTATTCCCTGAGACTGTCTGGATAATGAAGTCATGTGAGTTTTCATTTTTTACAAAGAGTTTTAAGCTAGAAAGACCATAGAGGCTTTTTAGTCCCATTCCTTTGTAAAAATTAGTAACTGGTATTGCATCTTTATCTACCACTTGCCTTTCTTATCTTATCTGCCTTTCTTGCCTAATCTTGCTCTGCCTTAAACACTTACCTCACCTCATACATCATTTCTCAGAGGAATATCTGGTTTGGGGCTTGTCCTGCCCATCATCCATCCCCCTTTCCCTAGTAAAAACACCTCAATGTCACCTGGGAACTCCACCTTCCCTTCAGGTGCACTGTGAGTGTGGCTGTCCATCCCAGTACCTAGACCACCAGTGGTGGCTATAGGCAGCTATGTGATCCCAGTTTGTGCTGCTGGACTCTCTCTTCCAAGAACTGATTCTTGAGAATGGAAAGGACCAGAGATCATTCGCTGAGCACTGACATCTTGGAAACTGCCCACTAGTTGTTGCTCCCTAGATCCCTGAAACTTCTTTTGTCTCAGACTTTCCCAAGATCCAGCCACTCATCTTTTCTTTGACTTACTGAGCTCTTCCTATCCTACCACTAAATTCCCATTCCCTTTGTGTTAGCAGGGTCAGTTTCCATTGCTTATATCCAAGAAATTGTTAACTGATAGAGAGCTTTATACACTTCAGAGAAAATTTACTGATTTCTCTGAACCATTAAGCTCTGTTTAAAAACACAGGCCTTCTGTTGTGTTGAGAAGCAATGCCAGACAATGATTAAGGGCATGGGCTCTGCCTGCTTTGAATCCTGGCTCCATCACCAACTGTACAACTGAGGACAAGTAACTTAACCTCTCTGCTCCTCAACTTTTCCATCTGAAGATAATATCTATCTTATAGAATTCTTAAATGTCTAAATGAGCTAATACATATAAAGTATTTAGTGCAGAGTCTAGAACTTAAGCCCTCAATAATATTAGCTATTATTATGTTCCTTGTTCCCCATATCCAGTGAGTTCATATTTAGGCAGGAATGAACAGGCTGAACGTTCAGAGTTTGGTGAATTTCCTGTTAAGCCACTCCATCAACGTATTGTGTGATTTCCATGGTACCTTCACTTCTCTGCTATAAAATGAAGTAAAACAGATGGGTTGTGAGTTAATGAGTGTATAAAGTGCTGTGAAATCCTTGGATAAAAGGTGTCCCTGAGCATTTTTATCGTGTGACAGGCAATCGAGTGTTATTATAGGGCAGGTTTTATATTTCCAATATATTTTAAATGCTTTTTTGGTCAACATGTGGGGTGAGAAAAACAAAGTGATATTTGAACAGAAATTCATAAATAGTGGCTTGCACTGCCTTGTTATACTCAACTCACTGCACAAAGATTTTGAAAGATAAAATCCTAATTTTTCTGGGTTTTACATTTTCTGGATTCTGGATCTGACAAACAAGACCATGCCAAGGCTACTTCTGTGATTTGAATGAGCACAAGCATTTGTATGTAAATCATGGAACATCCAGCTGTTTGTTTTTTAATAAGCATCAAGCTAGAATAGGCATTCTTCTTTATCTGGGTTGTTTTTACAGTGTGTCTCAGAACTCTACGATACTTCCAAGCATATCAAGATCATCTAACCTTTGAATTAAGAAACATATCACCCTTCCAGTCATTAAAGGGAATGCAATAAAAAAAAAAAAAAAAACATAATTATGCCCACTGCATAATAGACATTCCCAAGGGTAGCATGGTTTCGAATCAGACCTGGATTTAAGTTCTGTATCTGGCACTTATTAGCTATGTGACCTTGACAAATTTCTTCCTCTCTCAGAGCCTCATTTTTTTTTTTAGTAAAACAAAAATAATAGATAACTTTATAATGCATTATCCAACCCAAAACCCAGTGCCATCGAGTCGATTCTGACTCATAGTGACCCTATAGAACAGAGTAGAACTGCCCCACAGAGTTTCCAAGGAGCACCTGGCAGATTCAAACTGCCGACCCTTTGGTTAGCAGCCGTAGCATTTAACCGCTATGCCACCAGGGTTTCCTCTAATGCATTATAACTATGTGAAAAGTACCTAGCCCAATGCCTAGCACACAAATATTTCTTCTCTTATGGCTCTGCCATGAAAATCCTATATCCTTGCTATGATCCTAGAGCTCTCAATTTTTCAGGTCACTCTCTCAAGGTTTAAACTGAATTCATAGAACATGAGAGAGTTGTAAATTTGCTAACTGCTCCCCTGACCTACCAGCAAAATTAACAGGAACCCCTAAAATGGGTTTTTTTTTAATGAGAAAACTGGGACCTGAAACAGGACGCAGGTAACCAGCTCTTGGTGAGCCAGCTAAGTCAGCTGGCCAGGGCACAAGGCAAGCGAGCCCACAGCCCTCTGGTGCCCCCTGGAGGCTGCCAGCACCTTACCCTTTCATGGAAGGAACTCCCGCCTCTAAGGGGAAATTCAGAGCCTCATTCTTAAACATGTTTAAATTAAATTGAAAAAAAAAAAAAAAGATCCCACGTTTGTTACCATCAGATCCCAACATCCATTTGATTTCCTCATATAGGTAAGTTATCTTTCTTTTGTTCATTAACTTTCTATGTCTTGAGATGCCTGACACCTTTAGAACAAGTAATATCAAATATTGTTGGCAAGGTCAAAAACACCAACAAACCAAGAAGAGCTCTCCTGTGCTTTTTGAAAAATTGTATTTTTTCACAAAATAATACATTTCAAACTCCATGGAAAATGAACATTCTTTGCTTTGGCCGATGCATGGGCATATGACCATCAAGTGTGGATAACAAAATGTTGGTACATTCAAATAATGAAATACCAAACAACAATTTAAATAAATAAATGGAATGCTTTGATATGATTAAATTCCAAAAATACAATGTTAAGTGAAGTAACATTTCAGAAGAATATATACACTATGATAGCATGTACATTAAATTTGAAAAATTTATAATAACGTGTTACAGATAAAATCCAAGTACAGCAAAGATATAAAAACTAGAACAAGAGATAAATATTAAATGCAGTTATCTCTAAAGAAAAAAGGGGGAAATGGGACTGGAGGAAGTACATAAGTGGCTCTTATTATATTTGTAATCTTTCCTTTCTTTTTTAAAAAATGAAGCAAATTTGGCAAATTAAGATTTGGCAAAGCTAAAGATTTGAGCATATAGATTTTATTATAGACTTCTTTAGACTTTTTTAACGTGTAAAATATTTCACGTGATTTTTATTTTGCCAGATAAAAAAGTCAGTAGAGAGAAATCTGGGTGATGCTGAAGGGGGTGACTCTGGAGACCGGGAGACAAGTTATAGAGACAAATGTACACGAAGCAATTATTAAGAACTGAATTACTGCTGGAACAGTGAAGATGGAAGGAGGGACCTGGATTCAAGACGCAGTTCAAAGCTGGTCTCAATGTACTTTGTGACCAATCGGACGTGAATGGAGTACAGGATGTTGTGGTTGCTCACCAAAATGGAAAGTCCTACAGAAGGAGCAGGAGAACATTTGGGGAATAATGCAATGAGTTTGGAGTTGGATATTTTGGGTTTCAGGAGCCAGTGAAGCATTCCAGTGAAGAAGGAGCCCCACATTTTCATTTTCTACTGAGCTCCAAAAATTACGTAGCCAGCCCTGGTCATTTTGAATCTATTCCAAATGTGATAAGTTTTATTCAACCAACCTAGAGTATTTTATTCCTCCACAATCACCCAGTTCCAACTTCTTAGTAAGGTATTCAAGAAGGTAGAAGATTCTCAACAGAATCCTAGCCAATAAAATTCAGCATCCTATCAAAAAAATAATACACCAAGACCAAGTAGGATTCATACCAGATATGAAAGGATGGCTCAACATTAGAAAATCAATCAACAGAATGCATCACATAAATAGAACAAAAGAAAATAATCATGTGATCATCTCAATCAACACAGAAAAGGCAGTTAATAAAGTCCAACACCCCTTCCTGATAAAATAGGAATAGGAGGGAAATTCCTCAACGCAATAAAAGACATCTGTACAAAACCAACAGCCAACATCATTCTCAATGCAAGGAAGCTGAAAAGCATTCCCCCTGAGAATAGGAACAAGACAAGGACGCCCTTTTCTCACCACTCCTATTTAACACTGTGCTGGAAGTCCTAGATACAGCAATCAAGCAAGAAATAATAATAATAAAAGGCATCCAAATTAGAAAGGAAGAAATAAAACTGTCCCTATTTGCAGATGATCAGAGAACCCCAAATATTTCACAAGAAAACTACTGCAACTACTAGAAAGATTTCAGCAGAGTAGCAGGACACAAGATCGACATACAAAAATCAGTTGGATTCCTATATACCAACAAAGAGAATTTCAAAAAGGAAATCAGGAAAACAATATCATTTATAATAGCCTCTAAAAAGATAAAATACTTAGGAGTAAATCTAACCAATAACACACATGAGGAATGTACTTCTTAGTTCAATCAAGTATAGGAGATCAAATGGGCAACACCTGCTCACAAGCAAAGATGAGAAGGCAGGAAGGGACAGGAGAACTGAATGAATGGACACTGAGAACCCCGGGTGGAAAGGGAAAGAGGGAGAGTGCTGACATATTGCAAGGATTGCAAATAATGTCACAAAACAATTTGTGTATAAAATTTTGGGATGAAAAACTAATTTGCACTGTAAACTTTCACCTAAAACAGAATAAATTTTTTAAAAAAAGAAGGTAGAAGAAAAAGCAACCAAGGGAGTGGATAAACACTAAAACACAAACTTAATGCTGAAAAGTAATTGACTTGTTTTAAAGAAAGAGTAGATCAAATGCTTTCAATTTTACATTTTGGGTTTATTGTAACAAGAATGTGAACAGATCCTTTGATCTCATACCCATTGCACACTAGAAAACGAAATGAAATGCTTATGGTACTTCTATTTCTGCCCCTTGGGATACCCCACCCTATCCCATCGATATCTTCCTATCCTGCCTTACACCTTGTATAGGGGTTAACAAAGAATCGCTTCTTCCCTAAAACTCCCCTAAAAAAAAAAACAACAGTTGTTGTAGAGTCAATTCCAACTCATAGGGACCCTCTAGGACCAAGCAGAACTGCCCCATAGGGTTTCCAAGGAGCAGCTGGTAGTTTCTAACTGCTGACCTTTTGATTAGCACCCGAGCTCTTAACCACTGCACCACCTTGCAGGTCCTTCCCAGAAAGTGATTAGATTTTTTCCTTACAGTTGTATGTCATGTCACTTTTCATTACTGAAACAAATCTGAGACTATTTCCAATTTCCAAAGTTCCATGAAGCTGAAGAGTGATTGCTGAATCTGCTCCACCCATGCATGAATTTGAAAAACACCAAGTAAGGAGTGGTGAAGTACCTTACTGTCCCACTGAGACACATCTTGCTCCACTGTCAACTTGGTCAAGATTGAGACATTTACCTGGTGGTCCCACTTCAAGGGGAGGGGTTGAATATCTGCCTTATTTGCTTCACTCCAAGGCGGTCCTATTGCTTGGATTCCATCTCCACTATCCTGCCCTGGCGTTCAGGAGCTTCACGGCCTCCAAGTATCACACTATTGCTCCCTGGTGGACAAAACTATGTAATAGCTTTTCCAGGCTCAGTGTAGGTGGAGCATTTCTCCGAGCTTGGTTATTAACATGATATATGAATCCCACTAACTGACCCCCCTTAACATATGCTCTCTCTAAAGCAGTGAAGGGCCTTGCCATAGGCTGAGCAGTTTAGACTCATTTAGACAGCAATTATTTCTCAGCCATCAGCGGTTTCCACCACTATATCATCTGTTGGTATTTCTATTGCCCATTGAAAGTCCATTTCTCCAGTCCCTGGTATGCTACTTCCTGCGAAAATTTCAAGTAGCAATTAGTACCACAGCAGCCACTATGTATCTAGGGGATCCAGGCCCCAGAAGTGGGGGTGGTCAGAAGCTTTGAATTATAGGAGCAATTCCGTCACTGACTCAGTGGGGTTTGGACTAAAAAAAAAAAGAATGTCCGAGCCTTTTGGCTGACTAGATAAACCTCAAGTCTCTTCCTGCTAGAATACAACCAGATACTAGAATACTCATTAATTAAAAAAAGTAATAATAACTGTACTTCCATACCTGATAAAAGGCATCTACCAAAAACTCCTACACATCATGCTTAATGATGAAATTTTAGAAGTTTTTCATATAAAAATCAAGATCAAGAAAAAGATAACTAACCACTTCTATTCAACATGGTACTTATGTTCTTGCCCACTGGGATACCCCATCCTACCCACCCATATTTTCCTGTCCTAGCCAGCACAGTAAGGAAGAAAATAAATTAAAAAGTGTGTGGATTGGGAAGAAAGACACAAATTCGACTTACTCACAAATGGTATTAAAATCCAAAAATTATTTAAATAAGAGAGTATATACCAAAGTGACTGAATATCAAATCAATATGCAAAACTTAATTGAACTTCTGTATGCCAGAAAAAAAAGCTAGAAAACATACTTTTAAAGAAAATACTATTTTCTGTAGCAACAAGAAAGTACCTAGGAATTAATCTAATAAAGTATGTTCAAAACCTTTACAAAGAAAATTATAAAACTTTATTACAAATTATTAAAGAAGAGCTAAATAAATAGAATACTTTGATAGGAAAATTCAAATCTCAAAAGTCTCAAATCTTTCCAAATGAATGTATAGATTTCATGCACAACAATCAATTCCCTAAGGGTTTCTCTAGGAATTGGGCAAATGTTAATATTCCTATGGAAAAGCCAAAGCCAAGAATTACCAAGATATTCCAAGGACAGGAGGATGGGGAGAAGGAGGTGGTGGGAGAAAGCGTGTCCTACCAAGATTTATTTTAAAACCAGAGTGGTAGGGAAGTTGGCAAATGGAACAGAGGGCTCAGAAACAGATTCACACACATTTGGAAATGATGTGACAAAATTAGTATTGTAGATGACTGGGGAATATATAATATATAACAAATTTTAGCTCTACCTCACAGCTCACATAAAAAATACTTCAAATGGATTAAAGATTTGAATGTGAAAGATAATTAAAATAGACGTGTTGCAATTTTAATCTTGACCTGGGACTAGATAATGATTTTAATCCAAGGGACTGCCTTAAGTCTAAAATCTCACATAAGAGCTTTTAAATGAGTTCAAATAAATCAAGGAACCCGATGAAAAGCAGCCATGATGCAATGTCCTATTTAAATAAATACAGTCAGCAAATGTTGTTCTTAGTTCTTAGGTGCCATTAAATCCATTCCAACTTACAGCGATCCTATGTATAACAGAAGGAAAGAGCCTGGTCCTGTGCCATCCTCACAATACTTGTCATGCTTGAGCCCATTGTTGCAGCCACTGTGTCAGTCCATCTCATTGAAGGTCTTCCTCTTTTGCACCAACCCTCTACTTTACCAAGCATGATGTCCTTCTCCAGGGACTGATCCCTCCTGATGACATGTCCAAAGTATATGAGACATAGTCTTGCCATCCTGGCTTCTAAGGAGCATTCTGGCTGTACTTCTAAGACAGATTTGTTCCTTCTTTTGGTAGTCCATAGTATAATCAATATTCTTTGCCAACACCATAATTCAAAGGCATTAATTCTTTAATCTTCTTTATTCATTGTCCAGCTTTTGCATACATATGAGGTGATTGAAAACACCATGGCTTGGGTCAGGCACACCTTAGTCTTCAAGGTGACATCTTTGCTTTTCAACGTTTTAAAGAGGTCTCTTGCAGCAGATTTGACCAATTCAATACTTGGTTTGATTCCTTGACTGCTGCTTCCGTGGGTGTTGATTGCAGATTCAAGTAGAATGAAATCCTTGACAACTTCAATCTTTTCTCTGTTTATCATAATGTTGCTTATCGGTCCAGTTGTGAGGATTTTTGTTTTCTTTATGTTGAGGTGTAATCAATACTGAAGGCTGATCTTTGATCTTCATCAGTAAGTACTTCAAGTTCTCTTCATTTTCAGCAAGCAAGGTTGTGTCATCTACATATCACAGGTTGTTAATAAATCTTCCTCAAATCTTGATGCCCCATTCTTCATACAGTCCATCTTCTAGATTATTTGCTGAGCGCACAGATTGAATAAGCATGGTGAAAGAATACAGCCCTGAGGCATACCTTTTCAGACTTTAAACCACACAGTATCCCCTTGTTCTGTTCCAATGACTGTGTACAGTTTCCTCATGAGCACAATTAAGTGTTCTGGAATTCCCATTCTTTGCAATGTTATCCATAGTTTGTTATGATCCACACAGTCAAATGCCTTTGCCTAGTCAGTAAAAAACAGGCAAACATCTTTCTAATATTCTCTGCTTTCAGCCAGGATCCATCTGATGTCAGCAATGATATCCCTCATTCCGTGTGCTCTTTGGAATCCAGATTAAATTTCTGGAAATTCCCTGTCTATGTACTGCTGCAGCTGCTTTTGACTGATCTTTGGCAAAATTTTACCTGTGTGTGATATTAATGATATTGTTTGATAATTTCTGCATTCAGTTGGATCACCTTTCTCGGGACTAGGCATTAATATGGATCTCTTCCAGTTGGTTGGCCAGGTAGTTGTCTTCCAACTTCTTGGCATAGATGAGTGAGCACTTCCAGTGCTGCATCTGTTTGTTGAAACATCTCTCCATTGATATTCCACAAATTCCTGGAGCCTTGTTTTTCAACAATGCCTTCAGAGCAGCTTGGACTTCTTCCTTCAGTACCATAGGTTCCTGATCATATGCTACCTCCTGAAATTGTTGAACGTGAACCAATTCTTTTTGGTATGGTGACTCTGTGTATTACTTCCATCATCTTTTGATGCTTCCTGCATAGTTTAATATTTTCTCAGTAGAATCCTCCAACATTGCAACTTGAGACTCTAATGTTTTCTTCAGTTCTTTCAGCTTGAGAAATGCTGAACATGTTCTTCCCTTTTCATTTTTTATCTCCAGGTCTTTGCACATGTCATTATAATACTTTACTTTGTCTTCTCAAGCTGCACTTTGAAATCTTCTTTTCAGCTCTTTTACTTCACCATTTCTTCTGTTTGCTTTAACTACTCTACGTTCAAGAGCAAGTTTCAGAGTCTCTTCTGGCATCCATTTTGGCCTTTTCTTTCTTTCCTATCTTTTCAATGACCTCTTGCTTCCTTCATGTATGATTTCCTTGGTGTCATCCCACAACTCTTCTGGTCTTCAGTCATTAATGTTCAACAAATCAAATCTTTTCTTGATATGGTCTCTAAAGTCAGGTGGGATGTACTCAAGGCCGTACTTTGGCTCTTGTTGACTTGTTCTAATTTTCTTCAGCTTCGACTTAAACTTGCATATTAACAATTAATGGTCTGTTCTGCAGTCAGCCCCTGGCTGACTTCAGCAAAATTTTACTTGAATGTAATATTAATGATATTGTTCAAAGATTTCCTCATTTGGCTGGCCCACCTTTCTTGGGAATAGCCATAAATATGGGTCTCTTCCAGTTGGTTGACCAGTTAGCTGTCTTCCAAATTTCTTGGCATAGACAACTGAGCACTTCCAGAGCTGCATCTGTTTATTGAAACATCTCCATTGGTATTCCATCAATTCCTGAAGCCTTGTTTTTTGCCAATGATTATATCGAGCTTTTCCATCATCTCTTTCCACAGATGTAGTAGATTTGATTCCTGTGTATTACATCTGGCAACATCCATGTGTACAGTCACCATTTATGCTGTTGAAAAAGGGTATTTGCGGAGGAGGGGGCCAAGATGGCTGACTAGGTAGACATTACCTCGGATCCCTCTTGCAACAAAGACTCAGAAAAACAAGTGAATCAATCACATACATGACAATCTACGAACCCTGAACAACAAACACAGATTTAAAGAGTTGACCTGAGTGACAGAGACGAAGAATGAACAACTATGGGGAAGCAGGGACTGTTTTCAGAGGCTGGAGCCAGAGTCCCAGTCAGGTAACCTTGGCGCCGGGCTTAGGACTGGGCACAGGGGAGCTGAACACAACATCCTGTGATGGCGCAAAAAATGGGGCACAGCCCTACCCCTCTGAACTGACCCCGGGAGGGGGCCCAGCCGGTCCGCGTGGGCGGTGCGGCCACGTGCCTGGTGGGAGGAGAAGTCCCCGGGAGGCAGTGACTGGTTTTGGAGCCGGGAGTGCAGCGTCCCAGCCAGGGAACCTTGGCGCCAGGCTTTGGACTGGGCACAGGTAAGCTGAGCACGGCATCCTGTCACGGTGCAAACACAGGGCACAGACCTACCCCCCGAACTGACCCCGGGAGGGGGCCCAGCTGGTCCTTGCGGGCGGCACGGTGACGGGGCTGGTAGGAGGAGAAGTCCCCGGGAGTCAGCGACTGATTTTGGAGCCGGGAGTGCAGCATCCCAGCCGGGGAACCTTGACGCTGGGCTTTGGACTGGCAGTGGAGGAACTGACTGCACCTTCTGTGGGCCAGACCCTCGGGGGCAATCTCTACCCAGCCAGCACACATAGGCGACACGCCCCTTGGAAATCTCAGATAAAATAGTCATCCCAAGCAAGATAAACAACTTTGGCTATATTCCGGGGTGCTACTCTCTCCTGTTTTTCTGAACCCTCCCCTCCCCTTCCCAGGCGGCTTCATTAACATTGGAATTTCCTGAGCCAGAGGGAGAACGGCTCCTACTCCGCGGCTTTTCTTTTCCCTTTTTTTTTTGGTCTTTTCCTAACCCATTCTTCTGGCCTGAGAGAAGCAACCACAAAAAACCCAGAGACCAAAAATCCTTCCCTAATTGGACTAAAAACACAGAACCAGCTCCAGCCCAGCATATATGATCCATATCTCAGGTTTTCATCCCTACAGGGAACAAGGTGGCTATTATAATGCAAAGGCATTTCTGATAGGGATCTGATTGCATTTTTTTTAGCGGATTCACTGGAAAAACAAGTTTCCCAGGTCTGATATCTCTGCTTATTCAACAGAGCCCTAACTGACCCACAACAGGGAACTGAGGGCTGAAGCTCCCCCCAGACCACCTAGCCTCTTGCCTTAGGGGTCTAAGGAGGGTGACACCTACCAATCTGTAGAGATACTTGCATTGGGGGCCTAAGGTACACCTGCAGAGCCCTCCCACCAAGGTGCTTTAGGAATAGAGACACACCTACCTCCCTGACACTTGGGGGAAGACTGTCAGCATCCTGTCCACCCTGGAGTGTGAACCCCAGCTGCTAATAGAATCTGGTGCACACAACTATCACCACTACTTCTCAAGGTGGATAGGTGTTAGGGTGCAACACACACTTGATGACCCAAAATCAGATTCTACTCAAGAATAATGAATAGACTCAGGCATATATATCTGGCAACAGCCCAAACCAGCTGGTAATAGGTCATAAGTAAGTCAAGGGCTACTACAATCAAGACAGCACAATCTAGTAGCCCATCCATGTATATTGAAAGAAAACAAAACAAGATAAGACTCAGTGAGCAAATATAGAAAAAATCACTACAATATCTTAGTGATGGCTCGGAGACAGCAGTCGATATCAAACCACATAAAGAAGCAGACCATGACAGCTTCTACAACCCCCCAAACAAAAGAATCAAAATCTTTCCCAAATGAAGATACAATCCTGGAATTATCAGATACAGAATATAAAAAACTAATTTACAGAATGCTTCAAGACATCAGGGATGACCTCAGAAATGAAATAAGGCAAACTGCAGAAAAAGCCAAGGAATGCACTGATAAAACAATTGAAGAACTCAAAAAGATTATTCAAGAACATAGAGGAAAAATTAATAAGTTGCTAGAATCCATAGACAGCATGCAGAAATCCAAAAGATTAACAATAAAATTACAGAACTAGACAACGCAATAGGAAGTCAGAGGAGCAGACTTGAGCAATTAGCATGTAGAGTGGGAAATCTGGAGGACCAGGGAATTAACACCAACATAGCTGAAAAAAAATCAGATAAAAGAATTTTAAAAAATGAAGAAACCCTAAGAATCATGTGGGACTCTATCAAGAAGGATAACTTGCGTGTGATTGGAGTCCCAGAACAGGGAGGGAGGGCAGAAAACACAGAGAGAATAGTTGAAGATCTGCTGACAGAAAACTTCCCTGACATCGTGAAAGACGAACGGATATCTATCCAAGATGCTCATTGAACCCCATTTAAGATTGATCCAAAAAGAAAAACACCAAGACATATTATCATCAAACTCGCCAAAACCAAAGATAAACAGAAAACTTTAAAAGCAGCCAGGGAGAAAAGAAAGGTCTTCTACAAGGGAGAATCAATAAGAATAAGTTCAGACTACTCAGCAGAAACCATGCAGGCAAGAAGGCAATGGGATGACATATACAGAAAACTGAAGGAGAAAAACTGCCAGCCAAGGATCATATACCCAGCAAAACTCTCTCTGAAATAGGAAGACGAAATTAAGACATTTGCAGATAAACACAAGCTTAGAGAATTTGCAAAAACCAAACCAAAGCTACAAGAAATACTAAAGGAAATTGTTTGGTCAGAAAACCAATAATATCAGATACCAGTACGACACATGGTCACAAAACAGAACATCCTGATATCAACTCAAATAGGGAAATCACAAAAACAAATTAAGATTAATTAAAAAAAAAATGCTCAAAACAGGGAATCATTGAAGTCAATATGTAAAAGATCACAATAATCAAAAAGAAGGACTAAATACAGGTGGCATAGAACTGCCATATGGAGAGGGATACAAGACGATATAGGACAATACAAGTTAGGTTTTTACTTAGAAAAATAGGGGTAAATATTAAGGTAACCATAAAGAGGTATAACAACTCCATAACTCAAAATAAACGCCAAGAAAAACGTAACGACTCAACAAACATAATGTCAAATACTATGAAAATGAGGATCTCACAATTTACAAAGAAAAACATCCCAGCACAAAAAAAGTTAGTGGAAAAATGAAATTGTCAACAACACACATAAAAAGGCATCAAAATGACAACACTAAACACTTATTTATCTATAATTACGCTGAATGTAAATGGACTAAATGCACCAATAAAGAGACAGAGAGTCTCAGACTGGATAAAGAAAAACAATCCATCTATATGCTGCCTACAAGAGACACACCTTAGACTTAGAGACACAAACAAACTAAAATTCAAAGGATGGGAAAAAAAAAATATCAAGTAAACAATAAGGAAAAAAGGAGTAGCAATATTAATCTGGGACAAAATAGACTTTAAACTTAAATCCACCACAAAGGATAAAGAAGGACACTACATAATGATAAAAGGGACAATTGATCAGGAAGATATAACCATATTAAATATTTATGCACCCAATGACAGGGCTGCAAGATACATAAATCAAATTTTAACAGAACTGAAAAGTGAGATAGGCACCTCCACAATTATAGTAGGAGACTTCAACACACCACTTTCGGAGAAGGACAGGACATCCAGTAAGAAGCTCAATAGAGACACAGAAGACGTAATTACAACAATCAACCAACTTGACCTCATTGACTTATACAGAACTCTCCACCCAAGTGCTACAAAGTATACTTTTTTTTCTAGCGCACATGGAACATTCTCTAGAATAGACCACATATTAGCTCATAAAACAAACCTTTGCAGAGTCCAAAACATCGAAATATTACAAAGCATCTTCTCAGACCACAAGGCAATAAAACTAGAAATCAATAACAGAAAAACTAGGGAAAAGAAATCAAATATTTGGAAAATGAACAATACCCCCCTGAAAAAAGACTGGGTTAGAGAAGACATCAAGGAGAGAATAAGGAAATTCATAGAATGCAACAAGAATGAAAATATTTCCTATTAAAACCTCTGGGACACAGCAAAAGCAGTGCTCAGAGGCCAATTTATATCGATAAATGCACACATACAAAAAGAAGAGCCAAAAGCAGAGAACTGTCCCTACAACTTGAACAAATAGAAAGTGAGCAACAAAAGAATCCATCAGGCACCAGAAGAAAACAAATAATAAAAATTAGAGCTGAACATGAATTAGAGAACAGAAAAACAATTGAAAGAATTAACAAAGCCAAAAGCTGGTTCTTTGAAAAAATTAACAAAATTGATAAACCATTGGCTAGACTGACTAAAGAAATACAGGAAAGGAAACAAATAACCCGAATAAGAAACGAGAAGGGCCACATCACAACAGAACCAACTGAAATTAAAAGAATCATATCAGATTATTACGAAAAATTGTACTCTAACAAATTTGCAAACCTGGAAGAAATGGATGAATTCCTGGAAAAACACTACTTACCTAAACTAACACAATCAGAATTAAAACAACTAAATAGACCCATAACAGAAAAAGAGATTGACATGGTAATCAAAAAACTCCCAACAAAAAAAAAAGCCCTGGCCCGGATGGCTATACTGCAGAGTTCTACCAAACTTTCAGAGAAGAGTTAACACCACTACTATTAAAGGTATTTCAAAGCATAGAAAATGACGGAACACTACCTAACTCATTCTATGAAGCCACCATATCCCTGATACCAAAACCAGGTAAAAAAAAAAAAAAAGTAAAGACATCACAAAAAAAGAAAATTACAGACCTATATCCCTCATGAACATAGATGCAAAAATCCTCAACAAAATTCTAGCCAACAGAATTCAACAACATATCAAAAAAATAATTCACCACGACCAAGTGGGATTTATACCAGGTATGCAAGGCTGGTTTAATATTAGAAAAACCGTTAATGTAATCCACCATATAAACAAAACAAAAGACAAAAACCACATGATCTTATCAATTGATGCAGAAAAGGCATTTGACAAAGTCCAACACCCATTTATGATAAAAACTCTCACCAAAATAGGAATTGAAGGAAAATTCCTCAACATAATAAAGGGCATCTATACAAAGCCAACAGCCAACATCACTCTAAACGGAGAGAGCCTGAAAGCATTTCCCTTGAGAACGGGAACCAGACAAGGATGCCATTTATCACCGCTCTTATTCAACATTGTGCTAGAAGTCCTAGCCAGAGCAATTAGGCTAGACAAAGAAATAAAGGGCATCCTGATTGGCAAGGAGGAAGTAAAATTATCTCTATTTGCAGATGACATGATCTTATACACAGAAAACCCTAAGGAATCCTCCAGAAAACTACTGAAACTAATAGAAGAGTTTGGCAGAGTCTCAGGTTATAAGATAAACATACAAAAATCACTTGGATTCCTCTACATCAACAGAAAGAACATCGAAGAGGAAATCACCAAATCAATACTATTCACAGTAGCCCCCAAGAAGATAAAATACTTAGGAATAAATCTTACCAAAGATGTAAAAGACCTATACAAAGAAAACTACAAAGCACTACTACAAGAAATTAAAAAGGACATACTTAAGTGGGAAAACATACCTTGCTCATGGATAGGAAGACTTAACATAGTAAAAATGTCTATTCTACCAAAAGCCATCTATACATACAATGCACTTCCGATCCAAATTCCAATGTCATTTTTTAATGTGATAGAGAAACAAATCACCAATTTCATATGGAAGGGAAAGAAGCCTCGGATAAGCAAAGCATGACTGAAAAAAAAGAAGAAAGTGGCAGGCCTCACTCTACCTGATTTCAGAACCTATTATACAGCCACAGTAGTCAAAACAGCCTGGTACTGGTACAACAACAGACACATAGACCAATGGAACAGAATTGAGAACCCAGATATAAATCCATCCACATATGAGCAGCTGATATTTGACAAAGGCCCAGTGTCAGTTAATTGGGGAAAAGATAGTCTTTTTAACAAATGGTGCTGGCATAACTGGATATCCATTTGCAAAAAAATGAAACAGGATCCATACCTCACACCATGCACAAAAACTAACTCCAAGTGGATCAAAGACCTAAACATAAAGATTAAAATGATAAAGATCATGGAAGAAAAAATAGGGACACCCTTAGGAGCCCTAATACAAGGCATAAACAGAATACAAAACATTACCAAAAATGACGAAGAGAAACCCGATAACTGGGAGCTCCTAAAAATCAAACGCTGATGCTCATCTAAAGACTTCACCAAAAGAATAAAAAGACCACCTACAGACTGGGAAAGAATTTTCAGCTACGACATCTCCGACCAGCACCTGATCTCTAAAATCTATATGATTCTGTCAAAACTCAACCACAAAAAGACAAACAACCCAATCAAGAAGTGGGCAAAGGATATGAACACACATTTCACTAAAGAAGATATTCAGGCAGCTAACAGATACATGAGAAAATGCTCTCGATCATTAGCCATTAGAGAAATGCAAATTAAAACTGCGATGAGATTCCATCTCACTCCAACAAGGCTGGCATTAATCCAAAAAACACAAAATAATAAATGCTGGAGAGGCTGCGGAGAGATTGGAACTCTTATACACTGCTGGTGGGAATGTAAAATGGCACAACCACTTTGGAAATCTATCTGGCGTTATCTTAAACAGTTAGAAATAGAACTACCATACAACCCAGAAATCCCACTCCTCGGAATATACTCTAGAGAAATAAGAGCCTTCACACAAACAGATATATGCACACCCATGTTTATTGCAGCTCCGTTTACAATAGCAAAAAGCTGGAAGCAACCAAGGTGTCCATCAACGGATGAATGGGTAAATAAATTGTGGTATATTCACACAATGGAATACTACGCATTGATAAAGAACAGTGACAAATCTGTGAAACATTTCATAACATGGAGGAACCTGGAAGGCATTATGCTGAGGGAAATTAGTCAGAGGCAAAAGGACAAATATTGTATAAGACCACTATTATAAGATCTTGAGAAATAGTATAAACTGAGAAGAACACATACTTTTGTGGTTATGAGGGGGGGAGGGAGGGAGGGTGGGAGAGGGTTATTTACTGATTAATCAGTAGATAAGAACTGCTTTAGGTGAAGGGAAGGACAATACTCAATACATGGAAGGTCAGCTCAACTGGACTGGACCAAAAGCAAAGAAGTTTCTGGGATAAACTGAATGCTTCAAAGGTCAGCGGAGCAAGGGCGGGGGGTTGGGGACCATGGTTTAAGGGGACTTCTAAGTCGATTGGCAAAATAATTCTATTATGAAAACATTCTGCATCCCACTTTGAAATGTGGCGTCTGGGGTCTTAAATGCTAACAAGCGGCCATCTAAGATGCATCAATTGATCTCAACCCACCTGGAGCAAAGGAGAATGAAGAACACCAAGGTCACACGATAACTAAGAGCCCAAGAGACAGAAAGGGCCACATGAACCAGAGACCTACATCATCCTGAGACCAGAAGAACTAGTTGGTGCCCGGCCACAATCGATGACTGCCCTGACAGGGAGCACAACAGAGAACCCCTGAGGGAACAGGAGATCAGTGGGATGCAGACCCCAAATTCTCACAAAAAGACCATACTTAATGGTCTGACTGAGACTAGAGGAATCCCAGCGGTCATGGTCCCCAAACCTTGTGTTGGCCCAGGACAGGAACCATTCCCGAAGACAACTCATCAGACATGAAAGGGACTGGACAGTGGGTAGGAGAGAGATGCTGATGAAGAGTGAGCTAATTATATCAGGTGAACACTTGAGACTGTGTTGGCATCTCCTGTCTTGAGGGGGGATGGGACGGTAGAGAGAGTTGGAAGCTAGCAAAATTGTCACGAAAGGAGAGACTGGAAGGGCTGACTCATTAGGGGGAGAGCAAGTGGGAGTAGGGAGTAAGGTGTATATAAACTTATATGTGACAGTCTGACTTGATTTGTAAACGTTCACTTGAAGCTCAATAAAAGTTAATTTAAAAAAAAAGAAAAAGGGTATTTGCAGTGAAGAAGTCGTTGGTCTTGCAAAATTCTATAAGCAAATAGGAAGTATGAAATATACTTAAATCTTTGTTAAACCTCTAAAAAATATATACTAAAGTGGAAAGGCATTCTTAGATGCATACAGGTTTAGAGATCCTATAACTTCTTGTCAAGACGTTCATCTTATCATTAAAAAAAACCTTTCTTTATCCCTAATAAAAGTTTCGCCTTAAAGTCTGCATAGTATGATGTTAATATTACCAGTGTTTTTCTTTTCATTGAAATGTATTTGATATATCTTTTTCTTTTTTATATCTTACTTTCATTTTCCATGTTTTTTTATTTTTCCATATATTCTTTTATAAGAGCATACAACTAAATTTTAAAGCTAAATAATGATCTTTGCCTTTTTAAATGTAGTTCGTGGTATAACAGATATGTTTGAGCTTATTTATACCATCTGTTTTGTTTCTGTTTATCATATGTCTTTGTTTGTGCTCCTTTTTATCTCCTTTGCATCTTTCTATTGAATTGATAAATTTTTCTTCTTGAATTAAGTCTCTTTTTACTTTACTGGCTTAGAAGGAATGCATTTTTTGTCTGTGTGGTTGTTGTTGTTAGCTGCCATTGAGTTGGCCCCTGACTCATGGCAACCCCATTCACAATGAAATGAAATACTGTCAGGCCCTGCACCATCTCCATGATCGGTTGCAGATCAGATTGTTGTTATCCATGGGACTTTCTTTGGCTTAGTTCTGGAAGAATTCTACAGTGCAATTTCTGGCATTGTTTCTATCACCAGTTACTTATCCTTTTTCTTTGTTCCCAGCTTTTACATTTCAATCACCAGTAGTTATCAATGCATCTTTATTGCATGTTTGATCAATTTCAGACTGTATTAGTTCCTAAATATCTTCAATTTGTTCATCTTTGACATTAGTGATTCATGCATAAATTGGAGCAATAGTCATATTAACTGGTCTTCCCTATAGGTTATGAATATTATCTTATAACTACAGCATTGTACTTCAGGATAGATCTTTGTAATGTTCCTTTTGGTGATAAATGTAACACCTTTCCTCTTCAATTTCTTGTTCTCAACATAGTAGACCATGTGATTGTCCTATTCAAAATGGTCAGTACCAGTCCATATCAGCTCACTTGTGCCAAGGATATCAATCTTCAAGCATTCCATTTCATTTTTTATGACTTCCAGTTTTCCTTAATTAGTACTTTGTACATTCCACATTCCAATTACTAATGGATGTTTGCAGCTGCTACTTCTCATTTTGAGTCATGCCATAGCAGCAGATGAAGGTTTCAAAAGCTCTACTCCGTCCACATCATTAAGGTCAACTCTACTTTGAGAAAGCAGTCATATTTTGGCTTATTCACCAGATATACCTTTTATCAACATCATAAACAGTGACTGTACACATGGATCTCACCAGATGGAATCAAATCAACTACATCTATGGAAAGAGATGATGGAGAAGCTCAATATCAATGGTGAGAACAAGGTCAAGGGCAAACTGCAGAACAGACCATAAATTGCTCACATGCAAGTTCAAGTTGAAGCTGAAGAAAATTAAAACAAGTCCATGAGAGCCAAAGTACAGCCTTGAATATATCCCGTAAGAATTTCAAGACCTTCTCAAGAATAGATTTGATGCATTGAACCCTCAAGATCAAAGACCAGAAGAGTTGTGGGATGACACCAAGAAAATCATACATGAAGAAACAAAAAGGTCATTTAAGAGACAAGAAAGAAAGAAAAGACCAAAATGGATGTCAGAAGAGACTCTCAAACTTGCTCGCGAGAGCCTAGCAGCTAAAGCAACAGAAGAAATGATGGAGTGAAAGAGCTGAAAAGAAGATTTCAAAGGGTGGTTCAAGAAGACAAGGTAATGTATTATAATGAAATGTGTAAAGAACTGGAGTTAGAAAATCAAAAGGGAAGAACATGCTCAGCATTTCTCAAGCTGAAAGAACTGAAGAAAAAATTTAAACCTGAGTTGCCATTTTGAAGGATTTTATGGGTAAAATATTGAATGATGCAGGAGCATCAAAAGAAGATGGAAGGAATTCAGAGTCACTGTACCAAAAAAGAATTGATCTACATTTAACCAATTCAGGAGGTAGCGTATGATCAAGAACTGATGGTACTGAAGGAAGAAGTCTAAGCTGCACTGAAGGCATTGGCAAGAAGCAAGCCTCCAGGAATTGACGGAATACTAATTGAGATACTTCAACAAATTGATACAACGCTGGAAGTGCTCATTCATTTTGCCGAGAAATTTGGAAGACAGCTGCCTGGCCAACTGACTGGAAGTGATACATATTCATACCCATTTCAAAGAAAGGTGATGCAACAGAATGCAGAAATTATTTTACAATATCATTAATATCACATGTAAGCAAAATTTGGCTGAAGGTAATTTAAAAACAGTTATAGCTGTACATTGACAAGTAGCTGCCAGAAATTCAAGCCATATTCAGAAAAGGATGTGGAACAGAGCGAGGGGTATCTTTGCTGATGTCATACATATCTTGAATGAAAGCATAGAATACCAGAAAGCTGTTTACCTGTGTTTTATTGATGACACAAAGGCATTCTACCATGTGGATCATAACCAATTATGGATACCATTGCAAAGAGTGGGAATTCCAGAACACTTAATTATGCACATGCAGAACTGGTGCATAGATCAAGAAGCAGTCATTGCAAAAGAATAAAGGAATACTGTGTGAGTTAAAAGGAGCCCTGGTGGTACAGTGGCTAAAGCACTCAGCTGCTAACCAAAAGGTTGACAGTTCAAACCCACCAGTTACTCCATGGAAGAAAGGTGTGACAGTCTGTCTCTGTAAAGATTTACAGCCTTGGAAACCCTATGGGACAGCTCTACTCTGTCATATAGGGTCACTATGAGTCAGAATCAACTTGACAGCAGCGGGTGGTATGGCTTAAAATCAGAAAATTGTATGTCAGGGTTGCATCCTTTCACCATACTTAATCAATCTGTATGCTGAACAAAGAATCCAAGAAGCTGGACTATATGAAGAAGAACTCAGCATCAGGGTTGGAGGAAGACTCATTAACAACCTGCAATGTACATATGACATAACCTTGCTTGCTGAAAGTGAGGAAGATTTGAAGTACTTACTGATGAAGATGAAACACTACAGTCTTCAGTATGGATTATACCTCAACGTAAAACAAAAACTACCAATAAGCAACATCGTGATAAATGGAGAAAAGATTGAAGTTGTCAAGGATTTCATTTTACTTGGATCCACAATCAATGCACATAGAAGCAGCAGTCAAGAAATCAAATCACATATTGTATTGGGTAAATCTGCTGCAAAAGACCTCTTTAAAGTACTAAAAAGTGAAGATGTCACTTTGAGAACTAAGCTGCGCCTGACCCAACCTGTGGTATTTTCAATCACCACATATGCATACGAAAGCTAGACAATGAAAAAGGAAGACTGAAGAAGAATTGACACATTTGAATTTCAGTGTTGGGATACAATACTGAAATATACCACGGACTGCCAGAAGAACTAACAAATCAGTCTTGGAGAAGATTCAGACCTTTGAAGCAAGGATGGTGAGACTTTGTCTTACTTTGTACACATAATCAAGAGGGACCAATCTTTGAAGAAGGACATCATGCTTGGTAAAGTAGAGGGTCAGAAAAAAAAGAGGAGGACCTTCAACCAGACGGATTGACACAGTGGCTGCAACAATGGACTCAAACATACCTATTATTGTGAGGATGGCACAGGACCAGGCAAAGTTTCTTTCTGTTATACGTAGAGTCATTATGAGTTGGTGCTGACTTGACAACACCTAAGAACAACGTTTTTGGAAGTAGATTGTCAGGCCTTTGTTGCTATTACTGAGTGTATTTTTTTTTTTCTTCTTCTTCTTATTTTCTAGTTCTTTTCTTGACAAGTAATTATCTGGTGAATAAAACTCTTCAACATTTTGCACAAATGACTTCCAAACTAAACCAATACATTCATCTATGTGTTCTCTTTGTTCAGTTTACATGTTCTTTGTGACACTTATAAAAATAAAAAACCCATTGCTATCAAGTTGATTCCAACTCATAGGGACCCTGTAGGGTTTCCAAGGCTGTAATCCTTACAAAACAGTCTGCCATATCTTTCTCCTGTGGAGCAGCTGGTGGATTCGAACTGCCAACCTTTCAGTTAGCAGCCAATCACTTAACTGTGACACCAGGGCCCCTTGTATTTCAGCAGAAACTTTCATTCCTTTGTTGTCTAAATAAAAGGACTTACTCTGATGCAAAGATTCTGCAGTACATAGCTGACCTTCAGGGGAAGTACTCAAGACTCTAGAAATTGCACACACTATGTGTTTATGTGCATTTTACTGGGGAGAAGATCCCTAACTTGCATCAGATTCTCAAAGAGGCTCATAACCCCAAAACAATGTATAGCCAAGTTTCTCCTTACGGAAAGAATTTCAGACACATATGGATGAGGTCAATCCCTGGAGCCTGGTGGGCAGGAGGGGCTCCTTGGCAATCCTCCCTCACTGCAGATGGTGCCTTTGCATGGTCTGTGTCTATTCCTCCAAGGGAGTAACTATGGACTGTAAACTATGATTATGTTGTCTTTCAGTCCTTTAATTTTATAAAGTAAATTATAAATCAGCAACCTTGTCTGTCTTTGTGATTCCACGTTAAAGCCATAGATATATGGCACTTATCTAATAAATAGGCACTTTTGTAGATTTGTTCTATCAATTGATATGATAGAAAATAGCAAAACATTAACTCCTTTAAATATAATTAATATCCTAGAGGGTTTTTAAAAATTATTTAATGCATATCTCTATGGTGTGTCAAAGAAATTGTTGTTGATTATTATAAAAAATTTTTTTTTTACCTCAGCTAATTGCTATGGGTATGCCTTTCTCAATTTAGTGTAAAAAACAAAACCTACTGCCATACTGAGTGGATTCCAACTCATAGCAACAATATAGGACGGAGTAGAACTACCCCATAGTGTTTCCAAGGCTGTAAATGTTTGTGAAAGTAGGCTGCCACATCTTTCTCCTGCAGAGCAGCTGGTGGGTTCATACTGGCAACCTTACAGTTAGCAACCAAGTGCTTTACTACTGCGTCACCAGGGCTCCTCAATGCATTTATGAAGGTCCAGCTAATATATTCATAAGAGGCGTGTAGCCACCAAATTCCCAGCTAAATCTCTCAATTGGTAGAATAAATTGCTGACAACAGAAACGTTTGCATTGGCTGAGCACTGCGGTTTGATTAAGTTTGCTCATTTATTTTATAAATCTGTTGTAAAGCCATTAGAAGAGTTTTGTTACTCAAATTATGAGGCTAAGTCAGAGTGGCCTTTTAAATCTATAAATTAATTAGAACACTATTTCCAGAGCACCAAAACTATCCACCCTTTACTTTCACTGAATACATTTCACTTCTCTATTACAAATAAATTGTGATTCAGCTCACAGTTTCCCCAGTTTGTGATCATTCATATGTATGGTACTTGAATAGGTCAACAAATACAATTATAAATTTACTTAACTATCCATTACTGAGTAGATGAGAAAAGCTTATACAGGCAGCTTATAGAAAAAGATTAACCTCAGTTAAAGCACTGTCTATATTCAATATATTGTTTAAACACGTGTTCAAGCAAGGATATAGTTCTGGCCTGTCTTTATTCTCCATGCAAAATTCTTTTTGCTTTCTCTATACTCTCAGTGTTGCTTCTGTTCAGCATTTCAGCTTTTTCCTTTTTTTTTTTCCTGCCATCACCTAGCCCTTTCTACTGCTTTATCACTTTCTTGATCTCCTTTCTCTGAGGCCATTTATTGAGTCATCCTTGTCAAGTTTTTTTTTCCCCATTGCTAGTTTTCTTGTGCCACACTTAGCTCGTTTGTTTTTCTAACTATATTCAAAACCATATCTGACTGTGTCCATGTGGTCATGGCAGGAATGTCTCCATCACCCACCACCCCTCAACTGAACCACAGTGATTTGTCCGGGGATGGTACAGCATCCTGGCTGGGTCACTCTGAGAAGAGGGAGTTCTCACCATGGTTATCTATGCTGGCAAGATTTAAAATAGGAGCAGATGGAAGCTGTTGTGCCACGACACAGGAGGTGATGATCTGAGGATGATACCCCACAGAGGAGAGTAGAGCACGAGCAGCAGGAGAGACAAATTCTGGAAGTATTTTTCAAACACCTAGATCCACTAAAAAAAAAAAAAGTGCTTATCAACTCCTTGACTTTTGAGTTTTATGAAATCAATCATTTGATTAGACCAGTTTGAATTATGTTTCTTTTGTGTGAAAATGAGAGTTTAATACCTTACTTTATTTTAAAATATTTTGTTTCCATTCAGTAAAAGGCAAGATATTACCACCAGAATCCTAAATATATGCCCTAGACCAACATTGCATTAGTCAGGACATACTAGATTCAAGCTGTGGTCAGGAGGAAGCCTCTAGTGATTGGTGGTTCCAGTAGAGCCACATGAATTGATTGGGACAGATGGAGGGGGAATGGGAAAATAATTACCCAGATGGAAAACCAAAAGACACAAGACTTCATTTAAAGACGCTGGGTTTTTCACTCTTGTTTATCTCCTCTCCCCTGCCCCTCAAGACCCCACTATGATGAGGAGTAAACTGGTAAAGATGATAAGAATAGAAGAGGTTAATATTAATCAATGAGAGAGTTCAACAAAATTTTGGAAGGCCAAAAACAAATGGAGGAATAGAAATCAGTTATGTAGTTGGAAGAGATCAAAATCCAAAGGGTGAGTAGGAAGTGATAATATCTTGAAATCACTGGCATGATTGAGGGTGGGGATAAGGTGAGAGACTGAAAAAGAAGACACAGTTGGAAAGTCAGTGTATAGAGAGGTCAATCTTCCCAACCAATCACAGGCACAATGTACGAAATCTTTCATCTCTGCACAGCCCTCTTCAACAGTCCCTAGGCAGAAGACTGAGGGTTCCGTCTCTACAGAATTGGGATGAGAGGCACTCAGTCTCAGAAACAGCCAGAAAAGCAGAGGAAGGGGTGGTATATTAGGTTGATAATGGTTGTCAAGCTGCTTATGGATCCCCGCAAGGCCCTCTCCCCATTACATCTTTGCGCAGAATGCTAGTAGCCTGAATATCTGGGCCCAAGAAGGAGATAGGTTTCTACTTGAGGGAAATCATGGCTCTTTGAACTTCACCAGTAAAATAGCTGGATCTCTGCTCAAATCCAGTAAAATAAAACTTGCCAAGAGACAAGACATCCATTTTTAGAGTCTTTCAGTTAGATTTTGTAGTACCTCACAATTAAATATGAATGGGCACTGAAGGATTGCCAGACAGTTAAGACAGCTCTAACATGAAAAGGACCTAAGTAAAATAGCAACATACATTTTTTTTCATTGTATAAAGAAAATGGAGAGTATATAGGGAACAAAAAAGAACTTCAAAAAAGAAAATACCTGTAATGAGAATCCTGAAAGAGATAAGAAGATAGTGTATGCATAGAACAAAGGGATTATATGCAGAAAGAAATAAATACAGGATATTAGAAATTCAAAATATCATCAAAATGAAAAATTCAGTAACAGAATTAGAAGATAAAATCATATTTACTCTTAGAGAGTAAAACCAAGAAATAAGGACAGAAAACATTTTTCAAAAGATAAGACATAGAGGCGGGGCCAAGATGGCGGACTAGGTGGACCCTACCGCGGATCCCTCTTGCAACAAAGACTCGAAAAAACAAGTGAATCGATCACATACATAACAATCTGCAAACCCTGGACAACAAACACAGATTTAGAGACGGAGAACAAACAAATACAGGGAGGCAGCGATTGTTTTCAGAGCCTGGAGCCAGCGTACCAGTCAGGTGACCTTCGGCGCCCGATTTGGGGCAGAGCCCAGGGGGGCAGACGGCACAAACAAGGGGCCTAGCCCTGGCCCCCGAACTCATTCCGGGAGGGGGCCCAGCCGGTTCGCGCGAGCAGGGTGGCGGCACAGCCAGTGGGAGAAGTCCCTGGGAGACAGTGACGGGTCTTGGAGCGGGGAGAGTGGCGTCCCAGCCGGGACGCGTGGTTGCGGCGCAGGCGCGGGGAGCTGCTCCGCTCGCCTGAGCTGACCCCGGGGGGGAGCCCAGCCGGTTCTCGGAGGCGGTGCGGCAACGCGGCAGGCTGGACGGGGAGTCCCCGGGAGGCATCGACTGATTTTGGAGTCGGGAGTGCAACATCCCAGGCTGGGAGCGGAGGATCTGACTGTGACTCCAGCGGGCCAGACCCACTGGGGGCAATCTCCACACAGCCAGCACACATAGGCGACGTGCCCCGCGGAAATCTCAGATATAATAGTCATTCCAAGCAAGACAAGCAACTCTGGCTATATTCTGAGGTGCTACTCTCCTATCTCTCTGATCCCTCCCCCACCCTCCCCAGGCTGCTTCATTAACATCCGAATAGCCTGAGCCAGAGGGAGAACTCTGATAGGGATCTGACTGCATTTTTTTTTTTAGCGGATTTTCCGGAAAAACTAGTTTCCCAGTGATGGCTCGGAGACAGCAGTCCATATCAAACCACATAAAGAAGCAGACCATGACAGCTTCTACAACCCCCCAAACAAAAGAATCAAAATCTTTCCCAAATGAAGATACAATCCTGGAATTATCAGATACAGAATATAAAAAACTAATTTACAGAATGCTTCAAGACATCACAAACGAAATAAGGCAAACTGCAGAAAAAGCCAAGGAACACACCGACAAAACTGTTGAAGAACTCAAAAAGATTATTCAAGAACATAGTCGAAAAATTAATAAGTTGCAAGAATCCATAGAGAGACAGCATGTAGAAATCCAAAAGATTAACAATAAAATTACAGAACTAGACAACGCAATAGGAAGTCAGAGGAGCAGACTCGAGCAATTAGAATGCAGACTGGGACATCTGGAGGACCAGGGAATCAACATCAACATAGCTGAAAAAAAATCAGATAAAAGAATTAAAAAAAAATGAAGAAACCCTAAGAATCATGTGGGACTCTGTCAAGAAGGATAACTTGCGTGTGATTGGAGTCCCAGAACAGGGAGGGAGGGCAGAAAACACAGAGAAAATAGTTGAAGAACTCCTGACAGAAAACTTCCCTGACATCATGAAAGACAAAAGGATATCTATCCAAGATGCTCATCGAACCCCATTTAAGATTGATCCAAAAAGAAAAACACCAAGACATATTATCATCAAACTCGCCAAAACCAAAGATAAAGAGAAAATTTTAAAAGCAGCCAGGGAGAAAAGAAAGGTCTCCTTCAAGGGAGAATCAATAAGAATAAGTTCAGACTACTCAGCAGAAACCATGCAGACAAGAAGGGAATGGGATGACATATACAGAGCACTGAAGGAGAAAAACTGCCAGCCAAGGATCATATACCCAGCAAAACTCTCTCTGAAATAGGAAGGCGAAATTAAGACATTTGCAGATAAACACAAGCTTAGAGAATTTGCAAAAACCAAACCAAAGCTACAAGAAATACTAAAGGAAATTGTTTGGTCAGAAAACCAATAATATCAGATACCAGCACTATACAAGGTCACAAAACAGAATGTCCTGATATCAACTCAAATAGGGAAATCACAAAAACAAACAAATTAAGATTAATTAAAAAAAAAAATAATAATAATAATAATAATACACATAACAGGGAATCATGGAAGTCAATATGTAAAAGATCACAATAATCAAAAAGAGGGACTAAATATAGGAGGCATTGAACTGCCAGATGGAGAGTGATACAAGGCGATATAGAACGATACAAGTTAGGTTTTTACTTAGAAAAATAGGGGTAAGTAATAAGGTAACCACAAAAAGGTATAACAACTCCATAACTCAAGATAAAAGCCAAGAAAAATGTAACTACTCAACTAGCATAAAGTCAAACATTATGAAAATGAGGATCTCACAATTTACTAAGAAAAACACCTCAGCACAAAAAAGTATGTGGAAAAATGAAATTGCCAACAATACACATGAAAAGGCATCAAAATGACAACAGTAAAAACTTTTTATCTATAATTACGCTGAATGTAAATGGACAAAATGCACCAATAAAGAGACAGAGAGTCTCAGACTGGATAAAGAAACACGATCCATCTATATGCTGCCTACAAGAGACACACCTTAGACTTAGAGACACAAACAAACTAAAATTCAAAGGATGGGAAAAAAAAAAATATCAAGTAAACAATAAGGAAAAAAGGAGTAGCAATATTAATCTGGGACAAAATAGACTTTAAACTTAAATCCACCACAAAGGATAAAGAAGGACACTACATAATGATAAAAGGGACAATTGATCAGGAAGATATAACCATATTAAATATTTATGCACCCAATGACAGGGCTGCAAGATACATAAATCAAATTTTAACAGAACTGAAAAGTGAGATAGGCACCTCCACAATTATAGTAGGAGACTTCAACACACCACTTTCGGAGAAGGACAGGACATCCAGTAAGAAGCTCAACAGAGACACAGAAGACCTACTTACAACAATCAACCAACTTGACCTCATTGACTTATATAGAACTCTCCACCCAACTGCTGCAAAGTATACTTTTTTTTCTAGCGCACATGGAACATTCTCTAGAATAGACCACATATTAGCTCATAAAACAAACCTTTGCAGAGTCCAAAACATCGAAATATTACAAAGCATCTTCTCAGACCACAAGGCAATAAAACTAGAAATCAATAACAGAAAAACTAGGGAAAAGAAATCAAATACTTGGAAAATGAACAATACCCCCCTGAAAAAAGACTGGGTTAGAGAAGACATCAAGGAGGGAATAAGGAAATTCATAGAATGCAACAAGAATGAAAATACTTCCTATCAAAACCTATGGGACACAGCAAAAGCAGTGCTCAGAGGCCAATTTATATCGATAAATGCACACATACAAAAAGAAGAAAGAGCCAAAAGCAGAGAACTGTCCCTACAACTTGAACAAATAAAGTGAGCAACAAAAGAACCCATCAGGCACCAGAAGAAAACAAATAATAAAAATTAGAGCTGAACTAAATGAATTAGAGAACAGAAAAACAATTGAAAGAATTAACAAAGCCAAAATCTGGTTCTTCGAAAAAATTAACAAAATTGATAAACCATTGGCTAGACTGACTAAAGAAATACAGGAAAGGAAACAAATAACCCGAATAAGAAACGAGAAGGACCACATCACAACAGAACCAAATGAAATTAAAAGAATCATTTCAGATTACTACGAAAAATTGTACTCTAACAAATTTGAAAACCTAGAAGAAATGGATGAATTCCTGGAAAAACACTACCTACCTAAACTAACACATTTAGAAGTAAAACAACTAAATAGACCCATAACAAAAAAAGAGATTGAAACGGTAATCAAAAAACTCCCAACAAAAAAAAGCCCTGGCCCGGACGGCTTCACTGCAGAGTTCTACCAAACTTTCAGAGAAGAGTTAACACCACTACTTCTGAAGGTATTCCAAAGCATAGAAAATGACGGAATACTACCCAACTCATTCTATGAAGCCACCATCTCCCTGATACCAAAACCAGGTAAAGACATTACAAAAAAAGAAAATTATAGACCTATATCCCTCATGAACATAGATGCAAAAATCCTCAACAAAATTCTAGCCAATAGAATCCAACAACACATCAAAAAAATAATTCACCCTGATCAAGTGGGATTTATACCAGGTATGCAAGGCTGGTTTAATATCAGAAAAACCATTAATGTAATCCATCACATAAATAAAACAAAAGATAAAAACCACATGATCTTATCAATTGATGCAGAAAAGGCATTTGACAAAGTCCAACACCCATTTATGATAAAAACTCTTACCAAAATAGGAATTGAAGGAAAATTCCTCAACATAATAAAGGGCATCTATACAAAGCCAACAGCCAACATCACTCTAAACGGAGAGAGCCTGAAAGCATTTCCCTTGAGAACGGGAACCAGACAAGGATGCCCTTTATCACCACTCTTATTCAACATCATACTTGAAGTCCTAGCCAGGGCAATTAGGCTAGACAAAGAAATAAAGGGTATCCGGATTGGCAAGGAGGAAGTAAAGTTATCACTATTTGCGGATGACATGATCTTATACACAGAAAACCCGAAGGAATCCTCCAGAAAACTACTGAAACTAATAGAAGAGTTTGGCAGAGTCTCAGGTTATAAGATAAACATACAAAAATCACTTGGATTCCTCTACATCAACAAAAAGAACACCGAAGAGGAAATAACCAAATCAATACCATTCACAATAGCCCCCAAGAAGATAAAATACTTAGGAATAAATCTTACCAAGGATGTAAAAGACCTATACAAAGAAAACTACAAAGCTCTACTACAAGAAATTCAAAAGGACATACTTAAGTGGAAAAACATACCTTGCTCATGGATAGGAAGACTTAACATAGTAAAAATGTCTATTCCACCAAAAGCCATCTATACATATAACGTACTTCTGATCCAAATTCCAATGTCATATTTTAATGTGATAGAGAAACAAATCACCAACTTCATATGGAAGGGAAAGAAGCCCCGGATAAGCAAAGCATTACTGAAAAAGAAGAAGAAAGTGGGAGGCCTCACTCTATCTGATTTCAGAAGCTATTTTACAGTCACAGTAGTCAAAACAGCCTGGTACTGGTATAACAACAGACACATAGACCAATGGAACAGAATTGAGAACCCAGATATAAATCCATCCACGTATGAGCAGCTGATATTTGACAAAGGCCCAGTGTCAGTTAATTGGGGAAAAGATAGTCTTTTTAACAAATGGTGCTGGCATAACTGGATATCCATTTGCAAAAGAATGAAACAGGACGCATACCTCACACCATGCACAAAAACTAATTCCAAGTGGATCAAAGACCTAAACATAAAGACTAAACGATAAAAATCATGGAAGAAAAAATAGGGACAACCCTAGGAGCCCTAATACAAGGCATAAACAGAATACAAAACATTACCAAAAATGACGAAGAGAAACCCGATAACTGGGAGCTCCTAAAAATCAAACATCTATGCTCATCTAAAGACTTCACCAAAAGAGTAAAAAGACCACCTACAGACTGGGAAAGAATTTTCAGCTATGACATCTCCGACCAGCGCCTGATTTCTAAAATCTACATGATTCTGTCAAAACTCAACCACAAAAAGACAAACAACCCAATCAAGAAGTGGGCAAAGGATATGAACACACATTTCACTAAAGAAGATATTCAGGCACCTAACAGATACATGAGAAAATGCTCTCGATCATTAGCCATTAGAGAAATGCAAATTAAAACTGCGATGAGATTCCATCTCACACCAACAAGGCTGGCATTAATCCAAAAAACACAAAATAATAAATGCTGGAGAGGCTGCGGAGAGATTGGAACTCTTATACACTGCTGGTGGGAATGTAAAATGGTACAACCACTTTGGAAATCCATCTGGCGTTATCTTAAACAGTTAGAAATAGAACTACCATACAACCCAGAAATCCCACTCCTCGGAATATACCCTAGAGATACAAGAGCCTTCACACAAACAGATATATGCACACCCATGTTTATTGCAGCTCTGTTTACAATAGCAAAAAGCTGGAAGCAACCAAGGTGTCCATCAACGGATGAATGGGTAAATAAATTGTGGTATATTCACACAATGGAATACTACGCATCGATAAAGAACAGTGACAAATCTGTGAAACATTTCGTAACATGGAGGAACCTGGAAGGCATTATGCTGAGGGAAATTAGTCAGAGGCAAAAGGACAAATATTGTATAAGACCACTATTATAAGATCTTGAGAAATAGTAAAAACTGAGAAGAACACATACTTTTGTGGTTACGAAGGGTGGAGGGAGGGAGGGAGGGAGAGGGTTTTTTATTGATTAATCAGTAGATAAGAACTGCTTTGGGTGAAGGGAAAGACCACACTCAATACATGGAAGGTCAGCTCAATTGGACTGGACCAAAAGCAAAGAATTTTCTGGGATAAACTGAATGCTTCAAAGGTCAGCGGAGCAGGGGCGGGGGTCTGGGGAACGTGGTTTGAGGGGACTTCTAAGTCAATTGCCAAAATAATTCTCTTATGAAAACATTCTGCATCCCACTTTGAAATGTGGCGTCTGGGGTCTTAAATGCTAACAAGCGGCCATCTAAGATGCATCAATTGGTCTCAACCCACCTGGAGCAAGGAAAATGAAGAACACCAAGGTCACACGACAACTAGGAGCCCAAGAGACAGAAAGGGCCACATGAACCAGAGACCTACATTATCCTGAGACCAGAAGAACTAGTTGGTGCCCGGCCACAATCGATGACTGCCCTGACAGGGAGCACAACAGAGAACTCCTGAGGGAACAGGAGATCAGTGGGATGCAGACCCCAAATTCTCATAAAAAGACCATACTTAATGGTCTGACTGAGACTAGAGGAATCCCGGCAGCCATGCTCCCCAGACCTTCTGTCGGCCCAGGACAGGAACCATCCCCGAAGACAACTCATCAGACATGAAAGGGACTGGTCAGCGGGTGGGAGAGAGATGCTGATGAAGAGTGAGCTAATTATATCAGGTGGACACTTGAAAGTGTGTTGGCAGCTCTTGTCTGGAGCGGGGATGGGAGGATAGAGAGAGAGGGAAGCCGGCAAAATTGTCATGAAAGGAGAGACTGAAAGGGCTGACTCAATAGGGGAAGAGCGGGTGGGAGTACGGAGTAAGATGTATGTAAACTTATATGTGACAGACTGATTGGATTTGTAAACGTTCACTTGAAGCTTAAATAAAGTTAATAAAAAAAAAAAGATAAGACATAGAAGTTCAATCTATAAAATCTTACATCCAACCAACACAAATTTCAGAAAAAGAGACCAGAGAAAATTGTAGAAAAGAAACCATCAAAAGAAATACACACGACTGTCCTCTACTACTGAAGGATATAGTCCTAAAAAGGGGTAACCAGGGGTCGAGTACCAGAAATGGAAAAACACCATTTTACTCAGCACAACAAGTCTTCAGCACAACACCCAGTTATGAAACAGACACACCAAAATGTTTACAGGGTTAAAAAATGGCTGGTTGGTTAGACTTCACATATCTTTTTGTTGTGTTGGTTGTTTTGGTTTTTTTTTTTTTTTTTTTTTTGAGTCTTCATTTGTTTTCATCAGTTTTTACAATGAAAATGTATTATTTTATAAATAGAAAATACACGAAAGATACTAAAAGTTTCCAGGGTTAAAATATTGATTTACACTAAAAAAAAAAAAAAAAGATTGGGGCTGAGAGTGGCATTGACTTCTCAAGAAATTGGAAGTTAGAACACCATGGAGCAACACCTTCAAAATGATGAAGTAAAATAATTCTGTCTCAAATTATCAGTCAAAAAGAGAGTAGAATAAAGACATAGACAGATATGCAGAGGATCAGATCTATAACCTTTAATGTACCTTTTCAACAGGATCCTTGGAAGAATGGCTTCCAGCAAAACCAGGGAGTAAATTGAGAAAGAAGAAAACATGCAATCCAAGGAAAAGTGGAACCAACCCTATAGAGCAGCAAAGAGGAGTCCCGGGTGACTGGCTGTGCAGCCCATAGTGCAGTAAGAGAATGGAGAGAGTTCAAGCAAAGAGCTTTAGGAAAAATGTATTCAGTAGAATAGTTGATACTAAGGAGTATTTTGGGAAGGGGAAAGGATATATAGCTAGCAAGTGCTGTAAGTGAAAAACTTTGACAAGGCTAAACTGCAGAAAAAGGAAATGTATCTTTTTTTTTATATGCATTAGTCCAATAATAAATAGTATTTACATGGTTATCATGATTTTACATAAAATATTGGTTTAACTAAAAAGTAAAATATGGTAGGAGATGGGTAGGAGGAGGGGTAGTATAAGAGAAATGGATTCTTATCTGTCACGGCAAAATGCCTAAAATTTATAACTCGGGGAAATAGGAGAATAAGTTTGTCGTTTAAAAATATGGACTTAAGAGTAAAAGAAGCACCTTGTAAAAAGTCAAAAAATTGTCTCTGGGGAAGAAGACTTAGAGGTGGGCCAGGGACCTGTTTTTTTCCTTATAGGCTTATTGGTACTTTCTGATTTCTCAACCATTTACATATACTATTGATTTTTTATTTTATAATTTTTTAATGCAAAAACAGTGATACATAAATTTTTTTTAATATCTATCTTACTAACTTGAGCCTTACATTAGAGCTCTGAAGACAAACCATGTTGAGAGACTCCTTTAGATTATGTCTACACAGGCAAATTTTAAGTACTGAATGATAAAATGCTTTCGTTGATTCCAGAAGCATGATTTATTTGAGTATAAGTGGCTGAAGTCTTTATTTCACCTGGTACTTCACCACATCTCTGTGATGGGATTCTAATGTAAGATTTGTACAACTGCTGGCTCTGTTAGCAAAGCCCCTGGGCACCCCACAGTTAAGAGGCTCTTGACGATTTGCTAATTCTCTTGAAATTTTGGGGGCTTTTAGACACACATATCCTAAATTTAAGAAATTGTCGGTGTAATCCCCAAAAGACCAGGAATTTAGGTCAGAAAATACTCCAAATCCCTCAGACAGAAAAAGCTGTAAATCCTTCAGGTTTCTTTGCAGAGTCTGAATTTAGAAATGATACGTTTAAACCTGTGAATTACATGGGAGAATTAGATTAGCTTGGCAAATTCTTGCCACGATACTGTTACACTCCTAGGGGGAGCGACTCCACAAGCCCTCCATTATGTCTCTCATGAAACACGAAAATTGCTGATCCCTTCCCAACAGTCTTTCCCCTTCCACCTCCTGATCCCCGGAAGCCTCTGAGAAAATGTTTCGTTGCCCTCTGTGTAGAATGACCAGACCAAAAGAATTTGGCCAAAAAATTTGAGATCAAAACTTTTTGTCTGATTACCTCCAACTCTTTATAGATTATGCCAACATATTTGCTCTCAAAAAAAAGAAATATTCTTTAATATCACACTGATTGTATTTGTTTTTTATCTGTATGATCAACTCGTTTCTTTTTCTTCAACTTAATTGACTCCTTATTTGATTGTTGTTGTTGTGTGCCGTCAAGTCAATTCCAACTCACAGAGACTTCTCTAAAACAGAGTAGAACTGCCCTATAGGATTTTCTAGGCTGTAGTTTAGTCTTTAAAAAAAAAAAATTTTTTTTTTTTTTTTAGTCTTTATGGGGAAACCCTGGTGGCATAGTGGTTAAGTGCTACGGCTGCTAACCAAACGGTCGGCAGTTTGAATCCGCCAGGGGCTCCTTGGAAACTCTGTGGGGCAGTTCTACTCTGTCCTACGGGATCGCTATAAGTCGGATTCAACGGCACTTGGTTTGGTTTTGGTTTTTGGTAGTCTTTATGGGAGGAGATCACCAAGTCTTTTCTCCCTCAGAGTCACTGGGTAGGTTTGAACCGCCAGCCTTCTGGTTAGCAGCTGATCACTTAACTATTGCCCCACCAGGGCTCTTTCCTTATTTAATTAAGGCACCTGATTTGATAGGCCAAAGATTGATTTGGTTACCTGCTTACCTAACCTTACCTAATCTCTGAACAAATGAGACCTCAATTTAATCACACATTTTATAAACTTTACCAGAGCCAAAATTTTTGCCTAAGCTTTCTATAATGGCTACACTTAATAAACTACTAGATTCTATTACATTTTTAAGTTATATTTACAAATAAATTATCAATTTTGAATATTCCAGCTAAATGATTTAAGTCCTCCAGTTTTAGAAGTATAGAATACAGTTATATCATTTTTTTTTACATGTGTATTTGTGTATGTAAACTTCCCTTGGCATGAAATAGCTTTTACTGAATTGACAACACTGAGAATATGCATCCCTATTTTGCATCTGCTCAAAAAACTTGAAATACATGGATTGCTGAAGAGTAGAGACACGTTTTTAATACAGTCTCTCTCAGATCCTTCAAATGTTTATTCTCAGTATGGTTTGTCCCAGTTGGCTTCCATAAACAGTCAGATTTCAAGTGATTATTCTGTAGGAAATTGATCCAGGTTCTGACAAATAGCCAACATATAGATCAAAAAGTTACATGCTGAAATTCTCTGCCTAGAGTGCTTTGTTTGTCCTCTAGACGTGTTATCTCTGCCTGGAATTTGAAATGCCAGGAGGGACGAAAAACTATTGGTAGCAAGTCGTTTTGGTGTGTGACTTTGGAGAGATGATCTCTGGAGCCCCCTTGGTTTCTGTCTCCCCTAGGCTGAGGTGTTCAGCACTTCCTGAGATTTCAAGGAGGCATCCAGGATCTTTCCAACAAATCCTCTGGCTCCATTACTTAGCCAAAATCCATTTCTGTCCCTTGCAACCCATGGACTTTACCAGGTACCAGAGGTTTCAAAAAGGAGGCAGCATTTGAGCTTAGATTTGAAGGATAATCGTGAATTTTCTACATAGACAAACAAAGCACTCTAGGCAGAGAATTTCAGCATGTAACTTTTTGATCTATATGTTGGCTATTTGTCAGAACCTGGATCAATTTCCTACAGAATAATCACTTGAAATCTGACTGTTTATGGAAGCCAACTGGGACAAACCATACTGAGAATAAACATTTGAAGGATCTGAGAGAGACTGTATTAAAAACGTGTCTCTACTCTTCAGCAATCCATGTATTTCAAGTTTTTTGAGCAGATGCAAAATAGGGATGCATATTCTCAGTGTTGTCAATTCAGTAAAAGCTATTTCATGCCAAGGGAAGTTTACATACACAAATACACATGTAAAAAAAAATGATATAACTGTATTCTATACTTCTAAAACTGGAGGACTTAAATCATTTAGCTGGAATATTCAAAATTGATAATTTATTTGTAAATATAACTTAAAAATGTAATAGAATCTAGTAGTTTATTAAGTGTAGCCATTATAGAAAGCTTAGGCAAAAATTTTGGCTCTGGTAAAGTTTATAAAATGTGTGATTAAATTGAGGTCTCATTTGTTCAGAGATTAGGTAAGGTTAGGTAAGCAGGTAACCAAATCAATCTTTGGCCTATCAAATCAGGTGCCTTAATTAAATAAGGAAAGAGCCCTGGTGGGGCAATAGTTAAGTGATCAGCTGCTAACCAGAAGGCTGGCGGTTCAAACCTACCCAGTGACTCTGAGGGAGAAAAGACTTGGTGATCTCCTCCCATAAAGACTACCAAAAACCAAAACCAAACCAAGTGCCGTTGAGTCCGACTTATAGCTGTATCTGTACTCCGAAAGGACTTTATAGCAACTCTGTTAAGGAAATGATACTATTGAAACACTATGAGGCAGAGAGATTGTTTACTTGTTTGAATTTATTATTCTGACTCGATGGCACTGGGTTTGGTTTTTTTGGTTTAGCATAGTGCTTCATATGTAGTAAGCACTGAATGAGTTAAACTATATCATATTTCAGTCTCATTTTATGAAAGACATTATTAACTATCATAATGAGAGATTTCTATACATGTTGTAAAAGCTACTAGAAGCCTCCTCATGACAGTGACAGATGACTAGCAAAGGATATCTCTGAAACTCAAAATCAAGAAAAGGTCTCAGCACCTAGTAACCAAGAAACCAGTACAGTACAACAGGACCAATGGTCACTGCAATACAGTGATAGCTGCCTGGATAAATGGCCTTTCCATCTCCCCTTCCCTACCCTGCTGTGCCACAGTACATTCTCTGATCACCCTCCGCTCCTCACCATCAGCCTAAGATGTCAATCTCCAGAGGATCTTGACAGTCTATTAAACACATGCCTAGTAGACTTAAGTCATGCCACCTTCCTTTTGCCCTCGTGGCTTCTAAAGTTCTGTCACCTACCCTTTTAGACCTTAAAATATAAAATGCTTACTTATTCCTTTACCCAATAGTTTGTGTCAGGAGGTGTCCACAGCTTAGAAACATTAAAAAAAACCCGTTGCCATCAAGTCCATTCCAACTCATAGCAACCCTATAGGACAGGGTAAACCTGCCTCATAAAGTTCCCGAGGTGGATTCAAACTGCTGACCTTTTGGTTAGCAGCTGAGCTCTTAACCACTATGCCACCAGGGCTCCTAAAAGCATAAACCCCTGCTTAATCAGGGTTAGTGTTGGGAGGATACCTTACATTCCTCATTGATGAGCCACCCCCCAACCCCTACCCCCCACCTCCCTGCTCCCCCGACTCCCCCCGCCCCACCACCTCTCCCTGTACCCATCCTCCTTCCCTCTAGGCCAGACAAAGGGACCTTCTTGCTAAAGCAAAGAAAGAAAAAACACACTTTAACTGGTCAGTAGGTTACCCCCACTAATTGTTCAGCACAACATCCAGTTTTGAAATAGATAAAACAAAATGTTTGCATGGGGCATTGGCTGGTTGGTGAGAGCTCAAGTGTTTTGTTGTTATTGTTTTTGGTTTTTTCTTTTGGTTGTTTTGCTTCATATCTACCTCAGATGTTTTAATTCCTTTTTACAATAAATATGAATTATAGACAGAAAATAACTTTAAAGGTTTTTAAATAGTAAAACAAAGAATAGAGAAGGGGCACTAAATGGTAACTGTGGTGGACTCAGGTAAACCTGCTTCATCATTGCTGAAATGTTTTTAATCAATAGCTATTGAAATATTTTAACTATCATCAAGCATCCAGATCTCAGTCCGTAATCTTAGTCCCTGAGTCTAGTTACGCCTGAAGTCTACCCCTGGACTTTTTAGTTTTATGAGCTAATGCATACCTTATTTTTTTCTTAAGCTTGCATGAATTGGGTTTTTGTCCCCTGCAACCCAAAAGGACTTCACAAATATTGCCTTTCTTTGGAATCAAGTTTCACCATTACAAGCCAGGTCACCCTCTTTAACTCAATTTCCTCATTTGTAAAGTGGGGATAATAATAGTAGCCATGGTGTTGGGGTGATATGAGGATTGAATGAGCTAACAAGTGTAACCCAAGACAGTGCTTGGCACATAAAATGAACTCATTGATATTAGCTAATAATAATGATAGCAGTAATATATCTTGCATATTTCACCCGGTTGCTCTGCTGTGCTCCAACTCTCTTTTGATTTCCCAGCCGTTAACTGCCCCATTAGACCAATCAATTACCTATCTCCATTCCATTCAGTACTTCCAGATTGAACCTCCTTTGTCATCTTCAGCTGGATGTGATAATGATGCCCACCCCTCCCAATGGCCAGTCTAGTCTCTGCATCTTTCCCCTTGCTGTAGACTGTCCTGCTGTTCTATCAAATTCACTCTTTCTTTCTGACAACGGGGAACCTTGTGAGCCATCCAGTCCAATCACTGAAACTCCCACTGTGATAAGTATTATAAAGAGTTTATTTTATTTTCCTAGGTTAAGAGTTTATTTCAGGTAAGATATATATATTTCAATTTTGAAAACTTTATTATTGAAATAATTAGCTGGACAAAACCCTGTAATTTAAACCATTATATTTTAGTTTCTATGTGGTGTATATTACTCACTGTAATAATATATAAAATAGTACTATGGTGTATAATATTGTTGCTCTTGTTAGTGCCATCAAGTTGATTTTGACTCATAGCAATCCTGTGTACAAGAGAACAAAACATGGCCCGGTCCTGCGCCATCCTCACAGTCAGTGCTTGAGCCCATTGTTGCAACCACTGTGTCAGTCCATCTCATTGAGTGTCTTCCTCTTTTTCGCTGACCCTCTGCTTCACTAAGCATGAAGTCCTTCTCTAGAGAATGGTCCTTCCTGATAACATGTCCAAAGTACTTGAGACGAACTCTCGCCATCCTCGCTTCTAAGGAACATTCTGTCTGTAGCTCTTTTAAGACAGATTTGTTCGGTCTTCTGGCAGTCCAAGGCATATTCAATATTCTTCACCAACATCATAATTCAAAGGCATCAATTCTTCTTCAGTCTTCCTTACTCATTGTCCAGCTTTCACATGCATATAAGGTAATTGAAAATACCATGGCTTGGTGGCACGTGCACCTTAGTCCTCAAAGTGACATCTTTGCTTCTTTAACACTTTAAAGAGGTCTTTTGCAGCAGATTTGCCCAATGCAATATGTCATTTGATTTCTTGACTGCTGTTTCTATATGCATTGATTGCAGATCCAAGTAAAATGAAATCTTTGACAACTTCAATCTCTTCTCCACTTATCATGATGTTGCTTATTGGTACAGTTGTGAGGATTTTTGTTTTCTTTATGTTGAGGTGTAATCCGTACTGAAGACTGTAGTGTTTGAACTTCATAAGTAAGTGCGTCAAGTCTTTTTCACTTTCAGCAAGCAAGGTTGTGTTACCTGCATGTTGCAGGTTGTTAATGAGTCTTCCTCCAATTCTGATGCCAAGTTCTTCTTCATATAGTCCAGCTTCTTGAGTTATTTGCTCAGCATACAGATTGAATAAGGATACAACCCTGATGCACACCTTTCCTGATTTTAAACCACACAGTACCCCCTTGTTCTGTTTGATGGACTGCCTCTTTGTCTATGTACAGGTTTCTCGTGAGCACAATTATGTGTTCCGAAATTCCCATTCTTTGCAATGTTGTCCATAATCTGTTATGATCCACACAGTTGAATGCCTTTACATAGTCAATAAAACACAGGTAAACGTCTTTCTAGTATTCTTTACTTTCAGCCAAGATCCACCTGACATCAGCAATGATATTCCTCGTTCTACGTAGTCTTCAAAATCCAGCTTGAATTTCTGGCAGTTCCCTATGTACTGCTGCAACCACTTTTGACTGATCTTCAGCAAAATTTTACTTGTATTTGATATTAATGATATTGTTTGATAATTTCTGCACCCTGTTGGATCACCTTTCTTTGGAATGGGCACAAATACAGGTCTTTTCCAGCCTTGACATAGACAAGTGAGCACCTCTAATTCTGTACCTGTTTGTTGAAACATCTCAATTGGTATTCTGTCAATTCCTGGAGCCTTGTTTTTCGCCAATGCCTTCATTGCAGCTTGTGCTTCTTCCTTCAATACCATCTGTTCTTGATCATATGCTACCTCCTGAAGTGGTTGAACACTGACCAATTCTTTTTGGTATGGTGCCAGTGTGTATTCTTTGCATCTTCTTTTGATGCTTCTTGTGTCATTCAATAATTTGCCAATAGAATCCTTCAATACTGCAACTTGAGGGTTGAGTTTTTTCTTCAGTTCTTTCAGCTTGAGAAATGCCAAGTGTGCTCTTCCCTTTTGGTTTTCTAACTCCAGGTCTTTGCAGGTTTAATTATAATACTTTACTTTGTCTTCTCGAGCTACCCTCTGAAATCTTCTGTTCATCTCTTTTACTTCATCATTTCTTCCATTTGCTTTAGCTGCTCTACATTCAAGAACAAGTTTTAGAGTCTCTTCTTACATCCACTTTTGATCCTTTCTTTCTTTCCCGTCTTTTTAAAGACTTCTTGCTTTCTTCATATATGATGTCCTTGATGTCAGCCCACAACTCATCTGGTCTTCAGTCATTAATTTTCAGTTCTTCAAATCTGTTCTTGAGATGGTCTTTAAATTCAGGTGGAATATACTCAAGGTTGTATTTTGGCTCTCATGGACTTGTTTTAATTTTTTTCAGCTTCAACTTGGACTTGTGTATGAGCGGCTGATGGTCTCTTCCATATTATATAATACATATATCGTATATTAATATGTTATTAATATACTTCTACCCTGGATTTATAAATGCAATTATGCTAGTAAAAAGTAATAGGCTAATTATAATAACAAAAACTATAAGTTTTTAGCAATTTATGTGCCAGGGAAGATTTTTATATGCTATTTCATTTCATTTTCACTACAACTCTGTAGGGTGTTTACTATTAATACCCCTATTTTACAGATTAGAAAATCGAGACTCAGAAAGGTTAAGTGACTTATGAAAATCACATGTTCAAGAAGTCGGAGAACTAGGATTCCAATCCATGCCTTTCTGACTTAAAAATCTGAATTCTTAACCACTCTTCTCTGCTGGACAAGAATGAGATAAGTGCCTTGAACACAACTAGCACTTTTTATTCTACTTTGAATGGTATCTTTCTAAAGCACAAAACAGGAAGATTCACAAGGTGAAGGTTGAGAGGGCTCTATAAAATCTACAGGTAGAAATAAATCCCAGAGAGCGAGGACAACTATACTATACCATACCTTGTATCATCCATAAAGTCAAAGCAAGTATGAGGTTTATCTGTAGTTAGGAATCAGTTTTCTTCTGAGTTTTTCAGAGCTTTTCTTTCCCCTCACGTTAAACTCTCCTAATCTGCTCTTCTCCTGTGATTTATTTACGGTAATATATAGTTGGGATAACAGCATCCTCATACCTGATGGGCTACCTAGCTACGCATGCTGGGAACAGTAAGGATTGTGAGGAACTGTGGAGGTATAATACAAGCCATCGTCACTTCAAAAACAAAGACATAGGCTCTGTTGTAGTAGGAACAGGCCAAAGGCAATAACATCCAGAGCCACAGGAGCACCTCATATGCAAAAGCAAACTCAGTAGTAGCTGAGTGGCAAAGCATTTTGATGAGAAATAACATGCTTTATTAAAGCAGCTTCTTCTGTTTGTTAAATTGCATGTCTTTAATCATGAAATGCATAGTCATTAACTTTTCCTACAAACATGTATTCAGCATCAGACACTATGCTTGGTACTGGGGGTGCCAAAAACACAAACCACCCCGTCCCTGATCTCAAAGACTTCATGGTCTACTAGAAATATCAAAATATGTACATACTTTGACGCCTACCAGCCAAAGACCACCTGGAATATACCTGTACCCAAAGAAAATTGGGTTTATTATTTGCTGCCACAAGGGAGACCTTACACCAACGGGAACAAAGGAGAGTCTCAGTAATAGGGTATTAGGAATTATAGGAATTCGGTTTGTGCTGGATGATTTTGGAAAGGATTCAAAGAAGCAGAAGTTTCGTCTGGATTAGGTGCTATCAGAAGGTAGAGGCAATTCCATGATTGGATATCTTAATAATTTTTATCCAGAAGGGAGGAATGGAGCAGAGTTAAAGCTGCTATTGGTAAAGAAGCAGCAGCTCTCCTATTAGCTGGGAGAGAGGGATTGTGGTCGTTTTTTCAGTCTGCGTAATGTTCTTGTTTTTGTGCTCAGATATAATTACGGAGGATTCTTGCTTTTGTCTGTCCTCAGGCACAATTATGGACAGTTTTGTTCTGTCTTACTCTCTGAGTGTCACAGAGTAATCTCATCTGATTTTGGTGTCCTGTGAAATTTTTAAGTTCAGCAAGAGAATATTATGGCCTAGCTGAGAGCTGTAAGCAGTGCTTTTTCTTCCTCAAAACTGAGTTACATCTACCTTGATAGGTGCTAAATTTCAAGAATATACAAGATTTTGTGGGAGTTTGAAAGAGATACTGATAAATTCTCCTTCTGGATAGGCGTTCTTCGAAAGGAGGTTCATGTTAGCTGGGTCTTAACAGATATATAGGCATTTACTGGATGGAGAAGATGTCACGGGTCATTTCCAAGCAGAAGCAAACTGTGAGATATAAGCACAAATAGCCTAGTGAGAACTTTGAGCAGGGCTGTATTGCTAGAATAAACAAGGGAGGTAAGTCATGAAATTGAGGCTGAGTCAGTCAGCAGTGGCCAAGTCATGGAGTTTGACTTCATGAGCTGGTAATATGGATCCATCAAAAATGACTGTAATCGGAGAATAACATAATCAGATCAGTGTTTTAGAAAGCTGACTTTGGCAGCCATATGGAGGATGAACTAGTTTGAGGAGATGAAAAGGACAGACCAATTAGAAAATTACTTCAGGCAAGAAATGAAGAGGGTTTAATCTGAATCAGTAGCAACTGGGAAGGAAGGCAGAATGGATATTGTATGTCATTTCTGATGTACAATTGACTAAACTTGGATACTAACTGGCTATATCATCCACTAAAACGGAAGCCACATAAGGGTCAGAGTCAGGTACATTTTCTCATCACTGTAACACCAAACAACGAGTACAGTGTCTGGCATGTGGTAGTTGCTTAATAAGTGTTTGTTGAATTAATGGATGAATTGTGAGCAATGGGTGGGGGAAGGAAATATCATTAAAGGCAAAGTAATAGATGTTTCTAGGTCATGGCACTGAGTAATTGTGATTTAATAAACTGATAGGAAGGAGCACATTTGTGGAAGATAAATAATAGTTTGACTCTGGGCAAATCCACAAAACAAAACAGGCATTGTTTGCTTTACATGTTAAAATTTTTCTGGGAATGTTTTTTAATGATAATAAACTGAAGTGTGTTGATTAACAGAATAAGAACTCAGAGTCTTTAAAGTATCATCTTATGTTAAAAGAGGTTAATAAGTTTCTTTAATGTTGAAAACTATCCTGTAATATTAATTATATTTTTTGACTATATTTGATAGAGATAAAAAGTTAAAGTTCTGGGAAGTACAACTGACATATGAACTCAAAAATATTTCTTATCCTCATCATAAATTTTTAAAGCTATATTGAGTTATAACTGACATAATAAATTGCACATATTTAAAACATACGGTATAATGAGTTTAGACATCTTTGCACATCTGTGAAATTATCAGCACAATCAATGAATATTCCACCATCCCAAAAGTTTCCTTGGAACCCTTTGAAATCTCTCCCTCCCTACTTCTTGCTCTATCCCCTCACCTACCCAGTGCTTGGGTCCCTAGGCAATCAATGGTCTCTCTCTCTGTAGCTTAGTGTGCAGGTTTTAGAATTTTATATGAATGAAATCATACAGTATGTCCCCCCAACACTTTTTTTTTTTTGGTCTAATTTCTTTTACTCACCATAATTATTTGAGATTTATCCATGCTGTGAATATTAGTAGTTCATTCCTTTTTATTGCTAACTAGTATTCCATTATATGAGTATTCCACAACTTCTTAGTGGATTCTCTTGTTGATGGATACTTAGATTGTGTGGTGGTTCTAAAATATGTCTACAAATTATTTGGCACTACTCCCTTCAAGAGACGGAGACTGATTATTTCCTCCTTTTCAGTGTGGACTAGACTTAGTGACTCTCTTCTAATGAGTAGAATAAAGTGGAGATGATGGTATACAACTTCTGAAACTAGGTCATAAAAGGCTTTGGGACTTCCTACTTGATCTCTCTAGGATCACCCACTCTGAGGGAAGCCAGCTGCCATGCCATGAGGACACTCAAGCAGCCCTGTAGAGAGGCCCACTGGAGAGAAACTGAGGTATCCTGCCAACAGCCACTTGGATGAGCCATGTTGGAAGCAGATCTTTGACCTTCCGTCCAGGCTTTGATGACTGCAGTCCTGGCTGCCAGCTTGACTGCAACCTCATGAGAGACTCAGAGCCAGAGTTATCCAGCTAAGCTGCTCCCAAATTTCAAATCCACAGAAACTGTGAGATAATAAATATTTGTTATTTTAAGCCACTAACTTTTCAGGGAATTTGTTACACAGCAATAGAAAACTGATGTAAGTTGTTTCAAGTTTGGGGCTATTACAAAGTTGCTATGAGCATTTGCATACAAGCCTTTTTATGGATATAGGCTTTCATTTCTTTTGGTTTACCATGTATTTTGATACAATTTCTATTTTGCCTTATATTGCTTTGTAATACATTCAAATGTCAGATTGACTCCCAACAAGGCTATAAGCTCCAGTTGCTTACTTGATATTCCACACAATGCTCAACCCCATGCTAGTTGCCTAGTAGATGATCAATATTTTGAATTGAGAACACTGATAAGTACTCAGATGACTTTCCGAAGGCTCTGAGAGGAGAGGAGAGAGGCTCTGGTGGACACATTGACTGACCTCCCCTGGTCCTACCCATGAAAAATGAATTGATTTTCTTTAGGTTCAAGAAAGCAATGTGGTTTGGAGGTCTTAAAGTGTCACCCTCAAGTGATGTGAGGTCTATTGTGAACACTACACGTAAATACAGAGAATCAATCCAGCCTCATCCTAGCGAAGCTCTGAAGTGACTGGCTCTTCAAAATAAAAATAAAATGTACTTGATCGTATCACCAGGCTGGGTCCTCTCTCCTTTGGCTGCTCTTCAACCAGCGTGAACCGCCCCTAGTAAGATTTCTGTTCCAACTCTCAGATAGGGTTGGAGAGAACAGGTAGAAATGTATGCGGGAGCGCTTTGTTGATGCTCAAATGGGTTTCTGCTGATTCAGTTCCTTTATCTGACATGAAGGATAATGAGATTTTTCAAGAGGTATAAATGCAGCATGTGGAAGAGCCAGCTACCTCAAAGAGATGAGCTGAGCAAAAGGGGTGCTACGGAACTTAACTGCAATGTACTGAATCTATGTTAATCATGAGTATATCTACTAACGGGAGATAGGAATCACCCTACGACAGTTCTTGAGAACTAGGAATAACAGAGACATTTTTCAAAATACTAATGAGATTTTCAGTTTGGCATTTTCTTATATTAATCTTGCTTCCATCCTGCCTGTTAATTTACCTAGAGGAGATTTGTAATTGTTAAAACAGTAATGTACATTTGCAAATTTTCTTGTCCAGACTAGAATTTTTAATGTGAATTGGAACATGTGGGTTTGAGTCTAATATATGAAGATGCAGTTTTTCAAGTATTTGCTTAGCATTTTTATCTGCAGTAGGCAATGCGTTAGACACGGTGGATTTTAAAATAAGTTCCCAGCCTTCTACAAGCTATTATCTGATATGGAGATAGACATGTAAACAATCATATTAGCATAACTGAAGTTCTGGAGGTTAGAAAATAAGACAAAGAACACCAAAATAGGCAGGGGTTCTCAGGAAAGGCTTCAGAGCTAAGACTATATGGATGAGCAGACAAACTTTAGCCAGGCAGGCTAGAGAACAGTCTTGGTAGCAGAAAAAAAAAAGCAGGGACACCATGAAAAAGCCTGTGTCTTGCTATATAAGTCTAATTCATTTTAGAAAATGAATTCTGTTTTCCTTTAACAGTATATGGAGCAATTAAGAGTTAAATCAGACCTAAAATCATTTGGCACTTCTGAAAATTTGATTGAAAGAAGTACAAAGACGTAACTTAAATCTCCCAAGATAATATTCAGAAAAGAATAAACACATTTCCTGAACTGTTTCGTGGCCCAGAGATTAAAAAAAAAAAAAATTAAAAAAACATAAAAATAACCTTGACCACGTTTAAGAAGAGGAGATTTAATGTAGGTAAAGCCCTTTAAGGATCCAAGGCCAGCATTAAATGTCGAAGAAAAGAATAAAGTGGCTTTATAACCAGCATGCAAGAAGCATTAGATATAAAAGTAATGATTAAACTTTGGGAAAATTTTACCTGTGTTGTTTTAAAATTCTTTTTCAGATTGGGACAATTGTTTTTTGTGAAATTCCATTTAAAACCCAGGAGATCCTTATGATAAACAACCTGAATTTCCTTATGCTATTATATGCCTTCAATTTTCCTGTAGAGACACAGAAAAAATCCCGTGGGCTTCAAAATATCTTAAGTACCTTAGTCAGACAATATTCAATTTAAACTAGTGTCATTTGTAAGCTTTTATGATTCAAAAATCATATGGTATGACATTTTAAAATAGTCCTGAAGACTATCATAGCATTTCTATACTCATTTGCAGCAATCATGTATTCTAACATCCAAGAAAATGTACCTGATTTCAAAAGACATTGTTTCCCTTGGCAAAACATCTGTTTAAATTGCAACAAAGTTTCTTACTTCATGTCATACTTTGAAAGCACTGAACATCACTAAAGCAATATATATGTCTCAGTTATCAATACCAAAAATGGGTAACTTTAACAAACTTATTTTCTCACAGTTAGGAGGCTACAAGTCCAAATTCAGGGTGCCAGCTCTAGGGTAAGCCTTTTGCTCTCTGTAGGCTCTGGAGGAAGGTCCTTGTCTCTTTTTAGCTTCTGCTCCTGAGCAATCTTCATGTGGCATGACATCTCTCTTCCCCATCTCTGCTTGCTACTTGTTTGCTCAATATGCTCTCTTTACATGTCAAAAGAGATTAACTAACAGCTTAACTGCCTATCAACAGATGAATGGATAAACAAATTATACTACGTACACACAATTGAACACTGTGCAATGATAAAAAACTGATGAATCCGCAAAATGTTTCACAAAATGAATGAACCTGGTGGACATTATGTTGAGTGAAATGAGCCAATCACAAAAGGACAGATATTGTATGAGATCACTATTATAAAAATTCAAGAAAAAGTTTACATATAGAAAAAAGCAATCTTTGCTGGTTACATGGGAGGGAAGGGCTGGGGAGGGAGAAGAGGGCTGGGGAAGGGAAATCACTAACAAAACAGTAACTAACCCATTGCCATCAAGTCGATTCCTACTCATAGCAACCTCATAAGACAGAGTAGAACTGCCCCATAAAATTTCCAAGCAGTGGCTGGTGGATTCAAGCTGCCAGTCTTTTGCTTAACAGTGAAGCTCTTTGTTAACTTGGACATAGGAAATGAGAATACATGGTATAGGGGAAGTCAGCACAACTTGACCAAGGCAAAGTCATAGAAGCTTCCTAGACACATCCAAACACCTTGAGGGACTGAGTTACTAGGGCTGAGGACTGGGGACTATGGTCTCGGGGGACATCTAGGTCAATTGGCATAACATAGTTCATAAAGAAAATCTTCTACATCCTACTTTGACGAGTAGCATGTAGGGCCTTAAAAGCTTTTAAGCAGGCATCTAAGATATATCTATTGGTCCCATCACATCTGGAGCAAAGAAGAATGACAAGCACCAAAGACACAAGGCAAATATTCATCCAAAGGACTAATGGACCACATGAACCACAGCCTTCACCAGCCTGAGCCCAGAAGAACTAGATGGTGCCCAGCTACCACCACCGACTGCTTTGATCACAATAGAGGGTCCCAGGTACAGTGGAAGAAAAATGTAGAACAAAATCCAAATTCACAAAAAAAGACCAGACTTACTGGTTTGACGGAGGCTGGAGGAACCCCTGAGACTATGGCCCTAAGGCACTCTGCAAACTCAGAACTCAAGCCACTGCCAAAGTCCACCTTTCAGCTAAAGATTAGTGAAAGCTATAAAACAAACAATAACACACATGAGGAGCATGCTTCTTAGTTCAGTCAAGTATATGAGACTAAATGAGTGACAACCTGCCCAAAAACAAAAACAAAAAGGCAGGAAGAGACAGGAAAACTGTACAAATGGACACTAGGAACCAAGGATAAAAAGGAGGAGAGTGCTGACATGTTGCAGGGACTGCAATCTATGTCCCAAAACAATTTGTGTATAAATTTTTGAATGTAAACTTTCACCTAAAAATTAAATTAAAAAAAAAGAGATTGACTTAACCCACACCCTACTAATACTGCATCATTAGCATAACAAAGAAAACCCATTCCCAGCTGGGATTATAACCACAGGTATAAAACCAAAGCCATTGCGGTGGAGTCAATTCCGAGTCTTAGAGAGCCTATAGAATAGGGTAGTACTGCCATGTAGGGTTTTCAAGGAGTGGCTGGTGGATTCAAACTGCCAAACTTTTGGTTAGCAGCCAAGGTCATAACCACTGCGTCACCAGGGCTCTACCACAGATATAGGGGTTAGGATTTACAATACTTATTTTGGGGGGAACACAATTTAATTCATAACAATATGTTAATGAAGTTTTGTGGACTGACACAAAACCATCACCAAAATCCCACTGCAAGAGGTTGGCCTGGTTATACTTAACTAGGTAGGGTCCAGGCTGTCTCTCTGGGCACTGAAAATCCCTGTCATCTAAAAATCAGTTGTTATGTAATTATTTCCAAGTAGGTAAGCAGGACTTACTCTAGTGTAACTAGTATATGAATGTTCCAGATACAAAGTGTGTGATGCAGAAAGTAGAAACCAGATCCCAGCAAAGCCCACTTAGAGTGTTCTCATCTGTGCATAGTCATTTTCTCAAAAATGTTCCTCCACGTGCACACCAATATAATCTGGGGTGCTTATTAAGAAGGCAGTTTCCTTTGTGCCACCTCAAACCTCGTGGATAAGAATCTTTGATTCTTAGGTGTACCAAAGTTTAAGAGCCATCTTTTTATGTTAAGAGTCTGTTATGGATGAAGTTGTGAATCCTAAGAGTGTGTGTTATAAGCCCTAAACCCTGTACTTGTGTATGTGATCCCATCTGGAAATAAGGTTTTCTTTGTTACAAGGCCATGTTAGTGTAGGGTATATCTTAAGCCAATCATTTTTGAGATATAAAAGGACAGATTAGTCACAGAAGAAAGCAACCACAAATGAAGGGGAAAATAGATGCCATGTGGAGATCTCCAAGGAGAAGGTGAGACAAAGATTTTCCCTCAAAGTGGGTAGAAAGAGTCTTTCCCTAGAGCTGGCACCCTGAATGTGGGCTCCTAGCCCCTGAAACTGTGAGAAAATAAATTTCTTTTCTCTAAAACCACCCACTTGTGGTATTACTGTTACAGCAGCACTAAGAAACTAAAACAGAGTCCAGCAAAATTTTACATAGGAAAATTACTTATTTTGTGTTTGATTCATTCAATATGTAAAATAGCACTAAAAATAGGAATTTTTCTGTTTCTAATTAATGGTGTTAGTATTTTTAGCCTATGTCTACATGACAGGATAAACATTTTGAGAGGGCTGGAAATCAACTACTGATTACTTGCTTAAGAAATAAAATATTTCATCACATTTGTGTAAGCCCATGAGCCATCATGGTAGTAAGTATAGTGCTGTTTCCTCAGTAGGGCTTGATGGGACTATCTCCAGATAGAGGAGTCTGACGTCACAGATCAAATTTATCTGAAAAAAAAAATTTTTAATTTGTAAACAAAGGTGTAGACGTGGCCCAGCCCGGAAGAGGAGAAATGATGTAACTGGAGAGCCAAAACATTCTGACCTAACAGCTAGCTTTAAAAACAATAATGTGTTTTGTACTGACAGATTGTTTTGCAGTCACATGATGTATCATATAAAAACACCAATCTTAAAATCATACACTTCTATAGGTCTTTAGTACACCCCAAGGCCCCTAGCAGAGTATTACTTATACCTTAGGAGGAAGTGTTGGGAAATGGAAGGAATTTATATATTCATGACTGAATGAGTGAAGTATACCTTCCTTCCATTCACTGATTCAGGGTGACCATAACTCATTTTTCCTGAAGTGGATTCCCAGAGGAGCTGACCCATTGGTTAGCCAGAGACCTCTGGCCTGCTTTTAAAAAATGTAAATTGGGATGGATTCCTCTTATTGCCATTTTAGGGCCGTGAGTAAGATGAGGGAGTGGAGGAAACTGTGGTGAGAGAGCCACAGAGAGCAGAAACAAGGTAGACAGAGAAGAAGAGACCACATAGCCCCTGAAAGATGGATCCTGGTTTCCCAGTTCTAGTTGACATGAGGCCTAGCTGAATGATATTTGGTGCCCTTGTATTCCATGAGATCTTTTTTGTTGTGTTGTTGGGTGCCATCTAGTTGATTCCAATTCACAGGGACCCGACCCCATGTGACAGAGTAGAACTGCCCCATAGGATTTTCTTGGCTATAATCTTCAGGGGGCGCCCTGATGGTGGAGTGGTTAAGCACTTGGCTGATAACCAAAAGTTTGGCAGTTCGAATCCACCAGCCATTCCTTGGAAACCCTACCGGGAAGTTCTACTGTTTCCTATAGGGCCACTATGAGTCAGAATCAACTCAATGGCCACGGGTTTTGGTTTAATCTTTATGGAAACAGATCATCAGGTCTTTTTCCCACAGAGCCACCAGGTAGATTCCAACTGCCAACCTTTGTGTTAGCAGCCAAGCACTTAACTATTGCACCACCAGGGCTCCACGAGATCTCTGAGTACCTGCAATAGCTCCTCTCCCATTTGATTTGAGCTTATTTTAGAGAGTCTCTGTTCTTGCAGGCTTGAAAAGAACGATAGAGTCCCAAGAGAATGTGATAAATAATTATGTGAACTTTTGTATGAAACATTTATCATAGGGATAGGCTTCCTCACTTGGTTTCATCAATAATCAGGCCTTTCTGAAATAGCTTATGTATCTTTATCAGCAATTCATTATATATCACCTAGATAAGAACTACACAGAGAGGAAGGTATTTGGACTCACATCATGCTGTCTTGACTTGATAAACATAATTGTTAATTAGTTAAATTCCCTTCAAGGACTGGAACTAACATTTATTAAGTGCTTTACATGTGCAAAGATCCTTACAGTCATTAGCTCTTTAATCCTCACAACTTTATTAGGTTCAGGCTCAGAGAGTTTGATTGACTTTCTCAGTGATCAGAGTTAGAAAATGGTGAAGTTTATACCTTTATACACGCTTCTATTTCCTAGTCCAGAATTCCTTCTACTAGACAAACGGCCTTCAAAATATGGCACATATGTCAAATATTGGTATCCAAGATTATTTTAGATCGATTATAAAAAATATTTTAGAAGTTTAAAGTTACACATTTATTTTAATATGCATGGGAAACTAATTGAAATCAAATGTAGTTTTATGAGTGTATGTACATATATATATATTAGTTTCCTAGGGCTGTTTTAACAAAGTACCATGAACTAGGTGGCTTAAAGCAACAAAAAAAGTATCATCTCATATTTCCAGAGGCCCAAAGTCTGAAACCAAGGTGTTGTTAGGGTTGATTCTTTCTGTAGCCTCTGAGGGAGAATCTGTACCCATGCCTTTCCTCTAGCTTCTGGCGGTTGCCAGCAATCCCCAGCATTCCTTGGTTTGTGGCAGCGTAATTCCCATCTCTGTCTTTGTCTTCAAATGAACTTTTTCCCTGTCTGTATTCTCTGTATCTCTTTGTTCAAATTCTCCTTTAATAAGGACACTAGTCATTGGATTTAGGGTCCACACAGTATGACCTCATCTTAACTGATTATATTTGCAAAGACTCTATTTCCACATACGCTCACATTCATAGAGTCCAGATGGACATGAATTTTGGGGAGCACTATTCAACCCAGTACAACATGTATATAGCAAATAATAATAAAGATGTTATGGCAAAAATCTTGAAGAGAAATTATTAAAGTTTGGAGAATCCACACCACACCAGAGTTCACAGTGAAATTACAAACACCTTCTTGAAAATTTGTTCAAAAGTGATCCAGTGATGACACTAAGTTCAAGATTTGTATGTGAATTAGACATTTTTAGAAAAGGATACATTTATATACTCTGTCTCATATTATACTGAAATTATTAGTGTGTAGAAGTCATTATTATAGTTTTGTTTTTCTATAATCCCTCTATTTTCATTGTTGTTCAAGACATTAAAATATAAAAATGTGATATTTTTCTACATCCAATATACAAACATAAAAAATGCTGATTGATAATATAAGTAAATGTTTGCAAACTATTCTAATGTTTTAACAAATGCTAAAAAAGGGTTAAGCATGCATTCACCAACTTTCTACATTTTGAGGAAGTTTCCCAGGTAATCAATAAAACAAGACAGGGTAATGTTAAAATGAAGGCCAAGGGACTTCAACCACTGAAGAAATATAACAATCCTTTAATAATGTACTGCCTAGGGTATCATAGCAATATGAGGAAATGGGCCTGGAAAACTAAAATGACAGAAAAATCAAAACTACACATTACTGGACATTCTGAGCACAAACACAGGAACACTCATAGCGAAATAGAAAATCCTTCTCATAGTAAACCTGAAGTTCCTTCAGAGAGATGTAAATGTGCCATTAAAGTGGTTTCTGCAGCTGAATCCTCATAGTTGCATGAGAAGGCACAGTATCAAGGCAAAAGCACTGGGTTAGGAAGGAGTCCAAAGACCCACGCCCCCAGCTCTGCCTCTATCTGGGGGACTTTGGGTAAGGCCTTTTACCTTTCTAATTCAGTGTTTCCCCACTCACAAAATGTGGATGAAAATACATACCTAAGTAGATCAAAGGGTTATCACAAAAAGAAAGTATCAGAAGTATGTCGAAAAACAACGAAAATTGTAAAGCACTATGAACCTGTTTAAAAGGTCCTTGGATAGTGTAAATGGTTTGGGCTTGACTACTAATCTTAGGAAGAAAAAAAAAAAACATTGCTGTCGAATCAATTCCTACTATAGCTACCCTATAGGGCAGAGTAGAACTGCCCCACAGGGTTTCTAACTGCCTGGTAGATTCAAACTGTCAACCTTTTGGTTAGGAGTCATAGCTCTTAATCACCAAGCCACCAGGGTTTCCGACTGCTGACCTAAAGGTTGGCAATTCAAACCCACTGTCTTAGTCATCTAGTGATACAATAACAGAAATACCACAAGTGGATGGCTTTAAAAAAGAAAAGTTTATTCTCTCACAGTCTAGTAAGCTACAAGTCTGAATTCAGGGCACCAGCTCCAGGGGAAGGCGTTCTCTCTGCTGGCTCTGGAGTAAGGTCCTTGTGATGCATCAGTCTTCCCTTGGTCAGGGAGCCTCTCAGAGCAGGAAGCTTAGATCCAAAGGACGCACTCTGCTTCTGGCACTGCTGAATATGAGGTTCCCATGTCTCTCTGCTCATTTTTCTCTCTTATATCTCAAAAGAGATTGGCTTAAGACACTGTCTGATCTTGTAGACCTCATCGATATACCTGCCACTAATCCACTTTATTACATCATAGTGATAGGATTTACAACATATAGGGAAATCAAATCAGAAAATAAAATGGTAGACAGTCATGCAATCATACAAGGGAATCATGACCTAGCCAAGCTGACAGATATTTTGGGGGGACACAATTCAATCCATGACACCCACCCAGAGGTGCCTCAGAAGACAGGCCTGAAGAACTGCTTCTGTAAAGATCAGAGCCATGAAAATCCCATGGGGTGGTTCTACCCTAACTCATGGGGTCACCATAACTCAGAATTGACTCGATGGCAACGAGTTTGATTTTTTTGTTGTTGTTTTGTTTGTGTATCTGTTAACATTATGCTTAGAAAAATAGATAACAAATGAAGGTTTAAATTTTTTTTCCTTATAATGAGACTTGCTTGCCTTATTTTCTTCTATGTCACAAAATATGTGTTCTTTTTAAGGAGCATAGTTTCTCTGGAATACAGAATAATATTTGAAACTTGAAAGTTGAAAGCGTGTTTATAATGGGATGTAGGGAAATTCTGTATTAGAGAAAGTTTTTTCCCCCTCAAGAAACATTATAGCAGAATAGGTTGTACTTTGGATGAGATGGTCCAACATAAACAACAAAACTGCTCTTCTTAGAATTCTAATGAAGAATGGTTATTTTTCACAACATGGGCCCACTACAATACTCATAGCAAATCTATCGCGACCCTGTAGGACAGAGTAGAACTGCCCCCATAGAGTTTCCAAGGAGCACCTTGTAGGTTCAAACTGCCAACCTTTTGATTAGCAACAAGTAGCACTTAACCACTACACCACCAGGGTTTCCTTGGGCCCACTAGTCTGATGAAATATCTGAAGTGAGGAATTCATCTGCTCTGTACCTGGCTCCCTTCAGTCATCTCTAGCTAGCTTGAGAATGATGTCTCCTTTCTTTTAGTGCCAACTTGGATCTTGCTGAAGGAGCCTTGGTGGCACAGTGATTAAAACGTTAGGCTGCTAACTTAAAAGATCAGCAGTTGGAACCCACCAGCCTCTTTGAGGAAGAAATACGTGGCAGTCCACTTCTGTAAAGATTACAGCGTTGGAAACACTATGGGGCAGTCCTACTCTGTTCTGTAGCGTTGCTATGCTTCAGAATCTACTCGATGGCAATGGATGGATCTTGCTGAGGTTCTAAAACCCTATGTCATCATTTTGTTTTCTGAGGCCTCATGGTTATCTTTCCAGAATATAATCACTCTAGGAGCAGCTTTAATCAAAAGTCTCAATGAGTGACGTAGTTTCACAGTTCCACGTAAATATAAAAGGCTTATTTTTTCCTGTTTAATTAGTTTAGAAATGGTGCTGTATTCCTTGATAAACTCACTTTACTTTTGCCCAACACACACATTGTCCTTGAAAAGTCACATGGTACCCTCTGCCCTTGGTTAGATGTCAAATCTGATGACCGTGTCTAAAAGCCATTTCTCTTCCAGGTGACCTGTTGAGGTTGTTTCAAGTAATGAGATTCTAAATTGCCTTTCATGTCTCAATAATATTCTTCTGCTCAAATATCTGGAAGAAAGGTTGCTTACTGTACCCTCTAGTGGTGATTGTGACATTCCTTTTAAAAATATATCTATTTCATTCTTTGACTTTTAACATTAATTAATTGTAAAATATAAAAGAATTTTATCGATCTTTAAGAAGACACAAATGATGAAATTGTTTACATCACACTATCGTGGTGCTTATTAGTGTACCAAAAATAATTTCACAGAAGATTGTCTCATTTTCTTCACACTTTATTAATCAAATTTTTTTCCCATTTTTTTTAAATCCTCTAATTTCTCTTTCTTCCATTTTCGAATAACATCCATACTCAGTTATGCACATTACTGGAGGAAGTACATGCATAGCCCAAATTACCATTTTGATTTGTGTTTAAAGGACATTTTATTTCATAATTAGGCAGGAGTACATCTCCTTTTCTAAGAATTCTAATGCATTTAGAGTCAAGGTGGGCCCCTTTTGAAATTCATGAAGCTCAGCAGACCAGAGTCAGAGCCTTATTGTTGTGTAGGTTGATCATTCTATTAGATGATGCTTCCTGGATGTGTTAGCTTTGTAAACTTTTGCCTTTTTCCCTTTGTTTCTGTGAAATAAGGCTTGCAGACATAATTGTGGCTTTCCTGTGTGCTAAGTCGGGAGCCCTGATGGGTATGTTTTGGTTTTTCTCCATAATATTTGGAAAACCAGAGGTTCCCCCATGTAACCTAATGGAAAAATGCCCAAAATAAATTATCTATAGAGCTCTCATTGGTATATTGTTATTCCACAGAACCATGACGCCGCAGTGCCACTTGCCTCATCAGTGAATTGTATTAAAAAAATGAATTGTATTAGCAGATCATATTTCTCAAAATCCATATTACCAACCAAAAATGTAAACACACTCAGTTAGTAAGCATGCATTCCAATAGAGAAAACACATGCCATCAAAAAAAAAATCAGGAGAAAAAATGTAGCAACAAAAGTTAAAGTGAGAGAAAGTATATACTTTGGAAGAGCCACTGCCAAGTACTGCTGTTTCCTTGTCTATATCCTTCTAGGGTAGAAATTTAACTGGATATTATTGTTTTAAAGTTCTTGCTTCCAAATTCCTAATGAGTTACAGTTGTATATAAAGGCTAAGAATAAAAGCAGTTTAGAAAAACAAAGGAGATAATCAGGCAGAACAGGTGGTTCTCAACAAAAACTTGAAATTAAGATTTATCTTCAACTGAGAATAACCAAGAGATAACCATAAATTTAAATGACTTCAATAAATAGAAAAAATGTCTTGTGCCTGATTAAGAAGACTCAGTATTTTAAAGATGTCAATTTTCCTAAATGAATCCATAAATTCTATGGCATCCTGATAGAATTTTAATGAACTCAACAAAATATTTCTAACACTTATCTGAAAGAACATTCAAGTGAGAATAGCCATAAACATAAACCAAAAGAGTAACATAGGATAGGGAAAGACTAGATTTAATATATGTCTAAAGACAATACGAAGCCACAATAATTGACAAAGCATGTTATCAGCATAGTAAAAAGAGTTATGTTAATGGAACAGAAAAAAACAGTTGTTGTTGTTAGGTGCTGTCTAGTCAATTCCAACTCATAGTGACCCTATACACAACAGAATGAAACATTGCCCAGTCCTGCGCTGTCCTCAAAACTGTTGATATGCTTGAATCTATCGTTGCAGCCACTGTGTCAATCCATCTCCTTGAGGGTCTTCCTCTTTTTCACTGACCCTCTACTTTCCCAAGCATGATGTCCTTCTTCAGGGACTGATCCCTCTTGATAACATGTCCAAAGTATGTGAGATAAAGTCTCACCATCCTTGCTTCTAATGAGCATAGTAATATATGGAACTTTAGTAAATAAGAAAATGAACTTTTGAGTTAGTGAGGAAAAGGTATTGGAACAACTAATTAATAATTTGAAGAAAAAATGAAAAGTCCTACCTCTCTCCTCACATCAAAATAAATTTCAGATGGACTTATGAATGAAATTTTAAAAGATAATAGAATCCTAAAAATAAGTAAAAATAGGTATTTTAATAAATCTTGGAATGAGTTAAGCATTTTCAAGTATCATGAAATCAAGAGGTCATAAAGAAAAAATCTATAAATATGACTCTGTACAGATTAAAACTTGTTTATAAAAATTTCCCATAAATATAATCAGAAGGCAAAATACAGACTGGAAAAAATAAAGATACTATTTGTGAAGACAAAATTGCAAATTCTTGAATTTACAAAGAGCTCCCTCTAATCTGTAAGAAAAAGACAACCTAATAGAAAAATGAGCAAAGAATATAAATAGGCAAACTACAGAAGAACAAGTATAGTGGGCAGGAAACTATGAAAAGATCCTCAAACTCACATAATTATAGAAACACAAATCTAAACAAGCTAAAAGTGTCAACGATCAGCCTGGCAAAGATTAAAAGAGTTGATAAGGCAGAATTTGTCAGAACGTGATGAAGCAGAAGTTTTTTTTTACTATAGGTGGTATTGTTAGGTACTGTTGAGTCAGTTCCAACTCATAGTTACCCTATTTACAATAGAACGAAACACTACCTGGTCCTGTGCCATCCTCACAATCCTCGTTATGCTTGAGCCAATTGTTGCAGCCACTGTGCCAGTACATCCCTTGAGGGTCGTCTTCTTTTTCACTGACACTCTACTTTACCAAACGTGACGTCCTTCTCCAGGGGCTGGTCCCTCCTGATAATATGTCTAAAGTATGTGAGACAAAATCTCATCATCCTTGCTTCTAACAACCATTCTAGCTGTACTTCTTCCAAAACAGATTTGTTTGTTCTTCTGGCAGCCCATGGTGTATTCAGTATTCTTTGCCAACACCATAATTCAAAGGCATCAATTCTTCTTGGGTCTTCCTTATTCCTTGTCCAGCACATGAGTTGATTGAAAATACTATGGCTTGGGTCAGGAGCACATTAGTCCTTCACTTTTTAACACTTTACAGAGGTCTTTTGCAGTGAATTTGCCTAATGCAATGCATTGTTTGATTTCTTGGCAGCTGCTTCCATGAGTGTCAATTGTGGATCCAAGTAAAATGAAATCCTTGACAACTTCAATCTTTTCTCCATTTATCATGATGTTGCGTATTGGTCCAGTTGTGAGAATTTTTATTTTCTTTATGTTGAGGTGCAATCCATACTGAAGGCTGTGGTCTTTGATGTTCATCAGTGTTTCAAGTTGTCTTACTCATCTAGTGCTGCCATAACAGGAATACCACAAGTGGATGGCTTTAACAAAGAGAAATTTATTTTTCTCACGATCTAGTAGGTTACAAGTCCAAATTCAGGGCGTTGGCTCCAGGGGAAGGCTTTCTCCCTCTGTTGGCTCTGGAAGACAGTCCTCGACCTTAATCTTCCCCTGGTCAAGGAGTTTCTCAGATACAGGGACCCTGGGTCCAAAGGATGTGCTCTACTTCTGGTGCTGCTTTCTCGTTGGCATGAGGTCCCCAACTCTCTGCTTGCTTCCCTTTTCTTTTATCTCTTGAGAGATAAAAGGTGGTATAGACCCCACCCCAGGGAAACTCCATTTACATTGGATCAGGGAGGTGATCTGAGTACGGGTGGTGTTACAATCCTACCCTAATCCTCTTTAGCATAAAAATACAATCACAAAATGGAGAACAACCACACAATACTGGGAATCACGGCCTAACCAAGTTGACACATATTTTCGGGGGTACAGAATTCAATCCATGACACAAGTCCTCTTCACTTTCAGCAAGCAAGGTTGTATCATTTGTGTAATACAGGTTGTTAATGAGTCTTTCTCCATTTCTGATGCCACAGTTTTCTTCATATTGTCCAGCTTCTCGGGTTATTTGCTCAGCAGACATATTGAATAAGTATGGTGAAATGATACAACCCTGACATACATCTTTCTTAACTGTAAACCACACAGTATCCCCTTGTTCTGTTCAAACGATTGCTTCTTGGTTTAAGTACACGTTCCTCATGAGCATGATTAAGTGTTCTGGAATTCCCATTCTTCCTAACGTTATCAATAATTTGTTATGATCCACACAGTTGAATGCCTTTGCATAGTCAATAAAACACAGGTAAACATCCTTCTGTTATTCTCTGCTTTGATCCAGGCTCCATCTGACATCAGCAATGATATCCCTCACTCCACATCCTCTTCTGAATCTGGCTTCAATTTCTGGCAGTTCCCTGTCTATGTACTGCTGCAACTGCTTTTGTATGATCTTCAGCAAAATTCTACTTGTGTGATATTAATTTCTACATTTGATTGGATCACCTTTCTTTGGGACAGGTACAAATATGGATCTCTTCCAACCAGTTGGCCAAGTAATTATCTTCCAAATTTCCTGGGGTAGACAAGTGAGCACCTCCAGTGCTGCATCCGTTTGTTGAAACATCTCATTTGGTATTCTGTCATTTCCTGGAGACTTGTTTTTCACCAATGCCTTCAGTGCAGCCTAGACCTCTTCCTTCAGTCCCATCAGTTCTTGATCATATGCTACCTCCAGAAATGGTTCAACGTTGACCAATTCTTTTTGGTATAGTGACTGTGTGTTTCTTCCGTCTTCTTTTGAGGCTTCCTGAGTCATTTAATGTTTTCCCCGTAGAATCTTTCAATATTGCAAATCAAGTTTTGAATTTTTTTTTCAGTTCTTTTGGCTTGGGAAATGCTGAGCATGTTCTTCCCTTTTGGTTTTCTAAGTTCAGGTCTTTACACATTTCACTGTAATACTTTACTTTGTCTTCTATTTATTATAGATAGGAATGTATATTAATGTCCCGTTTTTAAAGGTAAACTTAGCTATATCCATTAAAATGTTTTTGACTCAGTATTTTCACTTCTACACTTTATCCTACAGAAATGCTGTGTAAATGTGCAGAGATATAGTTATACAGCTATATTCTTATTATCAAAAGTGACCCTAATGTTCATTAATAAAGTCTAGTATAACCATTCAGTGGAACAGCATACAACTACTAAAAAGAATTAAGTAGATATGTACTTACACAGAATGATGTTCAAGATATATCATCAAGAGAAAGAAGTAAAAAATTGTATTATAGTTATTTTATTGTAATTTTTTAGTAAAAATAGTATTACACCAAGTTAACCAAGTATTGTCATTGTTAGGTGCCATCAAGACATCCTTGACTCATGGGAACCCCATGCACAACAGAATGAAATGCTGTCCAGTCCTGTGCCATCCCATAATCAGCTGTGGATCACACAATTATGATCCATAGGCTTTTCATTGGCTGATTTGGGAAGTAGATTGTGGCCTTTATTCCTAGTTTATCTTAGTCTGGAAGCTTCGCTGAAACCTGTTCAGCATCATATCAACACTAAAGCCTCCAATGACAGACAGGTGGTAGCTTCACATGAAACGCACGGGCCAGAAATCAAACCTGGGTCTCCTGGAGAGAATTCTACCTCTGAATCACCACTGCCAACACTAACCAAGGGTAAGGGCATCTAAGCCAGATGATAGGCAATGCATCATCTTTGTGGTTTTCTTCTTGGGGGTCACAGCTGGATCTCACACTTGTATATAGGATTTGGGTTTCTCTTGAAGAAGATGGATGTTCTCCACTGTCGATCATATTAGGAAGAGATTTAACCTGGAACAGGAAATAAGGATATAGTGAACAGGAGTTTGGCATGGGTAAGGTGAAAATTTTCCTCCTTATTCTGCGTTCAGGCCTTGGAGAGTGTGAGAGGCCGAGAGGCCTAGAGCCCTGGAGCTGTGCCTGACCCCATGGAAACAAGCTGATAACAAAGCCAGGAAGGTGGCTTAGACATAGGGGGCCCAGACCACAGTGGACTTGAACTGCAGCAGTGATTTATTTTCTGTGTTAAACTGTATTCCCAGTTCTTCTAATAGGTCTCCTTAAAATGTCACCCTAATCTCAGCTGTGCTGAAAGGAAATTATTGGAGAACCTGTGTCCATGCTAGTGGTCAGCAGTCACTGCTAAAGGGCAGCCATGCCCTTTGAAGCAGAGATGATGAGTTTCATTAACAGAGCAAGGAGCAACAGAATGAGAAGAAGAACGACCAGTGAGGAGGAAGTCCTGGGACTTGTTCCTTAGTACATATTAGTTCAAAGAGCTGTTAGAAATATCTGAGAAACATTTTTGTATGGGATTCCATCTTAACCAATAAAGAAGATGAAAGGGAGCTGGTCTCACCTTCAAGGTTTGGAATAGAGTAATTATAACCCAGAGAGTGTCTGGAGTCTTTCTGACCCTTATAGATTAAGTTTGTAAAACACACACCTGTATTCCCATGTCCTGTAGATACCTAAAACCTCTCCAAGTATTCTGTGCATTCAGGGGAACTAGGTAGTAAAGCAGAAAGGGACTTAAATTCTCATGGCCTCCTCTGCCTCTCAGCCCTTGGGCATCTGCTTCCAGACATAAGGCCTCCCTTCACATGCTCTTCACCTGTTGCCACAAGAAAAACTTACTCATACCAAGCATTTTTCAATAGCATCATATGCATGCAAAAGCTAGACAATGAATAAGGAAGACAGAAAAAGAACTGACACCTTTAAATTCCGGTATTAGTGAAGAATATTGAATATACCACGGACTGCCAAAAGAACAAACAAATCTCACTTGGAAGAAATACAACCAGAAAACTCCTTGGAAGCAAGGATGGCAAAACTACGTCTTATATACTTTGGACATGTTGTCAGGAGAGAGCAGTCCTTGGAGAAGGATGTCATGCTTGGCAGAGTGGAGGGTCAGCGAAAAAGAGGAAGACCCTCAACAAGATGGATTGACACAGTGACTGCAACAAGGGCCTCAAGTATAACAACGATTATGGGCATGCTGCAGGACCGGGCAGTGTTTCATTCTGCTGTACATAGGGTCGGTATGAGTCAGAACCGACTCAAAGGCACCTAACAGCAGCAACAACAAAGCAGTGGAGGTCAGGATAGAGATGGCACTGCCCACTGCACAGAAAATGCAATGACATCCCCCTGGAAGATTAGTGGTTTCCTAAAGCTTCGTGGACACCGAAGCACCAGGAATTCTTTTCTCTCCTCTACCATGCTGCACCCATTCTCACAGCCTTCCCCAGCTCCTCTCTCCTCCCCTTCATTTATTTCTCCCTGATTATTTCTTCCCTACTCTGCCTTCTTCTGGAAGAAAAAAATTCGAACTCCTCTTTTTGTCTCATAAGGAGTTCCTGGGTGGCACAAATGATTAAGCGGTTGACCATTAGCCAGAGGTTGACTGTTTGAACCCACCCAGAGGCATCTCAGGAGACAGACCTGGCGATCTGCTTATGAAAGTCACAGCCTTGACTACTCTGCACATGTGGGGCCACCATGAGTCATAATCAACTAATAACAACAACTTTGTCTCATGCTGAATAATTATGCTCTTTCCTCTGAAGTTTGGACATCAATCAAGATCTAGGCCAATGCCTTTATGTTTCACCTTTTAGCTCAATCATTTATTAAGCTATTTTTCCAAAAGAAAACTTGCCTCAATCTAAGATGAATTTTTGAGGTCTACTGTTAAGATAACAAAAGTGTTTTCACCTTATTATCTAATATAGATAGATAAGTGGTAGATATAGACACCGCTCAGAAGATAGAGACATGATTAATTAAACTGTCAATAATAAATTACCACTGAAAGAGTGGATCATAGATTATTTTCATTTTCTTTTTTGGGTATTTCTAGTGATTTTTGAACTTTTACGGTAAGCACATATCACTTTTTACTTCAAAGTTGAGACAGACACCATCCCTGCCCTTGAGATACTCACAGTCCAGCGCACACAGCTCAGGTATCAGCTGTGCTGTAATTCAGCCAGTGAGTACAGCTTATCCCTGGCCATCCGAAGAATTGAGATGTCTAGCTGCATTATCTGTTCCTGTAGAATAAATTGTTGAATTCATTTTATATTGCTGTGAAGCAGTTTCTGAGTAGCAATAGGCCCACTTTCCGTCACCCAGAACCATAAGTTACCATCATTTTCTGGTTTATTTTCTCCCTAATGGATTCTTTCTAATAAAATAGGTGTTTGATTTTCTCTGTCACTCAAGCTGCAATTTATCTTTTGTCAGATTTTAATTGAAAACATCCAAGTACTTCCTGTGCAGTTATAATGCCAAGGAGCCAGATACGGAATCAAGTATACTATCCTGCTTGTTCAGATAAGAAAGGGAATTCTAATTCTACCAGGGTTTTTCTTTTTTTCTAGCTTTGGAATTAAAATTACTTCAATATATTTATGAAATGAGAAAAGTTGATAACAAGAGCAGTACTCAGTAATTGAAAAGGTGGTTACCTTTTATCTCTTGGTTAAAAAGAAGAAGTAGGTTAGGTTCTTGTTAATATTATTAGCAAAGACTATTTATAGCATAGTATAAATTACTGGGGAAAGACAGCCTAATTTTGACTTTCAGACAGCAGGCAATAGCTAACCAGTTCTTATTCTAAAATAACTAAAACACAGCAGACTGATTTTTCAGGAAGGGAGAGTGCGTCCTTGCCACCTTACAAACAAAACTAAGTCCCTAAGACATTTTCGCTACTCCTTATGTTCCTGCCGGAAAGGTTTATCACAGATGCGTATTTCAGCCACATATCACAGGCTTGTGTGATGGAAAGAGAAATGTAAACTTGAGAATAAAATATTTATGACAGAGTTATTCACGCCCCTTTATTTATAGACCCTTCTGTGTGTGTTTCTATCATAACTGTAAAACGAAAATTCTGGTAGATCCCTCTGCATTGGAGTCTTATGGTGAGGAGATTTAAATTACTCATCCACTAAATCACATGCGTCTGAAATAAATCATGAGGTATATATAAAAATCAGCATTTCAAAGGTAAGAAAATGATGCATACACATTTGGCTTATTACTAAACTGAGAAGAAGTTTGTATCAGAAGCAACAAAATTACCAAATAGCCTCAATATTTCCACACATCAGAATAGACAGCAATTCGGGCATAAAAGGCAAAAGCAAACATTTCTCAGGAAGAATTATGATTTACAGCTGCCCAATCCCATCCAACCCTGGATGAAAACGTTACCAAAAACCTACTCTCTGCCTTGTGCCTGAATGACCTAGAAGGGTGATGACATCATCCTTTGATGTTTAGAAAAGGAGGGAATAATATTTCAACTAGCAAGGAGAGGAAGTATTAAAATTTCAAGGTGAAAATTTCCACAACATCCACAATGCAACAAAAGCCACTGGGAGAAATGTACTCAAAAGTGCTGCCCTGTTTCCACTTTCCTCTCCTTTTCAAAGGCTCTTCAGCTCTCAGCCCTGCTTTGGGTAGGATGCCACCAGGGCGAGCAGTTCCCTGAGTGATGCTCCATACCAAACTCCTGCACAAGGCCAGGGAGATCCTAGGCCCCTTGCGGTAACGAACAGTTGCTCTAAGAGATGTCTGAGGTTTAGCCTGCAGGAGGAGCCTTCGGGCCTGCCATGTTCCTGGACTCCACAGGATCAGGTATGAGTCTTCAGATTGAAGGTTAAAGCAAGTACACTAGAACTTGGACCCCTGCCTTGTATCAGTTGTGAAATTTAGAAGGATCTTCAAAGATAGCAAGAACTCAGCTCTGAATTATAATTTTGTCAGTAGTTCTTTGCTTGCCACTTTCACATTTAATGCCTCTTCTTATAATTATGTAAACCAATGGATGACTTCAGTAGCTTGAACCATGATCCTATTACTCAGTAGTTATGAAGAATTTCACTAATAGATTGGTCTCAGTAAAGCTGCATTCCCCATCCCCCTCCCAATGATAGGAGTTCTCAGTTATTGCTGATCCATTGGGATTCCATTGCCCTGAACCCCTAGGCCCATATATTCCTGAGCTTTTGAGTTCTTTACATGGTCTATTTCTAGAATACTTACTTCTTTCAGCCAACTAAATCTACAACTATATATTAGCTCATTATTTTTTAGTTTTGAAGCATAGGAAAGAAAACATTTTCCCCACAATCCCCCTTTCTTTTCTATCCTTTTTAACCATTTTTTGTCAAATTAGATATTCAATGTTGTGCTCTGACTCTTGTGAAGGCAGTGAGGCCCCTTGAAAGTTACACTCTGAAATGGTACCAGGTTTCATACTATAGTACTTTGCATGTCTTGTAAAATGTTCATGCAGCTAGCTCAGGAAATAATGAACACCTCAGGATTCAAGCAAGAATTCCTTGATGAAGAGACAGGCTGTTTGAACAGTGGAATCCTAGAAACTGGACCTGGATGCCTCTTACTTTAATCTAGTCTTTTCCCCACATCTACCCTTTTGAAATCGACTCAACAGCAGTGAGTTTGGTTTTTTTGGTTTATGCTTTCACCAACTGCTATGACTCTCACAGGGAGTTCACACTGTATACACACACTTTTGATGCCTAGTTACTGGGGCTATAAACAGAAGTTAGAATAAATGTAATTCTTGTCCTTCTTGATAAAGTGATTTTCTTCCAGTACGTAAAATAAAACAAAACTCTCTTTGGAACCCAATTGTACTTAATTGCTTTCCTCTTTACCGCTCATCCACTACCTTTCTTTTATATACTGAAGTGTTAACTATTATGACCTTCTCCTTATTTTCTTCCTGAGGCTTGAATTATAAGATGTTAATTCTCTTAGAAGCAGCCTGCAGGGTTTGAGGCATGGCACCCAAGATCTGAATTTGGATTTTTGCTGTGACAAACACTGGATCGACACCTCTGGAACATGTTGTTGTTGTTAGGTACCCTCGAGTCAGTTCCAACTCACAGCGACCCTGTGTACAAGGGAATAAAACACTGCTCAATGCTGCGCCATCCTCATGATTGTTGTTATGCTCAAGCCCATTGTTGCAGCCATTGTGTCAACCCATCTCGTTGAGGGTCTCCCTCTTTTTCGACAACCCTCTGCTCTACCAAGCATGATGTCCTTCTCTAGGGACTGATCCCTCCTGATAACATGTGCAAAGTATGTGAGACATCTCCGGAACATAATCATAACAATAGCTAAATTCAAGTCAGCAAGCCCTTCCTATGTGATAGCTTTTTACAGACATCATCTATCATAAAAACTCTAAAAGGCAGGCATCGATATTATTCCCACTTTACAAAGAAGAAATCGAGACTCAGAGAGGTTTGGTAACTTTCCCAAGGTCACACAGTGGTTGAACTGAGATTTAAACCCAAGCTATCTTCTCAGCAGCCAAGTGAAGTGTGGTCCCCTGATCAGAATAGTGAAATGACTATATAAGTTATATTTTACCCGTGCAATGATAGAACAATGATTTTATAAACAATGTTATGAGAAAATGTCCACAACATAATATTAAGTGAAAAGATAATATATAAAAGCTACAAAGAAAAAATCTCGATTTGATACTTTAAAAAAGTAGAAAATGATTATCTCTGGTAACTGGGTAAGAGGTAATTTTAATTTTTTTTATCCTTCTCTGTATTTTATGAATTTTTAAATGGCCAAATATTACCTTTAAAATCCAAATATCAAGGCATATTAAAACATTTTAAAAAATCCTTAAAAGAATTTCCCCTAATTTCTAGCATTAAAGAGAAAGACGTCTGTTCTGTTTTTGTTTTTTCTGGGTCAATCACGACCACCTCTAATCAAAGGTGACATGGCCTCCTACCCAGGCCTTTGTCTGGACTAGACTCCTTAGTTTTCATAATAAAATGTCAATTCTACCACCAGTTCAACTGACTCTGATAGATGTGTCCTTCACCAGCATCATAGATTATCTGTACTTGAGCTTCTCTCCAGAGAGCATAACCTTGAACTCTGCTGCCCAAAACTGCTAAAAAGTTTTACTGTAAAAAATAATATTCAGTTGAAAATTCCAGATGGCCACATAGTCTACTTCTCTGGAACTTGACATTTTACCACCCAATCTTAGAGCTACGTCCTATAACCACATTGTTGATCTCCTTGCCGAATTGCCCTTACTGAGCTGAGTTTGGTCATGAAACCATTAGTCTGCATTGACGGACCTGATAAGTAACAATGCTATGAACCCCAATGTAGCCCTGGTGGTGCAATGGTTAAAACACTCAGCTGCTAACTCAAAGGCCAGTGATTCAAAACCACCAGACGCTCTACAGGAGAATTGTTGTTGTTAGGTACCATCAAACCGATTCCAACTCACAGTGACCCATGTACAACAGAACGAAACACTACCTGGTCCTCTGCCATCATCACAATTGTTTTTAAGCTTGAGCCCATTGTTGCAACCACTGTCAATCTATCTCATTGAAGGTCTTCCTCTTTTTCTCTGACCTTCTACCTTACTGAACACGATGTCCTTCTCCAGGGACTGGCCCCTCCTGAAATCATGTCCAAAGTATGTGAGATGAAGTCTCACCATCCTTGGTTCTAAGGAGCATTCTGACTGAACTTCTTCCGATACAGATTTGTTGATTTTTCTGGCAGTCCATGATATATTCAATATTCTTCGCCAACACCATAATTCAAAGGCATCATTCTTCTCCAGTCTTCCTTATTCACTGTTCAGCGTTGGCATGCATATGAGGCGATTGAAAATACCATGGCTTGAGTCAGGCACACTTTACTTCTCAAACTGACATCTTCCCTTTTTAACACTTTAAAGGAGTCTTTTGCTGCAGTTTTGCCCAGTGCAATATGTCGTTTGACTTCTTGACTGTTTCTTCCGTGGGCATTGATTGTGGATCCAAATAAAATGAAATACTTGATAACTTCAATCTTTTCTTCACTTATCATGATGTTGCTTATTGGTCCAGTTGCAAAGATTTTTTTTTTTTATATGAGGTGCAACCCATACTGAATGCTGTAGTATTTGATCTTCTTCAGTAAGTGCTTCAAGTCTTCTTCACTTTCAGCAATGTTGTGTCATCTGCATATCACAGGTTGTTAATAAGTCTTCCTCCAGTCCTGATGCTGCGTTCTTCTTCATATAGTCCAGCCTTTCCAATTATTTGCTCAGCATATAGATTGAATAAGTATGGTAAAATGATACAACCCTGACGCACAACTTTCCTGACTTTAAACCACTCAGTATCCCTTTGTTCTATCCAAATGACTGTCTCTTGGTGTATGTACTGGTTCCTCATGAGCACAATTAAGTGTTCTGGAATTCCTATTCTTCGTGACATTATCCATTATTTGTTACGATACACACAGTCGAATGCCTTTGCATACTTAGTCAATAAAACACAGGTAAACATCTTTCTGGTATTCTCTTCTTTCAACCAAGATCCATCTGACCTCAGCCATGATATATCCCTCGTTCCACATCCTCTCCACAGAAGAATAGACCTTGCAATACATTCCTGTAAAGATTTCAGCCTAGGAGACCCTATGGGTCAGTTCTACTTTGTCATATATGGTCAATATGCATCGCAATCGAGTCAACAGCACATCACAATGACAACATGTAGAGATGCTTTTGAAACAGTTGTTTACCACATCATTATCCTTTAGGAGGGAAATTCTCCCAGGTCAAACACCACTCTGATTCTGCTGAGCAACTGGTTTGTTTTTATTTTATAGACACTGTAATTTGTATTGTTAAATTACAAATTATAGATTACACATCCCTTCTGCCCTTCTGTCTTAGCTGTTGTAAAGCTCTGGACCAAATACTCAGTGCTCCTCTAGAAAATGCCCTGTTGTGTGTTTGGTGTGCTAGTCACTGATTTCTTCCTTGTTTTCACTTCATATGTTCCTTTAAATCCTTTCTAGATAAGGCGAGGGGAGGGGAGACATGAATTAAGAAAGAAAGGAAGGAAGAGAGAAAGGGGGGAGGGAGAAAGGAAATAGGAAATAAATTCTTGTTAGGACCCTGTGGCTATGATATAAGATCAACATAATATGGAGTTTGATTGCTTCATCTGTTTTTCTAGAACAATCTATAGTGATTCAAGAGGAAATGACATGAGAAAAACATGAAAAATGGAAGATCTTCCACCACTACCTGGTTTCAAGAAGGATGACAGGATCCAGTTCTAGGTACACTTAGAGCTCTGACAAGATCCACTGTGATAGTAGAAACAACCTAAAATGAACTATTTTGTTAGGGAATAGGCTATTAAATTCAGGTGCACAAGTAAGAGAGGCAGGGAAGTGTGACTATTTCTCTTTGTTCCTTTGTAATTTTCAAAGTTCATATTCTACATTGCAGCCACTTATACATGCTCTTCTTTCCTACAAGCTTTCAAGTTCAGAGAAGTGTGGACGAAGCTGACTATTAGAATAAAGAAGTATAGCACAGGCTCTCCTTCCACCAACAAAGGTGTGATCACTTGCTTAGGACCCCTTTGCTCCTGAGAACAAAAAGATTTTACAGTTTTTCAGAACCTGCCTTTTTCATACCTAAGAGAGCTTCTGCTGTTCCCTTCTCTCTTACCTTCCCCTCTCTAGATTTTCTTGTCTTTGCTTTTTCCGTTCAACAGTGAAGTTTGGTGTTTCAGCTCTGCCTGTAGTCATCACTTGCTCTCTTTCCTTCCTGTAGACAGCAGTGGTTGTCCTAACATACCCTCCAGAACAATTTCTCTCTAAGGTGCTGAGTCACTGATGGGAGTGGCAGAGGTTCTGTGGGCAGCAATAGTCAATTGAGAAATCAGAATCATTTTCCAGGACTTAAAATGTTACTTTCAAAAGTGAGCAAATTCAGGAGGATCAGGAAAGTGGGTGAGAAGGTCAGGCAGGGTGAAAGGCACAAAGTCCAATTCACAGGGTTTGTGGACGATCATGTTTCATAAATGAAAACTGCATGAGTGGAAAATTCCTTTATTTAGCAGCCGGGTGGTAATGCGTCAGCCCTGGGCTGGGACCGTGAAGAGTTCTTGTGAGTTCTCACCCTCTCCTGCTGGCCTCCCACTTTGAGTTTTTCACCAGTGAAACGGGGTGATGATTTCTGCTCCTCCTACAATAGAAGGGTGCTGGGAGGATGACTGTGTGAACACATTCTAAGCTTTCAGACACCTTGATTTAGCTGTTGATCTCCAAATAGCTAATGCTTCAAAGTCAAAGTCTGGGTCCATTTATGCTTTCCATTTTCTATTTCCCAAAGATCATTGAATTAACAGTAAAACTTTAAGTAAAAGAATGAAGTGCAGCAATATATACAGGAAAAGCTTTAGACTGTGAGCCCTTAAAAATTGGTATTCGTTGCAACTTTTTATGAATCAACAATATTTCAAAATAAAGAGATTTTTTAAATGGGCCTTGGTCCTACCCCAAGACAGAGAAAAGCAGCAGTTGCATCAGCTCACATGACTCCATGTGCGTAGGTGTAGAATTGTGCTTTGTAGGATTTTCAATGGCTGATTTTCCAGAAATTAATCCATAGGCCTTTCTTCTGCATGTTCCTGCGTGGACTCAAATCTCCACTCTTCGGTTTGTACCATCCAGAGGCTCCACCTGGTTAATAAAAAAACAAACCCACTGCCATGGACTCAATCATGGCAACCCTATAGGACAGAGTAGAACTGCCCTATAGGATTGCCATGCAGTAGCTAGTGGATTCAAACTGCCAACCTTATAGTTAGCTGTCATGCTCTTAACCGCTTTGCCACCAGGGCTCCACCTGGTTAGTACTAGGTGCTTAATAAGTGTTAGAATATGACCATCCACCCCCCTCTGCTTATCTAAGTCATTCTCACCCTTTAATATCCAGCTCACTTCCCAACTCTGCCAGAAATCACAATGAAAATTATTGAGCTGCTTCTTTTCTGTAGTCTTTCAGGAATTATTATCTATGCCATTCATCACATATACTGAAACATACTGATGTTTAACTTTTTTATGTGTTATGGCTCCCTCAGCTAGATTAAAAATCCTGTGGCTTATACTTTTTTTTTGTATCTTCTTTGTGTCAGAAAACTTTGTTTTGGGTGTTGTGGGTTAAATTTTTATCTCCTCAAAAGGATATGATGAAGCCCTAACCTTCGGTACCAATGAATATGATCTTGTTTGGAGATAGGATCTTAAAATGAGGTCACACTGGATTCAGGTGGGCCCTAACCCAATATGGTTGATGTCCTTCTAAAAAGAGGAGAAGAGACACAGAGACAGACACAGGAAGAACCCCATGTGATGACGGAATGATATGTCTACAAGCCAAGGAACACCAAGGATTGCCGACCACACCAGAAGCTAAGACAGAGGCATGAAACAGATGCTCCCTAAAGACTTCAGAGAGAACATGGTCCTGCTGACACCTTGACTTTGCACTTTTGGCCTTCAGAACTGTGAGAGAATAGACTTCTGTTGTTTTAAACCACCCAGTTTGTAGTAATTTGTTACTGCAGCCCTGAGAAACAAATACACTGGGTGAAACAGGAAGATAATTAATTAACTCACACAGGAGAATGGCCATGTTAGACTTGAGGAGTGGCTGACTCAGCAATTAGCAATGTTATCAAGGACCTAGATTCTTTTCTCTGTTGCACCATAAACGTATCAGTTTCATCTTAAGGCTTGTTACTCCCCCTGTTGAAGAAGGGCTATGGTAATCCACAGCAACCTGTTGCAATTACATTTCTTCACTCATGTCTGAGAGGAGAGGAAGATGACGAATCGATTCCAGCTCATAGGCAAGGGAACATATTTCTCACCTTCCCCTCTGCCTGCACAGTTCCTCCCCCCTCCACCCCCCACCTCCTTGGCCCATGTTGGCTTCAGTTTGCCTACCCTGAACCATTCACTGGTAAGGGCAGATGGGTTATCATGATTAATTGTGGTTAATCATTTGAATGGGAGTAGAATTAAAGGAGTCAACAACAATGCTTACTCCCCTCAAAGCTTTATATTTTAGGGCTCAATTACTACTTCTTGAATGGACAAATGAATGAGAACAAGTTTATTTATGATTACAGGTAGAGATTCCAGTAACATTCAAAAAACTGATAGTGAATTGGCAGAGGGTAAACCAAGTCTGTCTAATTTCAGAGCCCACAATGTCACCACATCCACTAAGGATACAGAGTGGTTGGTAAGAGTACACACACACACACACACACACACACACCCCAATCCAGTTGTAATTCAGGTTAATTTAGATCAATACAGTCAATGCTCAAGTACTGATGACATGACTGTGCCTGTCATGTGACACATTATCTACAACAGGTTCTCCAAGAAATGATTTAGGTGGTGCATATTCACTGCATTGAATAACATTGAATTACGTAGGAGTGGTTAACAGTTGTAGCTCTTAACCACTACACCACCAGGGTCCTCAGGTAGCACTAGGTCTTCCTTATTTAGGCCCTTGCTCCTCAAAGTGTGGTCCACAGACCAACATCATTAGCACCACCTGGGAACTTGCTAGAAATGCAGTCTCTGGCCCCACGACAGACCTACTGAATCAGGATCTACATTCTAACAGATTCCCTAAGCAATTCTTAACACACATTAAAGTTTGAGAAGCGCTGTCTTGAGGCTTCCAAAAGCATCTAAAGTAAATGATCTGCTCTGTGATATTATAAAATTCTACTCAATAAAAGCTTTACTCCAAAAATCCAAGAACTCTGCTATTTTCTACAGTTTTATTTTTGCTTATCCCAAAAGCAAACAGTTTACAATCTGGCAGTATGTTTTTTAATAGATGGTATAACAACCTTAGAACTGAGTTGCATTTTTAAATTTGGAAAGTATATTCATAGGAGGCTTTATTTAGTCTAAGGAAAATAGGCTGCAATGAATGCAGTAAATGTATTTACAGGGTTGTTAAGAAGAATTCTTACTGCTGACGAGCTAGAGTTGATCCCACTTTCAAAACTTTGAGTATTATTTTCATGAGTGAAATAAGAACAAACATGGCAGTTCGTAGTCTCTTAGATCATTGTCAGTGTTTTATTTTTTTTGGAGCAATATAAACTACTGCAAGCTTGTCATCTAAATTTATGCTCTCACGTCTACCCACGTCTACACATGTTAATATTTCTCTATGTAACAAGGTGATTTGGTAAGAAAAACCCTCAGATTTCCCCATCTCTTTCCCCACTCCCTTCCCATTACTAGGAAACCCTGGTGGTGTAGTGGTTAAGTGCCACAGCTGCTAACCAAAGGGTCAACAGTTTGAATCCTCCAGGAGCTGATCGGAAACTCTGTGGGGCAGTTCTATTCTGTCCTATAGGTTCACTATGAGTTGGAATCAACTCGACGGCACCGGGTTTGGTTTGGTTTCCCATTATTAGGTGAAAAAGGAGGGGACCAACTTTATTTCTCTAAGTTTGGGGGGTATAGATTAGGCAATGGAGGGAAGTGTCCTATCAGAGGTTCTACTTGATGGAGAGAGAGACGCTCCAGGATTGGGTCAGATATAGGTTTAGTTTTCTGAGACTGGCAACAGTTTGCCCCCATCTCTTTTGCAGTCCCCTGATAACAAGACTTGAGGGGGAAAGGCCTCATGGTACCTGAAGAGAACTGGACCTTTGGAGCTGGGATTCTATTCTTCAGCAAGGAACCCATGACCAATGGGTGGTACTCATTCAGACAGTGGCCACCTTGGAGATGACCACTGTAAACCAAAGGCCAGGGGTCATCTTCATTTGGTCTGCACTGGATGAGATTCCCAGTACTTTACAGGGCCTAGAAGTTATAGCTCCAATACTGACAGATTAAATTTCCTACCACCCTGGCTTTTAGGGATTCAAGATTAGATTCAATATGATTTAGAACATAAAGCAATATGATGCTTCTTGCACCCCAGAGTGGTGTTTGCAAATTCATAGCTACTACATATACACCACAGGTACAATGCTGCTAAAACATTTTGAGCCATAAATGCCATCCACCCAGTTTTCTGTCATCTACTTGAAGACTCAAAGCTTTGTGATCCCTTTTGTCTACTACAGGGAACAGGGCGAATATATTTACAATTTCAAGGAAGTAGATTTTCCCTTCTATAGATTCTTCTATAGATTCTGTAGTCATACTGCTCAGGTTTGAATCCCAATTCCTCCTCTTGCATGACATGGGCAAGAAACTGCATTTCCAACACCTAGAACATTGCCTTGATAAACAGGTGGTCCAAAAATGAATAAATGATCATCTAAGTTGTGGGTCTATTATGTTTGCAAATCATCCTGCTTGTTCAGATACAGAAAAACCACACATTTCCAGCCTTGGTGTTTTTATGTCCCAGCTATCCTTTATTTTGGTGGTTTGATGGAAGGTGAGGGTTTATTTGTGCTTTTTAGTATCAACTGCTTTAAACCTTTTTGTAATAAGGCAAGAAATAAATCTGGTCCCTCTTATCCACATACACGTTCAAATATTCCTGCCACATTCAGGCTAGTTTTCCCAGGACCTTACTTATACTCTGCTACCTGCTCTTACTAAAATAAGACCCTGGGTGTGCAAAATGCATTTATAGGTAGAGTATGAGCTAGAAAGGATCACCGTCTAATCACTTCATTAGTTTCAGAACATAGAGGACTCAAGGTAATCAAGAAAATCAAGGTAAAAGAACAAAACACACATTTGTATTTCCTTCCTTAAAAATCAATAAGCTATGCCAGATAAATATTAAAAATGACTTTTGTATTTTGAGAAGTGGAATCAACACCCAAAAGAATGCTCCAGTATTTTTTCTTTTAATAGGTACAAGTGCAGTAGATTGAAAAATCACTGTAATGTTCCCAAATATCTAAAATATGAGGCCTCCTGCTTCTGCAGGCTTTGTGTGTTTTCCAATCATTAATCCACCTCAAGTCGATTTAGACTTGAATGGTTTCTCCATTAGTTTTGATACCAAAATGTATCAAGAGAGAAAAGAGAAGTCTAATTGATGGGGCTATTTCTGGGCTGAGGTAACTCTTCCAGGCTTCATGCTTGAAAAGTTACAGGGTAACCAGCTAGTAACTCAAGAAGACAGCATTAGGGGAGAAAGAAGTTCAAATCTTTCTTTAAAAAAACATCTCTTAATTCCAGCCACATAGCCAATTTATAAAGCTTCCCCTGTCATTAAAGCCAGTGTGGAGAGATGCCCCTTCCTCCTTCCTATACTTTTCAAAATGTGCTTTTGTGATTTTTCTCTCTTTAATTTCACTTTTACCTCTCTTCATTCAATTGTGGCATAAATATTTTTAGTGCCTGCTAGGTGCTAAGGAAGGAACCTTGATGGTACAGTGGTTAAGAGCTCGACTGCTAACTGAAAGGTCTATAGTTCAAACCCACCAGCTGTTCCAAAGGAGAAAGATGTGACAGTCTGCTTTCATAAAGATTACAGCCTTGGAAACCCTATGAGGCAGTTCTACTCCATCCTATAGGGTCGCTATGAGTCAAAATTGACTGGACAGCAATGGGTTTGGTTTTTTTGGTTTTATTGCTAGAGATATAGAAGGAACTGGAGAAACAAGGTTTCTGCTCTGAGGGAACTGACTTCTAAAATGTGAGAGGGGAGGCAGACAATTAACAGCCAAACAAAAAATAAATGAGGTCATTTCAGGTAGTTATGGAAAAAGAAAAAAAGATGTGATCCTGAGTAGGGAAAGAGAACAACCATAGAATGAGTCATCAGGGCTCTCTGAGAATGTGACATTTGTTTCAAGACCTGAATGATAAAAAGGAATTAGCCATGCCAGCCTTGGAGGAAGAGACTTCTAGTTAGAAGGCAGCTAGTAAAAAGGTCCCAAAAAGGCAAGATCAAAAATAACACCAGTATTTCTGTACCAAATTGTTAAAAGTAAAGAGTGGTACGTATAAAAATATGTTGGTGAAGGGTCAGAGAGGGTATATATTTCCTATTTAGTGGAAGGTGTGGTGAGGAAGGAGTGCATTGAGAGCTTAGCGTAATGAGCCCTGATGCCCGAAACTCTACTGTGACTCCATGTCCTTGTACTGCCTGGAGTCAGTCTCGGTCAGTCACTATTGATGGTTGTGGGAAATGGAAGGTGCTTTGTATCTTGGGACTGGGCTGACTTGCCAGAGGATTCTTTTGGGGCTCAGAAGTAGATCTAGTTGAACGATCTTCACCATGAGCAGAAATGGTGTCTGATCCTATCACTGTATGTTGTACATTGCACATTGGGTTATTTCGGAAACTGTTCAATTACGACGGCTCTTGAAAAGAAAAGTATAACACAAAAATGCAACCCCCCCCACCTGTGAAAAGTCTTAGATATTAAAATTTTTGGACTTATTAGTAACTGTTTTAATTACCTCCTATTGAGAATCTGATTTTTTTCAGAGCATCATTACTCTTCATAATTAGTTCTATAATTTCCCTACAGAGTATGAACCGTTTCATCTGAAGTGCTAACACTAAGCACTAGTAGTTGATCACTGTCTGTCTGTAATTTGCACTGCTTTTTATCCAAGAAAATATTAGTTCTTATTAGCCAGATAGAGATCTATTATGAATGTCAATGTAACTTAATTAAAGCATAGTATTAATCATAATACTATCTTCCAGTCTCGAATACATTTCAAATGATGTTTACTTGCATAGAGCTTCACTGATGAAATGCAAAAGTAAATCAGATAAAGATATTTTTGATGAGTAGGAAGATTTAACCAAAGCCTTTCTTAATGAAAAATGATATAATAGGAAGTATAGAAAAAAATTGTATCTGATAAATCATATTCAAAGAGGACCAGAATAAAAATAAGAAATTAGTTTTACTGACTTTATACCTCAACATTAATGTTTATTAACTCCTGAGTATTCACAGCATTGTGCAATAAATGTTAGTCAACAAGACATAGTTCATACCTTCTACTATTTTCTTAAGTTTTATTTATTATTATTTAAAAAACACAAGGCAATTTTTGACATTAGGAAAAGTTGAGCTACAATCACAAAAAAAAAAAACAGTTGTGGCTAATTGCCTACTGTATGTAATTTTTTTTTTTTTATGTAATAGCATGGAAAACAGAAGTGTTTTCTGTATTAAAGGAGTGACTGCTTCTTTGGGGAAAATTGCCCGTTTCTTTGAGAAAATATTTTGAAGAATTTCTCGTTAGCCATAGGCTTGGTGCTTGGGTTGGTGGAAGGGGTTATTGAGGCAATGAAGTACCAACCCACTCTCCATAATAAAACAAAAGGCTGCCTTCCTCTGAGGTAGAAATTGATACAATAATCTATTTGGAACTCCCTGATTGGACATATAGGTGTCTCAGAAATAGCAGAATTGTCATCCTGGAACTAAAGGGGGCTTAGATCTGTATGGGGGCCCTGGTGGTGCAGTGGTTAAGCATTTAGCTGCTAACCAAAAAGTATGCAGTTTGAATCCACCAGCCACTCCTTGGAAACCCTAAGGGGCAGCTCTATTCTGTCCTGTAGAGTCACTATGAGTCAACAGCAACAAATTTGGTTTGCTTTGATTTAGATTTGTATGAGAATGGCCCTGGCCACAAGAGAAAAGGTAGCAAGAAAACACAAAGAGAAAGAATGACGCCCTGGTGATTCTTAGAGCACTTGGGAAGACCACAATACTTCCTGCAGTCTCCTGAGAAGAGGGCCTGAATTATGGTATTAAAAGAAAGAGCGACCCCAGAATGCTGAAGAAATGTGTGGATGCTAAGGTTACACTTCAGCCTATGGCAGTTGGGATTCATTTGGAGGCAGATAGCAAAAATCTTTGCCCAGGCTAGATTAAACAATAATTGAGAGTTTTTGGCTGAAAACATTAAATATCCAGAGATTTTTGTGGGGTTGAGACAGGAGAAGGTGGATTATCCAATAGGCAAGTTAAGCACAGTGCTTTCCTTGCTTATCAAATCATCAGTAGTGAACAATTTCACATTTTTTTCAACTTCCTATTGATTTTATTTATTATAAACATTAATATTTTGGCATTAAGCTTAATAAATGTAACAGCTGAATAATCTTCTACTATGATGATAAAATTTGTTTCAGCATTTTCCTAATGCTGTTTATAAAGTTTTTTTTAGGTAAACATCACTAAAATAAGAATCTTCTAGGATATTACTTTTTTTAAAATAATTTTTATTGTGCTTTAAGTGAAAGTTTACAAATCAAGTCAGTCTGTCACATATAAACTTATATACACCTTACTACATACCCCCATTTACTCTCCCCCTAATGAGTCAGCCCGCTCCCTCCTTCCAGTCTCTCCTTTCGTGACCGTTTTGCCAGTTTCTAACCCCCTCTACCCTCCCACCTCCCCTCCAGACAGGAGATGGCAACACAGTCTAAAGTGTCCACCTGATACAAGTAGCTCACTCCTCATCAGCATCTCTCTCCAACCCACTGTCCAGTCCATTTGATGTCTGATGAGTTGTCTTCGGGAATGGTTCCTATCCTGGGCCAACAGAAGGTTTGGGGACCATGACCACCGGGATTCTTCTAGTCTCAGTCAGACCATTAAATCTGGTCTTTTTATGAGAATTTGGGATCTGCATCCCACTGTTCTCCTGCTCCCTCAGGAGTTCTCTGTTGTGCTCCCAGTCAGGGCAGTCATCGGTTGTGGCCGGGCACCATCTAGTTCTTCTGGTCTCAGGATGATGTAAGTCTCTAGTTCATGTGGCCCTTTCTGTCTCTTGGGCTCATTGTTATCGTGTGACCTTGGTGTTCTTCATTCTCCTTTGGTCCAGGTGGGTTGAGACCAATTGATGCATCTTAGATGGCCACTTGTTAGCATTTAAGACCCCAGACGCCACGCTTCAAAGTGGGATGCACAATGTTTTCTTAATAGAATTTATTTTGTCAATTGACTTAGATGCTCCCTGAAGCCATAGTCCCCAAACCCCTGCCCTTGCTCCGCTGACCTTCGAAGCATTCAGTTTATCCAGGAAACTTCTTTGCTTTTGGTCCAGTCCAGTTGAGCTGACCTTCCCTGTATTGAGTATTGTCCTTCCCTTGCCCTAAAGTAGTTCTTATCTACTATCCAATCAGTAAATAACCCTCTCCACAAAAGAATGTGTCCACAAAAGAACACATTCTTTTGTAACCACAAAAGAATGTGTTCTTCTCAGTTTATACTATTTCGCAAGATCTTATAATAGTGGTCTTATACAATATTTGTCCTTTTGCATCTGACTAATTTCACTTAGCATAGTGCCTTCCAGGTTCCTCCATGTTATGAAATGTTTCACAGATTCATCACTGTTCTTTATCAATTGCGTAGTGTTCCATTGTGTGAATATACTCTAATTTATTTATCCATTCATCCGTTGATGGACACCTTGGTTGCTTCCAGATTTTTGCTATTGTAAACAGTGCTGCAAGAAACATGGGTCTGCATATATCTGTTCGTGTAAAGGCTCTTATTTCTCTAGGATATATTCCGAGGAGTGGGATTTCTGGCTTGTATGGTAGTTCTATTTCTAACTTTTTAAGGAAATGCCAGATAGATTTCCAAAGTGGTTGTACCATTTTACATTCCCACCAGCAGTGTATAAGAGTTCCAATCTCTCTGCAGCCTCTCCAACATTTATTATTTTGTGTTTTTTGGATTAATGCCAGCCTTGTTGGAGTGAGATGGAATCTCATCGCAGTTTTAATTTGCATTTCTCTAATGGCTAATGATTGAGAGCATTTTCTCATGTATCTGTTAGCTCCCTGAATATCTTCTTTAGTGAAGTGCTTGTTCATACCCTTTGCCCAATTTTTAATTCGGTTGTTTGTCTTTTCGTGGTTGAGTTTTAACAGAATCATATAGATTTTAGAGATCAGATGCTGGTCAGAGATGTCATAGCTGAAAATTTTTTCCCAATCTGTAGGTGGTCTTTTTATTCTTTTGGTGAAGTCTTTAGATGAGCATAGGTGTTTGATTTTTAGGAGCTCCCAGTTATCGGGTTTCTCTTCATCATTTTTAGTAATGTTTTGTATTCTGTTTATGCCTTGTATTAGGGCTCCTAAGGGTGTCCCTACTTTTTCTTCCATGATCTTTATCATTTTAGTCTTTATGTTTAGGTCTTTGATCCACTTGGAATTAGTTTTTGTGCATGGTGTGAGGTATGGGTCCTGTTTCATTTTTTTGCAAATAGATACCTACTTATGCCAGCACCATTTGTTAAAAAGACTATCTTTTCCCCAATGAACTGACACAGGGCCTTTGTCAAATATCAGCTGCTCATATGTGGATGGATTTATATCTGGGTTCTCAATTCTGCTCCATTGGTCTATGTGCCTGTTATTGTACCAGTAGCAGGCTATTTTGACTTCTGTGGCTGTATAATATGTTCTAAAATCAGGTAGAGTGAGGCCTCCCACTTTCTTCTTCTTTTTCAGTAATGTTTCACTTATAAAAAAAAAAAAAAATTTTTTTTTCTTTTTTTTACTTATCCAGGGCTTCTTTCCTTTCCATATGAAGTTGGTGATTTGTTTCTCCATCACATTAAAAAATGTCTTTGGAATTTGGATCAGAAGTGCATTGTATATATAGATGGCATTTTTACTATGTTAAGTCTTCCTATCCATGAGCAAGGTATGTTTTTCCACTTATGTAGGTCCCTTTTAGTTTCTTGCACTAGTACTTTGTAGTTTTCTTTGTATAGGTCTTTTACATCTTTGGTAAGATTTATTCCTAAGTATTTTATTTCTTGGAGGCTACTGCGAATGGTATTGAATTAGTGATTTCCTCTTCGATGTTCTTTTTGTTGATGTAGAGGAATCCAAGTGATTTTTGTATGTTTATCTTGTAACCTGAAATACTGCTGAACTCTTCTATTTGTTTCAGTAGTTTTCTGGAGGATTCCTTAGGGTTTTCTGTGTATAAGATCATGTCATCTGCAAATAGAGATAATTTTACTTCCTCCTTGCCAATCTGGATACCCTTTATTTCTTTGTCTAGCCTAATTGCCCTCGCTAGGACCTCTAGCAAAATGTTGAATAAGAGCAGTGATAAAGGGCATCCTTGTCTGGTTCCCGTTCTCAAGGGAAATGCTTTCAGGCTCCCTCCATTTAGAGTGATGTTGGCTGTTGGCTTTGTATAGATGCCTTTTATTATGTTGAGGAATTTTCCTTCAATTCCTATTTTGGTGAGAGTTTTTATCATGAATGGGTGTTGGACTTTGTCAAATGTCCTTTCTGCATCAATTGATAATATCATGTGGTTTTTGTCTTTTGTTTCATTTATATGGTGGATTACATTAATGGTTTTTCTAATATTGAACCAACCTTACATACCTGATATAAATCCCACTTGGTCGTGGACAATTTCACATTTTTTCACCACATCAAAGACTCTGTTTCTGGATATAGCTGGCATCTGTCTCTCTTCCAACCCCATAGCACCTTCCAACAGAGTCAAAGCCCCTTTTCAAATTTACAATCCCTGACGGGGTGGATGACCCAGTAAGCAAGGTAAGCACAGGCTTACTTGTGCTTACTACTCATCTGTAGTGAACAGTTTCAATACAGATGATCTGGTAAGCGTTGTGCTTCCCTCGCTTATTGGATAATCCGTCCCTGGGTTGAGGTGAGGTTCAGTCAAGGTACAGACTCTGTGAAGCCCTTCGAGCCTGCCTTCCCTCATCTATCAGCTTTGCCATCAGGTTGGCTTCACAAGTTAGCTTCCAGCATCAACTAGGTCGCCTATTCCTCATTCACATCCTGAGTTAAGAGACATGCTCCCCACAACCAATGAACAAGGAAAATGCCATGTGCTGATTACCTAGGCTTGAGTTACCTGAAGTAATGAAAGTGTCAAGGTGACAGTATTACCTGATTGGCTTAGATATATATATCAGGGTTTACCTCTGGGCCTGGAAATAGAGTCGAGCTTACCAAAACAGAATGGCAAGAAGGATCAAGGAAGAATGTTGGTAAGATACTTCAATGTCCTTTTCAAAATTTAAATACCTCTCAGAATTTAGACATCAGAAAAATTTTAGGATTAAGTTTAAGGTCAACTAAAATTTCAGTCGTATTTTTGATGAATATATATATAGCCTTGGTGATAGAAACAACAATAGAGATCTCGTGATAGAATTTTACAAAACCAACGACTTACTCATTGCAAATAACTTTTTTCAACAACATAAACAGAGACTATACATGTGAACCTTACTAGATGAAAAACACAGTAATCAAATTGACTACATTTATGGAAAAAGAACGGAAAAGCTCAATAACATCAGTCAGAACAAGGCAGGGGCCGACTTCGGAAGAGACCATCAATTGCTCATGTTCATGTTCAAGTTGAAGCTGAAGAAAATTAGAACAAGTCCACAAAAGCCAAAGTACAATCTGAATTTGGAGACCCTTTCAAGAATAGACTTGGTATTTTAAACACTAATAACTAAAGAACAGACAACTTGTGGAATGACGTCAAAGACATCATACTTGAAGAAAGCAAAAAGGACATTAAAAAGACAGGAAAGAAAGAAAAGACCAAAATGGATGTCAGAAGAGACTCTGAAACTTGCTCTGGAATGTGGAGTAGCTAAAAAGAAAGGAAGAAATGAAGTAAAAGAGCTGAACTGAAGATTTCAAAATGCAGCTCAAGAAGACAAAGTAAAGTATTAAAATGAAATGTGCAAAGACCTGGAGTTAGAAAACCAAAAGGGAAGAACACTCAGCATTTCTCAAGCCGAAAGAACTGAGGAAAAAAGTTCAAGCCTTGATTTGCACTATTAAAGGATTCTATGGGCAAAATACTAAACAATGCAGGAAGCATCAAAAGAAGATGAAAGGAATACAAAGAGTCACTCTGCCAAAAGAATTGGTTGACATTCAACCATTTCAAGAGGTAACATATGATTGAGAACCAATGGTACTGGAGAAAGAAGTCCAAGCTGCATTGAAGGCATCTAAGACTAGGATCCAGGAATTGACAGAATATTAATTGAGATGTTTTAACAAATGGATGCAGCATAGGAGATGCTTACTTGTCTATGCCAAGAAATTTGAAATACAGGTACCTGGCTAACTGGCTGGAAGAGACCCATATTTGTGCCCATTCCAAAGAAAGATGATCCAACAAAATGTGGAAATTATTGAACAATATCATTAATATCATATGCAAGTAAAATTTTGATGAAGATAATTCAAAAACCGTTGCAGCAGGACATCAATGGGGAAATGCCAGGAATTCAAGGAAATTCAAGCCAATTCACAAGAGGATGTGGAACAAGGAATATCATTGCTGATGTCAGGTGGATCTTAGCTGAAAGCAGAGAATACCAGAAAGGTGTTTACCTGTGTTTTAATGACTATGCAAAAGCATTCAATTGTGTGGATCATAATAAATCATGGATAACATTGTAAAGAATGGGAATTCCAGAGCACTTAATTGTGCTCAGGAGGATCCTATTCATAGGCCAAGAGGTAGATGTTCAAACAGAACAAGAGGATACCGAGTGGTTAAAAATCAGTCAATGTGTGCATCAGGGTTGTATTCTTTCACCATACTTATTCAATCTGTATGCTGAGCAAATAATCCAGGAAGTTGGGCTATATGAAGAAGAATGCAGCATCAGGATTGGAGGAAGACTCACTAATAACCTGTGATACGCAGATGACACAACTTGGCTTGTTGAAAGCCAAGAGGACTTAGAGCACTTACTTATGAAGATCAAACAGTACAGTTTTCACCTCAACATTAAAAAAAATCCTCACATCTGGACCTATAAGCAACATCATGATAAATGGAGAAAATGTTAAATTTGTCAAGGATTTTCATTTTACTTGGATCCACAATCAACAGCCATGGAAACAACAGTCAAGCAATCAAATGACATATATTGTCTTGAGCAAATCTGCTACAAAAGGCCTCTTCAAAGTGTTGAAAAGCAAAGATGTCACCTTGAGGTCTAAGGTGTGCCTGACCCAAGCCATGATATTTTCATTTGTCCTATATGCATGTGAAATCTTGACAATGAATAAAGAAGACTGAAGAAGAATTGATGTCTTTGAATTATGGTGTTGGCCAAAAATATTGAATGTTCCATGGGCTGCCTGAAGAATGAACAAGTCTGTCTTGGAAGAAGTACAGCCAGAGTGCTCCTTGGAAGACAGGGTGGCAAGACTTCATCTCACATACTTTGGACATGTTATGTCCCTGGAGAAAGACATCATGCTCGGTAAGGTAGAGGGTCAGTAAGAAGAAGAAGGCCCTCAAAGAGATGGATAGACAGAGTGGCTGCGATGATGGGTTCAAACATAGCAACGATTATGAGGCTAGCATAGGACCAGACAGTGTTTTGCTCTGTTGTACATAGGGTCGCTATGAATCAGAACCAACTCGATGGCATCTAATAAAGAACAACAAAATTTCAGGTGACTGCTCGATAAAATACAACTTTAATTCTCTTTCAATAGGTGCGACATAGAAAAATTATTTTAAATTTAGCAATGCCATTTTCTCAGAGTTAGACAATACCTATTTAATTTAAAATATTAAAAAATAAAAACCTACCACCCTCCTATTTAGGGCTGAGCATTAATGAATTGATAGCAGTGGGAAAGCTTTTACAAAGCAACCATCAACTCAAAAATTCTCATGAAATCAGAAGCTGGATTAGAAGAACTTGAAGGTCTTCAGAAAGTACTGGGGAGTGCCCTCTCCAAACCCTAAGTCAGAAGCTAAGGCAAGCACACTGCCCAAATATAATGCCAGCTGTGCAGCCTGAAAAGGGAGCCTGACTGTGAAGCTCTAAAGGATTTTCCAAGACTCCCTCTGGGCATCCTTGTACCAGTATGGGGGCTCTGCCAATAAATACCAAAAGTCTGAATAGCAAGAATTGCTGCCAGCAGTGCACAGTTTGGAGTGATGCTTTAAGCAGCAAGCAATGTTTTCCAGATGTATAGACTATGCTGAGAGATCTGGTTGGGGAGTACAGGGTAGCTATTTATCCTTGCTGACTAAAGAGGGTATTCCGCTGATGGATGTTCTAGAAATGAACTAGAAAATTCATTGTTTTAACACAATGAGGAAAGAATTGAAGAGTAATAAAGGTGGAAGTTTTAGGAATCAGGTGACCCTGGGGCTGAAGTTCAGGTTCCTTCACTTCCTTCCTGAATAATTTGACCATTTGCTTATTTCTACTTTGCCTGTACACAGGAGATTTGGAAGCAAACACATGAATATTTGTACGACATTTTCAAAAATCTTGAATGACTTTGAAGGTATGGGAGTCATCCTTTTTATGATTTCCTTTTGACTTACATTGAAATATGTCTGGCAAATGCTTGCCTTCTAAAAGCTTTCATGAACTACACCTGGTAGAACTTGTTGTATTTAGCAAGGTCTTCAAAGATTAAAAACATGAACATTTGCATTTTAAAGAATGTTAACCCCCTTGATTATGCCACCAGCCAGGAAAATAGAACAAAGTTGGGTGGCAAATGCATTATTTATATGATTTTGTTTTTAATTGATTGACTTGAATAATTTTCATCGCACTGGTTGAGATTGACAGATAATGTATACTGTTCCATAGCTGAGGCTACAGACTGTATTAGCCCTTTCTAAAGGAGGGCAGTATTTCATAGCAGATTGCCTGTGCACTGGAAACTCAGTTCAGCAGCTGCAAAGGTTCTCTACTTCCAAAATATCTGTCTTGCAGGTGCTGAAATCCCTACCCATTTACCTTACAGCTTAGAAGGATTCATTTCCAGGAGCAGCCTCCTAAAATGTAAACATTACCAGGAAAAGTCATATATTTAGCCAACTCACATCTGGTTTATATAGAATGTCTCATTGAGTTTAATTCTTTGTCTTGTATGTTTCATTTGGGTGTGGTTTCTGAGATTTTTTTCCCCATACTGAGTTCTTTATATTTGGATTCTTTCTTATTCCTGTAGGCTTGGATATAAAATTATAAAACACACACACATAAACCTGTGTATTTATGCAATCAATCCCCTGAACCATGCCACAAAACACCATTATGTATTGATGTTGCTGTGAATATAATTTTAACCTCACTGATAGCAGTCATACATTTTAGTCCTCCTGAGCTCAGTGTTGTATTCTATTCTTACGATTCCATTTTGCCATTTTCTAACAAAAAAATAAAATAAAAAATGTTACCCTTGTTGCTAGGTAACCACAGCAATACTGTATTATATGTATCCGTCTACTTTCTGCATTCTTCTGGCTTCCTTCCTGTAGTATAATTTTAATTTGTTTTTCTTCTGAAGACTCTCTCCCCATTCATGGCTGCCATTGTCAATGGATAACTGTCAACGTGTTATTGTCACTATTGAATTCAGTGATGAGAAGCCAAGATTTGCTCATCCTTCTACAGAATAGAAAATTGACATGTTCTTATGAGGCATCTCTGTGCTTTCAGCGAAATAGTTCCTTTCTTAGAGGTTACATTCTCAGAGAAGACTTTAAGCATTTGGCAACCCTCCCCCTCTAAGGTCTCATCTTTCAAACCCCTACCATAATCCCTTTCTTTCGAAAAGTGGGCTGGTAGCTGGAGTATGGATATGTGTCATGCATGATGCTACCATTCTGATAGAAAGTAATTTTATAGATGCTTTGCCATGAACGGGGGAAACCCTGATGGCATAGTGGTTAAGTGCTACAGCTGCTAACCAAAGGGTCAGCAGTTCCAATCTGCCAGGCACTCCTTGGAAACTCTGTGGGGCAGTTCTGCTCTGTCCTACAGGGTCGCTATGAGTCAGAATCGACTCAACGGCACTGGGTTTGGTTTTGGGTTTTGCCACGAACAATGCTCAGCATGTGAACTGATATCCACCTACAACAATAATGGCAACTACATTTAGTTGTGGGCCTATTATGTGTCATGCACTGCTCAGTGGTTTGCATACATTATCCCATTGAGGTGCAATGAATTACTTAATATGGCCCTTCTAGTTATAAGCATGCAATGATTGAGTGGGACTATGCAAATAAGGTATATAGAACCTGTGATAGTTGAGGTTATGTGTCAACTTAGCTGGGCTGTGGTTCTCAGTACTGTGCGATTGTCCTCTATTTTATGTGTTGTAGATGCTGACTGCTACGTCTTGATGAGACAGGATTGGTATAAGATACATCTTGAGTCACAGCCTTGCAGGAGGATATGACACAAGCCCCACTCTTACTAAAATTGTACCCTTCCCTGGGCTGTGGCCTGCATCTAAGATATATGTGTGTGTCCTGACAAGGCTCTCACCCTCTGCATCTGGACCCCGTTTCCATTTCATTATCAGTTGGCCTCCCCAGAGACCTGCTGTCTGACCTACCAATTCTGGGATTCCCAGGCACAGCCCCTTGGGCTGGCTGCCTGTCTTACGATCTGATTCGCCAGCTTCCTCAGCCTTGTGAGCCAGCAGCCTGTGATCTGACTGCTGGTTTGGGTTCGTAAGCTCCTGCAGTCACGTGGGTCAGGAGGAGCCCCTATCTGACCCACGAATTTGGGACTTGCCAGCCTCCACAACCTTGTGAGCCATTTCCTTTATACTGTTAGTGAGTTCTATGACATGTTGCAGTGAATTAGGAAACCCACAGAAGGGAGGGAGAGTACTGAGGGGAGAGAGAGTAGTTGATGTTAGAGATGATGGAGTGGTATAGCAGCTCAGAAAAGTTGGACATTTGGAACATCTTTAAACCCCACCCCAACACCCATAGGAACCAGCTTTGTGCTGATCCTCATAAAAGAAATTATTCATTTACCCATTTAATCTTCATAAACTCTTATGCAGTCAGTACTTTTACTTCCATTTACAGATGAGGAACCTGAGACTCACAGAACGCAGATAATATGGTCAGTGGGTAACAGAACCAAGATTTCTTTAAGATGCAATTGATTGTAAGTAACATCAATTTAATAACAGATTACATTACATGCAAATGTCAAATGTAAGATGAATCCTAAATTCAGAAATATTAAGCCATGAAAATAACATACACCTTAAAACCAAGAAAATACTATATGTATGCAATTCACCGTCACTCTCTTTTTTTTTATGCAATTCACCGTCACTCTCTTGCTTATAAATCTAATTATTGTTCCAAGTAAACAATGTAACTGAACAATGTCTTCTAATTTCATTGTTTCTCTCCTCCACACCCCAACTGCCATCTCCTCACTACGACTTAATGGGACTCTTTCCAGGACACGTATGCCTAATGAGTATTTTCTGAGTTACAAAGAGGTGTCTTTGAAATTAGAAAACCTATAGTCAAAACTCACATCTGCCAGTTGCCAGAACAAGTTGCTAAACCTTTTTGCACTTCTATTTGTTTTCTATAAAATAAAAATAATTATATCTCCCTCACAAGATTCTTATTCTTAAGAAATTACTTATGAGAAGGTACTTTTATAAAAAATTACATAAATATTGATCATAATTGAGCTTTTATCTTCTTTGCACCAAATACTACCAAAATTTGCAGTTTCTTACCCTTTGAGTTTTCCCTTGGATCTGATATTTTGCTTGTTTCCCTTGTTTAATGATACAGAAACTTGTCCTCTGAATTTGAACTCAGCACCCATTCAAAACAAGATTCCAGTATCTGTGCTGGGTAACCAAGACCTTAGCATCACCACCTGTGGAGCAAACAAGCCTACTCCTTGTCGAACACTTCAGCAACACTGTGGTAAACAGACTTACACAAGGGTGAAGTCTAGGAGTCTAGTTGCAAAAAATATTGCTGTGCCCCAAACCAGAGATGGTACAGGCCTGAACTATGGCAGTGGCAGCACAAATGAAAAAGCCAATAAATACAGTAGACATTTAATGGGATTTGGTGACAGATGTATGTAGAAAGCAAAGTGAAGGTAAGATTCAAGGATGACTCCTAGACCGCCAGAGTGAAAAAATGGCAGATATTGGTGTCATAAATAGGGAGCACAAAGGTAAGAGCAAGATGGCATTGATGTGTTCAATATTAGGTGTGTTGAGTTTGAGGTTGTGGAGTTCCCAGGGTTGCCAATGTGGGTTTGGGGCTCCAGCATCAAGAGAATGATCTGCTGTTTCATCCTTTCTAACTTCAATTCTCTGGTTATATTTTCTTTAGCCCTGAATACATTTATGTTGGAGACACAGATTCCTGAGTCCCCCATTAGGCTATGTCTTCTTTTATTGCAAAGTCTGTGTTTTGTTCATCTTTGTATTTCTTCATGGTACCTAGCATAGTATCTTGCACATATTGAGGTAGGTGTTCAATAAGTATTTTTTCAATCAAATTTGTGAAGAACACATTTTTCCAAATGGTTAATTACAAGGCACTAGTATTGTGAGTTTCCACTTGGAAACTCTATGGGGCAGTTCTACTCTGTCCTACAGGGTCGCCATGAGTCGGAATCAACTTGATGGCACTGGGTTGCTGCGTAGTATTTTGAGAACTTATCAAGTGGTTTGAGGAGACCTCATTTTCAGCTGTCCTCTAAGAAACACCATCTCAGAGTTCTGCTTTCACCCGTTCCTTGAGACTTTGACTTAAGAAGCTAAGATACCACTCTTCCTCCAGAGTATAAGGTTCTCAAGAGTGAGATTTGTGCCATTTTCTTCCTTTGTTAAAACGAAAGAAGAGGATTGAGCACAGAGTTAATTTTACTCAGCCTGAAGACTTTATAATCTTTAGTAAATTATCTTTTTTTTTTTAATTTTAATGGCATAAATAGAATACATCTTGTCTGGTTTCTAGAGATGATTTAAAACTTTATTTCATCACATATGGCATAATGTGCATTCATTTTTGTATGCACTTGAGAAAGTAGCCAGTTTAGATGCATAAACTAAGCCACAAAATGTGGTAAAGGACACCTACTAGCTGTGAAATGAATAGATTAAGCTTAACTGTGGCACTATGGCTTTGCAAAGCACGAAGAACTCTTTGTAAATGCCTAGATGTTAGCCAACTGGAAGAAGGGAAGAGAGAGGAGATAAGCCTCCAATTCAATTAGGTGATTCATCATTTCATTTCTTCTGTCTTTTCTTTGTTTCCTATTACATCTCATCTCAAATTGTTTTATAAAATAAACTAAATTTAACTGAGAGAGGGAGAGGTATCCTGATAGGTAGGTTGTGGGAAAAGCTCTACCTGGAATCCACAGAAAAACTAAAGATAAAATGAAAAAGGCATATTTGTTTAAACTTTGGATTTAGATTGTTTTTGCATTCAAGATTTTAAATCTTAGATTTAGTAAAACTAATTGGTTACACATCTCTGGATAATAGAAAAGTACATTCTCTTTGTTTTGATTTAGAGGCTTCCCATTACTTGTTATTTGATAATTACCCTCTTGTATCTTTCTGATTCAACTATCACAAAGTTCACAATTCCAAATACTTTCTCCTCTGTCCTTTAGGGTCACTGTGAGTTGGAATTGACTCAACGGCAACGGGGGCTATATGTATACATATATATGCGTATATATATATATATACACACACACATACTTCTGTCATAGATTTCTCTCATTATTTATGTGTGTGTGTTTGTGTGTGTGTGTGTGTAAAGTTCTCTGGGTGGTACAAATGGTTTGTGCTCTACTACCAACCTAAAGATTGGAGGTTCAAACCTATCCAGTGGCATCATGGAAGAAAGGCCTGGTGATCTGCTTCCATAAAGCTTACAGCCATGAAAACCCTATGAAACAGTTCTACTCTGACACTTGGGGTTGCTGTGAGTCAGAATCGACTCAAGGACAATGGGTTTGGGGGTTTTTGTTTTTATGTGTATATGTATGTGTGTGTGTGTATATATGTATATGTATATATATACATACACACACACCAAAAACCTAACCCATTACCATAGAGTCGATTGACTCATGGCAACTCCATGTGTGTCAGAGTAGAACTGTAGGGTTTTCAATGACTGATTTTTTAGAAGTAGGTCACTAGGCTTTTCTTCTGAGGCACCTGTGGGTGGGTCTGAACTGCCTACTTTTCAGTTAGTACATAGATCAAGAGGCAGTCATATAAATAGAACAAGAGGATACCGCACGGTTTAAAGTCAGGAAAGTTGTGTGTCAGGGTTATATCCTTTCACTATACCTGTTCAATCTGTATGCTGAGCAAATAATCCAAAAAGCTGGACTATATGAAGAAGAACGAGGCATCGGAATTGGAGGAAGACTCATTAACAATCTGTGATATGCAGACGACACAATCCTTTTTTTTGGTAGTTTTCCTTTTTTTATTGTGCTTTAAGTGAAAGTTTACTGTTCAAGTCAGTTTCTCAAACAAAAACTTATACACACATTGTTATGTGGTCCTAGTTGCTCTCCCTACAATGTGACAGCACACTCCTTCTCTCCATCCTCTATCTTCCGTGTCCATTCAACCAGCTCCTGTCCCCCTCTGCCTTCCCATCTCATCTCCAGACAGGAGCTGCCTACATGGTCTCATGTATCTGCTTGAGCTAAGAAGCACACTCCTCACCCGTATCATTTTATGTCTTATATGAGTTCAGTCTAATCTTTGTCTGAAGAGTTGGCTTCAAGAATGGTTTTAGTTTTGAGCTAAGAGAGAGTGCAGGGGCCATGGCCTCTGGGGTCCCTCCAGTCTCAGTCAGACTATTAAGCCTAGTTTTTTTTTTTAGAATTTGAGAACTGCCTCCCACTTTTTTCCTGCTCCATCAGGGATTCTCTGTTGTGTTTCCTGTCAGGGCGGTCATTGGTGGTAGACAGGCACCATCTAGTTCTTCTGGTCTCAGGATGATGGCGTCTCTGGTTTATATGGCCCTTTCTGTCTCTTGGGCTCATATTTTCCTTGTGTCTTTGGCGTTCTTCATTTTCTTTTGCTCCAGGTGAGTTGAGACCAATTGATGCATCTTAGACAGCCGCTTGCTAACTTTTTAAGACCCCAGACACCACTCACCAAAGTGGGATGCAGAATGTTTTCTTAATACACTTTGTAATGGCAATAGACCTAGATGTCCCGTGAAACCATGGTCCCCAGACTCCTGCCCCTGCTACTCTGTCCCTCAAAATGTTTGGTTGTATTCAGGGAACTTCTTAGCTTTTGGGTTATTCCAGTTGTGCTAACTTACTCTGTTCCGTGTGTGTCCTTCCCTTCGCCTAAAATAATTCTTGTCTACTATTTTTATCTAGTTAGTGAATACCACTTTCCCTCCCTCCCTGCCTCCCCACCCTCATAACCATCAAAGAATGGTTTCTTTTGTGTTTAAACCTTTTCTTGAGTTCTTATAATAGTGGTCTCATACAATATTTGTCCTTTTCCAACTGACTAATTTCACTTAACAGAATGCTTTCCAGATTCCTCTATGTTATGTTTCTCAGGTTCATCATTGTTCTTTATCGTTGCATAGTATCCATTGTGTGAATATACCATAATTTGTTTATCCATTCATCTGCTGATAAGCACCTTAGCTGTTTTCATCTTTTTGCTATTGTAAACAGTGCTGCAGTGAATGTGGGTGTGCCTTTATCTTAGTGTGAAGGCTCTTATTTCTGTAGGATATATTCCAAGAAGTGGGATTGCTGGACCATATGGTAGTTCTATTTCTAGCTTTTTAAGGAAGCGCCAAATTGATTTCCAAAGTGGTTATACCATTTTATATTCCCACCGGCAGTGTATAAGTGTTCCAGTCTCTCCACGACCTCTCCAACATTCATTATTTTGTGTTTTTTGGATTAATGCCAGCCTTGTTGGGGTGAGATGATATCTCATTGTAGTTTTGATTTGCATTTCTGTAATGGCTAATGACAGATGACACAATCTTGCTTGCTGACAATTAAGAAGACTTGAAGCACTTACTGATGAAGATCAAACAACATAGCCTTCAGTATGAATTGTGCCGCAACATAAAGAAAACAAAAATTCCCACAACTGGATCAGTAGTCATCATCATGATAAATGGAGAAAAGATTGAAGTTGTCAAGGGTTTCATTTTACTTGGAACCGCAATCAACACTCATGGAAGCAGTGCTCAAGAAATCAAACAACATATTGCGTTGAGCAAATCTGCTGCAAAAGACCTCTTTAAAGTGTTAAAAAGCAAAGAAGTCACTTTGAGAACTAAAGTGTACCTGAACAAACCCATGGTGTTTTCAGTTGCATCATATGCATGTGAAAGCTGAACAATGAATAAGGAAGACTGAAGAAAAATTGATGCCTTTGAATGATGGCGTTAGTGAAGAATATTGAATATACTGCAGTCTGCCAGAACGAACAAATCTGTCTTGGAAGAAGTACAGCTAGAACGCTCCTTAAAAGCAAGGATGGTGAGACTTCATCTAACATACTTTGGAAATGTTAACAGGAGAGATCAGTCCATAGAGAAGGACATCATGCTTGGAAAGTAAAGGGTAGGCAAAAAAGAGGAAGCCCCTCAACAAGATGGATTGACACAGTGGCCACAACAATGGGCTCAAGCATAACAGCAATTATGAGGATGGTGCAGGACTGGGCTGTGTGTCTTTCCGTTGTACATTGCTGTACATAGGGTCGCTATGAGTCAGAACTGACTCGACAGCACCTAATAACAACAACAGCCAAGAACTTAGTTATTTGTGCCACCCAGGTACTCTGTGTGTGTGCGTGTATGTGTGTGTGTGTGTGTACATACATACATATATATATATACATACATATACCAAACAAAATCTGTGGCTGTCAAGTCAATTCCAACTCACAGCGACCCTATAGGACAGAGTAGAACTGCCCCATAGGGTTTCCAAGGAATGGCACTTGTTATGTTTGATGCCCAGGATGTATATTTTCCCCCAGTTGCTTAAAACAGGTTCAGCCAGTCAGAACTGATCAGCTTCTAGAGAAAAAAATGTGAATTTTAGATTTTTATGATAGCACAGCATTGTCCTACCGATATTTTTCCTAATGTGTTCACTGTCTCAGGTTGGAATATGGTCCTTCAAAGTTTGTTTAACAACTATGCAGAGCACATCAATTTTTATGCATAATAAATTCTGGTAGAAAAAGAATTAATATCCCTAATTCCTAATTTAATTAGAAGATGTGTTCCTATATGCTCTTTTCCTCTAGATCAATTCATCAAAGTTCTAACTAATATTATTAGTTTAGGCAAAGTCAAGCAGATCCTGCTAAGGTTGTTAGAAGCAAAAATAAAGAGCCTGGCACAATGCCTTGACTGTGGCAGATTCTTAATAAGCACTTGTATTTAGTTTGGTGACAGTGATTGAAAACCGATACCTCCAGGCAAATCTTGGTAGATGTGGAATCAATATAGTTCTTTATGTACCCCATCACTATGTGATAAGCAGATCTCTCTTATAACAAGGGCTAGTTAAAAATATAAATTTGAAGTTCAGATAAAATATGGTGCTGGAAAAATAGCTTGACCACCCTCACATCCCTACTGGAAATATGGGTCAGTCATTGAAGTGTTAAACAAAGCTACAGAGTGGGAGAGATTTCCCAGGGAAGGGAGTCTGAGAAGTGGTCTGAGAGATAGAAGGAAAACTAGACAATGATGACAGAGAACATAAGGGAAATCAGAGTTCCAAGAAGGAGAGAGGGTTCTACTTTATCAAAGTATTTTTTTAATTATTACAAACACTTATTTTGATACAGTCTGTACCATACACAACTCAGTAGAGGTTCCACTCTGCCACAGATGCATCTGTGACGTAGGAGTCCTATATTGTACAACTGGGAAATATCTCAACGATGTCTCATGTCTTATCCCAGCCAGAGTGCACACCTTCCATGTTTTTTCTATCCATTGATTGTTTCCAAATCCAGATGATCTAATGTCCTCCAACCCTGAAGAAGGCCCCAAATTGTTGATGCAGGCCTTCCAGGGTCTGCACCCCTCTTAAATCCCAGATAAGCCATGAGAGGGATGAAGCACCAGTGGACGACAAATCGACCACCCTTGAAGAGCATTTGCTTGGACTCTTTGCTCATCTTCACCATGGTGACAGGAGGGACATCACAGTGGAAACCTCCGTATTTTTCAGATAAAGCCCCGTTGTGATCAAGTCGATGCGGACACATAGTGACCCTATAGGACAGAGTAGAACTGCCCCATAGGGTTTCCAAGAAGTGGCTTGTGGGTTTGAACTGCCAACATTTTGGTTAGCAGCCTGAGCTCTTAACCACTGTGCCACCACGGGCCCCCTCTTTTTTTAGAGAGAAAATATAATTTATATTTGGTACAGTAGTGTCAAATTGAGACTGGTGGCAGGGAAGCATCAAAATAGGTAAAGGGAAAGTTAGAGTTAGGATTATGGGAAGCTGAGGAACTGCTTGTCAGTTCACCTCTGTTTTCACGAGAAATTGAAGGTATATTCATTTAATAAATATAAATAAGGTGTATTATGAAAGTTTGGGATAGCTACTGTGCTGAATGGAAGACAGAGGCAACTAAGAACAAGAAACAAAGTATTTTAGATGACATTGAGAACCCAGGTGAGGCTGAACAATACAAACTGTAATGATACCGACGTATATCACTACACAAGTTCCTCTGGTAGTCCAGGTACAAATGGCAGTAGGGAAAGACTAAATTCATCCTTATTTGTAATCCAATGGTGAATCAGCAAAATTTCAAAAGACAAAGCCAATGACAGCAAAATCATATCTGAAATCCTACTCAAAACTGTCAGAAAAGTATGGACTGTATTTTAAAGCTTGAGTTGGAAATCAGGCTGCCTGGGTTCTATCACTGGCTCCACCACTAATCTGTAGCTAGATTAAGTTTCTAGTTTTCCTGACCTTTACTCTTCTGAAGGTCAACCCATCTGTAAAATGAAGAAGTAGAAACTTTTAATCCTAAAATCACTTACAGGTCTAAAATCCCAAGTCTATGATTCTTCCTCTGTGACATTCTCTTATTTATTTAACAAATATATACTGATCACCCATACCACATGTGCCAAAAAGCAAAACCAAACCCAGTGCCATCGAGTCGATTCCGACTCATAGCGACCCTATAGGACAGAGTAGAACTGCCCCATAGAGTTTCCAAAGAGCTCCCATATGTGCCAAGCACTGTTGAAAGGACAAAGGCTAAAGTAATGAATAATTACTTGTCTACATTCTAGAGAAAGAACCAGACAATTACAAACTAAAATTATGTGAAATATATATATGGATATTCAATATAATTTCAAATATTAATAGATGAGATGAAGAGGAAAAAAATAATGTAATAGATAAGGACTGAAGGGAAGGAGCCTGAAACAAGGAGATAAATGAAGAACTCTCTTAGGAGATGGTGTTTGAGCTGTTGTATGACACAATCAAGAGCCAGTCATGCAAAGATATAGGGAAACGAATACACCAGGCTGAAGGAACAGCACAAAAGTTCTGAGGTGGGACTGAGCTTGGTATGTTTGAAGAAAAAAAAAAGGCCAGCATAGCTGGATCATAATTTAGGAGAAGTGTGACACAAGAGAAAGTTGATGAAGTCAACAAACACCAAATCATGTATGCAGGGCCTTGTGGGCCAAAGTAAGAAGTTTGAGTTTTAAGTGTGACCTTTTCAATTAAAAAAAAAAAAAAAAACTGAGATTGACAAGAATAGAAGCCAGAAGACCAATCAGGAGATTATTCAGTGTCCCATGTGAAAGATGTAATGGCTTGGAATAGAATAGTAGTAGTGAAACCTATGAAGTTAGGATATATTTTGGAAATAGTGGTAACAGGAATAGCTGAAAGAATGAGTGGTGGAAGGGAGATGGTGAGAGAAAGATATATCAAGAATTATGCCCAGGCCTTTGACCTTGACAATCAGAGATTTATAGGAGTCATTTTCCAAGATAGGAAAGCCTGAGTAAGGAACAGCTTTCCTAGAAATGGTGGTGACAGATTGTTTCAAGTGTTCTTCTTATACAATTTGAGTTTGATATACTTATTGACATCTAAGGGAGATAGCAGGTGTGCTGTTAGCACTGTCATTGTGTGCCATTGAGTCGATTCCAATTCATAGTGATCCTATATGATAAAGCAGAACTGCCCCATAGGGTTTTCTCCCACCGGTGTGTTCAAAACACCAACTTTTCAGTTCGTAGCCAAGTACTTAATATCCATTGCTGCCACCACTGCAGTGGGGAGGCTGGTCTAGAGATAAATATTTGAAGGTTTTTAACACGTAAGTTCTTCTTAAAGCCATGTAGCAAGTGAGATCATCTAGGAAAAGAGACTGGTAGATAGAGAAGACTGAATTCTAGAGCTCTCCAACATTTAGAGAATGGGCAAAGGAGGAGCAACCAGAGAAAGGAACTGAAAAGTGCTATCAGTGAAAAAAACTAAAAAAAGTTTTCTTCACCAGTGAGATAGGCAGAAAATCAGGACAGTTGGTCTCAAGAGGACAAGAAGAGAAAGGAAAGGGCTGTCAAGTGAGTCAGGGCCGCTGAGAGGATAAGAAGAGGATAAAGAAGTAATCACTGGATTTGGCAATGTGGGAAGAACTGGTGACTTAAAAAGAATCATTTTATGGAGTAAAATGTCAAAAACCCAAGGACAATGAGCTTATGGAGCTGGCAAATAAAGACAACTCTTTCAATACAATTTGCTGTGAATGAGAAGCAAAACAGTGGATTTGAAGCAGGAAGAAATATAAGTGGTCAAAAGAGAGTTTTGTTAAGCCATATGTCCTACAAACTCAACTTAAGCACACTCCAGCCAAGTTGATGTGGACTGTTATTAACGTTTTCTGTCTGGCTCCCAATACTTGGGAACAAGCATTCTTCCCAGTCTATATTGTTTCCTTGCCTTCTGCCTACAGAACCTGCAGTTTAGCTTTGGTTGTTCAGTTCATATCAGTCCTTTGCACTTGATGAATAAACCAGTTTCTTCCCACATTTAAATTCTTCAAGTATATTGGGTTAAATTCTAGAAAGGAGTTTTAGAGAATTAACCCAAACATCTTATTTTATAGATGAGAAAACTGAAGTACCAAGAAGATAAGTAGAATGCTTAAGGGACAGAACCAGCAATATCATACAGGAATCAATAGTTTTACTGTCTGGCCAGACACACGTTTTCTTTTTTTTTTTTTAATTTACCTCAATATGTCTGAATACCTTTCTAATCCTAGAGGCAGCTCCCTGCACATCTGACTGCAATAAAGCATCTTGCCTTTAACCAGTGAGCCCTGAAATTTAAACCATTTAATTCCACATCCAAAGCAGTTTCTGTGAACATCTGATACATTTTTGCTAATATACTAAGAAATCCTTTGAAATTTTGAATTGAGCAATGAGGAGTATTACATTACAAATGGTAGAAGTTGCCTTCCTTTTACAAATTAGGGTTTTTTACCACTGGATCATGAGTTCCTAGAGAGCGGGAATCTGATTAAATGTCTGGTATGTACCACAATGCTTTGCTCATTTCTTCCCTAAGAATGTGTAAAGTTAGGCATGTATTTATCATCTTCTCTGGTCCCAATATCTAATCATCTTATGAATCTAGAAATCTATGTAGGATGTTAATACTAGTGGTAACTTATGAATAAAAAATTGACAACATAGTCTTTCTTATAAACATTATAGAAATATTCAAAAGTATTTACCTAAAGGAAATAATATTACTATGTAAACCACTTTCTGTATGCTTTACAGAGATTGTATGGTTCAATGGTCTAAGCCTTGAATATGAGAACTGACTTTTACATCTATTTCTGAAGCTTCCTTTGTAGAAGTGACTTCATCTGGAAAATGAAAAGTGAGTCCCATTGAACAGTTGATGCAATAGTGAAACTTTCCAAAACCCACCTGAAATGTCATTGCAAATAGAATGTAGGAAAAAAAGAAGAAGTCAATAGGAGGTGAGAAAAAAAAAAGTTAAATTTCAGTTAGGGAAACTATACTTAAGAGGCTATTTTATGTTTTAAGGTAAGGGTTGGAAATTCGGTACAGAAATTTCAAGAGAAAAAGAAAAGTGGTACTATTTCTAATAGTGTTTTTTGGAATGTTTTGTAATATCCAAAGAGAATTGACTCGATCTTCAGAAAATTCTGTTTATCTTAAAAAGTTTACGATCATTTTGAAATTATAAAATGAAGAACAATTCAAAAGGATAAGCAAACTATTCAAATTCAAGGAATCTAGGATTTCCTGACCACATTTAGGAAAGTTACTTCACTTGTCTGTGGCACTTTGCATACCTGTAAAATGATTTTCAGTAAGGATTTCAATAAACCTAAGCCTTAATGTCAGATAAAGTGCTTTGTGGAAAACTATGGAAATCTGGAATTTTTAAATCTAACTTTCCTTTAGAAAGTAAATTAATATTCCACTTGACACTAGCCCAGTTTTATGTTGGCATAATCTAGTTATAGCTAAGCCAGAAATGAAGAGACTTGAAAGGGTCAGACTCCACAGAGCAAATACAAAATATCTACTTGGAAGCATGGAAGAAGATTTATGAAGTTTGAAAATTTTCCACCAGAATAAAACTCTTAAGGTACGTGGCAGGGTTTGACTCCAAAACGTAAAGTCACATCTCACGGCTCCTCTACCACATAGGAACAAGTGAAACCCAGCCCAAATTCAGACTGGTCGCTTTATACTCACACTTGATATGTGTAGAAACTTCTGCTTTATAACTCATATTAAAAACATAAAGCAGAATGAGTGGACACATGACATCACACATTTGTCAAAACTCATAGGACTGTACAACACTAAGAATGGACCCTCATGTAATAATGATGCATCCATATTGGTTCAACAGTTGTAACAAGGGTACCAAACCAATGCAAAATGTTAGTAAAGGAGAAGCAGTGGTCAATAGGGACAGAGACCATCTGGGAACTCCGTACTTTCTGTACAATTTATCTGTAAACCTAAAAATAAACACAAAGCAGGGCAAAGCTTTGCCACCACCGAGAAAGCATCGAGTCCACAGCAAGCACCACATGTTGTATCTAGAGGCTGTTGCAAACCTTATGTTTCCCAAGGCAGAAGAGCAGATCATCCGTGGCTAGAAGCTCAGTTCTTGGTTTGTAGTTGCAGCCATGCTTGAAAGGTTTTTGAGTTAAACAGTGGCTGAAGCAGAGTACAGAGGACAGGAAAAGCTAGTCAAGAAGGCCGACATAGGAAGGGATGGGGCTAAAAGGATTATTTCTAGCATTTTGGAATTTTCTAAATGGAAAAATTCCATACACGAATACACTCTCCATGCACACTAAATGCCTTCTTTGCTGCATGGAGAAAAATCTTTGCAGGGTGGCAGCTAAGGGCATCCAGGGTTTCATTGCTTATTTTGAAATAAGCACCAAATCCTTTTAGACTTTAATTTGTGCTTTTCACTGTGCACAATTAGAGAGTGGGTGGATGAAATTTTGATAGATTTTTTTGTATCCTTTATAGTTTCTCCTTTTTAATAATAGATAAATTCTGGTGAAAAATATGTGGAAATGAAATTATATTTTAAATATAGTTTTGAGCTTACTAAAGGTATATTTATTCTCTGGTAAGGTCAGCAATCATCCAGCAGCCTCCTTTATGTGAATCTAGACTTTCACAACTGGGTTTGATTAAAGCCAGGTCCACAGGCCTTATTAAATTCCATATTTCTATAGCAATTTTACTTGGTATATGATGTAAAATCACTAATTACTTCTTCCAACTCTCCTTTGAGGATGAGAGGGAAGCATTATTAATCTAATTTTATTTCCATATATGATTAACAAAACCACTTTGACTCAAATGAAAGCTAGTTATTATCTCCCTCTTATCATGGTGCATATTATTGGAATATATAAAAGGTGGATTCAAAACTGTCAGAGGTTTACAGATGAAACTGGATTTCTGGCTACTACTGTCACAGTAATGTTATCCTTTACCAGTAAAAGTGGATAAGAATATCATGATGAAAATATTTATAGTATGTATGAATCTAATATAGTACAGGGGTTGGCAAACTATGGCCTGCAGGTCAAATCCAGCACTTTTTTTTTTTTTTTTTGCATGATGCAAGAAGTAATGTGTTCTTTACATTTTAAAATGGTTGAAAAAATCAAAAGAAAAAGAATATTTCGTGACACATAAAAATTATATGAAATTTAAATTTCAGTTCCAGAAATAAAACTTCACTGGAACACAGCCACGTTCAGGGCAGGATTAAGGCATGTGAGGGCCCTAACCGCTGATAGCCTGTGCTGTCCTCTTCTCTACTTACACATTTGAACGGGTTATGTGAGTTAAATATATACACATGTGCATATGTGTGTGTGCGTGTCTTAGCTAGCCACGATGTCACTTCTTTTTAAATGTGACTATTTTTTATAATATTAGCAATTGAACGCAAAAGTGACGTATGCCATTTTAGCAGTATAAGATGAACTGGGTTACAAAATTTTTAGTGGATGCAGGGTACTCAGATTTTTACTATATACCACATTTTCTCCAAAAAGAATATTCCACGTATTCTACAACAAAGAAAATGAGTGCGTGAACTTAGTTGTTTCAACAATCAATGTAAAATTCTGTTGATATTCCACAATGAAAAACTGGCTTTCACCAATTTTGCTTTAAATGGCCCATACTTCAGTTTTGATGCTTGTTTTATATTAAATGCCTTAATTATGAATGAACAAATGAAAAGATGTCATAAAGAGAACTTAATGATCAGAAAACAAATATTACAACAAATTGCTATTGTCATGGATTGAATTGTGTCCCCCCAAAATGTGTCAATTTGGCTAGGCTGTCATTCCCCGTATCGTGTGATTATCCACCACCTTGTCATCTGATGTGATTTTCCTATGTGTTATAAATCCTACCTCTATGATGTTAATGAGGCAGGATTAGAGGCAGTTAAGTTAGTGAATCAGTACTCAAGCTACAAGACTAGATTGTGTTTTAAGTCAATCGCCTTTGCTATATAAAAGAAAGAAGTGAGCAGAGAGACATGGGGACCTTATACCACCAAGAAAGTAGTGCTAGGAGAAGAGCACGTCCTTTGGACCCAGGGTCCCTGAGGTGAGAAGCTCCTAGTCCAGGGGAGGATTGATGACAAGGACATTCCTCCAGAGCTGACACAGGAAGAGAAAGCCTTGCCCTGGAACTGATGCCCTGACTTTGAACTTCTAGCCTGCTAGACTGTGAGAGAATAAACATCTGTTTGCTGAAGCCATCCACTTGTGATATTTCTGTTATAGCAGCACTAGATGACTAAGACAGCTATATTTTATTTTTAGATAGATCTTTCATCTCTAACATATTATAATTTAGAACATTTCATTCTATGCTCTCACAAATTCCTCAATGACTTCATCATAATTAAGCTGCTGAACAATATTCCATACATAAGAAGGATAATGAATTAAGCCTTTCTTGAATCATTATTGTACTCTGAGGTTTTCGAGTTTCTTTAGGGAAGAAAATAAGCATTCTGTTCTGCAGTTTGTGATCATTAAAGTTAGCAACAAGCATAAAACAATTTCAACGTTGGGAAATACGTGTTGCATTTTTATCTTCTATTATGGAATCATACATGCTTACATGAGTAAAATTTGTCTTTCCATAATCTGTAAACTTAGTTCTTATGTAAGAATGAAATTGTCATACTTTTCTGTAAAGGTTTGTATTTAAGTCATCAGGATAAGCCTACACTAATTTCTTAGATGCCTTCATGCATTCTTCATCAGTTATATACACATTGTTTAAGAAGGAAAGTCTGTTTGAAAGAACTTCATACAGATTCACCGTTTCTTTTGATGCAAGATTCATTTGTGTAGATGATGGTGTAGTACACAGTTACATGAAATTGATCTCTGGCAATCCGTGATACTTCAGGAGCACTTCTGTCATTTACTGGTTTCTTTCTAATGCTTCTATGAATAGGAACTGCTTGATAATCAGCATTTGGCAGTATTTGTTTTATTATGTTTTCAAATTTCTCAAAATCTTCTCTTAAATTATCTAAATACCCTGTTAGTGACTAGTAAAGATCTGTGCACATCTTTAAATTTACTCCTCAATCTTGCGAAGCTTGAATCATCCAATGAGAATGCTGCAAATTGTTTTCCACATAACCAGCATAAATACATATTCTAGTGTTTGCATTTTGTTGACAATGTTTTCACCTTCTCTTTTAGAAACTCCTTTTTGTGTCTTGTCATCAGCAATATTTTCTAAGGCGTCTAGAATCTGAGTGCACAATTCCAAGATTGCACTCATTGCTACAGCATGCATTTCCCAACGTGTATTAGAAAGACATTTTAAGACATTGCCGAAATATGTTTTAAGAACTACCCATCAGTGAGTAGAGGAGGCAAAAAATGTGTATAGTAACTGAACATTGGGAAAAAAATCAACTGCTTCCGGACAACAATCTTCTGCACTACATCCTACAAGATTAAGTGAATATGCAGCACATGGCATGAAAACGGCATATTCATTATGTTCTAAAATTTTCTGTTGCATGCCTTTATAACACGCTGACATATTGGCAGCATTGTCATAGGACTGGCCTCTGCACTTAGAAAAATCATTTGTGCAAACTTCACATGATGAAGTACTTAATTTGCAATTGCTTCACTGGTGTGACTTTTTAGGCTAGTAAATGCGATAAATTGCTCGACAGGTTTTCGTTCCGTTGGAGATAATGTGCCTTAAAACAGTGCTTAGCTGATCTGTATGAGAAAGGTTAAGAATGGAATCTACAGACAAACTGAAATATCGAGCTATACTTATTTCTCTGAAAACAGTTGATTAAACTTTATCATTTATTAAGTTTATTAATTCTTTATATGTTTCAGACATATACAATGGGTTGCTCTTTCCTGTGTAACCATATTTTGAGATGTGACCTGTTAAAAATGAATCAAACTGAGCAACAAGTTCAAGTACACCAAAGAAATATCCATTTTGTGGGGACCCAAACACTCCATTTCTTCCTCAAGAAGATAGTCTGTGTTCAGCAGTTATTACAATGACAGCAACAATGCATTGCAAAATGATTTTTCCAATACTGATGTTCTTCTTTAATTTGTGTTTCTACTTGATGAGTTAAGCCAAAAACATGTCTTCAGTTTAAATATGGTAACATACACAATCTCGGTGAATTGAGCTGTTCTCATGTTTATCAATCATAGCCGAGTTGTACCAATTGCTAAATCTGTTAGTAGTAAATTAAGAGATGATTTAGGAATGAATAGTTTGTAAACAAGACAGTATACAGAGCCAGCTGATGGAGAATACAGTAACCACTCCCTTTCATAATTTTCACCATTAGTTTTGCACCCTAGAAATATATTCTGGCTATAGAACCCTGTTTGTTTACCATCCAGAAATTTTCGACATGAATTTTCAAATGGTAACTGTGATATCGACAAACACTTGGCCTTGTTTCAATCCAGTAATTTACACCATTAGAAGAAAAATCATCCCACAAAGCAGGATCCGTATTTCTGTTATTTATGGGGTCTGCAGATGTGACAATTTCAGATTCTAAAATAGTTTCACTTTCTAAACCATTAGTAATTTTTTTTACTGTGCAGAATTTGGAACAAATTCTGTTACGTTCATATTGCTATTAGTAATTTCAGCACTAGGGTTACTAGTACAATGACTTGTACCCATTAAACTCGAGCATCCAATGCAAGAAGTCTCTTTTGATTCATTACATTTTAAAAAGGAAGTTAATTTTGGAATTGCCTTTGGGGATTCACAAATCCTTTTCTTCTATCTTCTGCGAGCTTTTGTTTTTGCACTCCACTTAGTTGTTGCTGTTTCATTTTACCTGGATAAAAAATTATGTTGCTTTTTAAATTTGGTTCTACCATAGCAAATACATTTGAATAATTGAAAATAAATAAAATTTATAAAATAAAACATATTTGAACTTGGATGTTAACACAAAAAAAAATTATATTTGAAAATTAGTAAGTAAAAAAATTTGATTTAGAAAATGTAATTTTGTTCTTCATTTACTATTCCTATGATGTTTGTTGGCGGGGCTCTTTGCAGCTCTCCACAAGTGCTTTCCGTCTTGAAATAATACTTGTGCACTCACTTTCTGTCCTTTGGTGCTGCATCTTCACAGTTCCTTGGACTGCTGCTAATATCCAACAGCAGTGAGAGCAATCACAAAGAGCATGATACAAATATAAGAGTATGCTCAATCTGAAGACTTGATTTCGTTCACTTTGTGCAGGACCAGATAAGTCACAAGTCATGTGATTATAGTGCTGTTTGGGAGTTCTTATGTGTTCAAGGAGGAGAACTGAATGTGAGGTTATACCCAACCAGTCCAAAAGAAAAAGAAAAATGTAATTGTTATCACATACAAAATTTATAAAGTGGTATCAATTTCTTCTAGTGCTCTGCCAGGTTCCTGACAATGCAGTGCTCGCTTTTCCTTGTGTCCTGTCTGCTTGGCATCTATTGGTCTTTGCTTTGGACAACTTGGTGCCCCCGTTTCGTTGATGTCCTAAGCATGTGCTGACCTTGCTTATTGGGTAAACCGTCCCTCGCTATGCTTATTCATTTATGTATTGTCTATGGCTGCTTTCACACTACAACAGCAGAGATGAATCATTGTGACAAAGGCTGTTTGACCCCAAAAACCTAGAATTTTACTATCTGGCCCTTTACAGAAAAAGCTTGCTGGCCCCTGGTATATAATGAATGAGGTGGTTTACATCCCAGCAGGAACAGCCTAGCAATGAAGAATAAAAAAAATAGTATTCATAAAATAACAAAAAACAGTAAATTTTCTGAGACTGGAATAATGTATAGATTATATGGGCCTGTAAGGTTTAATATTCCAAATGGAAAATAGTCATGTTGAGAAAACTAGTACACAGGTGATTTTAAAAAGTGAAGTTGCATTACCCTTCCAATTAAAAAAAGTGGGGGGGGGAACTAATTATGAATAGATTGGCAAATGAATCTATGCATCATTTTGATTTCTGGCCACTTTAATCTATAATATAAAATTTGTTTTGGGTCTAACTCAAAAAAGTAAGGGATAGAAAAATAAGTACAGAAGTAACTCCATTCAGATTATGGGGAGATAAATAATACAATTGATTAGTACCACAATTGGAGTGAGTTATAGAAGAAAAAATCCTCTTAGTAAAGTTGTTAAGCACTTGCTGAATTCTATACATCTGCACAATTTTTCAATGTTTCGTTGTATTTTGAAAGTGTTGGCATTTTTTCTGATAATGGCTTCAGACTTCAAGGAAATAATTTTGTATTGTACTAAGTATAGTGGGCATTTTGTAGGGTGTTATGGATTGAATTATGTCCCCCCAAAATTACTGTCAACTTGGCTAGGCCGTGATTCCCAGTATTGTGTGATTGCCCACCATTTTGTCATCTGATGTGATTTTCCTATGTGTTGTAAATCCTACCTTACGATGTCAATGAGGTGGAATTTGTGGCAGTTATGTTAATGAGGCAGGACTCAATCTGCAAGATTAGGTTGTATCTTATATCAATCTCTTTTGAGATATAAGAGAGAGAAGCAAGCAGAGAGACATGGGAAACCTCATATCACCAAGAAAGCAGTGCCAGGAGCAGAGTGTGAACTTTGGACCAGGGTTCCTGTGCTGAGAAGCTCCTAGTCCAGGGGAAAATTGATGACAAGGACCTTCTCCCAAAACCAACAAAGAAAGAAAGCCTTCCTCTGGAGCTGCACCCTGAATACAGACTTCTAGCCTCCTAGACTATGAGAGAATAAATTTCTCTTTATTAAAGACGTCCACTTGTGGTATTTCTGTTATAGCAGCACTAGATAACTAAGACAGAGTATAAACCACTTATCTCATTTCTTGGCATATAATAAAAAGGCAGTCACTAAATTATTACTATTATTACTATTGGCTTTCTTGCTCCATGGACTGAGAAGCCCACCACACCATCTCCTGCCGGTCTCCTGGTTCTGCTGCCTCTGCTGCTGCCATTTCTCTGTCCTGCTTCTGGCCATCTCTCACAATCTCCTGTGTTACAGCTCTCCCTCTTTCCCTGTCTCCTGGGTCTAGGAGGCTCTCAGCACATGACTTCTGGGTCCAAGGGAGGCACTCCATTCCCAGCTCTTCTTTCTTGGTGGTAGTGAGATCCCTCTCTGCTCCAGGATTGTCTCTCTTTTAATCCTATCAGAATGGCAAAACTAACTAATCCCCTCATTAGGGTTCCATTCACCTTATTTGCATGATTCCAACCCACAGAGTTTCAGGCACCTTATTTGACTTAACAGCAAGCTGTCCAATCCCCTTGGTAGCCACAAGTACCTCATTTGCATAGTCTTACCCAATTATTGTGTGACAGTCACAAAGACTATGGCTAGAAGGGCCATATTAAGTAATTCACAGCACTGCAGAGCCCCTGACTTTTGGCTACACACTTGGTCTCCATATGCCATGTCCTAGCTTCCCTTGCAGCTAGGAGTGGCCACATGACTGAGTTCAGGCCAGAAGGATTTAAGCCAATGTTTATGTGGCAAGTTCTTGGAGATATCCTTCAGAGAAAAATAGCACATGTGCCCTTTTCCTCTTTTGTTTTTTGTTTGTTTGTTTTTCATCTCTTCCTCCATCTTACTCCCAGAAACACAGAAGTTTCCATCTTGAGCTTTAAGGTTGAGTCCATGCAATATGTTCAATGTCTGCAGCATATCACCATACCAGCCTTGGATTGCCAAATGGACTATTATGTAACAGAGAAATAAGCTTCTATCTACATTAGGCCACTGTTATTAAGGACTTTTCTTCACACATATTTGGACTTAGTCTTAAGTAACATAGGTGCATGAATTTGTTGCAGCCCATCCATTTTTTTTTCATCCTTATCACTTAACACTATATCATACATTTTTAATTGTCAAATAATTTTTGCAGCCCTAATTTTTAATGGCTGTTTACAACTCCTTCAAAAATGTACCACAGTTTACATAGATAGCTCCCTATTGCTGAACTTTGAAGTTAGCATTTATTTATTCATTTAGCTATGAAATCCCCCCAGTTTTAATATACTCATTTCTCCTAGGAAAAATCTATATATACTGCTATAGCACAAAGTCAGGATAGTTATTTTTATGGCTAATAAGTTATCACAACACTATTTATTTAATAAGTTTTTCACTCCTTTTGATTTGTGCTTCTGCTTTCATCTAATATTTAATTCTTTTACAGCTAATTTCTAGGCTACTTATTCTATTCCACTAATCTGGCTATTCTTAGGCCAGATTTATTTTAAATATCATACCTGTAAAAAAAAAATTTTTTTTTTAAATGACCTAACTACACATACATATGTTTATAATCTTTTTTTTTTTTTTTTTAACTTGGGCGAGCCTATAGGATCACTATGAGTCGGAATTGACAGCAACGGGTTCGGTTTTTTTGGTTTTATGTACCCATATATCTTATGACCATAATTTCCTTTTTAGAACTATGTCTATTGTTCAAAAACAATGCCAATAACAATGAGACCTTGCTTTCTCTCTAAACAGTATTTATTCACAGCACCTTAAAATGTGTTGTTTCCTTTGAGTCCTGAATAGAGCTATTACGATATTATTCAGATTAGCTACATTGAACAACTACTAGGTCTCCCAAAATTTGAAAGCAGAGGATTTTAAAAGGAGGTTGCTTTTTTTTTTTGCAATCAAGCACTGAAATACTCCTAAGGAGACAGCTGTCAACTCCTTCAGCCGCAGCCCTCAGCATTTGTTTCAGGTTATTGATGGGGTTCTGTAGTCAGGTCATCGCCAGTTAGCCTCTTGCTAACTTTGGTTGCAGCTGTCTGCAGTCATGCTGAGCGTGTGAGGCCCAGCAGCCTAGACCAACAAAAACTGTTCTGCACCAGCTTTAAAAATAAATCCCTATAAAGTAGGACAAGTAATTAAAGCTTTGTAATTTTTTTAGCTTGGGACCTCAACTCTGATCTTAGGTTGATGAAGCATTAGTAAATCTGCTTAAAAAAGAGGTGAGAAGCTGTTGTTTGAATAATAAAACATGACAGAGAACGGTTTATAGATTTTCAGTTTGTACTGCTGACAACAGGATGATATACCATTCTCAGTGTTCAAGTGACTTCTCAGATTGCATCTTTTATGTGCAAAGGAATATGGAAAGAATATGCTTTTGAAGATTCTTTCATATTATAGCCCAATCTTTTGTGCTCTAAGTGCTTTAAATACCAATAGGATATGGTTCAAGTGTGATAGGACAGGAAATTCAAGCTCTTCCTAAGATAATATGTTTTTTAGAAAAGGCTTAAGTGCCAACTAGATCAGCTGAAAATGTTCTGTAACTGTATATCTATACAAAGTTGTTTTAAGGTGTTGTAAAGGAAAAGGTATAGCCTAATAGGTAACAAGAAAATGAAATGGAAGTCTTCTAAGGTGATGAGTAGATACCTTTAGGAAATTCCATAGAAATTAACTTTTACATTCATGCAGTCAACGACAGGAAAATGGATTACATGGAGGTGACGATCAGATTGGAAAGGAATCATCAAGGGCACTTATCAAACCATAGAACAGTCCTAGCTTAACTCAAGCTGTTTACACCAGGAACTTTGTGAAACAAAAAAACTAAAGAGAACAATAGAAAGGTTGTTCTAAATCAGTTTCCCAAGTTGGTTCCCTCAGATCGCCACAAGATATTAATATATGTGCTATGAAAAAAGTGTTCTGTGCTCTCATCAGTTTGGGAGATCCTGAATTAAGCACATTTCTATACTGCAGGACTTCTCTGAGCCTTTAATAGACCAGATAGATCACTCTTCTCCAAGAGGGGGCTTAGAATGCAGAAATTTCCTAAATTTACTTGGCCTTTGCTGGGGCAATCTATTATCCATCTCCTGGAACACTGGTTTGGAGAATACAGCTCAAAAGAAATATGTAGTTATCCAAATAGATTTTGCAAAAAGGTGTGTCAAGATATGAAATGAACAATCACATCATGCAGGCAAGAAGTCCAGGGACCCTGCTGTGGTGCCACCCTGAGATATCAAACTGGTTCTAGAAAGTAAATAGAAATTAAGTCTTAAAACAGAAGAAAATATCTCAGAGTTCCATTATGAAGTCGTTAATTTGTTCAGTTTTTACGATAGTAGAATTTTAAACCTGGAAACAATTTTAAGAGCCCACCTGGTATAGTCAATACTCTCATTTTACAGGTAGGGAAATTGAGGCCCAAGTTAGTTAAGGGGGTTCTCTATGGTTATTCAGTTACTTAGGAGTCTAAAGTTCCTATAACTTACATATCATAGCCTCTCAGTCCCATAACCGCCACACAACTGACCAATTATTATAAAATAATAATAAGCAAGTAAAAAGGAAAATGGAATTTTCTTCTTCACTCAATCTCATCTCACAGCCCTCCCCCAGCAACAGTTTTATGTTGCCTTTTTATTTAGGGCTCATGTATCTGTATTTCTCTAATTTTATTCAAAATTAGTTTATTAATTATCTGTTAATTTATTCAGTCAATATCTAGTGAGCTCTGACTACATGCCAACCATACACAACTTGAGTCTCTGCTCCCAAATCATCAGTCTAGTGGGAGAAACAAAATGTTGTGTGGTGGGTGCCATGGCAGAAGTTAGACAGGGAACTCAAGGAGCACATTTCTTGAGTTGTGAGAAATCAAAGAGGTTCTCAAGAAGGGATAAAGCCTTAACTGAGTCTCTTAACAGGCAACTAGAAGTGAGGCAGATGAATAACAGGTGGCAGTAATAGGAGCAGCACAGCAAAAGCATAGAAGCAGGGGACTGTACATAGTGTTGTGTGACTAGAGAAAGGCAGGCAGGGAAGCAAGTTTGGAGACATAGGGAGACAACAGATCATGAAGGACCTTGTATGCAATGCTAGATACTGGATCTCCCATGTTAAAAAATTCAACTGAATATTTTTTTAATTAATTTTTATTGTGCTTTAAGTGAAAGTGTACAAATCAAATCAGGCTCTCATACAAAAATTTACACACACCTTGCTATACACTCCTAATTGCTCTCCCCCTAATGAGACAGCACACTTCTTCCCTACACTCTCTCTCCTTGTGTCCATTCGGCCAGCTTCTGCCCCCCTCTGCTCTCTCATCTCCCGTCCAGACAGGAGATGCTAACAAAGTCTCATGTGTCTGATTGATCCAAGAAGCCCGTTCTTCACCAGTATCATTTTCCATTCCATATTCCAGTCCAATCCCTGTCTGAAGAATTGGCCCTGGGAATGGTTCTTGTCTTAGACTAACAGAAGGTCTGGGGACCATGATCTCCAGGGTCCTTCTAGTCCCTCAACTGAATATTTTGATCAGAGGAGAATTCTGATTAAAGGGGAAAAATGCAGAACAGGATTTAAAATGTTCATGGAATCCAGACTTTCTGAAGCCATGGAGACTGAATGAATCCTCAAAACTATTGCCCTGACATAATCTTTAAACCTTAAACTAAAAATATCCCCTGATGTCTTCTTAAAAACAAACAATAGTTTAGTTTAACTAGTAAAGAATGTCTACCTTAATCAAAACTACAATGAGATTTCATCTCACTCCAATGAGGCTGGCATTAATCCAAAAAACACAAAACAATAAATGTTGGAGAGGCTGTGGAGAGATTGGAACGCTTATACACTGCTGGTGGGAGTGTAAAATGGTACAACCACTTTGGAAATCAATTTGGCGCTTCCTCAAAAAACTAGAAATAGAACTACCATACCATCCAGCAATCCCACTCCTTGGAATGTACCTTAGAGAAATAAGAGCCTTTACAGAAAGAGATATATGCACACCCATGTTCATTGCAGCACTGTTTACAATAGCAAAAAGATGGAAGCAGCCAGGGTGCCCATCAACAGATGAATGGATAAATAAATTATGGTATATTCACACAATGGAATGCTACACATGGATAAAGAACAGTGATGAATCCGTGAAACATTTCATAACATGGAGGATTCTGTAAAGGCATTACGCTGAATGAAATTAGTCAGTAGCAAAAGGACAAATATTGGATAAGACCACTATTATAAGAACTTGAGAACTAGTTTAAACAGAGAAGGAAATACTCTTTGATGGTTATAAGAGGGGGGAGGGATGGAAGGTGGGAGGGGGTACTCACTAATTAGATAGTAGATAAGAACTATTTTAGGTGACAGGAAAGGCAACACACAATACAGATGAGGTCAGCACAACTGGATTAAACCAAAAGCAAAGAAGTTTCCTGAATAAACTGAATGCTTCAAAGACCAGTGTAGCAGGGGCAGGGGTTTGGAGACCATGGTTTCAGAGGACATCTAAGTCAATTGGCATAATAAAATCTATTAACAAAACATTCTGCATCCCACTTTGGAGAGTGGCGTCTGGGTTCTTAAACGTTAGCAAGCAGCCATCTAAGATGCATCAATTGGTCTCAACCCACCTGGATCAAAGGAGAATGAAGAACACCAAGGACACAAGGTAATTACGAGCCCAAGAGACAGAAAGTGCCCCATAAACCAGAGACTACATCATCCTGAGACCAGAAGAGCTAGATAGTGCCCAGCTACAACTGATGACTGCCCTGACAGGGAAGACGACAGAGAACCCCTGAGAGAGCAGGAGAGCAGTCGGATGCAGACCCCAAATTCTTGTAAAAAGATCAGACTTAATGATCTGACTGAGACTAGAAGGACCCCGGTGGACATGGCCCCCAGACCTTCTGTTGGCCCAGGACAGGAACCATTCCCGAAGCCAACTCTTCAGATAGGGATTGGACTGGACAGTGGGTTGGAGAGGGATGCCGGTGAGGAGTGAGCTTCTTGGATCAGGTGGACACTTGAGACTATGTTGGCATCTCCTCCCTGGAGGGGAAATAAGACGGTAGAGGGGGTTAGAAGCTGGTGAAATGGACACGAAAAGAGAGAGTGGAGGGAGGGAGCAGGCTGCCTCATTAGGGAGAGAGCAATTGGGAGTACGTAGCAAGGTGTATATAAGTTTTTGTGTGAGAGACTGACTTGATTTGTAAACTTTCACGTAAAGCACAATAAAAATTAAAAAAAAAAAAAAAGAAAGTCTCCCTTGAGCTCTCTTAAGATCTATCTACGGGATAGACTTGATGGCAGCAACTCGAAAGATTATATAAGAACCTTTGGAGGCATTGACTTTATGTTAATGGGCGAGCAACAATTTAGAAAAGGAGGTGAGAATGGTTGCACAACTTGAAGAATGTAATCAATGTTGCTGAATTGTACATGTAGAAACTGTTGAATTGATGTATGTTTTGCTGTGAATATTTTCAACAACAACCTAAACAAATAGATAATTAAAAAAAAAGATCCAACTCACATAAATACGGAGAAGGCGTTAGAGTGAAACAAGACAAAAGGCTATGGCAGTGGTCCAAGAGAAAAGTGGTGAGGGTCTGAAACAGGACATGAGAGATGGAAAGAGAACTATAGAATCAAGAGCTCACAATGAGCAAGAATAAAGCAGGGAGCCTCTCCTCTGACGACAGATGAATGTGGCCCAGAAGTAGGAGATAAACATGAGGGTGGAAAGTGGTTTTGTTTGAGATTTATTTTGGTATTATCACAGGACTTGCTATTAGACTAGATGATGTGGGGGTGGACAGCTGGGGAGAGGAAGGAATTGAGGAATAGATAGCACAAAGGCCCAGAAAATGGGAACTTCCCTGGGTGTTTGAGGAACAAAAGCGGACAATGTGGAGTGGAGTTGGGTGAGTGACATACGAGTAGGAGCAGTTTATGTAGGGCTCTGTAAGTCATCGTAAAATCTTCACATTTTACTCTGAGTAAAATGGAGACTCACAGCAGGGTTTTCAGTAGAATGATTTAAAACAACAACAACAACAACACAGTTACCTGTGAGGGGAATTCTAACTCTTGATGACTCCATGTGTGTCAGAATAGAAGTATGCTCATAGGGTTTCCAATGGCTGATTTTTTTGAAAGTACATCTTCAAGACTTTCTTGCAAGGTGCCTCTGGGTAGACTAAAACCTCCAAATTTGCAGTTAGCAGCTGAATGCATTAACCATTTACACCATCTAGAGACTCCTTCAGTAGGATAGTGATACAATTTGCCTTCTATTTTAGGAGTTGCTTTGGTTGCTATGTTGCTGTGGGAGCAGGGAGACCAGCTAGAAGGCTCCCAACATGACCCTGGAGAGAAATGATGAGGCTCAGACAGGGCCACAGCAGTAGGATGTTGAGAGGTGGTGAATTTCAGGATGCATTTTGATACCTATGTTTACTCATCGATCAAGTATTTACTGAGTGCCTGATATTTGCCCTGTCATGATTGCTAATGAGGAAAAAAATTATCAGAAATTTGGATAGAATGATTCATAGTAAAAATGAAGGCTATAGAAAAAGGGGAGAAACTGGGAGAACTTTTACATTTTCAAAGAGAAGAAAATAAGAGAGGGGCTTATAAAGGTAGTGAAATGAAAAATTATTAAATGCTTAGAAAAAAAGGTAATTTAATCAGAAATATGTTCAAATATTGGGAGCCTTGTTGGCCCAATACTAAGAACTTTTTTAATATGACAAGGCTAGGTTCCATGCTAATTCTTCTCAGGTCTGCTAACATCTATTTCCCCTTGCCTTTCAACATCTTTATTTTTTCCATTTAAACTCAAACGACATTTTTTCCCTTCATACATCTAAAGACATCTGGCTGCAGAATGTGGGTCATTTCAAAAGCACAGGAAAGGGAAGAGCTGAAATGGAACAAAGGCCAAGACATAAGGGGGAAGGAATGAATAAGGAGAGGGAAAGAGAACACTTGGTGAGGGTAATATACACACTTCATCCAGCCTCATGCCAGGGTCCACAAAACAGACAAACAAAAAAACACTTTAAATTGTATTTTAAGCAGAGAATAAAAGGAAAGTGGCTTAGCTACTACAGTTAGGGTTAACAACTAATAAAAAAAAAAAAGAACACTTTTTAAAAATACTTAACCAACTTCGTTTAATCTTTTAAAAGTCTTCAGATATTCTTTGGGTCTATGTCGGAGTTTCGTTTATAAACTTTAAAGACTACAAACCTACTTAATGGCACATAAAGCAAAATACTTTTGGTATTTAGTAGAATTTCAACAAAGGTACAATAAACATTATTTGAGCTCTTTGTGTTTTCAATATAGGGAAACAAAAGTTTGATTGGCAAAGTGAGCCTTAGGACTGTGTGTTACACAACCAAAGGCTTTTTTAAGCACTTAGGTTAATTAGCTCCCTCTATTGTTCTGTAAACAGAAGACGCAGGATCTATTCTAACTAAATGACTCTGGTTACAAACACAGGTATAAATCATAAGAAGCGAATGCATAATTCCTATCATGGTGCAGTGTGTTCAGCTGGGTTTCATATACTTTTTTAGAATGAAGTATTTCAGAAATAAAATTAAAGAATGAGAATTTTCTGTATCTTTAGTTTTAAATTTTTCCATGGTTTGAGAATAATAGTGAAGACTGGTTGATAAAGGGGTCGCGATGAGTCAGAATTGACTCGATGGCAACGAGTTTGATAAAGGAATTTGGAAGGATGTTAATTCTTACAAAAACCAAAAGCAAAAAGTTTCATTTACAGTATCATATTTTACTCTTTATGAAGCAGAGGGAACTATAGTTTGAAGTAAGTTCTTAGGAATAAGAGTCAAAGCATCTATTACATTCAAATTATGGAAAGATAAGTTTGAGTATCTATTATATTTTCCAAAACTTTCTTTCAAGTGTAAATAAATATTTATTTCTTCAAAGGATACCTGTTTCTCTGCCCTTCTTACTGAAATAAAGCAAAATAAATACTTTGACTTAAAGACGTTGGGATTTCGATCTCATAGCTGCCCTGTGCTCCTATTTAAACATTCACTTATAAAGATGTGTTTGGGAATTGGCTGCTACCATGTATTAATTTCACGGTGGGCAATGCTGCCTGTCAATTTGGTTGCCCCATTTTTTCCACTGTGTAATTTCTGAAGTTGCAAATTCTAAATAAGTAATCTGTTAAATTATTTCACAGGATTTAAAAATAGCAGATCATTACCATCAACCACCAAGTAGAAGGATTTAATTTCAAGTCCTTTCTCCACTTGCTGACTGAAGAAATGGTTTGTGATCAATTTGACCTTTTACCAGCGTAATTGCCAAGTAATTAACAATGATAATTGAGTACGACCTGGAATATTTTTAGCTAATCATTAAAGGACAGCATGCATTTCATATAAACCGGGAAAGGTATATTTTTCTATAAAGTATTAGAAATCTTTATTTTTTTCATTCATTTAATTTTTTTTTATTGAGTACCTACTAAGTGTCAAAAACTGTCATCATCGAGTTTATATTCCTATACTAAATAAAACAAATAAGTAAGCAATATAGAGGGTCAGCGAAACAGAGGAAGACCTTCAACGAGATGGATCGACAGTGGCTGCAACAATGGGCTCAAGCATAACAATTGTGAGGATGGCACAGGACCGGGCAGTGTTTCATTCTGTTACCCATGGGGTTGCTATGAGTCGGAGATGACTCAACCATATCTAATAATAACAACAACAAACAGTATATTAGAAGATATTAGGTGCTATGGAGAAAAATAAAGCAGGGAAAGGTGGTTAGGAATATGCTCAGGAGGGTAAGAGAGTGCAAAGTTAAATAGGATGGTCAGGGAAGGTGACATCTAAGCCAAGACTAGAAGGAGGAGAGGAGTGAACTATGTGGATATCTGGAGGAGATATAGGCGACCAACCATCCTGCTTTGCCTAGAACTGAGGGGTTTCCTATGATGTAGGACTTTTTAGTGCTAAAACTGGGGCAGTCTCAGTCCAATCCTAGTTGACCAACCTAAATAGAGGAAACAGGAAGAACAAAAGCCCTGAGGTGAAAGAATGCCTGGCAGGTTCAAAGACTAGCACAGAGGCCAATGTGACTGGAGAGGCGATGAAATCAGAGATGTGGAAGGATCACAGTATGTAGGATCTTATAGTGGATGCAGTGGAACTCCACTCATATCCTTTCTCAAAGCCAATGCACACATCCCCAGCTGCAGCCAATAGACTCACAGTTGTGTCTATCAATGGTACTTATCCTTGGCTACCGGGAACTATTTTACTCAAGGCTGATCCATTCCAGGGGCAGCCGATGACTCACTAATGTGGGCAAATCTGCTGCAAAAGACCTCTTTAAAGTGTTAAAAAGCAAAGATGTCACTTTGAGGATTAATGTGCACCTGACCCAACCTATCATCTTTTCAGTCATCTCACACGCATGCGATAGCTGGACAACGAATAAGAAAGACTGAAGAAAAATTGATGCCCTTGAATTATGGTGTTGGTGAAGAATACTGAATATACCACAGACTGCCAGAAGAACGAACAAGTCTGTCTTGGAAGAAGTACAGCCAGAATGCTCCTTGGAAGCGAGGATGGTGAGACTCTCTCTCATGTACTTCGGGCAAGTTACCAAGAGGGATCAGTCCCTGGAGGAGGACATTATGCTTAGTAAATTAGACGGTGAGCACAAAAGAGAAAGACTCTCAACAATGTGGGCTGACAAAGTGGCTGCAACAATGGACTCAAACATAGCAACAATTGTGAGGATAGCGTGTTTTGTTCTGTTGTACATAGGGTTGCTATGAATCGGGACCAACTCAACAATGTAAGAATAATGAGTCATGGTGGTGCAAATGGTTAAGTCCTTGGCTGAAAGGACAGCGGCTCATACCCACCAGTCAGCTGCTCCGTAGCGGGGAAGATGTGACAATCTGCTTCTGTAAAGATTACAGCCTTGGGAACCCTGTGAGTCGGGAGTGAATCTATGGCAATGGGTTTAATATGAGAATAGAATGACCTAGTTCTTTCACCTTGATTTGGGCCAACCCAGCTCAAAAAAAAAAAAAAAAATTACAAAGCTCCCTTAAAACTGCCTGAGGCCTCACTGTAACTACACTGCAGTTCAGCTTTTCCCTCTGTCTCACTTCCTTATAGATGTATCCCCAACAAATTTTCCAGCATAACTCTCCTTCTTTGTATCAGTGTCTAGGGAACCCAAGCAAGGACAGGCCTTGAAAGTGATTTTGAGAGATAAAACGAAAAATTTGAAAGGTTTTGGAAAAAACTGAACACTGAAATTGTTTCTTTCTCCCTCTTTTTAGGCATAGAAAATTTTCTTAACTGCCTATTTCAGATTATTCTTCTGAACTTCATCACAATTATTGCATAGGCTTGGAGAACTGGGCTTTAACCCAAGTAGAAATTTTAGGTCTGCTGAATAGCTGGCATTTCCCCTAATGTCTCAAAATGAAGGGAGTGGTAGACCACCTCCTCAGCAGAGAAGTCCTATGCTCCTGTGTGGATTACCTCATACATTGAAGTCCATTGTGTTATTGTAACCCCAGGTGCTGTTTTAAATAAAGTAGGTACATCAAAGAGCAACAAACATAAGGGAAGCCCTTGTCCTCAAGGATTGTATTCCGCTCTTCTAAAAGCCATTTTATTGAAAATGTTCAATAATAAATGGCTTACTCCAGCATACCCCAGAACCTTAATTTCCTGTGGAACCAGCATCTGTAGGCAATGGTAAGAGGGTTGATGAAACATCAAATGGAAAACAAGTATCTCCTTTTTTCTAGTCAAACATGCTAACATGTGGTAAATGTATAGCTACCCTGGAAATACATTAGCTGTGTTTAATATGCCCGGAATTTTCATATTTCATGCTTCACTAAAGAGTTTCTAGACTGACAGTGGACTCTAAATTCATATTACTTAGGAAAATGATGAATAGGAAAATATTAAGTAGGTGGCAGTCCCACTCTTTATTCTGTGTATGAAGAGACTCTTTGTCCCTAGGTTCAAAATGTTGTTTTTAACAAGCTCTTTCAGTGTAAAAGTTTCTCTCACATATAAGAGTTTTTTTGTTTGTTTTCCACCTGACTGTATATAAATTTTCTACATGATAAAATGTTTCTAGAAGCTTATAAAATTAATTTTGCTATGGTCGTTATATAGTGTTAACAGTTCAGACTCAGAAATGAAAAATATAAAAAGACCTTTTTAATTGAAATGTTTATAAAACTGTGGCAAGAACAGTGGTTTTGAGAGAAGGAAGGTCTGAATTTATTTCCGACTCTAAAATCGATTCGTGTGTGGACTACGGTGATATTCCTTGGAAGGATCAGATCCTATAACTTGATGAGGTTCTAAAAGAGAAACTGATTTTGAATGTTTCTCCACATAGATTGAATAAGAAGAAAAATGGGTAATGGTGGGAACCAGACTCCTGGTTCTAGGGTTTACTAACCAGTTTCACAACTCCAATAAATCCTTTAATCCTTCAGAGCTTAGGCTCTATTATCTATTAGATGGGATTGATACCTACTCTATCTCCAATAACTGATTACATGCATTAATACATGTAAGCATGTTTTAAAAAGTAGAAAGAACAAGGTGTTGTTTTTCATTTTTATTATTTTTAAATGGAAATAAAAGCCACTTATTCTCTCCTTACGTGAGAACGTAGTTTTAAAATTAACTGATGCAATATGTATGTAAAGTGCTTTTTAGTTCTTTAGAAAACATTTTATATTCATATAAACTCAAATGCAAATACACACACATAAATATATCAACTAACAGAATCATGTAATGTTCAGAGTATAGCATATTTTAGCTGCCCAGTAAGTTTTGATTGAATGAAAGAGTGAAGCTAAAAAGTATCAGAGGGTTATTAAAATCGTACTAAATCATGTGGTTTTTTAAAATGTATTGAAGCTAATGATGCCTGCAAATGTTTAATAGATTTTAATTTCTATAGTTATATTTAAATTTCATAAATACAGCCTTACAAACAGAAGCCTGGGCTCATCAGGTGATTTCAACCAAATGTATCAGATACTATTTAAATTACCAAATGGTATTTATTTGAAAAGGAATTACAGAGTATTAGAGTTGCAAGTTTCCTCAGCAATATGAATGAGTCACTACATAATTATGGAATTCATCATTTTCCCTCTGCTTCAGAAATGAGGTAACATTTCTTGTTTGTCCTTTTGTCTATCTGAAACCAGACGGGTCTCCGTGTATGGCCTCTAAAATATGCCACAGGGTCCTCTTACAACTGGACCACCATTGGACAGATTCTGCTTATCTTGGTCATAAGGACACATAATAAATATGTATACATTTTATTGTCTTAAGTGCTTTAGGAAATACAAAAATTTGTCAGGTTTATGTAACAATAGCAAAACCAAAAACCCATTGCCATTTAGGTGATTCCGACTCATAGCAACCCTATTGGACAGAGTAGAACTGCCCTATGGGGTTTCCAAGGAGGGGCTGGTGGATTTGAACTGCTGACCTTTTGGTTAGCAGTCGAGGTCTTAACCACTGTGCTACCAGGGCTCCAAACATAATAATAGCTAATATTCATGAACTTTATTATGTACAACATGCTAGTCCAAGAGCTTTACATGCATTTGCTTAGTCCTCACACCAATCCTATGAAATAGGTATAATTATTATCCTCATTATACAGACAAAAAACATGAGGTACAAAGAGGTTAAGATTCTTGGCTAAGGTCACTCAGCTAATAAGTGATAGAGCCAAGATTTGAACCCAGGGAGGCTGGGTCCAAAACAATATTGCTAAACAATAGATTTTATTGGCTCAAATCTAAAGAACTTTGTCCTCTTAATTGAGTGTGCCATTCTTCACTTGCTTGGAGGCTTTCCCTAAAAGCCTGGGGGGGGTGGTGGGGGGCGGGAATCATATCTTACCAAACACACACTTGCAGACACTTTACACCCAGAGGGCTAGCAAATTTTTTCTGTAAATGGACATATAGTAAATATTTTAGGCTTCGCAGGCCATTCAGTCTTTGTAGCAACTACTCAAGTTTGCCATTACAGTGCAAAAGCAGCCATAGACTTGTAAAGGAATGAGCAAGGTTGTGTTCCAATAAAAGTTTATTTACAAAGCAAACTGTGGGCCAAACTTGGCCCAGGAGCTATATTTTGATGACCGTTGCTCTATATAGCCTTAACCTTTTCCATTCACCCAAAAGACTTGCAACTGTTTTTGAGTACAGCTTTGATTTAACAGGAAATGGCCCCTATTCTTGCCTGCATGCACAGACAACTTCTAGAAGAAAAAGACTCCCCCTTGATATGTTTCTTATTCTACAGCCTTTTCTTGGCCTTTCTTTCCAATTCTCAGCTCTGGGTTTAAACCTTGGGTGCTGATTTTCCATTCTCTTTAGGAAGTACAACATACTTTTGTTGTCGAAGCTTCTAAAAAAGGTATGTATTCAGATTCTGTCAGACTTTTTGTTTTCCAAACATGTAAGAATACCATTTTGCCACCGTAATAGCAATAATGATTCAGAAAATGGCCATTAATTGGACACTAAACCCATAAGGTAAAAAATTTTGGTGAAGTGGCTATTCACCAGTTCTCAAAGTATGAACACAGTATGACTCCACCTATTAATTACAAGGAAAAATGTTCCTTTCAATAGAGAGATCTGATGGACACCAATTTCAACATTCAAACGCAGCATTACCACTCATGGGACAAACTAGGATTACGTGCCTCTATTTGGAATGCAATAGGAAGGATACAGCATCACCTAAGTAATATGCTTGCCAAAAAGGTTTAACCCGAATCTAATCATGAGGAAATAATCTAACAAACCCAGAGTGTGGAACCTTCTCCAAGATAATTGGTCCTAGACGTTTTGGAAATGTCAATGTCATGATAGACAAAAACAAATAAAAGTGGGACTGTTCTGGAGGAAAAAGGTATGAACAAAATGCCACATGTGAGCTTTAATTGATCTTAGATCTAAAAGAAACTACAAGACATTTTTGGGGTTTGAACAGTGTCTTCGTTTCCTAGTGCTGCTGCAACAGAATTACCAAATGGCTGGCTTTAAAGAACAAAAATTTATTTTTTCATGGTTCTGGAGGCTGAGAGTCCAAACCAGGGTCTCAGCTCTGTCAGTTCCTTCCTAGGTGTTCCTTGGTTCCTTTGATTGTAGACAACCTTCACGGAGTATCTATCTTTCCCCCATGTGTTTTGCTTCAGCATTTAGTCTGCTCTTTTTATAACTCAGAAGTGATTATATTTAGAACCTACTCTACTTGAGTTATGATCCAATTAACATAGCAAAGAAAGCTCTATATCCAAACAGGATTAAATCTAGAAGTATAAGGATTAGGACTCCAGCCCATATTTTGGGGAGATACAATTTAATCCAGAACAGACTATATATCAGACATTATTGAATTAATACTAAGTTTCTTTTTGAAATTTTAAAAAGGCAGTTGAAGATTTTCTGCCCTCAAAGAACTTACCATCTATTGGTGGAGACAGACTAAACCAAAAACCAAACCAAACCCAATGCTGTCAAGTCAATTCCAACTCATAGTGACCCTAAAGGACAGAGTAGAACTGCCCCATAAGGCTTCCAAGGAGCACCTGGTGGATTCGAACTGCCAACCTTTTGGTTAGCAGCCATAGCTCTTAACTACAACACCACCAGGGTTTCCGGAGACAGACTACTAAGTAAATATTTACATTAGAACATTCTTTGGGTTTCTCTATCTCTAGATAATCTTCATATAAACTAATATATGAAAAATAAAGACCCCACAATAGTTATAGCTATCAGAAAGACAAGTTTGGACTCAGCTACCTTTCAAAGACATATATAGTCTAATGGGTGAGATATGAAAAATACCTAAATCATATTGTGACTTCAATTTTATTTAAATGCCATATGAGGTATGAAAATAAAATACAAAGCCCCCTTCCCCCAAAAATGGAGGGAGATAACACACAATTAGGATAACATAAGGTTTCAAGGAAGAGGAGGTATTTAGAAATGGACTATCTTAATTTCCTACTGCTGCTATAACAGAAATACCACTAGTGGATAGCCAAAAATTTATTTTCTCACAGTTCAGTAGACTAGAAGTTCAAGGCATTGACTACTGCTCTGGGGTTCCTTTGCTTCTTGCAATCTTCACATGGCATCTATGTAGAGCAATACTTAAGTGCTTGGCTGCTGATCAAATTTTGGTGGTTCGAACCCATCCAGGGGCTCAGGAGAAGACCTGGTGATCTCTTCCTATAAAGATTACATCCTAGAAAACCCTATGGGGCAGTTTTACTCTGTCAAAAATGGTTGCTACGAGTCAAATATCCACTTGATGGCACCTAATAGCAATAACAACACAAAATCTTATATCTCCCTACCCAACCCCCTTTACCTCTCTGCACTGGCAGACAGGATCTCACCTCGGGGCTTTTGATTTGTTGTTTCTCTGTTTGAAATGTCCTTCCCGCAGACATCTGCATAGTCCCTCACCTTCTCTATGTCTTTGTTCAATGGTCACTTTCTTGGTGAAGCCTTCCTGATCACCTTATCTAAAATCCAAACTATCTCTTGTTCTCTATTTGCCATCCTCCTTAATTTTTCTCCATAGCATTTATCTGACAACTACACATTTTACATTATCTGTTTTGTCTGTCTACCCCTCAGTAGAGTGTGTTTTCCATGAGGGTAGGGATTTTTGTTTTATTCACTGTTGTATTCTCAACATCTAATACAATACCTTGTATTAGTAGGCGCTCAATAAATATTTGTTGAATGAATGAAAAAAAACTATTGTAAATATTCACTCTTGACAAGGGTACAGGAAAAGAGGCAATCGCTCACATTTTGGGGAGAAGTGTAAATTGGTGCAGTCCCTACAAAGAGCCATCAGCTCAGCTACTCACACAGCAAATGCGTTTATACACAAACCTGTTTGTTTTCAATCATTTACATTAACTTCCTGGCCTCTGCAGGCTGTTGTGGTACTTATTCTGGTAGTTTCCTTAAATGATGCTCTGCTCATGTAACCACATCAAGAATATTCAAAATTCTTTTCCGTATATCATGTTCCTTAGTCCATCTAGGCCAGGAGTACAAACTCCTCTGCATAAAGAATCTATTTCCCTTTTCTCAGCCTGGATAATACTGGCTCTTTCTCCTAGACTCAGTTCAAGTGCAAGCACTTGAGCTCACTCTCCCTTAGGTTCCTATAACATTTTGTGTAGAATTTAATTACACCTTGGGTGGCACAAGTAGTTAAGCACCCGACTACTAGCTGAAGGGTTGGCAGTTTGAACGCTCCCAGAGGCTGCTTCTGAAGTCAGGCCTGGTGATCTGCTTCTGAAAGGTCATAGCCTTGAAAACCCTCCTGAGCAGTTCTGCTCTGCACATGGGGTCGCCACGAGCGGGAGGAATGACTCCATGGTAACTAACACCAATAAATCTGTATGAAGCTTGTTGTATTTATTGTTCGTTTGGGTTCCTGTCTCCCAATTAGACTGAGACCAAACCCATAACCTCCTTGTCTTTGTCTCCCAAGTCTAATGCAGTGCAGGCACTGAATTTTTGGTTGAATAAACACATAAATCATTGAGTGTCTTTTCTCTGTTTCTCCTCACCCATCTTTTTTCCAAGAAAAATGTTTAAGAATTCGTTGCATGACATTGAGATAACACATCTTCCTGAATGCAACCAAGCTGGTGTTTGAACACAGAATCTTCAAACACTGCTCCAGAGTAGGATATTGTTCCTTGTGGACAACGAGGCACAATTTGTTTACAGACAAAACACCCAGGATTGATTGTCAGAGGAGTGAGCTGAGTGCTTCAATAGCTCCTGACCCACGTTTGCTGTTATATTTTTAAATGGAGTAGTATAGACCAAAAATTTTTTTCATCATTAGGAATGGTGATAAAATATATTTACTGGTTTATTTGAATAGTTGTTTATGTAAAACGTTAAAGTTTCAGAATAAAATGGTCTTGTAAGGCCTATTCAGTAGCTCCTTTCTCTCGAGTCCCAAGAAAGAAACATGCTTTCATTACTTTCTGTCCCTAAATCTAAGATAATGAGGCATGAACCTAGCTTGTGTCACATATTTTGAGTACACTGGTCCACACTGCTGGAATCAAGTTACTCCACACCCTAAGAAGTGGCTCTAACCCAGGATGACACAATCTGTATTTGTCACATTGCCAATTTAAAAAGAAAGAAATTGTTTAAAGGCCTTTTGTTACATAATAATGTTTTATTCAGAAGGAGAGGAAAAGTTGGACTGATACAAAAAGCAATTCTTTCCATTTTCCACTTTATCCCACAACCAAATCAATTCTTTGTGTCTGCATTGCTGGTGTTCCTCCTTCAGCTTCAGGCAATGGGACTTCTCAGGAGCTGCCATTCAGCTGCTAAAGTCACAGAAGGCTTTACACACCTCTCCAAAGCAGCTGGAAATTGTGACAAAGTGGAAGGAGCCTGGGCAGGGGGTGGCAAATTATTTTAAAATGTGGTTTGTTCCTGTTTTGCTCAGGAACTCAGGACAAATTTTTTAAAAGTGTAAATAAACAAGAGAGCCACTTCTGACCACCAGAAAATTGAAGGTCGGAGGAGATTTGAAGAGTCTAGAGCAGAGCATATTATTTGATTTCTGAAGTAAATATTCTTGACCTTTGTATTCAGGCTGATGACTGCAACACATTAGAAAAACAAAAGTGAACCTTATGACTTGGACCAAGTTTGTTTTTAACATTCTTTTCTGTCTTACTAATATCTAGGGCTTAACCCCATATTGAAATATCATGTAACAGAAACCAAAGAACTTTCTCGGTAATTTCACCTTTTAAATGAAACTTGACTATTTCACTGTGCATCTTAAATCTGACAATCAAGTACTTCTACCTCTTCAGTTTTGACTAAAATATTTTTAGATTTATAATGCAAGTAACAGGTAAAGATTCTCTGATCAAGCAAAATTATACTCTTCTACCGTAATCATGAATAAATTAAAGGATTTTTCTAGACTAGCATTTTAAAAGAGGCATTCACAAACCAGAAAAAAGTACTTGAATGTAGGTTTTTAATACAAAAATGATGAAATTAGAAATAATTTCCATCATAATTTTAATCTTTCAGCAGATGATATAGTATTTCACTAAAACAGCCTTTCCAGTGTGAGGTTTAGCAAAGCACACATCTTGCAATGAATATCTACTGTTTTTTGTCTAGCTGGTAGCCCTTTGTTCTTTTCTCCTTTGGGGTAAACTTCCTTCCATGACTGGAGTGGCCAGTTATGCTACCTAGCCTCCTACTCCCAGGCCAATTTTATTCTACTGGCCACAATGTTTGAACATTCATGTGATGTAAAATATCTGCCACCTCCTGATATTTTTCTAAATAAACCGTCCATAAGCTGGAGGATGTACAGCCAGTGCTACCCGAGGCTCTGCTCCTCACGGCCTAAAAAGACCAGTTTGATGTTAGATTGAAGACAAGCTGGAAAAGAACAGAGATGAGAGAATACAACAATGAGAAAGATGCTCACTTGGTTTGGGTTTCTGGTTCTGTTCTCTGAGATCCCCAGAAATGCAGTTCTTCTTTCAGCTTTCTGAGCTACCTCAGCACTGTTCTAGAAAACTTATCACCCTTCCACTGTGTTTCACTTCAAATTGGCTTTGGCACTTGCTAAGTAGTTCTTATTAAGGAACCCCAGTGGCACAGTGGTTTAGCTCTTGGCTGTTAACCGGGATAGGTCAGTGATTTGAACTCACCAGCCACTCTGGGCGGAGGGGGTGGGGAGGGAAAGGCCTGCCAATCTGCTTCTGTAAAAATTACAACGTTGAAAACCCTATGGGGCAGCTCTGCCCTATCCTATAAGGTCATTATGAGACAGAATGAACTCAATGACAACAGTGGGTTTGGTTTGCTTTTAAGGAATTCTAACTCAGGAGTGGTGGCATAGTGGTTAAGAGCTACAGCTGCTAACAAAAAGATTGGCAGTTCAAATTCACGAGGTGCTCCTTGGAAACCCTATGGGGCAGTTCTACTCAGTCTTATAGGGTTGCTATGAGCCTGAATCAACTTGATGGCAACAGGTTTTATTGGAAGAAAATTTAGTGAAAAGAATTATAAAAATTGACATAACCAGTTTACTGTCCTCTATTATGCAATGTAGTGTATATTGCCAAAAGCATTTAAAACAATTTGCTTGAATAATCTACTTTTAACTTGGCCTCCTTTGCTAAACTCCACTACAAAGCTCCTATTAAGAGTGATGTAAATTGATAGCAGAAATTAGGGAATTTGCTTTAGTCTGAAATTTTCATTTTCTATTATTCAGAGTGCTACTGATGTTTAAGACAGAAACTTGCATTATGTCCAGATTATGCATCCCATCTATTTATACATATGCAATTGATACTGCTAGTATTCAAATAGTTGCATCTTATATGCAACTAGTCAAAAAACCCATTGCTATGGAGTCAGTTCCAACTCATAGCCACCCAATGGGACAGAGTAGAACTGCCTCGCATGGTTTCCAAGTTACAGAAGCAGACTGCCAAATCTTTTTCCCACGCATCGGCTGGTGGTTCAAGCTGCCGACTTTTCAGTTAGCAGCTGAGGGATTAGCCACTGCACCACCAGGGCTCCTAACTGGTAGTCAAAAAAAAAAAAACTGTTGTCGTTGAGTTGATTCCAACTCATAGACAATTTCCTAATTTACTATCAATTTACTGTCACTCTTAGTTAACATGAGCTTCGTAACAGAATTTAGCAAAGGGCAGAGTAGAACTGCCCCATAGGGTTTCCAAAGAGCCTCTGGCAGATTTGAACTGCCAACGTTTTGGTTAGCAGCAGAGCTCTTAACCACTACACCACCAGGGCTCCAACTAGTAGTCAGGAGGTCTAAATTCCCTTTTTTTTTTTTTTTAAATTTTTATCATGATTTAAGCACAAGTTTACAATTCGAGTCAGTCTCTCACACAAAAACTTATACACACCTTGCTACATACAAAAATATGGAACACTTCACGAATTTGCATGTCATCCTTGTGCAGGGGCCATGCTAATCTTCCCTGTAGCATTCCATTTTTAGTATATGCACTGCTGAATCGAGCACAGAAGGTCTAAAGTCTTGATATTTCTTTTGTTAACTAAGTCCAGAATTGGGTATGTTGTTTATTTAACTTGTCTGGGTCTCAGGAAAATGAGGATGTTGGAAAAGGTGGCCTAGCTTTAAAATCCTGTGATTCTGCACCTAGAAAAAAAGACATCAGGTATGTTAGAAAAAGGTTTTGCTGATTTTACAAAAAATGAAACACTGCTTTTTAATCTCTCGTTTGGCCTGTTTACCAAAAACGTTTTGTGAAAGTATTATTGTGGTGGGGGGACTCACCTGACACAAATGAACGCAAACTATGTTGGCCTTACAAAAAGTTCTGTTGTCTAAAGGGCTCCAAATACACTGGCCTAGATTATGAACTAATAGGTGGCCAAACAACAAACAAAAAAAACAAAGCTTGAAAGTGTCATCTTTACAATTTCAAAGGCCTGAAAAATAAATGTTTTAAAAAATACCAGACCTTTTTAGCTTCCTCAATGAGAGAAATTTTGACCTTGGGATTAAAACGTCAAATGTAAAAACTAATAAATGCTCAGAGTAATTTCATTAAAATTATTACATAATATTTTAAAAACTCAATAATGTATTAAGGTAAATTATTAAAATAAATACCATAAAATATTTTTTCCTGATAAGCCTTTAAATTTTAAAATATAATACTTTGACAGTATTTAAAAGTTAATTTTGAAAGGTTAAGGAAATACCCCCACATTTGCATTTTTGTTTTCCCTCTGAAAGGCAAGGGTTACAGAATGAAGAACACAAACCTAGTGATGCAGTTTTGGTACCACCATCTCATAGTTTTGTCACTGTGGTATTTTGGTTATAAGATACAGAAGCCCAAATATGTCATCTCAGGGATTAGGGTGTCAGAGTTTGGTTTTCGTTTGTTTTGTGAAGAAAACATGTGGAAATTAGAAAACTGAAATCTCAGCCATGATACCAGGCTTCCCGTGAATACCAGAGAAGCCGAACAACTAAACCTTCTAGGAGAAAAAGAATGCAAATTAAGTTGAGCTTTGTGGAACACAAAATTTGAAGGGCCTTCTGTTATATAGAAGCCCTGATGGCACAATGGTTAAGAGCTTGGTTGCTAATCAAAAAGGTGGGCAGTTGGAATCCACCAGCTGCTCCTTGGAAACCCTATGGGGCAGTTCTACTCTGTCCTATAGGGTTGCTGTGAGTTGGAATTGACTTGATGGCAATGGATTTGGTTTTGTGTCTTTGGATCTGCTATTACATAGGAGCTCAGTAGGTTCAATGGTTAAAGCACTTAGCTGCTAATGAAAGGTAGGCAGTTCGAACCCACCAACCACTCCTCATGGGAAAGATGTGGCAGTCGGGTTCCGTAAAGATTACAGCCTTGGAAATTCTATGGCAATAGATTTGATTTGGTTGTTGGTATGTTACACATGGAGTCTCTGAGTGGTAGAAACAATGAGCATGCTAAACTGCTAACCAAAATGTTGGAGGTTTGAGTCCACCTAGTGGGACCCTTAGAACAAAAGCCTAGTAATCTACTTCCAAATAATCAGCCATTGAAAACCCTGTGGAGCACAATTCTATTCTGACACACATGTGGTCACCATGACTCAGAATGGACTCAACTGGTTGTGTTTTCTGTTGTAGATGATGTCTCCATGAGTTGAGCCTACTCGACGGCAACTAACAACATCAGAATCCAGGGCAACACTCCAGTGCTCAGCAGCAAGAGTTTATGGATTTCCCTCTCTCTGGTGGAATACCCTAATCACCTGGGGGGACGTTCTTAAAATACAGGTTTTGAGGCCCTATCTGCATGTGGAAACCTTGGTGGTGTAGTGGTTAAGTGCTACAGCTGCAAACTAAAAGGTTGGCAGTTCAAATCCACCAGCCACTCCTTGGAAACCCTATGGGGCAGTTCTACTCCGTCCTATAGGGTTGGTATGAGTTGCAATCAACTTGACGGCAATGGGTTTGGGTTTTTGTTTGTTTTTTTTTTAATCTGCATGTGAAAGCTGAATGATGCATAAGGAAGACCGAAGAGCGGACACCTTTGAATTGTGGTGTTGGCGAAGAATATTGAACATACCACGGACTGCCAGAAGAACGAACAAATCTGTCTTGGAAGAAGTAAAATCAAAATGTTCCTTAGAAGCAACAGTGGTGAGACGACATCTCACATACTTTGAACATGTTATCAGAAGGGATCAGTCTCTGGAGAAGGACATCATGCTAGGTAAATCAGAGGGTCAGCGAAAAGAGAGGAAGACCCTCAACAAGATGGGTTGACACAGTGGCTACAACGATGGACTCAAGCATAACAAGAATTGTGACGATGGCACATGACTGGCAGTGTTTTGTTCTGTTGTACATAGGGTGGCTCTGAGTCAGAATCAACTCAACGGCACCTACCAGCAGCAACATCTGCAAAGGTTCAACTAGATTTTGAACACCTTGCTCTTTGTGTTGCCATGATTTTGCTACTCTCTTGGTATCTGCTTGTTTTTGTTTTCATGATTGCCTCCTACCAGTTGGCTCCCTCAGCTTCTACTCTGTGTGTCTTTTCTTTACCACAGCTCACTCTCTCACCTCCTTCAAGTCTTTGCTCAAATGTCACTTGCTCAGTAAGGGCTTCCTTGTTCATGTTATTAAACATTGTATCCCACCCTCTACACCTTCTAGTCCCCTGTTCAACATTATTTTTATTTAACACTTACCACCTTCTAGAAAACTCTGGTGGCATAGTGGTTAAGTGCTATGGCTGCTAACCAAAAAGGCTGGCAGTTCGAATCCACCAGGTGCTCCTTGGAAACTCTACGGGGCAATTCTACTCTGTCCTATAAGGTCGTTATTAGTTAGAATCAACTCGATGGCAACAGGTTTTTTTTTGGGGGGGGGGATCACTTTCTAATAGAACTTGACTCCACAGCAAGAGGGTTTTTTTTTTTTTTTTATGGTTTAGTTATGTACTGTGTTTCTTGTCTGTCCCAATCCATGAGGCAGAATTTTTTTGTGTTTTTTTTTCCATATTGTATCCCCAACACCTTAAAGAGAGGAGATGCTTAATAAATATTTGTTGAATAAATCAATGTGTGAATGAATGTTTTCTGCTTTAGTGTTTGGCTGACATAACTTCTGCTCGCTGATGATTATGGCCCCTCCCACCCATGCCCTCCCTTTGTGCCTCCTTTTAGAGTCAGTTTCCCCAATTGGTTGACAGATTGGGTCAGTTTTTTTTTTTTTGTAATGAGTATTTTCTTTTTTTTTTCCTCAAGTCACTTATTTTGGACAACCTGTAACTTTGCTACTTTCAGGTCAAGTGCAATCAGGGATTACCAAAACCAAACCCGTTGCCATTGAATCAATTCTGACTCATAGCAACCCTATAGAACAGAGTAGAACTGCCCCACAGGGTTTCCAAGGCTGTAATCTTTATGAAGGAAACCCTAGTGGCGAGTGGTTAAGTGCTACAGCTGCTAACTGAAAGGCTGGCAGTTCGAATTCACCAGGTGCTCCTTGGAAACTCTATGGGGCAGTTCTACTCTGTCCTGTAGGGTAGCTATAAGTCAGAATCTACTTGACTAAAATGGGTTTGACTTTTTTTTTTTGGTTTAATCTTTACGAAAGCAGACTGCCACAACTTTCTCCCACAGAGTAGCTGGTGGGTTTGAACTGCAGACCTTTGAGTTAACAACTGAGCACTTAACCACTGGGCCACCACAGCTCCTTGATTCAGGGTTTACACAGCACAAAACAGTACTGCCTAGACCATCCCTTCAGTAGGGGTTGTTGGTAGAGCAGTTTCTCCCAGAAACAGACTTTGGTGTGGAGTGAATGCTTAGCAAATTACCTAATCCTACTGAGGTTCAGTAAAATGGCATTAAGAATGCCAGTCTTTCTTACCTCAGAGGGGTCTTGAGAGATTCAAGTACTTAAAATGTCATTTGGATTCTCTGAATAGTTTTAAATGTTATTTTCATTTCACATTTATTTCCATTTGGCAGGGTCCCCTGGTACATAACTTCCAAAGTATTATTTAAGAAGAAAAAATGCAAAAATTTGCACTCGGTCTCCAAAAACAAATTGTACAGAAATAGGATGAAAGGGATACAGTTATATACCCCATATGTGTCAAAGATTTAGAAGTTTTGGGGGTATTTGTTTTTAGCTGGCAAAAGCATGGTATTTATGAATAGAGTGGGGTGGTAGAAAAATTGTTGATGTGATAAACCAAACCAAACCCGTTGCCATCAAGTCACCATCAAAGCTATAGGATGGAGTAATTCTGTAATTGTTATAGAAGCAGACTGCCATATCTTTCTCCCAAGGGGCAGCTGGTGGGTTAGCAGCCCAGTGCTTAACCATTGCACCACCAGGGCTCCTTGGTAATGTGACATCAAGCTGAATTTTGAAATATCAATAGAATGTAGAAGATTACATTCCTCTACTCTTCTATGTAAGCTATCGAACTTACTTCTGGATACTGCAATTTAAAATGCACTAGAGTATGTTTTGACACATTAAACACTAATGACCGAAGACCAGATGAGTTGTGGGATGACATTAAGGACATCATACATGAAGAAAGCAAAAGATCATTAAAAAGAAAGAAAGGCCAAAACGGATGTCATAAGAGACTTTGAAAATTGCTCTTAAGGGCACAGTATCTACACGAATGGAAGAAATGATGAAGTAAAAGAGCTGAACAAAAAATTTAAAAGGGCAGCAAAGGAAGACAAAGAAAAGTATTATAATGAAATGTGCAAAGGCCTGGAGTTAGAAAACCAAAAGGGAAGAATGCGCTTGGTATTTCTCAAGCTGGAAAAACTGATGAAAAAATTCAAGCCTTGAGTTGCTATATTGAAGGATTATATGGGCAAAATATTGAACGACACAGAAAGCATTGAAGAAGATGGAAGAAATACACAGTCATTGTACCAAAAAGAGTTGGTCGACATTCAACCATTTGAGGAGGTAGCATATGGTCAAGAACCAATGGTACTGAAGGAAGAAGTCCAAGCTGCACTGAAGACATTGGCAAAAAACAAGATTCTAGGAACTGACGGAATGTCAACTGAAATGTTTCAACAAACAGATACAGTGCTGGAGGTGCTCACTTGTCTATGCCAGGAAATTTGGAAGACAGCTACCTGGCCAACCAACTAGAAGAGATCCATATTTGTACCCATTCCAAAGGAAGGTGATCCAACAGAATGTGGAAATTATCAAACAATATCCTTCATATCACATGGAAGTAAAACTTTGCCAAAGATAATTCACAAATGGTTGCAGCATAGGGAACTGTGAGAAATTGAATCCAGATTCAGAAGGGAACATGGAATGAGGGATATCATTGTTGATGTCAGATAGATCTTGCCTGAAAGCAGAGAATACCAGAAAGATGTTTACCTGTGATTTATTGACTATGCAATGGCATTCAACTGTGTGGATCATAGCCAATTATGGATAACATTGCAAAGAACGGGAATTTCAGAACACTTAACTGTGCTCATGCAGAACCTGTACGCAGACAAAGATGCCGTCGATCAAACAGAACAAGGGAATACTGAGTGGTTTAAAATCAGGAAAGGTGTGCATCAGGGTTGTATCCTTTCACCATACTTATTTAATCTGTATGCTGAGCATATGATCTGAGAAGCCAGGCTCGAAGAATGCAGCATTAGGATTGGTGGAAAACTCATTAACAACCTTCGATATGCACATGACACAACCTTGCTTGCTGAAAGCAAAGAAGACCTAAAGTGCTTGCTGATGCAGATCAAAGACTACAGCCTTCACTATGGATTGAATCTCAACATAAAGAAAACAAAAATCCTCACAACTGGACTAATAAGCAATGTCATACTAAATGAAGAAAATACTGAAGTTGTCAAGGATTATATTTTACTTGGATCCACAATCAATGTCCATGGAAACATCACTAAAGAAATCAAATGATATGTTGCATTGGGCAAATCTGCTCCAAAAGAGGTCTTTATAGTGTTGAAAAGCAAAGATGTCACTTTGAGGACTAAGGTGCACCTGACCTAAGCCATGATCTTTTCAATTGCCTCACATGCATGCAAAAGCTGGACAATGAATAAGGAAGACTGAAGAAGAACTGATGTTTTTGAACCACGGTGTTGGTGAAGAATACCGAACATACCATGCACTGCCAGAAGAATGAATAGGTCTGTCTTGGAAGAAGTACAGCCAGAATGCTTCTTGGAAACGAGGATGGTTGAGCCTTTGTCTCATGTACTTTGGGCATGATATCAGGAGGGACCATTCACTGAAGAAGGACATCATGCTTGGTAAAGCACAGGGTCAGAGAAAAAGAGGAAGACCCTCTCAATGAGATAGACTGACACAGTGCCTGCAATGATGGGCTCAAACATAGCAATGATTACGTGGATGGTGCAGGAACCTGCAGCGTTTTGTTTTGTTGTACACAGCGTTGCCATGAGTCAGAACTGAAGGGACAGCACCTAACAGCAACAACAGAGTAGGTTTAGATGAGAGGAGGAGATGAATGCGGGCATGTGAATGGAGGATAGGCGTGAAAAGACACATAATATGTAAGGGGAATTGAGCTTGTTCCGTACCTAACAAATAGTGCTAGATTCAGATTTAATGAATGCCTTTAGAGCACCAACTATGTGTAAGGCACTGCACTGGGCATTTTAAGTATACTGTATTCATATTTATAACAATAATTTAAGGTGTTATTATTAGTCCCCCTTCTAGAGATAAGCAAATTCATACTTGGGACAGTTTTGTGGCTTGTTCAAGATTACACAGCTAGGAAGTTGCAGAATTGGAATTTGACCCCACCACTTCAGAATCCAAATTCAGTGGCATTTCTACCAATACCACAGCTACCTACCAAATATTTAGGGAGTTGAATTGCAGTTCATTGAAAGGACTAGTTGTTGTTAGGTGCCATCAAGTCAGTTCTGACTCATAGCGGCCCTGTGTACCACAGAACGAAACACTGCCTGGTCCTGCGCATCCTCACATCCACTGTTATACTTGAGCCCATCGTTGCAGCAGCTGTGTCAATCCTCTTTTTTGATGACTTTACCAAGGATGATGTCCTTCTCTAGAGTCTGGTCCCTCCTGATAACATATCCAAAGTATGTGAGACATAGTCTCACCCTGCTTGCTTCTCAGGGGCATTCCGGCTGTACTTCTTCCAAGACAAGATTTGTTCATTCTTTTTGCAGATCATGGTATATTCAATATTCTTCACCAACACCATAATTCAAAGATACCAATTCTCCTTCAGTCTTACTTATTCATTGTCCAGCTTTCATGTGCATATAAGGTGACTGAAAACATCATGGCTTGGGTCAGCTGCACCTTAGTTTTCAAGGTGACATCTTTGCTTTTTAACACTTTAAAGAGGTCTTTTACAGCAGATTTGCTGAATGCAATGTGTTGTTTGATTTCTTGACTGCTGCTTTCACGGATGTTGATTGTGGATCTAAGTGAAATGAAATCTACTAGGACTAGTCAAAGATTAATATTATTCTAAGGGTGGTTCTCTGACAGTGGAGAGTTCAAGCAAATGCTGGACAGCCACTTTGCAAGGATCTGGTAGTCCCCTCAATTTATACTTATATATAAAAAAGAATGTACTTACCTTAGTGATAAAATATTAAACATGAATGCTAATCATAGAGCCAAACAAACCCAGAAGTAAGGTCTGGTGAATTTAAGTGATTGAGCTAAGTTCATTCAGTAACTATGTGAAAATATAGCACCTTAACTTCATTCTCTAGATTAAGTCTAAGGGTTTTTCTGTTACAAGCAGTTAGCCCTCGTATAGTAACTGGGTAACACAGTGTGGAGCCAGAAGGTATGGAAAGAGAAACGGCAGGGATGTTTTGTGAATTATATAATGGATTGTTTGGCATCCCCTTGCTTTATCAGGATAAGCAAAGAATGTGAGTAGTAGCAGGAGAATGTTTAAAATGATAAGCAGAATTGAATGCCAAGACACAGCAGAGAAAGGAAGCACAGAATGCCATGAAAGGTTAATTGAAGGAAGGCAGGAACTGTGGATCACATTGCATTTCTCTCTTAGTGAGGAGATGGTCAATACCTATTTATCAGATTGAATAATAACTGTCTCATTTCAACAAATATTTAGAGAGGATCTTCTTTTTGCTGAGCACTGTGCTATGTTCTGAAGAGCCGAAGATGAACTAGAGAAAATCTGTCTTCTCAATGACCTCTCAGAAAGGAAACAGGAAAAAAGAAAGTGCTAAGGATTATCGTAGAGAACAAATAAAAGGTTCAATGAAAGCAGAAAGGAAAGAGTATTTAATTCAGTATAAGTGTGAGGGATGAGAATGCGGGTGTGGAGGAAGGAACGGATGTCAGGGAAGACCCCGAAGAGGAGGTAATGCTAGATCTCTTGAAGAATAAGTTTACGTGGTTAAATGAGGATGGATTTCAGATGGAGGAAAATACCTGTTGAATCTGTGTGTGATGTGGGTGTGGTAGGAGTCAGAGCTGGAGATGAAGCTAAAGAGGTAGAGGGATCAGATTACCAGGAGCCTGTATACCATGGTGACTAGCTTGGAACTGATTGTCCAGGAGGAGAGTTTCAGAAGGATTTTAAGGAGGGAGTTACCATGTTCAGTTTTGTGTTTTTGGAACATCCTTTGGCAGTCAAATGAAGAATTGTTGTTAGCTGCCAGTCGAGTTCATTGGTACTCACAGAGACCCCATGAATGCAGAGTAGAACTGCTCTACAGAGTTTTCAAGGCTGTGACCCTTTGGAAGCAGATTGCCAGGCTTGTTTTCTGAGGCATCTCTGGGTGGGTTTGAACAGCAATCACATGCTTAACCATTTGCACCACCCAGGGATTGCTATGGAGCAGGAAGTAGTGAGAACAGAAGAGGAAGTGAAATTAGAAAGACTTGGCCTGTAACAAAGAGGTTTAAGTAGTGGAGACAAATTATTTATCACAGAATGAAGAGGAAGAATTCATCCATGGGATTTTAAATCCGAGAACTTCAGTAGAAAGAGATTTGGTTGCCCAGTTGTTGGAATGGCAAGATTTTGTCAATGGAATTAGGTGATACTGAAGTGAGTTACAGAGTGAGTAATATGGAAGTCCCCAGATGGGAACCACATGGTAGTAAACTTGTGGGTATTAGTCGATGACTCTTCTACCTGAATTCAGGAAATGACATAAAAATTATTTGCGCAATAAAATGAGGGCTTTGAAGTCAGTACATTTGGAGAAAAATAACTGGCGTTGGAGAAGCCGGGAAATAACCATTACTAGAGGGCCATTTGTGGATTAAATTTGCATTGTCCAATGGAAAGACTCTCAAAGAAAAACACATGCCCTAAACAGGGGCAGATTAACCAAGAAACAAGGTTAGTAAGTAAACACGTTAGTAAATACAATTAAACCCGTGTGTACCTTGCTTACTGGTTAATCCGCCCTTGGCCCTAAAACGAGCCTTTCCTCACTGCAACCCTTTCCCCTCCAGCTGCCTTCACCATTCAGCCACACCACAGGCTGTAGGGGAAACACCTCTCCTGGCATCTCTTAGCTGTGGGTATTTGGGGCCAGGGGAATCCCAACAAAAGGAGGATGAGGATGTCAGAATTTCGAGAATCTCGGAGATCATATATTCTAATCTACATATTCCAGGATGAAGACAGAGAACCCAAATGCCTTGCCAAGGTGTCAGGTAGCGAGGTTATTAAACCCAGACTTCCTAACTCTAGGTCCCGTGCTCCTTCCACTAACCCACACAGCCTCTCCAGCTGGGAAGCTAGAAGCTCGGGGAGTGGTGGGCACCGCAGGGTCCGCCCCGGTGAGTCGGAGGCCCCCTCGTTGCCCAGCCTCCCGCTCCCTGCCGGGTGGAACTCCCCGCCCCACAGCCTTCCCGCGCCGGGTGGGGCCGCTTGCTGTCGCCACCCGGGCACGCGCTGGGTCGCGCGGACTCGAGTCGAACAGCGGTGCCGGGAGGTCGTGGGGCCGCCCCCCGCCTGACGCACAGAGTGGCCGGGACGCGATTTGCCGCGAGTGACTGGAGCTGCCGCCGCCGCCGCCGCTCGGGCCCGCTCCGCCCCCAGCCCGCCTTCCTCCCGCCTCGCCCTCCGCCTCCGCCCGCGCCTCGCTCACGTCCCCGCGTCCTCCCCAGCGCCCCGGAGCCGCCGGCCGCCAGCGTCAGCGCCAGCCAGGTGAGTGTGGCCTCCGGGCGGCCCGGGCGGGGAGCACGCAGGCCCCGCGGCCGAGCGGCGAGCTCTGGCCGGTGGAGGCGGCGGCGGCGGCGGCGGCGCTTCGTGCTTTCTTCTCCGGCGCGGGCCGCGGGGCGGCGGGACCGTGCGGCTGTGGGAGGGGCGCCCCCTCCCTGCCGCCTCCACCGCCGCCGAGGCCGCAGACAAAGCGCCGGAGGTGGGAGGCCCGCGGGCAGACCCTGCCTCCCTCCGCGCCGCCTGCCGGGCCCGGCTCCCGCCCGCAAACCCTCGGCCGCTCTTGTCTCCCCTCCTGTGCGTCCTTGTCCATTTTTGGGTGAAAGGAACCCGAAACGTGCAACAGGTTTGGGCGTTAATCCTTATTTTCCGGCCGGTCTCGTCCTCCGGGCGTCCAGGGAACAGATGTGCCCGGCTGCTGGGCAAGTCAACCCAGTGGCTGGTTCCTTTGTGTGGCCGGTGACCAGCCTTGTCCGGTGGGTGGGGGGTGCCGCTTTGTAACCCCCGGACTGCGCCGAGGCTCCTGGACGCCTCTCCCGTCCCCCGGGTTTGGCTTCTTCCGGGCCTGCAGGATAACATCCCTACAGCCTTTGGAAGAGTCAAAAGGGGAGGGAGAGAGCGGGTTGGCAAAGATTCGTTGTTCTGTATTTGCTTTATTTAAAGTATATTTTAGGCACATTGATTTAGGGCAGTCAGATCGGCTCTGGAGGGTACGAGTGGGATTTGACCCTCGGGTGCACGGTTTGGACTTGCTGCTGCCGTGACAGCACCCGCGGTTCTCTTGGTGGTTTGACATCTTCCTGTCACACAGACATCACCCTAGAACTTGGAGTGCTGTTAAGGGAGTACTTACTCGGATAGCAGCTGTTTGACAGGTCACCTTTGTCTGTGCCAACCATACCCACCATACATCCCAGCCTATATAGGTTGGCAACTCCTCAAATTAGAATTCCCACTCAGAATATCCCCATGTTGGAAAATCTTAATCTGTATGGTTTTCTTTGGCATGAAAAGCCTTTTCTTAGGTGTGAGAAACTCCCTCCCCAGCCTTGGGAAGAATACCTAATATAGAACAATTTATCTTTGTTTACATACCTTGGGTCATGCTGATACCTAGCTGTTTTCACTGGTATGCTATTTTAGCACAACAATACTAAATGGGAGGAAGATATTCTCTTTTTGCTTTGAGCAATAAAATACTTCTTTGTTCTGGTACCAGGAAGCCTTTATACAAAATACTTTGTGTGGTCAGAAGTTGGTGACTGTCTTTACTGTATGGCCAAATACATGAAAAAATCCCCAAAGGACTTAGAAAGCATTACACAACTTTATAGGATTGTTTTTATACCCCAAATAACAGGAAATCGTTTTACCATTGACATCTGAAAACTAAATGTCCGCTAATTAAAAAACAGAAAATAATTATATTTGACCTCTTTTTAATGTCCTGCATGAGGACTCCTTGAAGCTCTTTCTGCTCCCTAAAAACAAACTCAGAATTAATAAGAACATTTCTTTTGAAGAAATAAAATTATACCAGATTAATCTGATTTATAGAATATTTCTTCTGGCATAATTAGTAGTTTTACTTTACTAAAAATACAAGTAATCTGTGTAACATCTAACTTTTCAGAGACAAGCAACAGGAGACATTGTCTTCTACAAATATGGATCTATAGGGAAGTCTTTTGAGAAAAATATTTTCCAGTGGAAAGTCCCAGAAACTTAAATCTCCATAATAGTTTTCTTTCATTGAGGTATAGAATTCATATACCATGAAATTTATGCTTTTAAAGTGTACAGGTCTGTGGTTTTAGTGTAGTCAGAGGTTGGGTACTTCTTCCAAAACATTTTCCCCATCCCAAAAAGAAACTATAACCCATAGCAGTCTACTCCCTTGTCTTGCCTCCCCCTAGCACTTGGCAGCCATTAATCTACTTTCTGTCTATGGATTTGCCTATTCTGAACATTTCATATAAATGGGATCGTACAATATGTGGCCTTTCACATTTTGCTTCTTTCACTTAGCGTAATATTTTTAAGGTTCATCCGTATTGTACATGAATCAGTGCTTCATTCCTTTTTATTGCCAGATAATATTGCATTTTAGGTATATACCACATTTTGTTTATCCATTCATCAGTTGATGGACATTGGGTTGTTTCCGCTTTTTGTCTATTAAGAATAATGCTTCCGTGAACGCTTGTGTACAAGTTTTTGGGTGGACATATATTTTCAGTTTCCTTGGGTATATGCCTAGGAGTAGAATTGCTGGGCCGTGTAGTAAATCTATGTTTAATTTTTTGAGAAAAAGAAAACCGCCAAACTGTTTTCCACAGCATTTGCACCATTTTAAATTCCCGCTAGCAGTACATGAGGGTTCCAATTTCTCTGTATCCTCACCAACACTGTGTTTTTTCTTTATTTTGATAATAGCAATCCTAGTAGGTGTGAAGTGGTATCTCATTGTGGTTTTGAGTTGCATTTCCCTAGTGGCTAATGATGTTGAGTGCCTTTCCATTTTCTTTTTGGCTATTTGCATATCTTCTTTGGACAAATGTTTATTCAATCTGTAAGTGTTTAGGAAACCCTGGTTGCATAGTGGTTAAGTGCTACCTCTGTTAACCAAGAGGTCAGCAGTTTGAATCTGCTGGCCGCTTCTTGGAAACTCTATGGGGCAGCTCTACTCTGTCCTATAGGGTTGCTATGAGTCGGAATTGACTCGATGGCAGTGAGTTTGGTTTTTTGTTTGTTTGTTTGTTTGCTAAGTGTTTATGTTTTTTACATGTATTTTCTCCTTTAATCTTTAAAATAATCCTGTAAGGTAGGTTTGTCCCTATTTTACTATGAGGAAACTGAGTACAAAGAGGTTAAATAACTTGCTTGTTTTTTAACCTTACGGAGTTAGTCAGAGACAGGGTCTGTATACAGTGAACTCAGGTGTTTAGAACACTCCTTACTCTCTGCATTCTTTCCACTTCATGAAGCATACAGAAGTTAAACCATGTTTGTGAATTTGGTTGGCTAGTTAGTGACAAAGTGGGAAGTAAAAAAGTAACCAAACCAAGCAGCAGCGACAGAAAAGCAGGTATTGGGGACCTAGGCCAACATTGCATCATATTCACCAGATTTTGTTACGCTTTTCCAAATAACTCTTGATTTTGTTCAACCCTAATGAGTTTGGTGTTATTTATTTCCAGTGGGGCAACAGCGCAAGTAAACCAAGTAACAGCTTCTTAGTGGTGTAGCTGATTCTAGAACCAATCCACTGTTCACTCTGAGCCGTTGTGCTTTCTATTCCCCTGAGGCTGACATACCCTCCCCCCGCCCCATTAGTTTATTCCCTCTCATTGTAAAAGAATTCAACAATTTCACATTTTTGAGAAAAATTATTTTTCTGGGTTAAGCTGAAATTTTACTTTGAAGGAGGTGGTCTGCCAGATTCATTTTGAAGTGCAGGATTACTAAGGTACACATTTCAGTTTTCTTGTACTGCTCTGTATCAGACATAGTAGGTCATGGAAAATTGTCAGCTCTTCAGAGGCTAGGTAGAGACCACATGTTATTTATTCATCATTGTATGTCCGTTGTCCAGCATAGTGCCTGACACACAATGATTACAAATGAATACAGTTTTTTTAGAAAACTGACTAAAAATTATGTTACTCTTTTTTTAGAGTAAAGGGAGTACAAATTGCAGAAAAAGGAAGTATTTTTATCCCTGACATATGATCTAAAAAATAATAAATGATAAAAAATTAGATTTTAACTTAAAGCTCAACATTGTATCTTTGGTTTAAGAATTATGAGTGGCAGTAACTGTTTGATTTGGGGCCTAAAAAACAAGCTCTGAGTACCTTGTGACTGGGCACATCTTTGTTTTCCAAGTGCTTAGTTCAGTGCCCTATGCATAGGAATTGTACCCTAAGTGTTTCTGAAATGAATGACGACCAGTGAGTTAATAAAGGAATTCATTTTAGTTATAACAAGCCCTGGTGGTATAGCGGTTAAGAGCTATGGCTGGTAACCAAAAGGTTGGCAGTTCAAATCCACCAGGTGCTCCTTGGAAACCCTATGGGGCAGTTCTACTCTGTCCTCGATGGTCGCTGTGAGTCAGAATAGACTTGATGGCATCGGGTTTGGTTTTTTTTTTTTTTTTAATAACAAACCCTAGTGGTGCAATGGTTAAGCTTTTGGCTGCTAACCAAAAGGTTGGCAGCGTGAATCCACCAGACATTTCCTTGGAAACCCTATGGGGCAGTTCTACTTTGTCTTATAGGGATCGCTATGAGTCAGAATCAACTTTAAGCAGTGAGGAGATACAGCAAATGAATATTTAGGCAGTGGTTTTCATTTATGTATTTTGTCAAGCCCAATACAGGTTAATTATAAAAATTTAAAGAATACATGAACATAGAGAGTAAAAGCTGGAGATCCCCTTTTGCTTCTTTTTCCCTTCTCTTTCTTCAGCCTCAACCCCATTTCTGTCCCACATAACCACTATTAACAGTTTAGCGGTTACATTTACAGACCTGTATCTTTGCACGTATGTGTGTGTGTAGGTACAGTTATGCATTTATGTACATACATGCAATTACATTCATGGTGATTTTTCTTTCACAGATGGGATTATACTGTATGTATTTCTTTTTCTCTTAAATGTGTTATTTAAGACATGCATCTATATTCACAAATGATAAACATAATATTTGTTTGTTTTTAGTTTGCCAGCCCTATTTGATTTTGGTGTCAGGATTAAGCCAGCCTCCAGGAAAGAATTAAGAACCGTTCCATTTTTTTCTGTGCTCTGCAACAGTTTAAAATGTCTTGCCCTTGCCCTTCTTTTATTAGAAATCACCTGATAGCTTTGGGGGAGGGAAGAGATGTGAAATGACCTTTTCATTTTTTACTGTTCTATCAAATTTTAACCCCTATTTTCTATTGCAAATGAATAAATAAAACAGTTTATACAGGAGTGCTTGGGCTTTTTGCTGAGCGAGACCCAAGGCAGAATCCTACACTTCTACTTACTAGTTGTGTAATGTTTTGGCAAGTTACTTACCCTCTCCAGACTTCTGTTTCTTCATCTGTAAAATTGCAATAATTCCTACCTCACAGGAACCTGGAAAGTAATAGATTGAATTTATATGTGGAAAGCCTTAGTATAATACAGAAAGCTCTCTAGCTGTAGCTAAGAAAAATGAAAAAAAATAATAATTTTTTTGAAATTGTAACATGCTACTCAAATGTAAATTTGTCATATTTATTATAATTATGTGCCTTAGCCTAATAGGAACAGATTTAAGGAGAAGGATGGAGCTAGAGAGGATTTCCACTAAGGTGGAAGGATTGATAAAAATTTCCAGGCCATTTAGAATTTAATTTTGGTAGACAGAGGTTTCTAAATACCTGCACCCATTTGAGGCAGGATAGTTGGGTCGAGCAGTGGAGTAAACAGACCTGGATTAATCTTTCATTAGCCGGTGACATCGGACAAGTTAATTTCTCTCAGTAAAATCAGTTAACATCTACTTATAGGGTTGTTGATGTTAGGTGCTGTTGAGTCCATTTTGACTCATAGTGACCCCATAGGGTTTTTTAGGGTGTGACCTTTACGGAAGCAGATTGTCAGGTCTTTCTCCTGTGGAGCTGCTGGGTAGGTTGAAACAACCAACCTTTTGGTTAGCAACCGAGCACTTAACCATTTGCATCACGAGGGTACCTTCTTTATAGGGTAGCTGTGAGAAAAGAGGAAACCGTGGTGGCGTAGTGGTTAAGTGCTACAGCTGCTAACCAAGAGGTCAGCAGTTCAGATCCGCCAGGCACGCCTTGGAAACTATGGAGCAGCTCTCCTTTGTCCCGTAGGGTCGCTATGAGTCGGAATTGACTCAATGGCGTTGGGTTTGGGGTTTTTTTGGTATGGGAAAAGAGAGGAGCCTTGGTGGTGCAATGGTTAAGCATTTGGCGGCTAACCAAAAGTTCAGCAGTTTGAACCCACCAGTGGCTCTCTTGGAGAAAAGACTTGGCAATCTGCTCTCATAAAGATAACAGCCTAGGATACCCTATGGGGCAGTTCTGCTTTGTCCTATAGAGTCACTATGAGTTGGAATTCACTCCAGGGCATACAACAGCAACGTGAGAAAAGAGATTAGTATAGTGCCTGGCATGTAGCAGGTGTTCAAATTGTTAATTTTCTTTCCTTGCACGTAATGAGTACCAGCAGTTCCAAACATGAAGTCCTGCTATTTTAAGGCTACTTGTTATAATGGAAAGAGCATTTGACCCTAAGTCAAAGTTTTATTCTGTGTACTATACTTAGTATCCATTGGCCTTGGACAGGTCACCTAACTGCTGAGATCCTTCTGTTTGTTTCCTTACCTATAAACAAAACAAAACAAAACATGATAACTAATACTTACTGAGGACCTGTTTATGTGCATTTACTAGGCAGTGTACTCATTAATTCTCCCAGTAATCCTATCATACAGAGATGATTGTCATTTTCCTTTTTATAGATGAAGAAACAAAGGCACAGGAATTGGATTTTCCAAGCTCCACTTGGTGGACACCTCAGTCCTATCCATGGTCTTTCACTCATTACAACTGTTACCTCATGGGAATAATAGGGTGTGTTCCTGCATACTGGCAATACTAAATAAGGAGTGTGTTGTAAACTGGAATACTAAGTGTATAAAAAAGAAAACCATTTTAAAATGAGACTAGTTATGTATTAACAATTTCCATTAATAAAATACAAATAGAGAATTGTTATTGTGTTCTAAGACCTATGCTTAAGAGTAGTAATTTAAGATTTTTAAATACTTTGTGTTGTGCATGATCGTTTTGCCTAAATAACTTTATTACTTGGTCTTCATTGCATTTCCAATTTGAGTAGGTAAAGGAGCAGTGGGTAGGTAGTGATCATAAAAGGAAATATAAGCTTGTTTGTGTGTGTGTATATGTGTGTGTGTGTGTAGGTAGTGATCATAAAAGGAAATATAAGCTTGTTTGAGTGTGTGTGTGCGTGTGTGTGTGTTGTAAGCCAGGAAGTACAGTTTTCTAGCCATTTGGCGTTTGCAGAAACTGCAGATTCTTGGAAAGGAGTTGAGGAAATCTGCATTATAATTCATTGTCTTCTAATGGATTTGCAGAGTAGTTTAAAAAATGAATCTGCCTTTGTCAGCTGGTTTGTAAAGAGCTATTGATTACATTCTTGAAAGACAATAATATTGTCTTACCTTTGATAGGCATTGCCAGAACTTTTGCTTATGGGCTTCATTTTGTTTGATGAAATTCAGTGGTATTGATTTTGGTATCTTTGCAAGCCTTGTGCTAGTTATATGCAAAACAAAAAATGCTGTTGGGATGTCAGAAATTAAATTGTGACTCAGAATAGAAGGTTTAGAAATTCAGTCTATTGAGGTTTCAGTTAGAATTTTTACTGTGTTGTATAGGGGTGGGAATTCCTATGTTTAGATTAGAGAATTTTGATCAGAGTAGGCTTGAATTGCGCTGTGCAGATACTTTAATTGAATACTTTTTTTGTTGCAGAATACACAACATATAGGGAGGGATGTATAAGAGTTAGATATGGTTCTTGTCTTCAAAGAGTTTATAATGTAGTTAGGGAGGCACAGAAGGAGGAAACAAAGTGAAAAGGCAGAGGGCTCTTAACGCTTATGCCTTCTTTTTGTTAAGTCAGTGTTATTGAATTGGGTTTTGGTAGGATGCCATAGCTCTCTCCTAAGGGACACTATCAGAAACAACCCAATTCTTTGAAAACTGGAAGTTGTGTATCTTGTATACCCTATTCATTATATACTGTTCTCTTTCCCTTTTAAAAATTACTGTCTGATCTGAGTACCAAGTACTTGGTATTTCCACTCCTGACTACTTTTGTTTTCCTCCTGGCTTGTGGGTTGTGTTTTCCTTTTTGTAATGGTTACTAGAAAACGAGAGCCAGATTTGTGGTCTATCCGAGAGCAGGCATATAGGTTTTTTTATGTACATTTTTTAGCCTTGTGTGTGGCACCACTTTTGTATTCTTTTTTTATTCTTTTACTTTAATCTTTAATTTATTAACTTTTTATAGTTCATGTATTATAAGTCTCATAAAGCCTTTTAAGAACAAAATGGGATATATATATTTCCAAAGGGCAGCTGCTGGATTCAAGTTGCAGACCTTTTGGGTTGCCACCAAACTCTTAACCACTATGCCACCAGGGCTCTGGAAACTGCGGGGCAGCTCTGGTCTGTTCTATGAGTTGGAATCGACTTGACGGCAGTGGGTTTGATGTGTGTATATGTATATATATATTTCATCTATGAAATCTATGGAGGAACATATCAAGGCAAACAGGTTAATACAATAGAGACCAGATATAACAAATAGGTTTCATTTCATGGTCCAGCTCTGATTGATAATGGTGGCTGCCAGGAATACTGCATCGCAAGGTAGTTTGAGACAGCATCTGGATTTAGTGCGTAAAGGTACTGTTATTGTTGAACAATATTTGTTGCTGTTATGGGTAGGAATAGTGATGGCATGAGTGCCTGTGTTTGCCATCCATCGTATAGACAAAATATGTAGGATGCTGAGTGGCGCAACAGGTGCGTGACTTTTAAATTCAGAGCTAAGTGTTGCAGCGAGAGATATAGATTTGGGGAAGTACTGAAAAAAGCAGGTGACTTATTAAAGCTGGAAGTCAGATTGGTTCAGCTAGAATAGAACTTCTGTAGGGCATTAAGGAGAAACGAGATTGGTGGAAAAGATGAGGAAAGGGGTGTGGGAGGCCTTGACTGATGGAGGAGATTAGTTTTCTTAATTTCCTAAAATTTTCTCTTATTAATCTCCTACGTTATTTCCACTGCCTTTGCTTTAGTTCAGGTCCTTGTCATCTTTTTTGTTTTAAAAGTTGCTCGTTCTTTAGGTAATGCATTCACCTGTTTAAAAAGGTACAAAAAAACACATGATTAAAGTCTTCCTTTTACTCCTATTTCTCAGCCACTCAGTTCTTTCTTCCTCAAAATTAACCAATGCCATCAGATTCTTATGTATTCTTCCAGAAATATTTTATGTATACGTATGTGTTTTCCCATCCTTCTTACACAAATGATACTTTCAATACCGGTGTACATACTGCTTCTTCTGTATCATACACGCTATTACTCACCCTTTCCACCTCTTAGAGATTTTAAAAAATACCAATACACGAAGAGTTTTCTTTTTTTAATAAACTTTTTGTTTTGGGATTGTTTTAGATTTACAGAAAAGTGGCAAATATAGTACAAACAGCTCCTATATATCCTTCACTCAGTTTCCGTTTCCCATAATGTTACCATTTTACCATGGTACATGGGAAGAAACCAATATTGGTATAGTACTTTTAGATAAACTCCGGATTTTATTTGGAATTCACCAGTTGTTATGAATGGAATTTTGTCCCCGCAAAATATATGTTGAAGTCGTAACCCCTGTACCTGTGATCTGGCTTAGAAATGGGTTTTCTTTTGTTAGGTTACTCCAGAGTAGGATAAGTCCTAAACCTAATCCCTTCTGCGTGGTGTCTTATAAAGCAGAGTACAGGCACAGAGAGACAGACACGCAGGGGGAGATGCCCGTGACAACAGAGGCAAATGCATCTATAACCAGCAAAGAGATGCCAAGGATGGCTGGCAGTTACCAGAAATGGGAGAGAGGCTCACGGAAGGAATTAAGCATGGCTAAGACCCTGATTTGGACTTTTAGCCTATAGAACTGTGAGAAAATAAATTTCTGTTCTTTAAAGCCATTTGCTTTATAGTATTTTGTTATAGCAGTCCTGGGAAACTAAGATACCAGTTTTTTCATGAACGTTATTTTTCTGTTCCAGGATCCCATCCAGAATACCACACTGCGTTTAGTTGTCATGTCTCCTTAGCTTCCTGTGGCCTCCTGACAGTTTCTCAGTCTTTCCTTGTTTTTCATACCTTTACAGTTTTGGGAATACTGGTCAGAACTTTTATAAAATGTTTCTCTATATGAGTTTGTCTGATATTTTTTTGCCTTATTAGAATGGGGTGGTAGATTTTTTGGAAAAAATCCACAAAGCTGAATCAGCCTTCTTATTACATCATATGAGAGAGGGAGTACCTCCTGTTTACATGACATCACTGATGTCCTTAACTTTGGTCACTTGGTTAAGGTGGTATTTGCCATGTTTCTTCACTGTAAGGTTGCTATTTTTCCTTTTTACATACTCTGTTTTTAGAAGTGAGTTATTAAATCCAGTTCACCCTCCAAGTGGGAGGGGAAATTAAAGGAGCTTTATTTTATTTTGAAAATTTTAAAAATATTTTTATTGTTGTAAAAATATATGACACAACATTTGCCTATTTTTTCTTTTTATAATTTTTATTGTGCTTTAAGTGAAAGTTTACAAATCAAGTCAGTCTCTCACATAAAAACATATACACCTTGCTACATACTCTCAATTACTCTCCCCCTAATGAGATAGCCTGCTTTCTCCCTCCACTCTCTTTTTGTGTCCATTTCGTCAGTTTCTAACCCCCTCTACCCTCTCATTCCCCCTCCAGGCAGGAGATGCCAACATAGTCTCAAGTGTCCACCTGATCCAAGAAGCTCACTCCTCACCAGCATCCCTCTCCAACCCATTGTCCGGTCCAATCCATGTCTGAAGAGTTGGCTTAGGGAATGGTTCCTGTCCTGGGCTGACAGAAGGTCTGGGGGCCATGACCACCGGGGTCCTTCTAGTCTCAGTCAGACCATTAAGCCTGGTCTTTTTACAAGAATTTGGGGTCTGCATCCCACTGCTCTCCTGCTCCCTCAGGGGTTCTCTGTTGTGTTCCCTGTCAGGGCAGTCATCGGTTCTGGCCGGGCACCATCTAGTTCTTCTGGTCTCAGGATGATGTAGTCTCTGTTTCACGTGACCGTTTGTGTCTCTTGGGCTCATAATTACCTTGTGTTCTTGGTGTTCTTCATCCTCCTTTGATCCAGGTGGGTTGAGACCAATTGATGCATCTTAGTTGGCTGCTTGGTAGTGTTTAAGACCCCAAACACCACTCTTCAAAGTGGGATGCAGAATGTTTTCTTAATAAATTTTATTATGCCAATTGACTTAGATGTCCCCTGAAACCATGGTCTCCAAACCCCTGCCCCTGCTACATTGGCCTTCGAACCATTCAGTTTATTCAGGAAACTTCTTTGCTTTTGGTTTAGTCCAGTTGTGCTGACCTCACCGGTATTGTATGTTGTCTTTCCCGTCACCTAAAATAGTTCTTATCTACTATCTAATTAGTGAATACTCGTCTTCCACCCTCCCTCCCTCTTCTCTCTCGTAACCACAGAAGAATGTTTTCTTCTCAGTTTAAACTGTTTCTCAAGTTCTTATAATAGTGGTCTTATATGATATTTGTCCTTCTGCAACTGACTAATTTCACTCAGCATAATGCCTTCCAGGTTCCTCCATGTTATGAAATGTTTCGCAGATTGCTCACTGTTCTTTATCGATGCCTATAGGGTCGCTATGAGTCGGAATCGACTCAACAGCACTGGGTTTTTTGTTTTTTTTTTTAGTATTCCATTGTGTGAATATACCCATAATTTTTTTATCCATTCATCTGTTGATGGGCACTTTGGTTGCTGCCATCTTTTTGCTATTGTAAACAGTGCTGCAGTAAACATGGGTATGCATATATCTGTTCGTGTAAAGGCTCTTATTTCTCTAGGATATATTCCGAGGAGTGGGATTGCTGGATCATATGGTAATTCTATTTCTAGCTTTTTAAGGAAGCACCAAATCGATTTCCAAAGTGTTTGTACCATTTTACATACCCACCAGCAGTGTATAAGTGTTTCAGTCTCTCCACAGCCTCTCCAACATTTATTATTTTGTGTTTTTTGGATTAATGTCAGCCTTGTTGGAGTGAGATGAAATCTCATTGTAGTTTTGATCTGCATTTCTCTAATGGCTAATGATTGTGAACATTTCTTCATGTATCTGTTAGCTACCTGAATGTCGTCTTTAGTGAAGCGTCTATTCATAACTTTTGCCCATTTTTTAATTGGGTTATTTGTCTTTTTGTGGTTGAGTTTTTGCAGTATCATGTAGATTTGAGAGATCAGGCGCACATCAGAAATGTCATAGCTAAAAACTTTTTCCCAGTCTGTAGGTAGTCTCTTTACTCTTTTGGTGAAGTCTTTGGATGAGCATAAGTGTTTGATTTTTAGGAGCTCCCAGTTATCTAGTTTTTCTTCTGCGTTCTTAATAATGTTTTGTATACTGTTTATGCCATGTGTTAGGGCTCCTAACGTTGTCCCTATTTTTTCGTCCATGATCTTTATCGTTTTAGATTTTATATTTAGGTCTTTGATCAATTTTGAGCTTGTTTTCGTGCAAGGAGTGAGGTATGGGTCTTGTTTCATTTTTTTGCAGGTGGATATCCAGTTCTGCCAGCTCCATTTGTTAAAAAGACTGTCTTTTCCGCATGTAACTGTTTTGAGGCCTTTGTTAAATATCAGCTGCTCATATGTGGATGGATTTATGTCTGGATTCTCAATTCTGTTCCGTTGGTCTATGTATCTGTTGTTGTACCAGTACCAGGCTTTTTTGACTACTGTGGTGGTATACTAGGTTCTAAAATCAGGTAACTGTTTTGTCAGAAATGAATATTGCCACTCCTGCTCTTTTTTGATTGTTGTTTGCTTGATATATTTTTTTCCATCCTATGAGTTTTAGTTTGTTTGTGTCTCTAAGTTGTGTCTCTTGTAGGCAGCATATAAACGGACCTTGTTTTTTAATCCATTTTGCCACTCTCTGTCTCTTTGTTGGTGCATTTAGTCCATTTACATTCAGGGTAATTATGGATAGGTATGAATTTAGTGCTGTGATTTTGATGTCTTTTTTGTGTTGTTGACAGTTTCTTTTTCCCACTTAATTTTGTGTGCTGTGTAGATTATCTTTATATATTGTCCTTTCCTCATATTTCTTGTTGATTTTGTTTCTGTTGAGTCTCTATTTTTTTCTTGTATTTCATTTTGATGAGTAGGATAGTTTGTCTCCTTTGTGGTTACCTTATTATTTATCCCTATTTTTCTAAATCTAAACCTAACTTTTATTTTTTTGTATCGCCATATCTTCCTCTCCATGTGGAAGGTGTTTGATTACATTTCTTAGTCCCTCTTTATTAATGTTGTCTTCTTTTATATAATAACATCGCTGTTTCCCTGTTTTGAGCTTTTTTTTTTTTTTTAATTCTTGCTTTGTTTTTTGGATTTCCCTGTCTGGGTTGCCTTCTGGTTGCTCTGCGCAGTGTTCTAGTCTTGGGTTGATACCTGATATTATTGATTTTCTAACCAAAGTACTCCCTTTAGTATTTCTTTTGGTTTTTACAAATTCCCTAAACTTGTGTTTATCTGGAAATGTCTTAATTTCACCTTCATATTTAAGAAACAGTTTTGGTGGATATATGATTCTTGGCAGGCAATTTTTTTCCTTCAATTTTTTAAATATACCATCCCATTGCCTTCTTGCCTACATGGTTTCTGCCGAGTAGTCCGAGCTTCTTATTATTGGCTCTCCTTTGTAGGTGACTTTTCATTTATCCCTCGCTGCTCTTAAAAGTCTGTATCTTTGTTTTGGCAAGTTTGATTATGATATGTCTTGGTGACTTTCTTTTAAGATCTACCTTATGTGCAGTTCGATGACCATCTTGGAGAGATATCTTCTCATCTTTCATGATATCAGGGAAGTTTTCTGCCAACAAATCTTCAACAATCCTGTCTGTATTTTCTGTTATCCCTCCCTGTTCTGGTACTCCAATCACTTGTAGGTTATTTCTCTTGATAGAGTCCCACATGATTCTTAAGTTTTCTTCATTTTTTTTAAATTCTTTTATCTGATTTTTCTTCAAATATATTAGTGCCAAGTGATTTATCTTCGAGTTCAGAAATTCCAGCTTCTACTTGCTCAGATCCTGGCTCCACGCTAGCCATGTGATCTTTTGCTTCTTATACTTGACCTCTTAGCTTCTCTGTCTATATGATGGAGATGTTAATAGTACCTATCTCATAGGATTGTTGGGAGGATTAAATAAGAAAATGTGTGAAGTGCATAGAACAGTGTGTGGCACAATAGTGAAGTACTAGGTAAGTGTTTGCTATTGTCATCATTATTTTTGTCATTACAGTGTTGCAGTGAATATTGTATATGTATATAAATTATTTTACACACAGTGGTGATTACTATATGAGATGAATGAGATTTCAAGATCAAAGGTACTCAAATTTCTGGTTTTGATAGATACTGCCAAATTGTCCTCCACAGAGGTTATACTGTTTTGCACTTCCACCAGGAATATATGAGCACGTCTGTGTTCCTCTTTCCAATGTGTTGCCAAATTATTGGATCTTTGTCAGTCTGTGGTACATTTCTTTTATTATGAATTAATTTGAGTGTCTTTGCATTAAGTCATTTAAGAGTTTAGATTTTGATGCTACTTGTGTGAAGTCATTTGTGCCTCATCAGCTGGGAAATGATAAAAAATGTTTTATTTAGAAAAGTGTTACAGTAACAGGTAAGAAATAGTTTGGGCTTGGGAAGACTATAAGTACTTAGTTGCAGGATGGGCTACTGCTGAAAAATTGGACACCAAGTTGCTGAGGTGTGACAGCATGCTGTCTTGGTAACATTTTTAAAAAAGGTTTAAGGGGGGAAAAATGTTTTTAGAGGAATCACCATGCTACATTTGCAACCAAGAATGAAAAAATATGCAGAGGTTGGGATGGAACAAAAGATTGCAGTTTTATTAAAGTAAAACTCAGCATGAAGTTAGTTCTGACACATATGAGATGTGTGATTATGTTTCATAATAATTAGGGATAAATTAAAAGCAGTTCACATATATAATTGTAATTAGTTAACTTTAATATCCAATTTTAGAAATTTTTTCCTTCCCCTTGTGTGCTCCAGTATGTCTAATCATTCCAGTTGATAGCTTCTTTCTGTCAGGCACTGTTTAATGGTTATCATTAACCCCCTTCTGTCCAGCACACAAAACCACTCTTTCCCCACCCTCCAACTACACCAAATCTTTAAATCCCCTGGATGGGAGTTGAGGGGTGGTGTTCGTTCTTTGCTTTTTTCTTTGCATTTGAGTTTCACGTTTAGAGTCTGTGAGCTCAACCTAGCCAGCCGTGTATTACTACTCCTCCCCGCCCCCACCACATGTACATGCCAAGGCTGGAAGCTACAAAAACTCTGCGATGTAAGAACAGATTACCGGGGGTTGGAGCAGAGGAGATGATACAAAAATGGTCACCATGCTGAAAGAAGGAAAGAAAGATTAAACCAGGGGAAAGAAGTAGACACTTTGGAATCTGAGAATCTTGGGTTCTGAATAATTAAGTTTAAGAGTAGAGAGGGCAAAGGATAGCTCAAGTAACCCATTAACTCTACTGACCCAGCTCCCTCAATCGTAGTATCAGTATGAAAGCAATTTCTTATGGGAAGCAAGCAAAAGTATACGGAATAATACAGTGTACCCATCATCCAGCTTCAACAATGAATAACTCATGAGGACTATCTTTCATATATATGCCCACTCACTTCCCCCTTCCCCCTCCTGCTTTTTTTGAGGCATATTCCATATATCCTATTGTTTCATCTGTAAATATTTTATTATTTATGGCTCAAAGATAAGGGTTCTTTTTTTTAATTAAAAAACAAAACATAGCTACAGTTCCATATCCCTTTCATGACCGGATTAAATTAAAAAAATTGTTTTTTGTTGTTGATTAGTTTTGTTTTCCGTTAATGGACTGCATGCTGAATCGTTGAGTGTGTCTCTCTGGACTCTGGCAGTAGGCTTGGTGGGACTCATATGTCCCTGTGCTCTTTGGTGGATGCGTATGTCCCTTTGGACTCTGGGAGGGGTAGGATTAATGGGATGCATATGTCCCTTTGGACACTGGGACACAAATGCCCCTGTGGACTCAGGTGCAAGTTGTTGGGAAACATATGCCTACAGGATGCAGCTGGCTGCACCATCTTATACAATATCCTGTAAAAATAGTAATTTGGTGCACACACCCATTTCTTCCACTTCCAACAGTAATACAGATCCCCTCTTGATGGCTTCACTTGCTGTAGTGGAAAAGCAGGCTCCCAATAAACCTGAATTTAGAGACCATCTGAAGAATGGATTTGATGCATTGAACACTAGTGACCGAAGACCGGACGAGTTGTGGAATGACATCAAGGGCATCATACATGAAGAAAGTAAGAGGTCATTGAAAAGATAGGAAAGAGAAAAGACCAAGATGGATGTCGGAGGAGACTCTGAAACTTGCTGTCGAATGTTGAGCAGCTAAAGCAAAAGGAAGAATTGATGAAGTAAAAGAACTGAACAGAAGATTTCAAAGGGCGGCTCGAGAAGACAAAGTAAAGTATTACAATGACATGTGCAAAGAGCTGGAAATGGAAAACCAAAAGGGAAGAACACACTTGGTGTTTCTCAAGCCGAAAGAACTGAAGAAAAAAATTCAAGCCTCGAGTTGCAATAATGAAAGATTCTATGGGGAAAATATTAAATGACGCAGGAAGTATCAAAAGAAGATGGAAGAAATACACAGAGTCATTATACCAAAAAGAATTAGTCGGTGTTCAACCATTTCAAGAAGTAGCATATGATCAGGAACCAGTGGTACTGAAGGAAGAAGTCCAAGCTGCTCTGAAGGCATTGGCGAAAAACAAGGCTCCAGGAATTGTTGGAATAACAATTGAGATGCTTCAACAGGTGGATGAAGCGCTGGAGGTGCTCACTCATCCATGCCAAGAAATATGGAAGACAGCTTCCTGGCCAACCGACTGGAAGAGATCCATATTTATGCTTATTCCCAAGAAAGGTGATCAACCGAATGTAGATATTATAGAACAATGTCATTAATATCACACACAAGCAAAATTTTGCTGAAGATCACTCAAAAACGGCTGTAGCAGTATATTGACAGGGAACTGCCAGAAATTCAGGCTGGTTTCAGAAGAGGACGTGGAACCAGGGATATCATTGTTGATGTCAGATGGATCCTGGCTGAAAGCAGAGAATACCAGAAGGATGTTTACCTGTGTTTTATTGACTATGCAAAGGCATTTGACTGTGTGGATCATAACAAACTATGGATAACACTGCGAAGAATGGAAATTCCAGAACACTTAATTGTGCTCACGAGGAACCTTTACATAGACCATGAGGCAGTTGTTCAGACAGAACAAGGGGATACTGCATGGTTTAAAGCCAGGAAAGGTGTGCGTCAGGGTTGTATTCTTTCACCATACCTATTCAATCTGTATGCTGAGCAAATAATCCGAGAACCTGGACTAGGTGAAGAAGAACGGGGCGTCAGGATTGGAGGAAGATTCATTAACAACGTGAGTTATGCAGATGACACAACCTTGCTTGCTGAAAGTGAAGAGGCCTTGAAGCACTTACTAATGAAGATCAAAGACCACAACCTTCAGTATGGATTGCACCTCAACATAAAACAAAAATCCTCACAACTGGACCAATGAGCAACATCGCGATAAACGGAGAAAAGATTGAAGTTGTCAAGGATTTCATTTTACTTGGGTCCACAATCAACAGCCATGGAAGCAGCAGTCAGGAAATCAAAAGATGCATTGCATTAGGTAAATCTGCTGCAAAGGACCTCTTTAAAAGTGTTGAAGAGCAAAGATGTCACCTTGAAGACTAAGGTGCCCCTGCAGCAAGCCATGGTATTTTGATCACATTATATGCATTTGAAAGCTGGACAATGAATAAGGAAGACCGGAGAAGAATTGATGCCTTTGAATTGTAGTGTTGGCGAAGAATATTGAACGTACCATGGACTGCCAAAAGAACGAACAAATCTGTCTTGGAAGAAGTACAACCAGAATGCTCCTTAGAAGCAAGGATGGCGAGACTGCGTCTTACATATTTTGGACATGTTGTCAGGAGGGATCAGTCTCTGGAGAAGGACATCATGCCTGGCAAAGCACAAGGGCAGCGTAAAAGAGGAAGACCCTGAACGACGTGGACTGACATAGTGGCTGCAACAATAGGCTCAAACATAACGATTGTTAAGGATGGCTCAGGACTGGGCAGTGTTTCATCCTGTTGTGCGTAGGGTCGCTGTGAGTCGGAACCAACTCGACGGCACCTAACAACAACAATAAACCTGACAGGTGGAAAATTATGTGTGACATATATGTCCCGCTGGTCACAAAAGAGATATGTCATACAAAAAATTTCACAGTAATTCCTTAATAGTATCAAGTGTTCAGCTTTCTCCTTTTTCTTGCCTTGTTGCATGACCTAGAACTTCCAGCACTATATTGAATAAGATTGGTGAGAGTGGACGTATTTGCATTGTTCCCAATCTCAGGGGAAAGCATTCAGTCTTGCACTATTAAGTATGATGCTAGCTGTTAGTTTTTTTTTTTTTTGTACAAGCTCTTTATCAAGTTGAGGGAATACCCCTGTATTCATATTTTTCTTGAAATCTTTATCATAAATGGTTATTGAATTTTGCCAGTTGCTTTTTCTGCCACAAATGGTATGATTTATGTGATTTCTGTCTGTTAGCTTGTTAATATGGTGGATTACATTGAGTAATTATCAAATATGGAACCAGCTTTTCATCCCTGGAATAATTCAACCCCACTTGTTCATGGTGTATAATCTTTTTATATATTGCTGAATTCTGTTTGTTACTATTTTGTTAAGGATTTTTTGCGTTTTTATTTATGTCTTTGGTTTTGGTATTAGGGTAATACTAGCTTCATAAAACAAATTGGGAAGTGTTCCCTTCTGTTTTCTCTAAGAGATTGTGTGGAGTTAGTATTAATTTCTCTTTAAACATTTGGTAGACTTCTCCAGTGAAACCATCTGGGGCCGAAGTTTTTTTTTTTTTAAATAAATTATGAATTCAATTTTCTTGGTAATTATAGAGCTGTTCAAATTAATCTATTTTATATTGCGTGAGTGGTGGTAGTTTGTGGTTTTCAAGGAAGTGGCAGTTTAATTTGTCAAATTTATGTGTGTAGAGTTGTTCATAAGCCTGCTGCCGCTGAGTTGATTCTGACTTATGGTGACCCCATGTGTGTCAGGTAGAACTCTACTCCATAAGGTTTTCAGTGGCTATAGTCTTAAAAAAGTAGATTGCCACACCTCTGGGTGAATTCAAACCACCAACCTTTTAGTTAGTAGCTGAGTGCAAACCATTTGTACCACCCAGGGCCCTAGAGTTATTCACAGTACTCTCTTATCCTTTTGATGTCTTCAGAGTCTATAGTGATATCCCCGTTTCATTCCTCATACTGGTAATTTGTGTCTTCTCCCTCCCTCCTTTTTTTCTTGCTAGGAATTTGTCAATTTTATTGATTTTTCTTCCCAAAGAACTAGCCTTTTGTTTCATTGATTTTCTCTATTGGTTTTTTGTTTGTTCTGCTTTATTTTCAGTTTCATTGATGTTTGCTCTTTATTATTGCCTTCCTTCTGCTTGTTTTGGGTTTAATTTGATCTTCTCTTAAAATAAGAGCTTAGATTATAAATCTGAGATTTTTCCTCTTTATGATATACAAATTTGTGCTATAAATTTCCCTTTCAGCATTGCTTTAGCTGTGTTCCACAAATTTTTTATATTTCATTCTAATTCATTTTATATTGTATTTAGAAGTGTGTTATTTAGTTTCCAAGTGTTTGGAGATTTTGCTGTTACAGTTGTGTTATTGACTGTAGTTTGATTCCATTGTGGTCAGAGAACACACACTGTATAATTTCAGTTCTTCAAAATTTGTTGAGGTTTTATGGCCAGGATATGACCTATCTTGGCATATATTCCAAGAATACTCAAAAAGACTGTATTTTACTATTTGGTGGAGTGTTCTATAAATATTGATTAGATCCTGTGGATTGGGAGTATTATTGAATTCTTTAATATCCTTGTTGATTTTCTGTGTATTAGTTCTATCAGTTGTTGAGAGAGGAGTGCTGAAGTTTCCAACTGTAGTTGTTGATTTATCTATTTATCCTTTTAGTTCTTTCAGCTTTTGCTTCGCATATCTTAGAGCTCTCTTGTTTGGTGCATAGGCATTCAGGATTGCTGCATCGTCTTGATGAATTGACCCTTTTATCATTATATAATGTATTCTCAGTCTCTGGTAGTTTTCTTTGTTCTGAAGTCTACTTTATCTTGTATTAATGTAAGCATTCCTGCTTTCCTTTGACTAATGATACATCTTACCCATCCTTTTACTTTCAACTTGTCTGTGTACTTCTATTTGAAGTGAGTTTCTTGTAGACAGCATATAGTTGGGTCAGGTTTTGTAATCCACTCTGCCTTTTACTTATTGCATTTAGACCATTGACTACATTTAATGTAGTTAGTGGTGTGTTTTTAATGTAGTTAGTGGTGTGTTTCAACGGGTTTAGTGGTGTGTTAGGGCTTATTAAGTCTGCCATTTTATTTTTGTTTTCTGTTTTTCTCTCTGTTTTTCACTTTTCTGTTTTCTTTTTCCTGCCTTCCTTTGGGTTACTTGAACATTATTTTAGAATTCTATTTTGATTTGCCCAGAGTGCTTTTTTTTTTCTATTATTTTTGTGCTTTAAGTGAAAGTTTACAGTTCAAGTTAGTTTCTCATACAAAAATTTATACACACATTGTTATCTGACCTTAGTTGCTCACTCTGTAATGTGACAGCACATGCCTCCTTTCTACCCTGGATTTCCCGTGTCCATTCAACCAGGTCCTGTCCCTTTTTGTCTTCTCATCTTACCTCCAGACAGGAGCTGCCCGTTTAGTCTCAAGTATCTACTTCAGCTAAGAAGCAGTCTCTTCAGGAGTATCATTTTATGTCTCATAGTCTAGTCTAATCTTCGTCTGAAGAGTTGGCTTCGGGAGTGGTTTCATTTCTGGGCTAACAGAGTCCGGGGGCCGTGTCTTCGGGGTGCCTCTGGTCTCAGTCAGACTGTTAAGTCTGGTCTTTTTACTAGAATTTGAGTTCTGAGTCCAGAGTGCTTTTGAGTATACCTCTGTGTATATCTTTTTTGGTAGTTGCTCTGGGACATAACTTACACAGCCTATTAGCGTCATCATTATTGCAGTTTCAGTGAAGTGTGGAAACTTACTCCTTATATGTCTCTTTACCTTTTTTCCTTTATAATTGTCTTAAAATATTTCATTACATACATTTAGAACCATGTCAGATAGTGTTATTTTGCTTCAGCTGTCAAATATAATTTAGAAAATTCAAAAGAAGGAAAGCTGCTTATATTACTCATATTTTTATTTACTGTTTCTTTTTTCTTTCTTCTTGTTTCAAGATTCTTTTATGTTTTCTTTCTGTTTAGGCAATTCTTCTAGGGTCGCTATGAGTCGGAATCGACTCAACGGCAGTGGGTTTGGTTTATTCTTTTAGGGTGTGTCTGCTTACAAAAATTTCTCTTAGTTTTCCTTCATCTGAAATGTCTTGATTTCATCTGCATGCCTGCTGGATATTTTCACTGAGTACAGCAGTCCCTCGGTATCCATTGGGGATTGGTTTCAGGATCCCTGCAGATAACAAAATCCATGGATGCTCAAGTCCCTTATATAAAATGGCATAGTATTTGCATATCATCCCGTATACTTTAAATCATCTCTAGATTACTTATGATAACTAATACAATGTAAATGCTGTGTAAATAGTTGTTTCATCACAGTTGAAGATGTGCTCTGGAAGGTAGCCTTTCTCTTGAGTCTCTTGAGCTCTTCTGGGAACGCTGATGCCGCCTGTGTCTCAGCTGATGCAGATTCTCCGTGATCTTGAAGTTCTTGAGGCTGTAGCACTTTACGTAGCAGCCAGCCATCCCTCAATAGCCTGACACTCCTTCCTCTCGCTCTCCGCAACCCCTTGACACTTAGCCTTTGAGAGATTGACCACTTCATTGCTCTTTAGGGGCCATTTTTTCGCAGAAACAAAGGGTGCACACAAAGCAAGTAGCAAACTACTGAGACGTAAGGCGAACAGTGCTCAAACAAGGAGTTGTAGAGAGAGACTGAGGAATGTTAAATGGTGGGATGCTACGGCAGGGGATGCCTACACATCACTTCATTCACATGGAGTCAGCATAGTGCTTGAAACGCGGCAAAGTCAAGTTTTGCTTTTTGGAACTTTCTCCTCACCCTCCTCCCCACAGTGAATATTTTCGATCTGCCTGTTGGTTAAATCCGTGGCTGTGGAACATGTGAATATGGATGGTCAATTGTAAAGGATTTCACAGAGTATAGGGTTGACAGTCTTTTCTTTAATACTTGAAAAGTATTGTGCCACTTCCTTTGGGCATCCACTGATGAGAAACTACTGTCATTTGTGTTTCTTTCACTGTATATGTGTGTGTGTGCGTGTGTGTGTGTGTATATGTGTATATATGTATATAAAACCAAACCTATTGGCATAAGTCAATTCTGACTCAAAGTGACCCTATAGGACAGAGTAGAACTGCCCCATAGGATTTTGAAGGAGCAGCTGGTGGATTCAAACTGCCGACCTTTTGGTTAGCACCCAAACACTTAACCACTGTACTACAAGGGCTTCAGGTGAAGTTTTGTTTTCTTTTCTGAATGTGTTCTTTGTTTTTAGTTTTCAGAAGTTTAACTATGATGTCTCTTAGTGTGGATTTCTTCGAGTTTTTCCTCTTTAGAGTTTTTTCAGCTTCTTGAATCTGTAGGTATATGTGTCTTGACAAATTTGGGGGGTATTTAGCTGTTACATCTTCAAATGCTTTTTTCAGCCCACCCTCTTTCTTTCTTACTTTTAGAACTCTGATGACACAAAATGTTTGCTTTCTTGCTGTAGTCTTATAGGTCTGTCCACTTGTTTTTTCATTCTGTTTTCTTCCTGTTATTAAGATTGAATAATTTCTAGTCTTCCATCTTCCCTTTCAGTAATTCTCATTCTGCTGTTCAGCTCATCCACTGGGTTTTTTAGATTCAGTTATTGTATTTTTCAGTTCTAAATTTCCATTGGCCCTTACTTATATCTTCTGTTTCCTTGCCAGGGCTTTATATTTTTTCATGTGTTTCAAGCATGTGCAAAATTGCTCATTGAAGCATTTTTATCGTGGCTGCTTTAAAAACTTTGTCAGCTAATTTTAACAGCTTTCCATGGGGATGTGGGGAGCTGAGGGGATGGGGAGTGCTGGAGAGTGGGGGTTTGTAACCAGCCAGTGGGGATAAAAGCCTTGGCTCCATAATTGGCTTTCTAGGATACCACCCTACTCAGGAGGTTCAGGTGCCTTGTTACAAAGTTCTAGTGGGGGGAAGTCTAGGCTTTCCATTTTGCTGGAATGGGTAGTATTGAAGCCACAGTTCTTTCTGTGGTATTTGACTAGAGTAGAGCAGTTATTGTCTAAAAGTTTTCTGTCTGGTAGGCCACCCTTCTTGGTATTTTGGCTAAAGGGAACAGGCTTTTGTTGGACCCTTATTTGTTTTTGTCTGTTGATGTTGCCAGTTACCAGCTTTTCATCTCCAAGTGTGAAATACATGAGGCAAAAAGAATACCCAAGGAACTCACCACTGTGTCTTCCCTTGTCTCCTGAGATCCTTAGCCGGTCTTCCTACTTCTCTTCACTTTTTACACACTGCTTTTTTTTTTTTTTAAGTATAACATCAGGGTTTTTAATAGTACTTAGTTGGAAGAATAGGAAAAAGTACAACTCCATCATCCCAGAAAGTGTAGTGCCGTTTCACTCCTTTTTAAAAATACCTGCAGTGACTCTCCATTGCTTGTAGAATAACATAGGAGCTTCTTAGTCTGTCATTCAGACCCTTCCGCAGTCTACCTGCAACCTTAATTTTTCTGCTCATTTCCAACTACTCTTGTTTGTTCCCATAACACCATTACACCCACTTCTCACTTACTGACGTGGTTAGGTTCCAAAGACCAGGTTGTTATGTGAAAATCGGTGTTATGCGAAAATGGAGGATGACCACATCAGATCTCAAAACGGAGAATGACTACATCATTACATAGCTGCCAAACTATACCATTACATAACTGCCAAATTACATCATTATATAACTGTCCAGCCACAGAGAATCATGTCCCAGCCAAGCTGACACGTAACTTTAACCATCACAGCCAGTGTTACTGTTGGCCAGCACCTTGGTGTTCATTTCTGCCAGACATACCTCGTTAAAGCACAAAATAGTAGGATAGTAGACATTTTACTATTATAAATGCAAAATGTCAGATAACAAGGTAGTTGATAAGTGAGGAGTAGGTGTATGCTGAACCTCATCTGCTGTTTTATACATTTTGCACTTTTACTGTCACTATACTGTGACCTTGATCATTTTGTTCTTCTGCCTACGCAATCCTTCATTGCATAGCTGTGTCTTCCATTGTCTTGTAGCTTGCAAGATATTATGTGTTTGTATCATCAATTGTTTTGAAGAAACTTGAAGCTGGAATTATTTTAAAGTGTCAAAATAATATGTTCTGTACTGTAATACTTTTGTATCCTAAGGTAGTTAAGGTAATCATGATTTTAACTGATTAAAATACCTATAAAAAAAAAAACTAGTGCCATCATAAAATACCTATATCACCAGTAAATGATTGTGGAGACCCTACTCTTTGTTGAGTAATGAATTTAAACATTGAGATATTAGATAATTTAAAGATTCGCATTGTGTTGAGTGATACTTCTTTAAGAATAAAGTGTTTTCAGTGCTAAATAATTTTGCCTTAAATTTTAGTCTATGTTAATAATTATAAAGGCCTGGCCAGTGGTTTTGAATCCTAGTTGCACGTTATGGTCAGCTGGGGAGCTTTGAAACAATACCTATACCCAGGTCCAAACCCCAGAGATTCTGATTCAGTTGGTCTAGGATGGGGCTCTGGCATTAACATTTTTTAAAAGCTTCCCAAATAATTCTAATACATGGCTGGATTGAGAACCATTGGTCTAGAATAAGACTATCGTAAAATAGAAGTGAACACTAGTGGTCTCAGTCACCGTTAAACTTCTGTCCTGGAATGCTTCCAGCAGTGTGCAGCTTAGAACTTGGTTTTTCAAAGTATTTACCTTAGAGTTTTTAAAACCCTATTGTTGTACATCCTGCAAATGACTCACCTCTGTGATTGTGTTATAAAGCATCATGCAAAATATGATCTGGTTTGCAAAGGGGCGACAACATTTTGTAAAAATAAATACATTCCTCTGGCTATTTAAAATTGCTAAGTCTAAGAATATTCTTTCAAAGATTTGTTTTAATTTTTATTGTTTTCTTTTAAAGGTGGTTGTGGGAATATTGCAGAGACTACAGCAGCCTATACAGTCCAAGTAAAGGTGTAGGGTTTTTTTTTTTGTTGTTGTTGTTAAATTAATAACCTGAATCTGGCTTTGAATATTTTTTTGTCATAATACTAAGGTACACAATCAGCAAGATTATGTATGTATCTCAGCTAGTTGTAAGCATGGAATTTGCAACTAGAGCACAGAAATCAGACATTGGCAGTAATTAGTAAATGTGGCCCTCTTGAATGTCTTATGATAAAGTTGGTGTAGACATTAGGCATCTAAGTAGCACTGTGTTTATTTTAAGAGGCTGACAGGACTTTTAGCTTCTAATAGTAGAAGCTGTTAGGGCAATGGAAAGGACAAGAGGAAGAAAAAGAGAAAGGAGAAAAGAGGTCAGTCAGTAGAAAAGGTAGAAAGAAAAAAATTAGGATGAGAGGCAAGAATTTAATTGAGTTGTGTGACAGCAAGGTTTTCCCCTGAGGAAGAAGAAATTAGGTGCTCTAGTTATTTATTTGAGATACATACCCAGTTCAGTTCATTACATATGACCTTCATAGGCAAAGTACACAGGAAATATAAAGTGACACTAACTTTTTTCTACAGTTTTTTTAAATTTCTAGTTTCATATAGAAACTGGTGTGACTGAAAGGACTACTTCAAAAGAGCAGTTGATTTATATTAAATTAATTTTAATGAATGATCATGAGAAGGTTACTGGATTATTGTCAAATTACTTGTCAAATTTTGGTTTTTTTTCAATGTAGAGTATGCTGTTAGTATGTTTTATTTAATATATATTTATGGAATTAAGAATTTTAAAGGAGTTTAATTCATTGTCATGGGATTTATATGGGAATAGCAACAGAAAGCATTAATTTCATTATACCAAAAGTTTTCTAGGTGAGGAGCTTAATATTTCAAAATTTATATGCTGTGGTTAGGTCCCTTTTTCTGGCAGGAGATAAAGGTACCAACTCTCATGGTCTCTTGTTTCCTGGCGAGTAGGGGCCAGGGAAGTCTCTGTATTCCTACACTTTGAGGGAGAATTTACCCTATATGCTACTGATAATAGGCCCATTGCCATATTAAACACATATATCTAATAACCAGTGTTTATTCTGCAAAATGGTCACTTTCCTTATTTAGAGAAAATAAACTAAACCCTTATAAAAATTAGCAGTTTAAAAAAAATCCCCAAACTAACTCATCCATTCATTTCCTATTTATTGAATTCCTATCCCGTCCTAGACACTGTACTTGGCACTTGAAGGGAAAGAGCAGGTAAACAATGATAAATAAAATTGGCTTGCTTTCTGACCTCCTGTAGCATATACTTTTAATAGGTGCTAAATCTTATTCTTGGTAGTCTGACCTATGATGCAAACATGTAGGAAGGGCCAGGTGAGCAAAGGTCAGATCTTGCCATATCTCCCAAAAACTCCCAAAAAGACAAAATGATCATCAGAAAACCATCAAGTTGAGGTATCAAAGATATTAATAACAGTGCTAATTTCTATGGTTATAATATTACATATTTATATGTCATGGTATTTGTCTTAGTTATCTAGAGCTTCTGTAACAGAAGTCCACAAGTGGATAGATTTAACAGACAGAAATTTGTTCTCTCACAGCCTGGGTGGCTAGAAGTCTGAATTTGGGGCACCAGCTCCAGGGGAAGGCTTTCTCTCTCTGTTAGCTCTGGGGGAAGGTCCTTGTCATAAGTATTTCCCTGAGTCTAGTAGTTTCTCAGCACAGGGACCCTGGGTTCAAAGGACATACTTTGCTCCTGGCTCTTCTCTCTTGGTGATGGGAGGTCTCCTTCTTCTCTGCTCATTCTCTTTTATATCTGAAAAGAGATTGATTTAAGATACAACCTAATCCTGTAGATTGTGTCCTGCCTTATTAACATAACTGCCTCTAATCCTGACTCATTAACATTACAGAGATTAGTATTTACAACACCATAGGATAATCAGATCACAAAATGGAGGACAACCACACAATACTGGGAGTCATGGCCTACCCAAGTTGACACACATTTTGGGGGGACATAATTCAATCCATAATAGTATTTTTTCATGGAAACTCTCATATGCATTATTATTTCATTAATAATTTAAAGATCTCTGTTTTAAGATTAAACAATTTCATTTATCTCTGTGGAGAGACATAAATATTTAAATATATAATTGCTGTTGTTAGGTGCCATCGAGTCTGTTCCGACTCATAGCAACCCTGTGTGTAACAGAACAAAGCACTTCCTGGTCCTACACAAACCTCACAATCATTGTTATGCTTGAGTCCATTGTTGTAGCCACTGTGTTAGTCCATCTCATTGAGAGTCTTCCTCTTTTTCACTGATCCTCTACTTTACCAAGCATTTGTCCTTCTCTAGGGATTAATCCCTCCTGATAACATGTCCAAGTCTCCCCATCCATGCTTCTAACCAACATTCTGGCTGTACTTATTGTAAGACAGATCTGTTCATTCTTCTGGCACTCCATGGTATATTCGGTATTCTTTGCCAACACGGTAATTCAAAGGAATCAGGTCCTCTCAGTCATCCTTATTCATTGTCCAGCTTTCACATGCACATGAGATGATTGAAAACACCATGGCTTGGGTCAGGCACACCTTAGTCCTTAAAGTGACATGTTTGCTTTTTAACACTTTAAAGAGGTCTTTTGCAGCAGATTTGCACAATGCAGTCCATCGTTTGATTTCTTGACTGTTGTTCCCATGGGCATTGATTGTGGCTCCAAGCAAAATGAAATCTTGACAACTTCAGTATTTTCTCCTTTTATCATGATGTTGCTTATTGGTCCAGTTGTGAGGATTTTTTGTTTTCTTTATGTTGAGGTATAATCCATAGTGAAGGCTATAGTCTTCAATCTTCATCAGTAAGTGCTCCAGGTCCTCATCACTTTCAGCAAGCAAGGTTGTGTCATCTGTTCACCACAGGTTGTTAATAAGTCTTCCTCCAATCCTGATGCCACGGCATTCTTCTTCATAAAGTTCAGCTTCTCAGATTATTTGCTCAGCATACAGAATGTGTAAGTGGTGAAAGGATACAACCCTGATGCACACCTTTCTTGACTTTAAACCACACAGTATCCCCTTGTTCTGTCAGAGTGAGGTCTATGTACAGGTTCCTTATGAGCACAATTAAGTGTTCTGGAATTCCGTTCTTCACAGTGTTATCCATAATTTGTTGTGATCCACACAGTCGAATGCCTTTGCATAGTCAGTAAAACACAGGTAAACATCTTTCTGGTGTTCTCTGTTTTGCAAGCACTACCTGGTCCTACACAAACCTCACAGTCATTGTTATGCTTGAGCCCATTGTTGTAGCCTGACGTCAGTACTGATTCCCCTTGTTCCACATCCTCATTTGAATCTGGCTTGAATTTCTGGCAGTTCCCTATCAGTGTACTGCTGCAACTACTTTTGAATGACCTTCAGCAAAATTTGACTGATATTAATGATATTGTTTGATAATTTCCATGTTTTGTTGGATCACCTTTCTTTGGTGATACAAATATGGATCTCTTCCAGTCAGTTGGCCAGGTAGCTGTTTTCCAAATTTCTTGGCACAGACAAGTGAGCACCTCCAGTGCTGCATCCATTGGTTGAAACATCTCAATTGGTATTCTGTCAATTCCTGGAGCCTTGTTTTTCGTCAGCACCTTCAGTGCAGCTTGGACCTCTTCCTTCAGTACTGTCGGTCCTTGATCTTATGGTACCTCTGAAATGGTTGAATGTCGACCAGTTCTTTTCAGTATAGTGACTCTATATTCCTTCCATATTCTTTTCATGCTTCCTGCATCGTTCAATGTTTTGCCCATATAATCCTTCAAAATTCCAACTCGAGGCTTGAATTTTTTCTTCAGTTCTATCATCTTTAGAAACGCTGATCGTGTTCTTCCCTTTTGGTTTTCTGTCTCCAGGTCTTTGCACATTTCATTATAACACTTGACTTTCTCTTCTCGAGCTGCCTTTTGAAATCTTTTCAGCTGTTTTACTTCATCATTTCTTCTGTTAGTTTAGCTACTCTGTGTTCAAGAGCAAGTTTGAGTCTCTGCTGACGTCCATATTGGTCTTTTCTTTCTTTCTTGTCTTTTTAATGACCTTTTGCTTTCTTCACATATGATGTCCTTGATGCCATTCCACAACTAGTCTGGTCTTTGGTCATTAGTGTTCAATGCATCAAATCTATTCTTTATTTTTATTATTTTCATTATATTTTATTTATTGTGCTTTAAGTGAAAGTTTACAAATCAAGTCAGTCTTTCATACAAAAACTTATAAATACCTTGCTATGTACTCCTAGATGCTCTCCCCTAATGGGATAGCACGCTTCTCCTCTCTACTCTGCATTCCCCGTGTTCATTCAACCAGCTCCTCTACCCCTCTGCCTTCTCATCTCACCTCTAGACAGCAGCTGGCCACATAGTTTCATATGTCTACTTGAGCCAAGAAGTTCCTCTACCCCTCTGCCTTTTCATCTCACCTCCAGACAGCAGCTGCCCACATAGTTTCATATGTCTACTTGAGCCAAGAAGCTCACTCCTCACCAGTATCATTTTCTGTCTTATAGTCCAGTCCAATCTCTGTCTGAAGAGTTGGCTTTGGGAATGGTTCCAGTTTTGGGCTAACAGAAGGTCCAGGGACCATGACCTCTGGGGTCCCTCTAGTCTCAGTCAGACCATTAAGTCTGGTCTTTTTATGAGAATTTAAGGCCTGCATCCCACTGTTCTCCTGCTCCATCAGGGATCCTCTGTTGTGTTCCCTGTCAGGGCAGTCATCGGTGGTAGCCGGGCACCATCTAGTTCTTCTGGTCTCAGCATCAAATCTGTTCTTGAGCTGGTCTCTAAATTCAGTTGGGATATACTCAAGGCCATACTTTGGCTTTCATGGACTTGTTCTAATTTTCTTCAACTTCAGGTTGAACTTGCATATGAAGAATTGATGGTCTGTTCCACAGTCAACCTCTGACCTCGTTCTGACTGATGATATTGAGCTTTTCCAACTCTCTTTTCACAGATGTAGTCAGTTTCATTCCTGTGTATTTCATCTGGTGAGGTCCACTTGTATAGTCACCATTTATGTTGTTGGAAAAAGGTATTTGCAATGAAGTTGTTGGTCTTGCAAAATTTTGTCATGCTATCTCCAGCATCGTTTCTATCACCAAGGCCATACTTTCCAACTACCAGTCTCCTGTGTTTCCAATTTTTGTGTTCCAGTCATCAGTAATTACCAGTGAATCTTGATTGCATGTTTGATCTGTTTCAGATTGCAGAAGTTGGTAAAAATCTTCAGTTTCTTCGTCTTTGGCCTTAGTGGTTGGTGCATAAATTTGAGTAATAGTCGTATTAACTGGTCTTCCCTGTAGGCATATGGATATTATCCTATCACTGACAAGATTATACTTCAGGATAGATTTTGAAATGTTCTTTTTGATGATGAATGTGACACCATTCCTCTTCAATTTGTCATTCCTGGCATAGTAGACCATATGATTGTCTGATTCAAAATGGCCAATAGCAGTCCATTTCAGCTTACTAATATCTAGGATATCGATCTTTATGCATTCCATTTCATTTTTGACGACTTCCAGTTTTCCCAGATTCATGCTTCGTACATTCCACATTCTGCTTATTAATGGATGTTTGCAACTCTTTATTCTCAGTTTGAGTCATGCCACATCAGCAAATGAAGATCCCCAAAACTTGACTCCATCTACATCATTAAGGTCAACTCTGCTTTGAGGAGGCAGCTATTCTGTAGTCATAACTTGAGTGCCTTCCAACTTGAGGCGCTCATCATCCGGCACTATATCAGACAGTGTTCTCCTGGTATTCATAAGGTTTTCACTGGCCATTTTTTTCAGAAGTAGACTGCCATATCCTTCTTACTAGTATGTCTTAGTGTATAAGCTTCACTGTTCACTATTCACCAAGGGTGACCCTGCTAGTATTTGAAATACTAGTGGCAAAGCTTCCGACATCACAGCAACACGCAAGCCCCCACAGTACGACAAGCAGACACATAGTGGAGATATATATATATATGTATATCTATATATATATACATATAATTATGTACACACACACACACACACAGCAAACCGGTTGCCACCGCATCAGTTCGAGCTCATAGCTACCCTATAGGACGGAGTAGAACTGCCCCATAGGGTTTCCAAGGAGTGCCTGGTAGATTCAAACTGCTTTAACCTTTTGGTTAGCAACCAAGCTCTTAACCACTGCACCACTGGAACTCCACACACATACACACAAAAGACAGCAAGTGTAACATCTGTAATTTTTTTTTTAATTTCTTCCTGATAGATTATATAATGGATTTATTAGTTTTTGACCAAGAAAATAAGATTAAGCAGTGATTAGATTTTTTTATAGAGTTGAGTTTAAATCTGGAATTACTATTTTAAAAGCATGTTGACCAAAAAGGTGATTCTTGTAATTAAATATGAACCAAAACTATTTTTAGTTTTATATTATTTCATTTATATAAATTTTACTCCCAGTTCATGATTTGAAAGCCAGTGAACAAAAAATTTTGATGTTCTTAATCGTCAAATTATAAAAAATAAAAATTGAAAAGCTATCAGATGTGTTTTTCAAAGATGAATACAAGAAAATTAAACCTAGGGCTTGTTTTAACTTATGTTAAATGACAAACAGCAGCACATATCACCCTGTGAAAATGTTTATTAGTCTTAAAATTATTTTTTCATTTTCTTAGCTTTAACTTTTTGAAATCTCTATTGGAGCTTTCTTCATATTTTCTACCTGTACTGTATGCTCATTTTGTGTATGTGTGTGTGTTTGTGTTATTACTTATGCTAATTAACACGATTTGAGGACATCTTATATTCTTAGTAATTCAGAAGATAAATGTAATATGGTCCCTACTATCAGTGAACTCACATTAGAATGGAGGATAGATATGCTGTGTGATAAGTGTAAAAATGATAGAGGAAGATAAAATGTTAGCACTTACCTTACTTGGAAACCCTGGTTGCGTAGTGGTTAAGTGCTAGAGCTGCTAACCTAAATGTCGGCAGTTCGAATCCACCAGGCGCTCCTTGGAAACTCTGTGGGGCAATTCTGCTCTGTCCTTTGGGGTCACTATCAGTCTGAATCAACTTGATGGCAAGGGTTTAGTTTAGTTTTTTTTTTTTTGCCCCTGGCTTATCTTATCTTCACATTGAATGTTGAATCAGGGAACGTTTCACAGAAAAGGTTATGCTAAGATAGGGTTTGAGGAATGAGCAGGGATTGGAGATAAGGTTATTTCAGCAGAGATAGCAGCATATGCCTAGGTACAATCAAACAGCATTAGAAATTCAGAGACCACACCTGGTTTCTTGCTAATGAGAAGGAAGAGATGAGGTGGAGAGATAGGCAGGGACATGATCTGGAAAAAACCTCTAAGTCTTGTGAAAGAGTTGACCATGGAGAATTCAAGATTTTAAAGTAGAGGAACAAAGTGGTCAGTTTTGCAAGAATATGAAAGGTGAATTGAATGGGAAGAGCCTGGAGTCAGAAAATCATTCACAGGGTATATAATCTGTTGAAGAACAGGATAGAGTCAGCAGGTTGGGTGGCTATTTGTATGTAAAGGGTGCATAACACCAACGATTTGAAAGTTTCTCTTAGGTTTTTGTCTTCAATTTTTATAATATTATGTGTGTGGGTACACATACATATGGAAATAACAGAAAGGTTTATTATTAGGTACTACTGTAATTTTACTTTAAAATGTTTTATTTTGAAATAATTTCAGGCTTATAAAAAAAAATACAAAATGCCCCATATGCTCTTCAGCCCAGATTCCTTAAAAAAAATTTTTTTTAACTACATTTGCTTTTCGTGAAGCAATAAATCAGTTTTTTTCTCCTGAACCATTTTGAGGTAATTTGCAGACATTTTTCCCCTAAATACATCAGCGTGTATATCCTAAAAAACAAAGACATGTTCCTATAGTACAATGATCAAAACCGGGATATTAACATTGGTATAATACTATAATCTATAAACTTTGTTTGAATTTTGCTTATTGTCCTAATAATGTCCTTGAAAGTAAAATAAAAGCTCCCCCACCGCCCCACCCCAGTGTAGGGTCCAGTGCAGGATCACGTGTTACATTTAGTTGTCATTCCTCTTCAGCCTCCTTTGATCTGGAAAACTTCCTCAGTTTTTCTTTGTGCATCATGAGATGACATTTTTGAAGAATCAAACCTGTTACGATCGAGTTGATTCCGACTCATAGCGACCCTATAGGACAGAGTAGAACTGCCCCATTGGGTTTCTAAGCAGTGGCTGGTGGATTCGAACTGCTGACCTTTTGGTTAGCAGCCAGGCTCTTAACTACTGTGCCACCAGGGCTCCTTTTGAAGAATACAGGTCAATTATTTTGTAAAAATATTTCTCAGTTTGGGTTTGTCTGATGTTTCCTCATGATTAGATTTGGATTATGCGTTTTTGGCAGGGATACTACGCAAGTGATAACATCCTCCCTGTATCATATCGGGAGGCCCATGCTGTTTCATTCCATTATTTGGTTAAGGTGGTATCTCCCAGGTTTCCCTATTGTAAAATTGTTTTTTTCCTTTTGTAGCTTAATAAGTATCTTGTGGGGGAAATACTTTGAAAGTATGTAAATATTCTGTTTTTCATAAAATTTTTGTTCACTAGTTTTAACATAAAATAATGATTCTTACCTGAATCAGTTATTACTGTGGTGGATGCAAAATTAGGATTTTTAAAAATGTTATCATTTCTTTTGCATTTATTAGTTGGCTTTCTTCTGTATGCTGTGTTTGTAATGATAGCATATGTATAATGATACCATTAGTATCATATTTTCAAATTGTTTAGATTTGGCCAACGGGAGTGCCTTTGACATGTGCTCATAATGTCCTTTTGACATGTGCTCATAAATGTTTAAGCACTTCCTTATGTTCTGGCAACAGGATGTTCCAGAGTCATCTTGTACTTTCCCTACCCAGCTTTGGAATCTGCCATTTTTTTCCAAGGAGCCTTGATTCTTTTTAGTGTGAATGATACTTAGAAATCAAGATGCTCATTGCTACTGAGAGGTCATGTCTTTTAGGCCCTCTCAGTTGACAGTGGACAGAGCTAGGACACACACACACCCCTCTGTGTCTGTCTGTGTGTATTAAAAACTATGAATACATACTGATTTTTCTCCTTTTGCAACCAACATTACAGGATTCCTTCTATTCCCCTTCCCCCTTTCCATATGCACAACTCCCTTCTTTGACAGAAACCTGGCTCAATTCTCCGCAGTATGTTTATTTATTTGCTCAGTCCTGGAATACACTGAAAGTAATTCAGAATTGCTAATCTGTACGGTAAAAAGCAGACTCATTTATTGGTGTTCAGTATTATAGTTCTTTTTTTGTTTGTTTGTTTATAGCCAGAGAGTATGTAGTTAAAACTACTGTGTCCAAAATTACGTGGGTTAGTTCTCCCCTCCTCCCCTGCCCTTGACTGTAGTTAGGCTAGTCATTTGACGTACTGTTAGAGACATTGGTTTCTGTTTGATTTCCATTTTAGAAATTTTTTCCTCTCATCTTTGTTGACTTTCTTATTTTTGAGTATGTGAAATATGAACATGGTTCCAAAAGTCAGAACTGTACTGAAAGGTATGCTAAGTGTGACACTTTGCACAGTTTTCTCTGAGTTCTTGCATAGTTATGTTTGTTTTTCTGTAGCCTTGATACTAGGACAGCTTGGCTGGAAAGAAAATACATGGTTCAAACTTGCTTTCCTCGTTTACAGTGTGGCCTTGCTTTATATGTTGTTTTTGAGAAGCCTAGTGTCAGACTTCTTAATTCTCTTAATCATGTAGGATATTTGATCCTTTTACTTGGAGTTCCTGAGAGACTCTTTTCTTTTTAAAGTAAAATGATTTTACTGAGATATATGTTAGAGTTGCTTGTTGCAGGTCAGTTGCCCTGCTACCTGTAGATCCATTAAATATGTAGAATCGGGTCTTTTATTGATGAAAAGTTTTCTTGGATTATAGTTTAGGTGTTAGTTTTATTTCAGTGTTTTGTTTTTCTTTAAGGATTCCACCAAACCAAAACCCATTGCCATTGAGTGACCCAGTAATACATGATTATATCTTTCCCTGTTTTTCATTTCTACAACTCTGTCTCTGACTCTTGGTACTTCTTTATCTCATTTTCATTCCTTGGTTCTTTTCCATTTTTCTTCAATGTCTTTTCATTAGGTTTTTATTTGAATCTGTTCTTGAGCACCTTGTAGTCTTTAATTCTGATGTGGTTTTATCTTTCCGTTCTACTTCTTTCCTGAGTTTGGTTATCTCTTCTTTTTTTCTTTTGTCCATTTTAGTCTTAGGTTTTATATTTTGGATCCAAAGTATTTTTCATATTCCTAAATGCTTGTTTAAAGATACATAATTCAGTTCAGGATGTTTATTAATGTTTTTCTTCTGCTTTTAGATTTTTTTTTTTTTTTGAGGATACATTTCATCAGCTTAATTGTTCTGATTTCATTTTTATAGTAGGTTTATGTAGAAAACTGTGCTTTCTGCATTTCTGAGAGCAGGGCTAATGTTTTTGGGGGTTTTATAGGATTACTTTTTTAAAGATTGTCCTCTTCTTTCAGTGTTGAAAAATATTGTTTCTTTGCTGGATGGCTCTTTTCTCCCTTGTGGAGGAAAAAATTGTATGTCTCTCAATTTTTTAATTTATATTTTCTGTTTTTACAGGATCTTAAATTTCCCTCTTAGTTTCTTTTTCTGTCACCATCTAATTTCCAGTAAATATATTTTCCTTGCTTTTACTCTCTTCTCCCTTGAAGCATTGCCTTTCCACAGCTGCCTCCTTGAGTCCTGTGTGCACTTTTGAGTCCCTTTCCTCTAGTCTTCTACTGATCTTCTTTAGTATGTTCAAACTTAGGGTCAGCTTTCTCTTTCTGTGAGTGATTTTAGCTCTGTCTTATGTGGTCTGTTCTCTTCTTTTTTCTGTGCAGTGTTTCTTCCCATTGATCCACCTGTGCTCTCTCTAATGGATTAGGAAAGAAGCTTGAGAAAAAAATCCCTTTGGAAATAGAGTTTATGTTTTCTGCTTACAGGTAATTTGAAATCAGTAGTTCGTTCTATAGTTGTATTGAAGGTGTGGGATTTGTGTGGTTTTATTTGTTGTTTTCAGTCTGTTTAGTTTTTGAAAAGCTGAGGTGTAGATTCTGAAACTTTATTTCAATTGGTAATTTTTTTCCCTACTGAGCCCCAAGTGGGCATCACTCATAGCCCATCACACTTTCAGTGTATACCACCAGTGGACTGGAGTTAGCATTCAAGATGAGGCCTGTGTGCTTCCCTGATGCAGAATGCGTCCTTGGGACTGTATCGTTTTCCTTCAGCAAGGCTAGGCCCTATTCCAACCATAGTTCTGTATCTTAAGGCAAAATCATTGCAACATCTTTATTTTCTACCACTGCCTTCACAAACCCTAAAATGGAATGCCTCCCAGCTCCCATTATACATGTAGATATCTGTTAAAACGGAAGTATAGCCCCAAAAGATGTACAGTTGAGGTAACAGGTGTGATAAAGCAGGCCGGGAACAGTGTTGAGGTGCTTCTCTATCCTTAACACTCACACACACCCGATGTTTGATGTCTGTCCTTTTACAGAGGCTGCCTGGCAAAACATGAAATGACCCTATACTTCTGTAGTGTGAGGGCCTGGGGGCTATAATTGAGTTACTACCTCAGTGGTGCATAGATGCCAAGGTAGATTCCTGGGAGGTGGAGGGATCCTAGGGAAGGGGGTTAGGAAGGGTGGTTGTCTTGGTTTTGGTACCCTTTAATTTTAAGCATTGAAGCCGATGTGTGTGAGCTTAAGTTAAAAAGGAGGATTTAATGGGTTAAAAGGCTCCACATGCAGTGTATTAAGTCATTAAAAACAGCAAGTGCTGCTTTTGTGCCACCTACTTGACTAGTATGCTTTGTACTGGAAGCACTGACCACTTAGAGAAATCCCTTTTAAACTTAAAGCACTCTTTGTAAACAATATTTAGTTTCTCCTTTAAAACTTATTACATGTGTTGTATATTCCTATAAAATATAGTATTTGTTCTAATAGCTGTGCTACTGTCTCCCTTATATAATAGTAATTTGTGGCAAAAATGGGTATTATAAATTTATTAGAAATACTTGCTGCAAAAGACTTTATTTTTGATTATCCAGGTATGTATAAATGTGTATATATATATACACACACACGTGTGTATATATATATTAATACGAATTGCCTAGCAGCCTGAGGAGTCCCAAAGTTTCCTCTGGAGTTCTTTTTGTAGATTCCACAAATCAGGTAATCTGCCCAGTGAAAGGTGGGTGGCAGAGTCAGAAGCCATCTAAATATTGCAAGAAGAAAGAACCAGGAGCTGGAAAATACTTATGAAGTGAGAAGGTGATGGGGAATGGAGAAGAGAGTGATGGTGAAAATTGTAATAAAAGTTAGGATATAGTTTCAGAAAATGGAAAATATTCATGTTAACTAGTGACTTTTCATGTGTTGAAATACAGATAATGAAAACTCAGACTGTAGAGGTGGAAAAGTCAAATAAGCCATTTCTAAAAGGCAAAAGTTCAGTTGGCTCAGTATAAAGAAAGCTTTATAAAGTCCATCTTTTCATTCATGACCCTAATGGGCAGGTCCCAGGATGTTTTAGTAAAGGTCCCTAAACTATGTAATTTAATATTCTGTGCACAGCAACTACATGCTCTATTCATAGTGCTTTGTTAAGTTTGAAATGATCTAAGCTTGTTTTTTCCTTACTTTTTCTCTTGCTAGTTAATTATTCTGCCCAGTGGCACTTAAATGAGAAAGTTGGCAGTGTCATAAGAAGGGAGTCTATTCAGTGGATATTTATCATGCTTTGGTCACGTGCCAGGAGTTGTCCTAGGCAAACAAATACACACATTCAAATGACTGAGCCAACACTGACCTTAGACATCAGAAATAACTTCGTTGGCTTATTGACTCTATCCGAAACCTATTGCTGTTAAGTCGATTCCGACTCTAACAAACGACCCTATAGGACAGAATAGAGCTGCCCCATAAGATTTCCAAGGCTGTAATCTTGACAGAAGAAGCAGACTGCCATATCTTTCTCCTGCAGAGCAGCTGCTGGGTTTGAACCACCGGCCTTTTGATTAGTAGCTGAGTGCTTAACCACTGTACCACCAGGGCTCCTTTGACTGTATAGGCAAAATAAATTGTTATTTAATTTGGGACATGCAGATAAGTATTAATATGTGTTGGGCTCAATTTCTCTTCAGCACTTTGAAATCTGTTTCTTTTCTGGGTCAGATAATACGACAGTTATTGCCTCGTCACCTAAAGATCTTCTTGGTTGTTTGACCAACCACTGCTGTTCACACATCACAGTGAATGTATATTGTGTACATAAACTTTTCTTTTTCCTAGTAATTTAATCACTGAGCAAAAAGTATAATATGGTGATAGTGAGAGATTGAGAGAGAGACAGCTGAGAAAATGACTGCAGTCACAAAGTCAGAAAGGCCTAAGGAGACCGGCAACAAAATTCTCCAGTGCCAACAAAGAGGCAGAAGCTGGGATTCTGCCTGCTTGCCTGCTCCTTACTTATCTTCTGGCTATTTCATTTATGAGAATCGGTCCCCTCCCTCCTCCGCAGGCTTAAATAGGAAGCAAATAATCAGATCTTTCTCACTTTAGAGTGTGAAAGTGAATGTGAGAATATTTTAAGAGAATGTATAATCTGTTACCTGCCTTGTCTTGAGATTTTGAAATAAAATATTGCTAAGTCTACAAACTTTTTTTTTTTAAAGGATTATAGCTGTCTTTTACAGTATTGATATATTTAACGATTTATTCTTTTTAAATTTTATCATGGACATTTTCAAACATATACAAAGGCAGAGAGGAGATTAAAATGAACCACTCCCATCATCCACTTTCAATAGTTACCAACAGGTGATGAGTTCTATTTCATGTATATCACCTCCCCATTATTAAAGCAAATTCCAGGCATCATTTTATTTATAGATATTAAATTATATGCCAGTAAAAGTTAAAGGACTATTAAAAAAAATGACCTTAGTATCCTATCTTTAAAAAACAATTCTTTTTAAGGACCTTTCCAAGGTCCCTAAAACAAAACAAACAAAAAACCCACACTCATTGCCATTAAGTCGATTCCGACTCCTAGCAATCCTTTAGGACAAAGTAGAACTGCCCCATAGGGTTTCCAAGGCCCTAAATCTTTTTCTTTTGTGTGTGTATATAAGGCTTTCTTCTTTTTTTTAGTTTTATTGTGCTTTAGGTGAAAATTTACAGCGCAAATTAGTTTCCCACTCAAAAATGTGTGCGCAAGTTGTTTTGTGACATTGATTATAATCCCCGCATTGTGTCACCTCTCTTCCCCTTTCGCTTTCCACCCTGGGTTCTCTGTGTCCATTCGCCCAGTTTTCCTGTCCCTTCCTGCCTTCCTCTTGTTGATTTTGGGCAGGTGTTGCCCATTTGGGCTTGTATACTTGATTGAATTAAGAAGCACGTTCCTCACGTGTGTTATTGTTTGTTTTATAGGCTTGTCTAATTTTTTTTTTTTTTTTTTTTCCTAATGTTGGCTGAAAGGTGGACTTTGGGAGTGGCTTCAGTTTTGAGCAGGGTGCGAGGCTGTAATTCTTTATGAAAGCGCAGTGTCTCATCTTTCTCCCATGGAGTGGCTGGTGGGTTTGAACTACTACCCTTTTGGTTAGCAGCCAAGTGCTTAACTCCTTACGAAGTTCCTAGGTGGCACAAATGGTTTGGGGTTGCCCCTTAGTTGGAATTGACTTCATGAACTAACAAACAACAGTAAAGACCTTTACTATTTGTATTACAATAAAGCTATTACATTAATCAACCTAGCACATCAGAGGAAGTATACTTGGGACATAAGCGAAGGGCCGTGGAGACTCAGACAACCTTAGGTTAAATGCCAGCTTTTCTACTCGGACCGGTTAACCTCTCTTCATCTCACTTAAACCTTGGCTTCTTCAGCTGTTAAATGGTGGGAATAATAGTTCTAACTTCATAGGATTGTTAAGTTATAAATGAAGTGGTACATGGAAAGTGTTTTAAATAGTGACCATAGCACATGCTCGGTAATGTCATTATTATTTTCGTAATTTTTATTTGGAAGTATAAGAAAATAGATAATTAAGCTCCCTCCTTTTAGTGTAGGTGATGTGTCAAAATATTATGCATTCAACGGTACTCTCAATATCTAATTCTAGGGAATACAGAACGATCTTAGTGTTTTTTCATTCAAAGGCACATTTTATACATTTCTCAAAAGCAAGCTTGATTGGCATTTAAACATATAATACCGTTGAAAGGAATAAACGGTTAACCTTTAATCAACTCTTGGATGTCTTTATGTGTGTTGGTAGAAAAACTCTGAGATACTGTAAGGGATAGGACCTTTATTTATAATTTTTATAATAAAAAGCTATTGGGTTAGTACCAGTTTATTTCAACCAATGTGAAGTTTGGACAGTCTGGGCACATGAAAGTGATATTAACACTATTGCTTATGCTCTCCTTTGTTCCCTCCACGTAGTCTACTTTCTTAATGCTTTATCCCATCCAGAGTGTACAGTCTTGACAAATATTGCTTTGTCTTTGTAGCTGAAGTTCTTTCATACCAGTATGTTCTAATTATTGGGGAAGTAAGGGGGATAAATTGCTCAGCATATGCAATTCATTTTTATAGACTTTTGGAACATATTGGTTACGTATTTTTAGATTTTGTTTTTTTGATGCCTAAAATGCACATCATTTTCTTCCAGATTTTTCTGATTTATAAAACTGGCAATTCTGTTATTTATTTTATTATTTTTTGACAGCTTTATTGGGGTAGATTTTACATATCATAAAATTCATCCAATTTAGATGCACAGTTCAGTGATTTCTAGTATATTTATGGAATTGTACAACCATCACTGCAGTCTGGTTGTTACAACATTTCTGTCACCCAAAACAGAAACCTCATGCCCATTAGCAGTCACTCCTCATAGCCACCCCAGCCTTAGACAGCCACTAATCTACTTTGTCTCTATGGATTTGCTTGTTCTGGACATTTCATATAAGTGGAATCATATAATATATGGTCTTATGTGACTGGCCTCTTTCACTTAGTGTAATGTATTTAAGGCCCGTCCATGTTTTAGCTTGTATCTGTACTTGATTCCTTTTTATTGCTGAATAATATTCCATTGTATGGATATACCACATTTTGTTTATCCCTTCAGCAGTTGATGGACATTTAGGTTGTGTTGTTTCCACTTTTTGGCTGTTATGCATAATACTGCTGTGAGCATTCACATACAAGTTTTTATGTGGACATGCTCACTATTTTTCAAAATGATTGACATGTATAAGATAATGGTTCTCTGCTATTATTCATGTATTTTTAATTTTGATTTTATTATGTGGCAACATGGTGGAGTAAAGCGCTGGACAGGGTTTTAGAAGCCTGGATTTTGTTGTTACTCACTTGCTATGAGAACTTAGGAGGGTGAATCAAAAGCTCCAAATCTCAGCTTCCTTATCTGGAAAATGAAAAGGTATATAGATGAACTCTAAGGCTTCAAGTCTGTGATTTCTAAATCCGTTGTTTTCTGTTTGACTTGGGCAGATTAAGGTGCCTTGGTTTTCTTATCAGAAAAATGAGGATATTAGTAGAATTGTATGTGGTTGTTCTGAGGATGAAATAAAATATTTTTGGAACATAAATAGTGCCAGTATATGTTAAGTGTTATTATTTGTAATAAGGTCGTGACCATTTTAGTCTGTTGGGCCAGGAAGGCCTTAGTGAGAATATTTTGGCTGTGACCTCTGTGGAGAGTCAGTGATAGTAAACTAGTAATTAGTAGAGGAGGAAAAATTTAGCTAGTAGTAACAAATGGCATTTACTGAGTGCCCACCATCTTGGGAGCACACTAAACACTATGCATGCATTAGCTCATTTAACCCTCAGTAGTGGTTAAGTGCTATGGCTGCTGACCAAAGGGTCGGCAGTTCGAATCCGCCAGGCACTCCTTGGAAACTCTATGGGGCAGTTCTACTCTGTCTTATGGGGTTGCTATGAGTCAGGATTGACTCAATGGCAATGGGTTTAAAATAGGATAAAATTACTGTTAAACAATACGTAAATGACATTATCTTCTTTTAAATAGAACTTTTAGTCTCATGGAAAGTTCTTCTTTCACATGTTCCACTTATTCTTTCTGCCTTGGTAATATAATAAATAGTTCCCATTTTTTGGACCTTTTCCATCTTTCAGTTAACTTAAAACTTTAAAAATATTTTTTAAACTATTTTTTACTTTTTACCACTGTGGTATTTGGTACATACCAAATATTTATACTATATAGACAACAACAAAAACAAAACAAAACTGAGTAGTGCCAAAATCTCAGTTTGTTACTCAGTTTGTCTTATTTCATTCGAAGGTTGGTATTCTTCTGTATATATGTGGTATCCAACATATAAACAATTGGATGCTAAGAATTAATTTGTATGTCAGTTATTTGGAGCCTTGGTGGTGCAGTGGTTAAGAGCCTGGCTGCTAACCAAAAGGTCAGGGGTTCAAATCCACCAGCCACTCCTTGGAAACCCTGTGGAGCAGCTCTACTCAGTCCTGTACAGTCGCTGTGAGTCAGAGTTGACTCAATGGCAATGGGTGGGTGGGTTATGGGTCAATTTGGAATTTGGGACCCTGTAATACATGTGAATCTGTTAAAATCCAGTAGAATCTTATATATCTGGAATATTGGATTTAGTGGAAGCTCAGCTCAGTGAAAGGAATGCATGTTTTTGCTGAGGATAGAGGAAGAATATTTCTTTCTAAGGTGAAGGTTGAGACAGAAGGTTTGGTGATGGCCCCAAAGAAATTCTGAGTTGAAGAGAAGGGCAGGAGACACCTACAGCAGGAGAAGAGGGGTTGGGATCTAGAAATTAGATGATGGAAGTTATAGTGGCTGGACCCTCCTCTTTTGGTGATGGAGGGAGACCTACCCAGCCAGGTGAGCTAGGTGGATACATGCCTGCTCTGGAGAAGAAAGTGTGTGGTTTAGGTTTCTGGAGCTCAGCACAAGACCTGAAGGTAGAGGGCTCATCTCAAAGAGCTCTGGCAGTAGATAAGGAGGCTCTGCCATGGGATGCTCTACACCTGGGAATGCCAGGAATGTTTTTACTCAACCTTGAATGCCCTGTGATTCACTTCTGTAAAGTAGTGTTCTTTTTTCCTATCACTACCCCAGTATTATGGAAACCCTGGTGGCGTAGTGGTTAAGTGCTACAGCTGCTAACCAAGGGTCAGCAGTTCGAATCCGCCAGGTGCTCCTTGGAAACTCTATGGGGGCAGTTCTGCTCTGTCCTATAGGGTCGCTATGAGTCAGAATCGACTCGATGGCACTGGGTTTGACCCCAGTATTGGTGAAGAGGCATCCAAACAACTGAGGATTTAGCAATACACTAACATGGACAAGAGCTGAAGATTTGAAAAATTCATGTAGTTAAGGGATTTTTGAAGCTATACCTAAAAAAATGAGGATTTGTAGCCGCTAAGGGCTTGGTAACCGTGGTGGTGTGGTGGTTAGGTGCTACGGCTGCTAACCAAAAGGTTGGCAGTTAGAATCCACCAAGGACTCCTTGGAAACTCTATGGGGCAGTGTTGCTATGAGTCGGAATTGACTCAACAGCAAAGGGTTTTTTTTTGTTTTTTTTTTTTAAGGGCTTGGTAGCAAATAGCTAGAGGGGTGGGGAAACGCTTAGGGAACTGACTTCACTCTGCTTCTGACTCTGTACATATCAATGCCAGTGGCTTCTGCAGAAAAAGGCAGGGCTGGTCTAGGGATAAACAAAAAAAAAAAAAAACCCAAACCCTTTACTGTTGAGTCGATTCCAACTCATAGCGACCCTATAGAACAGAGTAGCACTGCCCCATAGGGCTTCCAAGGAGCATCTGGTGGATTCAAACTGCCGACCTTTTGATTAGCAGCCTGAGCTCTTAATCACTGCCACCAGGGCTCCAGTCTAGGGATACTTGCTCATATTATAGTTTTTGAATAGAGTTTTTAATTTAATGGGGATTTTTGAAATCTAAATACAGTATTAAATGCTGTTAGTGTCCTTAATCCTCCTTAAAATAGAATTCTTGTCCTTCAAGGTACGTTATGGATATTTTCATAGAAAACTCGAAATCTCAAAATCTTTCTCCTGCCTTTCTCCTTCATTGAATAAACCAGGCCCTGGTCCATACTGTAAAACGGTATTACATGGCGGTATTGAGGTTTCAGTTTTATTTAGAGGAATTACACTTTTAAGTATATCTGTGTTGTGGTCAAAGTTAGCCACTCTTTTGTCATTTTCATTTTAAATCTATCTAAAAGGATTGTTATTCTTTAATTTAGAGCTGTCAATATTATAAAACCAGATTAATAATCATACATGGGTATATGCAATGACACAAAAATTAGGTAGATTTTCAACTGGTGATCTGCTTCACTGATGTATTATCCTAAAATTGAGTAATGTTTACTTATTTCTGCTTACTGTTATATATGGATATGTGAAGTGATGAACCCAGTAAGGTTAATAGTGAGGACCTATGTGTTTGCTCAAATTGGTTATTTCACTGACAACAGTTGAAAGTATTTTTAACCAGAACTTAAGGACAGTTACAATATTTCTTCTGGAAATACAAGGCCTAGGAGCCTACATTCTGATTTTGTTGACTGCCGTTACATGTCTACATGATGTTGGCTTTTTAGAGATGATTTAGTTAGCCTTGGACTATCCTGATGTGTTTTCACTGGGGGTTAAAAAAATGCGCGTTGCAGAACCTAACTGAATTTCCCAAATAAACTGTTGATTTATACTTATTGAGAGAGGAGTTCCAGTGCACCCACTCATATCATCAATTACAATCTCTTATGAAGTGTAATTTGCCCAGTCTTGATTAAAAGACCAGCAGTTCTCTTTTCCTGCTGCTGAACGCATCCTCTGCTGCCCTCTAGTGGCTGACCGTGATAGCACCCGTTGATGTCCATCCACCACCATCACCAACCTGCCTTTCCAGCACCTGGCAACTTGTATAGCTGCTGGAGTCTGTGGGAGGCTATCCCGGTAGAAGGATGCTGGGAGGAGTTGCTCTGAGAGAAAAGTATGCACATGGGAGTCCTATGGTTGCCCTTCAAAGTGCTGCATTCAGGTGGTTGTGATAATGTTAGAAACCCTAGGGTAAGTGATCTGGAAACATGAAACAGTACTGTTTTCAGATTAAAGATGTAAAGCATGAGTTTTTTCCTCCTGATTCCTACTACTTGTCTGTTAGCCTGAGTAACATAGAACAAAAATGCAAATATCCAAGAAATAAAACTTGAAAAGAATAGATCATATTGTTTGACAGCTTGTTTTCTTCGTAAACAGTACAAACAGTGGTCTTTTAATACACAAAAGCTGTAAAATAATAAACTTGTTTAATTAGCTTTGCTTAATTAGCCATTATCTGACAAATATTAAAACTGTATTTTTCTTCTTTAATATTTGGGCTTTTTTTTTTTAAGATCTTTTTTTTTAAATCAGTCAGGGTTATGACTTGAGTTTTCAACTCTAGCTTGGTAGCACAATCGCTGAAATGGGGTAGGTTCACAGTAGAAGTTTGCAGAATAAGTGATACATATTCCTATAAAGAGTCACATTTTCTGCTCTGCTGGAAAATAGCTTTCAAGAGAATATGCTGGCACTAAATACAGTTTCATTTAGGAACTTTCCCAAGGAACTGTCACTATGTTGTGATGATGCATGGATGTGAGATGGGACCAAAACAAACCCATTGGCATTGAGTTGATGCCGACTCATAGTGACCCAATAGGACAGAGTGCCCCATAGGGTTCCCAAGTGCCCCATAGGGTGTCCAGGGAACAGCTGGTGGATTCAAACTACCAATGTTTTGGTTAGCAGCCGTGGCTCTTAACCACTGCACCACCAGGGAAGGAGAGGATAAAATGTGATGGAGGGTGCTCTTTCAGACATGAAATTAATTATAAAAACCAAACCCAGTGCTGTCAAGTTGATTACGATTTGTAGTGACCACTATAGGACAGAGTAGAACTGCCTAATAGCGTTTCCAAGGCTGTAATCTTTATGGAAGCAGACTGCCACACCTTTCTCCTGCTCAGCAGCTGGTGGGCTCAGACTGCCAACCTTTTGGTTAGCAGCTGAGTGCTTTAACCACTGTGCCACCAGGGCTCCTGAAAATACGTATGGGAGGATAGTATGATTGAATCTTTGTTTTGTTTTTAAAAGTCCTGTTTTTCTTTAAATCTTATTTCGGTAGTATACTGGGCTGGCCAGTTTTTGTAATGCCAGCCTTTTAGGGGAAACTACTTCGCCCTTAGCTCTTGCTGTATAGTCTTTTTTTTGTGTTTACCCATTGCCCTTGACTGTGGCTGAGTGGACTCTGAAAAACTGAACCAAGAACAGTGAGTTATGGCTTGGTACAAAACAATGAACTGGGATAGTCAGATTTTTCTCTAAAGAATTTAAAACTAAAATGTGGAGAGATGGAGACAATTTTAACAGTAGGAGCAAAAACCGAAACACTGTAGTAGGAAGCAGATTGAGGTAAACATGAGGATAAACGTATTAACATGTGTTATGGTAGAGCAAAAATGTGAGAAATCGGAGAACACCATTTAATAGGGAACTGAAAGAACCAGACATATGGAATTAATAAGCAGGCAATTGAGAGAAGATTCATTCATTCATTTATTCCTTAATTAAACAAATAATATATTAAGTCATTTACCAGGCACTGTTCTAGCCTAAGAGTGTTGCTCTGAAAAACATTTCAGTTATTCCACTGGTTCTCAACTGGGAGGAATTTTGCCAACCACAGGACATTTGGCAATACCTGGAGACATTTTGGTTGTCACAAGGGGTCAGGGTGCTGATACTAGTGGGTAGAAGCCAGGAGTGCTGCCGAACATACTACAGTGCACAGCCCAGCTTCCTACTTCTGCTCAAAATGTCAGTAGTTCCAAGGTTGAGAAACCCTGGGTTAAGTGTGTATTTTGTAGAATACAGTAATTGTTATCTTACAGTTGACATTTAACTTTCTGTGTTTTCAGAAGTGAGGAAGTTTATTGGAGTGAAATGGAGGCCTCAGTAATATTACCCATTCTGAAGAAAAAACTAGCCTTTCTTTCAGGTATGTTTTTGTTTTCCTTAAAATTGGAAGTGTTTCTTATGTACATAATTTTGTTTTAATTTTTCTTCTTTGATAAGTTTGACAGAAATGCATTTGTTTTTTTTTCCTACGAAGGTTTTGTTTAAAAGGTATTTCTGAGACATTTTTTAACTTTCATGGATAGTTGTACAAACTAATAACAGTCACTGTTGGCACTTGGCAGGGCAGTTTTTATTCTGTCCTGTAATTTGATTAAAGTGATAACACAAGGTAGATGTTATGATGTTTTGTTTTTTATATAACAGTGCAATAATTAATACAGGACAAGAATAATTGCTAACTGACATCTGAATACTTGTTTCTGAAATGTAGTTAGGTTTTATGATAACCTGTCTCCTAGTTTTTTTCTTGCATTGCCCTATGAGAAAGTTTCACTATGCTGAAGGAGCTATAAAAAGTATCCATTGCTCTCACTTATCACTGTTTGAAATTGATTACACAGGCTTGAATTTAGCTTCAGTTATTAATCTAAAGACTGTATCAGCTACGAAGAGTCAAGGAGAATCAGTGAAATATTTTGCTAGTGTGAGAGCAGTGGTATGGTACATTGGGTGTAGAATTTTCTGGAATCTTGGATCATTGAATGAATCTGCACTTGCTTGAGAATAGGTACTGTGGCCTCACCTAACTAGTGTTACTCATAAGCTTATCTGTTTTTTTCTGATTCTCTCTGAGTCTTATCAGAATTGTTTTAATATTTACGCTACTAATGTCATTTTTGAAAAATATTTCTGTCTGTAAATGGACATGGTATAAGCTGTAAAGGATAAAATAAGAAATTAAATTCCACTAATATCATTTCCTTATTTAATAATTCTTAATTTTTTTTGCTTCTTCCCTTATCAGTAGACACTTAAATTTTCCCGTTGTTTTCTAGTGGGACTGGTGCTGTAGTAAACATTCTTGTCTATAGCTTTGTGCATTGTGTACAAGTTCACCAGTATAGATTCCTGTTAGGGGAAGTCATTAAAGAGAATGTGCATTTAAATTGGTTGGGTTTTGTCACATTGCCCTCTAAGATTTTTTCAGTTTACCTTTCTCCCTGAAAATGCCAGTTTTCCCATACCATTGCTATAGTGGATATTGTTATTCTTTCATCATTTTTATCAGTGACATTTTTGAGTCCTACAGCACTTATCTATGCAGCATTTTACTTGTTGGCCATACCTATCTTGAAAGTTTTTTTTCCTCTTGGCTTCTACCCCTTTCAGTTTTGCACTGGTGATTATTTTATTGTCCCTTAGCAAAAGCTGAGGGAATGAAATTAAATGTAGTCCTGAATGTTAAACTCATTCTCTGAAGACAGTCCTACAGAGGGCCAAAGTCTGCAGTCCAGGTATGAACCTTTATGTGGATTTGGTTTATGCATAGCTAAAACTTAGACATTTTGAAGAGTAAATGAAACAACTCTTAGCCCACCCCTCTTGACTTCCTCTCTTGACCATTGATTATTTAAGCCAGTAATTTAAAAATTTTTTAATAGAAAGTTTTTTCATACCAACTAAATCATTCAGGGGGTACTGTTTGAAGACCACTTGTGTGAGCCATTTAAAAAAAACATAAAACCTGTATTCTAAACAAAAACCGAACGCAATTGAAGTCACTATTGATTATTAAGTTAAACCATATGAAATTACCATTTTGAGGCTAAACACATTGGTTGGATATCAACAATTAAATGGTTAACCTAATAGGAGGCAGAAGATAACTTCATGAATTGCATTCACGTTTTTTCATTGATAGGAGTTCCTCCTCCCCCACCCACCACCCCGCACACACTTGTCACCTTTCAGTTTTTAATGAGAGCTTCCTGGAAATTGTATAGAATCATTCCGTTCAGTATTTGCTGGTTTTTAAGCTTCTGAGATTGCTGTAAATGTCAGTTGGGTCAGAAGATGGGCTTCCATCTGAAAGCCAAGTATATAGGGACCTTACAAAGAAGCCATTTGTGCACCAAAGTATTAGTTAAGTTTTTAATGCTTATGGCAGATTGAAGGGGACTTGAACATATATGAAATGTAAGTGTTCTGTTACCTGGCTTTCAGGCTTCAATACCCATTACCATACAATCTTCTCCATGTGGCAGAGCATTGACTCACGAACAAAACAAGCTTATCTGACCTTTCCAAGTTACTCAGATCATTCTTCATCACAGAATGCCTCCTTTGACTTGCTTAATACAAATTCTACTCATTTTTTTTTAAGTCTTAATTTTTCTGTGGAACTTTCATATTTATCACAGTTCTTATGATTTTCTAAATTCTTTTTATAATACTTTATAATATGTTCTGTACAACACAGTTTAGCAAATAAACTCACTATTTCTTATGACTTACAGCTTAGCTTTTCTTACTTGGTAGATGATTGGAAATTCCTTAACCTGCAGTAAAACCATTTGTTTTATTTTACCTGTAAGTGCTTATTGTACTGGGCACACAACAGGTATTTGATGAATTGATTGCATTAAGCATCAGACTAAATGAAAGGAAATTAAACAAAATTACAATTGCTGTGTTTGGGTGAAGAATTCGCAGCTATATTTTATCCTTTTATTTTTTCTAAATTTTCTGTGACTGTCTTATGCTACTATAAACATTAATAATATATAAAATACATAGCTGTTCTTTTTTACTGATGTTTTAAATCTGTAATTGCTTAAGTAACATTGGATACAGATATGTATTATTCATAGATGCTTTAATGTCTGTGGCATTTTAAATTTACTTCTTTTTTCTTTAATAGGAGGAAAGGACAGACGAAGTGGCCTCATTCTGACAATCCCATTATGCCTGGAACAGACAAATATGGATGAACTGAGTGTCACCTTAGACTATCTACTCAGCATTCCAAGGTGACTCTAAAGGTGTCTTTTCTTAAATTTCGATATGTTTTCATTCATTTACTAATGATTCTTTCTACTGTTAAAGCGATAAAGCTACCTTACCTGCTTTTATTAGCAGTGAATTTAAAATTAAAGGCATTAGAATTAATACCAATACCACAGCAGATAAAATAGTTTATGCTGTCTTGATGCACTTAATATGATACAATTTTTAAAATGCTCATACTCTCAACTTTTCAGGAAAAAAAGATGAAGCATCTGTATACCATGCAACTTTAGAAAAGTCCGTGATGTTACTTCAGTAGAAAGCTTTTATTTATGTACTTATTTCACTGTATAAGTATAAATATATCTACAGATTCTAATATAGACTGGAAGCTACTAGGAGTTTTAAAAAATATATTTTTATTTAAAAAAATTACATTTTAACCCAAAGATCCTTAAAATTTTAATTTTCACGTTTCTTGGGTGAAGATAAAACATAAGCTTTCCTGTTTAGTCAGGTCTACTCATCACTTCGGCAACAACAAAAACAAAAAAAGCCCCTCAGCTTCCTCTCCTTAAGTGCCATTTGGGAGCTCAAGCCTGACAGACCATTACAGTCATCTGGAGACCTTTTTCAAAATTCTGATGTCTGGGCATCTACCCCTAGACATCCTGATCTAGTTGTTCTTGGAGGCCTGCTCATTAGAATTTTTCCAAAATGTTTAAGCTTTCCAAATAATTCTAATATAGAGCCAGATTTGCAAACCACTGCAGTAAAGCATGGGAAAGAGGGCAGAATTTTTGTGTGTTTGTAAAATATGAAAACCAAAAAGCCAAACCCAGTGCTGTTGAGTCGATTCCGACTCATATGTATAGAACCACCCCACAGAGTTTCCAAGGAGCGTCTGGTGGATTCAAACTGCCAACCCTTTGGTTAGCAGCCGTAGCACTTAACCACTACTCCACCAGGGTTTCCTTGTAAAATATAGAGGTAGAAAAAGCAAAACTGATTCTTGTAAGAATGCCCTTAAGCTCCAGATAGTGCATTTTAAACATTTTAGTTAGAGCAATTCTTTGTATCCTTTTCCTTTACCTGCAGTTTATTAACAGAAACTTATTTTATTTAAATCACCTTGCAGAATACAAGGTAAAGATATTTTAAAACAACTGATTTTAATCAAAACTACTTTATTACTGTGATCTAATGATTTTATTGCTGATTATATTTTCAATATTGGAAAGATAGAGATCATAAAGTAAAGCTTATTTTTTCACTTTCTATAGAGGCAAATTATCGGATCTCAGAGTCCATGTATTAATATTAAATGACCTTGTTTAATCCTGCGAGCTGCTGATTGTTGATCTGTGTTATTTACCATTGCCGTATTTTACTCAACTAACGTCAGCCCTCTGTGTTTGTTTGCCAACTGCGCCCTCCCCCCGTGAGGTGTTTTCACAAGCACTCCTATGCCATTTTTTTTTTTTTTTTTTTTTGGCTGTAAAAAATTAGTATAGTGCACTTAAAAAATGCCTCATGGGGGGAGGGCATGGTTGGCAAACCAGCGTTGAAGGCTCACGTTATTTGTGTAAAAATACGGTAGATAACAAGCTGCTTTTTAGGTAACCGATACTAGCCAGACTTGTGGCTAACAAATTTTGGAACAAGTATTCATGGATTTATAGATTGTTAAACGTATCGAGAAACTTAATGACCAATCTGAACCAACTGTCTTATTTTGTAGCTCAGGGAATTGAGGTCAGAAGTTAGAGTTACTTGCCAGGGTCAAATAGCTAGTTAGTAGTAGAACTGAGACTAGAATCTACAATTCCTGGCACAAGTCCAGAGCTTTGCCATACTTCAAATTAACAAATTACAGTACAAATTAACAGTCCACGTGTATCTTATGTGAAATAAGGTTCTGAAGTTAGAATGAAATGCAAAAATCACAAATGCCTAAAGAGGATTAGAGACTTAAATGCTATCTTTCCAGGAACATGCTGAATTTTCCTCCAGCATGGGAATGTGTCATTGAGGCTGAGTTCTGGGAGACGTAGTTTTTTTCACTTTCTGTGATTACGTTTGTTTTAAGAAAATGTGTATTTTTATATATTAGAATGACACTCAGATCAGCAGGATACTCACATTGAAAGAGGCACTGGGTAACTGAGGCAGGTTAAGGAACCAGCAGATTCATGCCTCCTGTCTCATGTTGACTCTGGGATGGCAAGCCAGTAAGTAGAATGAAGGGCAAAATAGCATGCACTGTTTAAATTCTCTCTTGCTCATAAGTATTTACGTATGATGCTACTGCATTGTAATTTCACATGCATGCTAGCTACACTGTAATTCAGCCTCTGCATACATCCACATACCTGCCAGCTCTAGAGAAGACATAAATGGAAGTGAGATGAAAGGACTTATTCTAGCAAGGCTAAATAGATACTTGGGTGATTTGTTTATCTTTCATAATGGTTTTGCTAAAGTTTTGCTCTCCCACATATTTGTGAAAACTCTGAATTGGATTTCTTCTATCAATGTCCTATAACCCTGATGTTTAAAAACCTGGCTGCGAGCTTTATATCAGTACTTGCCATTGCATTACAGAGCTAGAGTGTCTTTTTTTGAGCTGTTTAGCACAACTCTGGAGAGTAGTTTATTTGGTGTAATCTTGAGAACCAATCTTTCCACTATTCGGAACTGCTTTTAAATTATCCCCCCCCAACATTTATGAAAATTTTCAAATATACAGAAAAGTTGAAAGAATTGAACAGTAAATACCCATATACCCACCACTTAGAGTCTACAGTTAACATTGTGCTTTATTTGCCTTCTTCCATTTTTATGCATTTATCTAATCCCAGAACTGTTCTTAAGTTTACCCTATCAGGTCAGGCTTAGTATGTTAGAAATGTTTTTCCATTTCTAGTATTCCTGCATTTCTGTGTAACTTGCTTGTGTTTCTCAGCCTCCTGCTGTTACAATTCCTCTTAGCTGTGAGCATCTCCAGACAACTCAGAAGTGTAACTGGCTAATGTGACTTCTTCCCACCAGGAAAGCTCCAAAAGTAGTCTTTTTGCAGTGAAAGTGTTAATGTTTTGAATATAACAATAACTTTTAAAAATTTATGTAAAAAAAAAAAAGACTCTTCAGTTTCTTACCTATACTTTATGCTTATTTTTAATGACTGAGGAGTCACTAGGTATATGTAAGGAATGATGTATACCTATTTAAGTAGAATGAGAATGGGGCATTTCTTGGCCCCTTTGTTTCAGACTCTTGAGTACAGAGGCTGAGAAGGGAAGGGTTAGCTTAACTGTAGCCTGACCTGAATACTGACTTTATGTTCCATTAACTGGTGCCTAGTTCTACATGGAGTTCCAGCCTAACCATTACTGTTCCTTTTTTTTTATAAAGGTAAGTCATCGGTTTTAAAACAGAATAACAGAATGGTAATTTGAGCCATCATGAATGTTAAATTTTAGGAGAGGCTAATGGAGTTTGTCTTTTGTTTTCCCAGCTATTGCTGTAAATTTGAGACAGAAATAACAGGAATGGAAATTATGATTCCATGATTCAGAAAGCATAACCAAATATAAGATTCCCATAAGGAGGTAAAGACAAGAAATACAAATTAGTCTGCATATCTTTTCATAAGAAAGTAAATGCTGAGCTTACCACTAATCAAAACCTCACAAATAGGTATTCCTCTCAAATCATTTTTATTACATATTTCAAAATTTTAAATCAGAAGTGTTTTCATATGTGTTAATAATGATACAAGGCCGATCCCCCAAAAAAACGCCCCAAAAGGCGATGGTAATTCACATCCCCACTTTCCCACTCCCCCCCCTCCCCGTCCCCGTGACATTTTCTCCCTCTGACCCTTATCACCTGGTTAGGTCTTTACAAAACGACTACCTCCACAGCCCCCTTCTGTCCACGAGCCACTCAGGGCTGAGGACTTCACAAGTTAGGGCTCTGTCTAATTAACTGCCAAACAGGCAGACATCAGGCCCACTTGGCCCTCAAGGCTCCTGAAATGTCCAGTAGTTCGCCAGAATGACTCAGAACTCATGGAACGAGCTATATTCACAATAACCTTTTTAATGTATCCACAAATGGATATAATGAGAGATTAAAAGTGAAAAGGTGCACAGGTGAGAGGTCTAGGAGGAGGTTGCGGCACAGAGCTTCATGTCCCCAGACATGGGCCCGTCCTCCCAAGTTCATCTTCAATCCAGAAGTTCTAGGGTCAGGGGTTCTTTATAATAGTTATCAGGGCTTCTATGTTATATGCATGAGGGGACCTTAATGCATAGTCAGTGATTGATTGAATCACTGACTGTGCGTGACTGATTCTGTTAGGTCCCTGCCCCCTTTCTTCCTGTAGTTCAACAGGTGTAGTCCTTGGGCTCCTACCTCATTTGCAGTTGTTTTAAGTGTTGCCTGGCTGTTTCAGAAAAACAGCCACCTTGGATTGCTAGGGAATTCTGAGGTTTGTTTTCAGACACCAGAGACGAAAGGCCAAGTTGAGTCCTTTGTCCCACACGTCACATTTAATGCGTGGGATGAGATGTGAGTCCTTTGTCCCACACATCACATTTGATGCGTGGGATGAGATGTGTTTTCAGCACTATCACATGAAGTGTGATTACAAAGTATTGAGTTTGCCTGTTTTTAAAAACATTCGGCAAAGAATATCCTGAGTGTTTCTCAACTTTTTAAAAATTATCATTTTGTAAAGAGATCTTTTAGATATTTTTTCCTAATTCTATAGTTCTTTTTTTATAGTTCCTGAATAATTTTTTCCTATTTTGTGTAATAGTAGTTTACAGTTAGAATCACAGTCTCTTATTAAATTGTGAGATCCTTGAATACCAAGCCATGTCTTATTTATTTCTGCATCCACAGTACCAAAAAGAACGTGGAGACTTTAGGTGTTCAGTATATGCATATCGAAAGAATGAACCAGACTTAGCAATGACATCATAGAAATGACTTAGAGTATACCATGAAAGGGAGTATAACCGCTGTATACTTATAAACCAAGTCCTATAACATGTCATTTCGTAAATGCCGGTAATCTATAGGGCAAGCCAAAAAAACCAAACCCAGTTCAATTGCCATTGAGTTGATTCCAACTCATAGCCACCCTATAGGACATTGTAGAACTGCCCCCATAGGGTTTCTAAGGAGCACCTGGTGGATTTGAACTGCCGACCTTTCAGTTAGCAACTGAGCTTTTAACCACTGTGCCACCAGGGCTCCTTCTGTAGGGTAAGAATGTTCCTTTTTTTTTTTGAACTCTATTTCTGGACACCTTTGTTCAAAGGAAATTTTACACAGAAGCCAAGTATATAAAATAGAGGTAGAGGCTTACATCCGATTCTGCTCGTCTCTGTCTTCCCTTCTTATACTCCATGTCCATGGAATACCCCTTCCCCCATTTTTAAGGAGCTTCCTTGGAATTTATAGGACTCTGCATAGCAGTTAGAAAGTAATTTGAGTATGAATATAACACCTTTATTTGATAATTTATTTGTTGGCATAGAGTTTAAAAGGACTTGTATAGTCAGCAAGGGTGTGATTTTAATGGTCCTATTCTATTTCTTTTTTAATAGCTGAAACTTCCAAGAAAGTTTGAACCAATGCTGTCCTTTTCCTCTCCAAATGCACATATATAGCAAATGATGGTATAATTGCTTTGACCTTACAGTTACTTCAAAGCTCTGCAGTTAATAGTCCCTGGGTGGCACAAGCAGTTTGAGCTGGGTTGGTAGCCACAGGGTTGGTGGTTCAAATCCACCCAGCGGCACTGGAAGAAACAGGCCTGGCAGTCTGTTCCTGTAGAGACTAAAAAATTACAGCCAAGAAAACCCTATGGAGCAGTTCTACTCTGTAACACATGGGGTCTCCTGAGTCACAAATTAATGACAAAAACAAAATCGACAACAAAGTGCTATAGTTAAGTGCTCTGAACATGCTTTATGCTATTGATGAGTGACTTTTTACTGTTTATTTCATTCATTCAAATATTGAAAATCTAGTATGTGCCATTTTAAATGGTAGTAGCTGAGCCAGTATTTTTTTTTTTTTTTTTTTTTGCTATGTGTTTTGTATTTTTCAGCCTCTTCCATTTTTTTATTTTTCAAATGCTTAAGTTGACAAATAAGGATGCACTGAATCTTCAAGCTGGATTACTACAACAGTATCCAAGCTAGTTTTTGTGCTCCCGTTCACTCCCCCATAAACACACAAGTACCAGATTAATTTCCCCAAAGCGACAGTTCCATCCTCATCCTCAGTTTTCAATACCCTTTTCTGTACAATCGGTTCAGTTCAATAGCCATTTATTTTGCTGATACCAAGTTCATGACACTGTGCTAGGTACTTTGTGTGCTATGAAGACAAGAAAGACTAATCTTTGCTCTCAAGGACACTCTTTGAAGCTTTTTAGACTGCTGTGAGATTGTCTATGACCTGACTCAACCTTTTTCAGTTAATATTTTTTGAGTACTTTGCAAGACACCTTCTCTTCAAATAACTTAACGAGATGAATACTATGTTCTCCATTTTGTAGATGAAAAAGTGATTAACAGAGAAGAAACTTGCCCAGGCTAATACGTGGTGCCTTTGCTCATATTCTTCCTACTCTGTATCCAGCCTTCATGTTAAGGCTTTTTGGCTCCGTTTAAATAGGTTCCTCTCAGATTTCTTTCAGGTGTTTTCCAAACTCAGAGCACTTGCTGTTTCTGATTCATTAGACTTTTAGTCATGATGTCCTTAATAATAATTCTCGAATGGTTACATTTATTATTTAAACCTTACATTGTTTCTGAAAAATTTAAAAGGTTTATGTTGTTCCTCTGGTGACATTAAATAAGATAATGCCTGTCAGTATAAAGTAAGCACTAATTAAAATACTGCTTTTCTCATCATTCTTTTGCCTTCCAAAAAGATGCTAAGCTCTTTGAGGGGAGAAACTGTCTTAGATTTGTATTTGCCGCAGCTCCGTGTTTTTTTTTTTTTTTTCTTCCATGTAGTTCCTCAGGCTTCTAAGAGTTGGCATCGACTCGACGGTGGTGGGGTGGTTGTTCAATGGGTATGGATTTCTGCCCTTTATTTCATTTTACCACTTCAGTTTCTTCAGGGCGCTGCATGCTGAAATGTGGGCTGAATTGGCTACAGAGCATTGGTTACAATGGTTACAGACCATTCTCAGAGCACCTCACATTTTGTTGGAAAATCAAATAAATACGCAGACCTTGCCAGCTGAGTAGAAGTTGTTTTGATGAATGAGTTCATCTGGCCTAGTCTTGCCTTCCTTTTAGGACTTTAAATTTCAGAAGGACCTTAGCGTTTACTTACGGATGATGATTGGGAGGTATGCGTGAAGAGGTCCTAGCATACATTGAGTGCTTATTCTGTGCTGAAGTCTTATAAATACTTCGTATATGTTAAGTCATTTCATCTTTGTAACAACTCGATGAGAGTAGTACTATTATCCTCATCCCCATCCTACCGATGAGGCATAGAGAGGGTGGGCAGTTTAGGTATCTTGACCAACGGGATGTGGGTAGCAAGGGTTAGATGGGGGGGGATTTGAATCCAGGCAGCCTCTCTCCAAGCCTGTGCTCCTAATCACTGCACTGCGTCCACCTCTTTTATAATCACAGTGCCATATCTGGTTGGTTACTTGCAGTGTTAACATAAAACCTGGGCCCGTGAAGATGACAACTTTCATAATTATAACATTATAAAAAATTTTGAGAAGCTTTTAAACTTATTTTAACGTTTTGTATCAACAGATATTCAGTATGTCCTTAAAATCGTAGCATTTTCTAGTACAAAGGGAACTTATTGATCATCTAATTATAGACTCATAGACTGTCAGGTTGGAAAGTATCTTAACAATCATCTAGTACAATCACTCTACCCATATTTAATCCTCTTTGTAAAAATGCTGCCAAGTACTCACCTTTTCTTGATTAGAAATTCAACATTTACAGGGGCTGTCTTTCATTTTTCTCTTTTAATCTTGTCAGTCCTTCCTAATTTTAGAAAAATTCGTTTATTTTGCAGACTAAACAACAGAGTACAGAGAGGTTTAATGACTTGTTGAAAGTCACAAGGACAGTAAGGTCATAATTCTTTATTCACTCAACAAATAGTGAGTGCCTACAGTATGCTCTTCAGTGTCCTAGGTGCTGACAAATGAATGAACACCGCAGACCCAGTCTCTGCCCTTATGGACTTTACATCCTGAAGGTCAGCCAAACAAATACTACAAATAACTATGCAATACATTGGATATTCATGAGTACAAATTAAAAAAAAAAAAAACAGAAGAATCGGGAGAGTCATAGGGTAGGGAAAGGAGTGTGTAACGATAATTTACAAAGGGTGGTAAAGAAAGGCCATACTGATCAAGTAACATTTTACCAGAGATGATTCAAGACACAGGACATGTGTAAATGCAAAGGCCCTGAGGCAGGAGTAGTTTAGCGAGTTTTATGAACAGCTAGGAGGCCAGTATGCCTGGAGCAGGTTGAGAGGGACAGTACTAGGAGATCAGTCAGAGAGAAAGGTTGGAGTCAAATCACAGAGGACCATGTAGGCCATGATACCAAAAACTCATTGCTGTTGAGTCAATTCAGACCCATAGCAACTCTAGGGTACAGGGTAGAACTGCCCTGTAGGGTTTCCAAGACTGTAGTCTTTATGGAAGCAGACTGCCAAATCTTCATCCCACAGAGGGCTGGTGGGTTCTAACCACCATCCTTTGAGTTAGGAGCCGTACACTTTAACCACTGAGCCACCAGGACTCCATGATAAAGATTTCAATTCTGAACAAGAAGGGAAGCCATTGTTGCATTCCGACTGAGGAGTGATATGATTGAATGTCATTTAACAATTTTAAAGGCCCTCTGTGTTTAAAGCATTATGCTAGAAACTGCCAAGATATTAGAAAGATATTCTTGATTTCTTGAGGCATGTTATCCAATGAAGATGCATTATAAACAGGTAATTATAATTAAAAAAAAAACCAAACCCATTGCGGTTGAGTTGATTCCAACTTACAGCGACCCTATAGGACAGAGTAGAACTGCCCCATAAAGTTTCCAAGGAGTGGCTGGTGGATTCAAACTGCTGACCTTTTGTTAGCAGCCAAGCTCTTAACCACTGTGCCACCAGGGCTCCAACTATAATAAAAGCGTAAGTGAAGTAAGTGCTGTAATGTAGGTAAAAGACCTCTAAGAGTGGAAGAGAAGGAGATGTTAGTTTTATTTGAATAAAGTAGGGAAGAGTTGCGGAGCTCTGGTGATGCAGTGGTTAAGAGCTGGGCTGCTAAGCAAAAGGTCAGCAGTTCAAATCCACCAGTCGCTCCTAGGAAACCCTATGGGGCAGTTCTACCTGTCCTGTAGGGTCACTGTCAATTGGGATTGACTTGATGGCAGTGGGTTCAAGGAAGAGTTGCAGGATACTGAATCCAGGAAATCCATCAGCAATCCTTTTCTAGGTCAAAAGCAAGGGAGCTCCTTATAAAAGTGTTAACTGTACGAGAGGGATTTATTTGCATAGCAGTTTTAGCTTCTCCACCATGCCCTTTATGAAGGGCATAACATGTTTCTAAATTAAATATGTTGTCCTAAAAGCCGTTTAAACCATAACTCTACTTGTAGGAATGGAGAAACAAAAGTATTTCATTCCAAGTAGTTGAAAGGTCACTTGGTCTTGCAGTTTTGAAACAGTATCTTTAGATTGTGTGCCTTTTTACTGTCCATCTTAGTAAAATGTGAGAAAGTTATGATAAAGAGTGTTTTTAAGTACTCTGAAAGATAAATTTAGAGTATTTCATGTCCTTAAGCTCTCTACAGATGCTATTTGCAAGCTTCATTACTTTTTCAGTCTTAATGTATAAATTAATTTAGAATGTTCTTTGAAATATAAATGTGTTATTTGTGTAAAACTTATTTGTTTAACAAAATAATTGTTTAAGCTTTTTCTCAGAGATTCAGTTGCCAGTGACAGGAAAGTACCAGCTAGCTTTTTGAGGATGTCATACTGCTCTTGGCTCTACTCTCAGCCTAGGTGAAGTCCCTCCACTGAACAGCTCTGGTTCTCACTTCCCCCTCCTGAAAACTTCCATCACAGGGCCCTTAGTTCTCTGAGTTTGCTGCCACTTCTCTGAGGGCCACTAAACAGCCAGCCATCCTACCTGGACTGCTGTCTCCTGGGCTTGCCTCTTCACTCAGTCTTAGTGGTCTTGTAGGGTGTCTTGTTGGTGAAAACTCCAGGAATTCCCTCCTTTCCTCAGCCTACAACCAGCAATTAGGCGTCAGATTTGCTTCCCTCTGCAAGTCTTTATATGCCGTTGCTAACCCTGAAGTGATCGTCTTATTGACCAACTTTTTCTCCTCTAAACAATACTTAGTAGACCCTTTGTTTTATAATGCAAAATCTAAAATAGAGTACTTTAAATTTTTAAAAATTGAGATATAATTCACATATCATTAGAAAACACCCTTTTAGAACATACAATTAAGTGGTTTTTAGTATATTCACACAAGGTTATGCAGCCATACCCACTACCTAATTATAGAACATTCCATCAGCACAAAAAGAAACCCCTGTACCTTTTAGCACTCGCTGCCCATACTCCCCTCTCCTAGTCCCTGGCAACCACCAATCTACTTTCAGTCTCTACAGATTTGCCTATTCTGGACATTTCATATAAAAGTGGAACCGTATGCTATAATAATATGACCTTCTTTGTCTGGCTTCTTTCACTTAGCATGATGTTTTCAGGATTTATTCATTTGTAGCATGTACCAGTGCGTCATTCAATTTTATGGCTGAATAATATTCCATTCTATAGATATACTGTCTTGTTTATTCATTCATCAGCTTATGGACAATTGAATTGTTTACATTTTTTTGGCTATTACAACTTAGGCTGCTTTGAACATTTATGTGTAGGTTTTGTGTGGACATGTGTTTCAGTTTGTCTCATCTTCTCGGCACTTTTTATTTATTTTGTAAGCTTGGCTTCTATCCTTGCCTACAGAGAGGCCTGCTTCTCCCTCCAAATCATTGGTAGCAACATTCACATACTGTGTCTTGGAGAAGCGATGTCTACAGTAGACCAGGACATCGCTTCTCCAGGAACCACTTTTGGGGACAGTATGAATGCTTGCGGGGAGTACGGGAGGGACTAGTTAAATCCTCTGGAGCTATTGGATTTAAATACCCAAGAAAAGGTCTGCTGTTTACTTTTCCTATAGTATAGGCAGCTGGGAGAACTTCGGGTGGAGAGAGGTTTCACTCCCAAGTTCTTACTCTGCTAAGGAAAGTTGTAGTTGCTTTTACAGTATTAGATGAAGGGCAGTTAAAATCCTTGCATAAAGTTGATTTTTGTAAGTAATAGTATTATAGCTATATAGATTTGGTCTTTAGAATGGAGTTTTTCTGTACAGAAATTGTTGCATTTTATTGGGGCGGGCTTCTGGGAAGTGCTTAGTAAATAAGCACTGAATAATTAAATATAATGTTGCAATAACAGATTTTCCAATGCTCAAGATAGTATTTTGTTGGTCAAGTGACTAAAAATGCTAAAGTGAGAGCAGAGGTGGGTCAAACATTGTGTATTCAAGCTTTGAATTATTATGTACACAAATTGCTACCTCATCTCATTAAATTTCCCCAAAAGAGCACTAAGAAACCCATTTCCAATGGTTTAATAAGAGCTTGCTTTGTTTCCTCTTTTAAACTATCCATTCATAAACTTCATACTTCCGTCAAGAAGGAGAGGCAAGAAGTAGGTAACACTGGAGTCTCATCTTACAGGTGAAGAAATTGAGAGGCTGGTGGGACTATCTGATGTTGCTGGGATTTCTTCACTTCAGACGTTGATTTTCCATGCTTTTAAAGTAATTGTCTTGCCAAATTAGCTTGCGAATTGTAAACATTTACTTAAATAAAAATAAATTGCTTGAGAAAACTGAAAGGATACTCTGAAGAATTTTATTTATTGACAGTGTAAACCAAACCAAGTGGGATTAATTCTCCTCATATATAATTAAGCTTTAAACCTTTGCTATTTAGAATTTTGCAGAATAAAATCTAAAGTTTGTTTTAATGCTTTGTAATTTTGTTTTGTTTCAGTGAAAAGTGTAAGGCTAGAGGATTTACTGTGATAGTGGATGGCAGAAAATCACAATGGAATGTGGTGAAAACAGTAGTCTTAATGCTACAGGTAATTTTACTTTTGACTATCAGGAAATGGTTTTATTTTACAGCAACAGATCATGGCGGTAATGGCAAACCCATTTCATTCGTAATACTGTGCCCAAACTCAGCAGTGACAGAATTCTGAAAATACACGTATCACTATCAAACTATGATTCAATTAGATTAAATTTAGTTTCGATTCAGTTCTTTCAAATTTAGAATTTAAGTAGTAAAATGATCTTTTAAGTGATCTAAAATAATACATCATGTTTACATAATTTAAGCAAGTAGGCCAGTGATTCTAAAAGGGCTGGATAGACATGATCAGACTCAGCTGGGGAGCTTCGCATGCTGTAGTACCTACACCTTCCTCCCTTCTCCGTCTCATCCTGATACTACAGGTAGAGAGTAAAACTGGTTAAGTGGAGGCTAAAAAAAGCTTCTCAGGTGATTCTGACATGTCTCTTTCTCCTATTCCCTGCTTTCCTCCAAAAAAGAAAAAAAAGCAGGATTCATAACTATAATCCAGAAGGAATTTACTTAATGACTGTGTCCTAAGGAACTTTAGCAACTCACAAATTAACATTTAATAAACACCTACCATTATAAAGTCCTCCCAGCCTTCAGTTTTATTTTTCTTGTGTTCCTCACAGAATATTTCTGTGATGCCTTGCATGTAGTAGGTACCCACTCAACCTTTGTTGATTTAATATAAGGGTATTGAGGACATTATGATCTGATGTAGAAAAATAAAACACCTGAGCAGTTGAAGGGGGTGCATGGATTGCTCTCATGCACCTGGGTTCCCTTGAAAGGGCTTCTAGAAAAAGTAAATTTTAAGTGATTAAACAAAACAGATCATATAATTTAAATGAAAGAAAGTGAGAAGGGCTTTCCTGGCAGGGTCACTGATTTAGTGATGGTGCAGAAACGAAGGCAATACACTAAAGTGAGTTGATGGAAGGCCAGGGAAAATACAAGTTGTCAGTAACATGAACATTCATTAAGGTAATTGTCAACGATATTGAAAGAAAGATCAAGAATTTTAAATGAATTTAGAAGAAATTGGTGCTGCTTTAGAGTTCTATGGAAAGGGATATACTTAAAAATTTTAAATGATACCTAAGGAGAATAATTCTTAATGGTTTATCTTTTATTTGGGATAATTAGGAAAAAGGCATTTGAGGGGCAGGAGTAAGGTGGTAATTTTAGTTTTTAGTTTTAGTGTTTGATATGGTTCAGCCACTGAGCTAAGCTTGCTGTATAAATTGCCTCATTTAGTTTTATCCTCACATCCTTGTAAAGCAGGTTCTGTTATCCCCAAAGGTCAACACAGGCACGAGGATTTTAAATCTTATCTGGGTTCTCCTAATGAATGCCAGGAAGATAAGGATTGGAACTTAGCATAACCCATCTCCTAGGCCTTGGCGTTTGCCATTACAGCATGTATATTTACCAGCAGGAAATACATCTGAGGTGGTCCCCAACTGTCTTCCTGTTGCCTCATTCTTCTTAAGTTTGTGACCTAAATGTTCCATCATTTAAATCATTCTTTTGTGTTAGAAAGGACATAGCCTCCAGACGACCACTTTTTAAGGGAACATAGATTGGTGTTTTGTAGTAACTACTTCTGTCAAATATATTTTCAGTACTTTTATATTCTGAACCCTGAAGATTAATTCTTTTCTATGAAGGTTGTTAAAATAACTATTAGGTGAGAAATCCATTAATTATGACCTTGTGTTCTTCCTTCCATCCTGTCATTCAACTATGTCACAGATGAGCTGTTTGGGACTTGCTGTTTGAACTGGACTTTGATCAGTGGCAGTTTTGAAGAACAATCAATGGATGGTTTAATCCCCTCTTGCGATTTCTTTTCTGATAGGTATTTTAACAACTTTTGGATTTATTAATAGTTAACGTTTTCAGCAAGTTGCAATGACCTGTTGTTTACTCCTACTCAAACAGTGTTTCCACCTACAAAGTCATCCATTGCTTTTATCTCAAAAGGGACCTGTACTACACGTTTGGGAGCCCAGAGCTTGGGTCTGGCTCTGCCTATTACTAGTGTTCTCAAAAATAAAAGGTTTGGTTTCCTTTGTTTCTCACAGGTTTAATATTCAATAATTTTGGAAGAGTACATTTAAAATGTAATATCAGTTAAGCTTTTACAAAAATCAGTATACGAACCTGTCTTAGACCTACCCTAAATTTCCCAGACATAAATTTACTCTGTTATCTTATTCACAACCCAGTCTTTGCAGGGTCACCAGATTTCTGACAAATCTAATGACATGTTTACATTGTAAGGTTTTATATTTTCTCCCAATTAATAAGAATAGTGATGATTACTGCTAATAATAATTCAGTGGTGCCATTTATGATCTAGAATAGTCTCTTGAGTTTGTAAATAAAATTTTATTGAAACTTAAGTACGCCCATTTCATTTAATTATTGTCTCTCTGGCTCCTTTCATGGTATCATGCAGAGACTGTATGGCCCAGAAAGCCTAAAATATATACTGACTGGACCTTTCGGAAAAAGATTGGCAAGCCTTGGTTTAGAATATATGAAGTGGCAGGACTTAGGGTCAGCCCTGTCATTTTTTAGTTCTGTGGTCTTGGACAAGTTATTTCAGTTCTCTGAAACCCAACTCGCTCTTCTGTAAAACTGGGAGAATGAGAGCCCCTTGTTATTGAGGACTCATTTATTCAACAGATACTTGTAGAGCATCTTCTGTATTATAGGCATAGGCACTGGAGGTGTAAAAGTGACATGATACACAAAGCACCTGCCATTAAGACATTTATATTCTACTTGAGGAGTAGGACAATAAGCAGTTAAGCGAATTAATAGATATTACATAGTGATAAATGCCATTAAAAGAAATACAGCAGTGAAAGGAGACTGAGTCAGGTGATGCTACTTTAGATAGGGTAGCCAGGGAAGGCCTCTCCGAAGAAGAGATATTTGAGTGGAATTCTAAACAAAGTGAGAGAGCAGTGCCTTTAGGTATAAGGCAAAGAACATTCCAGACAGAGGCAAGGGCAAAATGTACTAGGAAGGGAGTGGTGTGAAATGAGCTCCAAGAGATTGACGGGGCCTGAGCATGGAGAGCCTTGTAGGTCTTGGTAACAGGTTTTCATTTTTTCTGGGTACAAGAGGACATCAAACAGAGAGACTGTTTATAAGAGGCTGTTTCAGAAGCCTGGCTCCTTTGGGGATGTTAGCAGTCCAGGTGGTAGAAATGGTTAGATTTAGGATATGTGTTGAAGATAGACTCTACAGGACTTGCTGATAAAATATTCATGTTAATTTCCATTCTTTTTTAGGTAATATGACTTACCGTATTTAGTAAATGTGAAATTATATTTGTCAAAGATTAGTACCTTCAAGTTAATAATCATGCAGAACCTTAGTCTTTTTTCGTAATGACCAATAAAAAGCTTATTTTGTAAGAAAATTGCTTTTATGTGGTTTAAAGAAATTTTCTAAGATGATTGTGCTAGAAAAAAGCATTTTCCATATCATAGAAAATCCAAATGTAATGATTTCTCAACTAAAATTTAAATCTTACAGTTCAATTTAAACATTCTTTGTAGAGAGATTCCTTAAAACAAACAATTCACATGTATGCTCTAATTTCATTGTTTATTTGAAAGCTTTTCTGAATCAGCTTGTCTTTGTGTTTTTTTGTTGCCATATATGTTTTGAAGTTTGAGTATTTCTTCTATTTTTTATTTCTTTTCCAAAGGTCTCTTAATTAGTCTAATCATTAATATCTAATAATTTATCCTTTAGTTCATTAATCATTTTACATGTATAATTTGGAATTTTTTTCCTTATTTTATAGAATGTTGTTCCAGCCGAGGTGTCCCTTGTTTGTGTAGTGAAGCCAGATGAATTCTGGGATAAAAAAGTAACACATTTTTGTTTTTGGAAAGAAAAGGATAGACTTGGCTTTGAGGTAAGTATACTCTATTAAAAAACAAACAAAGTGTGTTATATCTTTAAAAATCATATTTTTCTGGTATTATTTTGTTTTGTTCACCATTGGGTGCTAAGTTCCTAAACAGTGATTTGTATGTATTGTTGGCATTCAGATACTTGTTGAATGAATTATGGTTCTTTGTCAAAGACCACAAAAGTGTTTTTGTTTTCATTTATATCACTGTTAATAACTTTGAATAAGTAGAACATTTTTGTTTTAAGATTCTTTATCGCATTACCAGGAGGACATACTAGGCATTTTGGAATTGAAGGTAGAGCCTTTTTTCTGTATCTGGTTTGGTTTGGTATATGAAAATGGTTATCCATCCTTTTCTCCTGGCATCACTCGCCCCTTCTCCCTTTTATAATGTGATGAAAGTACATCTTATTGTAGATTAGAAAGAAGTCCTAAGATGGAATACAAATTTAAACACTTTTCTCATATTTTCCCTTCCACAACCTGTTAACTACCAGCACCCCAGTAGGAGAGTTGATAGATAACCAAACTTCACGTTTTTTAAATAAAATGTGGAAGCATTGAAGGGTATGAAGTCTAACCTTGACTCTGTAGAATATAAATCCTGGAATGCGTACAAGAGTCAGATAATAAAGATTCATTTTGGATTACAATACTGAAGTCAGTGTCAATGTGTTTTTGGTATGAGGAATGATTGCCAAGGTATATTAGAGAGACAGATTTAAGAAACTCTAGTTTATTCTTAAAGAGGTAACTTAAAATATCTTCAAATGTTTAACTTTTTTAAGCTATAATATACATGCAGTAAAATTCGCCTACTTTAGTGTACAGTTCTGTGACTTTTGACAAACATACATAATTATATAATTATCACAGTCAAGATGCAGAAATATCATTGTAAAAATTCACCCATACGTCTTTGTAGTCCACTCCTTCCATCATCAGCCCCTGGCAACCACTGACCTGTTTTCTGTTCCTATAGTTTTGCCTTTTCCAGAAAGTCATGTAAGTAGAATGATACAACTATGTAGCATTTTCAATCTGGCTTCTTTCTTATAGCACAACAAATTTGAGATTGATCTGTGTTGTATATATTGGTAGCCCTTTCTTTTTATTGCTGAGTAGTGTTGCATTGCCTAGATGAACCACAATTGTGTATCCATTTCTCCATATGAGGGGCATTTTGGGTTGATCTCAGTTTTTGGTGATTACTGATAAAAAACATTATAAACATTCACGGATGGGCTTTTGTGTGCACGTGAGTTTTTATTTTGGAGGCTAAATACCTAGGAGTGGGATTGTTAGGTCATATGGTAAGAGTGTGTTTAATTTTATAAGAAACTGCCAAAATGGCAGTTTCAAAGTGACTGTATCATCTTGTGTTCCTACCAGCAGTATATGAAAGTTCCAGTTGCATACTTGTCAGCACTCGTATTGCCAGGGTTTTTTTTTTTTTTAATTATAGGTATTCTAGTGGATATATAGTGGTATCTCATAATAGTTTTAATTTATATTTCTCTGATGACTAAGAGGAATCCCTGGGAGGCACAAACAGTTAAACACTCAACTACTAACCTAGGGTTGGATTCGAAACTACCCAGAGGCACCTCAGAGGATAAGCCTGGCAATCTGCTTCCAAAAGACCAGAGTCTTAGAAACCCTATGGAGCAGTTCTACTCTGCACACATGGAATCGCCATGAATCAGAATCAATTTGATAGCAACAAACGACGACAAAACAATGACTAATGATGTACTGTATTTTTTTCACAAATAATCTGCCCACATAAATAACACACCCACACATACAATGCACAGAAAGGATGAAATTAAGTAAAACAGTTCTGGCATAGTGCCCATGTTATTTGAGAAAAAATACAGTAGTATCTTTTCAAGCTCTTATTTGCCATCCATGAATCTTTGATGAAGTGTCTGTAATCTTTTGTTCATTATTTTAAAAAATGAGATTGTTTTCTCATTCTTGAATTTTGAGAGTTCTGGTTAGGCGTCCTTTATCAGATATGTAATTTTCAAATATTCTATTCCTGTTCTGTTGCTTGTGTTTTCATTCACTCAGCCGTTTTTTAAGGAGAAGTTCTTTTGTTTTTCTGTAGGTTTTTAACTTTGCTGGCGTTCAGTCGGTTTTTCTTTTTCGAACCATGCTTTTCATGTCATATCTGAGAAATCTTTGCCTAACCCAAGGTTGCAAAGATTTTCTCATTTTCTTGTAGAAGTTATGTAGTTTTAGGTTTTATGTTAGGTCTAAGAATGTGTGTTTTATGACTTCATTTCTTTTAAAGTTGTTAAGGCTTTTTTTTTTTTTTTTTAATATAGCCTGTAAGGAGCCCTGGTGGCACTGGTTAAAGGGCTTGGCTGCTTACCAGAAGGTCAGCAGTTTGAACCCGCCAGCCACTCCGCAGGAAAAAGATGTTGCAGCCTGCTCTTGTAAAAATTACAGTCTTGGAAACCCCATGGGGCAGTTCTACTCTGTCCTATAGGGTCGCTATGAGTCAGAATCAACTCGGCAGCAGCAGGTTTGGTTTTTTTAGTCTGTCTTGGTGAGTTCCTTGTGCACTTGGATGTATATCCGGCTATTGTTGGGTGGAATGTTCTGTAATTGTCAAGATGGTTCATAGTGTTATCCAGGTTTTCTTTATACTTTCTAATATTCTGTCTACTTGTTCTATCAGTTACTGAAAGAGGAATGTTACAATCTCCAGCTCTGATTTTGGATTTAGCTATTTCTCATTTTTCTCAGTTTTTGATTCATTTATTTTGAAGTTCTGTTGTTCAGTGCATACAGGCTTAGAATTGTTATGCCTTCTTGTTGAGTTGACCACTTTATCATTAGTTAATGTCCCTTTTTTATCCCTGATAACATTCCTGGTTCTGAAGTGTACATTGTCTGATATTAAATGTAACCACTCTAGCTTTCTTTTGATTAGTGTTTGCATAGTATATCTTTTTCCATTCTTTCACCTATCTAGTTCTTTACATTTAGTCAGTTTCTTGTAGATACCATATAGTTGAGTCTCACTTTCTGTCCAGTCTGATAATCTCTGTCTTTTTTCATTGGTATGTTGAGAGTATTTACATTTAATGTAATTATTGATATGGTTGGATCAAAATCTACCATCTTGCTAGATTTTATCTATTTTTTTTCTTTTCCTGCATTCTTTTGGATGAGGTACTTTTTACGATTCTGTTTTTTCTCCACTATTGGTTTATAATTTATATCTCTAAATTTTTTTTTTATGGTTGTTTTTGGATTTACAACGTACATTTTTAATTAATCCGAGTTTTACCTTAAAATAATATATCAGTTGACATGTAGTGCTAGGGATCTTAAAAAGTATATCCCCAATATGTTCCTCTCTTTCTTTGTTATATTGTGTGAATGTTGCCCGTGGTAAGGCAGTGACTTCAGACAGTCCATGAGGTCCACGGTTCATGGACAGGGACATGCAGGAAGTAGACCTCTGACAGAAGGCAGAGTGATCAGAAGTCAGTGGTTCAAGATCCAATCCTGTGAACTCTGAGTAGGGGACCAGATCCTTCTTGTGAAGAATCTGCCACACCCTGATAGAATACAGGCATTTGCTCAGAGAACTATATCTAGGTGGATTTCACACTATATGAATTAATAGTGATTAAATACTTTGCCTCTTGGAGGATCAAATTGAAGACAAAGTATTCCTAATCTATTTTGATCTGATATCATAGTGTTTTTTTTTAACTCAAACATTAATACTTCTTATATCAGTGGTGGTGGGTTATATCAACATATTGTCTCTCAGACATTTTACCAAAAAAATAAGTTCTAGGCACTTATTAAAATTCTAATGCCCTTATGAGATGCCAGAAATTTCAAATGCTGGCTAATGTGCCAGCAAACATAATCAACTTTAAGGGGCAATTCAGTACCAGCCATTAAAATGATTCTTAGATGTGTATATTTAATTAAATTCAACACAGATGCTTGTTTAGTTAAAGACTGTTTTCGTTGTTATTTTGGATCATTTGGGCTGTTGCAACTAAGCCTTCTTTTTTGTTCTAAATATTTTAAAAAGTATAACTTAATGAGTACTGATACTCCTATAAGCATGAGCATATGTGCTACCTTATAAAATTATCTGTAGAAATATCCATAGCAGAGATTTATTACCAGCAGTGCACAATGTTCATCAAATAAACAAACACCCAGTGATCATTTTAGTGACACCCAGCTCCCACATGGTTTCACACTTTCATCCCCATCACCCTTTCTAAATATTTTCTTTTAGGTGACCTCTGTCCTTTTCATTTCTCCAAAGTTTTTCATTAGCTGTTGAATATTATTCATCTCTCATTCTTGATCTGCATACCTCCATCTATCCTTCCTGTCTCTGAAATAGGTACTTTTTGTGAAATCAGGTATTATAAGTACTTTCTGTCCTTCACAGCATGATGGTTAGCGACTTTGATAGATCTTGTTGGTTAGATGATAGCATCTATGGTCTATCTAATGACAAGATAAAATTGCAGAAGTACTGGCATTAATCTTGTCCTCAAATTGGCAGACTAAATAATCGAAAGGATCTTCGCCCTGTCATTCTTCTTTGTCACTCGTGATAATAAACGTGTTATTTGCTGGTACTGGTAACCAGCCAATATTCTAAATTGTTCTCTTATCTTCTCTTATAACTGCCTCTGATCCTATTCTTTGTTGAGGCCGTACTAATGGTAGGATCCAGGACCAAAACCTGGCTTCCTGTTCCTCTGTCAGGAATACCTCTGGCTCTATCTATTTTCACTTTATATTTTTTGCAGACATTTACTTCCCCTTAGTGAGAAGGGAAACCCTGGTGGCATACTGGTTAAGAGCTATGGCTGCTAACCAAAAGATTGGCTGTTCAAGTCTACCAGGCACTCCTTAGAAACTCTATAGGGCACTTCTACTCTGTCCTGTAGGGTCGCTATGAGTCAGAATTGACTCAAAGGCAGTGGGTTTGGTTTTTGGTGGGTTTAGTGAGAAAAATATTATCCAACAGATACAAGCAGACATATGTATCAAAATAGTATATGTATGAACACATATACCCACATGAATCTGTACGAAGTGCAGAAAGAGGTACAAAGAGACATTATCGTACTGAATCTTTCACATAGATTCTTCAAGCCCGAATCTGAAAAATACTGGTTTCTTATTTTTGCTTGTGCCTTTGAATTTGCTCTTCTCATTAAATCACATTCCTTTATGACTTGCCGTCATTGGAGTAGAGTTGAATTGTCTTTTATTCCAATTTGGTTTGCCCTTGGAAGTAGTTGTCTGTAATTTATATGCTGCATCCTGGCAAGTGTCAGTTTCCAAAGGCTAGTGGGCAGGTGTTTACCTTTGTAAACAGAGTGTACTTTTGTAGTGTACTGGAAGGAACGATTCTTTGCTGTTCAGGCTGCCACTCCTGTCTCACTCCAAAAGGGTGATTGATTCTTAGGCATGTACGATTTTCATGTAGTAAGATTCTTTCCTACTATTGCTAACTTTCTTCTTAAGTTTTTTTCCCCCATGACTATTTTTTAACATAAAGAATCTAATAAAATAGAAACAGTTATTTTTGTTCTGTCAGCCTCCTACTTTGCCCTTTCTCCTCACCATCTTAACCAAAGATGGGATTATTGTAGTGGAAACTGTAATGTTTCATCATAGTAGATAAATGGTTAATTTGAAATAATTGTGATTTTGAGTCTACTTGATTAGTCAGACTCTTGATTTTTTCTACATACATTATCTATCTTTGAGATATCTTTAGTGTTGATGCAGTTCTGTACATCTGCATGACAGAGCTCCTGTTTCCACTCTGAGCATCTGTCAATGAATTTTATAAGAATGTGGATTCTATGAAATGTTTTATAATGATGGAGAAAAGAGATTAATATAGCTCTCTATAATGGTGATGTTCCCTTGTTTACATCTGTTTTGCATTGGTAAGAATATCATAATAACAGTAATCTTAGTCAACTTTTTTCTTTCAAGATTATATTTACTGATGGAGAGTATACTTTTAAATATATGTTATATCATAACAAAGTAGAACTGCCACATAGAGTTTCCAAGGCTGTAATCTTTACGAAAGCAGACTGCCACATCTTTATCCTGCAGAGTGGCTGGTGGTTTCGAACCACTGACCTTTCGGTTGGCAGCCAAGTGCTTGCGAAAAGGAGCAAGACCTTCAAGAAGATAGATTGACACGGTGGCTGCAACAGTGGGCTGAAACATAGCAGTGATTGTAAGGATGGTGCAGGCCAGGCAGTGTTTCATTCTGTTGTACATGGGGTGACTGTGAGTCAGAATCGACTTGATGGAATCTAACAAAAACAGCATAACAGAAAGTAAATCTGCACTGTTTACATTTAAATTGATGTTAGGAAAAAGCTTTAAAGAGAAATATTCAGATGCAAATAAACTTATGTCACATGTAACTGAACTACTACAAAATTTCACTTTGGTTTGTTAAACTTCAAACCTACTTTATTTAAACGAAAAACAAAAAATCCATTGCTGTTTAAGTTGATTCTAACTCATAGCGACCCAATAGGACAGAGTAGAACTACAGCATAGGGTTTCCAAGGAGCACTTGGTAGATTCAAACTGCTGACCTTTTGGTTAGCAGCTGAACTCTTAACCACTACGCCACCAGGATTTCCGTTTATGTTTAGGAACAACAAAATGGAGAAAAGAATCTATATGGTGAAGTTAACCAGAGTGGGTGGAGAAGTGACAGGTGCTCTTCATCGGGCAAGATAGGTAATATGTTAGGGAGAGCAGCCCAAGTTAAATGTATAGGATGACAACTCATTAGAATTATGTCCTGTTAGAGCTTAAACAGGTAATTTAATAAAGCTGGCAGATTCTTCTTTGGCAGATTGGGGAAATAGGCCTGGAGCGGTCGATTCCTTTAATTGGACTTCTCCAAGATCAGCTAATTCATGTCAGACCTAGGGCACAGACCTGGAATAATTAACTCCTAGTTCACTATGGAGCCCTGGTGGTACAGTGGTTAAGAGTTCGACTGCTAACCAAGAAGGTCGGCAATTCGAATCCACCAGCCGCTCCTTGGAAGCCCTATGGGGGCAGTTCTACTCTGTCCTGTGGAAGGTCACTATCAACTCGATGGCAACAGGTTTGGTTTTAGTTCAGTATCCTTTCAATTGTAAAATAATGGTGTTTAACCTAGAAAAAAAGGAGCCCTGGTGGCACAACACGTGAGTGCTCGGCTGCTAACTCAACGGTTGACGGTTCGAACCTACCCAGCAGCTCTGTAGGAGAAAGGCGTGGGGATCTTGTCTGCTCTCATAAAGATTACAGCCTAGAAAACCCTATCATGAGTTTTTACCCTGTCATGTGGGGTTGTTATGAGTCAAAAATCAACTCCAACTTGATGTCATCTGATAACAAAGCAAGGTAGGAAAGGGATTTGGAAATCTTTTGGGGTATTCTAATAAAGCCTTTGGTCCTCTGTGCTATTATGACCAAAGGAACAACAATATTTATGGTGTTTTCAAAAAAAAGCTTTAGAAACAAAACAGAAAACTTTAATGTGCTTCTTTTTATGAAAGCATTATACAACTGTCTCTAGAATATTGAAACAAAAAGCTCATTTGCTTGGTGGAAGTATGTATCTATACTCCCAGCACCAAAACACATGGAAAGTCCTAAATAACGATTGTTGGATGAATAAATAAGGCATTATTTTATTAAAAGTTAAGTTAGAGGGATTTTTCAAAAGAGATTTTTTTTTTCCAGTGTTCGCATAGAATATTGTGTCAAGTAAGGCATGATAGAAGAATGGAAAGAGCATTTATTATGTTTCGCATTTTCTATTTAGTTGTCCTTTCCAGAAGGTGTGCTCTGAGGACGTTATCTATTCAGATGTGAATTCATGTCCAATTATCAAGTAATTTTCTCATAGAATAAATAGATATTTCTTGGCTTCATTGTTAGTATATATCTAGTTAACAGATTAGGGCCTGGCTGGCACAAATAGTTAAGTGATCGACGATTAGCTGAAAGGCTGACGGTTTAAACCAACCCAGAGGCACCTCAGAAGACAGGCCTGGAGATCTGCTTCCCAAAGGTCCACAGCCTTGGAAACTCTATGGAGCAGCTCTACTCTGCACACATGGAGTCAGCATTATTTGAAATGAACTTGATGGCAACTAACTACAGCAACAACAATTAATAGATTGCTAGGCAATAATTAATAGATTGCAAGACACTTAACACTGCAAAGAATGGGAATTCCAGAACACTGAATTGTGCTCATGAGGAACCTGTACATAAACCCAAGAGGCAATCATTCGAAGAGACCTAGGGGATACTACATGGTTAAAATCAGGAAAGGTGTGCATCAGGGTTGTAACCTTTCACCATATTTATTCAGTCTATATGCTGAGCAAATAATCCAAGAAGCTGGACTATGAAGAACAAGGCATCAGGAACAACCTGTGATATTCAGATGACACAAACTTGCTTAGTGAAAGTGAAGAGGACTGGAAGCACTTACTGATGAAGATCAAAGACTACAGCCTTCACTATGGATTACACTTCAACATAAAGAAAACAGAAATCCTCACAACGGGATCAACATCCTGATAAATGGAGAATATACTGAAGTTGTCAAGGATTTCATTTTACTTGTATCTACAGTCAACACCATGGGAGCAGCAGTAAAGAAATCACCTTTGATTTTTGCATTGCATTGGGCAGATCTGCTGCAAAGGACCTCTTTAAAATGTTAAAAAGCAAAGAAGTCACTTTGAGGACCAAGGTGTGCCTGACCCAAGCCATGTTTTCAGTTGCCTCATATACATGCAAAAGCTGGACAATGAATAAGGAAGACTGAAGAAGAATTGATGCCTTTGAGTTATGATGTTGGCGAAGAATATTGAATATACCATGGACTGCCAGAAGAACAAACTAATCTGTCTTGGAAGAAGTACAGCCAGAATGCTCCTCAGAAGCATGGATGGTGAGACTTTGTCCCACATACTCTGGACATGTTATCAGGAGGGACCAGTCCCTGGAGAATGACATCATGCTTGATAAAGTAGAAAAAAAAAAAGAAAAAGAGGGCCAGCAAAAAAGAGAAAGACCCTCAACAAGATGGATTGACACAGTGGGTGAAACAGTGGGCTCAAACAAAGAGCACCTTAATTGAGCAGGCCGTTTTCAGAAACCAAGAGGCAAAAGGCCAAACTTAGTTCTTTGTTCCACAGTTTTATTCTGAGATGTTTATTTTAAATTCACTCCAATTATACCTAAACAAGGAGTTCTGGTGGTACAGTGGTCAAAGCACTTGCCTACAAACCAAAAGGTTGGCAATTCGAATCCACCAGACGCTCCATGGAAAACTTATGGGCAGTTCTACTGTGTCCTGTAGGGTCACTATGAATCAGAATCTACTCAATGGCAATGTATTTGGTTTTGGTTATTTACAGCCCTAGACCTGGAATTGGCTGTTTTTCAAGGAGCATTGATTGCTTTTAGTGGAAAATGATATTTGGGGATACTAGGAGTGCACATTTCTATAGGCTTGGTCATTGTAAATTTCTACAGTGGACAGAGCTAGAAAATGGATGTATGTTATGCATTTTATTGTATTCTTCAAAAATATGTGTTGTAAATTCTAACCTCTATGCGTGTGATTATAATCCCATTTGGGAATGGGTTGTCTTTGTTATGTTGATGAGGCAGGGTTTGTCTAGGGTTTTTTCATTGTGCTTTAGTGAAAGTTTACAGAGCAAATTAGTTTCTCATTAAACAGTTAATGTAGAAATTGTTTTGTGACATTGGTTGCCAACCCCAAGATGTGTTAAAACTCCTCCCCTTCTTGACCTCTGTTTCCCCATTTCCGTTCATCCAGTTTTACTGTTACTTCCTGCCTTCTCATCTTTATTTGGGCTGGTGTGCCCATTTAGTCTCGTATACTTGGTTGAACTGCATGTGTTATTGTTTGTTCTATAGTGTAGGGTGTATCTTGAATCAAATATCTTTTGAGGTATAAGAGATTGAAGAAGCAAGCTAAGATGCAGAGATGGGGTAAGATAGATGCCAAGACACACAGAGGTCTCCAAGGTACCAGGAAGCAGAAGCTGAAAAGACCAGGACCTTCCTCCAGAGCTGACAGAGAGAGAGCCTTCCCCTAGAGCCGGCGCTCCAAATTCGTACTTCTGGTTTCCTAAGCTGTGAGAAAATTAATTTCTGTTTGTTAAAGCCATCTACTGTGGTATTCCTCTTATAGCAGCATTAAATAAATAAGACAGCGTATGTGAATGTGTGTGTTTTTACTTAAGATGAAATGCAGTGTGAGGTTAAACTGGTACTTCCAATTCAAATTGAGGACCATACCTGTTTAACTTTTGTCTCACATCCATATCTTCTTTCTCCCTAGCAAGAATCCCATTTTCTTAAGGACACCAGGCCTAGCTGAATTATTCCATGTTACTAATTTGTTTTGTTTCATGTAAGCAGTCTCAGAGTAGCAATATCAAAACTCCCAGTAACAGTATGATTACTAAAAAGGAAAGAATGTGGTGATTCAAGTGAATGATTTATAGGTTTTATGTCTTTTCTTATATCAATCTTGCTGTATTATACTTTCTTCCCCAGGAATTTATCCATTCTTCTAAATTTTTAGTTATCAGCACAAAATTGTCCTGTAATTTTAAACTATAACTTTAAATGCAGTTTTATTCTCATTTTCATTCTTACTATTTATTTGTGCCTTTCTTTTCTTCTTGCTTTATCTTATCTAAAGTTTGTCTTTTTAGTCTTTTCCAGGAACAGTTTTTAGCTTTATCAAGCCTTGATAATACCTGTATTAGTTCTGTTTTTTCCTTTTTTTAATTGTGTTTTAGATAAACGTTTCTCATTCAGAACTTTATACACAAGTTGTTTTGTGTCATTGGTTGCAGTCCCCACATTGTGTCAGCACTCTCATTCTTTCCGTTTCCATCCCAGTTTCCCCGTGTCCATTTGTCCAGGTTTCTTGTTCCTTCCTGCCTTTTCCTTTTTGCTTTTGGGCAGGTATTGCCCATTTGGTCTAATATACTTGATTAAACTAAGCAGCACATTGCTCACATGTGTTACTGCCTGTTTTATAGGCCTATCAAATCTTTGCCTGAAAGGTGGACTTTGGGAGTAGCTTCAGTTCTGAGTTGGCAGGGTGTCTGGGGTCCATAGTCTTGGGAGTTCCTCCATTCTATGTCAGACCAGTAAGTCTGGTCTCTTTTTATGAATTTGAATTTTGTTCTGCGTTGTTCTCTGGCTCTGTCCAGGATCTTCTGTCATGATCCTTGTCAGAGTGGTAGGTGGTGGCAGCTGGGCACCATCTAGTTTTTCTGGGCTCAGGCTGGGGGAGGCTGTGGGTCTTATGGTCCATTAGTCCTTTGGACTGATACTTTTCCTTTGTTTTTAGTTTTCTTCATTCTTTGCTCCAAACATAATGGGGCCAATAAATGTATTTTAGATGACTGTAAACTTTTAAGACCCCAGATGCTACTTACCAAAGTAGGATATAGAACATGTTCTTTATGAACTATGTTATGCCAGGTGACCTAGATTTTCCCTAGTATTTTCTATTTTATTAATTCCTTATATTTATCCCTTTGTATTTTTCTTTGGGAGGAGCCCTGATGGCGCAGTAGTTAAAGCTCTCAGCTGCTGACCAGAAAGTCGGCAGTTTAAACCCGCCAGTTGCTCTGCAGGAAAAGATGTGATCCATTAGTTTGCTTCCAGAAACCCTATAAGCAGTTCTGCTCTATCCTATGGAATCACTGAGTTGGAATCGACTCAAAGGCAATGGCTTTGGGGTTTTTTTGGTTATTCTCTTTGGATTTATTCCTACCCTCCTCCCATTCTTAGATTGGACAGTTTACTCTATTTCTCAGTTTTTATTTTCTGATGTAAATGTTTAAGGCTCTTAATTTCCATTTCATGTATTGCTGTCAATAGCAGTTTGTTGTAATCTTGACATTGATAGTGTCTGTTTTCTCTGATAGTTTTATGAATTTTTTATGTTTTTGCTATCTTTCAGAAGATATTTCCCCCCTTTTAGCAAAGTAGTTTGCAAGCTTAATACTTTTCCCTCATTTGTTGTTTATATTATTATTTTACATACAGTATGGTTGTACCTAATTTTGCATACTGATGTTTCTGCAGAATTACATATTAAAATTGTATTTTTCATTTCATCTTATTCGTCCACAAGTTCTCCAAAGGTTTTTTTAAAGCCAGGTTTATTGAGGTATAATTTACATACAATTAAATCCATCCCTTTTGGTGAAGAGTTTTATGAGATTTGACAAAAAATGGAGTCACGCAACCTTCGCCACGATCAAAATATGGAACACATGCATTATCCCAGACTTTGTGGTCATCCCTTCTCACGTGCTTGTTGGTACTTGTCTTTTTTCCAGTTTCATTTGGTTTTCTTTTGACCTCAGCTCTCTCATGGGTCCCAGAAAATTTACAGTTTTATAGATTGTTTGACTTTTTGTTGTTCTTGGAGCGAGGATGACGCTCAGCTGTCTGTCTATATTTTAGGTGCAAGCCGAACCCTACTATTTTTCTTGTCAAGACATTTTTTATAAATACAAATTTCCATGTATCATTTTTGGATTAACGCTTCCATTTGAATATCTTTCACCCACAGATTATTTTCTTTTATATTCATGTGTGTCTTCATTGAAACTTTAAATATCTCTATAATGGTCTCTCAAAAAAAACCCAAACCAAAGCCGTTGCAATCGAGTCGATTCTGACGACCCTAAAGGATAGAGTAGAACTGCCTCAGAGGGTTTCCCAGGAGTGCCTGGTGGATTCAAACTGCTAACCTTTTGGATAGCAGCCATAGCTCTTAACCACTACTCTTAGGTACATCTATAATTTGTATTTGAAGCCTTTTAAAGTTTAGGGTTAAAACATTATAATTTTAATATGTAAGTTTCACATTTACGAATTCTTTGACTTTCTCCCATTTTATTTCTGATTTTCAAATTAAATATTGGCATATGTTATTCTGACATTTACCCCACTGTTACAGGTCTTTTTTTGTGAATATGTAGTCAAGAGGAATGTTAGAAAAACTTTGAAATGTGTAATCTTTTTGATGCCAGATTATTCACTTGTGTTTATCTCTTTAGTATTTCTAGCTGATTTTGAGACTATGTGAAAAAATTTCAGATTAGATCATTAAAGAAATTGAATTGTGAATATTGATGAATATTTAAAATATTTTAGCTGAGCTGCTAGTGTCTCTTGTCTTAGAGATGGGTTATGTTTTTTGATAGATTATTTTTGAGCAGATATCCACAACTTATTGAGATGATTTTAAATGTTGTGGTATTAAATAAACAGTAATGCGCCATCATGTTGGAAACAATATTGCAATTTTTAACTTAATTTTACCTCCTCGTTACTTTCATGGACTGTAATAGTGACTTGCTAAACATTTATTTTCTTTTTACCTTTATAGGTTATTTTAGTGTCTGCTAATAAATTGACTCGTTATATAGAACCATGCCAGTTGACAGAAGATTTTGGTGGAAGTCTTACATATGATCACATGGACTGGTTAAATAAGAGGCTGGTTGGTATATAACAATGAGATAAAATGTATGATGCATAAATTAGACATTCTGATGACTTTACCATTTTGATTAACTAAAAATGTGGATTGTTGCTGTTTTTACAAAAATGAAACCATTTAGCCCATTCTGCATTATAGCCTGGTAAAAAACTGGGGGCAAATACTCTGGAGTCTGGCTGGTTTTATTAGAATCCTGCTCTCACTCTCTGCTGAGCGTAAGACTGTCCCCGTTTCCTAGGGAAGCCGTAACAAAATACCACAAAGTACATGGCTTTAAAAAAACAGAAATTTATTTTCTCAAGGTTCTGGAGGGTAGAAATCCAAACCAGGGTGTAGGCTGTACTGATCCCTTCTGAGGGCTGAGAGAGGAACTATTTCATGCCTCTCTCCAAGCTCCTAGTGGCTGCAGCAGCCCTTGGTGTGCCTTTGCTGCTTCACATTGCCTCACATGGTGTCTGCCCCCTGCTTGTGACTTTCCATGGCGGTTCTTCTTTTTTATAAGACACCACTCAGAAGGGATTAGGACCCATCCTGCTAAAGTATGACTTCCTTAATTTAAATGAGAACATCTGCAAAGAAAAACCCTATTTCTCCAATAAGATCATATTCACAGGTGCAGCCCTTAGGACTTTAACACATCTTTTAGGGGGGTTACAATTCATTCCATAACAGTGACTTTCAGCAATGTATTTAATCTCTCTGTGCATCTATTTCTACATCTCTATAACGTTTGGTGGTACAGTGGTTAAGCCCTTGCCTGCTAATCAGAGGTCCGAGGTTCAAACCCACCTGCTGCCCCATGGGAGATAGATGTGGCAGTCTGCTGCCATAAAGTATTAGAGCCTTGGAAACCCTATGAGGCAGTTCTGCTCTGCCCTTTATGATCACTGTGAGTCAGAACTTGACAGCAATGCGTTTTGGTGTTTTTTTTTTTTTTTTTTTGGTTAATGTTTGCTGCCGTCAAGTCTGTTCTGACTCATGGCAACCCAAAACGTTAAACAGAATACAACTGCTTGAGTGAAAACCATTTGTGCCAGCTAGGGACTTTATAATAGTTCCTACCGTATGGGATTGTGGGTAAGAGGAAATAAATATGCGTTTAGAACAGTACCTGGCACAATGTATTATAGCGTTATATAAGTGTTAACTATTACTGTTCTTATTAGTAGCAGTAGTTTTACTAGTCAGATTTGTAAATCTTCAAAGGAGACTAATAGAGTAGCATAATTTCTTTAGAGGTAATACAGTTGGTCTACTATTTACAGAGGAGATACTTAAACATTAACTTGAATTATCAATTGGAAGGGCAGTTTGACAGATTAAACTTTCCTTTCTGAAAATGTATCTTCTTTATCAGGCTGGACTTCTGACATCTGCTACTCTGTATAATAAGACATTGTTTTATGAACTGTGGGGGACTGAAAGAACAAGCTTCAGATTAACTCAGTTTAGATTATATACTAATTTTATTGAAGAACAGTGAACTTTTAGTTATCTCAGAATGAATAGTGGTTATTGTTTCCACAGTATTTGAACAGACAAATGAGTATCCACTTTATCACATATGTTTAAACAGACTTACCCAAATTCTTAAAAGAAGTATTTTAAGAAATCCTGTGAAAATTATAATTATGCTGCATGCTTGTATATAAAACTCTAACTATTACATACAATCAGAATATCATAGAGAAATGTCTTATAACTCGAATGTTCTATAACTGAAATTAGAGCATTAGAACTGGTCCAGATAATGTTCATGTAGTTACACCTGTGGAAACCCTGGTGGCGCAGTGGTTAAGAGCTACAGCTGCTAACCAAAAGTTCGGCAGTTCTAATCCACCAGGTGCTCTTTGGAAACTCTATGGGGCAGTTCTGCTTTGTCCTATAGGGTCACTATGAGTCGGAATCGACTCAGTGACAACAGATTTGGTTGTTTTTTTTGTTGTTGTTGTTTAGTTGCAACCGTTATTGGTGGAAATGTTACTTAGAGAGACACAGGAATAAAAATAAACTTGTCTTAATGAGAACAAAAAATAATTCCTAATGTACTTAAATTTTTTAAAAAATCCTTATCCTTTGAAACCATTGATTGTTTTAGGAAACAGTTTTGTGTTCTGTGTATACACTAGTGCTCTGGTGGTTGAATTGCACTAAGTGACTTACAGGGAAGGAAAGGGAATCCTGGCTAGTTGACTCTTGTTCTTAACATATTAACACATAAGATTATTTTCAATATTGTTAATAAAGTCTCATATTATAGGTTTTTGAGAAATTTACAAAGGAATCTACATCATTATTAGATGAACTTGCTTTGATTAACAATGGAAGTGATAAAGGAAATCAGCAAGAGAAAGAAAGGTAGGTGGCTAGTGTCATGCAGTTATATCTTTGCAAAGCTATGATTAATCTGAGAAAAGATACTGTTAATACCAAAAAAAGATATTGTTGATGCAAGGTTAAAAGAACCTAGGGTAAATTCAGAATTGACATTCGAAAGTTTAGTTAAATTCATTTTTTCATTTGTAAGAATTTGCTTTACGTTTAGAACTCATTCATTGATTTGACTCAAAGTTTCTTTCACAAAAGGCATTTTTTGATGAATAATAACATATTTACCTTTTTTTTAAACACTGAGCTAAGTATTTTAGAAGCACATGTTTAGAAGAACATGTTTTCAACAACGTTCTCAAAGTGAAACAATTGTCTGCCTTTTTAGAGTTCTGCTTTGCTTAGTAGAGAATGTGAAAAAGGTTGCAGCTTGAAATAAAATTATAAGAACCTTATTTAAATGCATGAGCGCTTAAATGCCTAGCTTGTAGTATTTCTCTGTCATTGCAAAATATGTGATATTCATGAGTTCAACTTGGGGGGATTTAGTGTTTTATGACACTGGACAAAGTTATTGTTCAGTTGTATTTTCTAAATGTAACTACCTATATATTTATCATTTTAACAGGTTTCTATTGAACACAACAACCTTGTCAGTTTTCATTTTTCTCTTGGTAGGCTAAGTTCCTCTCCTTTGGTTTTTGTGTTTTTAAGGAAGCAAATTAATTCTTTCTAATTTCTCAATAAAGTGGTCACTGGAAGAGTTATTTTTCATTAGGAAATTTGAAAGAATCGACACCTTTCTTTGTTTATCTTTCTTCTGACCTTGAAAATACAGTGGAACCTAGCTAAAGTCCTTCTCGTTATTACGTGTCTTGCATCAATTAGCTGAAGTAATAAGTGAGGGATGTGAGACGGTCATAGTTTAACACCAAATCCTGGTTAAAACAAAGTCAAAATGTAAAAAAAATAAAAATGTTTAAATGTAAATCTAGTTAAAGTTGCAACAAATATTTAGGAACATTTCTATCTTACAGATGCCATATAAAAATGTAAATGTAAAAATATATATAAATGTGTGTGCGTATCATACGTACACATATGCAGTGGTTTAGAAATTGAGAATGTTTCACAAGTTAACCTAATAAAATTTAGCCAGATCTGTTTGCTTTCTGAGCAGTCCAGCAGTCCAGCAGATAGTTCGAACTATCAGAGAGAATATTTGCAGCTAGCAATGGTTGGTGTAGATAAGTAAACCTTTGGTAGAGGAATGGCTGGGTACATTTTTAATGTTTCATTTCTGGGTTATTATGCAGTTAAAGGACGCCCTGGTGGGGTAGTGGTTAAGTGCTACAGCTGCTAACCAAAAGTTCGGCAGTTCACATCCATGAGGAGTTCCTTGGAAACTCTATGGGGCAGTTCTACTCTGTCCTGTAGAGTCGCTATGAGTCAGAATTGGCTCAGCGGCAACAGGTTTGGTTTGGTTTGGTTTTTTAATACAGTTACAGATTTTGAAACATATATTCAGGGAATAAACACTGAAATGGATTCCTTTGATATATTTGAAATAATGCCATAAGTAATAAGAATAAACTTTTCCAAGTGATGTTTTTTATGATTTATCACATTAATATTTATCTGGCTGCTTGTATTTAATTATCTCTAATGGGCGTCCTTATGCTTAAGAGAAATTAGCATGTTAAAATAGCATGCTTCAGATTTTCATATTTATGTGCCTTTGTTTACTATATATGTATAAAAGACTTTCTTAAGTTATATGGGTAAGAATATTATTTTCAAAATTATTCTTTTGATGTTTGCCAGATCTGTGGATTTAAACTTTCTTCCATCAGTTGATCCTGAAACAGTTCTTCAGACAGGTAAGGTGAAAAACCACATTTATTAGTGATAATCATAATAAAATGAAACAGTCATAGATTGGTTCATTGAATAAACATTAATTGAGCTTTGTATTATGTGCTAGGAACTTGAGGAAGATTTTTCAAACTGCCTTTGGTTTAACTTAATAGTGTGTTAATTAATATACTTTAAAATATTAAAATAGTAAGAATAAGTTGTTAAGTTAAATTATTTCTCCCTTGAAATATTTGAATTTATTTCCGTATCTGTGAAATAGAGATAGAAATTCCTGTTTATCAGGCTGCTATGGGTTTGATTTTTCATTAGTGAGGATTGTGTAAGGTAATAATAGCTAATTTTATTAAATACTAATTATATGCCAGGCATTTTGCTAAACACATTTTATGTATTTTATATGTAATTTTCCTGATAATCATTTGATATAATTAGTGTTATTTTCCCTATTTTGCACTTGAGGAAGTTAAGACTTAGAGATGTAACTTGATCATGATAAAGTAACTGTTAAGTGCTGTCACCGTAGCTCAAAGTAAGTTGCAATCAAAAGCACTTGATATACCACTTTACAATAATCTATGTAAAAAACATTAGCACATCACAGTATAAGTGCTCAGTGCTGCATGGTAAGTACAGTCCAGGCCAAATATTCCTAGTAGTGGTTTCACAAATTCTAAGGGAATACACTTAAATGCCTTTAAATGGAAATAGCTTGATTTTTTTTTTTGTTTGTAACATTTTTCCCCCAAATAATAGTTCATAATTCTAATCTTACTGTGTGCTAGGCACTGTTGTAAGCAGATTTTCTACATGAGCTTGCAATAAGTGAATCACATTGAATGCAGTTCTTACACTAGTGTGGCCTTTCATAATTCAGTTGATATGTTCTGGAGCTTCCTGTAAATACATTGTTTAAATATTATTTTGTATCAGAAATAAAGACTCCCTTAAACCTAATCATATGCTTGTAACTGTATCAACTTTTCTTTTAGAAGGTACAATTAATTAAGAGTATGGCTTTATACTGAAATGTTAATAGCACTTGGATTGGCTCCATCAGATAGAAATCCCAGAGTGTAATTATGCTGTGCAGGGAAAGAGAATTGGCTGGCTCAGTAATGAATCCACCAATAACAGGAATTTACTAGGTGTTTGTTTATGTGTGTTTATATCACATATGGATATAGATCTGTTAAAAGTATATTTTCACTAGCCAATTTTTTCAGAAGTAGACTGCCAGGTACTTCTTCTTAGTCTGTCTTAGTCTGGAAGTTCAGCTGAAACCTGTCCTCCATGGGTGACCCTGCTGGTATTTGAAATATCAGTGGCAGAGCGTCCAGTATCACAGTAACACACAAGCCACCATGGTACAACAAACTTACAGTCACGTGGTTAAACCATTTCAGGAGGTAGTATATGATCAAAAACCAATAATACTAAAGAAATAGGTCCAAGCTGAACTGAAGGCATCGGAGAAAAAGAGGGCTCCAGGAATTGACAGAACACCAACTGAGATGTTTCAGCAGATGGATGCAGTGCTGGAAGTGCTCACTAGTCTATACCAGGAAATTTGAAAGACAGCTACCTGGCCAAACAACTGGAAGAGATTCATATTTGTACTCATTCCAAAGAGAGGAGATCCAACTGAATGCGGCGAATTATTGATCAGTATCATTAATACCACACACAAATAAAATCTTGCTAAAGATCATTCAAAAGCACTTATAACACTACAACAGGGAACTGCCAGAAATTCAGGCCAGATTCAGAAGAGGATATGGAACAAGGGGTATCATTCCTGATGTCAGATGGATCTTGGCTGAAAGCAGACAATACCAGAAAGCTCTTTACCTATGTTTTATTGACTATGCAAAGGCATTTGACTAGGTGGATCATAACAAATTATGAATAACATTTCAAGGAATGGGAATTCCAGAACACTTAATTGTGCTCCTGAGGAAACTATACATAGACCAGGGGGCAGTCACTCATACAGAACAAGGGGATACTGAGTGGTTTAAAGTCAGGAAAGGTGTGCATCAGGGTTGTATCCTTTTACCATACCTACTCAGTCTGTACGTTGCTGTTCTTGTTGTTAGGTGCTGACGAGTCAGTTCCGACTCACAGCGACCCTATGCACAACAGAACGAAACACTGCCCGATCCTGAGCCATCCTTCCAGTCGTTGTTATGCTTGAGCTCATTGTTGAAGCCACTGCGTCAGTCCATCTCATGGAGGGTCTTCCTCTTTTCCGCTGACTCTGTACTCTGCCAAGCATGATATCCTTCTCCAGGGACTGGACCCTCCTGAAAACACGTCCAAAGTATGCAAGACGCAGTCTCACCATCCTTGCCTCTAAGGAGCATTCTGGCTGTACTTCTTGTAAGACAGATTTATTCATTCTTTTGGCAGTCCATGATATATTCAGTATTCTTCGCTAGCACCACAATTCAAAGGCCTCAACTCTTCTTCGGTCTTCCTTATTCATTGTCCAGCTTTCACATGCATATGATGTGATTGAAAATACCATGGCTTGGGTCAGGCGCATCTTAGCCTTCAAGGTGACATCTTTGCTCTTCAACACTTCAAAGAGGTTCTTTGCAGCAGATTTACCCAATGCAACGCATCTTTTGATTTCTTGACTCCTACTTCCATGGCTGTTGATTGTGGATCCAAGTAAAATGAAATCCTTGACAACTTCAATCTTTTCGCCATTTATCATGATGTTGCTTATTGGTCCAGTTGTGAGGATTTGTGTTTTCTTTATGTTGAGGTGCAATCCATACTGAAGGCTGTGGTCTTCGATCTTCATTAGTAAGTGCTTCAAGTCCTCTTCATTTTCAGCAAGCAAGGTTGTGTCATCTGCGAAACGCACGTTGTTAATGAGTCTTCCTCCAATCCTGATGCCCCATTCTTCTTCGTATAGTCCCGCTTCTTGGATTATTTGCTCAGCATACTGATTGAATAGGTATGGTGAAAGAATACAACCCTGACGCACACCTTTCCTGACTTTAAACCAATCAGTATCCCCTTGTTCTGTTTGAACAACTGCCTCTTGATCTATGTAAAGGTTCCTCAGGAGCACAATTAAGTGTTCTGGAATTCCCATTCTTTGCAATTTTATCCATAATTTATTATGATCCACACAGTCAAATGTCTTTGCATAGTCAGTAAAACACAGGTAAACATCCTTCTGGTATTCTCTGCTTTTAGCCGGGATCCATCTGACATCAGCAATGATATCCCTGGCTCCACGTCCTCTTCTGAAACCAGCCTGAATTTCTGGCAGTTCCCTGTCAGTATTACTGCTGCAGCCATTTTTGAATGATCTTCAGCAAAATTTTGCTTGCGTGTGATATTAATGATATTGGTCTACAATTTTCACATTCAGTTGGATCACCTTTCTTGGGAATAGGCATAAATATGGATCTCTTCCAGTTGGTTGGCCAGGAAGCTGTCTTCCATATCTCTTGGCATAGACAAGTAAGCACCTCCAGCGCTGCATCTGTTAGTTGAAACATATCAATTGATATTCCATTAATTCCTGGGACCTTGTTTTTCCCCATTGCCTTCAGAGCCGCTTGGACTTCTTCCTTCAGTACCATCGGTTCCTGATTATATGTCACCTCTTGAAATGGTTGAACTTCGACTAATTCTTTTTGGTATAATGACTCTGTGTATTCCTTCTATCTTCTTTTGATACTTCCTGCATCATTTAATATTTTCCCCATGGAATCCTTCACTATTGCAACTAGAGGCTTGAATTTTTTCTTCAGTTCTTTCAGCTTGAGAAACACCGAGCATGTTCTTCCCTTTTGGTTTTCCATTTCCAGCTCTTTGCACATGTCATTATAATACTTTACTTTGTCTTCTCGAGAGGCCCTTCGAAATCTTCTGTTCAGTTCTTTTACTTCATCAATTTTTCCTTTTGCTTTAGCTGCTCGATGCTCAAGAGCAAGTTTCAGAGTCTCCTCTGACATCCATCTTGGTCTTTTCTTTCTTTCCTGTCTTTTCAGTGACCTCTCGCTTTCTTCATGTATGATGTCCTTGATGTCATTCCACAACTCGTCTAGTCTTCGGTCACTAGTGTTCAACCTGTCAAATCTACTCTTGAGATGGTCTCTAAATTTAGGTGGGATATGTTCAAAGTCATATTTTGGCTTTCATGGACTTGCTCTGATTTTCTTCATTTTCAGCTTGAACTTGCATATGAGCAATTGATGGTCTGTTCCACAGTCGGGCCCTGGCCTTGTTCAATCCATATGCTAAGCAAATAATCCAAGAAGCTGGACTATCTGAAGAAGAAGGTGGCATCAAGATTGCAGGAAGACTCATTTAACAACCTGCGATATGCAGATGACACAACCTTGCTTGCAGAAAGTGAAGAAGACTTGAAGCACTTATTGATGAAGACCAGAGACCACAGCTTTCCGTATGGATTACACCTCAACGTAAAACAAAAATCCTCACAACCGGACCAGTAAGCAACATCATGATAAATGGAGAAGAGATTGATTGTCAAGAATTTCATTTGCCTGGATCCACTATCAACACCTATGGAAGCAGCAGTCAAGAAATCAGATGATGCATTGCTTTGGGCAAATCTGCTGCAAGAGTCTCTTTAAAGTGTTAAACAGCAAAGATGTCACTTTAAGGACTAAGGTGTGCCTAACCCAAGCCATGGCATTTTTAATTGCCTCATATACACGTGAAAGCTGGACAGTGAATAAGAAAAGACCGAAGAAGAATTGATGTCTTTGAATTATGGTATTGATAGAAGAATATTGAATATACTGTGGACTGCCAAAAGATCAAACAAATCTGTCTTGGAAGAAGCACAGCCAGAATGCCCATTAGAAGCAAGGATGGCAAGACTTCTCACATTCTTTGGGCATGTTATCAGGAGGGACCAGTTCCTGGAGAAGGACATCATGCTTGGTAACATAGACAGTCAGATAAAAGAGAAAGATCCTCAAAGAGATAGACTAACACAGTGACTACAACAATGGGCTCAAACATAGCAGTGATTGTGAGGATGACGCAGGACCCAGCAGTGTTTCATTCTGTTGTACGTAGGGTTGCTGTGAGTCGGAATCAACTCAACGGCACTTAACAACAACTAAGTATATTTGTCGTGGTTAGCTGCTGTTGAGTCAGCCCCTAACTCACAGTGACCCTGTGCACAATTGGATCGGACCATTGTGATCCGTAGAATTTTCACTTACTGATTTTTAGAAGTAGATTGCCAGGCCATTCTTCCTAGTCCGTCTTAGCCTGGAACCTTCACCGAAACCTATTCAGCATCATAGCAACAGACAAACGTCCACTGACAGACAGGTGGTGATTGTGATTTGAGTTGTACTGGCCAGGAATTAAACCTGGGTCTCCTGCACGGAAGGTGAGAATTCTACCACCGAACCACCACTGCCTTCTATAGAGTGTATGTCTAAGTGTGTACTACAGTGTGTGCATGTGTGCATACATAAACATACTATAAACCAAAACACCTGTTGCTGTCGAGTCGATTCTGACTCATAGTGACCTTGTAGGACAGAGTAGAACTGTCCCATAGGGTTTCCAAGGAGTGGCTGGTGGATTCGAACGGCCAACCTTTTGACTAGCAGCCAAATGCTGAACCACTGTGCCACCTATTTAAAAAAAAAAAAAAAAAACCCATTGCCGTCATGTCGATTCTGACTCATAGCGACCCTATAGGACAGTGTAGAACTGCCCCATACAGTTTCCAAGGAGTGCCTGGTAAATTCGAACTGCCAGCCTTTTGGTTAGCAGCCATAGTTCTTAACCACTATGCCACCAGGGTGCCACCTATAGTATATAAATATTCAGTGTTGTGTGTTTGTGTGTGTATGTATACATACATGCGTAAATCCATGCATATATGCAATTTTCCTATTTATTGTGATATATAGATAGAAAGGAAACCCTGGTGGCATAGTGCTTAAGTGCTATGGCTGCTAACCAAAGAGAGAGCGGTTCGAATCCGCCAGGCGCTCCTTGGAAACTCTATGGGACAGTTCTACTCTGTCCTATAGGGTCGCTATGAGTCAGAATCGACTCGACGGCACTGGGCTTGGTTTTTGTTTATAGATAGAAAAATTGCATTTCATTACTTAAGACCTGGTAGGTAGGTAGGTAGGTAGACAGATAAGTAGATTTTGATAACGGGGAATTAGAATTGAGAAGACTGAAAAGTAAGAATTGTATTTCTTTGTGGTTACTAACTGTAAATATCTTTCGTTTGTAAAGGGCATGAATTATTATCCGAATTACAGCAGCGTCGATTTAATGGCTCAGATGGAGGGGTGTCATGGTCCCCTATGGATGACGAGTTGCTTGCACAGCCACAGGTTATGAAATTATTAGATTCACTCCGAGAGCAGTATACTCGCTACCAGGAAGTTTGTAGGCAACGTAGTAAGCGTACACAGTTAGAAGAGATTCAACAGAAAGTAATGCAGGTAGGTACCAATATTGTCTGGTTTGAGTATATTTAACTTTTTTATTGATCATTTTGACTGATTTTTTTTACTGTTGTTTACGTAACATAGAGAACCTTAATAAACTAGATCCTAAAACTATTTCCAACTATGTCTCTTTTTACAAGTAATATTTGCATCTAAATTGTATTATTTCTACAGTATTGTTATTGAGCATTTAGGTTACTTACTTTTAAGCTGTGGTAAAATGTATGTAATAAAACGTTTGCAACTTTGACCATTTCATGTGTTCATCCGTGATATTAATTACATTCACCATGTTGTGCAACCATCACTGCTCTCTGGTTCCATATTTTTCCATCACCTTTAGTAGGAGCTCAGTGTCCCCTAAGCAGTAACTCTCACCTGCCCCTGGTAACCACTAATAAACTTTGGTCTCTATGTAATTGCCTGTTATAAATATTTCATGTAAGTCAGATCATACAATATTTGTCTTTTTTCTGTCTGACTCGTTTCATTCAAATTAATGTTTTCAAGGCACATCCGTGTCGTAGCATGTATCAGGACTTCATTTCCCTTTACAGCTGATCAGCTTACTCTTAACATTGTACGACTTAAAAAATAACTGTTGGGAACATCACCTGTTGTCTTGATTTATTCTTGAAATATATAACATTTGGTTATTGATACTTTTATTTTGCAAGCATTAGTTAATTTTTTTGTTTTGGTACTTGTACAAAATTTGTACGTTATGAAGAGTTTTCTATTCTGTCAAAATTATACATGTAATAAAAATAATTCCAATATTAAATCTCATGATTCTATCATACTGATAGAAAATATTGATAGTTTAATTAGTTATATTCATAATATGTAATAGTAAATATTTGATAGTTATGGCTGGTTAGTTCCTTTTAAAATTGTTTTCTTAGTAAGAAAATTAGTTTAAAATACTAAATATCAATACTAAAGGAAGGCATTTCTGTTTTTAGATTCCATTCTAGATTTTTATCTGTTGAATTATTGAGAAAATAAATCTTTACATGTTTTCTTTAAAAAAACTAAATTAGAAATGTCCCAATGTTTTAATCTAGATTCATTCATTAAATAAATATTAAGTGCGTATATGTGCAAGGTGCCTGTGCTAGGTTGTATAGGGGGCGTAATGGTAGACTTGGGTATTTGCTACATTAAGTTTAAGAGGATAAAGTGTTAAGTGTCACAAGGACATGGATAAAGTGCTGTGGACATTTTAGGAAGGATTATTACTCTGGCTGTAGGAAATCAGGGAGCACTTGAGTTTGTCCTCTAAGAATATTTAAGATTTCATCAGACAGTGATAAATTTTAAAGGAAAATTATCTTTTTTTTTTTTTTTAGGAGAAGGACTAACATGAGTAAAAGAGTAGCAGCATGAAATCCGAAGTTCTGTTGAGGAAGTAGTAGGCACAGTGAGAAGTTTATGACCTTTGAGTCAAACAGAGCAGAATCTGAATCCCTGTTTCTCCACTTAATAGCAGTGTGATCATAGTCACATTACTGCATTTACTTGAGCCTCTGTCTTCTTTCACTCCTCCCTTCATTTCCATCCTTCCTTCTTACCTTTTATTAATAACAATACCTCTTTTGAAACGTTGATGTCTGGAAAGAACCCAGCACTCAGTTAGTGGCAGCTGTTATATTTAATCTTGGGCCTTGGTGGCACAGTGGTTAAGAGCTCCGGATTCTAACCAAAAGGTCTAGCAGTTTGAATCCTCCATTCGCTCCTTTGAAACCTTATGGTGCAGTTCTACTCTCTCCTACAGGGTCTCTATGAGTCGGAATCTACTCGAAAGCAACAGGTTTGGTTGTTTTGGCTTTATTATATTTAAGGAGCCCCGGTGGCACAGTGGTTAAGTGCTCCGCTGCTAACCAAAAGGTTGGTGGTTTGAACCCACCAGCCACTCCATGGGAGAAAGATGTGGCAGTCTGCTTCCGTAAAGATTTATAGCTTTGGAAACCCTATGGGGCAATTTTGTTCCATCCCATAGGGTCACTTTGAGTCAGAATCGACTTGACAGCAATGGGCTTGCTTTTTTTTTTTTTTTTTTTGGTCTTATATTAACTTCCACAGATCTAAACTCTAGCGTAGAAGCCTAGTTCAGTTGTTCACAAACTTATTCCATAAAGAGCCGAAATAGTAAATGATTTAGGCTTTGTGATCTGTTTGGTCTGTTGTGGCTACAGCTACTGAACTGCCACATAACTCTGCTTTTGTAGTGCAAAAGCAGCCATAGACATGATACAGACAAATGGATGTGACTGTGTTCTAATAAAACTTTATTTACAAAATGAGGCAGTGGTCCAGAAATGGCATGTGGGCTACAGTTTGCTGATCTGTGACCTCCAGCATCAGGATGTCATGGGACCAAAGGCTTGAAAGGAAGGAAGTAAGGGTTCCAGACAAAAGGATTTATGTTTTATCCCATGTAACCACATATAAACTGAAGATTGCTAAGCAAGCACTAATTTTTTACTTTAAAATAGCTCTGTATATTTACTGTAACTCATTTGGAAAAGGAGGCGCCCCTGAGTGGCACGGACGATTAAGCACTCAACTACTAGCTGAAAGGTTGGCAATTTGAACCCACTCAGAGGCACCTGAGAAGACAGGACTCATGATCTACTTCCAAAAGGTCACAGCCCTGAAAACATTGTAGAGCAGTTCTACTCTGCACACATGGGGTCACCGTGAATTGGAATTGACTCGAAAGCAAGTAACAACAACACAAGAGAAGGGCGGGGACAAATAAGGCAATATCTGATTTTGAAGAATAGAACCTGAAGGAGTAGGTCATCTTGATTGAATTGGATACTTACCAGAAACTCAGAGAAAGAGGCACCAGGAGACAGAAGAGTGGTTCAGTAAGACAGGTGCGACCTTCCCTAAAATAGGTTTTATTTGTTCCAGAAATTGCGTAGAGCTGCGCTTCTTCCTTTTCTCTTTCCTACATGGCCTCTCTTTTCAGGCTTTGTAAAGTTAAGGTTGTACCTGAATATTGGGCTTAAAAAAATTTGAGACTCATTTGAAAATATAATAGTATTTTTTAACATTGTTTTTATTTGTAAAAAAAATTCCAAGTTCCTAACAGTCAAATTATAGATGGGCTTTTTCTATGTAATCTATTCCTAAGTTAAACACAACTTTATTAAATCAAGGTAAGCTTTAACCAAGTAGTTTGCGATTATCTTTGACGAGCACAATGAAGAACTCGCATAGTAGCACAGGACTGATTCTGAACCCAGATGATCTGGGTCTCCTGTATTCTCCCACTTCTAAGCTGCATGACCTTGATGCCCAAATGCCCTCCTTACTAGACTGAGAATAATAATAAATATAAAGTAATGCCCACTTAATAGCACTGTTGTGAGGATTAAAGAAGATAATTTTTATAAAAATTTTAGTGCCTGGCACATAATGGGAAGCCCCAGTGGCATAGTGGTTAAGTGCTATGGCCGCTAACCAAAGGGTGGACAGTTCAAATCTGCCAGGAGCTCTTTGGAAACTCTATGGGGCAGTTCTACTCTGTCCTGTAGGGTCGCTATGAGTAGGAATCAACTCGACGGCACTGGGTTTGGTTTGTTTGGTTTGGCTCATAATGAACTACTAATAGTTATCTATTATTTGTTCACTTAATAAATAAATGTCTGCATTAGTGTGACATTGTGCTTGGTTTAGGAATATAATGGTGAATAAAAATAGACAAAGTTTCCACCTTTGTGGAGCATAATTACATAATCACACAAACATTCGTAAATTGCAACTGTGACAAGTGCCAAGAAGGAGGGTGATAGGAGTAAGGGTGAGGAAGAAGATATCAAGGATGAATCCTGTTTCTGGCTTGCAGGACTTGATGGAGGCTGGTGCTGTCCATGTAGGGAACACTGGATGAGTTACAAGTGGGAAAGGGTGTTGAGATCATGAGTCCGATTTCAGACATGTTGAATTTGAGATGATTTTGAGATATCTAAAAAAAGATGTAGGAGGGTAGTCCAGAATAGGTCCAGAAATCAGAGTTCGAGCCTGGGCTGGGTGAGAATTATCCAAGGAAAGAGTAGGTGAAACAAGGGTTTTTTAACTGAGCTTTGATAAACTCCAATATTTAATGACAAGGTAGAGGACCACGCACCTGAAAAGGGACCCGAGAAGGACTAGCCAGAGATAAAGGGCAAAAGTGTAAAGAGTTCTGTGTCATGGAAGCCAAGGGAAGAAAGCATTTCAGGGAAGTAGCTGGGAAGTCTGTCAAGTGCTCCTCAAAGGTTGAGCAAGAGGAGAACCGAAATGTCCGTTGGGAAGAGCACTACTGAGGTCACAGAGTCATTGACCCTAGTGCACAGAGTGGCAGGGCCAGAAGCCACATTGGAGTGAACTTAGGCATGAGAGGGAGGTGTGGTGAAAGACAGTGAGCATAGACAACTTGTTGAGAGTTTTGTCCCTGAAGGAAAGGCAAGAAATAGAGTAATGGCTAGAAATGGAAGAAGGTTCAACTGTAGGGATGTTTTTTCTTTATTTTTGTAATACCAAAAAAAAAAAAGACTTGAAGAGATTTAAAGGTTAATGGGAAATAACCTATTTGAAGGAAGAGGTTGAATGTACAAGAGAGAAGGAATAATCAGTGCTAAGAAGTTCCTTACAGGGTGGAAGTGAATGGAATCCAAAGCACAATTGAAAGGATTAGTTTTAGGTTAGAAGAGGAAGGACTGAGGATGGCTGGGATGAGTCTAGAAGTGCCTCTGTGTGTACGTCAGGCATTTGGAAGATGAAGGAGTTCCTGTGTGATGTGTTCTTTTTTGTGTGAAGTAAGAGACAAAGGTCATCCCCTTGGTGGTGCAGGGGTGAATGGGTGGATGAAGAGGATCAGAGGCTTGAATGGAGTGGAAATGATTCAAAATTTTGTTTGTGGAAAATGGAAGAGTGAATTACCACAGTAATTTGGTTGTATTTTTGGTTAGTGTTCGTCTTGAATTAACAATGGAAACTCTCAATCTGCTATATGACCTTATCTAACAGTCTGTGGCTGGCTGGCTGTTTAGGTGCAGGCATAAAGAACATGGGTGATGGGATTAATCTAGCATTTGGGCTTTACTAAATGGGATTGGGAAACCCTGGTGGCCTCGTGGTTAAGTACTACAGCTGCTAATCAAGAGGTTGGCAGTTCAAATCCAACAGGCGCTGCTTGGAAGCTCTATGGGGCAGTTTTACTCTGTCCTATAGGGTTGCTATGAGTCAGAATCGACTCAATGGCAGTGGGTTTAGTATTTTTTTTTAGACTAAGTGGGATTGACAAAAAGAGAGGCAAAGGAATTAAGGTTACTGACAGTGTTTTTCGAAAGGATGGATCTGCCCAGTTGGATAAGCAAGAAACTGGAGAAAGGAAGTGATTTATAATGATGGTGATGATGATAATGAGATTATTGTTAAAACCAAATAATCTACATTACAATTTTCTTTATGAGGGTCACTGTTATGGACTGAATTGTATCTGCCAAAAATAGTATTGTAAATCCTAACCTCTATGCCTGTGATTCTGACTTGTAGCAACACTATAGGACAGAGTAGAACTGCCCCATGGGGTTTCCAAAGAACTCCTGGTGGACTCGAACTGCAGCCTTTTGATTGACAGCCGAGTTCTTAACCATTGTGCCGCCAGGGCTACATTATGAGTCGGAATGGATTCATTGGCAATGGGGTATGCCTATGGTTATAATCCCATTTGAGAATGGGTTGTCTTTGTTATGTCAATGAGGCAGGATTGGTGTAGAGTCTGTTTTGAGTCACTCTCTTGAGATATAAAAGAGATTAAACGAACAGGGAGGCAAGCAGAGATGGGGGAGGACTGATGCCACATGGAGGTCTCCAAGGAACCAGGAAACAAGCTGAAGAGACACGGATCCTTCTCCAGAACTGACAGAAAGAGAAAGCCTTCCCCTAGAGCCAGCACCCTGAGTTTGTACTTCTGGCCTCCTAAAACGTGAGAAAATAATTTGTTTGTTAAAGCCACCCACTTGTGGTGTTTCTATTATAGCGGCACTAGATAACTAAGTCACAAATGAATTATTTAAAAAATTAATAGTAATTGTGTAATGGCTCTTATACTCTGTTTTTCACAGGTCGTATTTCAGGGAAAGATTTCTTTCCCTTGCCAAAACAATTACTGAAATTCGGCTATAAAAAAATCCACTGTCATCGAGTCGATTCTGATCCATAGCGACCCTGTAACGATCCTATAGGATAGAGTAGAACTGCCCCATAGGGTTTCCAGGGAGCAGCTGGTAGATTCAAACTGCTGACATTTTGGTTAGCAGCTGAGCTCTTAACCATTGCACCACCAGGGCTCCAAAATTTAGTTATAGGTAACATATATTGATTGTATCAACATGCACAAAACATAAACTGTATTGTCTCCAGTCTTGCAAATTTGGGGCAAATGAAAAAATATTACTCTGTTTACATAGTCATGAAGTTGAATATCTCCACCTATGTTAAAACAGTGAAAATTGAATTATTTTACATCTCTTTTACTTATCAGTGAGAACATAGTAAAAGAAAATCATCTATTATAGATAAACTATTACGATAAGTAATAACCACAATAGCTGTGAGTCACTTATTCCCCAAAGTTCAAATTGGTATCATCAGAGACTTCATGCGGTGGGCACAAGTCTCCATAGTGCTGCTGCTGCTGCTACATTTAAGTTAGATTTCACAAGCTTCTGGGTAGGAGACAGTGCCACTTCACTGAAATGTGGTACTATTATTCTCATTATTTCTTGTGGCAGTAATTACTGCTAGTACTGCAAATGTTATTCCTAGAACCATCCATGTGCTTTTCTTCCTTTGTAGAGAGGAACCATAGTGCAAAATAGGATACACTCTGAGTTACATAAGTATACAGCTGGAGGCTGTGTTCTCACTTCCCCATACCCTTTCTCCAGGTCAGATATGGCCATTTGTTTGACCTGCCCTTCAGCCTGGTTTGCCCTCATATAATTCTAGATGCTCTTTCATACAGTCTTTAGAATTCAACCTGGCCAAGAGAGAATGGTTGGTAATCACATGTATTTTTGGCTTGTGTAAATATTTGTCACTCAGTGTAAATTTTAAGAGCATGTTTCCAAGGTTATACTTTGTTTGCAAATGCAACCAAAGGGTAACATTCATATGGATTGGGCATGGAACTGTTCTTACAGTAAGTTAAATATTCAGATTCACTGGGCAACATGTCCTGCTTGAGATTTTTTTATAACCTAGTTTGGCAAACTTCCATTATTAATGCATTTAAATAGATTTGTTTACTGGGGCATCAACCTCATTTTGTATCATTTTTTTTTTAGAAATAGCCATACATTACTATGTTTAGATTACTGATGTTGCATACTAAGGGAAATTATTTTCAGCATACATTAAAGCTATATGCACTTGACTGTAACCTTTTTTCTACTAAGGAAATGTCTTTGATTTATTTAACATTTGTTTTAAAATTTCATGCTAATGAATTGAACTTATTTGAAAATTACATGCTAATGAATTGCTTTTCCTCAGTTATCATGATTTATATTAATCTGTTTCTTTTGTTTCTAGAGTATCCCCAAAACAAAGTTTAAATGCTTTAAATGATATTATCTTAGGTTTTTAAAAACAATATATAATACTTAATTAAAAATGTTTTAATAAAGTTTTCTAACCCTTATTGTTAGAATTTAGATATTTCTAGAAAAATAATTTATTTTTTATATTTAAGTCATTTGGTAAGTGTTTTATATCCATATTTGTAACGTGTAGTAATAAATGAGAAGCAGTTGGTTTCCAAAAATGAAATGGAAGTAGTTCTTAAATGTTCCTTAAAACCTCTTTTTTTATCTCCATTTTTTAAAGTATTAAAATAGTTCAGGGGCTTCACTAAGAAACCCAGGGATCTTAATGTAAAATGTAGATGTGAGACAAATATAAGGAAGAATGAGTAGACAAAAGGAACTAGGCTACAGAAAAAGTGGAAAACATCAAAGGGCCTGACAATCATTAGTATTATATACTATGCTAAGTGTCTTACATGTAATGACTGGTATAACCCTGACAACAGCCCTGTACCATAGGATAGTTAATACCATTTTAGAGTTGAGGAGTCAAAAGTTTTGCAACTTGTAGGAGCAGTTAGAATTTGGATCCACGCTTGATTCATGTCTAGTGCATTCTCCAGGCTGAGTTGCTCATCTGTCTTTTTTTGTGAAAAAGTGATTTCTGCAAGACTAACATAAAATTCCTAGTACCCCACCCCTCCAAAAATAACTTCTACAAAAGATTAAAGCAGAAGTAGAGATAGATGTTCAGGAACAAAGCATTGTGTTCTAAAGGGCACTTGACAGTAGGGTTTTGCAGATGAACTTCGGACTCTGAAAACAGTTTAGCCAAAAGAAAGTTAAAGCACTTAGGGCCATTTCAGTGAGTTAAAAATATTGTTCTGTAGTATTAAACCTTGTAAAGAGAAGGTGAAAGTAAAGAGTATATTAATGTTTAAGATGCTAGAAAATAATTGAACAGAATATTGAGATAAATCACAAAAGATCATTACCTTTATTTTATGATTAAAAAAAGATTACCTTTAGTAACAATTAATTGTAATGTATTCAGCCTCAACATTTAAAAAAATACATTGAGAGATTTCTGATTTTCCAGCTGGCAGAACTATTTGAAAAAAAGTTTGTATACCTTGCAAAGATTATTATGCAGTTAAAATTCTCGTTACTCGGATATTTCAAATAGAAACTAGTGTTTTAGAGAGCAGTTTTATAATGTATATCAACAGCTATTATCTTTACGTCATTGTTGGACCCAAGAAGATCTCTATTGGACATTTTCCTAGGAAAACAATAAGAAATTAAGAGAAAAATTAAATACACATACACACACACAAAACCAAAAACAAAAGTGTTGCTGTCAAGTCGATTCCGACTCACAGAGACCCTATAGGACAGAGTAAAACTGCCCCGTAGGGTTTCCGAGGACCAGCTGGTGGATTCGAACTGCCAACCTTTTGGTTAGCAACCATAAGCTTAACCATTAAGCCATATATATATATATATATAAATACCTGTCTTACACTATTACTTACAGTGGCTGAAAATTGGAGAGATTCTACATGTCCAAAAACAGAATTGGATGCTTGAAAACAGGTATCATTTGTTTGAGATAGTAGATAGTATATTACTTACTTAGCTCTTAGTAAGGGTAGGTGGGTGGATAGGAAGCAAGTCACTTGGCCTTCTTAAAAGAAGTTTACAGCCATTGAAAATTATAACTGTAGCTACATGGAAAATAGTTGTAGTATTATGGATTAATGTTAGGTGAAAAATGTAGGACAGAAATTAGCTGTACTGTGAGAATAGGCTGCAGCACCTAAATTTGGAGTAGCACATGAAAATATTATGAGTGTGAAAAGTTAATGGTAGGAAATATACGTGATTTTCCCCCCACGATGTGGTACTTTTTAAAAAATATATATGTAATTAGACAAAAAGAATATATGAACTTTTAGATTTAAAAAATGAATATGTTTTAACCTGGTAATAGCATAAATCTACTATGGGTCTGTAAATTCTGAAGTGAGCCTGCCCACTGGGTCTATAATATGCTACAGAGACTCCCCCATTCACTTCTTGGGAGCTCTGCTAAGTTTCGATTTAGAGCCTAACCATGCATCTACTTTTGAGTTCTTTTTTCTAATTTAGCAACAGGTAAGATAAAGCTTGGTAATATTATTTTTTCTGTTGAAATTACTTCAAAGTGTCTGTGTACTTTCAGAGTATTTGTGATTGCGTGTGAAAAGTTAAGAAAACCCTTTCCCTTTCTACATTAGAATTTGATCTCTTCTTAACCATCTAGCTCTTTTCCCCTGAAAACCTAATAAAAATTGGACTATCAACCATGTACTAGGCAACTTTGCTTATAGGAAAAATTACTCCTGGTTGCTAAACTGTATCTAGACTGGGAGAACTATTAATACCTGGTTGGAAGGCATAACTTTGCACATCCATGAGTTCAGTGATTCTGATAATGGCCATAGCCCCAGTGGGGTCTGAGGGTTTTATGCCAGTGTCTTTCACATCCACCCCATACGGACTTCATCTCCTCATACCTGAACTCTTGGATTGCTGCAGGCACTCAGCAGAAAAGGAATGCCCAGGTGCTGCCTTCTGACAAACTGTAGTCCCCACCCTGCATCCTTCTGGGTAGACTGGTGCTGTTGGGACTGTGAATGTTTTTGTGAGTCTGAATGTTTAGTTAATCCTAAAATCCCTAGAGAGTGTCAAACTAGTATAATTCTACAGTTTTTAATTTTCTTTCCCAAAGGAGAAAAATAGCATTTTTACCTCATATTAATCAGTTAATTCATTTAATTTTATCCATGCTTTGGGAAGAGCATTAGACTGTGAGTCAGGACACACAGCTTATAGTCCTAGTTTTTCAATAATGAATTATGTTACCTTGGGCAAGTACTTAATCACTCTGGAATTCAACTTTCTTAAGTGTCAGGTAAAAAATTTGGTGTTATTTCTGATGTCCCTTCCAACTCTAAATCCTAGAGTTCCCTTATTCTCGTATCATGATAAATTAATTTTTAATCCTCTTATATAGGAGGGGAGCCCTGGTGGTGCAGTGGTTAAGAACTGCTAACCAAACGATCTACAGTTCAGATCCACCAGCTGCTCCTTGGAAACTCCACGGGGCAGTTCTGCCCTGTCCTGTGGGGTTGCTATGATTTGGAGTTGACTCCATGACAATGGGTTTGGTTTGGTTTTTGGTTTATGTAGGAGCATTCCAAATTTCTTTTAGCCTGGCAGATTGTCAGATACCTGAAAGCCTAAGATACTATAGTGTACATTCTTCCAAACTTAGGTTTTGGAAAACAACAAAATCAAACCCATTGCCAGCGAGGTTTTTGGAAAGCTTGTGATATTATAGCTACATAGTTCCAAAAGACATTTACTACCTATGTGATAGAATTTAAGGAATGAATTTAAATTAAAAATACTGGAGAAATATTTGGAAGGGAAAAGCAATTAGAATGTGAGTTTGATAAGCTTTGGGTTAATTTAAATTTTTTATCCCAACTTTCCTTTCTAGGTTGTGAACTGGCTGGAAGGGCCTGGATCAGAACAACTAAGAGCCCAGTGGGGGATCGGAGACTCCATCAGGGCTTCACAAGCCCTGCAGCAGAAGCACGAAGAGATTGAGAGCCAGCACAGTGTGAGAGGCTTTTTCCTCTGCAAGTTACAATGCTGTTATGAATATGCATAATTAGTAGTGTATGTGTAGTGAGAAGTTGCCCTCAACTTTGGTGCAGGAGCATGAAGTATAACACGGTTAATGTTTAAAAAAAAAATGTATACTTTGACCAATTAGTATGTATTCGTTAGAAGGTTGGATTTGGTTTTACCTCCAATACAGTTTAATTATATATTTTTATCAAAGTGAATTGGTGTGAAATTTTGAAGACTATCGTGACAGAAGAAGGAATGGTAGTACAAAAATAAAGCCTTCATCTGCAGCTCGTGGGACTGAAACTGCGGTTCTTCAGTCGCCAGAGAGGCCCGTCCATGCTCTGTTGGGAGCATGTATGCCACTTGCTGTCAAGTCAGCTCCAGCTCGTGGCAACTCCACGTGTGTCAGAGTAGAACCGTGTTCCACAGGATTTTCAGTGGGTGTTGTTTTGGAAGTACATCACCAGGCCTTTCTTTTGAAGCCCCTGAGTGGACTTGAACCTCCAGCTTTCCGGTTAGCAGCCAAGCCCTTAACCCTTGTGCCACCCAGGGACACCGTACTAGAATTAACCTGAGAGTAATACCAGAATTGGTGCATTTAATATAAGTGATGGAGAGTGAGGACAGAAGTTTCGGAATGTTTTTCCATTCTCTCTGCATTTAGGGATTCACATTTGTAATTGTGAAGGAGATAAACAAATACCAGGTATGAAACTGAGAAATAAGTTAGTTCAGAGGCAGATTTTAGATAATAATTGTTTAAGAAAATTTAAAGCTTATTATATGGAGGAAATGGACGTTTCTTAAGCTCCGCCTAACTCTTCATTACTTAGAAATGATCATCCTTCCAGTTCGTGGATCAGTTAGCTTCCCACCTCTAAGCCACGTTACTGAAAAGTAACTTTAAATAAGAATAGAAATACTGGAAAAATAAAACTTGGATCCATTAATTTCTATATCCTTAGGTTATCTATCTTACAGTTTGTCAATAACAGTGTTAAATTCTGGGCCCAGGTGGGTTTTAAATATCTTCCAAGCATTCTGTTTCTGCAGTTGTTTTTTCTTTCCCCATCAACTACACTAGTTAAAGTAGTAGTAAAAAGTTGGGCAGTAATAGTAAATATATATATATTAACTAAAGAAGATTAAAGAATAAGAATTGAATATTCTTTTCTTGAGAATAAATTTGAATTTTCTCAAGACGTATTTTAACAATATGTGATGTAATTATTCTCCTTTTAATATACACCTTTCTGCTTGATTTTCTTATCTTTTTTTAATAATATTCTCCAAATCAGCTTTAAAAATCGGCAGTGTTGGCAGATAATGTATGCATGGTACCCTAAAGGAGTTATAATCTAGCTGAGGGAGTAATGTATAAGAATGAAGTATCAAGATATAGAATCATCTGTAGATAGTATAGTATAGATAGTATGTATATAGTCCTTGTAATTTTCTTAATTAGTATTTGTAAGAGACTTAAAAAATGAAATCCTATAATTTGAAAATGTATGTAATTCATGGGTTTGTCAGGTTCCAAGATAGCAGTTCTTTCTATTATGTGAAAACAATTGTATTGACTAATTTATATCTAATTTATAACTCCCTTGACTTTTCTGGGTACTTTTAAAATAACTTAGTGTTGCTCATATTTTTTACATGTCTTGTGCTTTAGTTGAACCCTGTGGGTTGTTGTGGGACACGTTACTATAGTACAGCTGTATTCTATAATTTGTTCCCTTCTTTCCATGAGTCTGAGTCAAATTGATGGCAACTGTTCTTTGTTTTTCATTTTCTTTAAACCATTATTTACTGCAGAACATTCTAGACTTCATCTATAAGAATGTTATGAAAGTGTCCCAAAAGTTCTTTCATTAAAGGTACATGACACATTAGAATCTTGAAGAGGATTCATCTTTACTTTGTTATTTTTTAAAGATATCAAAAGGAATAATTATAGTTAGAAATTGGATGGTATGCCTATTGCGTAGAAGTTCATAAAATTTTTTAAAGTTCACAAAAACATTTTATTGCATATGGATATGGATAAAATTGCAACTGGTATACATACATGTTTTAGATGCTTGTTTTTGTATTTCTATTATGTTTATAAGGTTGTTAGATCAGCCTAAAGAAGTAATCAATATAAAATTGTTGAACTTTTGAATTGGAAATTATAGATCATTAGAACTTATAGATCATTCTAATACCACCACTAGCTTATATTTTATAGATGAAGAAACTGGGAGACTACATTTTTGGTAAATACCTGAACTAGGATTAAAACACAGATCACTGATACACAACTGAGGCCATTTCTCTCTGAGAAAGCTTCTAAATTTCATAGATATGCTTAAAATAAAGCATTTTTCCATTCTTATATTCCTAATAACTGGGACATATGTGCATATATTGAGGTCTGCCTTCATACACATGGTCCACAAAGAAAAGAAACATTGATGGCTTTTCATGAATTTCTTTTCTTTTTTTTTCAAAATTGGGAGGGGTGGACAGAGTGGATGGAGGGGAATAATAGATTAAACAGGACTGGCCCTAAATTGATAATTATTAAAGCTGGATGGTGCATGGGATTTCATTATACTTTTTAATATGTTTGAAATGTTCTATTCTAAAAGGTGTAAAAGAGAATTGTTTTAACCAATAGGTGGCAGTGCATTGTTACCTTGGGAGTAGGTTGTTTGATGGTGGATTGAATGTATTAGTTTATCAGTTTTTAAGATATTCTAATATTTTATTAAAAGCTTTTTTTAAATCAAAGTCTTTCTTTTTGTAAATAAAAGTCAACACTTTAAAACATTTATTGGAATTGTTCAGGTCTTAGGAAATTATGAGATAAATTTCTAGTATATTGATAGGGTAAAATTCAGAAAAACTTTTTAGCATATCATTTTGTGTTAAAGTACTTTTTTATGTGTTAAATCTTAGATTCCTCATAAAAACATAATGCAGAAATAAAGCTAAAAACAAACCCAAATTTATTAGTATATTCAGTACTAATATCTAGAAAATGAAACTCCTACTAATATGTATTTCTTTGTCAAGGAATGTAAATTAGAAGCTATTTGGTTTTTGAATACTAGAAACAGAAAGAAATATTAAGGTACATGGAAATGATTATAGTAACTGACAGTAAATTTAAAATTATTTTAGTTTAATAATAAATCTCATTTTATCTTTTGGGTGGAGGCAAGTGGGTGACAGGAATGTGCAGGAATTTAAGTCTCTGAAGCAGGTGTAGGGTTCTGCTGGTGTGTTGTGCCTAATAGAAGCAGTAAAAAGGATCTACATGAAAATCAAGAGTTATTTCATATGCTCTAAACATATTTACCTTTTTAGCTAAGTGTTTTGGCAACATTACTTTCCTTTTAGATTGAGTTTCGCATCTCATGGTATAATAATTACCCATTGTTTCACCAACGGTGCCTCTCTAACAACTCCGTTGTCAATCCTGACTGCCTGTGTCCTGATACGTGAACATTCAAACTCATTTCTTATCTGCTGTCTTAATCTGAAACCTGGATGTTGATTTTTTTTTTCCATAAAATAATGGTTTCCCACACAGTTAAATATGCGTAAAGGCAGATTGGACACCAGCCATAACTCTTCTGAATGTAGCCTGTTCACCTAAGGGTTTATATATTCTCTGTTCCCCTGTTTACAGGGAAGAAGCATTTTAATTAATTTTAAGTTGTCTTTACAAAAGGACTGCCTGTACCCTCTTCTGTTCACCAGCCACCCAAGGCTGGGGTCTTTCACAAGTTAGGACTCTGTCCTTGAAAACAGCTGCAAAATAGGCAGATGCCAGGTTCTGCTGCCCCTCATTGCCTTCGTGTATTCAATAATTCACCAGAATGACTTACATAATTCACAGAAAGGGGTATATTCACTAACCTTTTAAATATAACCATAAAAGATTATGCACAAAGAGGTGAAGCCTGGGAGTAGTTTTCAGCACCAGGAGCTTCACGACCCTAGAGACATGCTGGTCTTCCCAAGTGCCTCATCAATCCAGAAGCTCAAAAGGAAACTCCAAAGTCTGGGGTCCTTTATAATAGTTATTGGGGCCTCAATGTATATGCGTGACTGGGGCCTTAATGCACAGTCAGTGATCGATTGAATCACTGAATATACATGACTGATAACATCATACCCACTGCCATCAAGTCGATTTTGACTCATAGCGACTGTATAGGACAGAGTAGAACCGCCCTATAGGGTTTCCAAGGCTGTAATCTTTACAGAAGCAGACTGCCACATCTTTCCCCTGCAAAGCAGTTGGTGGGTTCAAACTGGCGACCTTTACATTAGCAGCCGAGCACTTCACCACAGTGCCACCAGGGCTCCTTGATTCCATCATGCCTATTCTCCCCCCTTTTTTTCCTGAAGATAGTTGACCAGCTGTGATCTGTGGGCTCCCTGCTCATTTGCACTTAACTGTTGCCTGGCTGTTTTAGAAAACAGACTCCTTAGATTGCTGACAATTCCAAAGGCTGTTTTTCAAAACCAGAGACAAAGGGACAAGTCCAGTTCTTTAGCCCACAATATATGTTGAAGGAGATGTGGTTTTTCAGAGAAGAGAGAAAAGAAATGGTGTGGAAGTAATAAGGAGGAGTGAGGAGACCATCCACACACCATCTCCAGGCTTGTGGTATATCAGGTGTGGAAATAAAAACAGCAGCCACTAGAGAGGGTTGCAGGAGTACTGTTTTGTCTGAGGGGAGGCAGACTTCACCTAGAGCAAGAAAGAAGGGATATTTTGAGGCCAGGATGAGGATATAGGAGATTTTGCTGTTGGTAGGCAGTGAGCTCTGGGGGTCATGGTAGTAGGGTTTGGGAGTTGGGAAGTTTGGGTTGTCAATTTAAATAATTTTCCCTTAGAAAATTTTCGTGAATGTTAGTTGGTTTATCTGGAGCAAATATAAAATATAGTGTAGTCCTCCAGGAACTAGTTTGATCCTTAATGTACTTGACAACTTCTCAATTACAGGAGTGGTTTGCAGTGTATGTGGAGCTTAATCACCAAATCGCAGCACTCTTGAATGCTGGAGATGAAGAAGACCTTGTGGAGCTGAAGTCACTGCAGCAACAACTTAGTGACGTTTGTTATCGGCAGGCCAGTCAGCTGGAGTTTAGGCAGAACCTGTTACAGGCAGCTCTTGAATTTCATGGGGTTGCCCAAGATGTAAGTGTCTAGTCTGATTGCTTTTCTTCCCTTCAAATTGCCCGAACCCGTATCTGTAAATAATTTTTGCAGGTTTGCATGTCTCCTGATTATTTTTCTGGGACAGTAAGATTGGTGGGGGAAATGAGATAAGATCTTTTATTTTTTTTTTAATTTTTATTTCTAAATCATTGTGCATGCATTTATACATTCAATTTTCTAAGTAGTGTGTCCCAACCTGGTAGATGCATTTCATTTTGACTGTTTCTCAATGTTTATGCTTTATAACGAGTTTCAGTAGTTTTTTTCTGTTCTTCTGACCTGGACACACTTTCGTCTTCCTGGTGCATGCATCTGTGTATTCTGTCTGTCAGATAACATGTCTTCTAATTATTCGTCCTGGTCTTTTAACTGCTTCGTCTTTTGAACTACAGTTATGATAACTTCTTTAGATATAAACCTCATTAATCCTGAAACACTTCAGATGCTGATTACATCAGGGTTATCTCTTTGGTGTCCCTCTGCTTTAGTTGTCTCAGCAGTTGGATGGCTTATTAGGGATGTTGTGCGTAGATGTAGCACCAGCTGATGGAGCATCGATTCAGCAAACTTTAAAACTGCTTGAAGAGAAGCTGAAAAGTGTTGGTAAGCAGATTTAAAAAATGCTGAAACGTAAGGGTTTTTTTTTGTTTGTTTGTTTTTTACTATCATTACTGTGGTTAGATAAGTCAGTTTATACCGAACTAATTACGATTATTTACACGGAAAAATTAGTGTAAAAGATTTTAGTGTTTTTAGTGTAAAAAAAAAATTTTAGTGTAAAAGTGTTTTAGTCCCTAGAAGGGAATGTAGTTTATGCTAAAACATTTATTTTTCATTGTTGATAAGTCCTTCCTCCCTTCAGTGGGCCTTTAGCTTTTCTTGTTCACCCAGCTGTATCTACAGGTGCCATGTCCTGGCATATGCTATGAACAGTTGTTTGTAGCGCATGCATAAACTGTAATTAGCTGTGAAGTGTTCTGTGGTAGACCCTGTATGACCAAAAATGTGTTTTATGCAATGATTTTTGTTGTTGCTAAATCCTAACCTTGTGAAAAAAGAGTTGGTTTGGTTTGGTTCTGTGCATTTGCTTCTCCAAACTGGGAATGCTGCCAAGGTTACATACTCTTCAAGGGGAGGATGGTCCAGTTCATTAAGCCAGTTCTGTCATTTAATAGCAAGGCCTTTTAAATTTTTCTGGAGTAGGAAATACAGTGACCTTCCCTAGATCATGACTGGAGAGACTGATGGTGGATGTGAAAATCGGAAGGGGTTGTACTGAGGGAGAGTGGGAGGGGAAAGGGGAAATAGAGAAGAGGAACCAGGAGTTCAAAGCAGAGAATTAGTAACAAGTGGTGCTGTGTGAACTAAATTAATGATTGAAAAGGACTTCAGAGAAATGGTTTGAAAACTCTGATTTGGCATTTATACTTGCCGCTTTTGTATTTTAACAGATGATATACATTTTTTTATGCATAGTATGGGTATAGTGTTTAGTACGCCAAATGAAATTTATTCTTAAATATAAGTAGTTTTCTTGATTCACACATTTCTTTAAAAAGGAAAAAGAATTCCTGTGTACAAATCTGATTTGAACTGTTGTAAACATATCCTAAATATCGCTTTGCTTCCCACGGCACGTAAACTGAAACAGTACCTATACTCAAAACGTTCAGCACCCTTTTACGCTGATGGTTCATTGCATGAGTGCTTTGAAATCTTGTAACTGTTGTGCATTTTATTTCTTGCTTTGCTTTTGAAGGTATGGTGAATTAAGTACAAGTTGTTTTAAAACTTGAAGATAAAACAGGAGATAGGAATATTTGCTTAACAGCTTTAAAACAAAATATTTGCTGTATTCTCCTGAAAGCTGAACTATATAAAAGCAGAAATGGGAAGTGTTGAAAAATCTTACTAGTAAATACAGAAATTCTCACATTTTCTTCCTGCTTTAACTTTTTCAAAGTAATATCTATGTAAATTCACTTTTTGGAAATTCTTAGCTAGAAATTTGGAATGTGAGAGAGCTCCAGCTTGAGCCACATTTAAAGGAGTTTTATTGCTTGAAATGTTCAGAGGACTCCATCCAGACAGTTTAATATTCAGAGCTGTTTTTGAAATCTAAGTGCAGTATGTGCTGAGAGGATTTATTTGAGGGAGGGAAAGCACATTAGTTGTGTAAGAGATTAAATCTAGTAACTTTTTTGTTTTTTAGATGTGGGATTGCAAGGGTTACGTGAAAAAGGTCAAGGTCTTTTGGATCAGATCTCCAATCAGGCATCCTGGGCCTATGGAAAAGATGTAACCATTGAAAACAAAGAAAACGTGGACCACATACAAGGAGTGATGGAAGATATGCAGCTTAGGAAACAAAGGCAAAGTTTAACTATTAATGTTAATTTTTTACTAAGAAAACATTAATTAAAATTAAAAGTTATATACTATAATTTATACTTTTACTTACAAACTAAAAGCTCTTACAGTATATAGTAGCATATGATAGGCTTGGTGAACATAATAACTATTCTATATACTTATACTAACAAATAATGATAGTTTTGTTCTATCAATGGGTACTTTTTCCCTTTTTATTCAGTAGTAAACATTTCAATTATACTTAAATACTTCGCATTTCTTATCCCCAGTGTAGCCTGTGACTCTTTTCTACTTTAAGAAAATTCTTTTAGAGAACTTCACTCTTCCATTTTCATTTGGTTTAGAGTTACTATTAAATCTATCGTCCCCAACTGCTGTTTTTTTGTTTGTTTAACCTTCTCACTCACAATGACATATCCACTGTTTTCATTTTTGCTGTAGATGGATTACACAAACGGCCTATGTGTAAGATGGTGTTTTGCTTCATTTGATACAACTAGGAATTTAAAGGACCCTTTAAAAAGTCAGTTTGCAGTAAATAAAAAAAAACCCAACCGGTTGCCATCAAGTCAATTCCAACTCATGGCGACCCCAAGTGTGTCAGAGTAGAACTGTGCTCCATAGCGTTCTCAATGGCTGATCTTCCGGAAGTAGATCGCTAGACCTTTCTTTCCAAGTGCCTCTAGATAGGTTTGAACCCCTGAGCTTTCAATTAGTACCCAAGTGTGTAACTCTTTGCACCACTCAGGGACTCCTCAATTGGCAATAAACCAGAAGCCAAACCAAACCCATTGCCGTCGAGTTGATTCTGACTCATAGCAACTGCAGGATATTGCGAAGTGAAGAGTTAAAATCATCTATGCACATATGCTTACTTTGGTAGCATGGTCGTATGAAACTTTTGCACACTTAGAAATTGTAAAGTCATCAGCAGAACCTCACAGAAACTCTTCCTCTAAATCACAAATAGTCATCAGGCAGAAATTCTTTCTGTATCCTATTCTCATATCTGCAAATTTATCCATTTCATTATTTATTGTTGCCTGCTAGGATGATAGAGCTTTCCTCTTACCAAAGCCAGTCTTTCCATGCCATCAGCCTCCTGGCTCAGTACTACGTCAGCTCCCATTCTCTATGCTGATCCCTTCTCATCTGAATGCTGACTCTCCTCTTTAAAAGAATAAAAAGTGACACAGGCATACAGCTTCCTTTTCAACCCTTTTTTCTAGCCTCACAGCTCTCCTTCCTCCACACCCAAGTCATTTGAAGGTCTAAGCTACATTTGTACTACTTCCTCACTACCTGAAGTTCACTTTTCAACCTTCTTCAGTCTTACTTCTTGAGCCCTTACCGTTTCACTGCATTTGTTCTTTCTCATGTCACCAGTACTTTTGCCAAATTTAATAAGTGCTTGATCTTGCTCAAAACCCAGTGAATGTTTTTAGTCCTGACCTTGTTTAACCACCCTGAGTAGGATTCAATACAACTGACTTCTTCCTTCTTGTTTAAACTCCCTGACATCCTTGTCTTCCTTGAAAACATGATCTCTCACAATCTCTCTCCTGGCACTGTTTCTCCTTGGTTTTCTTCAATGATGTCTTATCACTTAGCCAGCGTGAGGCTTCCAGGGTTTGCTCCAAAGCCGCATTCTTTTCTCATTCTGCCTGTGTGTTCTCCTTGGACAATCTCGCTACTTTAATGTTTTTATTCTGATCATGATTTAATAGTTATGGCTCTGACCCAGAGCCCTGTCCTGTACTCTAGACTTATAATTCCAGTTGCCTACTGAGTATCTTCACCTGGATACCTCATATGCTTCTCAAGTCCAGTATGTCTAGATTAGAATCATCTTGCCCCAAAACTTCTTCTCCTTTAATTTCCTATCTAAGTTAAAGATACCACCAGCTACCAAACTTGGGATTTATCCTAAAATCTTTCCTCCCCATCATCTGTTACAGCCTAATCAAATGTCCAAGTTTTGCTGTCTCTGAACATTTCTTTGTTCAAGATCTTATCTCTTGTCAGCCTTGGCCTGCTCCTCTCCAGTCTGTTGTCCAGGAGCGTAATCTTTGGAAAGTGCACATCTAATCACATCATTCCCTTACTTATATAAAACCTCCTTGATGACTTCGTGTTTTCTCAGATGGAGTTCAGTCTCTGAATAGTCTACGAGACCCTTTACGATACAATACCCGCATGATTTTATCTAACTTTACCATAGATCCACACAACTATTTTCATTTTCCTGAATGCATCATATACTTCATGCATCCCTAACTTAGAGTACTTCTTTCCTCATTTTCTGCCTAGTGGATTCCTTCTTTGAGGTTCAGGGATACTCCTTCGAGGAAGCCTTTATGGATTTCCAAGTCAAGTTAGTCATTCACTTCTTCCTATTCCCATAAAACCTTTTATATATCTCCATTATCATGTTTATCATAAGATACTCTCATTGTTTATTTAAAATACCGTTCTCTGAAATGGTGAGCATCTTAATAGTAGACACTGTCATATTTTTTCCCCAGCGCATTATCCAGCGCCTGTCGTGTAATATATGTTGAATATATGTATTATCTCATCATCATCATCATTAAAACTTTTTTTTCTTTAGTATCAGATTTTTTAAATAATTATCACTTCCCTGAACTCCTTGTAGAATTACTTACACTAAGCTTCACTTTAACATTATGCCATAGGCTCTTACTGAGGGCGTCCTGATAAGAAATGACGTTGTGATAACCACTTCTGTATTGTTACCAAGCTTTCTTTAAGGACATCAACTGTAGTGGAGCCCAGTGCCTTCTGGGTAACTTCTTATTGATATTTGAGACCACAGTGAGATTTCCCCATCCACTTAAAAACACAAAATTGCAGGGGAATGAAGGAAAGGAAACAGCTGAGTTAGGTCAGATCACCTTAAAAGCTTAATCTGTGTGTTATCCAGGCAGGCCACAGTGAAACTAAGAAAATATTCTGAATTGTGTTTCTCTATACGCAGAGATCAATGGAGCATCCCCCTTAAGGACACAGATGGAGTTTTAACTTTTTTATTCAGAATTAAATATTATTCTGAGTAACATAATGAAAAGTGTTCATTTTAAAAAATTTCTATGGAACATCAGTCTCTAAATTAGCATTTGAGAAACTTGACATTTTTATTTTTGAAGTTCGTTTAATGCAAATTGGCAACAGATTTCCTTGGGTTTTAGTGTACTGTTGTATTTATGCTTTGCTTCAATATTTTGCAGAATCCATGCTATCCTCAAGCGGGTTTGTGATTCAGTACCGTTCAGGTATTTTGAGGTTTTAATGTAGCATAGATCTAGATCTAGATAACCTTAAAGTTCTTACAGCACAACATAGTTGCAGTCTCCATAGTATAGGACTAAGTCTTTTAGCGTACAGCACAGTATGGCTCTGCGTATGCATACCAGATACAAGGGTATCAACAAACTGAAAATAATGTCCTGAATTTATGTTTGGGTTTATTAGATGTGAAGACATGGTAGATGTGCGAAGGTTAAAGATGCTTCAGATGGTGCAGTTGTTTAAATGTGAAGAAGATGCTGCCCAGGTAAGAATCAGTCATCCACACTATGTAGTTGTCATTTTATCTTACTATAAACAAAAAGTATATTTTTTTCCATGGTCCTGAGAAAATAAATTCATTAAGTCAAACTCTGGTTTATTCTGTTGAAGTAATAAAATTTTGTATTGCCAGTAGCTTACTGGCCTCATTTGACTCCTCTTCCCAATGAAATCCCCCATTGAGCCTAGAAATTGAGGTTATTTATCATCATTGATTTGGTTGTCAGTTTCATCTCAGTATAAAGGCTAGTATAGCACATCGCTTTTTAACTCAGAAAAGGTCTTTGCAATGCCAGATAAGCAATTAGATACCTTTGTGTAATTAGGATCAGAGAATCTCATTTCAGTTTGTTGTAGAGGAAATTTTTGATTTTATATTGTACCAAAAATCGGTAATGAGACCCCAACAGATATATTACAGAAACACATAATCTATTAATTTAAGTCATAGGATAGTAGTTTTTTTAAAAGAGTGCTTCTCTTTAAAAAATTTTCTGGGGAGGAGAAGGTTATTAATTCATGTAGCTTGACATTGAATGAAATAAACCATTAAGAATTAGGTTACAATTAATAGATTAGTTAATCATGATAGTAATATTTCTTTTATAAATATGATGTTTGCTATGATAAGTAAAGAGTTATGAATCCGACATCACTGTTGTTTATTTTTGTTTAGGCAGTAGAATGGCTAAGTGAACTTCTGGATGCTCTGCTTAAGACCCACATCAGACTGGGCGATGACGCTCAGGAAACGAAAGTTCTACTGGAAAAGCATAGAAAATTTGTGGATGTTGCACAGGTGCACAACTGGTCATCTTCCTTTTCTACAAGCTCAATGTTTGAATAGCTTTGTGCATGATTATAGTGTAACTTAACCCTTCAAGTCCAAGGAGGTTAGTTTTGTTATTCCAGAAATATCACGGAATTGAGAAAATGTCAGCTGGTGCATTAAAACTAGTCGCATAAACTTCAGAGAGTTTATGTTTCCCTGAACACAGGTTCTGTGTGCTCCCTCTAAATTATGTTTTATATCATTGCATATTTGGGGCAGTCCAACTGTTCTTTCACAGAAGCTAATGTGAAATTTATGTTAACATCAATAAATTAAAAATCCCCATTTCTGCCCCTCGCCAATGTTAGGATAGTAGTTCTTAATTGTTTTTGTGCTAGACATATCTTAATTCATTTTCCCTAATAATTGAGTTCACAGTGTAACAGTTGTGGTTTCCTATATGGAATACAAAGCACCTAATTTCACCTACCTGTTTTGTTAGTCGAAGGAGCCGTGGTGGCACAATGGTTAAGCACTTGGCTTCTAACTGAAAGGTCAGTGGTTCGAACCCACCAGCCCTTCCGGGGGAGAAAAATGTGGCAGTCTGCTTCCGTAAAGATTACAGCCTTGGAAACCCTATGGAGTGGTTCTACCCTGTCCTATAGGGTCACTGTGAGTTGAAATTGACCCAACGTCAACGGGTTTGGTTTCTGTTGTTGTTTTATTAATTAGTGAGGAGATACTCTTTTTTCGCCATTGGAATTGAGCAGGCTGAGAGAAGTAAAACATTATAAGAGGAGGAAGCCTAGCAAGAAAGAAACTTGTTATATACTAACTAAAAACATTGCTTGTCTTCATTAGTTACGCCTACAGATCATCCGTAGTAATAAGTGCCCCTGCATGCAGCACTGTTAGTTACTTAATCGCAGCCAAGTTCCCCTCCACACTTTCCTCATCCTTCTCTTCAGAGTTCTTTCGTTGTAATTTCATATTTACGTTTTCTTTTTAGAGCACTTATGACTATGGAAGACAGCTGCTACAGGCCACAGTTGTGCTGTGCCAGTCTTTGCGCTGCACTTCCCGATCATCTGGGGATACGCTTCCTCGACTGAACAGAGTATGGAAACAGTTTACCGTAGCGTCTGAGGAGAGAGTGCATAGGCTGGAAATGGCTATTGCCTTCCACTCAAATGCTGAAAAGGTTCTTTTTTTTTTTTTTTACTGTAATCTTAATAGTATTTACTGGGTATAGTATGAAAATATATTCTGCTGTAATATTGGTACGTTTAAGATGCGTCAATTTTAATAATGTGATGATTAATCTGTTTTTTTCCTGAGTTATATTGGTTTCATTATTCAGAGTTTGTTTAGATACAATATATTGTCTTGGGTAGTTCAGATCAAATTCTCTTAATAACTGATAGCGGTGTTGGAGTCCTGAGGTTGGAGAAATCCAGAGCCATCTGGTAGTCTCTCTCTGTGTTGCTATCCCCTCACCCAGCCTGATGCCCAGAATGTGTTCTTTATTCTCTAGGGTATCATGACTTTGGTCTATTTCATTATGCCAAGCAAAGTAAATTCTACTTCAGCAACTACTATTAATTGTCACAAAGTTTAAAAAAGGGCAGTTTGTGATTTTAGAATATTTGAGATTGCTCAACTAAAATAAGATAAAAATAAAACCTTTTTAATGTAGTTTCTTTAAAGATTCATTCTGAAATTTACTATTCAGTGAATTCAAGTCATCAGCCCCAGAATCTAAAAATGAAATATACAGTATTATTTGGGCAAGTTTCCAATAGAACCTTTTTCTTAATCTGCACAGTGAAAATTTATAGCATCCAAGGCTTAAATTTCCATTCTAAATAGGAACTTTATTATGTAGTTGACCTTGCTTTGATTTCTTACAATGAAAGTTTACATTTAGGAGATATTTGATATAATTTAAGATATTGCAAATCTAAGTTTTAAACATAATAACCTGGTCTGTAGAACAGATGTTGCCACGAACCTCAGAAATAAAGCAATTTCTGTGCTCACGGAGTGTATCTCTTGAGAAGTATGCATAGTTAAATCTTTCTGAGCTGGTCACTGAACTTTTGCAGATCAGTATTTTGGTCTAAAATGAGCCTAATGATAATGAGTCAAGGTATACAAGCTCAAGTTGTTTATTCATTTTTATTTTTTAGTGAAAACTTTCCATTGAAGTATGATAAAAAAATTTTTTTTTTTTTTTTTATAGAAAGTCTTAATATCACAGATCGTAAGTGTTGTGCTTGATGAATTTTCACAAAGTGAGCACACGTTCGTAATCAGTACAGTGCTGAAGCTGCAGAACATTACCAGAAGCTCCATACCCACTCTGTTCTGGCAACCCTCACCCACTCCCTCTTCTCCTGTCCAAGGGTGGCTGCTGACCTGATTTCTAACACCACTGATAACTTTTTAGGATACTACTTTTTAAATGTATCTGCAAGGATATTTTAAAGTCTAGAACTCTTCTAGAGGTCATGGTTGAGAATTTTTAATACAAAATTAATGTTTCTGTCTTTTCTGCCATATGGCCTTTTTCATGCTTATAATACATTTTATTTAAGGTTATTATACTGTACAAACCTGTGTAAAGCCTTTTTTTTTTTTTTTTTTACCAGCTATTGTTTTCCTTTTGGGAGAATATCTAAATTTAATTTAGAATTTTTAAATATAATTAAAACTGTCCATTTATTAATAATGCTTTAATAAACATGATCAAATCGCTAAATAAAATGTGATGCAAAATAATTACAAATGTAACGTTTTTTTTCTTCAAATTTTGCATTTCTTTCTTATGGTTAAATTTAAATGATAATAGTTAGGGGAAAATAATAGTATCTCATCAAGGACCGTAGAGCTTCTGTATTTGAATTATAACCTGATTAGTTTATGTGAGTAATTCAAGCCAGTAGACCAGTTTTTAAAATAACTGTTAAAATATCTAGCTGGGTAGGTCATCACATCTGCTATGTATTTGTACTCTGAATATATATTTTTAAAAAATATTTTGTTTCATTTTTGAGACTCTGAAAGCTCCTTGAGGATAGAATCTGTATCATTCATATCCAAGCTGTTAAATAAGCATATAGTAAATGTTCAGTTAATGGTTGTTTAATGAATGAAAGAATACTTCTTAACCTCAAGTTGAGCTCACTTTCCAAGCAGTAGTCTAGTAGTATTTTTTCTTGGAGATCATCACAGACCTTTGCCTTTCCAATTTTTTATCTTAGTAGAAATCATATATTTGATTTAGTTGTTTCAATTTCCTGAGCCTCCTTTGCTAGTAATAGCTCAAATCTCATATAGTGGTGTTCATGGAGATGGTAAAAACAAAACAAAACAACGCCTTCAGTCTACCGAATTTGCAAGAGCTTGATTCCCTTTTGCTGTCTCCTGATTGGTGTTGCCCTTTTATTTGTTGCAGATTTTGCAAGACTGTCCAGAAGAGCCTGAAGCTATTAATGACGAGGAGCAGTTTGATGAAATTGAAGCAGTTGGGAAATCACTTTTGGATAGGTTAACTGTTCCTGTAGTTTATCCTGATGGGTATGGCGCATGTTCTTATAACAGTCTTAAAGTAAAATCTTCAAGAGAGGAAAGTCTGTTGCTCTAAAAAGCCATGTAAATTAGCTTTGGTCCACGTTTTCAATCCCTACAATAAATTGGTTTAAAATGAAAAGAAATTCAAACCTGGCTTTTAGCAACAGTAACAGTTGGTACTTGCTGACATCAGATACTTGCATCTTAACAGTTTGTTGTAGAAGAAAGATCATTTACTAGACTGAGACACTGGGTGTTCTAATGTTGCCTATGACTATCATAGTGAGTAGTGTGACTTTGGGTAGGTTAGTACCTCTTTAGGCTTCAGGAAAGGGAAGAGGAAGAAAAGGGACTAATGTTTAGTGAACTCATAATATATGCCAAATGGTGGGTTAAATACTTCACCTTCTTCTGAAGCATTATTATTATTCCTGATTTACAAATGAAGAAATTAAAGCCCAGGAAGGCTGAGTGAGGTACTTAGGCTTTCACAGCTTGTAAGTGTTGGAGCTAAGATACTGTCTCAGGTCTTTCTGGCTCCAAACCCATTCTCTTTCACTGTTCCCTATGGCATCCTAATTTGTAAAACGATGGGGTCCTGATCCCATGTTTCTTCCCATTTCAAATATTCGATTGTAAAAATATATGAAACAAACTGATGCAAAATAATTGGACCAGTAAAAAGAATCAAAAGGAGCTTCATCCCTGAGGATCTAGACCATCTCAGTGGAAATATTTTAGAGGTAATCCAGAGGGTAGGTAATTCAAGTGATAGAGAATGCAAACCAATGAATAAAAATACAACTGTCTCACACTGTGTTACAGAGTAATGGATAAGAGTGTGGATTCTGCAGTCAGACTTCTTGAGTTTAAATCTCAGCTCCACCCCCTTAACCTTTCTGTATCCCAATTTCCTCATCTAAAAGTAGGGATAAATTTTCCTTCCTCATCAGGTTACAGGGACCGAGAGAGGGGGAAAGGACCTAAATGTATGTAAAGTACTTAAAGCACATGTGATACATAGTAACCATTTCTGTTGTGTAATGAGCTCCAAATAATTGTTTGGAATTGGTAATGAGAAATGATAATTTTATTTCCTGGGAAGAACATCATTCCTAGTCCATCCTTAAAAAAAATTTAGATGATCTTTAATCATGCCTAAACTTGAGCAATCAAAAGTAGCCTGAAGTCATGTTATACATCTCAGTAAAAGGAAATAAAATCTCAAAATTCATAAATTCAATTAGTAACAATCTTGTAGGGATGTTTATGGTTGTTCCATTTCAAGACCACCCCATTTCTACGGTTCACAGCCATTTGTCACATAGTCAGCTCATTCTACTCAGGGCAGCTCTGAGCATCTATCCTGGTAGTTCTGCTTGGTATTTTCCTCTTGTGGTCCACAAATTGTCCATGTGTCATTTCCTCATACTTTCAAGATAAAAAGAATAAATTAGTGTTGTATTTTCAAATTTCATAAAAACCTACCTTTAATATTTGGAAGTGTTATTTTATTTCATCTTATATTCATACCAGAATTTAGGTATATCTATTTTAGTTATTTTGCTAAATTAAATGTTTCTCAAAGGTGTCTGATATGTTTTTCATAATTGTTAATATAATGGTAGTCTTTTATGTTACGTAAAGCTTGTTCGACAGTATTATATTTTGTAAGGTTATTCATGCTTATTTTTTGTACATTCTCCTGATAAAATAAAATAAATTGGGTGGCCTCTGTGGATTCACTGCTTGAAGATAAAGGTTTAAATCCTGTTTTTTCTACTTCGTGAACTTAGTTAAGTCATTTAGCTTTCTAATCTTTAATTTGCTGATCTAAAAAATGAGGCAGCCAGCCATATAATTTCCAAGAAATCTTCCAGCTCTACAAGATCTATGACTGTGAACACAGTATCTTTGCCAGTAAGATAACATTAAATGATTTTATCTATTACTGCCCCAAATGATGTCTTAACATTGAAAGGGTGTTTTACTTGCCAACCCTATGAGAGAGTGGTGTGCATGGTGTATTTAAAGCACATGAGCAAATTTTATGTTTGTGAATGCTGCTATGGACCCAAAACTAAAAAGAATTTCCTCAGTGTTGCATTGTTTGGTTTATTGAGAGTTATCATAAGCACACATCGTACGACACCACTAATACATTTTTCTCAACGTGTCTTAACGTATTTTACGCCTTTTAAAAAAATGTTTTCCTGCTGAATTACTACTCAGAGGTATGATCTGCGAATGAACTAATTTCTACACACAGGCTCTATCAAACATAGATACTTTTTTAAACTTTTGTTTCCTTTTGCATTTGCTACAGTCACTGGATCTGTGTCTTATCTGATTGGGATTTTTCTGTTTGTTTTACTTTTAGAACTGAACAGTATTTTGGAAGTCCAAGTGACATGGCTTCTACTGCAGAACACATCAGAGACAGGATGAAACTAGTTAGTCTCAAAAGGCAGCAGCTGAGACATCCTGAAATGGTGACCACAGAGAGCTAATAGCTACCAGCTCCTCAGACATCTGCAGTTCGTAATCCCGCATGTGGCTGGCAGACTACAACATTAGACATAATACATTAAAATGCATTTCACAGCCAAGATAAGCCCCATTTCTTCCTGTTACACATTTCTCTTTACATGTTAACACCTTGCAACTACCAAGGCATAATTATTTAACATGCTTTGAGATCATAGACTCCAAGTATCTTAAAAGGAGGAGTTGTAAACATTGCACTGAAAACTTGCTTTAAAGCTTTACCTGACGTGACAGTTTATAGATGAACAACTGATAATAAGCTTTGAATGGTGCTAATAAAAGTTTAGAAGTTCTTTATAGAAAAAAAGGTTGCCCTTCCTCCCCAGGTGATGTAGTAAATTTAGACTGTAGTTAAACGGTTATCAGTAGACAGTGGTGTCCTCAAAATTTTACTTTGTAATTTTTCTTCAAAATTGATTATTTTTATTGTGTTAATATGGAGAAAACCCTTCAGATCTTTGATATATTCATTAAAGACATTTTCCTATTTGTATTGATAACGTATGAAAAAGCTGTTTGTGCTTAATAAAAGATTTCTTTTAAATATCTTATTTAATTTGGTGGTTATATCCAATTTCCAAATATGAGCGCCTTATTTGAAAGGGCATTCTTAGGATTGTTAGGTTGGTTTAAATTGTTTTTTCATGTTAGTTGCATGTGTTTTGGCCAGAAAATTCAAATGTAAGCTTGTGTATATAATAAGTAAGCATGTTTTATCATGAAAAATAATTGTGAAGAACAGTTTCGGTCTTTAAGAACTTATTAATAATGGAATACTATTTCTAATTTTTTTTCTTTTTCAACTTAAAAAATATTATCCAAATTATTAACTCCCCTGAAGGTACTTTGTCTTAGGGGAAGGAGGGCTGGGGAAGAAGGCATACATAATTACTTCAGTGTAATCCTTTGTATCAGAACGGTTTTTCTGGAACTAAAATTGCAATTGTTAATACAATTTAATTTCTCATGATAGACTAGAGGCAAAAGAAAATCTGAAGTAGCCTAATAACAAAAACTGTACTGTCCTTTAGAAATAAAATTTATCGTAAAATACTAGTGCTTTTAAGTTTATATTATGTTGAAATAGTAAAATATGTACCTGTAATTTAATTTTAAAATTTTATTTCAGAAAATGTTTTTGAGAAAGATTTAAAAGAATTTTTTAAGTTGCTGTTATCAATATAAAATTATACAAAGAATTGTATGCTGATTGATTCCTTTTTGTTGACTTATAAATATGCTCATATATCCTCCAGTAGTACAGAAAACTTCCTCTGAACCTTCTGGTTTCTCTGGCCTTCCTCACTGCCAGACTGGCTTCTTGGCGAAATCCACATGCATTGTCCCTACATTCTCATCACTCACTGGTCAGTGCCTAACAGTGGGGTTTTACACAGCACTCTAGTGAAACTTTTGAAAGTCAACAGTGGGCTCCCGTCATCCAATAGAATGATTTTTTTCTCAGTCTTCATCTCATACCTTCTCTATCTCTGCAGCTTTCGCACCACTGAGCAACCTTTCCTAGACAGTGTCTCTTCCCTTGAAGATGTTATCCTTTGCCATAACTATGATTATAGTCTCATAACTCTTATTAAAATGTGCCTACTATTTATATGTTCTCACAGATTCTGTCCTCTAGACCTATAATTTCAACTGCCTATTTGACATTTCAGCCTAGATGAAGGATTTATCATCTTTCTCCTCCTAGGGCAGTTTTGGTTAATGGTGCAGCCTTTTTTCTAGTCAAACATGCCAGAAAATCTGGGGGCAAAGTTCAACTGCTCCCTCTTGTCTTATGCTGCCACTGTTTCTGAGAACACCCAAGAAGTTCTTTCTATACTTCTCTCAGTCTTTTAGGGCTTAACTTCTATGAGTATGAACTCCTATGATTCTTCATTTCAGCCTTCATGATGGTGCTAACCACATTCCACAGTTGTTTGTACGTGTTATATTATGAGCTCTTTTGAGGGCAAGGATCTTGCCCTAGTTTTCCTGTCCCTTATCTGTTGTTTATGCATAGTAGGTGCTTAGTTCTCCTGTCTGAATGGTCTATTTTAGGCATGAGTAATAATTCCTGTCTTACTGGCGTCTGAAATATGTTTTAAACCTTACATTTATTTTCTAAATTTAGGACTGACTTATGAGTGAATCTACTCATAAGGAATTCATTTGGTATATTAGATATTTAGATATCAGCTACACTAGATATTTAGCTATTATACTCAATATCTGTTTCTTATACTGAATTGCAGGTAGAATGTTTTCATTAAGATTGCTAGAATCGAGCTGATTCGTTAGTCATGAGACTCTTAATTCCACCACCTGATTTATCATTGTCAAATGAGTTAATTTTATATACCTTAGGCTGCCCTGCCTGTAAAAAGAGTAATATAAAGCAATATCTGGAAATGTTATTTGTGAATTTGAGTTTTTCAGATGAAGCTGAACATGCTTGTAAAATAATAAGTGTTCTTGCTCTTTGTAAATTTGCTGCTGCTCGCTTTATGTGTATCCGTATACATACAAGTGTGAATAAAAACCCAGCAATGCCGTAATGTGGTTTTTTCATAGGGTCATGGTGCACTTAGTGTACATATTTAAGGTTGTTCTTTGGTGAGTGCAATCTGTTGAGACTGTTTCTATTTCATAAATTAATATTGATCTGAAAACGTACTGGAGAAAGAACCACTCATTGCCACTTAGTCCATACCACAACTTTGCACATCACATTAGCCCATCTCAGGGAATTACTGAAGTGTTGGTTGGTCAAGTTTTGTTTTGTCTTTTTGGTTTTGCAAATTTGTTTTTTCTCTTGCCTTCCTACTGCGTATTTACTCCTGCGTAAACTCAGTACGTAACAACAGTTTTGGCATCTGTTCTTCACACTTATATAAGCCAGCAGAGTTGTAATGCAAAGAGGATAACTTCATTTCAGATAAAATTGGTTTTATTCCCAGTCCTCATTGTTGATGACCTTATTCTGCTAGTGTGACTCATTGGTGGTGATGATGAAACTGCTCAGCCTGCCAGCTGGTATGTCGATGGCAGGTCCAGACTTCATTGCTATATATATTAGATACTTCTCTCACCTTGTAGGCATTTAAATTGGCTAGTGCTTGATACCACACTAATGCCCTATTCTAATATACTCTCCAGGGTTCCCTAGTCTTAATGTGTGTGTTTGTTTCATTACTCTGTCAGTTGACATATGGTGTGCTATCTAGTTTTTTTATATTATTATTTATAGTGGCATACTCCTTAATATAAATATGACAATTAATTTACTTTCCTGATAGTAGTGAACAAACCATACTCTTCAGTCTAAACCCATTATAACCAATGATGTGATTTTGAGATTAGCATAGCCTGTCTCACTGGGAGAGAATTCGGAGTTCTCTACTATATTGTGTAATTTCCTTTCCAGTAGGAATTGGATATTATTGTACACTCAGCCATCTTCACAGCCTACCCAGACTGCACAGGGCCATAGTAAATACTCTGTCTAGCAAAGGTTAAACATACTATGGCTGCTGAAGCCTCTCCATCTTGAGTATATAGAAACTTGGTACAGGCAGAAACACAGTAAATATATCATCATCACTGACAGGACTTTTATAATCATGGTATCCTTGCTTAAGCACCAAAAGGAAAAATTTTCTAGGATCAAAAAGATGGACTGGAATGTAGCTGAACAGTTACCCTAATTAGCAAACTTATCAGTGTTAACTTTCAGTCCTAAAAATAAAAAAGCATACTCGAAGTAGAGAATACTCTTCTGGTATGTACGGCAATATCTTGCTGAGGCAAAATGAAGTACAGATGTAACATCTGACGTTATTTGACTTGAATGTGGACTGCAGAATAGGTTTAGAAGCATAAATACTGACAGAATGGTGGAGGAATGATCATAAAAGCTAAAATAAAAACTAAGGAATATAATAGAGTTTGGAATTTGAATACATGATTTCAGAGTCTGGCTTTGCCATTCACTATGACTTTGGTAAAAATCACTAAACCCTGAGTCTGTAAAATAGAGAAATCATACCAAGTAGTTTCAAGAGCAAAACAAAATTATATAAAAGTGTTAAAGCTTTGAAAACTACAATGTTAATATAAAAGGAAAAGTATTATTACTACAATTAGAACAAAATCAATCATTCTTTATCTTGCTCTTGCCTCAGCTGACAAGCATAGGCCAATAGGGGAAATGCCACACTGTTCATATCCGCCTCTCCATTCTTCATCACTCCTTTGCCCCCACCCAGCCCAGTCCCCTAGTAAATAAGGAAAATCTACATTGAGAATCGCATACCGAGCCATTGAGCTCATCAGTAAATAAGAGGCTTCTAAATTTAACAAATTAACTGTTTTGTGGCGTGGTGATAGACCAGCAAAGTAGAAGACAATTGAAGACAGTATCTCTTGAGGTTGGCAGGGTATGACACAACTCCATTAATAAATTTAAGTAAAAGAAATTTATTCTCTGGGTGGATATTAATGAGTCAGCACCAACCTCTAGAACAACAGGAACATAAATCTGTTCAGAGATTTTTAAATTATCCCAATAATGAGGCAAAAAGCATGGCTTAAGATCACCATTCGTGCCGTTATAGTTAGAAAAGCACAGACTTGGTAAACTTGGGCAGTGATGATAAAACAGATTGATCCTATAATAGAGACTGATAGAACTCAGGATGCTCCCAGAGATACATAAATACATCATGCCATAAGACTGATAGAACTCAGGATGCTCCCAGAGATACATAAATACATCATGCCATAAAACAGGAATGTTGAAAATTGAAAAATGTTCTTGGATATAAAGCTGAATATGACTCAACATTACTGCAATAATTTAAAGCAAAGCTGAAAACTTGAGAATAAACATGAGTCTATATACTTCAAGAAAAAATAGAGCCAGTACTAAATGAAGAATTTAGATATCAAAAGCCAGAATTATGACTAAATATTTTGGAAGCAATGAGTAAATTTTTAAAAGAGTAAGTTAGTTCTGTTAAGAGAACTCTTACATGGCAATATATATAATTCCTATATATAATGATACAGAATTCTTAGCATGCAGCTAAACATAGTTACCAACTGCTAGATGTTGAGGGCAGTGTAGGGATTTTAAGTCTGACATGTGGAAAACTATTTCTGACAAAGGGCTATTGAACTCAAACCAGTTCCCAGTAAATTTCAGTCACCTCAGAAGTATTTACAAGTCAAATGCCATCTCTTTAGGGCACCCAAATGTGTCATCCTTGGTGAGAGACAGTACAATTCAGATGCCCCTCCACTAAGAATACAGTGGTTCACTCATTATGCATGATCAGGCCACACATCATGTTTTAGGGTGTACTCATCTTTTCTGGTAGTTACCAGAAGATTTTTTAATTAGAAATCAGATAGGATAAAAACAATGTTGACATTTTTCTCTTAACAATGTTTCTTCATCTTAGCTCTTATGTTAGTCTCCACGTTCAACAAATTTGCTCAGAATATACCATCAGTATATGTGAAATTATATTTCTTAAAGGTGTGAAAGAATCAAATGTCACTCTGGCAGTTTAGAGCCTCAGAAGATTGGAGAACTGATTCATCTTACACTCAGGAATAGCTTTAAGTTTCTAAATTAGCACTGATCAAAAGATTTTGATGATTATACTGGTATGAGATTGATAATGAAATTATCAGTAGCATTATTTGCTAAATATTGCATCCTGAATTTTCTCCCACATTTTATTATAATAAAATTTTTTGAACATATAAAAAAAAAATAGAGACAAGTTAAGTTTTTTATATTGCATACTGATATATTCACCAGCTAGATGTTAGCTAGCACTGGCATTCTGCTGTGCTTGTTTTATCCTATATCCGTCTACCCCTCCATCAGTACACCAGTCCATTTTATTTTTGATGGATTTCAGATTACAGGTATCTGTACCCTTCCTACTAAATAACTTCAACATGCTTATTACTAACTAGAGTTCAAGATTTGCTTACTTTTTTTTTATGTAAAATTACAATGAAATGTATACTGTTTGCCTTTGAGTTTTGACAAATGCATACACTACTATCAAGATATAAAACAATATCATGATCCCAGAAAGCTTCCATATTATCCCCTTCCAGTCAATCCCTGTCCCCATCTCAACTCTTAAGGCAACCACTGTTCTGTTTTCTACCATAATTTAGATGTGCTTATTCTAGGACTTCGTATAAGTGGAATCACTCAGTACATACTATTTAAGACTTTTTTCACTTAGCATGATATTTTGAAGATTTATCTAAGTAGTTGAGTGTATTGGTAGTTCATTCTTTTATATCGCAGAGTAGCTTTTTATTGTATGACTATAATGCAATTTATTTGTTTCCTGTTGATGGACATCTGGGCTGTTTCCAGTGTTTGGCGATTATGAATAAAGCTGCTATAATGATTCCTAAACAAATCTTTATGTGAACGTAGGTTTTCATTTCTCTTGAGTAAATACCTAGGATTAGGGTCAGTTTAAAAGAAACTGCCAGACCTTTTCTTATTTGGTAGTACTGCACCCTGGGTTTTCGCTTATCTTGAATGTGTAGAAAGGAGTGAGTTATTTTATGATTCATATTGAGATATTAGAAGTGGGTTTGGGGTAGAAATGGCATTGTTCAGTGTTGAGGATGGCAGTTGGTGTTATTTGAGGAAGGCAAGGACCTGTCTACCCAAAAATGCTCTCCAAGACATTTCCTATGCCTGAAATTTTAGCATGAGTTTCACTCCCCGAAGAGGTAAAGCATTTACCCAACCATGGTGATACATTAACTAGAAGAAAAAACAGCACTGATTTGTTTATTTTACTAACTTTTGCCACCCATTTTCAGTAGGTAAAGAAGACTGAGAATTGAGCAGAAAAGGATATTTTGTGATGGGGGTGATGAGAGATATAAAAAATGTACTACTAGGGAGTCCCAGATACTAGCAATGTGAGAGAACCACCTGGCAGGGAATGCCCCAAAGGGTGGTCGAGAAACCAGGAAATGGGGTGGGAAGAATTCTACCTCACAGTTTGGCATAGGCGATAGCTATGTTTTTGCAGGCTGTTTTAGCTTTTAAAAATCCTATTTTTAATGCTATCTTCTTATTCAGTACTACCTAGCTGTAGGTGTTTCACATTTCAAGTGACTTCCTCATCCACTGTTTTACCCTTCCTTCCTGTTCAGTTACATAAAGCAGGTCCCTGTATAACCCTGTAAAATTACAATCATGTGTGTTTCCAGTGCCCTTGTTCAAAAATATTCATGTATGGTTCATCTGATGTTTCCTATTATGTATTAAGGGCTGAGACATTCAGCTTCTACTGTAAATCCTTACAATGTTCCACATATTGTAAATAATGCAATAAAAATGTTAAAACCTGTAATGGCAGCAGATTTTGATATGTATTTCTTTGATATAGTGTCACTTTGGGCAGTGGGATTGGTTTCTGTTACTAAAAATTGTTCATAAAGTCTAGGGAGAGTTAAGTCACCTCTGTAACAATCTGATGAAGTGTTCGTCTTTGAATCTATTAAAATCATTTCTCATAAAGCTTTAAATTTTTTATCGATATTTTCTAAAATCTTTGAACAAAAGAAAAATGTAAAATCCTTACTCTCAAATAACCTGGAGTGTTAGCAGACAGAGGCTAAATACCCTCTCCTTTCCCAGGAGCATCCCCTTCCCTCTCCAGAAGCCCCCCATCCTCACCCTCCCCCGGGCTTGGCGTAGAAATTCTGTGCTTTCTTTAGTCCCTGCATTGTCAGGAACTGTTAGATTCTCATCACAATACGTAGTGGTTAGATTTCCTCTGTTCCTACCGAGAACAAATTCTTGACCAAAGTCCACTTTTAAGAAGGCTAATGTTTATTCAGGGTGGGGAGAAACATAACAAAGTTAGCTATGTTTAAAATAACAAATCATCATATTATGTTATAAGTAATAGCTCCAGAATGACTACCAGGGATTTAGAATTGCCAGAGTTTGGAAATGGACAAACCTTGTGCTTTGTCCAACAAAGGTAAGTACTTTGAAATGACAGTTCTGCATACAAGCAAAAAAATTTTCAAAGAATGTGCATTTATTATTATTAGATATTTCCATTTTACATGTTATAGTAGCTCCCATCTCTAGATTTCCCGTTAGACACTTGATGCATCCTCAAAGATGTTCGACATTCTAAAAAAAATCTACCCAAAAGTATTCTCATAAGCACAAATTCTTATGTGAAACTCAAAGTAACCACCAGAAATCTCCAGTTTTTGCTTAGAAGGAAGAGAATTACAGTGATACGAAGAAGTCAAAAAGCATCCAACAAAAAAATAGAAGGAAAGCAGTGAACAATAATCATAAAAGCTATTTTTTTGACCATGATTAACTAAGATGTAGTGATTAAAGTAGAGGACCAGTGAAAAAGAGAAAGGCCCTCAACGAGATAGATTGGCACAAGGACTGCAACAATGAGCTCAAGCATAACAATTGTGAGAATAGCGCAGGACCAGGTAGTGTCTCATTCTGTTGTACATAGGGTCACTATGAGTCAGAATAGACTTGACGGCACCTAACGACAACAACAATTAACGAACCACAAATCCTCATTAAATATCCTTGTACTACATAAAACCATAACTTAGCTATGTTTGGAAGATTGCCTTACATCTCTGTTACTTTGTTTAAGAATCAAGTCTTGCAAAGATTTTGAGTTTTAAATATTTTTGTAAGAACAAAATTGAAAACAATCCAAACGTTTGAATAAATTTTAGTGTGTCCAATAAATTAAGAAAATATAATACCATTGAAAATGTTGATATAGAAGTATATTTATAGAAATGGATAAAATAATATTGAAAGGGAAAGGCATTCATGATACGTTGTTGGGTGAAATAAAAAGCAGATTCCAAAGTTATAGGGATATCACCCATTCTTAAATAAAAATTGATTTTTATATAATTTTAATGTTATCTCTGAAACGTAGAATGTATCATTTTAATTTTCTTATATTTGTTAGCTATGTTTTCTGATTATTCTATTAAAAGGTATTTTTAAGAGCCTATATATGCTATGTAAACTTTCGCCAAAAACTCAATAAAATATTATTTTTTTAGAAAATAGCCAATAAATATGTAATGCCTTGCAAGTATAAGTATAGTCCTGTATTTTTGGACTCTGTTGTGACAAGAATTCTCAAGGCAAAGTGGAGCAGGATGCGTATGAAAACCTGGGGAAGTATAATTTTAAAACTCCAACCTATATATCTTTTTTAATTTTCATAGTGTTATAGAAAGTAAATCTTAACAAAATCGTAGTTTTGAGACGTGTAAAATATAGCACCATAAGTTTAAATACCTTGAGGAAACAATGTGCATTGAATCTGCTCACATCCCTCTCTTCAGTCTCTTTCAAACAATTTTATGTAAAACTCCATTGTAAGATGGGACAAACCAAATAAACTTTATGAAGATTCCAATGATAACACAGTTCGTATAACCAAAACCAAACCCATTGCTGTTGAGTTGATTCCAACTCATAGTGACACTATAGGACAGAGTAGAATTGCTCCATAGAGTTTCCAAGAAGCACCTGATAGATTCGAACTGCCAATCTTTTGGTTATTAGCCATAGCATTTAACCACTATGCCACCAGGGTTTCCACAGTCACTATAGGTTGATGCTAATGAACTCATCCCTGTATGGGAAAGATTAAGTTCTTCAATTTCAAGATAGTGGGTTCTTTAAAACCCCTGAAGATAAGTAATCTTGCCAATGTGTATTCTTGGTCAAAATAAAGTTTGGAAGAAAATGTGAATCAATAGCAGCACTTGAGATTCCTGTCTTTCTGATCCATTTTAATCTTGTATCTAGAACATTCTCAGAATAGGACTGTTGCCTCTACCAATGGCCTACACACACACACAAACAGTTGCATCCATGGGAAAGTCCTGCACCAATGACAGACCCAGCCTTTCCTAGTATCTTCTGTTGGAAGCCCGTGCATCTTCTGTTGGAAGCCCGTACACATTTTTTTCCCCATCAAAAACAATGATTAAAATGCAGTTTTCCTCTTCTTCAGGTACGTTGTGGTTTACAGATTATGGATTAAATAAACTATTACAGGATGGCCTAGAAATCTAACATTAATATTACTACTGTATGTTGCAAGTTGTGAATAACTGCTGATCTGCCGATGGACTTCTGGAAAATATCCCATTTACAGGTTGGAAACTGCTTTTATTTTAAGAAAATGCTTAGAGCTCATATACCATAAAGAAATCTGTTGCTTAGGAAATGAATATAGACTAGGTTTTAGAGGAGGAACATATTACACTGTAGAAATGTAGTTAGAACCAGAACATGTGTTCTAGACCAGTGTTTATCAGACCTGGATGTGCCTACAAATCATCTGGAGATCTTATTAAAATGCAGATTCTGATTCAGGGCTAGGGTCTGAGGTCTGCATTTCCAACAAGGCTCCAAGTGACACTGATGTTGCCAGTCTATAGACTGCACTTTGGATGGCAAAGTTCTAGACCATCTTTCATAAAATCTGCAGTATATGGACCTTTCAAAGTCATTGTCTGATCCTTCTCTCTTTCAAATTATCTAATTTCTCTTATTTGAATAGAAGAATGCAGAGGTGGCATTTGATGAAGTATATTGTATACTTCTAATGACCTCAGAAATCAAATATATTCATGAAATTATGAGTTTCTGGAAGATAAGTGCATCCCACATATGATGAGTATAGCAAATTCAAAACAGAATGAAGCCTGAACGGGTTTTCCTACATCATGACTGAGCGATCATTGCGGTTAACCAGGGGAAAATAATGCTTTTGAATTTTAAGAATAGTCTTTAAAATATGTTTAAATTTAAGAATAACATGTAGCTTTTTTTTTTAATATACCCTAGGAGATACAGAAAAACTTTAAAAATAAATCTGCCAGCAATTAATCAATTCAGAGAACATACAGTTAATATTTAATGCATTCCTTTGTATTTTACCTATAAAGATTATACCAGTATTAACTTTATTTTTTGTTTTTGCAGTCATAAAATTTTTTTTCCATGTATATAAAATTTTTCCATTGCAAGTCAATGGCTCTGTAACATTCATTGGTAAGTCGTTGTTGTTAGGCAAGACTGTGTCTTACACTGGTGTCTTACATTGGTAAGTAGATGTCATAATTTAACTATTTCACTATTAAGATACATTTAGTTTCTTTTTCTTCTTAATGCTATTATAAGTAATACTACAATTAACATTATCACACTTACTCTTTGATCCATCTTTAGAATTGATTTCTGAAGTGGAAATGTTGGGTTGAAACGTATCCATGTTTAAAGACTCTTAGTATATACTTCCAAATTATTTTCCAAAAAGGTTAGCCTGATTTATACCCACATCATCAGGTTTTTTTTTTCATCAGGTAGAGTACCCATCCGGTGTCACTCTTCCCAGCAAATATTTTTTTTAAACCTGCAAATCTTACAGGCAAAACACAGTTTATTTTATATTTCTTTAGCCACCAAAACTCATTGCTGTCAAGTTGATTCCGACTCATAGCAACCCTATAGGACAGAGTAGAACTGCTCCATAGGGTTTCCAAGGAGCAGAGTGAATTTGAACTGCCAACCTTTTGGTTAGCAGCCAAATGCTCAACCACTGTGCCACCAGGGCTCCTTTTTAATTAATAGGCTTTATTTTTTAGAGTAATTTTAGGTTTACAGAAAAAATGTGCAGAAAGTACAGAGTTCTCATTTACCCTCCCCCCACCACGTTGTTTCTACTATCACCATCTTCCATTCCTGTGGTACAGTTGTTACAACTGATGAACTAATACTGATGCATCATTATTAACTAAAGTCCGTCGTTTACTTTAGGGTTTACTCTTTGTGTTGAACAGTCCTGTGGGTTTTGACAAAGGCATAATGTCATGTGTCCACCATTACAGCATCATGCAGAATGGTTTCATTGCCCTAAAAACCCCTATGCTCCATCTATTCATCCCTCCCCCGGAGGCACCACTGATATTTTCAATTGTCTTTATAAGGTTTTGTTCTTTAAGAAATCATTTTGAATTCGTTCTTGGGTTTGAATTGAATTGAGATTTGCTTTCGCCTCACCCACGTTACTTACCCTTGTCTCTTGAGGACCATGAAGGAATATGTTCAAATAATTATGTGACGCAGATGTAGGCAGCCTAACCACTCTGTGGATGCCAGTGGGGAGGGGCGTAGCACGTTACAGTGAAACTGAAATTCACGTTACAGTAAAACTCAAATTTACGTTTCAGTAAAACTCAAATTTCCTGCTTAACTGTACTGTTTGCTTCAATGTTCTACAACCTATTTAATCTGCCCTGTTTAGCCTGCTCAGCCAACTGTACCTGTGATCTATGGGTGACCCATGATACAGCCAAATCACCCTCCATCCTGTCTATGTACCTACTACCCAAGGGAGGCAAAGGTGATTCTAAAAGCAGGAAGAACTACGACATAAAACCAAAGCCGTTTTATTATAATTATTAAATTACATCTATGTAGAAAACTATTGTGTGTTATGATTGCTCACACTGATTTAGAAAATTCTTTGAGAGGGTTCTTCTCATTTCCAAGGTGTTTAAACTTGGTGTATTTTCTATATGTTATATTGCCTTCCTGTCAAGTGCTCCATGTGTGTCTTTTATCTTCTCCAGTGGGGGTACCCCTGAGAACAGAGATGAAGTTTTGAACTTCTCTTGTCTTCTAGCGGTGCTTGGTGTAGTGTTCTGACTCAGACAGCTCTACCCCAAGAAGCGCTCAACAGTGTCAGTTAACTGAGTCACAGATAGGTATGGGCATCTGTACAATTTTTTGTTCCAACCGCAGTCTCTGGGTGGCACAAACGATTAAGTACTCAACTATTAGCCCAAAGATTAGTGATTCAAACAACCGAACCCACCCAGAGGTGCCTCAGAAGACAGGCCTGGTGATATGCTTCAGAAAGGTAACAGCCTTGAAAAACCTAGGGAGCAGTTTTACTCTGCACACATGGTGTTGCCATGAGCCAGAAATGACAACGGCAACTAACAACAGCAATGTCAGAATAGAAGAATTTACTCCCTTTGAGATTGGAGTGGGAGACTAAAGGGGAAGTGACTGGGTTCTCACAGTGGCTCTTGACTCACTCACTTCATGAACTTGGATAAGCCACTTAATTTCTCTGGCTTCAGCTTTCCAGCTCTTATTATAGAGGTAACGTCCCTGCCTTGCCCAGAACACAAGGTTGTTGAGAGGCCCAACTAGATTAAGTGGTTACATGTTTACAAATCTGAAGGGATGTAGCCACGATGGTGATGCTAAAGGAACCAGGCCTCCTGAACAGCAAACATTTGTGGTGAGGCCATCGGCTCTCCCTGCTGGTGCAGCTCAAAGCTGGGCGATGCCAGAAGCAGAATCTAAACCCTAGATTAAGTAGATTGACTTTGCTTTTGAAGTCCTTTCTTTATGCAGGTGGAATTTGTGATAGGAAACTGTTTGCTTAGGGTGGTGTGAGTTGTGTGGGGTGGGGTGCAAATGAACTGCTACTTTTGTTTCCATATTTGATTTCCAGGTTTCTATGAGTTTCTCTCATCTTGTTTCCTGTTTTTCCTAAAAGCCAGAGTATATGAGTATCTTTTTTCCTGCAGGTGTTAGTAACTTCTTTATCCTTCCGGACATTCTCAGCGATCATTGACTTTCATGTGGCTCGTATGACCCAGTTGAGTGATATATTAACAAAAACGAAGATTCCCATAGCAAGGGACTTCTGTGTGAACACTGTGTGAAGCTTTCCTACTTAGAGTGGGGATGCTGATCTCAAAAATCATACAGTAGATTTTTTTTAATCAATTACATTTAAAAAATTCTACTGTAGAATTTTTTAAAGCATGATTTTACTATTAAACTTACGTTAGTAAATGGTCAGTAAATCGTGAACAAAAGCCCTGTACAACTAAAAAAGCCCATTATAGCATTGCTTAAATTTGCTCCACTGTATACACATACACACACACGTACATTAATTTCTTTAATTATATCTTACCATTTCTTAATAAAATCTCGTTTAAAAAAAATCTTTTTTAAACTCTTTATACACCCCTGCTTAGAGTCCATGGATAATACCATGCCACTTAGGGCATCTGACATTTAGGTCTTTGGGTTTTATATTAGATTATCTTCCCTTACTTGGCAAAAATGATAGCTGCTGGGGAAGTGATAGCTGAGGCTCTGGGGTCACTGCTGGGTTGGCTTCCCAAGCAGCTGGAACTACTCTGCTCTTGGGGCCTCCCTGGGGGCTGCTATGAGATGGAAACTCTCTGCCTCAACTAGAGGTTAGCAGCAGAAAGGAAAAACAAAAGAAATGCAATTTTCCAAAACCAAGTTAGCCAAGGCTCCTATCTTCTCAGATACTGAACCTCCCTTCTGGAGGATAATTCTCAGGACATTTCATTATGTGAGCACAATCATATCCAGAGAGAGAACCCTGATACGTCGGCACCTAAGCGCCCAACTCAAGACAGGCAAGTCATGTAACTTAAATGTTTTGAAAACTAATTTTGCACATAAAAGCTTTTCAGTCATTAAAAAAAAATCTTTTCTGGTCTGAAGTGTTGCATACATCTTTACCATTCAGAAAGGAGTTTGCCCAAATCAGTAATAGCCACGTGGTTACTATTCATTTTAACTTTAGTCTACACGTATGCACAACAGTTTTCTAGATCACACATTGCTCTAAATAGAGACTTTAAAAGAAAAAAAAAATCCGTAATAAACTGAATAAGTATTGATGTCATCTCACACATCATTTTTGGTAAACTCCTGCTTAAAATTATAATAAATACAGCCACCTTTGATCTTTTGACCAAGTTAAGCATTCTTTGAACTTGCTCAAGCTTTGTTTCTTTTGTTTTCCTTATCACTTACAGAAGGGAAATTTACTGGCTATAGAAGTTCCTTGTTCATAATCTTTCTCCCAGGTCTTATGGAGAAGCTAAGAATGTACGTGTTGTCATAGGTTGCCATTGAGTCAGTTCTGACTCGTGGCAACCCCACAAATGCAGAGTAGAACGGCTCCATAGGGTTTTCAAGTCTGTGACCTTCCTTTCAGAAGCAGATCACCAGGCCTGTCTTGCAATGTGCCTCTGGATGGGTTCGAACCACTGACCTTTCAGCTAGTAGTTGAGCGCTTAGCCATTTGCACCCCCCAGGGACTCCATATGTGCAATTACCCATTGCCGTCGAGTAGATTCTGACTCATGGCAACCCTATATGTGTCATTAGACATGTTTAAATGTAAGGCAACTTAGGAAAGTCAATGCACAGAGCGAAGAAACTGTTAAAAGGCATCTTGATATTTTGAACATATGATTCTTCTCAAGTAAAACTTAAATGTCCTGAAGAAACATTCCAAAGCAGCATTATGTTGACTTCTGTGGATTGGTGCTACGAATTCATCCTAACTGCTCTCCTAGTTTGACTTTTGACTCCTACAGTCTTTTCTCCACAGAGTTTCTTTAACGGTGCTTAATCAAATGATGTCATTCATTTGATGAAATCTTACGATAGTTTCTCATCTCACTCAGAATGAAACCCAAAATCTTTGCCTTGGCTTAACAGTGGGGTAATCATATAATTTATCACACAAATGAGACTCTTGAGAGTAAAAGGGACTATAAGAGAAATTATGCCAGGACAACATCTGTAAACCAGGACTGTCCCTGAGCAAACCAGGATATAGTCAGTCACCTTCTCGAAGGCTTACATGAACTAGCCACCGCCTACCTCTGTGATCTCAAGTCCTTTCCTGTCCCCTTCTCTCAATCCTCACTTAGCTCAAGCCATACCAGCCACCTGGATGCTTTTCAAATATAATCAACATGCCCCAGCGACATGGAATATTTCTCCCCAAGATATCTGTCTTGCTCTTTGCCCTTAATCCAGGACTCTGCTCAAATCTCACATATTAGAGAGAACTTTCCTAAATTAGTATCCCTCTTCTCCTGTTCACTCTCCCCTTATCCTGGCTTATTTTTCTTCATAACATTTGTCCTGTTATTATGTATGTACTGCTTGTTTCCTAGTTGGTGATGTTGCCCTCACCAAAAGGCAGGTTCTAGCAGTGGATGAACCATGGTTTGTTTATTGCTGTATGCCTGGCATCGAAACGAAATTCCCGTTACCTAACAAAAAAAACCATAGCCAAACTCATTGCTGTCGAGTGACTTAATAAGTATTTAATAATACCTGATTAATGAACAAATGAATATATGCATGGAAGAATAAGTTACTGGCTAGATTGGAGGCTGATTTAAGGGGAAAAAGAGCAATTTGCATTTACTCATGGATGGCCATTATTGCTTGTAATCTAAGAAAAAAGGGAGAGGCGCCAAGAGGAGAATTACATCATATAGAGTCTTGTGGAAATTTTGAGCTAATATTAATGGGAAAGATGGTGTTCAAGAAGGGATGATTCACCGAAACATTTTCATCATCTCATTATCGTGAAATAATTTCCTCCCTGGTGATATATATTTTATGTCTTTCTAAAAACCAAAGGACGCGTTTACTGCATTTGGGTTGTCCCACCATGTATGTTAACTTTCTTTTTAAAATAAACTTCAAATTTTATGACAGCTATTAGATTTAGGAAGCCCCTTAGCAGATATTGCTATCACCTTACAAATAATAATATACAGCTCAAAGCACTTAAATGCCAGGCATCATTTTAAGAGTTTTACAAACATTAACTTATTTAATCCTCTCAATAAACCTATATGACATAGGTATTCCCATTATCCCCAATTTATAATGAGGAAACCAAAGCACACAGAGATTAATAACTACCCAAAGGTGGACAGTAAATAGCAGAGCTGGGATTTGACCCCAGGCAGTCTGACTTCATAGGCCATACTCCTAACCCATTGCCTTTGTCTATTGTGTGACTTAAAACTTTTTTTTGGTAATTTCTATCAGTTTACTATTCCTATATTCCAACAGAAATATCAGTATCACTGGCTTGTTCCAAGCAAATTTTAAATGTAACCTTTTGTGATTGAACCTACTTAAATCACTATCCAGGTTGATTTTCCTTTAGCTTAAATCACAGCGGTTTTTATCTTGATTATTTATTTTCATTGTTTATTGTCTGTCTTTTCTCACTGGAATTCTGGCTTCTTGAGGTTAGGGGACCCTTGTTTGTATTACTCATTGCTATATCCCTAAGGCCTAGATGCCTGGTACCTAACAAAAGCTCAGTAACTATTAGTTAAATGAATACTGAATTGAAGGAGTTGTAGTAAAACTATGTTTTTTTCTGTGTGACTAATATAATTTAGGGAGTCCTTGGATGTTGCAAATGGTTAAGCACTCGACTACTAACCAAAAGGTTGGTGAGAAGTAAGGTCTGGTGATCTGTTTCCAAAAGGTCTCAGCTTTGAAAACCCTGTGGAGCCATTCTACACTGCATACTTGGAATTGCCATGAGTTGGAATCGACTTAATGGCAACTGAAAACAACAATATAATTCTATCAATCAGCCAATACTTATAAACACTGATTATGTGCCTGGTTCTGTGTTCCATATATGGCACTTACTAAATGCCAGGCCTCTGCCAAGTACTTCATGTAAAGCAACTCTTTTAACTACGTAATAACACTACAAGGTGGTCTGCAAAGATCAATAACATGTAAAAATGGATTCATTCCTGTAAAGAGCTTCAAATCTAGTTAAGAAATAATACTAACAGAAGTGAAATAATTAGAAGATAATACAAATTTATGATACAAGCATATAATTATTAAATTTTGAGTTAAAATTTAATTTTGAGGGAAGAGTGGAGTCTGTAGTTCAGCTTTTTAAAGGAGTTGATACTTTGTCTTGGTCTTAAGAAATGAGAGGAATTTGGATAGAAGACAAGGAGAAGGGAATGATGTTCCTGGATAGAAAAACTGAATTAAAGTCGAAAGCAAGTATGATCTTTGGGACCTGGAAATGATAATACTGTATTTTTACACAGATAGTGCCTGCTTTCTGCATTTGTTTGCCAGCCATGCCCTCCCCCCATGAGGTATTTTCATAAATGCTATGCTAATTTTTTTACAGCAACATGTGGAAGAGGATTGGCATGGCTGCGCTTGTTAGGGTGCCTCATGGGGAGAGGGCTCAGCAGGTAAACAAACGCAGAAGACACGTGTTATTTGTGTAAAATACAGTACATGTGATTGAGCCAGTCAGGAGGACTCAGACCGTGGATAGCTTTGAAACCCAGGTAGAAGGGGTTGGATCAGAGATGGCAGGAATCAGTAAGTCACTGTGTGTGAATGTATGTTGTGTGTGTGTGTGTATCACTTATAAAGTTAGAAAAATAAGTCATCTTATTTTTACAGTTATAAACCTTTTTATAGGGTTGTTATGAGTTGGAATCAACTCTATGGCAACAGGTTTGGTTTTGGATGTGGATTAAACGGAATAAAGGGTATAAAGCACTTATCTCAGTTCATGGCTTATAATAAGCAGGCACTAAATTGTAGTTAAGTTATTATTTCTATCAATAATAATAAAAATAGCTACAATTATTATATTTTACTACTACTAATATTTTAATAATAATAGCAGAGAAATCTTTGCCTTGAATTTTTAATCTAGATAAATAGATTTATTCTGACTTATTTATATCAGATCTAATTTGTCTCTATAAAGTTGAATACAGTTTAACCACAATAGTGTTAAAACGAACCCCCAGGATTTCTGTATGACAAAATGAGCAGACCCCATGTATACTCCAGCAAAGAAGACGTGTTGTTTTAATGGCACACCCACAGACAGATAGCAAAAATAATCACATGATAAAGTTTTCAGATGACTAGCTTATCCATATTTAATTAAAAATGTGCTGTCTGCAACTCTACAGCATCCAGTTATGGCTTTTTGATTCCCCATGGAGGGTATTTCACTGAAATTCAGCTGGTATGAAAACAGGCATTTCCCAGAGGGATAAACAGCAAAGTCATAATAACCTCTGCAAGATCCTCTATAAACTTCAAAGAATATGAGAATGTCTGTAATTTGTGTGTGTGTGAGATGATAGGGGACGTGAAGTGTAAACAAATCATAAGTCAAAAGCCCTTTAGTACTTTAACACTAAAAAAAAAAAATCTAACTATAGTGTACCGATTTCCTAAGTACAATATATTTTATACTAAAGAGTCTTCAAAAAACTTGCCAGAATTAAATAGTACAATTTGTAATTAAATGCTAGACAAAGAAAAATAGGCCAAGGTTCTAAATGAGCTGGACGTTGACAGACAGGGCTGAACAATGGCTTCTAGAGAGGGAAAGACTAAAGAGTCAAGAACGGAAAAATCGTTCTCTAAACAGAGGAAAGAGAAGGCAGAGTAAAGGGAGAAAATAATGATTCAAGTCTTTTGACGATTTTAACGCCAACATTTTGAATTTAAAAAATTAGTCAGAAACTACTTCAATTCATGTAGGCAGTTTGTATTATTGTTTCCGTCCATCAATGTAGAAGACATTTTCTTTATGTAACACCCTGGGTCTACTCCAAGTAATTAACAACAAAAAAAAGGTTATCTACTCACACACACACACACATACACACAAAGCAGTACATTTGTTGCTGAAACACTGGGTTAATCTCTTAACAAAGTCAAATATTTCTAATTCCCTTGCCCTTAAACCTTGGAATTAATCAGTCTTTCAGCCATGTTCTCCTTTCTCCTCATCTCCTGTCTCCTTTTCTGTCTGGGCCTGCGATTCCAGACATTCCATTCTGCACTCCGGACCCCTTACACAATCGTCCGTCTTAATTGGGGCTATATGTGGACATAGCCACTCCTTTTCTTAGCCCGTGGTCTCTGTAGCCTGCTGCCAAAACATCCTTTGCCCTCCTGAGGGCCTTTATGCAACTTGCAACACAGGCTGAGTTTCTAGCAACAGGATTAACTTTCGGTGAGTGGACCGTGTACCTTGAGTGCTGGCCACTGTTTGCTCTTCTAGATGGCAAACTGCACAATGACTTCAGCAATGCTACTTTGGACATTTTAGTTGAGGGTGTGGATATTCTGAGACAAAGTTGTCAATTCTTGCTTTTTCTTCAGAACAATTAGCTAAACACTAGTTACAATCAGTATGTTTTAGTTTGTTTGGTCTTGTAATAAACCAACTATTTGCTCAAGTAGAAAGAGCCGCCTTTAACACCCTAGGTGGGTCTGCTTTCTGGAAGCCATCCATCCCTGGTATGAAATAAAGCCAATTATAACCTTTTCTACACTATGGCATCCCTTGGCATTTGCCCACCCGTGCTTGCTCAAACTGTTCCCTTAATAGCGTCGGGTGGCACTCAGGAGCACAGGAACTGGGATTCAGGTGTGGTTTCCAGCTCCCTGGGACCAGCAGGCAGATGCTGAGAGTAATGGACCTGGGTCATGGCTACACGACCCCACAGCAACCATGACATGCTCTGGGAAACCAAAACAATTGCTGAACACTGAAGTATATGTAAAAGCACTTTCCCTCTGGGACTCAAGAATATTACCATGAACCTTAGCAAAACCAAGCAATGGCACTGACTCAGTCTTTTGACATGAACATCAGCCCTGAACCTAAATATGCCATTAAATTGAGGTAAAGGGTTTAAAGAGTGAGTGGGTTCATTTAATTCTGTTTGTAGCTATAGTCTCCACTCTGGCTTTGTGCCAGAGATTTCCCACGGCTCCAGCAGCTTTGGATTCAGTATCTCCAATGTGTTTGCATCTGACTTCTGACCCAAACTTCAGTGTTATTTTCAGCTGTTCTTTGACAGGGAGTCCAACAGCTGCTGTTTAATACCACAGACAACTTGTGACACACGCCGAGTTTCTAGCAATAGGGTTAATCCACGATCTTGGGCTCTGACTTGAAGCTGGCTATAATTCCCTGCAGGGGGGAAAAGTCCAAACCTGAAGTACAGTGTTAACTTTTAATCAAACAAAAGACATTTTCTTGCTACAATTAAAAAGTAACAGTGAAGTGTTAGTGATTGTGATACTGAATTGGAAAACACTTTTCAATAGAGCACAGTGTAACGAAGAAATACTATAATGATATATTTATTTATAAACATTGGCTGGAGTTTTTTTTTTTTTTTTTTAATCCCTTCCCTAAGAAAACTGAGACTCCAAGAAATGTGACTATTCCATATAAACTTCATTTGGCAGAAGGCAGTACATTTTAGAAAAGCAGATTCATCTAAAAATGTATTTCAAGCAATTTTGTGACTTAACCCCCAAATGCCAGAACTTCTTTTTAAAGTACATTTCTGGTGGTTTTGCTTTGCATGAGAGAAACTTTAAAACACTTGAAAAGATTGATTTCCAGACTTGCTGGATTTAAAGTTTATAGTTATAACTGTATAGTTTCAATGGCAAAACTAATTTGGGGGTCAGGATGTAAACATTTGTTTTCATTTTCTATCACACATCAAATGAGAGGCAGAAAGCTCAAAGCTGTCCTCCACATTTAAGATAATGGCAAAAATAACAGGCAGCTTAGCGTTACCATACTAGGGGTGTGTCAATTCTCTCCCGTGCTCTCTGCTCTCGCTCATGATAAACTCAATGGGGCTGTCTATTTTTAACCTCCTGTTCTTTCCTTTTGGCAGAGTAATCAGTGCAAGCTGAGCTCTTTCCCTGAATGAATCCAAGTAACCCTGATGGTCGCTTTCTGAAATGACCAGCAGACATACATCTGTACAGAAGCTGCCCAAAGTATAAACTCTGGTTCTAAAGTACCATGTCCGGCCAAGGAAGTCCTGGTGTGGAGCTTTCTACAACAACAGTCAGTTCAGTAGCTGTGCAGGCTGGGGACTCCAAAATCGTTATAGCTGTTATAAAGGTAAGTCACAACTTTCTTTTTCTGTGTGGCTGTGGGCTTCTTGCTGTGTCTTGAAAACTCTCAAGAACGTTCCACACAATCAGCTGTACACGGCAGGTAGAAGATAGCATAGCAAGTACATATTATTGCTTTTTTAAATCAGCAGCTAAGAAAACCTCTACTAAGTTTCGGCCAGAGTTTCTCTTTCCCTTTCTCTTAGTCAGAAGAGATGTACAGCAGCTTTGTAAAAATCTCCACCATATACTCTCAATTTACCTTTTAAAGGCAGGGTATTCTGGCTCTTGATTGCCAGACTGAGGAGTCAAAGGGACCTGTGAAGGGCTTACCGTTTTTGGAAGATGGATGTGATGAAGGAGGGTGGTAAAGGCAGAGGGGGGCTGGCATTGTTTTGACTGATGGAGAGTTGGCAACACCTAGAAGAGGCTCTACCGTGCGCCCTCCGGCAGCCCTGGTTTTGACGTGGTGAAGGCTAAGGGGATTACTAAATCTTTGTCCCATCGTTGAGGGGAAGGAGACCCTGCCTGCAGAAGTGCAAAGGACATCTGTCAGATTTGTTCTTAACAGCAGGAAGTTGAAGGCCCTGAGGGTTTAAGATTACTGCATGTTTTATGTCAAACAATTTGCCCATTTGCAAAGATGACTTCACATCTTTAGGTTGAAGAAGACATCCATGATTTTAAGTCCTATGAAAATGCCCTGCGAAAACTCCTGAAGTGTCATGCTGGGGCTTTAGACTATTCACCACCTAAAGAATTCAATGTTTAATGAAGGGAATCCCTAAAAACAAGCTGGTTGGTGTTCAGCAACCAGTTTCAGGACCCCATCAGACTTAACGGAGTGGCTTTTCTGGCATTTTGTTGGAGCACAGACAACAAGGCCTATTTAATTTAACTTAATTGCCGTGAATTTTATGGTAATGTGAAAATTCCTAACAGGAAACCTACACTTGACATTGAGCAAAGTGATTCATTACAGAAGCACAGAATGCAAAGTATTCCAACTGAGGCTGACTTCCCAGTGCTGTCGGGACTTGGACCCCACATAAATGAGGCCTCCACGGACTCCCTTACCCCCTAAGCTTTTCATAGGCAGTGAGTTAAAATGAAAAGAAGCCTGAAGCATGAGTAGCAGGAATTGATAATTTGCATGTGATTTAATGATGCTTTGAGTAACTGCAGATTTTAGCAGCGAGGAAAAAGAGGTAAACATAAGCAGGATGAGGAATAATGCTTAGAGAATAAATTATGGGAAAATCAGGGGTAGATTGAAAGTAAGGGGAAAAAAAACTTTAAAATTACACTGGAAAGTTTTATTTCAGCTGAATTCTGTTTCTAAGAATGTTCCCTCCTCCCTCCCACCACTACCCCTGAGCACACTGCCTCCCCGTATAAAATAACCCCAAAGCTATTCCAAGTGGAAAGTCCACGTGAAGAGAGTAGAGGTGCCTGTGTCTAATCTCTATGAGTTTCTTGTTTCCAAACTGTCTCAGAGCACCAATTATATTCTGGAATAGAAACACAGTTTTCTCATTTCTCTTTAGTAATTCAGTTATCCACATGCACATGCCTATTAGAAGTTCCTCTTGCTTAATCAGTTGTTGCTTTTTAGAAAAGCAATTCCTCAGAAAATGCAGCCACGGACAGTATCTTGGAGCAGTGAAAGGGCCCTGAAGGTGGAAAACAGGTTGACTGCATTCAAATGGCAGTTGTCATGTGCATCTAATTTTATTCACATTTTTGTGCTCAACAACAAAATTTGGAAAGTGTGGTCTTTTGTCTGGGACGTAAGATAAAAACCAATGGCTTCATCTGATGTTTCTTTTTTCTGGTTGAACCAGCCAGGCCAAATGCAGGGAGACTCATTAGCCTCAGCTGCATTTACTAGAACTTTCATTATGGTGTAGTTTGCATCTTACTTGCCTAAGGGAAATCTAGCCGTATTTATGGAATTCAGTTTTGCGGGTGAGAGAACATACAACCGTGTGAATTACTCTGTGATTTTGTAATGTTCAGTAATATGTAATCCATTGTACCTGTTTCTTATTTGGAAATTCTTTATTTAAATCCAATATGCCAAGAGAGAAGAATTTATCCTAAAAAAAAAAAAACAGGGCAGGGCATAGATTTATATTAGATCTTTTTTTGTTGTACTTTAAGAAAGGCCCATTTCTATGGAAAGAATAAAGTGTTTATAGTATAAATTGATTTTTTTAAAAAAGAAGAGTAAAGAGGAAGGAATAAGAGGAACTAAAAGTGCATTTTATTTCATTTTTATTTTCAGTGTGGCAAATGGATACAACTTCAACTGGCTGAATCACAGCCCAATCTTCTAGAAATTGGTAGCAGTCAAGATGAAACCAGAAAACTTCTTCATGATCATGAACTTCTTTTGGCCAAGCTCAAGGTAAGCTATTAGGTTGTAAAGCAGATAGAAGATTAAACAGAATAAAAAGCTACTTCTAGGCTTCCCTTGACTCCTTCTGATGTCATGGGCCTCATGGCCATTTTAATATGGTGCTAGATAGATAATTTAAAAATGCTGCAGTTATTTATGAGCAAATACCAGCATGGGAGAGAAGTAACAAGATTTTTTTTTTTTTCAACCTTCCCTAATGTGATTGAAAATATGGAGTGATAATATTTTCATTGTGGAGAAATACATTTTTTTTTTTTTGTCCTGGCTGCCTCAGTTTAAAAAAAAAAAATGCATCATTTTTCCATTTCATGCATTATACTGTCAAATCACAAGAGCTGATCCAAACTTTCTATTGCTAATGATCCCTGCTGGCAGGAATAATTCAGAGGTATTTTTGTTCCCTGTTGAACTATTGAAAATATCTGATTTTGTGCTTAGAATTGAGAGTTCTTGAAACCACATAATACTTTTAGTATAATCAGACTTATTTTTCCATATATGTTGTGGCTATTTTATTAAGAGTCTAAAATAACTTGGTTTGAGACTGCCAGGTAAGGTATTAATCAGGACCAGCTATATAATTTGTTGTGTCCAGTGCAAAATGAAAAGGTAGAACACTTGGTAAAAAAGCAGGAAAAAGCTTTTTCTTGACCTGTCATGATATTTTGTATTTGGTATTTAATGTCTAAGGAGCCTTGGTGGCACAGTGCTTAAGTGCTTGGCTGCTAACCGAAAGGTTGGCAGTTTGAACCCACCAGCCGCTCCAAGGGAGAAAGATGTAGCAATCTGCTTCTCTAAAGATTACAGCCTTGGAAACTCTATGAGGCAGTTCTACTCTGTCCTATGGGGCCACTAAGAGTGGGAATCACCTCATCACGTGCAACGATATTTAATGTCTACTTCCTTCAGACATGGGTGTATTTGCCAAGCAAGTGAACATCCTCACAGCAGGCAGAGCCTTGCCCCACAACTCAGTGCGTGGGGTGGGCCTGACCTCTACCCTCCCTGAGCACACACCCAGAACCCCATTAGGGGTCAAGGGCAGCAGTCACTAGGTGGAAGGGGAATAAACAAAACAGAAGATAGACTCATCTCTGGGTGGGAGGGAGGCGGGGGAAAATAAGACTGCATGTGAGCTACGGCTCTGGTCCCCTGCCCCCACCCCCACTTGCTCTGTTGTTTCATTGGACTTCACTTCCAAAACATAAATTCAAAGATATAACTATTCAGACATTCTAGGCAATGGTGGTAGAGCATTAAACCCCAAGCGGGGTTCCCTTCTGAGCATGACACCCTGTGATTAATAACCCTCAGAGGCAAATGAATGTCTTCACTCAGATCAAAGAAGTTTGATAAGGATTCGGAGGACTGCAATGACTAGGATGTTCTCTGCTTTCAGTACTTTAATATTAGTAACTTCTTTGAACATCTAGACTGGAATTAATTTGCTCTCTAGATGCAGAGCCAGATCTGATCCTCATCTGTTACATAGGGACAGTGCTTTTCTATTGGATAATGGTAAAAGTAATTGGGTATCAATAGACTGAGAAACTGAAGAAAGGCTTAATAATGAAGCAAGTACTTAGATTACAGAATTATTCTCTTTTTTAGATAGCTTCTTGCTCAGGGCTCTGGGCTGTCTTTTAAGGTAGAAATCCCTGGTCATGAGGAAGTTCATTGGATACAAAAAAAAAAAAAAATTATGTTGTGAAGAAGCATTGAACCAGGAATAAATAAATCCATGTTTTAGTTCTAATTATGTCACTTCGTTGTGTGCCTTCGAGTCAGTTCTGACACATAGTGACCAAAGATGTTTTGTTAGCAGCCATACACTTAACCATCGCGCCACCAGAGCTTCTTTAATTATGCCACTCACAAGCATAATTCCACTAAAAACTCGATCTTTCTGCTAAGCAAAATATGTATACTTGTCTTGAACCTCCAATCCAATGAACTGTGGAAACCCAACACTTAAAGTTTCCTCCCTTTCCCAGAGGGCTTCCTGTCTCATGGTCCCCCGTGTCCCATTTCTTCATATGCACCCACCAGTTTCTGCTAAAGTTAAAGAGAACTTGAAACCACATCCCTTCCCCAGTTCCCACTAATAATTCATGCCCAGCCAGCATTTTCAGGTCCATTGATGAATTGTGGGTGGTATGGAAGCCCACAACAGCCTGGGTCTTTCAGAATACCTCTCTTCTCCCCCATCCCTACTCTTGTCATGGCCTACAGCTCCAGGGAGAATCTTTCTTAGGTGGGCCATTTGAACTCTCCTTAGCGCCTATGCTCAAATTTGCATACCTAAATCCATCCGGGAGTTTAGGTGGAAGAAGGTTTTCCATTAAACAGTATCCATTATCCTTAGAAGGTGCTTGTGATTCTAGATTCTAAATGTCCTGTTGTCCTTTTATACCAGTCTTCAGGTTTTGGACTAGCCACTCGAGTCCTCTGGACTTCAGGCTTTTTATCTGTAAAATGAGGGGAGAGGACAAATCAAAGCTTCATATCTACTATGGAACTTACATTAATGGGCCATGGGCTCACAGCACCACTCTCCCTCCCTGCATGTGGGTCTAGGAACATGTAGTCTGAAATGCCTTTTGGTTTCGCATAGGCCTCTAACTATAATCCTCTTAATGTCTATCTCCCCTGCCCTCACCCACCCCATCCACCACCAACAACCCAGCCACCCAAGCCCAAGAAATGTTAAGTAGTAACATATAATGGGTCAGATATAATGGATCCCAATGCTATTGGTATATAAAAAAAAAAAATTATCAAGGAGCCCAAGGTTTGTCTCAAATTTACCAAAAAAAGACATCTAAAAATAAAAATCTGAATTCCATCACACCCTTGGGTAGATGACTAATTCAATCAAATTTACCAGTTATTGTGCTGTTTACCCAGAGGCACCTTGGAAGAAAGGCCTGGTGGTCTACTTCTAAAAAATCAGCTACTGAAAACACTGTGGAGCATAGTTCCACTCTGACACACACAGAGGCACGTCACCAGGAGCCAGAGTTGACTTGACAGCAACTTTTTTGTTTTTCTTAAGTAAACAGAAATAGTACTAAAATAGCATTTATCGAGTTAAGGATTTAGTCAGAATCAGGGAACAAATAGATTTATGAAGGTCAAATCAGAGGTGAAATTTTTGAGTGTTTTCTACTGTAAGGATTCATTCTTTACTGGGTAGCTAATATCGCATACCTACAAACACAGGAGCAGGTGGCCGGCATGTTTTCTTGGTTCTTATACCCAGAATTCCTTTGGACAGCAGTTGTGCAGTCGAAAGGCAGATGCGCCTTAACCTGTGGCATAAAATTTTTGGATCAAAGTTAGTTTCAATATTATGAGCTTTTAGATGGACAGGGACATTAGTAGTTCAATCAGCCAATAATATTTAATATTTAATGTCCACTCCAGTCCTTTTCCCATGCACAGGGAAACACAATTTGTTCTAATTACAAAGATTGCTCTGTAAGGGGTGCTGGAGGGTGTAGGACTCAATGCTGAGTCCACTCTCTGGTCTCAGGTTCCTTATTTGAAAAATTATGATAATAACAGTTACCCTCACATTCCTAATTACAAAATTTGGGGGAGAAATGTGATGATGTACGGGAAGTGCATGCTTCTTTTTAAAGAAAAAAGAGCATAATTGTTATCCTAATGAACACATGAGAGTTATTTGGGTGTTTAATTGAATAGAAAAGCTATTTTCTGCCTTCCATTGAAAATTATCTTAAACCCTAGTCATTTAGACTAAAGGGAGAAATTCTGGAGACGCAGAATTTTTATGAGCATGTATAATGTTGGTAACATCTATCCCCTAGAGATCTTATTTTCCCTTCAGCAATGTACTTAACAAATCCAGTGGAGTATCCAGAGAAAAAAAGGTTTCTCTATTTTCTGTGGTGAAAGCATAATCATGTGGAAAAAGCATTAAGTCCCCAAAGCCACCCAGATTCTCAAACCACAGTCAAATTATTTCTAATGAGAAAGAGAAGGAGAAGGAGAATTGAGCCAGGTAAGGAAGCTCTGCCTGTGGCCATTCTCAACATGATGTCCTCAGGTGAGGCGCAGAGTGGCTCAAGGAGGAAGGTAGACTTGGAAATACCTCAGGGGTGTTGGTGAGAACTTTCTTCTCCTCAGCATCTGCCCTTCAACTGCACTACTGTTGTCCAAAGGAATTACGAGTATAAAAACCAAGAAAACATCCCGGCCACCTGCTCCTGTGTTTGTAGATATGTGATGTTAGCTATCCCGTAAAGAATGAATCCTTACAGTAGAAAACACTCAAAAATTTCACCTCTGATTTGACCCTGATAAATCTATTGGTTCCCTGATTCTGACTAAATCTCTAACTCAATAAATGCTATTCAGTCCTATTTCTGTTTACTTAAGAAAAACAAAAAAGTTGCTGTCAAGTCAACTCTGACTCGTCGTCACCCTGTGTGAGTCAGAGTAGAACTATGCTCCACAGTGTTTTCAGTAGCTGATTTTTTAGAAGTAGACCACCAGGCCTTTCTTCCAAGATGCTTCTGGGTAAACTTGAACCTCTAACCTTTTGGTTAGCAGCTGAGCTTATCAACCGTTGGTACCACCCAGGGACTCCTTCTATTTACTTAACAAGAGATAAATGCATTACAGTCAGAATATATTAATAATAAGGCTAAGTCTTACTAGAATGTGCCTTAAATAAGAGTTAGTGACATTTTCTTCTGTATCTGAGGTATTTACCTAAGAATACATTTTAATAAAATAAAACTACGTGGTTTGAATTATGTATCTTTACATATTAGAGACATTTTTATAGAATGTGTGTTGTGACTGCTGTGATGGAACTCTAAAAAATCAGGATTGGAAGAGGACTAATTTCTTTTACATTATTTGTGTCTGGGCAGTATTTTAACCTAAGTCTTTACTTCATATAAGGGACCCATTTTCTCTTTCCTTGTGCTCCTATAGACACAGTTAGGAAATTCTACTTTCTCAGAGGTATTGGGGAAGAAGTTTCTACCATCTCTACTCCTCACTTTCTTCTCCCTGCGGAAGTGAGGAGGAGTGTGTTACCTGATGAATGGGGCTGGAGAAGGAGTTACTCATCATGGGGAAGCCAGACTCAGGGCCTTTCTCCCCCAGACCCTAACTGCCCCATGGGCTGCAGGTTCTCTACTCTCAGCTTCTACTGGCCTGGTGGGATGGCCCTGCCTGGCAGTCAGATATGTGTCTGCACCTCAGGCCCAACTCACCCCACAGACCTCGATTTTAGGAAGAAAAAGCAGAAGCCAAATCACCCCCACCCTTCAGTCCAGCTTTACCAGTAACCAGAGCAGATATTTTGATCTTCATTTGACCCTGGTGTCCATTTCTCAGTGGGTTTAAATCTTGAAGGGATACCACCCCCCAAAAACCAAACTTGTTGCTATCTAGTTGATTCCAACTCATAGGAACCCTAGAGTACACATTAGAACTGCCCCACAGGGTTTACAAGGAGTCGCTGGTGGATTTGAACTGCCAACCTTTTGATTAGCAGCTGTATCACTTAACCACTGCGTCACCAGGGCTCCTTTGTAGGGATGGGTGTATGATTAACTGGCATCACCCAAATTCCAACACTTAATTGAACTGTGGTTCAAAGGGACCTATGTTGCTGTGTTCCATACATGTAAAGTGCCTGTTTCACTTTTTACTGATCACTTTGAAGAAGGTCACTAAAATAAGGTGGGAACAGTGCAGGAGTCCTGAACAAGCTGGCAGTTTAATTTCTCTTTCAGGCTTTTGAAAATGGAAAGTGAATAAAAACGTAATGACTACCTACAGCCCTGGAGAATTTTTTTCATTAAAAAGCAAAAGCAGTGTTCTCTCAGCTATGAAATAGTCTAACTTCCTGGGGACTTTCCCTGCCTTGCTTGGTGCTTTCCTAGTCTTCACGGGAATTTCTTTTCCCTGATGTCAGTTCCAGTGACTAGTATGGAGCTATGGAGTGATCCAAGGGGCTCAATTTCAAATAATATACTTTAGGTTTAGCTAGTGTCATGGATGATCTTGCAAAATGTTGTCTTTATAAGTGAAAGCAATAGAAGTTGGTTTAAGAGAGTCTAAAGAATTCATGGCTTCTTATCCAGGGAGTTAAGACATACAATATTGCAAATATCATAAATTATTTGTTAGCAGATAAGACTAAGCAGAAATTCAGAGTACGACCATATCTGATGAACTGTTACTGCAAGCTGATTCGCCAGAGGGGAAGGAATTCCACAAGCAAATTTTGTAGAAATGGAGACTGGAGAGTAAGAAATTTGGAGAGGACGCTCTTATACCTCCTCCCTGTCCTGGCTCGGTATCCAAGGTTGGACTTACAGGCAGAAGCTGAAAGGCTGTGGAAAACACAAGGCACATACCATACTGCTTTGTGGCCAGGACACCAAGAGACACAGGCTCAGAAGAAAAGAGAGGCCTGCTTCACACTTCTGCAATGAACAGAGCATGGCTTGAATATAACAAATACTGACAACTCTTCTGACTACTTTGGAAGTACCCAGGACACAGGAAGGTTATGATAGATTCAAGATGGTATAAATTCTTTGGCACTTCTCCCAGTGAGAAGCGGGGTTTGTGTCCCTCCACTTGAAACTCGACAGGCTCCGTGACTGCTTTGATTAATAGAAACTGCACAAATGATGCTATCCCCATTTCCAAGCCCAGTCCTCAAGAGACTGGCAGCTTTTACTTCCTGTATTTTTGAACGGTCACTCTCGGAACCCAGCCACCTTGTGAGGAGGTCAAGTGGCACCTATGAGAAGCCCACGTGGAGAACTGAGACTCGCCGGTACTGCCCTGCAAGAGATCCCAGCTGACAGCCAGCCACCTTGCCAGTCATGTGAGTGAGCCATCTTGGAAATAGATTTACCAGGCCCAGTCCAGCTGCCCAGCTGACCTCTGTGGAGCAGAGACAAGCCTTCCCACTGAGTGTTGCCCAAATTGACATTCATGAGCAAGATAAATAATTGTTTTAAGCCACTAAATTTTGGGGCCAGTTGTCACACAGCAATAGATATCTGGAACAGTGGGCAACGGCAGTGGTGGCATCCTCAAGGGCTTTTGAAGGCAGCACTCATTAATAAAATGGCACAGGCAGAAGAAAATAAGAGTTTTCCTGGGGAGACAGTAGAGAAGTAGGACCAAGATTTTATAAAATGAAAGATGATGTGATAGCGCTTATTAATAGTTAAAAAAAAATTATGGAATTGGGGGTAATTAACTTTTTGAGAAATGAATAAAACAGATCAAAGATATAGTGTTAGTGTTAGTCGATTTGACTTGCATTATGATATAGTTTCTTGGCAAGGTTCATGGTTATAAATCAGTACACAGGGGTATGCACAAAATATTATGGGTATCTGTGGAAGGAATGACTAATTTTGTCGGGAAAGTCAGGTGAAGCTCAACAAAGAATGTGATATTTGAGTTGTCCTGAAGATGAATGAGTTTTCCAGACATCATAGACCAATTTAAAGAACAAACAATGGACTGGGAGAAAGAGATCTGCAATTCACAATTGATAGTCAAAGGGTTATAATCCTTCACATCTGTAAGAAAAATAAATAAGCCGATAAAAAAATAGGCAAAGAAGGGACAATTCACAGAGGAGAGACAAATAGCCAATAAACACATAAAAAGATGCTTGATACCAATAGCAGCCTAAGAAATGAAACTTAGTCATTTTAAAATACCATTATTTCCTAAATACACCACTAAAAATTAAAAATATCGGTAACATCCATTGATGGTGAGAATGTGAGGAAAACGGCATTCTGTGATACTCTTGATGAGAATTTGGATTGACATGACCACTGTGGAACCTGGAAAGCATTAAAATATAAAATGCTCATGTCCTGTGACCCAGGAAGCTCACTTCTAGAGAATCTATCCTTGGAAATGAAAGCTGTAATAAAGATATAGATATGAAGATGCTTTTGCCGTGGCGCTGTTTTTAATAGAATAACCCAACTGGAAGCCAAATACTATTCAACAATAGGGGAATAAATTTATAAATTGAAAATGTTTGCTTCTTTCATGCTGTGGAATATTTTGTTGAGCCCACAGACTTCTCATTTGTGGCATAGATAAATTCTTACGTTTAAGCCAATGTTGGATGGGCCTTACGTTAAACCAAAAAACCAAAACCACTGCTATTGAGTTGATTCCGATTCAACTGCTCAGCTGCTAACCAAAAGGTTGGCAGTTCAAATCCACCAGACAGAGACCCCACAAGCTGCTCCTTGGAAACACTGGGGAGAAGTTCTACTCTGTCCTATAGGGTCATATGAGTAGAAATTGGCTTGACAGCAATGGGTTTGGTTTTTTGGTTTTGGTTGATCCTTCTTTAAAATACATATCTACTACCAAAAACAGTCCCTATTACTAATGACAAAAAGTATTTTTTTCTGAGATTTGAACTGACAGGACAGAACTCTGACAGCCTAAGAAGTATAAGGGGTGGCAGAGGTAAGATGGTAGCATGAACCACTCCCCCCACTACCCCCATTACCACCAATCTTCTATGCTGCCCAATTAAAGTTAGGATAAAAATATACTTTCTGAATTCTATCCAGAAAGCAAAGGTCCTTCTCCTCTAGAAAATACATAACTTAAGTATATATTGTACTTGGAGCCCTGGTGGTGCAGTGGTTATAAGCTCAGCTGCTAACCAAAAGGTTGGCAGTTTAAATCTGCCACTTGCTCCGTGGAAACTTGATGGGGCAGTTCTACTCTGTCCTGTAGGGTCACTATGAGTTTGAATCAATTTGATGGCAGTGGGTTTGGTTTTTAGATGTATTGTACTTAAGCAAGAAAGAAGAGTGTTTTTTTTGTGTTGGTTTTGTTTTGTTTGTTTAAGTCCAGTATGAATCCTTACCACCACACATCTGTCAGTTTGTTGTACTGTGGTGGCTTGCATGTTGCTGTTATACTGGAAGCTTTGCCACCAGTATTTCAAATACCAGCAGAGCCACCTTTGGTGGACAGGTTTCAGGAGAGCTTCCAGACTAAGACAGACAAGGCAAAAGGACCTGGCACTCTACTTCTGAAAAAATTGGCCAGTGAAAACCTTATGAGTAGCAGCAGAACATTGTCTGATATAGTGCCAGAAGGTGAGCCCCTCAGGATGGAAGGCACTCAAAATACGACTAGGGGAGAGCTGCCTCCTCAAAGTATAGTTGACCTTAATGACACGGATGGAGTCAAGCTTTTGGGGCCTTCATGGGTTGATGTGGCACAACTCAAAATGAGAAGAAACAGCTGCAAGAATCCATTAATAATCGGAATGTGGAATGTGCAGAGTATGAATTTAGGAAAATTAGAAATGGTCAAAAATGAAATGGAACTTATAAATATCGATATCCTAGGCCTTAGTGAGCTGAAATGGACTGATATTGGCCATTTTGAATCAGACGATCATATAGTCTACTATGCCAGGAATGGCAAATTGAAGAGAAATGGTGTTGCATTTATCATCAAAAAGAACATTTCAAAATCTAACCTGAAGTGCAACACTGTCAGTGATAGGATAATAGTCGACGCCTACTAGGAAGACCAGTTAATACAACTGTTACTGAAATTTACACACCAACCAGTAAGGTCAAAGATGAAGAAACTGAAGATTTTTACCAACTTCTGCAGTCTGAAATTGATCAAACATGCAACCAAGATCCATTGATAATTACTGGTGATTGGAAAGTTGGAAACAAAGAAGAAGGATCAGTAGTTGGAAAACATGGTCTTGGTGATAGAAACAACGCTGGAGATCACATGATAGAATTTTGCAAGACCAATGACTTTTTCACTGCAAATAACTTTTTCAACAACAGGAATGGCAACTATTCACATGAACCTCACAAGAGGGAAAACACAGGAATCAAATAGACTGTATCTGTCAATGAGATTATGGAAAAGCTCAATATCACATGTCAGAACAAGGCCGGGGGCCAACTGTGGAACAGACCATCAATTGCTCATATACAAGATCAAGTCAAAGCTTAAAAAAGTTAAAACAAGCCCATGAGAACCAAAGTACAACCTTGAGTAAGCCCACCTGAATTTGAAGACCATCTCAAGAATAGATTTGACGTATTGAATGCTAATGACCAAAGATCAGACGAGTTGTGGGAAGACATCTAGGACATCATACACAAAAAAAGCAAAAGGCCATTAAAAAGATAGGAAAGAAAGAAAAGACCAAAATGGATGTCATAAGAGACTCTGAAATTTGCTCTTGAACACAGAGTAGCTAAAGCGAATGGAAGAAATGATGAAGTTAAAGCTGAATAGAATATTTCAAAGAGCAGCTCTAAAAGACAAAGTAAAGTATTACAATGAAATGTGCAAAAACCTGGAATTAGAAAACCAAAATGGAAGAACACACTCAGTGTTTCTCAAGCTAAAAGAACTGAAGAAACAATTCAAGCCACAAATTACAATTTTGAAGGATTGTATGGGCAAAATATTGAATAGGTAATGTGACAAGATACAACCCTGACACACACCTTTCCTGACTTTTAACCATTCAATATCCCGTTGTTATTGAATGACCCAGGAAGCATCAAAAGCTGATGGAAAGAATACACGGAGTCATTGTACCAAAAAGAATTGGTTGAAGTTTAACCATTTCGGGAGGTAGCATATAATCAAGAACTGATGGTATCAAAGGAAGAAGTCCCAAGTTGTACTGAAGGCATTGGTGCAAAACACGGCTGTAGGAATTGATGGAATACCAATTGAAATGTTTCAGCAAAAGGATTCATTGCTGGAAGTGCTCACTCTTCTGTGCCAAGAAATTTAGAAGACAGCTACCTGCCCAACCAACTGGAAGAGATCCACATCTGTGCCCATTCCAAAGAAGGATGATACAACAGAATGTGGAAATTATTGAACAATATTATTAATATCACACACAAGTAAAATCTTGCTGAAAATCATTCAAAAGCAGTTGCAGTAGAACATTGACAGGGAACTGTCAGAAAGTCAAGTGGGATTCAGACGAGGACATGGATGTCTCATTTTGAGTTTGCTGATGTCAGATGGATCTTGACTGAAAGCAGAGAATACCAGAAAGATGTTTACCTGTGTTTTACTGTCTATGCAAAGGCATTCGACTGTGTGGATCATAACAAATGATGGGTAACATTGAGAAGAATGGAAATTCCAGCACACTTAATCGTGCTCATCCAGAACCTGTGCATAGACCAAGAGGCAGTCATTTGAACAGAGCAAGGGGATACTGAGTGGTGTAAAGTCAAGAAAGGTGTGTGTCAGAGATGCATCATTTCACCATACTTATTCAATCTGTATGCTGAGCAACTAATCTGATAAACTGGACTATAGGAAGAAGAATGTGGGATCAGGATTGGTGGAAGACTCATTAACAACCTGCGATATGCAAACCTTGCTTGCTGAAATCGAAGAGGACTTGAAGGACTTACTGAAGAAGATCAAAGACTACAGCCTTCAGTATGGGTTACATCTCAACATAAAGAAAACAAAAATCAATCCTCACAACTGGACCAATAAGCAACATCATGATAAATGGAAAAAAAGATTGAAGTTGCCAAGGATTTCCTTTTACTAGGATCCACAGTCAATGCCCATGGAAGCAACACTCAAGAAATCAAAAGATGCATTGCATTGGGCAAATCTGCTGAAAAATACCTCTTTACAGGGTTAAAAAGGAAAGGTATCACTTTAAGTACTAAGGTGTGCCTGATCCAAGTCACGGTATTTTCAGTCGCCTCATATGCATGGGAAAGCTGGACAATGAATAAGACTGAAAAGAATCGATGCCTTTGAATTATGGTGTTGGCAAAGAATATTGACTGTACCATGGATTGCCAGAAGAACGAACAAGTCTGTGTTGGAGGAAATACAGCCATAGTGCCCCCTGGAAGCAAGAATGGTGAGATTTTGGACATATTTTGGACATGTCATCAGGAGGGACTAGTCCCTGGAGTAGGACATCATGCTTGGTAAAATAGAGGGTCAGTGAAAAAAAAGGAAGACCCTTGATGAGATGGATTGACATAGTGGCGGCAATAATGGGTCAAACATTGATTGTGAGGATGACATAGGACTGGGCAGTGTGTTGTTCTGTTGTACATAGGGTCATTATGAGTCAGAGCTGACTCGATGGCACCTTACAACAACAACGACTCCTTACTGATTTGCCTTAGCCAAAATGGATCTGTCTAAAAGTATAGACTTGATCTCATCATACATTTGAGTTCAAGTCTATACTTTTAATTTCTTATGTTTATGTTGCTTAATAATGATAATAATATGAGAGATCAAAACCCAGAGATCGAGTCTGAGTTTTTCAAATGACCTGGCTATATTATTCTCATGACAGGTCCTGTTCTCCAAATTACCTGTATCCTCTGGTCTTTCCTGCCACGTATATGAAGTCCAGGGATATACGTGGAATTAAAATTTTTGTGCTTTTAAAAAAATTGTCTTAAAAGTGAAGATTGGTTCCAGTTCCAGGCGAGATGGGATAAACACATTCTAGTCTATTTCCACCAAATTCAACTCTGAACCCTGGACAGAATGAGTCTATGCTGAGGATGCTAAAACGTACGTGTTAGTAGATAGATTAGGGAAATAGGTCAGAATTGCAAGTACCACCAAACCTGTAATGTATTCCTTTTCTCCACCTTCAGTATTGCTAAGTCTGAGCTCAAAGGCAAACTAACATCCTGAAGTGCACACCAGGTACGGACAGAAAAAGCTCCAAAAAAAAGCCCTTTCTTTTGTGGCTGAGGAGTAGGATAGAGGACTCCCAGGGATCAGAGAGAGTGCAGGAAAATCTCCTGCTTTGGGTTTTTCCTGTTGTTCTCTCTGCCCAGCCCAGGCCGTCCCATGATGGCAGTGCTGATAGTGAAAGTAGAGACATCCAGGTAGGTGAGTAAACCTCTGAGAGAGGGAAACTCTCGTTTCTGACCAGAGAAACTAGGGTCACAAATGCATGGGCTGAATTCACATTGCTTTTTTTCTCCTTCTGACCTCTCCACTGCTTGGTGGTACAGATGCAGTAGTGGGAAGTGAATGGCAGAGTGAGGAACGGAAAGCCCCAGCTTTCAGGACAGAGGATCAGTAGGGGGAGCTTCCATGGTGCAAATTTCAGGCACTGAGTTGAGCCAGTGAAGTCAGAAGACTGAAAGGGTGAGAGAGCAGTCTCACCTTTCAGCTTCATAACTCATATTGTGTAAATGACTGTCTGCTTTTCTTAAAAGAAAGCCTCATTACTGAGTACATAGGCAACCCTGTAGAACCACAAGCTCTGAAACACAGTTTCATCGGACACATTTTTTACTTGGACCCAACTCAAAATACATCCCAAATTTTTATATAATTGGAACTAGAGAAACCCAAATCACTGAAAGATTTCTGACGGCATTCTAAGAGCCTGAGACTCTGGTCTAACTATTTTCTAGATAAAAAAAAAAAAAAAAGATAGTAACCTTTTATTAATGTGCTGAAAAGAAAACACTTTGCTAGTGTGTTACTGTGATGTGATGGATCACTTCTGTGTGGCCTTTCTGGCCATGATCTTATAACTCCCACATAAGTGATTGGGTGGGACTGTGCGAATAAGGTAATTGTGGCCCACTGAGGGAATTGGTCAGTTTTGCCATCCTGCTAGGCTTAAAAGAAAGCCAATTCCAGATCCAAGAGAGGATCGCACTACCACCAAGGAAGAACAGGTAGGAGCGGAGAGCGTTTCCTTTGGACCCGGGATTCCTTTGCTGAGAAGCTCCTGGACCCAGGAGACAGAGAGAGAACTGTAACACCGAAGATGGCAAGATGCAGTCGCAGAGAAATGGCAGCAGGAGAGACCAGCAGGAGATGGCACAGTGTGCTTCCCAGCCCTTGGATTGAGAAAGCTGAGTGCCTTCGGGCAGAAGGCTTGCTGGAGGAGTAGGGTGCTTCCTGGCACTTGGTGGAGCTAGGTTTACTGACCCATGGAGCTAGAGCTGAGTGCCTCTGGGCCGAGACTTCCTGGCAGAGTGGGGTGCCTCTGGGCACTTATCAGCAGAGCTAAAAGAGCTTTGTAACATTTGCCCCTGAGCAGAGCATAGGCTGAGGGGCCAGGAAGAGTTGTGCCTGCAGCATGGCTCAGAACAGGCTGTCCTGATGGAAGAACTGTGTCCTGAGTGTTCCTGAATCTGAATTATAACTTGTTACTTACCTAATAACTCCCATAATCATGAGTATTGTTTGAGTTCTGTGTGGCCATTGCAATGAATTATCAAACCTAGCAGTGAAGTAGAGAGTACTGTGGGAAGGACAATTGGTATCAAAATTGGTAAAGATGGTTCCCAGACACCCTTTCAGGTTAGTAATGAAGTCGCTCCTGAGGTTTACCCTTCACCAAAGATTAGACTGGCCCATAAAACAAAACCAGAGCAAATGCGCATACCAGCCCAGGGGTGAGGATGAGAAGGCAGGAGGGGACAGGAAAGCTGGTAATAGGGAACCCAAGGTCAAGAAGGGGATAGTGCTGACATGTCATGGGGTTGGCAACCAATGTCACAAAACAATATGTGTATTAATTGTTTAATGAGAGACTAATTAGCTCCATAAACCTTCATCTAAAGTACAAAAAAAAAAAAAGAATTGGTAAAGATGGTATGTCTGACTTCCTCCTCATAGGAATCAGCCTTGGGCTGTTGCTCTTCATTCTCATTCCCCCTCATGAAGTTAGAGGAGGTCAGATGCTGCCCACACACCATTTTTACAGTTACACTTCTTAGAACTTATATACACCTTGCTACATACTCCCAATTACCCTCCCCCTAATGAGACAGCCCGCTCCCTCCCTCCACTCTCTTCTTATGTCCATTTTGCCAGCTTCTAACCCCCTCTACCCTCTCATCTCCCCTCCAGGCAGGAGAAGCCAACATGATCTCATGTCTACCTGATCCAAGAAGCTCACTCCTCACCAGCATCCCTCTCTAACCCATTGTCCAGTGCAATCCATGTCTGAAGAGTTGGCTTAGGGAATGGTTCCTGTCCTGGGCCAACAGAAGGTCTGGGGACCATGACCACCGGGGTCCTTCTAGTCTCAGTCAGACCATTAAGTCTGGTATTTTTATGAGAATTTGGTGTCTGCATTCTACTGCTCTCCTGCTCCCTCAAGGGTTCTCTGTTGTGTTCCCTGTCAGGGCAGTCATCGGTTGTAGCCGGGCACCATCTAGTTCTCCTGGTCTCAGGCTTACGTAGTCTCTGTTTTATGTGGCCTTTTCTGTCTCTTGGGCACATAATTACCTTGTGTATTTGGTGTTCTTCATTCTCCTTTGCTCCATGTGGGTTGAGACCAATTGATGCATCTTAGATGGCTGCTTGCTAGTGTTTAAGACCACAAATGCCACTCTTCAAAGTGGGAGTCAGAATGTTTTCTTAATAGATTTTATTATGCCAATTGACTTAGATGTCTCCTGAAACCATGGTCCCCAACCCCCTGCCCCTTCTACGCTGGCCTTTGAAGCATTCAGTTTATTCAGGAAAATTCTTTGCTTTGGGTTTAGTTCAGTTGTGCTGACCTCCCCTGTATCGTAGGTTGTCTTTCCCTTCACCTAAAGTAGTTCTTATCTACTATCTAGTGAATATCCCTCTCCCACCCTCCCTCCCTCCCCCCTCTCGTAACCGCAAAAGAATATTTTCTTCTCAGTTTAAACTATTTATCAGGTTCTTAAAATAGTGGTCTTATATAATATTTGTCCTTTTGCAACTAATTTCACTCAGCATAATGCCTTCAAGGTTCCTCCATGTTATGAAATGTTTCACAGATTTCTCACTGTTCTTTATCGATGCATAGTATTACTACTGTGTGAATATACCGTAAGTTGTCCATTCATCCATTGATGGGCACCTTGGTTGCTTCCATCATTTTGCTACTGTAAACAGGGCTGTAATGAACATGGGTGTGCATATATCTGTTCGTGTAAAGACTCTTATTTCTCTAGGATATGTTCCGAGGAGTGGGATTGCTGGATCATATGGTAATTCTATTTCTAGTTTTTTTTAGGAAGCGCCAAATCGATTTCCAAAGTGGTTGTACCATTTTACATTCCCACCAGCAGTGTAGAAGTGTTCCAGTTTCTCCACAACCTCTCCAACATTTATTATTTTGTGTTTTTTGGATTAACGCCAGCCTTGTTGGGGTGAGATGAAATCTCATTGTAGTTTTGATTTGCATTTCTCTAATGGCCAATGATTGTGAGCGTTTCCGCATGTATCTGTTATCTACCTGAATGTCGTCTTTAGTGAAGTGCCTGTTCGTATCCTTTACCCATTTTTTAATTGGGTTATTTGTCTTTTTGTAGTTGAGTTTTTGCAGGATCATGTAGATTTTAGAGATCAGACACTGATCAGAAACGTCATAGCTAAAAACTTTTTCCCAGTCTGGAGGTAATCTTTTTACTCTTTTGGTGAAGTCTTTGGATGAGTATAGGTGTTTGATTATTAGGAGCTCCCAGTTATCTAGTTTCTCTTCTGCATTCTTAGTAATGTTTCGTATTCTATACATGCCATGTATTAGGGCTTCTAGCATTGTCCCTATTTTTTCTTCCATGATCTTTCCCTATTTTTTCTTCCATGATCTTTATCATTTTAGATTTTATAGTTAAGTCTTTGATCCATTTTGAGTTAGTTTTTGTGCATGGTGTGAGGTATGGGTCTTGTTTCATTTTTTTGCAGATGGATATCCAGTTATGCCAGCACTATTTGTTAAACAATTAATCTTTTCCCCATTTAACTGACTTTGGGCCTTTGTCAAATATCAGCTGCTCATATGTGAATGGATTTATGTCTGGATTCTCAATTCTGTAGCATTGGTCTACATATCTGTTTTTGTACCAGTACCAGGCTGTTTTGACTACTGTGGCAGTATAATAGGTTCTAAAATCAGGTAGAGTGAGGCCTCCCACTTTGTTCTTCTTTTTCAATAATGCTTTACTTACCTGGGACCTCTTTCCCTTCCATATGAAGCTGGTGACTTGTTTCTCCATCTCATTAAAAAATGTCATTGGAATTTGAATCAGAATTGCATTATATCTACAGATTGTTTTTGGTAGAATAGACATTTTTACAATGTTAAGTCTTCCTATCCATGAGCAAAATATGTTTTTCCACTTCTGTAGGTCTCTTTTGGTTTCTTGCAGTAGTGTCTTGTAGTTTTCTTTGTATAGGTTTTTTACATCTCTGGTAAGATTTATTCCTAAGTATTTTATCTTCTTGGGAGCTACTGTAAATGGTATTGATTTGGTGATTTTCTCCTTGATGTTCTTTTTGTTGGTGTAGAGGAATCCAACTGATTTTTGTATGTTTATTTTGTATCATGATACTCTGCTGAACTCTTCTATTAGTTTTAGTAGTTTTCTTGAGGATTCCTTAGGGTTTTCTGTGTATAAGATCATATCACCTGCACATAGAGATACTTTTCTTCTTCCTTGCCAATCTGGATGCCCTTTATTTCTTTATCTAGTCTAATTGCTCTGGCTAGGATTTCCAGCACAATGTTGAATAACAGTGATGATAAAGGGCATCCTTGTCTGGTTTCTGACCTCAGTGAGAATGCTTTCAGGCTCTCTCCATTTAGGGTGATGTTGGCTGTTGGCTTGTATAAATGTCCTTTATTATGTTGAGGAATTTTCCTTCTATTCCTATTTTGCTGAGAGTTTTTATCACGAATGGGTGTTGAACTTTGTCAAATGCCTTTTGTGCATCAATTGATAAAATCATGTGATTCTTGTCTTTTGTTTTATTTATGTGGTAGATTACATTAATTGTTTTCCTAATGTTGAACCATCTCTGCATACCTGGTCAATTATGAATCACACTTGGTCACGGTCAATTATTTTTTTGATATGTTGTTGAATTCTATTGGCTAGAATTTTGTTGAGGATTTTTACATCTACGTTCATGAGGGATATAGGTCTATAATTTTCTTTTTTTGTGGTGTCTTTACCTGGTTTTGGTATCAGGAATATGGTGGCTTCATAGAATGAGTTTGGTAGTATTCTGTCCTTTTCTATGCTCTGAAATAGCTTTAGTAGTAGTGGTGTTAACTCTTCTCTGAAAGTTTGGTAGAACCCTGCAGTGAAGCCATCCGGTGCAGGGCTTTTTGTGGGGCGGGGGTGGGGGGGGGAGTTTTTCATTACCTTTTCAACCTCTTCTTTTGTTATGGGTCTATTTAGTTGTTCTACCTCTGTGTTAGCTTAGGTAGGTAGTGTGTTTCTAGAAATTCATCCTTTCTTCTAGGTTTTCAAATTTGTTAGAGTACAATTTTTCATAGTAATCTGATATGATTCTTTTAATTTCAGTTGGGTCTGTTGTAATATTGCCAGTCCCATTTCTTATTCGGGTTATTTGCTTCTTCTCCTGTTTTTCTTTTGTTACTTTGGCCAGTGGTTTATCAATTTTGTTGATTTTTTTCAAAGAACCAGCTTTTGGTCTTATTAATTCTTTCAATTGTTTTTCTGTTTTCTATTTCATTTAGTTCTGCTCTAATTTTTATTATTTGTTTTCTTCTAGCACCTGTGGGTTTCTTTTGTTGCTCTCTTTCTATTTGTTCAAGTTGTAGGGATAATTCTTTGATCTTGGCCCTTTCTTCTTTTTGTATGTGTGCATTTATTGATATACACTGGCCTCTGAGCACCACTTTTCCTGTGTCCCAAATGTTCTGATAGAAAGTGTTTTCATTCTCTTTGGATTCTATGAATTTCTTATTCCATCCTTAATATCTTCTCTAATCCAGTCTTTTTTGAGCAGGGTATTGTTCAGTTTCCAAGTGTTTGATTTCTTTTCCCTCCTTTTTCTGTTGTTGATTTCTACTTTTATGGCCTTATGGTCAGAGAAGATGCTTTGTAATATTTCAATTTTTTGGATTCTGCTAAGGCTTACTTTATGACCTAATATGTGGTCTATTCTAGGGAATGTTCCATGTGCACTAGAAAAGAAAGTATACTTGGCTGCTGTTGGGTGGAGTGTTCCGTATATGTGTATGAGGTCAATTTGGTTGATTGTGGCGCTAGATCTTCCGTGTCTTTACTGAGCTTCTTTCTGGATGTCCTGTCCTTCACCGAAAGTGGTGTGTTGAAGTCTCCTACTATTATTGTGGAGCTGTCTATCTCACTTTTCAGTGCTGATAGAGTTTGTTTTGTATATCTTGCAGCCCTGTCATTGTGTGCATAAATATTTAATATGGTTATATCTTCTTGGTGTGTTGTCCCTTTAATCATTATATAGTGTCCTTCCTTATCCTTTATGATGGATTTAACTTTAAAGCCTATTTTGTGAGAAATTAATATTGCCACTGCTGCTCTTTTTTGATTGTTGTTTGCTTGATATATTTTTTTTCCATCATTCGAGTTTTAGTTTGTTTGTGTCTCTAAGTCTAAGGTGTGTCTCTTGTAGGCAGCATATAGACGGATCTTGTTTTTTAATCCATTCTGCCACTCTCTGTCTCTTTATTGGTGCATTTATTCCATTTACATTCAGGGTAATTATGGATAGGTATGAATTTAGTGCTGTCATTTTGATGTGCTTTTTGTGTGTTGTTCACAGTTTCTTTTTCCCACTTTATTTTATGTGCTGAGTAGGTTATCTTTATATATTGTCCTTTCCTCATATTTGTTGTTGATTTTGTTTCTGCTGAGTCTCTATTTTTTTCTTGTTTTTTTTGGTGAGTAGGATAGCATGTCCTTTGTGGTTACCTTATTATTTGCCCCTATTTTTCTAAATTTAAAACTAACTTTTATTTCTTCATATTGCCATATCTTCCTCTCCATATGGAAGGTATATGAGTACATTTCTTAGTCCCTCTTTATTATTTTAATGTTGTTTTCTTTTATATAATGACATCGCTGCTACCCTGTTTTGGGCTTTTTTTTTTTTTTTTTAATATAATCTTGCTTTGTTTTTTTGGATTTCCCTGTCTGGGTTGACTTCCGGTTGCTCTGCCCAGTGTTCTAGTCTTGGGTTGATACCTGATATTACTGATTTTCTAACCAAAGAACTCCCTTTAGTATTTCTTGTAGTTTTGGTTTGGTTTTTACAAATTCTGTCAACTTGTGTTTATCTGGAAATGTCTTAATTTCACCTTCATATTTGAGAGACAGTTTTGGTGGATATATGATTCTTGGCAGGCAATTTTTTTCCTTCAATTTTTTAAATATGTCATCCTATTGCCTTCTTGCCTGCATGGTTTCTGCTGAGTAGTCCAAGCTTATTCTTATTGGCTCTCCTTTGTAGGTGACTTTTCATTTATCCTTTGCTGCTCTTATAATTCTCTAGCTTTGGTTTTGGCAAGTTCGATTATAATATGTCTTGGTGACATTCTTTTAAGATCTACCTTATGTGGAGTTCGATGAGCATCTTGGATAAATATCTTCTCATCGTTCACGATATTAGGGAAGTTTTCTGCCAACAAATCTTCAACAATTCTCTCTATATTTTCTGTTATCCCTCCCTGTTCTGGTACTCCAATCACTTGTAGGTTATTTCTCTTGATAGAATCCCACATGATTCTTAAGGTTTCTTCATTTTTTAAAATTCTTTTATCTGATATTTATGCAAATATATTAGTTCCAAGTGATTTATCTGAGTTCAGAAATTCTAGCTTCTACTTGCTCAATTCTGCTCCTCTGACTGTCTATTGAGTTGTCTACTTCTGTAATTTTATTGTTAATCTTCTGAATTTGATTGCTATCTGTCCATGGATTTTTCCAGCTCATTAAACTTTTCATTATGTTCCTGAATAATCTTTCTAGTTTCTTCAATTGCTTTATCTGTGTGTTTCTTGGCTCGTTCTGTGTATTGCCTCATTTCCTTCCTGATGTCTTGAAGGATTCTGTATATTCAACTTTTGTATTCTGCATCTGGTAATTCCAGGAATGCACTTTCATCTAGAAGATCCCTGGATTCTTTGTTTTGAGAGCCTGTTGGGGTGATCATGGTCTGTTTCTTTATGTGACTCGATACTGACTGTTGTCTCCGAGCCATCTATAAATTATTGTATTAGTTTATGCTTGTTTACTGTGTTGTAGCTTCTTGCTTTGTTTTGTTTTTGTATACCCAAATGAGTTGCTTGAATGAGGTAGCTTGGTTATTTTCACCTTTGAAGCTCTGACATCCTGTCCCCAGATGGCTAGAGCTGTTATCAGGTATATTAGTTCAGGAGTCCATTCACTTTCCTTGTATGAATTCAGCTCAGGTGTCCAGGTAATTGCTCATCAAGTGTGTGGTACAGGCTCTGTCCTACAGTCTTAGAGGGGCAAGGGGGATTGGTATAGGTACCGGTATCTGGTTGCAGCAGGGGTCATGCTCTAAACAAGGCAGGGGGCTGAGAACCGACCCCCGGGTGTCTCTGAGGAAAGCGTGTCCCTGTTCCCTACAGCGTGCAGGTGGGTGGGTTCTGCGGATGGACCGTGGGCACCCAAAGTTTTGGGTCGTAAGGACTGGGAGGTACCAGTTATCCTTGGACCCCTGTCGCGGGTGGCTGGGTGACCTGAGTGGAGCTACCAGTCCTTAGGTTCCTGATATGGGTAGGTGAGGACCTTGTTTAATAGTCAAAGCAATGTCAAACATCAAACACCCACCTCTCCACCGCACAGCTGAAACAGTTGCAGTCTGCCAACAAGGGCCTATTCTCCCGAAATAGCCCCACACAGGTCCATGCAGAAGGGAAAGGTTTTCAAAGTCCACGGACCGTTTATGCCTGGATAGGAGCCACTCCTGTCCTGAGCTCCCCTGGTTAGTGGAGCTAGCAAATTATCTTTTCCCCCACTTGCAAATTTTTTCCTTCCCCAAGGCTGGGGGGATGGCTCTAGGTGCTCACCAGGGTCTATCTCAGGCCCAGGGGAATTAACAGCCACTGAAGCCGGATTGGGGGTGGGGGCTGTGGTAAAATACACGCAAGTACTTAGCTTTTGCCGAGAGCGCTGTTCTTCTCAGGTTCCAGAGGTGTGAGTGGGCTGTGTATCTGGCTGCTTCTCCCTGAGGAAACTGCGGCAGAATGCTAGTACCAGCCCGCTGCTGCGGCTCTGGGAATGGTGCCTGAGGGCTCCCCGTGATTCAGGTCCGGTAACTCCTCTCTGCTTCTGAACGGTCTCTTCCTTCCCCTGCCCCTCAGTTCGTTTTCTAAGATTGCCTTTGAAGCTCAGGGCTCCCAGCTTGTCACAAATATACTAGTTTCACTTGTTTTTTCGGGTCTTTGTTGTAAAGAGGGCTCTCCGGAAGCATCTGTCTATTCAGCCATCTTGGCTCCGCCTCCTCAAATTATTTCTAACTGCAATTTTTTAAAGAGGATTAATGAAGCAGTGTTATTAGCCGTGTCATAGGAAGGGTAGAAATAGGTTTCCTAGTGTAATATTTAAAAATATTTGTGTAAATGCATTGGTGTATTTTAATTGATATTTCTTGAGAAAGTAATTTCTTTAAAATAAATAAATTATATAAGCATTTTGAAACAATGAAAACAAAGCCTTGTATTAATCCAACTTGTAAGACTGATAGTAGAAGGCAGTAACTAGTTGTGCTTTCTGGGAGCATTATGCATTCTGGAAGCATTATTGTGCATTTTATTAGTGATGTTATGTGTAATTAATTCATTGCTTATTGTTCATCTATTGCTCAAATATTGCTCAGTGAATTTCTTCTGGTTATGTTACTTAATGATAATAATACGGGAGGCCAAAAGCAATTCAGATTCTAAAAATAGCTGAAAGGATTCTGTTAATATGCCCATGGTTAAATTTTCTTAATGTTAGCTAACAGATCATTAAAAACTTTGTATTTTGTTATTTGAATATATAAAACAGAGCAAACATCTGATTCTGTTAGCATATACTCATATTTGAAAAAGTTGAACATAATGTTTTTGTATTGCTTAATTCACATATAAATGTTTCGTACATGACTACATTTTATGATTTGGATGATAGCCTAATTTCTGAATAAAGTAAGAATGGAGCTACAAAAATGATTGAGAAGAATATGATCTTGATTAACTTGAGTGTTCCACCAATTTTTATCATCATTTAATGTCATGCTTAGAGAAGAGAGAATCATGGTTTGGACATTGCTGTTCATATAAATGAGGTAAAGATTTAAATCTCTGGTAAAGCCTGCTTTCAGAACTAAGCCAATTACCTGGAAAAAGTGTTGAGTAATTAGTCAAGATTAGGGTGACAAAGAATTATGAATTCTAGATTTTCTTTTCTTTCAAAAATAAAAACACTTTCTGGATTACCTAAGACTCACAACTGGCCTGTAAAGAAGGTTAAATAAACACAGATGCCAAATAACATTTTCAAACTTAATGTATCCTGAAATTTCCATCCTGACCAGCTCATTAGTCATCATGAGCAACTCCTGTTAATTAATTAATCAGATTTATACTCCTACAGAAAGTAGTTAAATTTGCAAATAGGATTTTGCAGTAATTGTCAGAATTTTAATCATTAACTTAGGGCCCCAGTATGTGCCTGTAGGACATCCTCTGTGGGGTGCACAAAGGGTTATGGGCACAAAGTATAGCAAAAGAAAGAGAAGTTCCTACCCCCTGAAGCTTGCTGATGCAATGATGGTTACTATCAATTGATCACCTACTATGTGCTTAATCATCATACTAGACACATTAGGGATTTAATCCTTACATCAACATTGTGAGGTAGGAAATATTCGCATATAACAGATGATGAAACAAGTTCAGAAGGTTAAGTAACTTGTCGATGTCCTAGAGTGGCTTAGAAGGGGTTGCTGATTGAGAATCTTTTGTTGGGTTGGGAGAGACCAGAGTTGGGGGAAATGACCAGCCTTCACTTAAGAGGTAAGACTAGGAGATGGGGTGTGAATATTAGTGAAGAGTTTGTTTACTATGAATCTGAATTTCCCTGAGATACGGTTGTGAAGGGAGGAGAATAGTGAGAAAAAGATCATAAAGATGATACATGACTGGAGGGACTTACTGAAGTGACCAAGAATAAGAAGAATGTGAGGCCACATGGAGTTTACCAGCATTGAGATTCTAAATGGTCACAGTGAAATTGATCTTAAGGTATCCTGGGTGAGGAGACCTGGGATGGTGACTTCCTGCTCCAGGATTCTCAGTCTGATATCTGTTTCAGGCTCATAACTCTAAGCAGTTCAGAGAACCAATGAGAAGGAATGATATAAAAATGAACAATCTCCAAAATGAATGCCTAGAGGAAGGAAAGTAAAGGTTTGTAAGGTCTAAGTAGGTGGTTCTCAATCTGGTTGACATCAGAATCACCTGGAGGCTTACAAAGAACCACAGGACACACAAAACTAAGTCCCAAACCAGAAAAGTCAAGAGAAGGCCTGGGCACCTGTATTTTCTTTAAAGTTGGCTATAGTAATTCTGATGCACAATGAGGAACAAGAAGCTCTGGCTGAAACCAAAAGAAACAACCAGCATCAAAAGGCTGGACCACAGGTGCCATCAATGGAATCGGGAAAGCGACCATAGAAACACAGAGGTAAAAATATTCAGAGTCACATCACAGAATTTTGGGGAGAAGAAAATTTCAAAACAAGAGTACTGAATAACATCAGATACAGCAGGGACACACTATGAGATTTGACTGTGAGGAAATTATTGCTCTCTGAAGCCTTTCTCAAATGCTCCCACATATGCTATTGATCACGTCCTCCTCTCAGCACTCTCTATAACCTGTAGCCTACCTACCTCTAGTATTTGTTCCACAGAAGACCCTTATATGTTCCATTTTTGTCTTCTTCATCAGACTTCTATCCCCAGGGCCAACACAGTGCTTGGGTTATATGTTCAATAAATGTTTGTTGAATGAATGGAGATATATATATATATATCTCCATGACATAATCACAAGAGCAGTTAAACTGTATAGTAACAAACAAGCAAAAAAGGAATGTGGGTAAGGAAACAGAATAGTGATGATTTAAATGATATTCAGCTACTCTTCTTGCTCACTGTAGTTCCCAGGATTTTAAGAAGACTCAATTATTAATGTCTAGAACATTTCAGCATTTAAGAGAACATAGTGAAACTGATAAATAATTAACACTATTAGTATTTCTGATTTGTGTCATTATTCTTCTTTTAACTGAGCCAGAGGATGAGTTTCTGAGTAAATTTTTGATATCCTCATTTTGGAATGCTAAGTCTACCTCTTCTGTGAAGCCTTCCCTGAGCTTCTGCCCCATCTTTTGCCCATCTTTCTCCATTGTGCTTCCTCTGGGTTTCTCAATCAACACTTCATTATATACAGGACAGTCTTACCCTCTAAAGTGGCATTTATTCAAGTGTGGTTTATAAAGTGTTTATGTAAGAATCATCTTGGGTACTTGTTAAAATACAGCTAGCTAGACCTCTGGCAATGATTCGTTCTGTTATATATAAGGCCTCCATAAGTTGGAGCCTACTTAATGGCAACTAACAACAACAGACCCCTGGAGGCCCTGGGTGGTATAACAATTAAAGCACTCAGCTGCTAATGCAGAGGTTGGAGGTTTGACTCCATCAGGGCTTAGAACCCTTGCTGAGATTTGCATTGTCACCCTAGATATACTGAATCAGAATTCACAGTTTACAAGATCCCCAGGTGATTCTTACACACAATAAATTTTGAGAACCGCTACTCTGCTAGTGGTTCTCAGAATTGGCCCCTAACTAGCAGCATTAGCATTGCCTGGGAACTTGTTAGAAATACAAATTCTCAGCAGGGGTTCAAAGCAGAAGGAACCAGTTCAAAGCACCAGACTCTACCCAGAGGTGCCTTGGAAGAAAGACCTGGCAATCTATGTCCAAAAAATCAGCCATAACTATGGAGCACAGTTTTACTATGATGCACATTGCGTTGCCATGATTTAGAATTGATTTGATGTCAACTGGTTTTTATCTAGACCCCTACAAAATAAGAATCCCTGTGGATAGGGCAAAGGAATCTGCATTTGACACCTGCAGCTCTAATGGGCTCTTCCTCAACATTTAGTGTAGCTCTTAATATTGATTTTACTAATTCGTTTACATGTGTATATATTTCTTTCTATAATACAGGTGTAAGCTACCTGTGGGCAAAGATTGTATTGGTACTAAGTTATCACCTGGCTAATTTTGGGCTAAATTAGTTGTAAGAGTTCTAGGTCCTAAATGATCATGTAAGTGCAAATGTAACACGGCAAATTTTTATTGAGTGCTTACTATGTGTCAACTACTTTAAAAAATGTAATATTAAATATATTTATTGCTGTAAATATATTAATTTATTTAATCATTAAAATAGCCCTATATGAATTTTACAAGGGCAATGCACCTTAGCAGTTGAGCATGTAGGGTCTGCCACCAGCCTGCCTGGATATGAACCCTAGCATTGCTGCTTAGTTGTGTAATTCTGGGAAAGTTACTGTTATGGGTTGAATTGTGTCCCCCAAAAAGATGTGTTGAAGTCCTAATCCCTAGTGATGTAACCCTCTGCAAATGTGACCTTATTTGGAAATAGGGTCTTTGCAGATGTAATTAGTTAACATGATGTTATACTGGAGTAGGGTGGACCCCGATCCAATATGACTGGTATCCTTGTGAAAAGAGAAGACACAGACACAGAGGGAAGATGGCCATATGAAGAGAGAGGCAGTGTTTGGAATTATGCTGTCACAAACCAAAGAACGCCCAGGGCCACCAGAAACTGAAACAGATAAGAACGAATCTTCCCCAAGAGCCTTTGGAAAGAGCATGGCCCTGTCAGCACTCTGAATTCAGGCTTTCTAGCCTCCAGAACTGTGAGAGAATAAATTTTTGTTGTTTTAAGGCACCCAGTTTGTGGTGCTTTGTTATAGCAGCCCTAGGAAAGTAATGCAGTTATTTATCTTCCCTCAGCCTCAGTTTCCTCACCTGTAAAATGGGGTAATAATAATGCCTACCTCATAAGGTAGATGTGAAGATTCAATGAGTTAAAACATTTAAGGAATTTAGAACAGGACTTTATACATTGTAAGTGTTCAGTGATTGTTAGCTATTATTATTTTTAATCCTCATTTTCTAAATGAGGAAACTAATGTCCACACAATTCAAGTTATTTGACCTGGTCACATAGCCGGGAAGCAGTGGAGCTGGGATTCTGTGCCTTACCCGTACTCAGCATGCTGTGTGGCCTTTGACCGTAAAAAAAAAAAAAAAAAATTTTTTTTTTTTTTTTTATTTGACCATAGGCTTTACTAAATGTCCACTCATTAGGTACTCACAAGGATGGTAGGAGCTCATTGTTAACAGACACTTCTCAGCTGGCTGAAAAAGACCACTCAGGGGTTTTCAATGAACTTTACTTAAAGAATTTGGTCTTTGTCCTTGGTTCTTGACACATAACCTCTAAAATCTCTGAATTTCCTTAGTAATTGAAGTAGCTTTGATAAGCCCTCCAGACCATACCTAAGGGTTTACGCTAATGAGGTGACTCAGGTGGGGCCTGCCAGGCCAGAAAAATCATCCAAGTGGCATCAACTGACCTCAGAAGAGGTGGGCTGATTCTCTCAGGCCTGTGTACTTAGGGCCCAATGAAGCCTTTCCACACGGAAGCTCCTCGGGTTGGTGAAAGACCTTGGTGCGTATAGGAGGCTGGTGCATCCCTTTCTGGGACATGGAAGCTACACACTGGGTACCTTCTGAGACCTTGCCCTATGGATTACTTCTTTATTTTGGTCCTGAGTTGTATCCTTTTTGCTGAAATAAAAATGTAATTCTAAGTATACTGCTTTCCGTGAGTTCTGTGAGTCATTCAAGTGAATTACGGAACCCAATGTATAGAGCTGGTAGGTAAGAAGGGAGGGGGTCGTGGACCTCCAAGCTTACAGCTGGTGTTCTCAAAGGGTAGAGGGAACCCCCAAGTTAATAGCCAGCAGATAAGAAGTAAAATTATCATGGGGTCTACCAAGCTTGCAGCTGGCGTCTGAGGTCTTAGACAAACTTAGTAGTTTGGACAGTTTGTGTCCTTTAACTTGTGAGGTCTGACCTAGCTCCAGGTGGTTAGGGTCAGAGGAAGAAGTACTGCATGTTCAGCTGGTGCCAGAACAAAAGTACAACAGAGGGAAACAGAATTGATAATGAATTGATTTTTTTTCCACACCACCACTCAGTAATTTCTTATCAATATCGCAGCCGTGGATCTTACAGGATTTGCAGGAATCAAGTGTCACTGGCATCAGGATGACTCTGGTCTACCAGGCTAGATCCACTGCCTACCGAAGGTCCACTGTGTGCCTGGCTCTGTGCTGGGCATTGTGAGGAACACGAAAGACTTGTCAGAAGCATTCTTGGTCTCCAGAAATTTATAATCTATATAGGACAAAGGACCCTGGTAGACACATAAAGCAAGTACATAACAGTGAAATAACATCAAGGCACTAGATAGTTAATTATGTCCCCAAATAAAAGACATTGATAGTAAAAGTACTACGGTTTCATGGAGAAGGTGGAATTTAAGGTGAACGTTGAAATATGGGGTTGTATGAGTAAGTAGTGTGACAGAGAATAGTTTCTGGGGCAGGGAGAAGAGTTAACTACCCAAGTCAGACATAGCTGTCTCTTTGCTCTAATTTGGCTTCATCCTGTGAACAAATGTTAGTTTAATACTTGTATTTATTTGTTCTTCTGTTTGGTATAAAAACTCCCTAATGTTTAGTTTTCATTAAGTCTTAGGGAATGTGTCATTCTTTTTGTTGTTTTTGTGTTTTATTCGAGCATGATAGAGTTCAAATTCTCCAGTAAAATACACAGTGACATTCTTGATAAGCCTCTAGGACTCTGTTTTTTTAGTCACATAAAAGGCCACAGAATTCTGAGTCACATAAAAGGTAGTGAAATCTACACAAATCCAACGTACAGACCACTCCCTCATACAACAGAACTACTAATAATCTAATCCACGCACCTGTAGACTATTTCTAATTACGTTACTTCATTTCACAGAATAGACATGGAAGAGTCATTTATATGTAAATACCCAAGAACAAATTTAAAAGCAACATTTAAGAAAAATATTGTTGTAGAGTTTTCTGGGTACAATTGAAATCTGTTTTTAAACACCATCTTTTATTGAGGCCTGTACAAAAGAAATATTGTTTTCAAACAACAATTATTTTGCAGTAAAATGAGGAAAAAAAGCTTTTTAATATCTGATTCTGAGTTACTTACCTTTAATTATAAAGGGACTAAGTTGTAACTTTGAAAGGTAAAGGTTATTCTGGCATTTCCATTATGGATAGATTTTATAGTGATTTAATAAATGGTTCTGGTTTGAAAAGTGTCACATACGCATACATACAAACCCTCAGGTTTTGGATCCAAACTGACCAGTTCAATACAACATCAGAAATGTCTGAGTTGTTTTTCTTAATTTTGTTTCTTTCTGTTATTTCTTATGTCACTGACATTTCCCACTGACAACAGAACTCTCTGAAATTTAACTAACTTGGTTTTAGCATAGGAACTTCTAAAAGTTAAAGTTGACACAAGAATTCTTAATTAAATGAGGGCTGTGGTCTGGCATTCTGTTAGAGGCTATTTCCACTTGGGACAGCTGTGGCCCCCCAGGGTTCCAGCTGCCCATTAGCTGCAGCTTCTATTTCAACGGGGAGCCAACCAGAAATCTTGTCCTGTCATTTGTGTGCCAATTTGGTTTAGGGACAACCCACACAAATAGGGCAGGGTGATAGCACCATCAAATAAACATGCGTAATTAGGTTTTCATAGACAGAATTGGGGTGTGGTGGCGTGTTAGTTTCTTTTTCATCAGAAAAATATTTTGAAACCATAAAGCCATTTTGCCTACGTACGGTGTGTATGAACTCAGAGTGAAATAGTATGGTTTACAGAGGAGGGCATATCCTACTTTGATAGGCACAAGGTGCCTTTGATAGGCATGAAAGGAAGTATGTAAATTCCAAAGTATTTACCCTGTTATTTTACACTCCGGTTATTATTAGTAATGATGATAATGCTAATAGTTACTAGCTTTTATGGAAGACTTCATAGTGGCCGGGTACTGATGCACTTCACATGCATTATCTTGTTTAGTCCTCACCACAATATCGTGAAGGAAGTACTATTATACACCCACTTTCTAGATGTGAAAACTGAGATTCACAGTGGTTGTGTAAATCCAAGATCCTGCAGTTAGTATGCAACCATGTCTACCTGATGACTTGATTTTGGGTGACCTTTAGAGGGTTCTCTTGCTTTCTCATATCTATGTCTGTTCCTCTCTAAAAAGTCTTTGATCCCACAAATCCCACCACTAGAGAGGCTTTCTTTCAAATTATCAAGAAAAAGCTATTCATTCAAATACAAATAGTGCAACAAGCACTTTTCCATTCTGCTACTTCTTTGCAGATAGAACTTGCTCTCCTTATACTCTGACCCCCTTAACCCCAGGGGCTTCGGGCTCTTCATTTACACCAAAGCTGGATGCTGTTTAAAAGTATAGGAAACAGGGGCAAGGATATGAATATTTTCACAGAAATAAAAGCCTTGAATTAAAATAATAGTTTCTGCTAGCATATGAAAAAGGGTTTATCATGTATACCAGGGTTTTCCTCACATCCCTGAAATCACACCACCTATTTACCTATTTATTCCATCAACATTTAAGGTTAACTCTAGCTGCCAACAGGAAACATTGAAGCCTGTGGAAATAAAATAAGCATTGCATGTAACTTGGCTGAACCACTGAAATATTTCCATAAAACACCAGTACAACAACTAGGTTAGAATGATTAACTGTGTAGCATGCAAAATTACTTTTGTGATTGTTTTCATACACAGTGTCTCATTTTGGGTCACATAATAAAGGCCAGTGTGATATTGACCCTTTTTTACAGGTGAGGAAATTGAGTCTCAGAGAGGTTAAGTGAGGTGTCCAGAGCTAGTAAAGTGGCTGAGCTGGGACACACTCTGACTAATATCTAGTTTATCATGATCTTTACACTCTGACATATCCAGCAGTATCCATCCCCTGGCCAGCAGTAAACACGGCACAAGCTGAGCACTCAAGTCTCATCCTCTCTACAAGTGTACATTTGATCTCACAAAAAATGCTCAGATCACAGCCAACAATGGGGACCCCTTGGCCACTGTATTGGCTTCCTAGGGCTGGCCAAATGAAGTACCACAAACTGGTGGCTTATAAGAGTAGAAATTTATTGTCTCACCATTCTGGAGACTAGGAGCTCAAAATCAGAATGTTGGCTATAATGATTCCTCCTGAGACTTTGAGGGATAATCTGTTCCATGGCTCTCTTCAAGCCTCTGGTGACAGCTGGCAGGCAATGCTTGGCATTCCCCAGTTTGCAGCTCCAATCTCTGGGTTCATTGTCATATAGCTCTTTCGTTTGTGTCTCTGTGTCTCTTCTCTTTCATTAGGACATCAATCATATTGGATTCGGACTCACCCTACTCCAGCTTGACTTCATGTTAACTGATAACATCTCCAAAAAACCTATTTAAACAAGGTCACATTCACGGGTACCTGGGATTAGGACTTTAAAATATCTTTTTGGTGGACACAATTCAGTCCATAACAGTGCCAACTGGGGAAGTTTGACCTGAGCCTGACCCACTGCCAGTATGGAAGATTCTGGTGTGAAGATCTACCTGAGGAAGGATTTGGGCCCCTTGGTGATGGTGGTGTGAATGGGCCCAAGGAGTACTGTGGTACTCCGTGGGGGTGAAGATGTCACATAGCCTACATGCAGGCCTCAAGACAAAATTTGGTAAAATTGTGCTTTCTGCTTTTAGCTCTATAGTACCCTAGATGATTGAATAGGAGGGAGAAAAAAAAATACACTTGTATTTGAAATAAGAAAAAGCTTTCTATGGAAATCTTTGGATTCTAAGTCATAGTAAAAAAAAAAAAAAAGTGGGGGGGGGGGCTTTAGTACTAATTAAGATAAAACTAGCCCTACTGGTGCAGTGGTTAAAGCAGTGGACTGCTAACCAACAGGTCAGCGGTTTGCAGCCACCAACAGCTCCATAGGAGAAAGATGTGGCAGTCTGCTTCCACAGAGATTTACAGCTTTGGAGACCCTATGGGGTAGTTAGGAGTCAGAATCAACTTGGCATCAGTGGGTTTGGGTTTGTTGTTTTATTATTGTCTCATATCTATTTAAATGATCTTTCCATCACGGAAAAATAGGCTAAGAGCTATATGATGCACATGAACTATATTGTTTCAATTTTTAAAGTCAATATTATTAAAGTGTAGTCTCCCACTAGAAAACAATCATTTTAATTTTGATATTAGGCAAGGTACAAAGGAAACAGGATAGGAAGAATATAATAGTTTGAGTAGTTTGCTTACCCACACACTGTTAAAAGCTTTTCTCTATGAAATAAATATTATCTATTAAACTGGAATTACGAACACAAGAAAAAGAAATGCATGGATGGCATTGAGCAACTACATGTACAGTAGCAAGACTCTGTTGTTGATGAGTCTTAAGGAATAGTTCTTTCTCGTTTATATTCTGCTCTTATGAGATTTATTCATTTATTTTTTTTAAAGAAGAAGGTGATTTGCTTAATAGTAGTATAAACCATGAACATATTTTATAGATTCATGAAGTCTCTAAGGAGACTCATCAAGGTGGTAGAAATATTTGGAGCATATATTAAGAATTTGGATTTGTATGACATATTGGAATCCAAAGAGGCTTTTGTCTCATAATGATAAATCAACATAGTCATCTAAGCTGTGTAACAGTGGCTTGGTGGACTCAGTTATATTTTGAATCACAAAATGATAGTTAACACTGACAAACCACACTTTCTGAACTTGGAGCTATAAAAGGTCAAAGGAAGAGGGGCATGGTCTGGTTCTTAGGAACTTGTAATATAATGGAAACTCATATTTTTTTGTTTAATTTACCTTAAGGAATTATTACCTGACAATTTTTTTTTCTAAATGTCTCATCTCTGGATATGCATTTTAAAACATTGCTTTTACTTCTTTTGCTATTTAGCTGTTGCAGTAATTTGATCTTAAGCAAAAAATAGTTATAATGTGCTGTAAGAAATACAAAAAAAAAAGGGTAAAGCATCCCCCGTTCTCACCTAGTTTATAATCTATGGAATTTAAGGTAATACATAATGTGGGGGAAGTCAGTGCAACATGACCAAGTCAAGAGAGGAATGCAAGAATAGAGGGCAACTACAGTAACTACCATGGCTTAGACATTCCTACAGCAATATTATTAACAAGCAATAATTTACAAATGGACAAATAGGTAGATAGATACACCAAGAGGTGTGGGAGGATGTAAGGGAACACAACCACCTGCAAATTTAGGATTGGTGGTGGATATTTCCACATATATGACTATAGATGCAGCTCATATAAACTGCACAAGGGGTATAGTCAGGGAAACCTCTTAGACATAACCAAACACCTCGTGGGATGAAGTTCCTAGGCTATAAGATAAAGGTTCATAGACTCGGGGGGACATCTATGTCAACTGGCACAACATAGTACATAAAGACAGTGTTCTACTTCCTGCTTTGGTGAGTAGTGTCTGGGGTCTTAAAAGCTTGCAAGTGGCCATCTAAGGTACAACTATAGGTCTCTTCCTGTCTGGAGAGAGGGAGAATAAAGGAGACCAAAGCCTCAAGGAAGCAATTAGTCCGAGGGACTAGTGGATCACATGAACCACAGCCTACCCAACCCTGAGACCAGAAGAACTACATGAAGCCCAGCTGCCACTACCAACTACTCTGACTGTAATCACAATAGAAGGCCTTGGACAGAGCGGGAGAAAATTGTAGAACAAGAAATCAAATTCACAAAAAAGACCAGGCTTGCTGGTCTATCAGAGGCTGGAGGAACACCAGAGACTATGGCCCTAAGACATCCTTCTGACCTGGAAAGGAAGCCATTCCCGGTGACCACCTCCCAGCCAAACAATAGACAAGCACATAAGATAAACAATAATACCCAAGAGGAACGTACTCCATAGAACAGTCAATTATATGAGATCAAAAGTGCATTATTGCCCAAAAGCAAAGATGAGAAGCCAGGAAGGGGTAGAAAACCAGGACAAAAGAAAATGGGGAAACCAGGATGGAAATGGGGAGAATGCTGATACATTGTGGGGAATGAAACCAAGGTCATGAAACACTTCACATACAAACTATCGAATGGGAAGCTAATTTGCTATGTAAACTTTCATCTAAATCACAATTAAAAAAAAAAAAATGTCATGACAGAGGTGTCTGTCCTCCTCTACCTTCATAAGGAGGAAGGATAATCAAGATCGCCAACCAAAGGCTGATTGCTATGAGGTGGAGGTCAGACATGCCTCCTCTCTCTTCCATATTTACCAATTCTGGCACCATCTGTGTCTCCCATGGCACCCTCTACTTCTCTGCTGGATTTGATAATTCATTGCAATGGCCACACAGGACTCACAGACAGTACAATTATGGGGTTTATTAGAGAAGTAACAGGTTACAATTTAGGTTCAGGAATGGTCAGGATACAGTTCTTCCATCAGGACAGCCTCTTCTCAGCTTTACCCACAAGCACACCTCTCTGGCCCCTTGGCCTCTGCCCTGGTCAGGCAAGTGTTAGAAAGCTCTTTTAGCTCTGGTGATAACTGCTCAGAGGTACCCCACTCTGCCAGTAAGCCTGGGCCTGAAGGTGTTCAGCTCTAGCTCCATAGGTCAGCAAACCTACTTCCACCAAGTATCTGGAGGCACCCTACTACTCTAGCAAGCTTCCTGCCTGAAGGCATTCAGCTTTCTCACTCCGTGGACTGGAAGCCCACTGTGCCTTCTCCTGCTGGTCTCTCCTGCTGCTATTTCTCTGCCACCGCTTCTAGCCGTCTTCTGTGTAACAGCTGTTTCTTTCCTTTCTCTCTGTCTCTTTCTCAGTCTCCTGGTTCCAAGAGCTTCTCAGCGCAGGAATCTTGAGTCTGAAAGACATGCTGAGCTCCCGGCTCTTCCTTCTTGGTGGTGATGAGATCATCCCCTGTTGCCTCTGGGATGGCTCATTTCAAGCCTATCTGGATGGCAAAACTGACCAATCCCTTTGTTATGGTTCCATAGACCTTATTTGCATGGTCCCACCTCCACACATGTGCCATTAACTTTATTTGCATTATTAGCGAGCTATTCAATCCCCTTGGTAGGCCACAATTACCTTATTTGTATAGACCCACCCAAACAATTGGGTGGGAGTTATAAGACCATGGCAAGAAAGGTCATATAAAAGCAATCCATTGCGCTGCCAACTACTGTCAAAAGTTTCCCAAAGTTTCATTCTTTGCTTTCAAATATCCTGAATTAATTTCCTTCAGTTTAGTGGTAGAACAAGGTTATTTCTATGTACTGGACATTCTACCTCTATCACACAGTTTGTGTTACAGATAGGCTTAGGGATGGCAGGAAAACATATGCAGGATATGCCACATATATTTGCTCTTTTAGAAAATTGTGATTCACGGAACCATTTAATGCTCCACTGAAGAGAAAATTCATGATCCTTTTTGTGCTCTGCATGGCAGTTGAGATGGTACAGTGTCCATAAAATATGCTATACTTAAAAAACGATGCTTTCAAAGCCTCACTTAAAAAGACAGAGAGCATTTTTCAAGTCTCACAGAAGAGCCTGGGTTTCCTATTCTTTTGGAACCAAAAAGGAAAGTAGCGCCTTTTAGCATCTTTAAATAACCAGCTTTATGAGGTTGGCCAGAGTGTCTTTTTCTCAGATCCAATTCCAAAATACTTTCCTGAGTTAATGACTAACCAAGTGGGAGAGGAAAATTTAAATTAAGCTCGCTTTGACCGAGTCCTGAGGCCAGCCATTTTTCATGGATTGTTCACGTCTTGGAAGCTCCGTATCTCATTGTCATCACAGAGTCCACAGACACTCTAAACTGAGTATTCCATTTTTTTCTGTTTTACAACTAGCTTTTTAAAAAACTCATGTTATTACTGCTACTGTCAATTAATCTAAGTGTTTTATTTTGTGACTTCCCTGAGGCTTCTTCAACCTGCAAATGGCTTTTTAATATTGGAGAGTTTTTTTTATTTTTTAATAAACATATCGATTTTTTCTTTAGTCTTTGAAAATAGGTTGAGGTTTTTTTTTTTAATACCAGAGACAGTGTCTAATTTTTCTTTTTGATACTTTCTTCAAGTTTAAAGCCCGAAGGGAGGGCTTTACTGTACTGTAAAGCAGGTGACAGGGAACCTGGATGTAAGGAAGGCGCACAAAGAAGACTGGAGAGAAGCAGTATTTGAAAAGTAGGGCTTCACTGTGCCAAACTCCCAAGGAGAAGGAGGGGTTGCCACCCAGCTCTGCCACGCCTTTATAAAGCATCTCCCTCCCAAATTAAGGCACAAGTACAAAGTGGAAACTAATTTGTAAGAAGGGTTCTCAAATTTACAATAGAATAAAGCACCTCAACACAGGCATCGCTATCAGAAAATATAATAGGGTTTTTTTTCTTCTTCTTCTTTTGCAAAGGTCAACTATTGTTCAGATACAAATCAAGAAAGTAAGACTGTGTGGAAAGTTGGAATAACAGGCCTCTGGTAGGCATTTATTTTATTGTAATTACTGAATAAAGGAGCCCTGTGGGTAAAGCAATTGACTGCTAACTGAAAGGTCAGCTGTTTGAAACCACCAGGGGCTTCCAGGGCGAAAAATGTGGCAGTCTGCTCCCGTAAAGATTTACAGCCTTGGAAATCCTATGTGGTCCTTATGAGTCGGAATTGACTCACTGGCAGTGGGTTTGGTATTGAATACTTTAAAATATGTGAATAAACTTGAAAGCTTTATAACTATAACTTGTAAGCATTCCTGCTGTGTAAAAATTGAAATTCCAAATGAGTAGATAGATATATTTTTATGCATGTGCAAAATATCCACCATTTTCTCTGTTAAAAAAAAAAAAACAAAAAAACAGTTCTTGCAGCATGGGGGCCAATGTAGGGAAATATTTTTGTACACAGGGTTTGCTCTGGTGTCCAGCTTACCCCAAACTCACCATATCCAGCACTTTTTATTCTTTAGAATCAAGGAGTCTGTAGTGGACTGAATAGTGTCTACCAAAAATACCTGGAACCTCAAAACTTGATCTTATTTGGTATAAGAGTCATTGCAGATGTAATTAAGGTGAGGGTCTTGAGAAGAGATCATCCTGGATTAGGGTGGGCCCTAAATCCAGTGACAGTTTTTCCTAGAAGAAACAGAAAAGGAGAAGACATACGGAGCCACTGGGTAGGAGGCCGATGAACAGAATGAGCTGTTGATCCCTGGAGGTCTGTTGCCCCAATTCACTTTCTGTTTCCCCAATTCACTTTCTGACTGCTCATTCAGTCCCTCCCCATCCCCACAATGACACCCCCCTGTGTCATTGCCTTCATTTGTCAATGGGGGAGGAGGAGCCTTAGCACTTCCCCAAGTCACATGTCATCAGTTTCTGACATGAAAGAGGAGTTCTATTAACAGGGAAGAAGAGAAGGGCTATTGTTCTGACAAAAGAAAGAGAGTAACAAGTCCGTTATACCCATTAAGACGCATTGCTGTTGAGTGATTCCAACTCTTAGCTCCCCGTTAGTGTTTATATTTCTAGTAAGAAGAAGAAAACTTAAAGCCTTCAATAACAAAAACAAATTACTGATGTGAGAAAAATTGCATTCCTTCAACACTATAAACTGTGGTTTTATTATTGTACTTCGGTGAGGCTTTGGATATTATAATCCTCACCAACCCCAGATCTAATTTGAAATACTTGTATTAAATGTGGTAGAAAAAAGTTAAACATGTCACACATATAAAATTTCTAGATTTCTGCTACTCCTTGTACCTTGCGAATGGTAGGTAATCAATAAATGTTGAGTAAATGAATTACTGTATCACAGAAACATGGAATTAGATGGGACCTTTGAAGTCATCCAGTTAATCTTGCAGATTAGTGCCAACATCCCGTACAATATCCTGCAATGTGGTCATTGAACCACTGTTGAAACACTTTCATATGTAAACCCGATTTTTATTCTTTTTATTTTTTTAACCATCTACCTAATATCTTACAGAAATAATTAGAGATTGATAACATTGAATAATGGAATAATTACATTGTTCCCTTGAGTAATTAAGGGATGTTAGTAAGATGCAAATAACCAATTACTATTCAGTGATATCACAAGTGATAATCTCTACAAATGAAACTCAAATGAACAAGCTGACCTTTGTTCAGGGGAGTTTAGGGAGAGCTCTGGCCAAGAGATTGATTGGGGGGGAGCTAGAGAAAGAAGCTATGAGGCAGTATTTCAAGTACAGGCCCTTCAAGAGCAGGCTTGGTGCGTCAGAGGAAAGCTGCAGTAACGGCTGTACTAGGTAGTTGATACTTGGGCCAGAAGCTAGTCTATATCTTCATGGGTATTATAGAGAAGGGGAAATGAGGTGCAGCTTCGTCTGGAAGGTAGGAAGTATCCCAGAAAGATAACTTACACAATAGAGAAATACACACACACACATAGTAGTAGTAAAGCAGGGGTAGGGATGATGCTGACTGCAAAGGAAGGAAGTCTTTTTATCGGACAATAGTCTGATCAATCATACATCCTATACCTCTTGTGGAGCCCTGGTGGCGTAGTGGCTAAGAGCTTGGCTGCTAACCAAAAGGTTGGCAGTTTGGATCCACTAGACACTCCTTGGAATTCTTATGGGGCAGTTCTACTCTGTCCTGTGGAGTCTCCATGAGTCAGAATCAATTCAGCAATGACGGGTTTGGTTTGGTTTTTTGGTATACTTCTTGTGTTAGCTTTACCACTGGTAACAAAAGTTCTTTGTAATGCAGTGTGTTTGTTCATTGCACTATTACTTTTGTATTGGTGTTGCTATTTTTAAAAAAATTTGCCCAGAGAAAAATCACATAGACAATGTCTAAATACATCCCATTTTTGGATTAATTTGTTCTGTCTTTTCCCCCTGTGATGTATATATTCTCTATCAGGTATTTTTGAACCATTTAAATGATAGCATTCTGTTATATTGTTTAATAATTTTCTAAACCTCTTATCTTTTTTTTTTTTAATCATTCCTCAAATCATGTTCACAAGTATAAGAAAAGATGCAAACAAATTCTTATGGACTGGGTCCTTTTACTTGAAACAAAGGGGACATTTTTCTTTATTACAGGTAGTCAGCTTTGAGGAAAATCATTGTCAGTTAGCCACATGTAGTTAAAAATATTTAAAGAAATTTATTCCTACTTGGCTTGAATAGGAAATTTCTAAAATTTTCCCTGACTTGTAAGTCTTGGTATTTTTAAAACTCTCACGAAACTAAAAAAAAAAATCTGACTTTTAAGAGTTAATTTTTCATACTCTTTCTTACTTGGGAATTATTTTAAGTTACCTGCTAGAGAGAACAAGGTGTGGTTTCAAGATAACATCAGAGAATCGATATCTGGATCTCATTTGTAGAATAGAAATTTTAGATGGCATTTTCATCCTGACTCTGAAATGTAATGATTAATAACAGAAATGCTCAGCAGTGGAATTAGAATCAGATTGACAGTAAAGCATTTGTTGTTTCAAAGACCGTTATATGTATACATAAATATACCCAAATCACTTATCAGCAAATGGCTCTAATTCTTAAAAATGTTTATTAGACATTGTACAATGGGATTTGAAACAAATTTATTAAGACCGTTAGCCACATTAGAAGAAATAGCAGAAGATGACTATCAATATTGATTTAGAACACATTTTATATCAGCACTGGCAATGTGGTTACAATAATGACAGAACATGTTTGTTTGCACTTATGTTTGGTTTGTTTTAGTGAGGGGTGCCCAAGGGATGCATAAAAAGGAGTATTTTGATAGTTTCTCAGTCATTAATACAGTCCTCAACCCAAGGGAACTACAAATCCCAGAATGCAACATCCCATTCTTACTGAAACATGCATTTGAGAAACTACAGAGCCAGCTTTGGAGCCCAAATGCTAAGGCCTGAATTTTACACACCATAGACTTTCATCAAGTCTGCTATATTTCTACATTACAATTTTAAATAGTTGCCATCTGTCTTGGTCATCTAGTGCTGCTATAACAGAAATACCACAAGTGAATGGCTTTAACAAAGAGAAGTTTATCTCACAGCCCAACTGGCTAGAAGCCCGAATTCAGGCGCCGGCTCCAGAGGAAGTTTTTCTTTCTCTGTTGGCTCTGGAGGAAGGTCCTTGTCATCAGTCTTCCCTTGACCTGGGAGCATCTCAGCACAGGAACCTCAGGTCCAAAGGACACGCCCTGCTCGCGGTGCTGCTTTCTTGGTTGTATGAGGTTCCTATGTCTCTCTGCTTGCTTCTCTCTTTTATATCTCAAAAGAGATTGGCTTAATACACTACCTAATCTTGTAGACCTCATCAATATAACTGCTGCTAATCCATTTTATTACATCATAGTGATAGAATTTACAACATATAGGAAAATCCCATGAAATAGTGGACACTCACATAAAATGGTGGACAATCACACAGTACTGAGAATCATGGCCCAGCTAACTTGGCAGATATTTTGGGGGGACACAACTCAATCCATGATACCATCTCATCAGCGTTATGTGATACAATTCATTGTTTTCATACATAAAAATAATCATTTCACCCTGGAGACTGTGGCCCCTGGACAGCCTACTAATTCAGTTGAAGTTCACCTTTCAGCCAAAGATTAGGCCATAAGGCAAATAACAACAGACCAATCAAGTATATGAGATAAAATGAGCAACACCTGCCTAGCAACAAAGACAAGAAGGCAGAAGGGGACAGGAAAAATAGACAAACTGACACGGTGAGCCCAGGGTGGAAAGGGAAAGAGGGAGAGTGCTTACACAACACAAGATTGCAGCCAACGCCATGAAGCAATTTGTGTATAAAGTTTTGAATGAAAAACGAATATGCTCTGTAAACTTTCACCTACATCACAATAAAAAAATATATATATAATTATTTCACCACAGAAAATTAGTGCAAAATTTAAGTGACTGAGAATTTTTCTGAAAGAATTCTTTTTAAAATATATCCTAACATACATGTCTTTTTAAAGTGGATCAGTTATTATTATTTTTAATAATATTTTATCGTGTTTTTGGTGAAGGTTTACACAACAGTTTAGGTTCCCATTCAATAATTTCTGTACAAATTGTTCAGTGACACTGGTTACATTCTTCACAATGCGTGAACATTCTCATTATTTCTCTTCTGGTTGTTCCATTTCCATTGATCTACTGCCTTACATTCTGTGATGGTTAAGATTGTGTGTCAGCTTGACTGGGCCATGATTCTCAGTGTTTTGATAGTCGTGTAATGTTGCAATCACTTCCCTGTTCAGATTTGATATGTGATCACCCCATGATGGTATCTCCTGTAAGTAGCCAATTAGTTTACAGGGAGTTTTCTTGGGTGTGTGGCCTGCATTTGAATATAAGTGGACGTTCTGGCTTTTGCCTGCTCCAGATCCTGCAGCTGATTCCTTTTCATCTGATCACCAGTTTTTGAGACTTAAGCTAGCAGCTTATCTGCAGTTTTGCCTGCCGATCTTGGGATTCATCGATCTTCACAGACTGTGAGCAAGAGCCCCACTCTTCAACCTGCTAATCTTGGGTTTGACAGCTCCTGCAGCTACGTGAATCAGGAGAAACCTCTATCCTGACCCACGGACTTGGGACATTCCAGCCTGTACAACTGCATGAGCCATTTCCTTGATATAAATCTCTTTATATATACTTATACGCTTTATTGGTTTTGCTTTTTTAGAGAACCTGGCCTAAGACACATTGTCCTCTTTGTTTTAAACTAATTGTTGACAATTTGGTCTCATCTAAGTGATTTTTTAAAGGAGCATAGTACTTACGGGTGATATTAATTATTTTTTTAATGAATTTGTTATTTAGCTACAAAGTGACCTCAGGGGTTAGTTTTGGTTCAAGGTTTGAAGCGTATCTCAGGGTTATTGTCTCAGGAGTCCTCTATTCTTGACCAGTTCAGTAAGTCTGTTTTTTGTTTGTTTTAGGAATTCGAGGTTCTATTCCACATTTTTCTCCCATTTTATCAGGGTTCATCTATTGTGGCCGTGATTAGAATGATCAGTATTAGTAGCCAGGAACCATCTAGTTCCTCTGGTTTCAGGGTAGATGAAACTGTGGTTCATGTAGACTATTTGTCCTGTAGTCTAGTTTCTTCTTTGAGTCTTTGGTTTCTATCTTTCTCTTTTGCTCCAGATGAGTAGAGGCCAAAAGTTATATCGCTGTTATTTGAACTCAGATTTAAATATCGTATACTTTGTACTTCTTTCATTTCTGAAATTATAATTGCAGGTTATAGTGATTGGCATTTCAAGTAGTGACTTCATAACAGAAATAACTTTTTGTTTCTTTTATAGGTGTAGGGCCACTTAGTTTATTCCTACTGATAGTTGCTATCAAGTGAATTCCAACTCATGGTAACCCAATGTGTGTCAGAGTAGTACTATGCTCCGTGGGTGTCTTAGGCTAGGTTCTCTAGAGAAGCAAAATCAGTAAAGCATATAAATACATATATAGAGAGATTTATAACAAGGAAATGTCTCTCGCACCTATAGAGGCTGGAAAGTCCCAAGTCTGTGGGTCAGGATAGAGGCTTCTCCTGATTCATGTAACCGCAGGGGCTGGTGAACCCAAGATTGGCAGGCCACAGAGCAGGGCTCTTGCTCACAGGCTGCAAAGATCATCAAATCCCAAGACTGATAGGCAAAACGGCAGTTACGCTGCTAGCTCAAGTCCTGAGAATGAGAGGTCAGACAAGCAGGAGCCAGCTGCAGGATCCAAAGCACGCAAAAGCTCACAAGCCTTGTCAGATGTCCATTTATATTCAATGCAGGCCACACACCCAAGGAAACTCCTTTTCAATTCATTGGCTACTCACAGCAGATCTCATCATGGAGGTGATCACATTGTATCAAATCTCATCATGGAGGTAGTCATGACATCATACGACTGCCAGACACTGAGAATCATGGCCCAGCCAAGTTGACACACAACCTTAATCATCACAATAGGGTTTTCAATGGCTGAACTTTGTGAGAAGTAGTTTGCCAGGCCTTTCTCCTGAGGTGCCTCTGGGTGGACTCGAACCTCCAACTTTTCTGTTAGCAGCTTCAAGCACGTTAACAATTTGCACTACCCAGGGACTCCTATTCTTACTGGACGCTTAATATTTCTTTACCCAGTGGTTTTATAAATACATACTAATAATACTATTAAGAAAACACACAAAGCATAAGCATAATAGTAAATATTTAATAAACACAATCATTATAACAAACATTTATTGAATGCTCACTATGTGTCAGGCACTGAGCTAAAGCCATTCATGAATTACTTCATTTAACCCTCACAAAACTTTATGAAGTAGATATTATTATCCCCTTTTTATAATAGGCCAAGGTTTACTGAGAAAAAGTAACTCATGAAATGTGTGGAGTTACTAAATGGTGGAGCCAGAACGTGGAGCCCAGAGTCAGTGTCTTAATCACCATGTTATACTGCACACTATGCATCATAAAGCAGACATTATTATTTCATAATATAGCTGCTCGAGGCAAACTGTCTCCACCACTGGAAAAACAACTCTGTGTGCATGATTTTTTTTTATTGATCAGAAAATATCATCTTTATACATGAAAGACAGGATATTACCTCAAAATTTTCTGCCTGAGAAAACTTTCTGTGTCCTTTTCAAAAGAAGAAAAATTTTAAATTTCATCAAGAAATGTTAAAATACCAAATTACTGGGCTGAGGCCTGGGGACCATGGTCTTGGGGGACATCTTGCTCAATTGGCATAACACAGTTTGTAAGGAAAACATTCTACATCCTACTTTGGTGAGTAACGTCTGGAGTCTTAAACGCTTGTGAGCAACCATCTACGATATTCCACTGGTCCTACCCTGTCTGGAGCAAAGAAAAATGAAGAAAACCAAAGACACAAGGGAAAGATTAGTCGAAAGGACTAATGGACCACAACTACCACAGCCTCCACTAGACTGAGTCCAGCACAACTAGATGGTGCCCGGCTACCACAACAGACTAGTCTGACAGGGATCACAATAGAGGGTCCTGGACAAAGCTGGAGAAAAATGTAGAAAAAAATTCTAACTCATAAAAAAGACCAGACTTATTGGTCTGACAGAGTCTGGAGAAACCCCTGGAGTATGGACCCTGGACACCTGTTGAACTCAGTACTGAAGTCACTTCTGAGGTTCACCCTTCAGCCAAAGATTAGACAGGCTCATAAAACAAATGATATTACACATAGCTCAACCACGTATATGAGACTAAATGGGGACATCAGACCAGGGGCAAGGATGAGAAGGTAGGAGGGGACAGGAAAGCTGGTAATAGGGAACCCAAGGTTGACAAGGGGAGAGTGTTGACACATTGTGGAGTTGGCAACCAATGTCACGAAACAACATGTGTATTGTTTAATGAGAAACTAATTTGCTCTGTAAACCATCTAAAGCACAAATAAAATAATCACACAAAAAAAGAAATGTTAAAATAGACAGGTGAAAAAAATCAGCATAATTCAATGAAGAAACAAGAACTGAGAAAAAAAAAAAAAAAAAAAGACCTTTGACCCAGTGGTTAGCAATTCACATCCACCAGTGGCTCCTTGGAAACCCTATGGGGCAGTTCTACTCTGTCCTATAGGGTCACTATGAGTTGGAATTGACTCGACAGCAAAGGGTTTGGTTTTTGGTTTGGTTATACCAAATTATCTGAACAATTCTTCAACTGTTCACCTAAGGTTGCCTGGCAGCATGTACTTCATATCTATTGTGATTCCACAAGTACTCTGTGTGTTTGTGAGATGTATCATTTTGATATGTTTGTGATGCTTCCTGGGAGCGTCTCTTCATCCCTTACACTGTCCCTTCTGGCCTCAACCTTCTTGCTTAACACTCTGGAATGACCTACATCTTCTTGGCTCAGTTAATCCTGTCATTTCTGCCTTAGTTTCATGAGGGTTCCTGATTTCCAGGTGCTTTGCTATTCAGCACATCTCTCCACCTCTTTATACCCCCTCCCCCAATATTTTTGGTTCGACCCTGTGATTTTTTTCTTCCTGAGGCCAGTACCTTCTTATTACCTTCCGCAAATGGTGCACCCACAAGCCTGAAAGGCAGAAGTGGTTTCTTTTCTCTGCATACTAGTGGAAAACACAGATTAAAGAACTCCTCAGTGTAGAGCATTTCTGGTGCGAATACTGCAAAACACTGTAGCTGAATGTTTGTGTGGTTAGGCATGCCCCCTCCCCCACTTCCTCTATAGCAACATTGCCCAAACTGTGCTTCCCAGATCCCTGAGTTCACAGATATATTCTCAGAGATCCATGAATAACTAAGATAACTTCAAATTTTGTTGATTACATTAAAGTACTTAATATAAACTGCCACATTTCAGTATTTACGCTTGTATTTGTGCTTTTTATTTCATTAGTGCCAAGTGATCAACAGAGATGACAGAGTTTGACTTTTTTTGGTTTCTCAACCCAGGGATCTACAAGTGTGCTTTCCTGGGTCCCAAGTTCTCAAGTTTGAGAAACAGTGCTCTACAATGCAGGCAACAGGCCTGGACAAATGGGCAGTCCCTTGGACCTGGCCACTCATTCTACATGTGTCTATCAAACACTTCCTATGAGTTTTGCATTGTGCTATATGCTGGGAATTTTTAAACATCTCTGTCTTCAAGGGTTAGTGGACAAGTCAGATAAGTAAAAAGACGATTTTAACATATTATGATAGTGCTAGTCAATTGGTGCAAACATTTGGCAGAACACCTTAGCAACTGCATCAAGAGCCTTGAAAATGCAGATAACCCTTGAACCAGTCATTGGACTCTTAGAAATTTATTTTATGAAAATGAGAACAGTCCACAAAGATTTGTATGAAGGAAGATGAAGGTCAGGGAGGGCTTGCTGAAAGAGACAACTTTTAACATTGTCTTGAAGGATAATCAGGAGTTATTCTGGCAAAGGTGAGTCACAGGAGAGAGAGGAAGAGTGGAGGGCAAATAAGTCATTGTAAACCAATGCAAGAATATTTCAGTAGGAATATAGGGATGGAAGCCATTCAGGAGTGAGTTGAGAAGTGGGTGGGTATTAGAAAAAAGCTGAAGTATTGAGACAAGAAAAAAAAAAATCAGCAGTAACTAGATGACCCCCTCCCCCCAATCTTTTATATCTATTACAAAGAAATGCTTGAAAAATTCTTCCTGAATGAGTGAGGGAATGGTTGAGTGAATACATTCATGAATAACTTCAATTTCCATTAGGTATTACCGTCTCTGAACTGTAAGAATCATTGCGAGCATTAGTATTGTATTGTGTTTGAAAAAGTGTCATTTGGTTTTAGCTTCAGTGAGGGATAAAAAGCACTCTTTCATTCAAGTGAACTGCCTCCTAGAGGTCTCTATTGATTGGAAATATTATAAGTACTTAAGGGGTAATATATAAAATTAAAAAAAAAACTATAAAGCACTGTATAAATGTTATTATTTATATTGTAATATTATTACTGCACTGACAACAAAGACATGCCAAAATGAGATTTTTTCCCCTTTTAAGTGTGTTTTCAGATACTAATTCATCTTTTTTTACCTCATGGTTTTTTTTATTGTTTTCTACCTGGGAGAGCCAATTCTCTTCATTTAGAGAAGGCCATCTATGGCTGACAGCAGCCAAGAGTAGCAGCTTAAGGAGGGGGGTGAAAGCGGGAACGGCACCAGTCTCACTTCAAGTGTTCAAAAATTATCTCTTCTGCTTGATTTTAATTTCCATAGTACATAATTCCTAGGGCATTTCCAAAAGAACTGCTCAAGTTAAATAAGAAGTGGGAGAGATAGAAGACCGGGAGGGTGTTGTCAAAGGGGTTTTTCACAGTTGGAAAGCTGAGAGGTGTGGTTCGGGATGGGGGGATAAGGAAGCACATTTCGGCCTGGTTGAAGAAAACTTTCTAATAACTATGAAAGGTCTGCTTCAAAACTAGTGGAGTTCACCTGCTCTAGAATTATCGCTGTGTTGGAATTTTGTTACAGAAACTTCCTAAAGTAGATGTTGAATTGGAACAGCTGGCCTCTAATTCTCCAACTCTAACAACCTGTGAAATAGAAGGAAATGATTTTCAAGGGAGAATGACAGAAACCTCCTAGATCTTCCCCATACATTCTACCACAAACATTTATTGATACTCTACTGTGTACAGGGCATTCAGTAAGGGCACCTCTGGTGGGACAATCCTTCACCAGTGTCCCACTCCCACCCCATGTTGTGACAACCAAAAATGTCCCAACATATTTCTAAGTGTTCCTTTGGGACATGTTGGGTTGAGAACCAATGACACGTGATGGGCCTGTAAATATGAGTAAGACAGAATTTAGGCCTTTGTATCTTTTTTATAGACTCAAAATTGTTATCATTTGTATGCATGGGGTATTATGGCCCCTAGCCCTTTCCATTAGTACATTACTTGTATTTGTGTTTCAATCTTCCTAGTTCCTTGAGAGGGAGAGAGAGAAAGAAGTAGCCTCCATGGGGACTCAGTAATGGGCATTAAAATAGAAGAACGTTTCCTAAGTACTGGCAGCATAAGAGTACCAAATTCAGAAGGGAAGGCCTAGCCATTTTGTGGGGAACAACAAAATGTTGGAGAACACTGAAAGAGCCATGTGGCCTTCCTAACAATTTTACCAAGGCTGAGGAAGTATCACAGAGACCCAAGTTCTACACACCAAACATCTGGGTGATGGATTCTGTTTTTGGGCTCAGATCTTGATCCATTTTAGGAATCTTCTAGGAAATCTATTTTCATTTGTTGTTGTCCTGAGATTTTGGATTGGCTGAGAAATACTACTGTCCTATGAATCCTACTAGATTACTCTGTTTGAGTTCCTGTCTCCTCCAATACTTCAGATGGTATTTGATAGTCCCTGGGGAGCATCGGACAGTACCTGGCCTCTGATCCCAGCACCCCAAGTGGTCTAAAATCCCAAGAGAATCTGGAGCAAACAAATTTTTTGCAGATCCTCAAAGCAGATGTCTGCTGAATTTCTTGGAGAAAATCCCAAGTCAACTTGTACCAAATTAAACCCAGAGGGTTCTGCGAGAATGTTCTGGCCTTGGTTTTACAGTGAATGGAATATTTTGTGGTTTACACTAGAGGTCATAGGACAGTCCCAAGGAAGTAGTGGAGCCAGAACTGTAGTGCTTCAAGCTGCTTGTCCCAAAATCCTCTACATCACTAATTTAAAAAGTGTTGATCCAGTGGGAAAAAAGCAGCATTAAGAAAAACTATTTTATATATATTTATCATGGCTACAAGATTTTGAGTTTGAAAAATACTTCCAAAGACAACTTTTTTGTATCTAGAAATAGCCTGTTCCCAGATTTTTCCTAGCACCTTTATGTCTAATCTGAGAACTTTCACTGGAAGGTTAACTGTTTATCTGCTTTGCTCTAAAATGAATTCATTGTTATTTCTTGCATCACTACCATGGAATTAATCAAGTTCTCCTAGTTTCAGTTCTTATTACAATCTCTGCCATGAGAATGAGTCATCTTAGAATTTAAAACTCTTAATATGTTTTTTCTTCTCATTACATATTCTTGAGCTAACATACATTTTAAGTAGAAATTGAGACCATTTTAATTCATTTTCATGATAAAAAGTGCAAAATGAAAAGCATGCATAATACAAAATCAGTCCTCAAGATAATCTAAAGCTTGTCACATAAGAAGGAAATGCCCAGCTATTATGCTTTCAAATAGGTAGGTAAGGATGTATATATATTTGATTTAACTCTCTTAGCAACTTAGGCAATCAATTGTCTTATTTAACCTAAATACCAAAAAGAAGAGAGCTGGCAAATATTTAATGGACATTGTTATAGAGTTTATTGCCATGTTCAACCCAATCTGCCTTCAGACCTTGAATTAACTATGAAATTGTCAGGCTCTAGTTCACATTTTTTGCTTTGTTGCATTATGAATTTTATTTTCCTTATTTATTAAGCATGAAAGACCCTTGGATGTATAATACACTACAAATAGTTTTGCATTTGTTTTTATATCTGTCAGCTTTCATTAGGGAATGCTAGGGTAGCAAACAACCCCCAAATAGCAGTGGCTTACAATAACATGTTTTATTTCTAACTCACATTACACGTTGACTGCATGGTAACTGTAGTTCAGTTTTGCCTGTCATTATTTTTGGATCCGGATTGAAAGGGCGGCCTCTACTTGTGAAAAGTGCAACAGTGAAACCATTCATTGGTTCTTAAAGTTTCTCCTCAGAAGTGACGTGCATAACTCTTATTCATATTTTCTTGGCCCAAGCAAGTCACATGGCCAAGACTGATGCTAGAGGTGCTGGAATATAATCTTCTTTGAGGGAGAAGCAGCAAATAATTGGGAACAATAGTACAATTAGAGTATATAAGGTGTTGTAAAAGATGGAAGGAATACACAGTCACTGTAGCAAAAAGAACTGGTCTACATTCAACCATCTCAGGAAGTATATGATCAAGAGCCTATGGTATTGAAGGAAGAAGTCCAAGATGCACTGAAGACATTGGCAAAAAACAAGATTCTAGGTATTGATGGAATACCAATTGAGATGTTTCAACAAACAGGTGCAATGCTGGAAGCACTCACTTATCTATGCCAAGAAATTTGGTAGGCAGCTACCTGGAAAACCAACTGGAAGAGATCCATATTTGTGCCCATTCCAAAGGAAGATGATCCAACAGAATGCAGAAATTATTGAACAATATCATTAATATCACACACAAGTAAATTTTTGCTGAAGATAACTCAGAAAGGGTTGCAGCAGCACATCAACAGGAAACTGTCAGAAATTCAGGCTGGATTCAGAAGATCATGTGGAAAAAGAGATATCATTGTTAATGTCAGGTAGATCTTGGCTGAAAGCAGAGAATCCCATAAAGATGTTTATCTGTATTCTATTAGTTATGCAAAGGCATTGGACTGTATGAATCATAACATATTATGGATAACATAGCAAAGAATGGGAATTCTAGAACATTTAGTTGTGCTCATGTGGAAACTATACCTAGGCCAAGAGGCAGTTGTTTCAACAGAACAAGGGGATACTGAATGGTTTAAAATCAGGAAAGGCGTGTGTCAGTGTTGTATCCTTTTACCATACTTATTCGATCTGTATGCTGAGCAAATAATCCAAGAAGCTGGACTATATGAAGAAGAAAGTGGCATCAGGATTGGAAGATCACTCATTAACAACCTGCGTTACGCAGATGACACAACTTTGCTTGCTGAAAATGAAGAGGACTTGAAGCACTTATTGATGAAGATCAAAGACTACAGTTTTCAGTATGGATTACACCTCAGTGTAAAACAAAAATCCTCACAACTGGACCAATAAGCAAAATCATGGTAAATGGAGAAAATATTGAAGTTGTCAAGGACGTCATTTTACTTAGATTCACAATCAATGCCCATGGGGGCAGCAGTCAAGAAATCAAATGATGTATTATTGCATTGGGCAAATCTGCTGCAAAAGACCTCTTTAAAATATTAAAAACCAAAGATGTCACTTTGAGGACTAAGGTGTGCCTGACGCAAGTCATGGTATTTTCAGTTGCCTCATAGGCCTGCGAAAGCTGGATAATGAATAAGGAAAACCAAAAAACTGATGCCTTTTAATTACGATGTTGGAGAAGAATATTGAATATATCACAGACCAGAAGAACAAACAAATCTGTCTTGGAAGAAGTACAGCCAGAATATTCCTTAGAAGCGAGGATGGCAAGACTTCATCCCACACACTTTGGACATGTTATCAAGAGGGACCAGTCCCTGGAGAAGGACATCATGCTTAGTGAAGTAGAGGGTCAGCAAAAAAGAAGAAGACCCTCAACGAGATGGATTGACATAGAGGCTGCAACAATAGGCTCAAACATAAAACGATCATGAGGATGGCACAGTACTCAACAGGGTTTCATTCTGTTGTGCATAGGGTCACTATGAGTCAGAACTAACCCAATGGCACCTGACAACAACAAAAACAATGTGTCATAGGTTATAATTCAAAAGTGCAGGGAGGAGAGTGTTGTTCTAGAATTTTCAACAGAGATATCTCAGGTCCATTGCTCTAATACAACAATGACATAGGAATTTTTCTTTTAAGAGACGATTTACTTTATATAATTATCAAAATGAAAATAATATTTTCCTTAATGATAAAAATAATACTTCTCATTATTAGAAAAAGTTAGAATATACAGAAAAGTATACAGAAATAAGTAAAATTGTCTCATACAAGAGAAATGAGAACATACGTCCACACAAAGAATTACACATCAATATTCATAGCAAGTTTATTCAAAATAGTGAATTGGAAACACATGAATGTCAACGCTTAACTAGATAAGCAAATAGTAGTGTATTCATTCAAAGGAATACTGCTATGTATCAAGAAGGATACACACAATCACATGGACGAATCTCAAAAACCATTATGCTAAAAAAAATCTGGACACAGAAGATTACACAATGTCTTAGAATTCTCTAGAGAAATAGAACCAATGAGATATATATATATATATATATATAAAATGTTCTCTATATAAAGATATCGAGGTAGGTAGATAGACAGATAGATAGCTGTAGATAGATAGCTATAGGTAGATAGATGATAAAATAAAGAGAGAGATTTACTTCAAGAAATTGGCAATTGTGGGGGCTGGCAAATTAAAAATTCATAGGTTAAGCTGCATGCTGGAGATTCCTACAGGCTTGTGTCTCAAGATCTGTAGGTCAGGTGACAGAAAGAGTGAGAGTGAAGAGAGGGCATAAGTTCTGCCAAGATATCTATTTATAGTCTGAAGGGAGAACACACCTAAAAGAACTTTTTTGTCAACTGGTTGATCGATTGCATTACATTAGATTACATTATGGTAAGTGATTGCATTACATTATACTACATTACAGAACAGCAACTAGGCTAGTATTTGGCCAAACCACAAAGGAAACAGCCTAGCCAAGTTGACACATAAAATTAACCATCATACATACTATATGATTCTGTATATGTGAAGCTCTAGAAAAGACTAATCTATAGGGTTGATATGAGTCAGAATCGACTCGATGGCAATGTTTTGTTTTTTTTTTTTAATACAGAGCAGATCAGTGGCAGACTGGGGCATGAAGTGGGTGGGGTTGACTAGGAAGGGCTGCAAGATAAACTTTGATATGATGGAAGTCTTCTATATCTTTTCACGGTGGTGGTTACTTTGGTGTATATGTTTGTCAAAATTCATTGAAAAGTACATGTAAAGTGAATGCTTTTTATTGTATGTCAACTACACTTCAGCAAAGTTTATTTTAAAATTACTGAAAAACCCTCAGATTTTTACTAATTCTTACGTAGTTATCTTATAATTAGCCTAATTATTTAACTCTAAAATTAGTTGTATCATTTTTAGCTGATTTTCTTGGATATGTTAGGTAAACCATCTTACCCTTTTTCTTAACTCATCACATAGACTAACAATTCCAAAGCAATATTTAGTAAGGGAGATGAAATTGTATTCATGTCTGAATCCAATTTTTACAACCAAGGGGGTTGCTTGCTCTTGGTATCAGATATTCTTTTTCATCATGAAAATATCCTTTTTTCCAAGATGAATTTTGATCAGAAATGAATGTGGATTTTTTTTCCCAAGGCCTTTTCACTGTTTACCCCTTACCTGTTGCCATCAAGTCAATTCCGACCCATAGTGACCCAATGGGACAGAGTAGAACTGCCCCACAGAGTTTCCAAAGAGCACCTGGTAAATTTGAACTGCTGACACTTTGGTTAGCAGCTGTAGCATGTAACTACTACGTCACCAGGGTTTCCTTTCACTGTTTATGTTTCCTATATGAAAGAGTTAAATTACTTTAGTAGAATTGAACTAAGCTCTACTTGGTCACATGGCATTCTTTTTTTTTCTAAAGTCAATTTTATTGAAGTATAATTTACATAAAGACTGTTGGTGGCACAACAGTTAAGCGCTCAGCTGCTAATTGAAAGTTAAGAGATTCGTACCTAACAGTTGCTCTACTGGGAAAGGTGTGAGAGTCTGTTTCCTTGGAAACCCTATGGGGCAGTTCTGCTCTGTCCTATAGGTCACTATGGATCAGAATAGACTTGATGGCAATGGGTCAACCTTCAAGAAACAGAGACATATTGTGTTACACAAACTATTCCAAACATAGACCAGGACCTTTCCAGTTTACTTTAAGAAGCTAGCATGATTCTGATACCAAAACATATCAAGATAGTACAAAACGAAAATTATAGAACAATCTTATTTGTGAATATATTATTCTGAATAAAATATAAACAGATTACATTCAACAGTATATTAAAAGAAGCCCTTGTGACACAGCAGTTAAGCACTCAGCTGCTAAACAAAAGGTCAGCGGTTCAAATCTACCAGTTGCTCCATGAGAGAAAGATGTGGCAGTCTGCTTCCATAAAGATGTACGGCCTTTGGTTTAATATTAGAAAAACCATTAATGTAATCCACCATATTAATAAAACAAAAGACAAAAACCACATGATCTTATCAATCGATGCAGAAAAGGCATTTGACAAAGTCCAACACCCATTTATGATAAAAACTCTCACCAAAATAGGAATTGAAGGAAAATTCCTCAACATAATAAAGGGCATCTATGCAAAGCCAACAGCCAACATCACTCTAAATGGAGAGAACCTGAAAGCACTTCCCTTGAGAACGGAACCAGACAAGGATGCCCTTTATCACCGCTCTTATCCAACATTGTGCTAGAAGTCCTAGCCAGAGCAATTAGGCTAGACAAACAAATAAAGCGCATCCGGATTGGCAAAGAGGAAGTAAAATTATCTCTATTTGCAGATGACATGATCTTATACACAGAAAACCCCAACGAATCCTCCAGAGAACTACTGAAACTAATAGAAGAGTTTGGCAGAGTCTCAGGTTATAAGATAAAAATCACTTGGATTCCTCTACATCACAAAAAGAACATTGAAGAGGAAATAACCAAATCAATACCATTCACAGTAGCCCCCAAGAAGATAAAATACTTAGGAATAAATCTTACCAAGGATGTAAAAGACCTATACAAAGAAAACTACAAAGCTCTACTACAAGAAATTCAAAAGGACATACTTAAGTGGAAAAACATACCTTGCTCATGGATAGGAAGACTTAACATAGTAAAAATATCTATTCTACCAAAAGCCATCTATCTATACATACAATGCACTTCCGATCCAAATTCCAATGTCATTTTTTAAGGTGATAGAGAAACAAATCACCAACTTCATATGGAAGGGAAAGAAGCCTCGGATAAACAAAGCATTACTGAAAAAGAAGAAGAAAGTGGGAGGCCTCACTTTACCTGATTTCAGAACCTATTATACAGCCACAGTAGTCAAAACAGCCTGGTACAGTTACAACAACAGACACATAGACCAGTGGAACAGAATTGAGAACGCAGATATAAATCCATCCACGTATGAGCAGCTGATATTTGACAAAGGCCCAGTGTCAGTTCATTGGGGAAAAGATAGTCTTTTTAACAAATGGTGCTGGCATAACTGGATATCCATTTGCAAAAAAATGAAACAGGACCCATACATCACACCATGCACAAAAACTAACTCCAAGTGGATCAAAGACCTAAACATAAAGACTAAAACGATAAAGATCGTGGAAGAAAAAATAGGGACCACCTTAGGAGCCCTAATACAAGGCATAAACAGAATACAAAACATTACCAAAAATGACGAAGAGAAACCAGATAACTGGGAGCTCCTAAAAATCGAACACCTATGCTCATCTAAAGACTTCACCAAAAGAGTAAAAAGACCACCGACAGACTGGGAAAGAATTTTCGGCTACGACATCTCCGACCAGCACCTGATCTCTAAAATCTATATGCTTCTGTCAAAACTCAACCACAAAAAGACAAACAACCCAATCAAGAAGTGGGCAAAGGATATGAACACACATTTCACTAAAGAAGATATTCAGGCAGCTAACAGATACATGAGAAAATGCTCTCGATTATTAGCTATTAGAGAAATGCAAATTAAAACTGCGATGAGATTCTATCTCACTCCAACAAGGCTGGCATTAATCCAAAAAACACAAAATAATAAATGTTGGAGAGGCTGCGGAGAGATTGGAACTCTTATACACTGCTGGTGGGAATGTAAAATGGTACAACCACTTTGGAAATCCATCTGGCGTTATCTTAAACAGTTAGAAATAGAACTACCATACAACCCAGAAATCCCACTCCTCGGAATATACCCTAGAGAAATAAGAGCCTTCACACAAACAGATATATGCACACCCATGTTTATTGCAGCTCCGTTTACAATAGCAAAAAGCTGGAAGCAACCAAGGTGTCCATCAACGGATGAATGGTTAAATAAATTGTGGTATATTCACACAATGGAATACTACGCATCGATAAAGAACAGTGACGAATCTGTGAAACATTTCATAACATGGAGGAACCCGGAAGGCATTATGCTGAGCGAAATTAGTCAGAGCCAAAAGGACAAATATTGTATAAGACCACTATTATAAGATCTTGAGAAATAGTATAAACTGAGAAGAACACATACTTTTGTGGTTACGAGGGGGGGAGGGAGGGAGGATGGGAGAGGGTTTTTTACTGATTAGTTAGTAGATAAGAACTACTTTAGGTGAAGGGAAGGACAATACTCAACACACAGAAGGGCAGCTCAAATGGACTGGACCAAAAGCAAAGAAATTTCCAGGATAAACAGAATGCTTCAAAGGTCAGCGAAGCAAGGGCGGGGGTTTGGGGACTATGGCTTAAGGGGACTTCTAAGTCAATTGGCAAAATAATACTATTATGAAAACATTTTGCATCCTACTTTGACATGTGGCATCTGGGGTCTTAAATGCTAACAGGCGGCCATCTAAGATGCATCAATTTGTCTCAACCCACCTGGATCAAAGGAGAATGAAGAACACCAAGGTCACACGACAACTATGAGCCCAAGAGACAGAAAGGGCCACATGAACCAGAGATTTACATCATCCTGAGACCAGAAGAACTAGGTGGTGCCCGGCCACAACCAATGACTGCCCTGACAAGGAGCACAACAGAGAACCCCTGAGGGAGCAGGAGAACAGTGGGCTGCAGACCCCAAATTCTCATAAAAAGACCAGACTTAATGGTCTGACTGAGACTAGAGGAATCCCGGCGGTCAGGTCCCCAAACCTTCTGTTGGCCCAGGACAGGAACCATTCCTGAAGACAACTCATCAGACATGGAAGGGACTGGACAATGGGTTGGAGAGAGATGTTGATGAAGAGTGAGCTACTTGTATCAGGTGGACACTTGAGACTGTGTTGGCATCTCCTGTCTGGAGGGGAGATGGGAGGGTAGAGAGGGTTAGAAACTGGCAAAATTGTTATGAAAGGAGAGACCGGAAGGGCTGACTCATTAGGGGGAGAGTAAGTAGGAGTATGGAGTAAGGTGTATATAAGCTTATACGTGACAGACTGACTTGATTTGTAAATGTTCACTTAAAGCTCAATAAAAATTATTTAAAAAAAAAAAAGATGTACAGCCTTGGAAACCCTATGGGGCAGTTCTACTCTGTCCTATAGGGTCACTGTGAGTTGGAATCAACTCGATGGCAGTGGTTTTGTTGGTTATGATAAACTTTGCGTTTTAACTGAAAAAAAAAACTCATTCACATTTTTTGTGTTAACTTATATTTGATCATATTTCTGCCATTATATTTTATGTGTCCTCCTGATATACATACCCTTATTCCTATAGTTTTCTTTTGCTTTATTACATTTTTAGTTCCTTTTTCTTATGGTATTTTAGAATTTATGCCTACTATTTTAATCTACTATATTAAAAACTTAGTGCCTCTATTTTTTTGTCAACTTCAAAAATAAAATTGAATATGTGGCTCTTCCTCCTACCCTCAAATGAGACAATCATTTAAGCACGTGTCCCCTTCAGTGTAGTGGTTAAGTGCTACAGCTGCTAACCAAAAGGTTGGCAGTTCAAATCCACCAGCAGCCCCTTGGAAACTCTATGGGGCAGTTCTACCCCGTCCTATAGGGTTGCTATGAATCCGAAGTGACTCGATGGCAATAGGTTTGGTTTTTTTTTTTTTTTTTTAGTTTCATCTTCCATATTTTGTTCAAATAATCTGCCAATATTGTTTATAGATATTTCTATTTTTAACATTACGAATTTACTCTCGATACTCTATTCTTAACATTTACATTAAACTTCACAAATATATTAAGAATTAATTGCAATTATTTAGAATAAACAGTGAGTTTTTTTTTTTTTTTTTTACTGGACCCCCCCCCCACTCTTTTTCTTGATCACTCTAGTCTGGATGTGTTCCAATTTGTTTTGTTTTTGGAAATATGAGGTCACCACAATACTCTATACCCCTGGGGGTCTAGATGTATATGTATGACAAGTTTCTGCAATGTTTTATCAATGTTTAAATGTGAATGCCTTTAACCTGGCCATTCTCCCCAGTTTGCCACAATCTCCACTGCTCCCTCTTGCCTACTTGATTCCATTCCACAGAGTATCTATACTGTCTGTCTTTAGACCTTCCCAGACCATATATAATGTCAAATATCTAAATATTTAAAATGTGATTCTCAGTTCTTCCAGTGAGTTATACTCTGTTATGCCTTTTTTCTCCTGATCTCAGGCTTTGGAAGATCAAGTATGGGGACTGTTGCAGGAAGCAGATAAGACAGCTGAAGAGAACAAGGATCAGTGTCAGGTCTACGATGCCATGGCCAACACCCTGGGTGAAGCATGGGCAGCCCTGGTCTCCATGCTTGAAAGAAGACGGGAGCTCCTCAGGTTGACCTCTGAATTTTTTGAAAATGCCTTAGAGGTTTGTGTCAAAAGGAACTTTTCCCTTCTCCACATCAGTGCAAATGTTGTTAGTTTTTGTTAGGTGCCATCGAGATGGTTCCAACTCATAGCGACCCTACGTACGACAAAATGAAACACTGCCTGGTCCTGTGCCATCCTCACAAACGTTTTTATGCTTCAGCCCATTGTTGCAGCCACTGTGTCAATCTGTCTTGCTGAAGGTCTTCCTCTTCTTCAGTGACCCTCTACTTTACCAAGCATGATGTTTTTCTCCAGGGACTGATCCTTCCTAATAACATGTCCAAAGTATGTAAGCCGTAGTCTCACCATTCTTGCTTCTACGGAGCACTCTGGTTGTACTTCTTGCAAGACAAAATTTGTTTGTTCTTTTGGCAGTCCATGGTACATTCAATATTCTTTGTCAATGCCACAGTTCAAAGGTATCAATTCTTCTTTGGTCTTCCTTATTCATCGTCCAGCTTTTGCATGCATATGAAGTGATTGAAAATACCATGGCAAATGTTAGCACTCATGAAAACATTTTATTTCCACAAATAGGCATTGTAATCAGACTCAAAAAGTGGCAGAATAGCCAATGCAGGTACAATTTTTGATTATAAAAATAAAATCATTGATACTGTAAATATAGGCCTTCAAACAAAAACTAAGTAAATTAATTGAAATTAAGTAAATGATTAAGTAAAAATGGAAACCTTTACTCATAAGTCATTATAATTTCCACTTTTAAGAAGATAGGTATGTAATCACTAAATCAAACAATTAGCCTGGACTGTAGGATTATTAGGAAGTGCAGAGTGTTCTTGTTGGCTAAAGTTGGAGGTTAAAATTTCTTCTGCTGCTTTTAATATTCTATAGAATGATTTTGACTTTGTAAACATAGTCTTTTTTAGAGTATTTTTCTAAGGCATGTAGTTTTATTTCCATAGTTTGAGCTTATTAAAATACAAGGGAAGAAGAAATCCTGGTTCTATCAAGTCATTTCCTCCTATGATGTTTCTTGAATTCTGTGATCTTATAAAGTTTCCAATTTTAAAATGTGAAACTCAAAAAACATTATCAGCGGAGGTGTTATGTTTGGTGTAAGACATTATTGGAAATTTCACTTTTAACTTCTCTGTCAAGTGTCAGTACATTCATTTTGATGTGAGAACCCTGTTTCATTATGATAAAGTACTAGCTTTGAAACAGACGACATTTTCAAACTGAAATTCGAGATGTAAGTCCAAAATAATGAAAGAAAGAAGATTAGTAGTAGAACATAAAAATTGGAGTAGACAATTTCATGCATCATGAGCTTGTTTAAAAGCAAAAAAGGGCAATAAACACATGTAGTAACTTTCATGGTTTGTTCTCCACAATTTGAACACTGAAGTCTAACTCACAATTTTTTTTACAAACCATCTTGGGAGAAGTTCCATACACAGTTTTCTTTCTGGAAAAGAAATAAACCAGCTAAAGAGTACCTCCAGGGGCCAAATTATAGATCCATCTGATTCATTCTGTCTTAGTAAGCAGGATATAGGTGTCACCTGCCCTTACAACTCAGCTCTTTTAAGCGCAGGGAATTATCTTTTTTCTAACATTAGGCCCAATTTTTTTTTCACTGTACAGTGTCATTAATGGTAAGCTGATTTTCTCCATGATGAGTAAATTACTTCCAGAATTACATAAAGTAAAATACTAAGTTAAAGCGTAATACAACCCAGCAACCTAATTCTTACACTTAGCTTTTATTGGATCTAGTGAAAAGTCTGTTTCTTGAATTATCCCACTTCCAATTTTGTGGACTACTTCATACTAAGCTGAAGACAAACTTGTGTGTATTCTCCCTGCCCCTGTGTATTTTCATTTGTGATTTTTAAAAAAGCGTGAAATTAACAGGCCTATGAAGTGTCCCCCTATTGTCACTTCTATCCTGTACAAGCTGCAGAAAGAAGAAAAGCATAATTTTTAGGTGAAGAAAAGAAAAAAATCCATGAGAAAAAAGTTAATAGAATGTCAGGAAGCTCCCTCTGAATAAAGGATTGTTTGCTTATATATATATTTAAATAAAACGCTGAAATATAGATATAAATTATACAGTGACTCCAAAAGTTTTGTAAAGTTCTACAGGGAAAAAAAAAAATCACCTACTAGAGGTCTTTTTTCCCTTTGAACCGTCTCCTCAAAGAAGATTCTTAAAGCAGTTATTAGAGATGGAATGAATGAGAGATGTAAATGATGTGTAGATATGATCCCTTATTGAACTACATACATGTGGGGCTTCATTACAAAACCAAAATGACTTATTGCATGGTTGATAATCATTACAGAGTGACTTCAGGCTTACAGATTTAATCACCAGATGGGTTATTCTCTTTTCAAACACTGCACTGCAATTTAGGAACAGTCCCCAGGAGACAGTGGTGGGTCTGTATCAAGTTGTTGTAACAAAATGGCAGAAGCCTCCTTGACATTTCAAAAAAGGACATGCTCATCAGGCTCTCCCGTATTCCATGCCATTTGTAATTGTGGATATTATATGGCTATTGTAATAATCAAAAAAGTAGATCTTGTTAATCAGTTACTTAAAAATATTAAAAATTGCTGTATTCAAAGATGAGGGTTGGAGAAAATTTGAAAAAGAAGACAAGCATTGTGATAGGCTTTGGTATCTTTCTCATTTCACTTTTGTTAGTATATTTTGAACCAAATCCAAAGGTGAATATGTTGGTCAAAATGCTCTGTTAAAACTATAATTACTCTTGAATCTTACTGTTGAAATAACTGCAGCTATTTGTCGATAGTTATAAATAAACACTGTACTAGTATAACAAAATACGTTTTGCCCTCTTCTAAAGCTTATTTCTAAGATTATTCCCTTGAGGATATTAACAGCATTTCAAGCACCTCTCTCCCCCTCATACCTCTTCCATGGAGAAACTTAGAGATTGGTCGTTCTCCTTATCGTTAGGGTGTCACCTTCATCTGCTTTTTTCTTGAAACAGAAGAGAAATTTCCCATTTTTCATTTTTGCTGTATCTAGGTCGCTATGAGTCGGAATCAACTCGATGGCAATGGGTTTGGTTTTTTGGAATCTTATTTTTATTTACATAAATAAGGCGTAAACAAATTCATGATAAAAAATGCAAACAAAAGTACAAACTACAGATCTAAGAGCTAAAAGTCCACCTCCTCTCACCCATCCCTAATCCCACTTCTTCTCATAGAAGTAACCTGAAGTAACCCTTTGTTGTGTTTCCTACAGGCCAATTATTTTGCTTTGTATAAGAAATAGTATTAGATTACATATTATTCTAAAGCTTACATTTTTCACAGAGGAAAAATCACTATATTTCAGCCCTTTCTTTAAGTAAATTCTTAAGTTAAATCTACTTGTTATTATAGGGTTACTTTTTAGTCAGCCTTTTATTGGTTTCTCTTAGCAAACTTCCTTGCCATTTTTTTACAAGCTGCCTTTTTAGAATATTGAAAGTGACTGTACTCATTACATAGGGCACAATGGTTTTAGTCGAAACAATTTGGTAGACATTTGAGCAGTAAGCAAGTTGGTTGATTTCAGCATACATGACATATTTCCAGGTATAAAAGCAATCCACGGGAAGAAGAAGAAAATTCTTGCCTTGGCACCTTATAAACTGGGCTACATGCAAACACACACCCTCACACAAATACAAACAATGATATAGGTTGTGAATCCATTAAAAAAATTAACAAATAAGTAAAATAACACATTGGTTTTTATTTGTTCAAATGTTGCCTCCCTGTCTTTCTGTTGTAGTTTGCTACTAAAATAGACCAAGCTGAGGATTTCCTCCAGAACACTCAGGAGTCTGAGAGTGCTGAACCCTTAAGATCACTTCTTCAGCTCCACGAACATCATAGCAAAGGCAAGAAATATGTATATTTCCTTCATAAGCTTTTAATGGTTTTAAACGATGTTAACTTGAGAATACCACCTATGACCATGTTTTTAATTCTCTATTTACTTACACTCACCTTGTTCCAAGAAACATTAAGTAAAGTTTCATTTTTTGTCATCTTCTGTAGGAAAGAACTAGTTGTAGATGGTTCTAAGGGGATGGTAGAGGGAGCTTCCAAGAGATTCATTTATTCTATCTGCTAGATTTTATCCCCGAGGGCAGGGGCTATTCCCACCTGGTCATCTTTTTATCCTCAACATCTGGCATGGTGCTTGGAGCATTATGGATCCTCAGTAATATTTCTTGGTTGAATAAATGGTTGAACGCAGCTAATGTTCCTTCTAAGAGTCAGTAAACGAAGGTCAGTCCTTAAATAATATCTCTGGGTAAGGAAAATCCCTCTTTCACCACTGTAGTTAAAAAAAAGCAGTAGTGAACCATTTTTCCAGATAAAAAAATCTAATAAAACACTACTTAAAAAGATTTTCAACTCCCCTCTAAAAAGTGATAAAAATGGTCTGATTGTTAACCAACAATTTGAATGCTACACCTCTTCCACCAAAATTTGGGGTGGGCCAGGACTGTAGTAGGGAAGGCATTTTTGAGAGTAGCTGTTTATTACAATCTTTCTCTGTGGAAGTAGGTTAGAAAAATAGGTAGCAACGATCACTTCTTTTCTTTCTAATGCATTTCCTAATTGTTACTGCCAAATAGCACTGAGTATGAATGGAATAGCTTCTTCCGTTCGTCAGTCAGAGTTCAAATTGGACTTCTAGCTTCACAGGCCTGATCATGCCGGACAGGGGCAAAAGGCGTTTGTAAAGCCACAAATAGGTTTTGTGTTTACATCACCCTCCAAAGGACCCTAGATAATAGATCATTATGATTTATTACTTATCACAACTTTTCCAAAATTCAAAGATTAAAGGACTCAATCCTTTCTGTATAAATTTTCATGAGATCTTACCAAATACACATATGTAATTTTAACTGGCATTGTTCTATAGGACCTATCACTAACAGCAATTATAAACAGCATCCAAAGGTTCAGCATTAAAGCAGCAGCCTGCCCATTTTTATTTTGCAGCAACAATCTAGCTGGATCCAAAGGGGAATGAGCAGAATCAAATGAAATTTCTCCTAGGAGACTGGAAAGTGAATCGAGCCTGGGTAGCTGAGATGAGTTCTATGGTCTCAGTTCAATCTCTACCTGACCAACACGCTCATTGCACAGCAATTTTACCTCTGCAACCTGACAGTGACTAATGCTTTTGTTGAAGGTTCATTACTGAAGCAATCAAATGAAAGCATTTTAGAAAAGCATAGGGGGTTGTGGAAGTAGAAATTTTTCCATAAAGATTTGAGGAAGGAGCTGGAAGCATGGAAATGGTCCTGATGCTGTTTTTTTTTTTTTTTTTTTTTTTTTTTCTGGTTGGCTCCTTAAGAGTAACTAGGATGTGCTGCACAGTGAGCCAATGTGCACAGGGCACATGCAGCTGTGTTTGGAGGCCTGAGCCTGCAGTGCCCTGGCATCCCACTGATAGGGGAACCAATGTCCTGCCTTTTGATGGTATAACCTTCGAAAGTCCAATAGGCTTCTTCTTAGTCTGAAGAGATGGATGAAAATGCAAATTGAAAAGAGGGAACTCAGTTTATTTTTGTGATGATAAAATATTCTTAAGTCCTGATAGCATGTTCACCATGACATTTTTGTGCCCCTCTATATGACATGTGGAGATCGAGGAGTTGAGGGGACTCTGGTCAGGATATCTGGCTCCCAATTCATTGGCTGAGTGATATTGTCGAGGGTTGTGTTTTCATAACATGGAGGTTGATGAGACTTATTAATCAGCTAATTCGTTGGGACGTGATTAAGATGACCTAACTTGCAATACATATTCAAGAAGGAAATTCTGATTATTAGTTGAGAACTTCACATATATAAAACCGCCAAAAAACCAAACCCACTGCCGTCAAGTTGATTCCAACCCATAGCTATATATATTATCTTTAAATTTAAGAAAGTAAAATATATCTATATTTGTAGCTAGCTGTTCTAATGTGTTTCTGAGATGTTGATTAGCGAGTAGTACAGAGCATGAGTGTAGTACAACAAAGGTTACATCTTTAGAGAACTGCTGATCTCCAGAATCTATAACTCCTTTGACTATCCTCCTTCTTTTAGTAATTCTATCTTATTCAAGCATTCTACAAAAATTATAGAGCATCTCCCTATGCCAGCCACTGTGCTAAGTGCTGGAGATAGAGTCATGGTCCCTGTCCTCATATTGCATAAGAGCCTAGTGGCAAAGACAGACATGAATCAAATAATCCCACATGTAAATATAAAGCTACAACTATGACAAGAGCTGTGAATAAGAGGAACATTTTGATATAAGAACACGTAATAGGAGGAGTTAACTCTATGGCAGTTGTTAGGCTGTGGTAATTTGACCCATTGTTTCTCTCAAGTGTTGTAGGGAGTTTATGTTTAAAACCAAAAAACCAAACCCGTTGTACCTGAGTCGATTCCTACTCATAGCGACCCTATAGGACAGAGTAGAACTGCCTGTAGGGTGTCCAAGGCTGTAAATCTTTATGGAAGCAGACTGCCACATCTTTCTCCCACAGAGTAGCTAGTGGGTTTAAACCACTGACCCTTTGGTTAGCAGCCGATTGCTTAACAATTGTGCTACCAGGACTCCTTAGTTTATGTTTACACATTTAAAGTCCTTGTAGTATTATTTATTATTAATATAAAGTATACATATACTTTAAAGTCTATGAAGAGCCTGTCTATTACTATATAAAAGCTTGCTTATACCACTATTCTTTTTTGTTTTTAATTTTCTTCTAGAACTCTTAGAACGATCTCTAGCCCTTCTAAACAAAAGTCAACAACTCACTGAATTCATAGAAAAATTCGTATGTGAAGGGCCTAATGTAAATCCCGAGTTGATTCAGGGAGCTCATAGCAGCTGCCTGAAGATCGACAGCCTTCTTGAACTCCTACAAGACAGGAGAAGGCAACTAGACAAGTACCTGAAGCAACAGCGGCAGGAATTGGAGCAGGTTCTGCAGATATGTCAGTGGGACCAGCAAGAAAACCAGGTAAGCCGAGGGGGTATTGGTGATGTTCTTGCCTCAGCTAATGAGGTTTGGTTATTATGTGGATTAGCCATGCTCAGGGACAGCTAGCTTCTCAGGAGTTGTCGTCAAATCCTTTGGTCTTTGGTTGAAAAGCCTTTGGTCCAAAATACCATGCTGTTTGCCTAAGTAAGTAACAACAAAACAAAGATTTTTATTTCTTCTCATTATAATATTGATTTTATAAATGGGAGAACACTGGTGAGCAGTTTTGAAAACGACTGTTCTATCCTTAGATTCTCTTTCTCGCTTCATTTTGGGTCACTAATTTGAGACACATTTCTCTGAAATTCTGAAATGTTAAGTGCAGTTTTCTTGAAAGCTGGAGGGGAATGATTGTGGTGAATTTTACTAGATTGCTGCTACTGTCAGTGAAGCCTTCCAGCCCAAAACAGAGATAATGCTCTTTGAAGAGTGGTCGGATACTAATGAAGAAGTATTACCTTGGCCTATGGCTGGATGCTCAATGGTTAGCAGGCTTTTTTAAATCTCTAGCATTACCTTTGACTCATTAGGGGGAATTCACTCAGGGCTTTTGGGGGGGGGGAAGGGAGAGGGTTTTTGATGAGTTTGCAGGCTTGGGAGAGCTCAGTACTCAGACCGCAGGCACAGCTCCCATCTGCTGTCAATATGCTTGCCACATATTTCCTTGATTCAAATCGTTTGAGGGTAAGAGTGGACAGAACTCTCTCTTAAAATCCCCAAGTCAAATAGGTGGAATATTTATTGCAACATTTCAAATTGCCCCAATCCTACATTCAGATTAAGTAGATGGAGATTTTAAGGAGGGAAATTATGTACAGGGAGGTTTCCTGGTCTGGATGCCCTGGAAAGGGGTCTCTTCACATGCTTTTATGTTGTTGCTCTGAGCCAAAATGGAGGGATAGACATATAAAAAACATATAGCTAGGAACAAATATGAAGCCAGAAGAAACAGGTTCTTACTTCAAGCTGGAAGATTGAGGACTTAAATGATCAGCCTTTCAACTATTCCTTTCAATGCAGAGTTTCTCAACCTTGGCACTACTGACCTTTAAAAAAACAAACCCATTGCTGTCCAGTCAATTCCAACTCATAATTCATCTGTACTTGTAAGATGTTGAACAGAATCCCTTGTCTTTACCCACTAGATGTCAGTAGCACAATCCCCAGTTCTAACAACCCAAAATATCTCCAGACATTGCCAAATTTACTTTGGGGGGCAAAAGTCACCTCCAGTTGAGAACCACTGTTCTTGTGTGATGAGATCAGCAGTCCTCCAGAGATGTAAAACATTCAGGAAGTTATAAACGTAATTATTTCACTTGAGTTGTTAAGTTTTTCTGCAAGCCCTGTGTTAAGGTTTTGTTGATGCAATGGTGAAGAATAGCACCAGGGACTCCAAATTGAGTGTGACGCTGTTTTTAGTATTTGAGGGTCTATGGATGATCTACACAATGATCCCAGAACATGATGGAACCAAGAAATATACAGTGGAGAGCATGCTTCAATGGAGGGCAAAGGGCTTCTAATCACTGATGACACATGATAGAAGAGTTTTTTTGGTCAGTTCTGTACTTATTTTAAGGGAACATAGGAGCTCTCAAACTTCGGATTAATAAAATACTAGCTCTGTCAATCATTTTAATCACTGAAGAAAAAGGAAAATTAAGTGGTGAATTAGAGTAAAGATTACTGATGAATAGTAATGTGGGTGTCTGAATATCTGATGCATGTTCTCTCCTAAGGGCCATTTAAACATGCATTTAGTGCTTCTCAGCTTCTAAGCGTTTGTGCCCTAACACTTTTGAACTACAGTAGGTCGGCTGATTTCCCTTTGGAAAAGGAATTAAGTGACCAGAATGATGGCAACTTGAATAAGGCTTACAGCAACAGCAGGAAAAAAAAAAAAAAAGGTACATGAAAGCTACATACTTTAAAAAACAAACCTTAACTGGGATGTGATAGCCTGACAAACATAAACATAGCACACTATTTCTTTATCATTGTTTTTCAGAAGTAAAACTGTGCACTTGTTTTACATGTAAAGATGAGCTGCTGACCTTTCTTTTCAACTCCAGCAGCATCTTATTTTGCAGATAATCTGCTTCATTAATGAAAATCAGAAGCAGCTTGGAGTATTTCGTGCATAATTAATTATCTCGACAAGAAGATTTATGAATGTAATTTTTCTCAATTGCTCCAATCAGGCATAAGTGAGACAAACAAATAAATTAAAACTAAGTTATTCATGGTCTCTTTGTACAAGACAGTGTCAAGGACACCTAGGAGAATTAAATAAGACACAAGGACAGATAGTCTCTTATTACTACCCAGATCACATAAAGATACACATCTCTGGGGAAAAAAAAGGATAATATAACTTACATTTGGAAGGTTGTTGTGGTTTTATAATTTGAGTGCAATATATATCATAATCATGCAGTATATTCCTTGTCAATAGGCAATTAAAATGATATCAGAGATGACACATATAAGCACAGCTTCAGGGCACCTGTCTTGTAACTGCTGAGCAGCTTTAAAATTCTGTGTGTGTTTTATATGATGTACTTTCTAACTAGGATTTAGAAGCTTGGGTGGTTGAATAGCCTAAATTAATATAAGACACGCATGAAGAGCCTAGCTTAGTGGCTAGCACACAGTAAGGGTTAAAAAAAAAAAAATTCTTTTCTGAATGTAGCCTTCAAGCATTGGCTGGCATAAGACTGAATTATCTTGATGATACCAGTATTCAGTAGTTCGGTCTGGTAGCAGACATACATGAGTATCCAACTGCTTGTTCAAAAATTATCACAGAATTTCATGTTAGTGCATAGGCTGTCTCTAGAATTCACTCTAATGCATGCCAGCAGTAAATACAAAGTATCTTAAAGCATATGTAGAAGAAGCATGTGCTTTCGAAAGCAATAGGAACTTTTCTAATGAGAACGCTTACCACCTGGCTTTCAATGCCACTGAATATCAAAGGTAGTGTAACTCTGGACTCCAGAACAGATAGAATAGATATCAATCCTAGCTTCTACATTTATTATTTATGTGACTTTGGGAAAGTTACTTGGCCTTTGTGCCTCAGTCTCCTATTCTGTAAAATAGAGATGAGACCTATAGATTTGTGGTAAAAATAAATAAGGTCTTGTATGTGAAAATGCTTAGAACACAATTTGGCTTATGGTAAGTGCTTAATAAATATTCAAAGGTTTACTATATCATTAAAAACTTTGGCAGTCACTTTCTGAGCTTTACTGGATACACTCATAGGCACATAAAATCCTACCTATTTGCTGAATCCTGTACCAGTTCTCTAAATAACCAGATACTCTTAGCTTTCTAAAATGTTGCTATGATGTAAAGGGGGAATCAATGTCACGTCATGGCTGGGTATTCAGCCTAATTTATTCAAAAGGTAAGTTTTATCTGAAAGATAAAGAAAAAAAATCAATTTTTCTCTCCTTAACTTTCTCTGCCTTTCAACTATTTCTTTAGGTCATTTATATTTATTATAGTCGATTACCAAAAAGAATTCATTACTGTTGAGTTGATTCTGACACATAGCCACCCATAGCACAGAGTAGAACCGCCCCCACAGAGTTTCCAAGACTATAAATCTTTATGGAAACAGACTGCCTCATCTTTCTCCCATGGAGTTGCTGGTGGGTTCAAATTGCTGACCTTTGGATTGGCAGCTAAGCACTTTAACCACTGTGCCACCAGGGCTCCTAATGGTTGATTACATTGTCATTAAACCTAGTTAGTCACTTCTCTATACTGTTCAGCTGAGCTGATGGCTTAACAGCATTTTAATTGGGCACAGTTATTTAAGTCCCCAAATCAGTTGGTAGGAGAATGGGGGACACACACTGACTAAATTACATTTTCAGAAGTCATAGGACTGATGGCAAAGCTGTTTGATGTGTGTGCTCCCTGGGAAAGGCTAGGTAAGGCCTGTTCCCTTTGTTTACTGTGTCCGTTCCCCTACCCTCACGCCCTTCCATTGGTTGACAGCATTAGTTGTTGCTGTTTGAGCTATGATCTGCCAAGCCCCAGGGGCTGCCTGGGCATCTTCTTCCACCTCCCTGAGCTCTTTTCCCTCCTTGCCTCTGTGCCAAGATTGTTCTCTTTCTTTTTCTCCTTAGCACTGCCATCCCTCCCCACTTACTCTAGTGTCTAGACTGGCCAGGGAGTGAGACTATTTCTCCCCCTTCTCTCATCCTCTTGGTCCCCAATTAGTTTTAACACCGTTTATAGGGACACTTCTAAGAACACAAAATAATAAATGGCATACTTTTAAAGGATTAAAACATCCTTTAAAATTTAGCAGTTATTTACCCTGTTTATATGAAGGTTTCTGACTCAATTTTTTTCTAACAACCAGTAGTTTAGGCCAAAGCTTCAGTATGAAACTCATTAGTTTTATGTCCTAGAACCAAGATGGTAATGAGGAAATACGAAACTTTGGTGTCACTCTTAAATAGCCTTGTAATCAATTAATCTCTCACTGTCTTTCTTTCGCACTCTCACACACAAACACAAACACACACGCACTGAGTATAATCAGTTCCAGGTCACTTAGGGCACAGCCCTAAGTTATACTAAGAAAGCCATGCCTTAGGTATCTGTGACAGGGATGCACGTCACCAAGATATCGGGCTGGGCTCTGCTCCTTCCTTGAGAAAGGATTTCCAGTGCTGTGTGAATTCCCCCTAATGAGTCAAAGGTAATGCTAGAGATAAAATTTAGGTCCAGAGACTCCCACTGTACCGATTTTATCCACTGGACTAAACAACTTCCTGCCATTAAGTAGATGGAAGTGAAGAGTTTGCCTAAAAACAAATAAGAGTTGAGGGCAATGTTAGTAAGGGAAGAAAATGTCCTTAGTATGGTTTTTCTTGAAAAAGAAATGTGAGAAGAGAAATTATATGTTAACACAAGTCAGAAAAAGTAAACACATAAAATTGTAGTTCTAGACAGGGAAGTAGATTATCTGTGAAGCTGTTTATAAAGTAATGAACTTTGCTTTGGAATAAAAAATGTATTTTACCTGTCCACCAACAAATAATACTGGGATTTGATCATTTGTCTGAGAGGTAGTAATAACTCCCTGTTGACTTGAACAAATTATGGAGGGCTCCCAAATTTCAGAAAAGAAAATTGTGAACACAGTCTACCTAGAAGCTCCCAGAAAAATAAAAAGCAAAATAATAATAAAGTCCAAATAATAAATAATAAAAAAAAAGAGCAGGCCAATAATTAGATCAGTCCCAGAATGCATCTGAAAATAGAAACTTAATCCACATTTTTGGCAGTAATGCTCCTTTCTACCCTGCTTTCAAGTTCTGAGGTACAAAACATCCGTGACATTGGCTTTAGTGTCTCTTCCCTCTGATACTTATTATCACCTAATGGAGGAAATGCCTATGTGAAGTCTGGTTATTGTCTAGCTAACTATAGAGCGCATTTGACTGGATTGCCTAATACAAAATAAAGATAACTGGTTTCCCTATCCTAAAAAAAAAAAAAACCCAAAATTGTTATTATAATACTGACATGCGGTCAAAATCATAGTAGACATCAGAACTGTCACCTGTGGCCATCAACTATAATTGAAAACATCTCTGTATATGTGTGTATTTTTGATAATTGAAAGAGAGACTATCAAAAAGCCTTGGGTTAAAGAAGATAAATAACTGATGCCTTTCTGCCCCTTTATTGGTTTTTCTGTCTCGCATAGTAACTGGTTATTCGATGAGAACTGTTCTGCACATGGAAAAGAAAATGAAAGTAATTTGTAGAGATTTTCATCTTCCCTTAAGCATTTCTGTTAAGGTGGTTTGAATTGCTTATTGTGAGCTGGCCTCTTCCAGCAGTTTTAAACAAAGATCAAAAAATAAGATCTGATCTCAGATTGTAGAACAAACTGCACACAAAGAGATGGGGGTGGGAGGCGAAGCTGGTGGGGAGCTGGGCATGGCAATCTGGGGCATCATTTTGGAATGCAGCAGCAGTTCTCCTTCTTGCTACCTGAGTTGTTTATCCTTGACCATCAGAGAGCATCTTCAACTGCTCGCGTTCCCCCATATTTTAGTCTTGTTCAGACCACATAACTGTTTGGGAACTGGGATTCTCATTCTGTCCTTGCTGTCGCCTCTGTTCACCACTGGCCTCTTTCTTTCAGGCACACCTTCTGAAGAAGGGCCTGGCACACACACCCATGATCCTTTCTGGTGTAATATTTCCATTTAGCCCTCTCAATTTTAAACAGGACCCATTTCCATGTTAGAATTAGGTTCTACAACTATACCATTGCATTTTAGTATTTATTTTTAAAATGTTCATAATTCAAAAGACCCGTTGCCATCAAGTTGATTCCAACTCATAGCAACCGTAGCCATTTATCTTCTCAGGAATCCTTTGATTCTGCAGATGGATGTGATAAGAAGGAAAAACACTAGATAAAAACGTGTGTATTCTGCCCCTGGCATTACTGCTCTTACCTGTGAGACTTTCCTCTTATTGGTTGTGTGACCTTAGGAAAGTTACTTAACCTGTCTGGGTCTCAGTTTCCTCATCTGTTGAAAAGGCAAATATCTCCCTCACAGGAGTGGTGTAAAGATTGGATTAGGTAACAGTTTTAACATGCCTAGAATTTTTTTTAGAATAAATAGTGCCTGTGAAGTTCTGGTTTACTTTTCTTATTTGCCTCATTCTTATCTCCCAGTAAGGGGTTGAGGTGGGGTGGCATGCCCAACAATAAAAACTAGCTCTTCACTACACCTTGCCCAAGGCTAATGGTGTCAGTAGTGCTCTTTTCCAAACTTCCTACTCTCTGGTACGTTCTTACATCATCCTTCTTTCATGCATCATCAGTATCTTCATTTATGCAGTGTTTCCTCTGCTTAAGTCTCTTCTAACCAAACAAAGAAATAAAAGGTAAGGGGCTGGAGGAGGAGCCCCTTTGTTACCTCTGCTTTCATTAAAGCTATCATCCCATCCCCCCTTCACTTAGCCAACGAACATCTTTGAAAGAATTATTAGTGCTCCTACCTCCTCACCTCAACTCAGTGGTCCAAAATCCTTACCAACTGATATCCTATCCTACCAGTCTCCTGTCTCCACTATTTTAAACTGCCCTTAGATAAAACTCAGTTGTAGATCTGTATTTAATAAGTTGATTTTGAGTTGCAGTCCTGTTCAATAACAATATAATGTGAGCAATTTTAAAATTTCTATTAACACATTAAAAAAGTAAAAAGCCACATAAAAAATTAAAAAGTAATGATATATTTTATTTAACCCAACATATCCAAAATATAAAAACACTGGTGGCATAGTGGTTAAGAGCTACCACTGCTAACCAAAATGTTGGCAGTTCAAATCCACTAGGGACTCCTTGGAAACTCTATGGGGCAGTTATACTCTGCCCTATAGGGTTATTTCAACATATAAAAATTTCAACATATAAAAATTCTTAATGAAATATTTTCATTTTTATATGAAATCTATGTATTCTATCCCACCACTACTGCCGTTGAGTCGACTCCGAATATATACTGCCATTTCAGTTTGTACTAGCCACATTTCAAGTACTCCATTTTTTTTTTTTTTATGGGCAAAGGTGGTTAATGGCTACCATTTTGAACAGTACAGGTATACACCATTTGCAAAACTTTTCCCAGCCCCCCTCTTTAACTTCTAAGGCAACTCTTGGTTTTCACTGAGCATCCCTGATTGCTCCCTTGTATCTTTGCTGGCTTATCTTTCTCAAAATCTTCTTTTACTCTTTGGTAAATACCTCCCCAAACAGATCTGTCCCAATCCTTCTCTGCATTAGTTCTAACTCCCTTAGGTACTCAGTACTTATAATGTCATATCATGCCAAACTGGTGGGATGACCATATACATTATTACTCAAGTCAAGCTGAAAGGTAGGAACTGGGAAGAGAGAGGAAAATTGTTCTCATTCCCTCTTAATCCTTCATTGCCCAGAACTGATTTCTAGCAGATACTCTGAATGCTTTTTGTCCTTCCTTCCTTTCGTCATCTTCCCAATCCTTGACTCCTGTTTTCATCTTTTTGTAGGGACCATGTTCTACAGAAATGCCAGGATGCATCATTTACTGATTTACCACACTGGTTTTTGGACAGCAGCTGATATAATTTAAAAGCTTATAAAAAGTGCACTTGGAATATCTATGCAGCTGTCTACAGTAGCTACTTGCTGGATGCAATGACTGATTTACCGGGTGGCAGAGTATTACGGTTGACATGATCTCAGTTATTTAGGGCGTCTTACTTTTAGCATCAGAGGATCTGAGAGCCTACTCTGCGTGCATCCCACAGCACACATGGTAAATCTGATCGCAGAGGCTGCTCATATGTGTGAATGCCTCATAGTGAGATGTCACACCCTCACCATCATCCACTTACTTCTGAGTTTTATGCCAACTTGTTTTTGTGTTCCTTTCCAGGGTGTATCTGGTAGTAAAAATGTATAACTCTAGAGAGCATTGGAAACCCTGGCAGCTTAGTGGTTAAGTGCTAAGGCTGCTAACCAAAGGGTCAGCAGTTCGAATCCACCAGGTGCTCCTTGGAAACTCCATAGGACAGTTCTACCCTGTCTTACAGGGTCGCTATGAGTCGGAATCGACTCGGTGGCACTGGGTTTTTTGTTTTTAGAGAATCATTATGCTTTAACAGGCAGGTATGTGACTAGGATATAATGATTATCAACATAGCTCTTGAGGAAATATGTATATTCCCTTGCAAGAATAGTGTCTTTTGAGGGTTGAAATAGTATTTGCCAAATCTAGGGGATGAGGTCAGTAAACCTTAAAAAATCAAAACAGCCAACTCCTTCCCAGCCTTCATTACTGCTGGCATATGTTAGATTGCAAGTCTTTGACTCATAAAATTTAATAGGGTTATCTGAGGGTTCAGGCTTCTCATCTGTTTTTAGAGATTAGTGAACACCTGTTTATACTCATTTTTCATTCACTCAGACTCTATATGAACTATCCAAAGCATTCTTGAGATTTCTGGGTTCCTCCTGCTAAGAATGAATAACACTTATTCCCACTAGTTAATAAAATAAATGATCTCTGAAGGTTAGTATATTCCTGATCCACTTTACTTTGGTGAAATTCTTAAATAATTCTTCTAGTTGGGCTTTTGTATGTGCTCACTGCATCTTTTGTGAGAAATTATTTTGTTTTATAAAAATTCTGTACATTAATGGATAAATTTTATAGCTCTTGATAATAAAAATATTCTCTGTGGGTTTTACCTAAGGCACCTTATACATATCATCTAGTTCTAATTGGGATACCAGAAAGATAAACTGTCTTCAAATAATTGTAAATACATAAACACAATACTTTAGATAAGGGGACTGGCTAGATAATATCTGTATTACACATAGATTACCAAATATTCTGAACAAAAAGGAGGAGTACCTCACATGAAAATGGTTACAGGATCATCATTAGGCTTTTCTTTGAACTGATGATAGGCTGAAATCCTGTTTAACAAAGATTTCCAATTAGTAGAAAGCTGGAGAAATCCTTTTGCCCCATATTTTATTGCCTATTCTGGAAAATGCTAAGAGTTGGTGCAGACCTTTTTATCTCATTATCAGCTTTGTGATATCATCCCTACATACGTCCTCTTCTAGGTGACTCCCTAACTCTGACACCTGTGTAGTGGCATTGTGTTCATGTGTGGCGTGGATTCATTGTGTGGAGCTTCAGGCATAACCTAGCTTTCTCCTTAGCCACCTGCGTCACTCATTTTTCCACTTTATAAGATTTCCAGAAATCTCAAGGCTGTCCCAGGCAAGACAGTCTAGGCTGGAGAAAGACATAGTACAAGCCTGTGGCAATCTCTGGTGGTATAGCGGTTAAAAGCTATGGCTGCTAACCAAAAGGTCGGCAGTTTGAATCCACCAGGCACTCCTTGGAAACCCTATGGGAGCAGTTCTATTCTGTTCTATAGGGCCACTATGAGTCAGAATTGACTTGACAACAATGGGTTTTTTGGGTGGCAGTCCCCACCATTTTGAATGGGCTGCCAGAATCCATTTTCAGGCTTGAAGTCATTGCCTGCTAATGACAGGGCTGTAGGACTTTAGGCTACCCAAGCATGGCAATAGGGTGCAGTGGAGAAGGCGTGGGCTTTGGAATCATGTATACTTGGTGATGAGTCCTTTGTCCATCACTTACTGCTTTCACTAGATAAGCTATTAACCTCTCTGAAGCTCAGTTACATTGTCCCTAAAATGAGTTGTTAAGAGAAATAGATGATGACTGTATTAATTTCCCAGGGCTGCTGTAACAAAGTACCACAAATGGGGTGCTTTGAAACAGAAATTTATTCTCTCACAGTTCTAAGAGGCTAGAAATTTGAATTCAAGGTGTTGGCAGGAATATGCTCTCTCTGAACATTCTAGGGGAAGATCCTTTCTTGCCTTTCCAGCTTCTCATAGCCCCAGGTGTTCCTTGGCTTGTGGCAGTATAACTCCAATATCGGCCTTCATCTTCACATGGGTGTCTTCCTTCTGTGTCTCTCTGTCTCTGTCTCTCCTCTCCTCTTTTTATAAGTACACTAGTTATATTGGATTAGGACCCACCCTATTCCAGTATGACCTTATGTTAACTTTAATTGCATCTATAAAGACCCTATTTCCATAGGGTCACAGTCACAAGTACCAGTGGTTAAAACTTGAACATATTTTTTGGAGGGACACAATTCAACCCATAATAATGCCTGAAAAGTAACTAGCACACTGTCTCGCTTGTAGCAGGTTCTTAAGAATCAGTAGCTATGATGGGATCATGAGGATAAATCATGTACGGGACTTGAGAGTAAAACTTAAAGTTTCTTCCTTTAACTGGGGTAAAAAATCTGCATTCGGAGGCTCGTGTCATCAGTCCCAAGTCAAGTCATATCATCATTTAAAGATGTACAGCTTCTTTCAAGTCTTTGCTTTTTGTTGTTTTAACATTGTGTATGACATATATTGTAAATCTAGTCTAAATGAATGTGAGTCATGCCCTGAGCCATTTACGATGCCAATGGAATTTTAATAACGTCTCCATTTATTTTCTGAACATGGATTTCCAGCAATATTTTTACACTATCTTTTTACAGTAAAAATATACTTCTACATATGCTGTTTAATATCTTCATATGGGTCTATGTAACTATATTCAGATTCATATTCTTATCCAGGAAAGAAGACGTGTATCCTAAAAGAACGCATCATTTATGGACTGTGTGGGAATCTGTTTTACTCAACCAATAAATCATTTTCATACTTTTCTGAGATTACTTTCTCTTTCCTCTCAAGCATGTAGAGGTTTAAATGAAGAAAAAATGAAAACCTGATTTTATATTTATTAATTTAGTACACAAAATGAGTACATATAAAGAGAAATTTAGGTACAGGCAGTCCCCGAGTCAGGAATGAGATCCCTTCCTAAGTCTGTCTTTAAGTCGAATTTGTAGGTAAGTCGGAACGGATACATATGGTTCTTATTTAGCATTAGTCAAATGTTTTTCTTAGTATATAGTATATATTTTACCTTTCTATGCATATAAAACACTTAAACACTTTCAAACTGTACAATGTTTTCATGAGTGTCAAAAGTAGTGTGTGTTCGTTATTATGAATCATTGTATATTTTTAACTCAATTTTTTAATATAATAGGCTTTATGGCAGGCCATTCTTAAGTACGAGTTGTCCATAAGTCAGATGTTCATAACTTAGGGACTGCCTGTAGCTTAAGTTTTGAAAGGTTAAGGAAGTATTTCTGATTTTTTACTCACTTACTCTGATCATTTGAAATTTGACCTTGCTTTGTTGATTCTTACCTAGGTGACTTGTTGGTTTCAGAAAACCATAAGAGGCTTACAACAACAACATCTAGGTTCATCACTTTCAGACAATGAGGAGCTAATTCGTAAGCATAAGGAACTGATGATTAAAGCAAAGGTAAGAGACACATTAGACACATTCAGAAATCATTGAAAAGTGCATGGTCTTCTCTCAAATGTTTTTTAGGGGTGATTTAGAGGACAACCAGAATACCTCACTTTGATCAATCCACGATATACATGGAAAAGATTCTGGTAACATTAGCTGACGTCACTGCCCAGTGACTGAGCTTCTAGACTAATAATAACTAAAACAACTTCTAAAACAACAATAACAACTATCTTTTTCTGAATAGTCACTGTGCCAGGCCCTGAGCATATTCAGTGCATTACCTAAATTAATCTCACAAAACACCTAAGGGGTAGGTATTATTTTTCCCGTTTTACAAATCAAAACAAACAAAAATCAGAGGTTTGAAAATGTGAAGTAACTTGGCCAATGTAATACCCATTGTCAGTGGCAGATTTGGAATTTGATTCCAGGTCTTGCCTAACTCCAGGACTCAACTTTTAAATACTACACTCTGCTAGCTTTCTTTAAAATTATTATTATTGTTGTTTTTATACACTGAGGCCTCACTATGCTATCACTTTCATTATTTCCAGGTATAGATTTTTTTTTTAGTTTAAAATAATTTTTAATTAAAAATGTATCTTCTGATTTTAAATCCCTAGTTATTACAAGAAATTTTAAAAAGAAAAAGGAAGGAAGAAGAAAATAAGAACCATCCCTAATTCTCCCATAAAGAGACAACCAATCTGTATACATATGATTTTTTTTTTTTTCTGAAATTGCCCTGGGGTCTTCATGTATGAACATTTTCTTGGAGCTCAGGTGTTCTGTCAAGGACCCGCCTGATAATGACAGTGATCCCGTCGCCCCCACTGTGGGATTTTGAGAAGGCTTCCACGTTTTGACTCTTACAGAAAACCTCCCAAAGAACATCCTCCCATGAGAATCTGTAGGTGCAGCTCTGTCCGTTTGTTAGGACCAAGTCCTAGAAATAAAACTCCCAGGGAAACAGCAGCAGGCTGGACAGGCAGTCCGCGAGTTAGGAATGAGATCCCTTCCTAAGTCTGTCTTTTAATCAGTAGGCTGATTTAAAAAAAAAAAAAAAAGAAAGAAAAAGCGGGGGAGGAAGAGTTTGCTTCGAGAAACATCCAGAGCGGGGAACTCCACTCACAGAGAGTAGAACAGTGATCAGCGGTTCCTTAGTGCTGGGGTGGGGAGGTGATAGCTAAAGGGTATAGAGTTTCTTTGTGGGGTGGTGAAAATGTTCTAAAATTGACCATGGTACTGGCAAGTCTGGGAATACAATAAAAATCATTGATTTGTACGCTTTAAATGGGTGAATTGTATGATATGTGAATAATATCTCAATAAAACCATTTTTTTTTTAAGATGGAGGGGTCCGAAGGGCGGCCCCTGAGGAGGTCCTGTCCAGCTGTGACCACTCAGGGCTGCGTGGAGGTGCTTTCCTGGGCCCTGGCAGCACTTGGAGTCCATGTCCCAGCACCTTGGGCCAGCTCCTGCTTACAGCTAGGCTTCTCCGTCCCTGCTCTTTCTGGCTGCATCTTCTGGCCTAAGCTTTCCCTCTAAATGGAGAGAGGACAGGGCAGGGTATGCACAACTGAGAGAATAGACGTCTCCCTCTTACACTCAGAACCAGTTTTGGGAAAACACAGCTTCCAACACGGGTACAGATTCCCCCTGAGGGGCCGTAAACGTAGGTGAGGAAGACAGAGAATCGGGAAAATACGGTGTCCACCGAGCCCTCCTGAAAAGACTGAGGATTTAATTTGATTATAAACCCTGAGGTAAGGGTGCCTGCAGACAGTTTAGAAGCGGTCTCGTAGCTCTAAGGTTGCCGCCGCCAGAAGGTTCTGGGCCAGGCGAAAGCCTCCCTGCACGTGTGGCAGGGAAAGCAGCAGCCAACCGGCAGCTGGGCGGCGCTTTGGCCTCCTTCTCCTCCGCCCTCAGCAAGCTGCGGCGGCTCGGGTGGCTGTAGTTCCCCAGCTTGTTGAGGAGCAGCGACGCCGTGGGTTTGCCATCCATCTCTTCCTCTAAAAGGACCATATCCTTTCATTCAAAGTTCTTTCTCCATCTCAACACTGTTAATGAAAGGGCTATTTACTCTTAGATTTCCATCTCCCCTGTTCCGGCTGTTGGGCTCCGCGGGCTCGGCGCTCGGGTCACCCCCCGCCCACCCCGCGCCTCCTCCTCTGCGCCTCTTTGTTTCTCTGTGCCTCTTTCTCTGCTCTGCGCCTCTTTCTCTGCTCTGCGCCTCTTTCTCTGCTCTGCGCCTCTTTCTCTGCTCTGCGCCTCTTTCTCTGCTCTGCGCCTCTTTCTCTGCTCTGCGCCTCTTTCTCTGCTCTGCGCCTCTTTCTCTGCTCTGCGCCTCTTTCTCTGCTCTGCGCCTCTTTCTCTGCTCTGCGCCTCTTTCTCTGCTCTGCGCCTCCTCTGCTCTGCCGCCCTCCATCCTCCTCCGCAAGGGGCGCCTCCACAGGCGCAATGGGCCTGGCGGCCTCCTGGGCGCCCTGCTGCCAGCCCAACCCGGCTCCAGGTATAGTTTGATGCTCGTCTTCTGTGTTAGTTTTCCGTTGTTGCCGTAACAAATTGCCACATGTTTAGCGACTTCCAGCAACACAAAATTATCGTCTTACATTTCTGGAGGTTAGAAGTCCAAAATGGGTCTTACGGCGATAAATTCAGGGTGAGCTGATTCCTTCTGGAGGCTCTAGGGGAGAATCTATTTCCTGGCCTTTGCTAGTTTCTGGAGGCCTCCTGCGTTCCTTGGCTTTGATCACAGTAAAAGGTAATATGACAATAGAGGCAAACAGAAATAGAGATGAAAGAGAACTCAGAGGTTGGAAGATACCATGCTACTAGATTTGAAGAGGGAAGCAGAAGCCACCAAGCCGAGGAATGCAGGATAATTCCCCTGTCCCAAGATCCTTAAATTACATCTGCAAAATTCCTTTAGAATATAAAGTCACATATTCACAGATCTGGGGATTTGGAAGTGGACATCTTTGCCCGGGAAAGGGCATTATTCTGTTTACCACATCCTCCAGCCTACTTAAGAGGATTTCTGTTTTGCAAGAAGTTAATGGCTGACAGCTAGCCAACCTCATGTAAGCCTATGGAAGATACCAGAATGGAACCATGAAGTGCTTAAAGCAGCAGGAGCAGAGCAGCTGTGTTGCAGTTGCTCCTTTCCATTGTTTCTATAAATAAGTCTATAAATACCTTCCAGAGTTCTTAATAGATGTTCCATATTGTCTGCAAAAGGGGTGGGGGGAAGTGGGGAGTCCGTTCCCAGTAGATTGAGTGGGAATGGTGAATACTTTAATCACTACCAAGTCTTATAGGTTTTTTATTACTAATATCTTGGGTGGTTGATAGTTTAAGGAAGATCTAAATCATGAAGCTCTGGAGAACAGTGGACCAAACACTACTAGTCAGTGGTTGAAAATAGACAAGACACACCATAGACATCCACATGTTTGTGGGGATGGAAATTAGGGAGGGGAGGCAGTAGATTGCATTTACTAAACTAATATCTCCTCATAGGAATCATGTGCGTTTTTTTGTTTTGCCTTTTTAGTTTCTTCTCTTTGAACACAGCAGTGTGCAATGAGTGTTCAAAGTGGTTTGTTGAATATTTGACTGATTGAAAAAGGTGCAGTTAACCCAGTAATGACTGAATAGTTTTTAAGTTCAGCATTTGGTCTGTCTGCTTAGGAAGTTGAGTTTTTTTTTTTGTTTGTTCATGTTTGTTTTTCTGTGTGTGTCAGCTTCAGGTTTTGTCAGTAAAAATTCTATCAGAATTTCCAAATGCTAAACTCAAGAGATGACCTGAATTGTATAGGATGGTTACTTCCTTTAAAGCAAACAAACAAAAACAGAATATTCATTTAATTTAGACATACCTTGGGGTTATAGTTATTTTAACTGTGGAGTTATAGTGGTTTCTCACAAGTCCCGAGGACAGTTTGGTATAGAATAGTTGCTGATGTGTGACTTCGGCTCTATTAGGGCACAGTTTTGGAAACCCTGGTGGCGTAGTGGTTAAGAGCTGTGGCTGCTAACCAAAAGGTCAGCAGTTGGGATCTAACAAGGGCTCCTTGGAAACCCTGTGGGGCAGTTCTACTCTGTCCGATAGGGTCTCTATGAGTCGGAATCAACTCCACAGCAGTGGGTTTGGTTTTTTTTTTTTTAGGGCACAGTTTCTGTTGTAGCTTACAGTTCACATTTGAACCTCTGATGTGCATAAACAGAAAGACCTGAAGATACTCTTTTCATCATTCTGCCGAAGTTGCAGACGGAATTCTTAATGTATATTTTATTACGTTCTTCATAGAAAATTTCAAAACCGCAAATAATTTCTCAGTTTTGCAAGGTGTAATGACTAACAGCTGGCCAACCACTTGTAGTTGTATGGAATGTGCAAAAGGAAAATAAAGTTACCCTTAATAGTTCAACCACAAAATAACCATTATTCATATTTTTGTGCATTTCCTTTCAGTCTTTCCATATACAAGCCTGGAAACACACAGCACTGGAGTCAAGCTTTTTTCCCTCACTTAAAAGAATATCATAAATATTTTCCTATGCAACCTAATATCCTTTAGCTTCAAAATTCTCTTTTATATGAATTCAAAATGGAGGTTACACATTTCGTTTACATGTAGAAGCTAAGCCATATGGGCCTCCAAGCAAATACTGGTTTTCTTTTTTAAAAAAAGGAATTCCTAATAAACATTATGCTCCAGACTAGTTGATCCTGCTTTCTTTCAGAGCTCTAAACTACTCAGGAACCAGTTATAGATCTCCTCTGGAAGCAGAGTATTGTCCGACGTGCTCCGTAATTTTGGAGCTGAACATTTTTTGAAAACTGAGACAACCCTATTTCTCTATAGCACCCTTGAGAATAAAAAGAAAAAAAAAATGTTTTTAAGTATTTTCTTTGGTGAGGATTCCTGTTTGATTTCTTCCTCTGAAGCCTTCTTTCTGTTGTAAGATTTTCCTTCCAAACTCTGAGCTGGCCTATGGAGCTTCAATCTCAGTAGCATCTTGAGAGATCGCTAAAGTATTTAATGACTGTTTACATTAGATGAAACAAATGGAGATGAAAACGAAAACAACTTGTTAATAGAAACATTTTCTAACAAGTCAAAAAAAAAACTTTTTTAAATGCTTGCCATCAATTTGGGAGACTAGACAGTCCATTGGCAAGATAAGTGGTATTTGAGGAAGAGGGGTCCTTGGATCATAGTGCTTGAGAGAGACTCCACCAGGGTAAATGCAGAAGAGGGAGTGGCATTGCATTCTGTTCTGGGGTGATCCAGGACCACTTCCATAAGGGTTGGGGTTTGATCGGATAGATGGGATGTGAGTGCTTGGTTAGGAGGGAGTGGACATTCCAGAATAAGGCAAAACAGCAATCAGCCCAGTTCGTCTGTGAGAAAGAGTTAAAGGCCTTAATAATGTTTAACCCAGTGAAGAGAAGACTGTGGGGATTTGTCTCAGAAGCAATATACTTATCTGCTGTTATTCTATAGGGAAGAAACGATAGTAGTCGGTGGTCATTACACCCATTGTGGGGAAGTAAACTTCACAGATTGGGAAGTAGAAGAGATTCCTGAATAAGTGGGAGATGGGCCTAGAAGATCTCAAAGCTTTCTTCTAATGTTTAGGTCATGTAAGGGAAGCAGAATTTATATTTGCAATATCATCTATACTTGCTATATTTAAAGCAGCATCAATGTAAAAAGCACTTTTTCAGATCTGGCTGAGAGGAATAAGGCTGGGGCTAGAAGATTAGCAACATTTCCTGAAAGCAGAGACAGTGTCTTACTCATCTTAGTATATCCAGGGCCTAGTACAGTGCCTGGCATAAAAGGATGCTTGATCCGTGTCTGTTTATTTTTAACTTTACTGTGCTTTAGGTAAAAGTTGACAGCACAAATTAGTTTCTCGTTCAGAAATTTATATACAAATTGTTTTGTGACATTGGTTGCAGTCACCACAATGTATCAGCACTCTCCCATTTTCCCTTTACATCCTGGGATCCCCATGCCCATTCCTCCAGTTTTCCTGCCCCTTTCTACCTTCTCCTCTTTACTTTTGGGCAGGTGTTGCCCATTTGGTCTCTTACATTTGATTGAACTAAGAAGCACATTGCACACGTGTGTTACTGTTTGTTTTATACGCCTGTCTAATCTTGTCTGAAAGATGGACTACTGGAGTAGCTTTAGTTCTGAATTAGCAGAATGTCCTGGGTCCATAGTCTTGGGCATTCCTCCAGTCTCTGTCAGACCAATAAGTCCAGGTTTTTTTGTGAATTTTAATTTTGTTCTACATTTTTCTCCCGCTCTGTCCAAGTCCCGCTATCGTGATCCCTGTCATAGAGGTTAGTGGTGGCAGCCGGGCACCATTTAGTTCTTCTTGGCTCAGGCTGGTGAAGGGTGTGGTTCATGTGGTCCACTAGTCCTTTGAACTAATATTTTCCTTGTTCCTTTGTTTTCTTTCATTCTTCTTTGTTCCGGATGGCATGGGACCATCTTAGATGGCCACTTGCAAGCTTTTAAGACATGAGACACTACCACCAAAGCAGGATGTAGAACATTTTTTTTATGAACTGTGTTATGCCAGTTGACCTAGATGTCCCCTGAGACTATGGTCGCCAGCCCTCAGCCCCAGTAACACAGTCTCTGAAGATGTTTGGGTGTATTTAGGAAGCTTCTGTGACTTTCCCGTGGTCATAGTATTCTATGTGCCGACTTCCGCTATATTGTAAGCTGTCTTTCACTTCACCAAAGTTAACACTTATCTACTGTCTAGTTAGTGATTTCCTCTCCTTCCCCTGCCCTCCCATCAAAGATTGTTTTTCTCTGCATTTAAACCTTTTCTTGGGTTTTTATAGTAGTGGTCTCACACAATATCTGCCCCCGCTTTTAAATTGTATTTTAAATGAGCATTTTAGTTTCTCATTAAACAATACACATACTGTTTCCTGATGTTGCTTGGCACCCTCACAACATGTCATCACTCCCCCTTCTGTACCTTGGATTCCCCGTTACCAGCTTTCCTGTCACCTCCTGCCTTCTTGTCCTTGCCCCTGGGCTAGTGTGCCCATTCGTTTTGTTTTATGGGCCTGTCTAATCTTTGGCTGAAGGGTGACTCTTAGGAGTGACTTCATTACTGAGTTAAAAGTGAGTTCGGGGGCCACATTCTCAGAGTTTCTCCAGTCTCTGTCAGACCAATAAGTCTTCTTTTTGGGGGGGGGAGCTAGAATTTTGTTCTGTGTTTTTCTCCAGCTCTGTCTGAGACCCTCTGTTGTGATTCCTGTCAGAGCAGTCGGTGGTGGTAGCCAGCCACCATCTAGTTATGCTGAACTTAGTCTGGTGGAGGCTGTGGTACTTGTGGTCCGTTAGTCCTTTGGACTAATCTTTCCCTTGTGTCTGTGGTTTTCTTCATTCTTGTCTCTTGCAGATGAGGTGAGATCAGTGGAGTATGTTAGATGGCCACTCACAAGCTTTTAAACCTCCAGATGCTATTCACCAAAGTAGAATGTAGAATGTTTTCTTTATACAATATGTTATGCCATGGAGCAGGAGAACAGTGGGATGCAGATCTCAAATTCTCACAAAAAGACCAGGCGTAATGGTCGGACTGAGACTGGAGGGACCCTGACGGTCATGGTCCCTGGACCCGTTGATGGCCCAAGGTTGGAACCATTCCCAAAGCCAACTCTAGAGACAGGAATTAGACTGATATATACAATGATACTGGTGAGGAGTGAGCTTCTTGGCTCAAGTAGACACTTGAGACTATGTGGGCAACTCCTGTCTGGTGGCAAGATAGGAAGGAAGAGGGGGACAGGAGCCGGTTGAATGGACACAGGGAATACAGGGTGGAGAGGAGGAATGTACTATCTCTTTAAGAGGAGGGCAGGAAGGAATACACAGCAAGGTGTGTATAACTTTTTGTATGAGAGACTGACTTGATTTGTAAACTTTCACCTAAAAAAAAAATTAAGAAAATAAATAAATAAATAAAGTGTTATGCCAATTGAGCTAGATGTCCCCCAAGACCATGGTCCCTAGCCCTCAGCCCAGTAATTCTGTCCCTCAGGGAGTTTGGATGTGTCCATGGAACTTCCATGACCTTTCCTTGGTCAAGTTGTGCTGGCTTCCCCAGTATTGTGCACTGTCTTTCCCTTCACCAGTTACTACTTATCTGTTATCTAGTTAGTGTTCTTTCATTCCCATCCCTCCCCTCCCTTGTAACCATCAAAGATTGTTTCTTTTTGTGTGTAAACCTTTTCATGAGTTTTTACAATTGTGGTCTCAATATTTGTCCTTTTGTGATTGACTTACTTCACTCAGCATAATGCCCTCCAGATTCATCCATGTTGTGCGATGTTTCACAGATTCATCATTGTTTTTTTACCATTGTGTAGTATTCCATTGTGTGTATGTACCACAATTCGTTTATTCATTCATCTGTTGATGGCACTTAGGTTGTTTCAGTCTTTTTGCTGTTGTGAATAATGCTGCAGTGAGCATGGGTATGCATATGTTTATTCCTGATGGCTTTTATTTCTCTAGGATATATTCCTCTGAGTAGGATTGCTGGATTATGTGGTATTTCTATTACTAGCTTTTTAATGAGGTGACATATGGTTTTTCATAGTGATTGTACCATTTTACATTTCCACCAGAAATGCGTAAGAGTCACAATCTTCTGCAGCCTCTCCAGCGTTTATTTTTTTTGTTAGTACCAGTAATGTCTGAGTGAAATGGTATCATGTTGTAGTTTTGATTTGCAGTTTTCACATCGCCAGTGATAGTGAGCTTTTTCTCATGTATCCATTCATATCCTTTGCCCATTTTTTAATTGGATTATTTGTCTTTTTGTTGTTGAGGTGTTGAAGTATTCTATAGATTTTAGAGATTAGACTCTTGTCAGTTATGTCATAGCCAAAATTTTTTCCCAATCAGTAGGTTCTCTTTTTATTCTTTTGGTGAAGTCTATTGATGAGCATATGTGTTAAATTTTTTTTATGTGTTAAATTAGCTCCCAGTTATCTAGTTTCTCTTCTGGTGTTTGTGCATTGTAAATTAGTGGATTGTATTGGATTTATACAATCCACTAATTTATTAGGGCCCTTAGCATTGTCACTATTTTTTCTTCCATGATCTCTGTCATTTTAGGCTTTATATTTAGGTCTTTTATCCATTTTGTGTTAGTTTTTGTGTATGGTATGAGGTATGGGTCCTGTTTAATTTTTCACAGATGGACATTCAGTTTTGCCAGTACCATTTGTTAAAAAGACTATCTTTTTTCCATTTAATGAACTTTGGTCCTTGTCAAAGATCACCTGACCATGGGTGGATAGATTTACATCCGGGTTCTCAATTCTGTTCCGTTGGTCTATGTGTCTGTCATTGTACGAGTACCAGCCTGTTTTTATTTTCATGGCTGTATAGTAGGTTCTGATTTCAGGTGGTGCAAGGCCTCCTACTTTGTTCGTTTTCTTTAATAATGCTTTGCATATCCGGGGGTCTCTTTCTGTATAAAATTAGTGATTAGTTTTTCCATCTTGTTAAAGAATGCTGTTGATATTTGGATCAGGATTGCATTATATGTGTAGATTGCTTTGGGTAGGATTGACATTTTCACAATGTTGAGTCTTCCTATCCGTAAGCATGGTATGTTTTTCCATTTATGTAGGTCTCTTTTGGTTTCTTGCAGTAGTGTTCTGTAGTTTTTTGTTTTGTTTTGTTTTTGTATAGGCCTTTTATGTCCCTGGTTAGATTTATTTCTAAGTATTTTATTTTTTGGAGCCCTGGTGGCACAGTAGTTAACAGCTTGGCTGCTAACCAAAAGATGAGCAGTTCAAATCCACCAGCTGCTCCTTGGAAACCTTATGGGACAGTTCTACTCTGTTATGATCGAAATCAACACAATGGCAACGGGTGTTTGGTTTTTTGGATTTTAACTTTTTAGGGGTTATTATAAATGGTATTGTTTTCCTGATTCCTTTTTGAAGTTCTATTTGTTGGTGTTTAGGAATCCAACTGATTTTGTATGTCTTGTATGAATTTTTTTAATTAGTTCCAGTAGTTCTCTTGTCGAATTTTTGGAGTTCTTTATGAATAGTATTATATTATCTGAGAATAGGGCTACTTTTACTTCTTCCTTTCCAATTTGGATGGCCTTTATTTCTTTGTGTTGCTTTATTGCTCTAACTAGGACTTCCAGAACAATGTTAAATAGGAGTGGTGATAAAGGGCATCCTTGTCTTGTTCCTGTTCTTACGGGGAATGCTTTCAGCCTCTCTCTGTTGAGCATGATGTCGACTGTTGGTTTTATATAGATGTCGTTTATTATGTTGAGAATTTCCATTCTGTTTCTATTTTATTGAGAGTTTTTTAGCAGGAATGGATGTTGGACTTTATCAAATGCCTTTTCTGTGTCTATTGAGATGATCATGTGATTGTTTTCTTTTGATCTATTTATGGTAGATTGCGTTGATTGATTTTCTAATGTTGAACCATCCTTGCATACCTGGCATTAATCCTACTTGGTCATGGTGTATTCTTTTTTTGATGTGATGCTGAATTCTGTTGGCTAGAATTTTATTGAGAATTTTTTTGCATCTATACTCGTGAGAGATACTGGTCTTTAATTTTCTTTTTTTTTGTGTGTGTGTGTGTGCATTGTCTTTGCCTGGCTTTGGTATCAGGGTTATACTGACTTCATAGGATGAATTCAGGAGTATTCTTTCCTTTTCTATGCTCTGAAATAGTTTGAGTAATACTGGTGTGATCTCTTCTCTGAATGTTTGGTAGAATTCTCCGGTGAAGCCATCCAGACGAGGCTTTTTTTTTTGTTGGGAATTTTTTTCTATTACCTCTTCAATCTCTGCTCTTGTTATGGTTCTGTTTTATTTCAACTTGTGTTAGTTTAGATAATGTGTTTCTAGAAATTTGTCCATTTCCTCTAGGCCCTCAAATTAGTTGGAGTGTAATTTTTCATAGTACTCTGTTATGATCCTTTCTATTTCAGTCAGGTCTGTTGTAATATTCCCCGTCTCATTTCTTATTTGGGTTATTTGTGTCCTCTCCTGTTTTTCTTTTGTTATTTTGGCCAGTGGTTTGTCGCTTTTGTTGTTCCTTTCAAAGAACCAACTTTTGGTTTTATTGATTCTATGTTTTTTTTGTTTTCTCTTTCATTTATTTTTGCTCTAATGTTTACTCTCTCCTTTCTTCTGGTGCTTGTGAGCTTCTTTTGCTGTTTTCTTTGTATTTGTTCAAATTGTAGGGCTCATTTTTTATTTTGGCCCATTCTTCTTTTTTGATGTGTGCATTTTTGATATAAACTGACCTCTGAGCACTGCGTTTGCTGTGTCCCAAAGGTTTTGGTATGATGTGTTTTCATTCTCACTTAATTCTATGAATTTTTTTAATTCCCTCTTTGATTTCTTCTATTACCCAGTTGTTTTTAAGCAAAGTGTTATTCAGTTTCCATGTATTTGATTTTTTTTCCTTGCTGTTCCTGTTACTAACACCTGTTTTTATGGCATTGTGATCAGAGAGAATGCTTTCTATTATTTCTGTATTTTGGATTTTATTGAGGATTTCTTTGTGGCGTAAAAAGTGGCCTGCTCTGGATAATGTTGCATGTGCACTGGAAAAAAATGTATACTTTGCTGCCGTTGGGTGGAGTGTTCTATATGTGTCTTTGAGGCCAAGTTGGCTGATTGTGGCCTTTAGATCTTCTGTATCTTTGTTGGGTTTCTCCCTATGTGTTCTGTCCTTTACTGAGAGTGGTGTGTTGAAGTCTCCTACTGTCATTGTGAAACTGTCAGTTTCTCTTTTCAGAGCTGTTAGAGTTCGCCTTATGTATTTTGGAGCTCTGTTACTGGATGTATAGATATTTATTAAGGTTGTGTTTTCTTGGTGGATTTTCCCTTTAATCATTATATAAGGCCCTTCGTTGTCTTTTTGGGCTGATTTTGCCTTAAAGTCTATTTTATCTGAGATTAGTATTGCCACTCCTGCCCTTTTTTGGTTACTGTTTCATTGATACATTTTTTTCATCTTTTGATTTTTAATATATTTATTTTTTTGTGTCTAAGGTGTCTCTATTGTAGAAAGCATATTGATGGGTTGTGCTTTTTTATCCATTCTGCCACTCTATACAGGTGGATTTAAGTCATTTACATTAAGTGTGATTATCGATAGGTATGAGTTTATTGCTGTCATATTGTTGTGCTTTTTTTTTTTTTTTTGTGGTGTTCACATTTTCTTTGTTTCTCTTTCCTATGCTGAGTTACTTTTGTTTGTGGACTTTCTTTTTTATTCTTTGTTATTATAGATTTTGAGTTTACTGAGACTTTATGTTTTTGTTCTTTTTTATTCTGATGAGTAGGTTTGTTAACTTTCTTTGTGTGATTACCTTGATATTTACCCTTATCTTTGTAAGTTTGAACCAGCATTTTATTACTTCTTATTGCCTTGACTTCTTCTCCATTTGATAGTTTTATAGCTGCACTATTCCCCTTTTTATTGTTTTGACGTTGTCATTTACAGATTGACATGTCTGTTTCCCCGTTTTAATTTCTTAGCTTTGTTTTACAATTGAGAGTCCTTTACCTAGGTTGAAGCCCTGGTGGCACAGTAGTTAAGAACCTGGCTGCTAACCAAAAATTCAGTAGTTTGAATCCACCAGCTGCTCTTTGAAAACCCCATGGGGAAGTTCTGTGCTGTCCTGTAGGGCTGCTATGAGTTGGAATCAACTCAGTTGCAGTGGAGTTGGTTACTTACGTTGGTATCTGGCTGATGCTGTCCTGTATCCTAGACTCCAATTCTTGTCAGATATTGTTGGTTCTCTCTAACCAAAGGACTTCCTTTAATATTCCTTGTAAGTTTGGTTTTTACAGATTCCCTTAATTTCTGTTTATCTGGAAATGCCCAAATTTTGCCATCATATTAGACAGAGAGTTTTTCAGGCTATATTATTCTTGGCAGTTTTTTTTTCTTTTGAGGTTTTATGGGTGTCATCCCATTGCCTGCATAGTTTCTACCGAGTAATCAGAACTTAGTAATCAGAGCTTGTTTCTCTTTTGTAAGTGACTTTTCATTTTTCTCTGGCTGCTCTCAGAATTCTTTCGTTTTCTTTGGTTTTGCCAAGTGTGATTTTAATATGTCTTGGTGACTTTCTTTGGGGGGTCTGTCCCATATGGGATTCGGTAAGCTTCTTGGATGGTCAACTTTTTGTCTTTCATAATATTTGGGAAGTTTTCTGTCAGTAAATCTTCCACAATCTTCTCTGTGTTTTCCATTTTCTCCCCCTGCTCTGGAACTGTGATCACATGCAAATATTTGCTCTTGGTTGCATCCTACATAATTCTTAGGTTTTCATCATTTTTCCTCTGATTTTTCCTCAAACAAAGTGACGTCCATGCATTTGTCTTCCGTCTCGCTAATTCTGTCTTCCATTGTTTAAATTTACCCTTAACACTTTTTGTTGAGCTGTCCATTTCTGAAGTTTTATCTTTTGGATTTCTAGTTGCTGTTTTTGTATGATTTCTAATTGTTTATTTATTGATGTTTTCTTCTTGTATTATTTTTCTGAATTCTCTTTTTGCGTTGTCTGTGTTTTCCTTGATTTTTTGGCTATGTTTTTGTTGGTTTTGTCTGTGTTTTCCATGATTTTATCGATTTTTCCCTTGATTTTGGCTGTGTTTTGCTTGCTGTCTTTCCCAATCTCTTGGAGAGCCCTAAATATTAGCCTTTTGAATTCCATATCAGGTAGTTTCAAAGCCTTTCCTTCTACCAGAAGGCCATCTGATTCTTTATTTTCTTCACTTGCTGGAGCCACCTTTTCTGCTTTTTTATATGTTTTGATACTTTTTGCTGTCTCTGTGACATTAAGGTATTATTTTCTTTATTGATTGTATGTCCATTTTTTTTTTTGTACTGCTTTTTTATTTTGTTTTCATATGTCAGGGTGAGCAGTCTGAGCATGCTTTGTTGCTTGCTCAACTGTGGGCACACTAGCTCTCACCACCTTATCCAGGTGGGCAGGGCAGCATCAGTCAGGGCGAGCCCACTTCGCTGTATGCTGGTTTCACAAAGTGGCTGAGAGTGGACTCAGCAGGCACTGTCTGCTTCCTGATGTTGGTCTGGCTGTGTTGAAGCATTCAGAGCTCCTCGCCAGATGGGTGGGGGTGTTGGATGGTGAGTGGTACAGGCTCCCTTCCCACCATTCAGCAGCTAGTTGAGTGGAAGGAGGGGAGAGGGAGTGCAGGCTTGGTGTGGCATTGAGCCTGAGCTCTATGGACACTCTAGCCATGGCAGTGTGATAGGGGTCAGTGGGAAGGGGAGGAGATGATGTATGGGGCTAGGTGGGAGGGAGAATGAAAAGTAAGGAAGAAAAAAGACAAAAAAATATGGTGGTGCAGTGGGGGGTCAACGAAGGAGGGCAGAGTGGACTTGGGCTGATGGAGAGGAAAGGAGGTGGAGTATGGGACTTGGTGGGAGGGAGAAAGAAGTGAAAGAAAAAGAAAAAAAATATGGCACAGCAGGAACCAGGAGTTAGGGACAGGGCAGACCTGAGGTGGCAATGGGCCAGTGACTCTCCTTCTGCAGTGGCACAGTGGGAGCTGGCGGGAAAGGGGAGGAGGTGTCATATGGGGCTTGGTGGGAGGGAGAAAGAAAAGGAAGAAGGAGGAAAAGATGGCAACCTGGTGGGGGCTGATGAGTGGGGGAAGGACAGATCTGGGGGCCAGTGGGCAGAGAGGGGAGGTGGCTATAGGGCTTAATGGGAGGGAGAAAGAAGAGAAAGAAAAAAAAATGACAGGATGGCAGGAGCCGATGGGTAGGAGTAGGGCAGACTCAAGGGGGTGGAGAGCCGCTGGCTGTCTAGCCATGGCGATGCAGCAGGGGCCAGTGGAAATAGGGCGAAGGTGCCATGCAGGACTAGGTTGGAGAGAGAATGAAAAGGAAGAATGATAAAAAAACAAAAATGGCATGGTGGGGCTGGCAAGTGGGGGTGGGACAGACCCAAGCACCAGTGGGAAGGAAGGGAAGGTGGTGTACTGGGCTAGGTGGGAATGAGAAGGAAAAGAAAGAGGAAAAAATGGCACTGTGGTGGGGGCTGGTGAGTGGGGGTGGGGCGGACCCAAGGGCCAGCTGGGGAGAGAAGGTGGTGTACTGGGCTTGGTGGGAGGGAGAAAGAAAAGAAAGAAAGAAAGAAAAGCCATGTGGTGGGAAGGGGTGGGGCAGGACTGGAGGGCAGAGGCGGGCGTCTCATATTGTGGACCGACCCTGTTGATGGGGACGGCCAGGATTAGGAGGGGTTCTTGCTTCTACTCACCAGAAGGGTGAGGGATCGGAAAGCATGTTTCTCTGGATACCAGTTGCTCTGTCTCCTGTTGGGGACTCTGTGAAGTTGCAGTCCCATACTCCCTGTTGGGGGTTGTTGCTGGCTGTGTTTCAAGATGATGACGTGTCATGTTAGTTGTAGCTCTCCTCTCTCTGTATCTCTCCTCTGTTTTCCATCAGTTTCTTCTTCCATTTGGTGTTTGATCTAGTTCTTTATCCCTTCATTTGTTGCTCAGGTTTGCAGGATTGACATTTGTATCTGTCTTGCTTAGTTTTTCAGGTCTTTGCTGCAGAGGGACAGTGTGGTGCATCTCTCTAGGGCGCTGTGTTGGCCCATGTCTGTTTATTAAACCCTTTTAACCGTGAAGTAAAAAGGAATATTCTTTAGTTTCTCTGTGTGATTCTCTGGAGACTTTAGGTAGTCACTTAGTCCCCTCTTATCTATCTATCCACGTGTTTTTTATTTAAACCTTAAAATTTTTTTTTTATCCCTCAGAGTGGAGTTATACAGACTTTTTAATTCATCGTTATTGGCTTGGCCTTTCTCTTGGTTTATTTTATTATTTTCCCCTTCGTTCTCTATCCTCCCCTCATTTCCCATTCTCACAGGCACCTAGTTTAATGGGTTCAGTGTCTTTAGATATATTCCCATTCCTAAAATATATAGTTACTTGTTTTTATTTTGCCTAAATGGTATTAAGCCATAGATCTCATCGTGTTCCTTCCCACAATACTATTTACATTTAGTTTTCTTATAAACTGGTGACACAGAAAGCAGGTGTTCCTGCTATCCACAGGTAAATTGAACAGCAGGGATCTGGTCTGTGTGACTTGTTAGTCTACTTGGTGAGTTCTTTTTAAATGAACTTTAAAAACGTCTATCCTTTTATACTGGAATACATTCAAGATAAGAAACACAGCAACATTCATATCTGTTAATAAATGCGGTTACCTTATTCAGAATGTGTTAAAATAAGTGTAGTAGAGAATTTTTTAATACAGTCTTTGTCTATGGATAATTAAATTATACTTCCTTTTACTGAATTTGGGAAAAAATTTTCCTTTTACATATGTAACAGATAAAGAAATAGCAGACATGAATGATTATAAACTACCCTTTGGTTAAGAATCTTAAAGATGTTCAGATTGTGTTGTAAATCAACTTGATGCCCTAAAGCTTAAATCCAGCCTTTGGTGCTCAGAGTTGGTTATAGGGTATATTAAGATATATGTAAACAATACTTCCTCATTATCTTCTTTGAGGAGGCACAGTTATTCCTTTTTCCCCACATCAGAAATAATGTTTATATAAGAACTACTTTTAGGAAGGATCCCTGGTGGCGCAGTGGTTAAGAGCTTGGCTGCTAACCAAAAGGTTGACAGTTCAAATTCGGCTGCCAGTTGCTTCTTGGAAACCCTAGGGGGCAGCTGTACTCTGTCCTCTAAGGTTGCTATGAGTTGGAATCAACTTGACGGCAGTGGGTTTTGTTTTGGCCTTTAGGAACCAAGCTATACTTCTGCAGCTTCAATTCTTGGTTCAGATCATGCTCTTTGTAGTTGGTGCCACGGGGAGAGTGTTTCGATCAGTAATTTTCAACTTTGACTGCACATTGGAACCTACTGGGAGCTTTAAAAAAAAAGTGCTGAATTACGGATCCCATTCCCAGAGACTCTGTGTAATTTGGAGCATCTGAATTTTTTTAAAAATTCATTGCCAGTCTTTAAAATATTGAAGTTTTATCAAAAAATAAATAATAGAATTCCTGTTTCTTCTAAAAAAAACCCTGGAAGATCTGGCAATACCAGGCTTACCTTTCCACATAGACATAGTAACTTTTGGCTGAAGCCCAGTAATAGCTGTTCCCTTAGAAATAGTTTGCCGCAGTCCCCACCACTCCTTATTACCTAATTTCCCTCCCACCCTGCTTCACTCATTCACATTATGTGTCTGGCCCCTGTTAGCATTTGGGTTTGAGACCCAATGTTATGGGCCTTGAGATACTACCTGTCGTGGATTGAATTGTGTCCCCCAGAAATATGTGTCAACTTAGTTAGGCCATGCTTCCCAGTGTTGTATGGTTGTTCTTCATTTTGTGATTGATATAATTTTCCTGTGTGTTGTAAATACTAACCTCTGCCTGTGGTTAATGAGGCAGTATTAGATTATGTTAAAGAGGATTAGGGTGAGATGTAACACCCTTGCTTAGGTCACATCTCTGAAACAATGTAAAGGGAGTTTCCCTGGGGTGTGGCCTGTACCACCTTTTATCTTAAAAAAAAAAAAGAAAAGGGAAGCGAGCAGAGAGTAGGGGACCTCATACCACCAAGAAAGCAGTGCTGGGAGCAGAGCATGTCCTTTGGACCCAGGGTTCCTGCACAGAGAAGCTCCTAGTCCAGGGGGAGATTGATGAGAAGGACCATCCTCCAGAGCCGAAAAAGACAGAAAGTCTTCTACTGGAGCTGACACCCTGAATTTGGACTTCCAGCCTACTAAAAAAAATAAAAAATAATGTATATATATTTTTTAGTGCCAGGCACTTGTGGTATTACTGTTACAGCAGCACTAGATGACTAAGACACCATCCCAGTGGAGTAGTAGCTTAAACTGATTTACATTTAAAAGATTACATAGGAAACAATGTTAATGATTCAAATGGGAGAGAATGAGATTAAATATAGGAAAAACCATTTAGGAAACTATTGTAATCTGAATGTGAATGATTTTAGGTGATGCTTGATCTCTTTGGGGTGGGAGGTTATTAATCTCCATCTTAAAGGCTTAACCAGATCCATTGCTGTTGAGTCGATTCTGACTCATACAGTCCTATATTACAGAGTAAAACTTTCCATAGGGTTGCCAAGGAGTGGGTGGTGGATTTGAATTGCCGATCTTTTAGATAGCAGCCGTAGCTCTTAACCACTGTGCCACCAGGGCTCCTGAAGGCTTAAACCAGAAAACCAAACCTGTTGCCATCAAGTTGATTCCGTCTCATAGTGACACTATAGAACAGAGTAGAACTGCCCCGTGGTGTTTCCAAGGAGTGGCTGGTGGATTTGAACTGCTGAACTTTTGGTTAGCAGCCTTGGCTTTTAATCACTGCGCCACCATAGGCTTAAAGGAGGCTTCCTATTCAAGGTGTGGCTGCCAGACAGCAGCAACAGGATTACCTGGGAAGCTTCTTAGAAGTGCAGAATCTCAGACTCCACCGCCCACACCAAACCTATTGGGTCAATCTACATTTTAACAAGTTCCTGAGGATTTGTATTCACATTAAAATTTGAGAAGCACTGACTTAGAGGTTTTCTCATGTATTTCAGTTGTCTGTATTCTCCACAATTTTCATAGATGATTATTTATTGTTTATAATGTCATTAATTAAAAATAATCTTCAATGTTCTGGGAGAGAAGCAGACAGAAAGTGTTATATACAAATACCATCTTCAATGTTTTAATGTAGTAGAGTTCACGTTCCTCAACTTCAATATTAAAACCACCTTCCATGATCATCATCCAATCCGATTTTCCAAGTCACTGAAAATATTTCCCAGGTGTTGCTGAGTGATTTCATAAATTGAATTTGTGATCTTGGCCTCAAGTTCCTTCAAATAATATTATTTGGAGAGCTTTAAAAAAATACTGATGTTTGAGTCTCACAAAAAATGCTATTGTCATGGGTTGAATTGTGTCCCCACAAAATAATATGTCAACTTGGTTAAGCCATGATCCCCAGTATTGTGTGGTTGCCCTCCATTTTGTTATTGTAATTTTATGTTAAAGAGGATTAGGGTGGGATTATAACACCCTTTGCCAGATCACATCCCTGATCCAGTGTAAAGGGAGTTTCCCTGGGTGTGGCCTGCATCACCTTTTATCTCTCAAGAGATAAAAAGGAAAGGGAAGCGAGCAGAGAAGGGGACATCATACCACCAAGAAAGCAGTGCCAGGATCGTCCTTTGGATCCAGGGACCCTGCGCAGAGAAGCTCCTAGTCCAGGGGAAGATTGATGAGAAGGACCTTCCTCCAGACCCTACAGAGAGAGAAAGCCTTCCCCTGGAGCTGATGTCCTGAATTTGTACTTTTAGCCTACTTTACTGTGAGGAAATAAACTTTCCTTTGTTAAAGCCGTCCACTTGAGGTATTTCTGTTATAGCAACACTGGATGACTAAGACAGCTCTCCAGAGAGAAAAGCCAAGTTTAAAGTTACAAAATGTTTATAACTATGAGATAAGGAAGGAAAGATCTCTTGCAGGTTAATTTGAATAATTTTAAGTACGTAATTAACATCAATTGAGCCAGTAGAAGAAAGCAGCTCTTTATTAAATAGTACATTATAATTTTGGAAAAATTAGGAAATACGTAAAACTAAACAAAAGACAAAAATGGAAAGGAAATGTAAAACATACACATACAGTTGACTACAGGAGTCCTCCCTTATCTGAGGTGTGTACGGTCCAAGACCCTTGTAGATGCCTGAAACCACGGACAGTACTGAACCCTATGTATACTATGTTTTGTCCTATAAAATCCTGGTGGTGTAGTGGTTAAGAACTATGTCTGTTAACTAAAAGTCTGGCAGTTCAAACCCACCAGGGGCTCCTTGGAAGCCGTATGGGGCAGTTCTGCTGTGTCCTGTAGGGTTGCTAATGAGTTGGAATTGACTCAACAGCAATAGGTTTGGTTTTTGGTTTTATACATACATTCTTATGATAAAGTTTAATTTATAAGTTAAGCACAGTAATAGATTTAACAATCATAACTAATAATAAAATAGAACAATTATAACAAAAGTTATGTGAATGACGGAGCGGGATGGTGCTTGGTCCATAGGTGTCCAAGGGTAACTGAAACCACAGAAACCAATACCGTGGATAAAGGGGGACTACAACTATATTACAAAAACATTTGCGTGAGTGTGTGTATATTTACAAATATACATGTTTATATACAAAACTGGGGTGTGTGTGTTGTTTTGTGACACAATTAGCATTTTATCATAAGCATTTCCCTGGTGGCACAGTGGTTAAATGCTGCTCCAGTTAACTAAAAAAGTAGCAGATCACATCGGCCAGTCACTCCTTGGAAACGCTTTGGGGCTCTACTGTGTCCTATAGAGTCACTATGAGTCAGAATTGACCCAACAACAATGGCTTTATTACATGTTTTAAGTATGTTTTTAATGATTACATACTATTGAACTGTGTAGATGTGCATTTGTTATCTGACCATTGACTGTGGTTAGACAGAGGTGGCAGGGGTACATAGTTTATCAGAGTGTGGCAGGGGAGTAAATGGGGTGCTCCCTGGTTGTGTATCCTGTGACAGCCCTGAAGAAGGGCCTTGGCATTTATCCAGCCTCTTTGCTTACTTCTGATGTAATCTTGGACAAGTTTCTTATGTATCAGGACCTGAGCTTTCTCTTTCATAAAAGGGGCTAACACTTTTATCAACCCCTTAGGGTTGTTGGGAGGGTTAAATGTGTTAACGTGTAGAAGTACTTAGCACAGTGTCTGACACAACACAAGCACAAAATAAGTATGGACTTATTATAGAAATTTTGCACTTACAAAAATCTTGTGATAAACATTCCTTTAAAAATTTTTTTGTGTCCTCTTCTTAATTAGGATAATTTTCAAGAGTGAAGTTATTGGGTCTTAGAGTAGAACCTTTAAAGTATCAGAATACATATTACCAAACTGTCTGCCAGAAATATTGAATCAGTTTGTTTTCCTACCAGCAGTGTATGAGAGAACTTTTTATTCTGAAACTTTGCTACACTAAGAATTAACTTAAAAAACAATTTGCCAATTCAATAGAAAATAAATGTATCATTCTTATTTCAATTTTCAATTCTTTGACTACTAATGAGGCTGAAATTTTGTTTGTTTGCTTAATGATCATTTGTTTTCTTTTGTGAATTTTCCCTTCCATATTCTCTGCTCATTTATCTCTTGCTTATCTGCCTAATTATAAAAATCACTCTTTCAGTACATTCTAGACCAGTGCTTCTCAATCGATAATGTACTCATGAATTACCTGGGAATCTTAAAAATGCAGATTCTGACACAGCAGGTCTGGGGTGATAGATTCTTTATTTCTCACAAGATCCAGTGTGATTTCTATGCTGCTAAGTCTGTGGACCACCCTTTGGGTAACAAAGGTTATGGAGGAAAGAACTGCTAAGTGATGGGGAGTATAAGTAAGTGATAGAGTGGAAATAATTAGGTCATTATTAGAAGATAAAAATCTGACTAAGTCTTTGAAATCCTTGAGTCTCTTAAGGTGTGGACATGATTATCCCAGCTTAGAACTTGATTCCTTTTTGATGTTTGCATTTATTCCTAAATTCATTACTCAGGTAATTAAAGAACAAAAAACAATTATTTAAGTTTTCTGATTGTATATTTTTAAAAAATGGGAATATATCCTCAGAAATAGCACATGTAAGTGCAGAATGAAATATTTAGTACAAAAGAGCTGCACATAGTCCCTGACTAAGAACAGGGTTCCGTTCTGATGACTTTGTTGTAAGTCAGTTCTAACATAAGTTCAATACGTCTTTTTTTTTCTTTAGTTTTCCTTATTATTACCTTTTATTATCAGTATCTTTATACATCCAATCTTTATTTGTCTTTGGGTGTTGGACACATTACATATAAACTTACAGATATATTTTAATACATACATACATAAAAAATACACAAATTGTAAAAATTGACTCTGACGATGAAGAAGAGTTGGACAATGTTGGCATTTTGTCATTTGGAGTAATAATGCCACTTGTCAAAGGTTCTAGATCATCTAGATTATCTCTGGGAATGGAGATGGCATTTCTAGCCAGAAAACTAGTGTTGTCTGTATGGTCCTTTTCCCTTTTTCTGCATATATTTTATGGTGACATCTTACTCCTTCACTAATCTACCTGTTGACTTTAGCAAAGCAGTGTTTGGGTCCATGTTTTCAAGCATCTGAAGCCCCGATTTAGTTTAGGAAAAACTGTAGGTAATCGTTTCAGTGTAAAAAAATTTCTGGCAACTTCTCTCCTTCCTCTTCCTCGTGATTTCTTTTTTCTTTAGCATTTATTTCCTCTTCAAAATTCATTAAGTCCTGATCTATCAATCCCTCTTCTTCATGACCTATGAGCTATTCCACATCAGTGATATCAAGTTCTAAATTAGTGTTCTGACCATATGGATGATTTTTCCTCCTATTTCTTCCATCATATTATCTTGATCAAATGTTTGGAGTGTGTTCACATAACTCAGCATTTTTTCCATATCCCCTGCGTGCATTTCCTCATAACTTCTTCCCATGACGATCCAGTGTTCTGCATACACTGAAGAATATTGCAGCGAAGTCAGCATCGGTGTAGTAACAATGAGTTGGAGTCACGATGGCTGTCAGGTACATGCGCAGTTCAGTTGTTGTACGTCACTGAAGTTCAGGATTGCCCAACTTTCTATCCATTATGACTCACTGTACTGACATTGATACAGACTTCATTATAGACCGACTATAGACTGCTATAGGGCAGTGTTTTGAATAGTACATTGTTACATTGAACATCTGTGAGTGAACATATGAGAATGATGACAGGGAATTACACACTGCAACATTGTACGTAGTACATTGTCTTAGTTATCTAGTGCTGCTATAACAGAAAACAAGTGAATGGCTTTAACAAAGAGAAACTTATTCTCTCACAGTCTAGGAGGCTAGAAGTCCTAATTCAGTGATGCCTGCTCCAGGGGAAGGCTTTCTCTCTCTCTTGGCTCTGGAGGAAGGTCCTTGTCATCAATCTTCCCCGGTCTAGGTGCTTCTCAGCACAGGGAGCCTGGGTCCAAAGGACATACTGTTCTCCTGGCTCTTGTTTCTTTGTGGTATGAGGTCCCCATGTCTCTGCTCACTTCTTTCTTTTATATCTTGAGAGAGATTGATTTAAGACACAATCTTGTAGATGGAGTCCTGCCTCACTAACATAACTGCCTCTAATCCTGCCTCATAAACATCAGAGGTAGGATTTACAACACACAGGAAAATCACATCAGATTACAAAATTGTGGACAACCACACAGTACTGGCAATCATGGCCTAGCCAAGTTGACACACATTTTTTGGGGACACAATTCAGTCCATAACATACATATTACTAACAATAAGATGTACAAAAACAAACAAAAAAATAGACTGTCCTAAGTGCAGTTTGTCATAACTCGAATACGTTGTAAGTTGGAGACTATCTTTACTTACAGATCTCTTAAAGAGTCCTGCTTGCGCAGTGGTCAGTACTCAGCTGCTAGCCAAAAGATTGGTGCTTTGAACCCACCAACCACTCTAGGGGAGAAAGATATGGCAGTCTGCTTCTGTAAAGATTACAGCCTTGGAAGCCCTGTGGGGAAGTTTTACTGTGTCCTGTAGGGTCACTATGAGTCAGAATTAACTCAATAGTAATGAGTTTGAGTTTGGCATAGGTCTCTTGGGTGGTTCAGGTAAATGTACAGCAATATGCAGAGTCCATATAATCCTGGTTTCCAGGTTCCAGGTTATTCAGTATTTTCCAAGTGTTTCACAAGCATTGTTGAATGATTTTCTTCTCACTGCTCCCATATTAAACTGTATGCAAAGACATTCGACTCTGTGGATCATAGCAAATTATCGATAACATTGTAAAGATTGGGAATTAAAGTCAGGAAAGGTGTGCATTAGAGTTATATCCTTTCACCTTACTTACTCAGTCTGTATGCTGAGCAAATAATCCAAGAATCTAGACTATATGAAGAATAAAGGGGCATCAGAATAGGAGGAAGGCTTATTAACAAGCTGCATTATGCAGATGATGCAACCGTGCTTGCTGAACGTGAAGAGGACCTGAAGCACTTACTGATGAAGATCAAAGACAACAGCCTTCAGTATGGATTACACCTCAACATAAAACAAAAATCCTCACAACTGGACCAACAAGCAAGATAATAAATGGAGAAAAGATTGAAGTTGTCAAGGATTTCATTTTACTTGGGTCCACAATCAACACCCATGAAAGCAGCAGTCAAGAAATCAAAAGATGCATTAAATTGGGCAAATCTGCTGCAAAAAACCTCTTTAAAGTGTTAAAATGCAAAGATGTCACCTTGAAGACTAAAGGTGTGACTGACCCAAACCATGTTATGTTCAGTTATTTCCTATGCATGTGAAAGCTGGATAATGAATAAGGAAGATCAAAGAAGAATTGATGCCTTTGAATTATGGCATTGGCAAAGAATATTGAATATACCATGGACTGCCAAAAGAACGAACAAATCTGTCTTGGAAAAGGTACAGCCAGAATGCCCCTTAAAAGCAATGATGGTGAGACTATGTCTCACATACTTTGGACATGTTATCAGGAGGGATCAGTCCCTGGAGAAGGACATCATGCATCATAGAGCAGAGGGTCAGCAAAAAAGAAGATGACCCTCAATGAGATGGATTGACACAGTGCCTGCAACAGTGGGCTTAAGCGTAACAACGATTGTGAAGATGGCGCAGGACCGGGCAGTGTTTCATTCTGTTGTACATAGAGTCGCTATGAGTTGGAACCGACTCAATGGCACCTAACAACAACAACACTAAACTATATAAATAAACCAGCTATCCTGCTATTTGAACTTCCATTACACCCCCAAATTCCTTTGATGAAGATGTGAAAAATTGTGAAAGCACTATAAAACATACTGCTTCACTAAATCAGCTCACTTCATCTCTGATAACTACAAGGAAAATCTTTCAAATAAAGCTGTCTGTTTGTTTTATAATGTTGCATCTGATTTAAAAATAAAGTGAGGTCTGAGTCTGAAATGTCTCAAGGCAGAAATTAAGTGAGTCTCCAAACAGTAAAGACACCTGCTTTAGTGCATTTCAATTCCTCTGTCTTGGTTTTAGTGAATAATTTGTTTTACTTGTCTGATTTTTTAATGAACTTCCCAATTAAAAGCAGATGTCATTTTTCACAGAACATAAATTAGAAACAATTTCATTACCAACAGGCAAAATATGTATAAATAATATTGAATTTGCCTGCAAGCATTGGGAAAATCCACAACGTGATGGAATTTTCACACTGAAAGCCCTACTCTGGTCCCAATTTGTGGGTTAAAGATTAGTCAGCCATACATTTTCATTTCCAAGAAAACTTTGAATGTATGAAGCCCCTCAGAAATGTTTACACCTATCCAAGAAGGGTCTGGATTAAGAAGGCAAATAAAGAATATTGTACTCTATGATCACTAGGTTTAAAACTATCTGCTGTCGCTTTGCTTACAGAATCTTCCCGAGCTCGTTAAGCTTAAATGCTTAAAGTTTTTTTTTTTCTTTTTAACTTTTTTTTTAGTTCTAACGTACAATGTTGGTTAAAATTCATCATGTATCTCTTTTCTGCCCGTTGTCGTCCTCCCCTACTTCTTACTTTTTAATAAAAGTTTATTTTTGTCATCTGTTTATGCTTAAATAAAAGTTGCCAAAAAGCATAGCTGTTTATATTTACTATTATTATAACTCATGGTAATATCACTATCACAATAATAATAATAGTGAAATTGAGTCACTTTAAATGAACATCTGAGAAGGCATTTTCTTATGATTTAACACCGTCAAGTCCTAAATCTCTACAGTCTTCCTGTCCTAGATTAGCATCCATTTGTTGACTTATTCAATACCCTGACCTTAGATGTCCTTGACTTTTTAATTCCAAAGGCCTTTATTTTCACCTCCCTTCAGCTTAAAAAAAAAAAAAAAAAAAATTTTTTTTTTTTTTTTCCAGCTTCACCCTCTTCTGGCCACACTTTGGTCCATGACATCACTCAGAACTGTTCTCACCACAGCCTCCTTTCCTTTCTCCTTTTCCTGACTTTCCTCCTTTAGAGCATGGACCACAAGGGCTATTGTGAATAAATTCAGTCACCCATTCTCTCTGTTTCTTCGTAATTCTTGCATAATTGTTCTGAATGGATCTATTTAAAATGTAAATTATCTAAGTCAACCTTACAAATTTTTTGTTCATTATCTGTTAATTCCTTGCTCTGTTCCCCACAACAGCCTGTCCAATTCTAAACCACTGCAAAGCAAAGGCTCCCTCATGAGCCTCAAAGTCTCTTAAGTCATAGGAAATGAAATCATTGCTTTTTCTCTCTGCCTTAACTTGTTGTCGTTTCCTTACCTTTCTTTTCTCCTTTTCTTCCATTTTTACTGTTTTCCAAGTTTAAGCCTTCATCTATCATTCTATATCCTATCCTTCACATTTCTGCTTTGTGGTGATGGAAATGGTTAATGTACCAAGTTGCTAACCAAAAGGTTGGAGGTTGAGGCCCACCCAGAGGTACCTCAGAAGAAAGGCCTGGCAATCTTCTTCTGAAAAATCAGCCATTGAAAGCTGTATGGAGCACAGTTCGACTCTGACATAGATGGGGTTGCCATGAGTTGGAGTTGACAGCAACTGGTTTTTTGGTTTAGTGTTTGTTGGGGCAATAGATGCTACCGTTGGAAAGGAAGTTAGCAGCAAAATATTACCCCAAGAAGGGTCTTATTGGCTTCTAATGATTATAGATGACGTTTAGTCTGTTTGGGAAGTCAAGAATTTACTTTCTCTACTACATGATCCTCATTGAGACTATGGTTTAAACAAAATTCTAAAGGAGTACTTTTGATTCTGCTGCAGCAGAGAAATAATGGTAAAAGCTTAATGAAAGATGGATGCACTTCTCCTGTTCTCAGGCAATCTTGGAGGAAGAAAGCAATCTGTTTCATACTAACATGTGAATGTTTGCCAAATTCTTTACCAAACTTGACTTTCGCTTTCCTTTTTCTTTGCTTTCCCTTTTCTGCCTGTTGTTGAAAGGGAACGTTTGCTACCAGAAATACAAGAGCATACTTATAGGCCCTGCTGAAAAAGTGAAGTATAAATAATTCCGGTAATGGTTTGTACAGTGGCCAACCCGATTTAAAAACAAAAACAAAAAACCAAACCCATTGTTATAATGGGTCAGTTTTGATCCATAGTGACCCTACATAGGATTTCCAAGGCTATAAATGTTTGTAGAAGCACACATTTTTCACCTGCAGAGTGACTGGTGGGTTTGAATTGCCAACCTTTTGGTTAGCAGCCGAGTTCTTAACTGAGTGCCACCAGGGCTCCGCCAAACCCATTGCTGCCTCTAAATTGCACCTCCTGTTCAATTTGCTTCTTTATCTTCTTCTGAAGTCTCACTCTTTAAAGGCCCCACATTTTTTTTACAGAGTCCTGTGATGCTGCTAGGTCACCCATGGGGGAACTGGCAGAGAAGGAATGGCACAGTCTGTCAGAATTCTTTGCAAATTCGGTGTTTGTAATACAGAGACTTATTGCAATGTGAATCTAAAGATTTAAAGTTTTTCATTCACACGTGCATTGTTAAGTCTCTGGGAACCCAGACTGAGAAAGATCTGAATAAACTACTCACAGGGAATCCATTAGGGAGCAATCAGAAAGGGGTTAGGCACCTCTCCCTTTGTATGAATTGTCACCAGGAACATTAAAGGGAAATGATATTTAACATGATTACAGTGTCTAATGTCATTGTCCATTATGTTCTATCCAAACCCTCACATCTTGAAAAGTACTGATACATCTTACCAATCACTAGGCAGGTACTTCTGAAAACTGAGTAGGTTGAATATGGTAAGGGCTTTAAACAATTTTTTTTTTTTTTTTTTTTTTTGAGGCATTCCTGAGATCTGGGATTGCTATGCAGTGTCACCTAAACCTTATCCGGTGGCTGAGTTTTTTTTTTTTTTTTTTTTAATATTTTTTATTGTGCTTTAAGTGAAAGTTTACGAATCAAGCCAGTCTCTCACACAAAAACCCATATACACCTTGCTACACACTCGCAGTTACTCTCCCCCTAATGAAACAGCCCGCTCTCTCCCTCCACTCTCTTTTTGTGTCCATTTCGCCAGCTTCTAACCCCTGCAACCTCTCATCTCCCCGCCAGGCAGGAGATGCCAACATAGTCTCAAGTGTCCACCTGATCCGAAAAACTCACTCCTCACCAGCATCCCTCGCCAACCCATTGTCCAGTCCAATCCATGTCTGAAGAGTTAGTTTCGGGCATGGTTCCTGTCCTGGGCCAACGGAAGGTCTGGGGGCCATGACCACCGGGGTCCTTCTACTCTCAATCAGACCATTAAGTCTGATCTTATGAGAATTTGGGGCCTGCATCCCACTGCTCTCCTGCTCCCTCAGGGGTTCGCTGTTGTTTCCCGTCAGGGCAGTCATCGATTGTAGCCGGACACCATCTAGTTCTTCTGGTCTCAGGATGATGTAGTCTCAGGTTCCTGTGGCCCTTTCTGTCTCTTGGGCTCATAATCGCCTTGTGTCCTTGGTGTTCTTCATTCTCCTTTGATCCAGGTGGGTTGAGACCAATTGATGTATCTTAGATGGCTGCTTGGTAGCGTTTAAGACGCCAGACGCCACGGTGGCTGACTTTTGCAGTCATTTTGCTTCTGCATTACAGGAACAGGAACAACCTCTGGATGTGGACATGCACCCATGTCTGCACATTTAAAAATTTTATTTGAAAGCCACTGGCTATTTAGTGTCTTGTTGCTAGTTGAGATTTGTGATCTTATTTTCCTTACAAAATAGGCAGCTTGAAATCTCTATTCTTCATAGTCTCTCTTGAGTAAGCTTTTCTTATCTAAGAAGCATATTTGGGAGGAATTCGTGAGAGCATTTGCTAATGGAGTGTGTGTGTGTGTGGGTGTGTGTGAGCGTGAGCCTGCGCACATGTATGTTAAGATGGGTGGTGAGTAATGACTTCAGGAGCATAAACACTGCCTTTGCAGAGAGGCAGGGTGATCAGGATGGATGAGATGATACAAATCCTCATCTCCCCTCTCAAAGTCTCTTCCACCTAGTTTTTCCCATTTTGGTTAGGGAATTCAATCTTATTCCAGATACTCAGGACAAAAAAACTTAGAGTCATAACTCCTTTTCCCCTTATCCCATGCCTGGCCTCTCAGGTAATCACCAGAGCTCTACCTTCTAAATAGATCTAGAACCGTGTGGTTTCTCATCTCCACTGCTACCCTCTGGATTGAGCCATGGCCATCTCCTGCCTGGATAATTGCAATAATCTCCTTATAATTTCCTCACTTGCTTCCTTGCTCCCTGACAATGTATTCTCAAAATGACAGCATAGTGATTTTTTTGTTTAAAGTTAGGCGACATCATGCCACTTCTATGCTCAAAAAACCTGCAAGGACTCCCTATTTCACACAGACAAAAAGACTTCAGTGTTTACAAGACCCTGCTGATGTGGCCCTCCCCATACTGCCACCACTGTGCTTCCTCTACTTTTTCTACTACCTCTTTCCCTTTTGGTCACCTGGCTGTTCCTCCAAGGCAGAAAAACTCCACCTGAAGGCCTTTATCTGTGCTCTGTGTCTGGAAAACTGTTTGTCTAGAGACCCACTTAGTTCACCACCTGACTTCTTCCCATCTTTGCTTCAATGTCATCAGACCTACCCTGATCACCATATTTAATGCTGCATACCTCTGATCCCTGCCCAGCGTGATGATCTTAAGCCCCAACCTGCACTGTTGTGTTTTTTCCAACAAACTTCTTTTCTAACAACCCAAAAAACTACACAATGTACTGATTTTTTGTATTTATTGGTTATAAACAAAGTAAGAGGGTATCCTACCACCACCACTAAAATTGAGTTCCCCTTCCCCCATCCCATTACTAAGTTCGCTGATGCAGATGGAGTGTTTAGAAGAATGCTTGCCGTAGACTTGGAGTGCTCAGTAAATATTTGTTGACTGAATAAATGATTATCTCATAAATTTGTTGCTCTTATAAATGGGGTCTTTATTAGAGAACATAGTTGGCTATTGTCGATGTATAGGAATGCTATTGATTTTCTCACATTAATCCTGTATAATCAACTTTGCTGAACTCCCTTGATTCAAAAATTTTTTCTTGATTATCTTGTTTTTTTCTATATAAAAAATCATAATCTAGAAATAATGACAATAATATTTCATTCTTCTATTTCTAATGCTTATAATTCTTTATTGTCTAATTGCATTGGATAAGATCTCTAGGAAAATTAAAACCAGCAGTAGTGGTAGTGGACATCTTCATCTTATTCCTGATTTTAGATAGTATACTTCAAGTAAGTGCTCCATCATTAAGTATGATGTTTTCTAGGTTATTTTTTTCCCCTTGTTTCTGTATATATCCTTTTATACACATTTAGAATTTTTTTTTTAAATCTTGGCATTGAGCTTTATTGATTCCTTTTTCAGCATCTATTGAGATTATCTTATGGTTTTTCTCTTTCATTTTGTTAATTTGGTGAATCGGATTTCGTTTCAATTTATATTTAACTTATATTAAATTAAAAGTGCATAAAAAGGCCAATAATAAAAAAATTTTTTCCATATCTGTTTCGACTATACAATCCTTCCCCCATCTTGCTAAAAACAACCACTATCATTAGATTCTTATGTATCCATCTAGTATCTCATAAAGCAACTACTGTATTTTTACGCAATTTTTTTTTTTTGCTAACCACCAAGCCCTCCCCTTCTTTCGCCTCCCCCAGATATTTTTCTAAGTGTGCTATGCTAATTTTTATTACAGCAACATGTTAAAAAAATTAACAAAGAACACTTACAAAACACCTGGGGTGAGGGGAGGGAGTGGCTGGCAAAAAAAAAAAATGTAGAATGCTCATTATTTGCGTAAAATACAGGGTATATTCTTAGCCCTTCTTTTTTACTTCATTGAGATTATATTAAGCTAACTATTTTGCTTTTTTTCACTCATTTTGGTTATCTTTCATTAGTATATAGACAGTGTTCTCATTCTTGTTATAGCTGTATTCCATTTTATGGCTATATCATCATTTATTTAACCTGTACTTAAGATGATTGAATTTTAAATTGTTTTCAGAGTTGAGCTTTTTAGTTACTTTGTTTAATACAATTTCTTTTTCTTTTTTTCCTTAATTTTTTATTTTGAAACATCCAACTCCACACTTCAAATTTGGAAGACTAGTACAATGAATGTCCATATATACTTCACCTAGGTTCACAAATTGTTAACATTTCCTCTCTGTCTCCATATATATATATATATATATATATATATATATATATATATATATACTTGAATCATTTCTCAGTTGTGAGCATCACGTATTTTCGCTCCAAATATTATGATGTATATTCCCTTATAATCAGGGTGTTTTTCTGTATTATTACAATCCAATTACTATACTCAATAAATTTAACATTGATACAATAATATTATGTAATATATATTCCATTTTGAAATGTCATCACATTGTCCCAAATCAAGGGACATTGCATTTGGTTGTCATGACTCTCCTCGTTTGGCTTGTGTAACCATTTATTTTCCTACCTATTTCTCTTTCTCTGTGGGTTTTTCATTACTAGCCATGTACCAGCCATCATAAAAGTGCAGACTTGTCCCTCCGTTTTTGTCCTTAGCGTTCTTCTATTCTCATTCACCACACTCCCTCTTAAGTGAGTGGTGCTTTGGCTTCACAAATTCTCCCTGAAGAATGTTATTCACAAATATATGCCTTCAGTTCTGGGCGGTTCTTACCTAGTCCTAAACAGCTTCCTTCTGGACATTTACCCGTAGATTAATTCTTCACTCTGCACCCCCACTTCCAGCCTTCTTTTGCCTAAGTACTGTTAAACTTTAATTCTCTTCTCGGATGTCACTTAGTAGAATAAATTTTTATTAATTTGCCGGACAGTTCTGTTCCATCTCTTTTCTAATCTAGAATCATCTTCCATTCCTCCCTGGTAACACCCTTACCTCTGTGCTCTTCCTTGGACTGTTTCTTCTGAGTGATACACATCCTTGCCCTCTTTCCAGTCCCACCTATTAACTTACTGGTTGAAACTCCTGCCCATATTTAAGAAGGCTGTTAAGATTTCCCAAATCAAAATTGATTTTCAACTTCTACTAGATACATTTTTTGTTTTCCAGTTAAGCTCACAGTGATCTCTTTGATATTAGTTAGGTCCCATAGGAGGTACTTAACCCATTGCCCTCAAGTTGATTCCAACTCTTAGTGACTCTATAGGATGGAGTAGCACAGCCCCATAGGGTTCCAAGGCTGTAACCTTTACGTAAGCAGGCTGCCACATCTTTCTCCTGCTGGGACGGCTGGTGGGTTGGAATTGCTGACCTTTCAGCTAGTTGCTGAGTGTTTTAACCACTGTGCCACCAGGGCTCCTTTAAGAGGCACTAAAGGATGCTTTTTGGGTTGTTCCACATTCGGTATAGGAGAGTTATAAAGTGCCCAGCCCAGTATCATATGGTGCTGGTTCACAAATTATTGAGTGTGGAATGAGAAGCTGAAAGCCAAGGACTGTGGAAAGGAGAATGAGTTGAAGAAACTCTAGCCTTGACTTGGTTTTATTAGAAGACAAGTGATTTCTCCCACACCATTTGAGGTAAGGTTTTTTTTTTTTTTTTTTTTTTTAATAATAAAGACATAGTATATGATTATTACAAATATGGTTATAAAAAGTTTGCAAGGAAGTTAAAAAATAGCCATATAAGTGTATGGAAAAGTTGGGGAAAGAAAAACCTGATGAGATTCTTACCTTCTCCTGGCTTTTTTTTTTTTTTAACACTCTGTTTCCCTTTTACATCAGTGACCCTTTGCCTGCGACAATGATGTGAAGAAAAGACAAAGTAGAAAGAAATGCTCCATTTTCTCCTGTATGAATTAAGACTAATGATATCCAATATTGCTTAGGGCTGTTTTTCAACTCATGATGGATTGGAATATTAATCATTCAAGGAGTATAAGAGAAAGGGTTTTGTTTATTTGCCGTTGTGCCTTCCAAAGCCTAGTATGGTACTTAATGAATGAATGAAATAATTTATAAAACTGAAGTTAAATATTAGATTCAGAAGTCATTAATATAATAATTTTCACAGAGTCAAAATAGTTGAAAGTTTTAAGGTTAAAACTGTTATTATTACTCCATCCCCCCATTTGTTAGTATGATTGCACATATACTATAGTCTAGGTCAGTTGTCACCTACTCATTAAATATTTTAGGATGTTCTATTTTTTTTTAGTTTGATGGTTTTAATATTTGACTGGTTATAAGTATTATTTGCTTGTTCCCGACCTCAAATAAAATGCTTCACACTACAATAATAATTTTGATTCATTGTGTATGGGGGTGGGCCTGGAAATGTTTTTAAAAATTTTCCAGGAAATACCGATATCCAGCCAGATTTAAGAACCGTTAGTCTATATCTGATATTCATTGTGGGTAAAACATATATGAGCCACCCATTCTCAACTTAATCCATTTAATTTAGGGAAATGTCTAGAAGAGGTGAACATCGAAACCTAATAATGCCTCCCATAGTTGAATTATATGTTGAGGTCCTGAAGATAGCTCCATCAGAGTCACTAGAAAATGAAAAGTAAGTCCTTTGAGGATATTAATATAAAATGGGAGCCCCTAGCCAGCCAACCTGGCTAATCAGTGCAACTATAGGCACACTGTGTTAAATGAAAACATTTTGGTCAACTAGATTTTTATTAATTTTGTATAAAAACGGAAACACCAAACACCCCCTCCCGATCATGCTGTTGACTAGAAGAAAATATAAAATTAAGAGGAAAAAGAAATTTAAGGAAAACAAGGACGAGACACTAAAGAAAAAATAATGGTTCTTGAAAAACATAAACCTTTGGAAAAATTTTTCCCAATTTCCCATGTAATTAAATTTTCATCTAAAAACTCTGTGCGCTAAGGAAGAAAGTACTAATGCATTTCTGCTTCAATCACTATGTTGAAGATTTGCTTTTGAGCATAGTTTGTAGTGATTTTAAAAATTTATTTTGCCACACATTGATTTGCTTCAGTATCAGCCACCAGCACCATGCTCTGTGTAGCTAAACTACCGGCTCCACTCAGTGGCCAAACACTGAAGAGAATAAAGTTTTTATTTTTCTACAGTGTTTTGAATATTTGAAGGACTGAGAAAGAAGCAAAACAAAGCCCCAGCTATTACTCGGAATCGTATTTGTCATTCCTGTTGTAGAGTGTCAGTTCCAATCCAGGCCAGTACAATCAATAACCTGAATTTTGGTAGTTTCTAAAATTCAGGAACTTGCAGCACTGCCAGTTTGTCATTTAATTTATAGATTACTCATTAGGGAAGCAGAGGCTAGTGCAAAGTGGTGGTAGCTGTCATTTCACTGCAGGAAAAGTAAGGCTCAGAAAAGCAGAATGTCCTGCCTGAGGCCACTTAACAAGTTTGGAAGGAAAGCATACTTCTAACTCCAGCTCTCTGTTCTTACCCACAGCTCTCCCTGATTCAGTAGCCTTGATTCTCTCTGCCTGATGTCTGTGAGGTGATACCCCTACTGCTTTCATTTCTAGGTGACATACAAAATCACAGTTCTCCTGCTGCAATTGGTGCCCCTGCTGGAACACATCGCAATGATGACAGAGTTCCAGTGTCCTGTGGACACTGAGATCTGTACTCATCCAGAAGTGGGATGAAATGCTTTTCCCCAGGATGACCCTTATGTTCGTATAGGTCAGCATAGAAATGCCTGGGAAGGGAGCATGAGAGGGCAGTGTGGCCCAGAATGCAAGCCACTTATGCATCATAATCAGAGAGTTTCAGCTTTTCAAGGACTCACTGCCACTCTTTAAAAGCATAAACACTTCTTTTAAAAAAATTCCTGCTGAAAGCAGACTTTCAAATATTCTCTGATTAAAATTGCCAGATTTATTTTGTCTGTACCTTCTGCTAATGCAATCACATAAAATTCCATGATTTTGTGTCAGTGAGTTAATTTTTTCTGGTGATGAATCAAATGGGATTGTAGACTTTAGGGACTGAACAAGAAATGGGCTGTATCTAATGAGAGGGCCTAAGAATTAACTGTGCTACATGAACTATACATGAACTCAACACAAGCTTCTATCTGATCTGATTTTGACCATTAATCTCCACAACTGTAATTTTTTGGTAGTTTACAAATACATTTTCTATTGCTTCTCACCCATCGTGTCCCACTTAAAAAATTACATTCTAAAGTCAGGTTTGTAATGAAAATAATTTACTAAATGGTGTGGGGTCATTAAATCCCCTCATCCACGGGAAAGTTTTTATGTGAATTAAAGCTTACAAAACATACAGTGATTCTTTATTTCTTTTCAATTGGAGTAGCTAATAATTTCACTTTTTGAATGTACTTGCTGAATAATTTTTATGCCAATGCATAACTTCATTTGAAGAGCTAACCTGGGACTTAAAAAAGAAAGAAGAAATCCTTTCGCCTTCTTGTCTATCAGCACTAATCCTTTTAAAAGTACCCTTCCAATCAAGAGATCCAAGAGAAGCTCAATTTCCTCAGCAAATGGAATAGTGAAAGGTAGAATTTAAAAGGGCTACCACTGTGAGAGGAAAATGAAAATAATGGAGTGACCTGTAGAGAAAACCTGAGCCTGGGAACACACAGCGCCACCCATCTTTATTGGGTCAGAGATATGCACGTATCTCTGTCAAGTTGAAAAGCCAAGGAAATGGCAGGCCTTGCCTTTCTGCTGGTGGGGACAAGTACTGGAAATATTTTATTGGGAAGCGACTGAAACCCTGTTAGGAGTTTAACGCTTAACAGGCAGGCAGCAATGGCTTAGACAAAATGGATGAAAATTTTCTTCATGGGGTTCCTCCAGCCTTGACAAGAGTGCCAACTATATTTTTTAAGCATGTGATGGATGCAGATGACTCTGGAAAGTTTTATCTGAAAAATAAAATAGTGAACATGCCCCCTAAGAAGAATGGCTGGGAAAATACATCACCAGAATGGTATATAGAAATGCATCAGAAACTACCTATAGATTGCTCAAAGAAAACAGAACCAATTTTCTGAGAAGATTGAATAGAAATATTGAATGGACCCAGCTTCATTTAATGCCCACAGAGTTCATGTGAAAATGTAATTAAGAAGACTGGGGAGGGAGAATAAAAAAAGAGGCACAAAATGGACCTTTCCAGTCTCATTGGAAGGTCACAGCCCACTTTTTATAGCATGATGTGAAGCACAAGGTTAAAGAGGGTTTTCAAAGACTTGGCTGTACTCCAAAAGTCTCTCTTCAACATTGTTTGCAAAATTCATATTAAAGGCAGATTTATGAGCACTGCTAGAGAACTTGTATTTCTCTAACACCAGCAGCTCCACAGGAGAAAAGACCTGGTGATCTGCTTCTGTAAAGATTGCAGCTTAGGAAACCCTATGGGGCACTTCTACTCTGTCCTATAGGGTTGCTGTGAGTCAGAATTGACTGGATGGCACACAACAACAACAGCTTTCTAGGCCCTCCCCAGGTGCTCTGTGTTTGTTTTTAAGTTGTCTTCCCCTAATGAGTGCAGAAAGCTCTGATCAGTGCCATTTTTTTTAAAAGAATTTTCTTTTTCATTCTGTATCTTCACTTATTAAACATCTCTTCATCTGAGTTAATTGAAGATTAATACTTCCACAGATATTTAACAGACAGGAAAAGAGAGAATGAGTACAAAAGAGAGGAAGAAGACCTAAAGGGATAGGGAAAAAACAAAAATGATAAAAGCACAAAGATTTGTGAAAGTAGGTAAACCAGAGGTGGTTCAGCTGATTTTGGCCATAGGAACAGTGTTTGCCCAACATATCATCCATGGAACATGGGTCCCCTGAGATGATTAGCAAACAAATGATTTCTTGGTCAAAAAACTTTGACCAGTATTTTCATACCATATTTTCCCCTTGTTGTAGTTAGGCGCTGTCGAGTTGGTTCAGACTCACAGTGACCCTGTGTACAACAGAACGAAACCTGCCCATCCTCACAACTGTTGCTATATTTGAACCTATTGTTGCAGCCACTATATCAACCCATCTCGTTGAGGGTCTTCATCTTTTTCACTGACTCTCTGCTTTACTAAGCATGATGTCCTTCTCCAGGGAGTAGTCTCTTCTGATAACATGTCCAAAGTACGTGAGACCAAATCTCAACATCCTTACTTCTAGGGAGCATTCTGGCTGTTTCCTTCTTCCAAGACAGATTTCTTCATTCTTTTGGTGTCTGTGGTATATTCCATATTCTTCATCAACACCATAATTCAAAGGCATCAGTTCTTCTTCAGTCTTCTTTATTCATTGTCTAGCTTTATCATATGAGGAGATTGGCTTGGATCAAGCCCACCTTAGTCCTCAAAGTGACATCTTTGCTTATTTCCCCTGTGGAGAGTCTCAATGCGTATTAACGTTTTGAGAGGTACTGCAATAAAGAAACCTTTGTTTATCATGAGAGATCCAAACTTATAATACCAGTCAGTAACATTTTGGGAACTGCTCCACTATAGTTATTTTAGAACTAGCAAGCAGAAGCACCCATAAAATATAGAACAAATTTTGGAATGCTAATGAACCTTGATAAGAGCTGATAGGAAGAAAAACAGGACTAACACTTAACGAGCACCTATTATGTGTGACAGAAATTGTACTATTAAAAATATTTGCTCATTTCCCAATAAAATTAAGGTAACAGCAGGGATATTTACAGTGCTTTTTACAAAAGAACTTCATGGTACTTATTAGCTGTCCTTAAGTGAGGGCTCAGTAGGTTTTTTAAGAAAATGAAGGACCTTGGGAACTCAAGTGGCCCTTATCCATGCCTAGGAGTATTGTGCTCGCACCCACTGAAAAATTTGGAGATTCTGGAGACTCTCTGCTTTCAGTTCCTGGAATGTAGTACAACATGCAGGCCTGTGAACCAATTCTGGTTCTGCCACTTACTAGATCTGTAACTTTGAGTAATGTATTCCTCTGAGCCTATGTAAATACCAGAATAGTAATAATTCCTAGTCTTAAGGGTTTGTGAGATTTTTTACTTATAAGCAACAAGCTTATGAATACCAGTCCCTTAATCTACCTGCCTTACTCTTGTATCCATTGATCAAAATATTTCTCTGTTAGCCAAATACTATGACAGATTGTATGGAGAACACAAAATACAATGTACAGTTTCTACTTCAACACCTACTAATTATTATTTAAAATGCCACCATATTATATATGTGTGTGTGTATATAGAACCAGCATGTATTTATTTAATAGTGTAAGTGTATATGAAAATTACATAAAATAGCGGTTTATGTATTGTTAAAGGAAAGAAGTACATTTTATTGTTTCTTATTCTCCAAGACATCTGGCCTAGCTTAGTGCCAAGCACTTAGTATTTAGCGTGTCTTGTGAAATGAATGAATAGAAACAGTAGAGGTAAATTGCACTGAAAAATATGCTTATTTTAAACAATACAATGTAACAAATATAACAATAATGGAGTATTTTGCACTAGGGGAATAAGTCAGGGTGGAGTTAGACTGAGATTTTTCCACTTGGTGATAAATTTCTGATGCTTTAACAAATAGTTTATGCCTACCACTCCATCTCAGCTGAGATGGATACAAGAAACTTCAGTAAAATTTTGCTGAAGATCATTTAAAAGCAGTTGCCACAGCATATTGACAGGGAACAGCCAGAAATTCAAGCCAGATTCAGAAGAGGATGTGGAACAAGAGATGTTATTGCTGATGTCAGATGGATCCTGGCTGAAAGCAGAGAGTACCAGAAAGATGTTTACCTGTGTTTTATTGACTGTGCAAAGGCATTCGACTGTGTGGATCGTAAGAAATTATGTATAACACTGAGAAGAATGACAGTTCCAGAACATTTATGAACCTGTACTTAGATTATGAGGTAGTCATTCAAACAGAACAAGGGAATACTGCATGGTGTGCATCAGGATTGTAGCCTTTCACCATACTTATTCAGTCTGTAAAGTGAGCAAATAATCCAAGAAGCTGGACTATATGGAGAAGAACGGGGCATCAGGATTGAAGGAAGACTCATTAATGACCTACAATATGCAGACGACACATCTTGCTTGATGAATGTGAAGAGGACTTGAAGCACTTACTGATGAAGATCAAAGATGACTGCCTTCAGTATGGATTACACCTTAACATAAAGAAACAAAAATTCTCAGAACTAGACCAATAAGCAACATCATGATAAATGGAGAAAAGATTGATGTTGTCAAGGATTTCATTTAACTTGGATCTTCAGTCAACACCCATGGAAGCAGCAATCAAGAAATCAGATGACATATTACATTGAGCAAATCTGCCGCAAAAAACCTCTTTAAAGTGTCCAAAAGCAAAAATTGTCACTTTTAGGACTAAGGTGTGTCTGACTGAAGCTATGGTATTTTCAGTTGCTTCGTATGCATTTGAAAGTTGGACAGTGACTAAGGCAGACCAAAGAAGAATTGATGCCTTTGAATTATGGTATTGTCAAAGAATATTGAATATACCGTGGACTGCCAGAAGAGTGAACAAATCTGTCTTGGAAGAAGTACAGCCAGAATGCGCAGAAGCAAGAATGATAAGACTTTGTCTCAAATACTTTGGACATGTTATCAGGAGAGACTAATCCCTGGAGAAGGACATCACGCTTGGTAAAGTAGAGGGCCAGCAAAAAAGAGGAAGACTGTCAATAAAATGGATTGACACAATGCAACAATGGACTCAAGCATAACAACATTTGTGAGGATGGTGCAGGACTGGGCAGTGTTCTGTTCTGTTGTACATAGGGTCACTATGAGTCAAGCAACTGGACAGCACCTAACAGCAACAAAAACCACTCAATCTCAGCTGAGATGGATACAAGAAAATTCACTAATAAGGCTGTCATGTTAAAGATAATCCTTATTTCATGAAACTGGATCTGGTTTCAGTCTTTTTGCAGAAAACTTGGGTTTCTGTTCAAATAGAATTAATGTTAAAAAATGTTAATATGTTGGGTTTACTCCAGTTCTTATTTCCTTTCTTCTGTGCTTACTGTTTCCTTCATGCAATGGAAAGTAACAAGCTACCTCTTTTCTTCTAAAATGTTTACTTCTTGTTAGAGTGAAGCACTGAGCAGTGAATTTAGGGTCAGAAAGGAGGGAGTACTGCACAATAACAGCTATTAATTTTGCAGTGAATAACATCTTTATTTTAGTTTCAAGTGTAGATAGACACTAAAACAACAGCCACAAGACAGGAGATTTTCCTTCCTTTCTGTACAGATTTTCCTACATTGACAGTAAGACTGAGTTATGGGAGAGATAATGTTTAATAAATAAATAAAAATAGGACAAACTGAGTTAGAGATTGAAAATTGCTGTTGATTGTATTTGGGTGTGTTTTCAGATGGAGTTAGCAGAAATAGAAGTGCCCTTCATTCTGGGCAACTGGATACTTCATCTGTCACTCATCCCAAGCTATCTACCCCTTTCTACCATCATAACCTTTTTCACTCCTTTTCTGATTCCTTTTTTATCTCATCTACATCTTGGTACTCATACATGTAGCATTTACTCCTTCATGATTTGAAATAATAATGACAGATTTCCAGTATATTCAACACATCTAAATATTCTCTGAATCTTATTAGATATTATAAAGGGTAAACAGCTTATTAGATATTATAAAGGGTAAAAAGGGTGGAAAAAAAAGGGTAGGTAGTGTCAAATAAACTAAACGAGCATAATCTCTTACAGGAATGGAATTCTGCTGTTGAGAGGATGAAGAGTGAGGGACTTGGGATTCTGCTGTCAAAGGACTATGTGGAGAAAGAACATCTACAGCTTTCTAACCAGAAACTCAGTCAGCTCCAGGAAGAACTTGGTCAGCTTATGGCGGAAAGGGAAACCTGGTTAAAAAAGGCAAATGATTTTTTTAGCAGTGCCAACAAGGTCAGTATAAGGTCAAGTTGATAATTTTAGCTAAGCTGACAGGCCAATAAGAGACCTGTTACTTCCATGTAGAGTTTCAAAATTGGCAGCAGCAAAGAAGAGCTTTTTTTTTTTTTTTTTTTATTGTGCTTTAAATGAAGGTTTACACACCAAGTCAGTCTGTCATACAAAAAATTATATAGGTGCTTTCCCTCTAATGAGACAGCACACTCCTTTCCTCTACTCTCTATTTTTGTGTCCATTCGGCCAGCTTCTGACCCCCTCTGCCCTCTCACCTCCTCTCCATATAGGAGCTGCCCACATAGCCTCATGTGTCTTCTTGATCCAAGAAGCTCACTGTTCACCAGTATTATTTTCTATCCCTTACTCTAGTCCAATCCATGTCTGAAGAGTTGGCTTTGGGAATGGTTCCTGTCTTGGCCTAACAAAAGGTCTGGAGACCATGACCCCTGGGACCCTTCTAGCCTCAGTCAGACCATTAAGTCTGGTCTTTTTATGAGAATTTGAGGTCTGCATCCCACTGCTTTCCTGCTCCCTCAGGGGTTCTCTGTTGCGTTCCCTGTCATTGGTTATAGCTGGGCACCAACTAGTTCTTCTCCTCTCAGGCTGATGTAGTTTCTGGTTTATGTGGCCCTTTCTGTCTCTTGGGCTCGTAATTACCTTATGTCCTTGATTTTCTTCATTCTCCATTGCTCCATGTGGGTTGAGACCAATTGATGCATCTTAGATGGCTGCTTGCTAGCGTTTAAGACCCCAGATGCCGCTTTCCAAAGTGGGATGCAGAATGTTTTCTAAATAGATTTTATTATGCCAGTTGACTTAGATGTCCCCTGAACCATGGTCTCCAAACTCCTGCCCCTCCTGCACTGGCCTTCAAAGCATTGAGTTTATTCAAGAAACTTCTTTGCTTTTGGTTTAATCCAGTTGCGTTGACCTCTCCTGTATCATGTGTTGTCTTTCCCTTCACCTAAAATAGTTCTTATCTACTATCTAATTAGTGAAAACTCCTCTCCCTCCCTTCCTCTCTCCCCACTCTCGTAACCATCAAAGAATATTTTCTTCTCTGTTTAAACTATTTTTTGAGTTCTTATAATAGAGGTCTCATATAATATTTGTCCATTTGCATCTGACTAATATCACTCAGATTCCTCCATGTTGTGATTCATCATTGTTCTTTATCAATGCATAGTATTCCATTGTGTGTATATACAGTAATTTATTTATCCATTTATTCTTTGATGGGCACCTTGGTTGCTTCCTTCTTTTTGCTATTGTAAACAGTGCTGCAGTGAACATGGCTGTGCGTACATCTGTTCGTGTAAAGGCTCTTATTTCTCTAGAGTATATTCCTATCCAAGGAGTGGGATTGCTAGATCGTGTGGTAATTCTGTTTCTAGTTTTTAAGGAAGCGCCAAATCGATTTCCAAAGTGGTGGCACCATTTTACATTCCCACCAACAGTGTATAAGTTTTCCAATCTCTCCACAACCTCTCCAACATTTATTATTTTGTGTTTTTTGGATTAATGCCAGCCTTGTTGGAGTGAGATGGAATCTCATTGTAGTTTTGATTTGCATTTCTCTAATGGCTAATGAACGTGAGCATTTCCTCAAGTATCTGTTAGCTACCTGAATGCCTTTTTTAGTGAAGTGCCTGTTCATATCCTTAGCCCATTTTTTAACTGGGTTATTTGCCTTTTTGTAGTTGAGTTTTTGCAGTATTTTGTAGATTTTAGAGATCAGATGCTGATCGGAAATGTCATAGATAAAAACTTTTTCCCAGTCTGTAGGTAGTCTCTTTACTCTTTTGGTGAAGCCTTTGAATGAGCATAGATGTTTGATTTTTAGGAGCTCCCAGTTATCTAGTTTCTCTTCTGCATTGTTAGTTAATGTTTTGTATACTGTTTATGCCATGTATTAGGGCTCCAAGCATTGTCCCTATTTTTTCTTCCATGATCCTTATCATTTTAGATTTTATATTTAGGACTTTGATCCATTTTGAGTTAGTTTTTGTGCATGGTGTCAGGTATGGGCCTTGTTTCATTTTTTTGCAGTTGGATATTCAGTTATGCCATCACCATTTGTTAAAAAGACTGTCTTTTCCCCATTTAACTGACTTGGAACCTTTGTCAAATATCAGCTGCTCATATGTGGATGGATTTATGTCTAGATTCTCAATTCTGTTCCATTGTTCTATGTATCTGTTGTTGTACCAGTACCAGGCTGTTTTGACTACTGTGGCAGTATAACCCCGTTGCCGTCGTATAGTAGGTTTTAAAATCCAGTAGAGTGAGGCCTCCTACTTTGTTCTTCTTTTTCAGTAATGCTTTACTTATCTGGGGCCTCTTTCCCTTCCATATGAAGTTGGTGATTTGTTTCTCCATCTCATTAAAAAATGTCATTGGAATTTGGATTGGAATTGCACTGTATGTATAGATCACTTTTGGTATAATAGACATTTTTACAATGTTAAGTTTTCCTATCCATAAGCAAGGTATGTTTTTCCACTTATGTAGGTCTCTTTTGGTTTCTTGCAGAAGTGTCTTGTAGTTTTCTTTGTGTAGGTCTTTTACATCTCTGGTAAGATATATTCCTAAGTATTTTATCTTTTGGGGGGCTACTATAAATGGCATTGATTTGCTGACTTCCTCTTCGATGTTCTTTTTGTTCGTGTAGAGGAATCCAGCTGATTTTTGTGTGTTTGTCTTGTATCCTTATCCTCTGCTTAACTCTTCTATTAGTTTCAGTAGTTTTCATGAGGAATCTTTAGGGTTTTCTGTGTATAAGATCATGTCATCTGCAAATAGAGATATTTTGACTTCTTGCCAATCTGGTTGCCTTTTATTTCTTTATCTAGCCTAATTGCTCTGGCTAGGACCTCCAGCAGAATGTTGAATAAGAGTAGTGATAAAAGGCATCCCTGTCTGGTTCCCTTTCTCAAGGGGAATGCTTTCATACTCTCTCCATTTCGGATGATGTTGGTTTTTGGCTTTGTATAAATGCCCTTCATTATGTTGAGGAATTTTCCTTCTATTCCTATTTTGCTGAGAGTTTTTATCCTGAATGGTTGTTGAACTTTGTCAAATGCCTTTTTTGTATCAATTGATAAGATCATGTGGCTCTTGTCTTTTTTTTTTTTTTTTATATGATGGATTATGTTGTTTTTCTAATGCTGAACCATCCCTGCATACCTGGTATGAATCCCCCTTGGTCATGGTGAAATTATTTTTTTGATATGTTGTTGAATTCTATTGGCTAGAATTTTGTTGAGGATTTTTGCATCTAAGTTCATGAGGGATATAGGTCTATAATTTTCTGGTGGTGTCTTTACCTGGTTTTGGTATCAGGGATATGCTGACTTCATAGAATGAGTTTGGGAGTCTTCTGTCCTCTTCTACGTTCTGAAATACCTTTAGTAGTATTGGTGTTAACTCTTCTCTGAAAGTTTGATAGAAGTCTGCAGTGAAGCCATCCAGGCCAGGGCTTTTTTCTTGTTGGGAGTTTTTAATTACCTTTTCAATCTCTTCTTTTGCTATGGGTTTATTTAGTTGTTCTATCTCTGTTTGTGTTTAGGTAGGTACGTGTTTCTAGAAATTCATCCATTCCTTCTAGGTTTTCAAATTCGTTTGAGTGCAACTTTTCCTAGTAATCTGATAAGATTCTTTTAATTTCAGTTGGGTCTGTTGTAATATCACCCATTTCATTTCTTATTCAAGTTATTTGCCTCATCTCCTGTCTTTTGTCCTTTTGGCCAATGGTTTATCAATTTTTTGAAAGAACCGGCTTTCGTTAACTCTTTAAATTGTTTTTCTGTTCTCTATTTCATTTAATTCTGCTCTAATTTTTATTATTTGCTTTCTTTTGGTGCCTGAGGCTTTCTTTTTTTGCTCTTTATTTGTTCAAGTTATAGGGATAATTCTTTGATTTTGGCCCTTTCTTCTTTTTGTATGTGTGCATTTATTGATATAAATTGACCTCTGAGCACTAGTTTCGCGTGTCCTAAAGGTTCTGATAGTAAGTGTTTTCATTCTCATTGGGGTCTATGAATTTCTTTATTCCATCCTTGATGTCTACTATACCCCAGTCGTTTTTGAGCAGGGTATTGTTCAGTTTCCACGTGTCCGATTTCTTTTCCCTGCTTTTTCTGTTATTGATTTCTACTTTTATGGCCTTATGGTCACAGAAGATGCTTTGTAATATTTCAATATTTTGGACTCTGCTAAGGCCTGCTTTATGACCTCATATGTGGTCTATTCTAGTGAATGTTCCACGTGCATTGGAAAAGAAAGTATACTTGGCTGCTCTTGGGTGGAGTGTTCACTATATGTCTATGAGGTCAGATTGGTTGATTGTGGCATTTAGCTCTTCCATGTCTTTATTGAGCTTCTTTCTAGATGTTCTGTCCTTCACCAAAAGTGGTGTGTTGAAGATTCCTACTATAATTGTGGAGCTGTGTATCTCACTTTTCAGTGCTGTTAAGAGTTTGTTTTATTTATCTTGCAGCCCTGTCATTAGGTGCATAAATATTTAATATGGTTATATTCTCCCTTTAACCATTATATAGTGTCCTTCCTTATCCTTTGTGGTGGATTTAACTTTAAAGTCTATTTTGTTAGAACTTAATATTGCCACTCCTGCTCTTTTTTGATTGTTGTTTGCTTGATGTATTTTTTTTTTCATCCTTTGAGTTTTAGTTTGTGTCTCTAAGTCTAAGGTGTGTCTCTTGTAGGCAGCATGTAGATGGATTCTGTTTTTTTATCCATTCTGCCACTCTCTGTCTCTTTATTGGTGCGTTTAGTCCATTTACATTCAGTGTAATTTCGATAGGTATGAGTTTTTGTGCTGAGTAGTTTATCTTTATATATTGTCTTTTCCTCTTATTTGTTGTTGTTGATTTTGTTTCTGCTGAGTCTCTATTTTTTTCTTGTATTTTGTTTTGGCGAGTAGGATTGCTAGTCTCCATTGTGGTTGCCTTAACATTTACCCCTGTTTTTCTAAGTTTAAACCGAATTTTATTTCTTTATATTGCCTTGTTGTCTTCTCCATATGAAAGACCTATGACTACATTTCTTAGTCCCTCTTTATTGTTTTAATGTTGTCTTCCTCTACATAATGACATCACTGTTTCCCTGTTTTGAGCGTTTTTTAATTTTGATTTATTTTTGTGATTTCCCTATCTGGGTTGACCTCTGATTGCTCTGTCTAGTGTTCCATTCTTAGGTTGATATCTGAAGTTACTGATTTTGTAACCAGAAAACTCCCTTTAGTATTTCATGTAGTTTTGGTTTGTTTTTACGAATTCCCTAAACTTCTGTTTGTCTGGAAATGTCCTAATTTCACCTTCATATTTGAGAGGCAGTCTTGCTGTATATATGATTCTTCGGTGGCAATTTTTTTCCTTCAGTGCGTTATGTAAGTAATCCCATTGCCTTCTTGCCTGCATGGTTTCTGCTGAGTAGTTCGAGCTTATTCTTACTGACTCTCCTTTGTAGGTGACTTTTCGTTTATCCCTACGTGCTCTTAAAATTCTCTCTTTATCTTTGGTTTTGGCAAGTTTGATTATAATATGTCTTGGTGACTTTCTATTAAGACCTATCTTATGTGGAGCTCGATATCTTTCACGGTATCAGGGAAGTTTTCTGCCAACAAATCTTCCACAATTCTCTCTGGATTTTCTGTTATCCCTCCTTGTTCTGGTACTCCAATCACTCATAGATTATTTCTCTTGATAAAGTCCCACATGATTCTTCAGGTTTCTTTATTTATTTATTTTTAATTCTTTTGTCTGATTTTTCTTCAAATGTATTGGTACCAAGTGCTTTATCTTCAGTCTCACCAATTCTGCCATCCACTTGCTCAGTTCTGGTCCTCTGACTTTCTATTGAGTTGTCTAATTCTGTAATTGTAATGTTAATCTTCTTAATTTCTGATTGCTGTCTCTCTGTGGATTCTTACAGCTTATTAAATTTTCATTATGTTCTTGAATAACATTTTTAATTTCTTTATCTGTGTGTTCCTTGGCTTGTTCTCCATATTGCCTGATCTCCTTCCTGACCTCATTCCCGATGTCTTGAAGAGTTCTGTATATTGATCATAGGTCTTCTGCATCTGGTAATTCCAGGAAGGTGCCTTCATCTGGAAGATCCCTTGATTCTTTGTTTTGAGATCTTGTTGAAGTGATCATGGTCTGCTTCTTTATGTGATTTGATATTGGCTGTTGTCTCCGAGCCATCTATAAGTTATTGTATTAGTTTATTTTATGTTTGCTTACTGTATCCTAGCTTCTTGCTTTGTTTTGTTTTGATATGTCCAGATAGGTTGTTTGAGTGAGCTAGCTTGATTATTTTCACTTTTGAAGCTCTAACATCCTGTCTCCAGATGACTAGAACTGTTATCATGTATATGAATCTAGGAGTCCATTCACTTTTCTTGTACGGATTCAGCTTAGGTGTAGAGGTAGTTGGTCATCAAGTGTGTGCTACAGGCTCTGTCCTACAGTCTTAGAGGGGCAGGGGTGATTGGTGTAGGTACTGGTATCTGGTTGCAGCAGGGGGTCATGCTTTGAACAAGGCAAGGTACTGACAGCTGTCCCGAGTGTCTGTGAGGATAGCATGCTCCTGTCCCCTAAAGCACACAGAGGAGTGGGTTCTATAGACAGACCATGGGCATGCAGAGCTTTTGGTTGTAAGGACTGCGAGGTACCAGTTATTCTTGGACGCCTGTAGCAGGTTGCCAGGTGACCTGAGTGGAGCCACTAGTTCTTAGGCCCCCGATGTGGGTAGGTGAGGACCCTGTTTAATAGGCAAAGTGGTGTCAAACATCAAACATCCACCTCTCCACTGCACAGCTGAAACAGTTGCAATCTGCCAACAAGGGCCTCTTCTCCTGAAATAGGCCCACAGAGGTCCATGTAGGGGGGAAAGGTATTCAAAGTCCATGGAGTGTTTATGCCTGGACAGCAGCTACTTCTCTCCTTAGCTCCCCAGGTTAGTGGAGCTGGCAGATTATCTTTTCCCGAATTGTGAATTTATTTCTTCTCCAGGGCCGGGAGAATGGCTCAGAGCACGTAGCAGGACCTCTCTCAGGCCCAGGGAAATCAACAGCCACTGAAGCTGGCTTGGGGGCTGGGGGCACGGTAAAATACATGCAAGTACTTAGCTTTTCCCGAGAGCGTTGTTCTTCTCTGGTTCAGGAGGTGTGTGTAGGCTGTGTGGCTGGCTGTTTGTCCCTGAGGAAACTGCGGCCAGAACGCTACCACCAGCCCACCACAACCTGAGGGTTCCAGGGGATTCTGGTCTGGCAACTCCTCTCTACTTCTGAGCCCTCTCTCCCTCCCCTGTGCCGCTCAGTCCATTTTCAGACTTTGCCTTTGATGTTCAGGGCTCCTAGCTTGTCACAAATATAATCGTTTCACTTGTTCTTTTGGGTCTTTGTCGTAAGAGGGTTCACTGGAAGTGTCTGGCTACTCTGCCATCTTGGCTCTGCCTCTCCCCAAGGAAGAGCTTTTAAAATGCATTTCTATTGTGACCATTATTTGGTTCTCAAAAATTAAGAGACTGTAATTTGGCATTTGAAGAGTTACTTAAGAAAAATCCTACAATGACGGTTATGTCTTAGAGCTGTAATTGTTCTGCTTGGGGGACGTTGGTGTCCACATTGTAGTGTTTCTCATGGAGGGAAGAGAATTAATGTAAAATATATCAAAGTTTAAAAAAAAAAATCTTGAAACTTTTACCAAAAGATCTTTGTCATTTATTTAATCTTCTGTCAAAAAGACACAAATACTGAAAGCGTTCTGCATGCAAACCATAAGCCTAAAACAGATGTCTCAGTCTGACCACCCTGCCATGATCTTGCCTTTTTAAGTCAGCCAGAGGGAAATCCTGCTTCGGATTATCTCCAGGTCTTTTTGAGTGTGAGAAGTATTCTCCTTCTCCTAGTTTAGTCATTTAATATTGATTATAGCAGGTAGTTTCTGTTTAATGATAGGTAATGTTCACATGATCACATCACTTGTGTAGGTCTCAGTATATGAAGTTGGTCATATTACTTAAAGGAGTTTTCTGTGTTTTTCCATCTGATGTGCACCTTAAAACTATAGTATTAGATTTGTTTAATACCTACAGTTTCACTGGTGTTTTAAAAAATGGACATTGTTTGAGAGGAAATGAATGGGGAAATCCCTGGAAGCTAGGTACATTACAATCTAAAGTTACTACACCATCACTGTAAACACAATGTCCTGGTATATATTGAAATAATTACTTACTTTTGAACTCCCTTACCAATAGGAAGCTTTTTGAAAAGGGCATATAGTAAAATCTCAAAATAGAGCCACTAGAATTATGGTGAAAATATATTGAAGAAAATTTATTGTCTATTATTTGTGATTTTTTTGTTTTAAGAGAGGAAAGAGACAGCATATAGTTGGAGTGGTTGGCTTAAGTATATGGCAGGTGCTGATTATTTCTCATCAACAGCCCTATCTTTGAATAAGAGACTTTTTAACAAGAGGGTTGAAGCCTCAGTGGTGCAGTGGTTAAGAGCTTGGCTGCTAATCAAAAGGTTGGCAGTTCAGATCCACCAACCAACTGCTCCTTGGAAATTCTGTGGGGCAGTTCTCTGTCTATAGGGTTACTGTGAGTTGGAATCGACTTGATGGCAACAGGTTTTGTTCTGGTTTAACTAGAAGGTGAGTGAAAAAGAGGAACACCCTCAACGAGATGGATTGTCACAGTGGCTGCAACAGTGGGTTCAAACATAGCAACAATTGTGAGGATGGTGCAGGACTGGGCAGTGTTTCATTCTGTTTACTCAGGATCTCTATAAGTTGGAACCGACTCAAAGGCACCTAACAACAATACCAAACTTACAGTTGCACGCTCATTCTACAAGATGAATGGGTCATCTGCCAGTCAGTGAATGTTGTTTCTAAGGAAAACAGTTATAGAATATGTTGCTACAATACAACAGTGCTTCTAGTACAAACTCTATAGTTCATAACCTTGTAAAATATAGTTTCTCTCTCTCTTTTTCATTCCAGTTCTTTCACTCGCTCTCATTGTTTGGAACCTTGCCAGGGCCTTGAAGTAGAAGGATTGATATCTCTTGCAATAGCAGTTCTAAAAATGAAGAATAGGATGGTTGCTTTCTCAAACTAAAAGTAATTCAGGTCAGATCCTAGGAAGAGAATTCATGTTTCTTAACCCCAAAGGCTTCTGATTCCTACGTCCTAATGTTTAATCATTTGAATGCCATGGTATGCTAACTATTCAAGTTATAGTAAGCTCAGTTAGGATTTATCCATATTATAGCATTCTCTATGCAGCCAAGTGGCACTCAGAAAGTTGTAGAATTCTTTTCTATCCTTTTCAAAGCATCAAAGAAACAGTTTCTAACTCCAAATCTAAGAATTCAATGTGAAAGATGATGGATACTTTTACCTCAGCAAAAAATAGAAGCTGGAGTTTGGAAAGTGGACATTTAATTATAACTCTTGAAATGAATTATTCACCATATTATTAAGAAACAATCAATGATGAGATTATTTTGTGGGCAAAGCCATTTAAACTAAAGAAGGAAACTTTTCTCAAGACTTGTAAATGGCATTTTTCTTTTTGCTTTGTATTAAGGAATCCCCAAATCTTATAAAAATCTCATCACTTTACCCAATTTTTGCTGTAACACCCATAAATAATCCTAGTTAAAATAAAGGGCTGGATATAGAAATTTAATTTCAGAATCGCTTAAAACATTTTTTCAGTCTGAAAGTTCTGTTTAACCTAGTGAAGGAGTATTTTTAATTTAGATCATCAATTATTTACCTCTGAAGCACTGAATTTTTCTTTTGAAAATTCACTTCATTGTACTTTGAGTGCTCTGGGTTTTCCTGACTGTGAGCATTCCCATCCCTGTATGAAGTCGTGCTGTCAAGATCTTTGAGGGGTGTGAGGTTTTACCCTACTTGCCAGCTAACAAGTTAACGTGACACAGTTTCATGAATGCTGACAGAGGTACTTGACTTCTGGGTCAGAGCTGAGAGGCTTTATTACAGCAAAAGCAGTAGCTGGAGTGTCAGCATGTCACATCAGTTCCCCAAGTCCCGATTCCCAAGGAGGTGATGCAGATAGGCCTAGATGAGTATCTGCACATGTAGTAGGTGGTGTTGCAGGAGAGGAACCCTAACCTTGGGGAACGCACTGTTTTATAGCCAGCAGTAAGCAAGCCTGTTTTTCATTTTGTTTTTGTCTCAGAGAGAGAAAGAAATTGCTTTAACTCTGAAGATTGCTGGCTACAAGTACAACACTGAGAAATGACCTAGATAAAAAGGGATCAGGGCCGTGCATTCTTGGCATATCCAGCAAGATGTGTAGGAGCACGAAAGACCCATGGAGGACTCTCTCTCTCAACAAATACAAATCTAGATGTTAGCAAAGAACAAAACATACAAAAATCTATTTATATATTTCCCTAATTTGTGAAGTTCGTTGAAATGTAATTACCGCCTAATTGTCCACATTGACAGCAGTTCCCCCACTGTCTTTACTCTGTGGCTCCAGAAGTGCAACTGATTATCTCTCAGCCCTGCTGTTGTTGTGTGCCATCAAGGAGACTGTGGCTCATAGCTACTGTATAGGGCAGAGTAAAACTGCCCCACAGGGCTTCCTAGGTTGTAATCTTTATGGGAGCCGATCACTAGGTCTTTTCTCCTGCAGAGCTACTGGTGGGTTTGCACCTCTGACTTTTCAGTTAGCAGCCAAGCCTTAACCATGACGCCACAGGGTTTTTCTTCATTCCTCTTAGGGGTTGATAACTACCCAAGGTTCATGAGTGTTTCTCACTTAGAGGGAGCATCTGTAGCCTTTGGCTTGAGGTGTGGCAGTTTTTACCTGGAATGAGCAGCAGGTGGCAGTGTTAGAACACAGGACCTTAGGGAATTTGCTACTGATGCTTTTCATAAACCAGTCACTGAATTCAAGTGGAGAGTTCGCCATATTCAGTTTTCTCAAGAACCTGAGATACTTTCTTCTATTTTTAGACCAACTACTTAGAAGCTTTAAACAAACACAAACTACTGTGTTTGGTGAGTCTATTTGATAAATTACTTAACAACCAGTACAAGTAGGGGCCAATTGTCAACACCCAAACCAAAAAACCAAACCCGTTGCCATCAAGTGGATTCCGACTCATAGAGACCCCATAGAGTTTTCTTGGCTGTAATCTTTACGGACGGACCTTGGTGGCACAGTAGTTAAGAGCAGTGGCTGCTGACCAAAAGGTCGGCAGTTCAAATCCACCTGCCACTCTTTGGAAACCCTATAGGGCAGTTCTACCCTGTGGGGCCACTATGAGTCAGAAGTGGCATGACAGCAATGAGTTGAGTATATATACACATATATACATATAATACACATACACATATATACGAATACATATACTATGTTCATTCATATGTCATATATATATATATATATAAACTTGATGGTACTGCCATTGAGTCAGTTCTGACTCATAGCAACCACTAGCCACTCTGTGGGAGAAAGATGTTTGGCAGTTGGCTTCTGTAAAGATTTACAGCCTTAGAAACCCTATGGGACAGTTCTCTTGCATCCTGTAGGGTCAGTGTGAGTATGAATATATATATACACACACACACACAAAAGTTCGAGAGTAAGAAGCTCATTTTACATTGTGTTCACTAGAACACTTGGAACAGTACCTTCCATGTAGTAGATGCTCAGTAATTATTTGAAAGATTGAGAGTAGTGAAATATTATAAACAGCAGAATTTCAGGGTAAACTATACTACATTGTACATAAAGGATAGTATTGATCCAGGGTACTTGGGCTGAGATCATTTTGAATAAGGAGAGTGTAATTATGCACAAGGAACACAAATTTCAAGCTCAATCTTTGAGTCAAACCTGAGAGGGCAAGTAGTGTTGTATAAAGGGACTTGGTTACTAGATATATTACCTCCCAAGTCTCCAGGTGTTAATTGCTCATTTCCTATTGTTCCCATAGTATTTCTCTCTCTTCCTTAGAAAGAGAGTGTCTTAGTCATCTTTATAGTGCAACCTGATGTTCAAAAATTTTTGTTGGAGGAATGAATAAATGGCCATGTAACAATTTAGTTTGTTTTTGAACTCGAATTTTCTCTTTTTAAAAATAGACCTAATAATCTGTATCCACCTTAGGAAATATTATTAGTGATAAATTGTACAAAATCTTTGGAGTTGGAGTACAAATAAATAAATGAAATTGTTAGTTATTAAGTGAAAATTAAGAAATGCTTTGTAGTATGATACTTTGCCAAAGTAACATTGATTAAGTGCATGGGCTTTGGAGCCAGACTCCCTGGGCATGTATCTGGGTTCATCCTTGATTAGCTCTGTAACCTTGGGCAATTACTTAACATCCCTGTGCATCTGGCTTTTTTTAATCTATAAAACAGGAACAATAATTATTCTTACCTCCAAGAGTCATTTTGCTGCCTAAATGAGCTAATATATGGCTGTTGCATAGAAACTCATTAAGTGCTAGCCATTATTTTGTCATTATATATGCATGTAATCTTAAATATTTTTCTTCATTTTCATATCCCCAGCACCTAACAGAGTACGTGGTCCGAAGGCTTCAATAAATATTTGTGGAATAGATGAAAAAATAAATGCTTTGTCCATTGTAAATGGACATTTTTTATCCTAAAATAATTTAGGTTAATTTAGGTAAAAGAAACCAGAAATTATAAACACGGTGACCAGATGCCTAAAGGTCTACATAATGGGTCTAGTTTGTCTATCTTCAAGGTGGCCTTTTCTCTGAGGGTGTAAGAGATGGTCAGTGCAAACTTCCTCTGTTCCCAGTTGATAAAAATGCTTCAGATGCATACCTCTTTCAGTTCAAACCTCTTCCTCTCCAGTGTTTTTTCAGCTTTTCATATTGCGAGGCAAAAACCTGCTTTAGATGCTAAGGTTTTTAAACACCTCTCATTAATACCAGTAATTCTTGTAAAATGGAAGGCGTTCTGGGGCACAGCAACAGCAGCCTTTGAGAGGGAAGGGATAGTCTGAAAAAAAAGCAGCGTTAAAAACCAGTTGCCCTAGAGTTTACACCACCCGGGGACTGCAGAGCATTAGCGATAGGGGGCAGCAAATATTTGGAGCTGAAAACCACATCGCCATTATGCCCCTGACCTTTCTGGCACTTGAAAGATCTGCCAGATTTTGTGCAGGACCTGAATTAAGAATCAGCTTGCCAGACTGAGAGCCACCAAAAGTAGCTCAGGTCATGTTTAGGAAAGGAAACTGAAGCTTTCCATGTTAACAAAAACTGAACTTAGGAGAAATCTGACACTCCACAGGCAATAGAATTCAGTGCTCTAATTTGAAGCCGAGTTGAATTTCAGGCTGCTAACCAAACCAAAAGGTCGGCAATTCAAATCATCCAGCCACTCCTTGAAAACCCTTAGGGCAGTTCTACTCTGCCCTGTAGGGTCACTATGAGTTGGAACCGACTCCATGGCAGTGGGTTTGGTTTGGGTTTTCCTTGGTAGTTTTATACAAGTTCCATACAACCAAACTCATCCTCCAGCCTTTAGATTCATGAAAGGTAATTTTCAAAGTTCTGTAGGTTTTTAAAAAGTATATTGATTCTCTTCAAATCAGCCAAGAAACAAACACAACATTCCTTAAATAAACATCTTTGTAAAGCAGCAGGATAAAAGAACTATGTGAGATAACTTGTGTTCTTGCTTAAATTAATAGTCCCCCAGATATTTTTAAAATAATAAAATGTTCCATGGCCTGATACCATCTCTATCTGATTTGATGCAGACTGCCTTGGATCCTGTACTTAACAAGGGAAAAATGAAAGAGCTTTACTGACATCTTAAAGAACAAAAACTGTGTAACTCCTTAGTTATTTCCAAAGCAAGTCTAAAAAGAGCTTATTTGTCTTCTCCTTTTTTGCCTAAGAACTGAGTGGTACTGTATAAAGTAGTTAAGAATTGCTGGAACCTGGAGGGACAAAATATTATCCTTGTGCTTATATCTTTGTTTTTTCCAATCCAATTATAAAAGCTTTATTTGACCTGCATGTGTAAGACTTGAAGAAAGGTGGGGACATGGAGAGGAAAACTAAAGGGGAAACATTAATTCCAAAGGAGTTTATATGAGGGTCACACTGTTCTTATTGCTAGAAATAACCTGCACTGTACCATGTGCAGGGCAGAAAGACTCTTTCCTGGCTGGGACCGGTATATCAGGTTCCTTATGGATATGGGTAAACAGAAAAGCATTCAGTTCTATTTTGGGGATAGATTAAGTGGGAACAATGATACTTAGATCATTCCTGGAATTGGCACATGGGTCCCTCCTCAAATTCTAACTTGGCTAACCTAGTTGTGTGGAATAAGAGAAATTAGCTTTCAAAGGTTGATTTAAATTAAAGGTCAGACTATAGCCTTGAGGAGCAAGTTGACATGGCTGATGGCTGAGAAATTGCTTAAGGACATGGAATGTGACAGAATAGGAGAGAGAGAGATCTTTAAATTTGTGTACAAAGTGAAAGTGATTCCAATAAAAGTCTCAAAAGATAGAAGCACGTGGTTGCTAACATTTTTCTGGTCAGAAGCCAGAGACTGCAGAATGAAACCAGTAGAAAGAGAGAGAGAGAATAATCTTGAAAAATTGTCTGTTTTTATAAAACGAGACTAAAGAGCACACCAGCCCAGGGGCAAGGAAAAGAAGGCTGGGGGCGGGGGGCGCGGGGACAAGAAAGCTGGTAATGGGGAACCCAAGGTCGAGAAGGGGAGAGTGTTGACATGTCATGGGGTTGGCAACCAGTGTCACAAAACAATATGTGTATTGTCTAGTGAGAAACTAGTTTGCTCTGTAAACCTTCATCTAAAATACAATAAAAAATACTGTCTACTTTTAAAGCCAAGAAATTCAACTGTTATTTCTGTGTCTACAGACTATTCCCATTAGGGTTAGACTATGATTAAGGTTAAGGATTAAGCTCTCTTGCAACACCCAACCCATGTGCAAATGTATTTGTTGAGCTAGTGAAGGAATAAAACCACTCACCCCCTTCCTACTGCCATAGTTCTGTTAAGTGTGATACGTAGGACATACCATTAGTAAAGGCCTTCATAACACTTTAGTCTTTTCGATTAGAACCTCTGGAAGAAAATTTGGCTATTTTGATTCTAAGTTTTAGATTATCCTGTACCTTGATACATCATTTCCTCCTAGTGAACATCTGGCCCTTCAGTTTATTTTCATGTTATTAAGAAATAATACTTTTATGATAGCATTCAGGAATAGTGTGGTCACATCACACATGCACTTATTGTACCTGTGGCTTTGGGATCTAACTCCTATGTAGATGACACCAGTGCTCAAGGATATGAGAGTGGCAGTTGTTCAGTGGGGCCACAAGAGGAAAGGCCCATGTGGGACGAATGACAGGCTAAGCCCTTCTCAGTGACTCTTCAAAGATGTGTCCAATCAATCATGATTTAGAGTAGCAGCCAGCAAATATTTTCTGAGTACTTACTACTTGGCCTGCCTTCATGCCCTAGTTACTTTTATATAATTCTCAAAACAAACATAACATGTATGAAGGTTGTAATAGCTTAGTATTAAAACAGAATGGAGTTAAACTTGTAGGCAAGAAAAAAGTATTTTGGAATTTTCCATCCTTTCTCTACTTAAACTAGAAACTGGAGATTATTTTAAAGGAAGAAAGGTATGAATGCCCGACATTTACATATAAACCTTCCTTTTATTTCTTCCTTTGTGGGTTAGTCCAGCTAAGTGGTTCTTAATCCCAAATGTGAATATGAATTATTATAAATACTAAACCTTATATGTTAAACTTTTAGTGGTGATTTAAGGGAGTTCAAATGTAATTTTTACTGCACCAGATTTTTACTCGATGTACTGACTTTGAAACTCTTAGTTAACATGAGCCTTCACTTTATTCAAAATAAGCAATAAAATTTTAAAATATAGAACAAAATTCTAGAAACAGTGGTGATTGCCAAGTGGTATTGCAGTGAGTTATGGAAAGATCAAGGGAGTAACTGAAACCAATTACATCTGAAATGTCAGCATCTTGCTGCGTTTGGCCTAGTTGCCAACCTCAGGAAAGAGGAGGGATCAGATAAGGAGGAGTTTTTCAGGTTCAAAGTTCCTTTAATAAAATATTTTTTTCTTTTACGGTCTTACATAGCATAAGAGAAATCACTCAGCCTTCCTTTTATCTTTTGTCATCTATAAGTACAAAAGGCAGACACTTATTTATAAAAATTGAATTTTAAAATCCTACCTTTTCAGATTTGTAAACTTTCACTTACACAGCACAATAAAAATAAAAAATCCTACCTTTTCCTCTCAAGATTTCATACTTCTCTGACATACCCCTTCTTTCCAAAGCCTCCATTGTAATTCTTTGCCATATGGCACCATAGTCCAGAGACCTCAGGGCGGGACAAATTGGGTGTAAATTCCAGTCTGCCACTGAGTAGCAATGTCACTTGGTCCAGTTTACTTAATCTCTTTGAGACTTTGTTTTCACAATCGTGTAATGGATAATTTCTTGCTGCCTCCCAGAACTCTTAAGGAAAATGGGTCTAAACCTCAGCAGGTTTTATATTTTTAAAATATTCGTTGACCGAATAAAAAGCAATTGTGAAACCCATAGTACAGCTATTATGTAAATGGGATTTTTTTTTAAACATTCTAAGCAAATAGAAATAGTAGACTTGAGAGACATGAAGACATTGGTGGGAGAACAGAACATTAACATATAAATAATGGGATAGTGTTTGAGAAATTTGATTTGTAAATTCAATCTTTGTCCAGTTCCAATTCTGCCATTAAAACTCACACCCTAAGATGGCAGCAGGAGTAGAAGAATAGGTGCTTTTATGCGTCTCCACAGCTGCAGCCCCTATATTTGGCTTGAGCAGTGTTCTCTCAGTCAGCTCAGCCTTGCTGTCCTGGCCTCTCCCAGGTCTCAGTGGTATAAGACTCATGAAGCCATCTGCTGTCATTTCCCACAATCTGGGAATCTTTTCCAGCATTGTCTGTTGGGTCTTCCTACTCCACTCTGGTGGGCCTCTGTCAAGCTCACTGGCTGCCATCTCAGAAACCCAGGAAGGCTAGACTTCAAGCCCCTGCCTTATTATGTGGCACTGTCAAGCTTACATGTTGAGGCTGTTTCCCAGATTGGTATGGGACATCTTGTAAGGCTGCCTTTTTCAGTAGTTCCAAAGGGCAGTATGGTAAGAGCCTCCTTAATGTTAAGTTCTGTTAACTCATCACAGGCTTTCCAGGCTAAAGTTCAAAAATGGGAATATCAGGATACCCATGAAGACCACTGAAATCTCTTCTCTTTTTCTCCTATTTCCACAGTCCTCTTTTAGTACCTTTATATCATACGTATACTTTTCCATCTTAATACCAGCAAAGCCTTAATGGCCAAAGGGATATCTCCTACTCTGTGTGAACTCTATAAACTTAATCTCCCATGCTTGGTTGTTGATCCGCTAATAAAGAAAATAAAGGAATTCATAAAGATTTCCTCTCAAGACAGTATCTTGGTTTGCAAAGCTATGTTTTTTCTGCATAATCCTATTTTGCATGTAAGAATTGAAATATTACCTTGATCTTTCTCTCTGCACTATTGAGGATCAAATTCTTACCTCCCCTGTAGTCAGATGGATGTCCTGGATGGAGTAGGCCAAAGGTCTTACACCTGAAAAGGCAAAGGGGAGAAGCACATTAGTAATTTTCTCAATATTGCCACATAGTGTTCTGGGCTCAAACTGCAATATACTGAGAAATGACCTTTTAAGAATTTTACAGGGACGTTTAGGTTATGAAAGGCTGAAGAATATTTTTAACTATCTCACACGTTACTTGTATGTAGTATAAATGCACAAAAAATTAAACCTGACTCTTCGATTCTGTGCAGTTAGAACTACTTGTGTCCTGTAGATACATTCTCAATGTATACTATTTTGGTAGTTTTGGGGTGTTGATATTTATCTCTGTGAAACTAAGCTATGACTACTTTTCCTAAATGTAGTCTTAAAGCTATATAACTGTTTTCCAACACTGAGATTGTTGTTTTTGGTTGTCGTCAAACTAATAAATTTAACAGCCTGGCTTAATCTCTAGTTTTTTGTGTACACAATGATGTAGATTTTAAACTAGAAAAGCTGAAAATGAAAGTATGTTTTGTTTGGCAGGCATTTGATGTACTTGGAAGAGTCGAAGCTTACCTTAAGCTCCTTAAATCAGAAGGTTTAAGTCTGCCTGTCTTGGCAGTGAGGCACGAGGAATTACACAGAGAAATTAAAGACTGCACAGCTGAGGCTTTGCAGAAGGGGCGAGCTTTAATCAGCGAAGTAGACTCCTGCAGGTAAGTAAAGCCTATTCTTCCTCAGTGCAGCAAGCTTTTTCACAGTTTCCATAACCTATTAAAAAATAAGATTGCATGATTTTTTCCTGTTTCTGATGTTTTTGCTGCATTATGACATGGCTTAAAAGGATCTTTTGAATTTTGGTCAACAGCGATTGTGAACACAGCATTGCTCATCCAGAAGTGAGGCCATATTCTGAGCCGAGGACTCAAAGATGCTAAAGCTTTCTCACTACGAGTTTCTGAACAGGGGAGAGGAAATGGACAAAATTGAAAACAGAGCTTTAGACCTCAATGCTTTTTATGTTCTAGTATCTCCATAGAGTTTCTTCCTCCCTGGTATTTCATGAGCCTTAGGTAGATCCTTTCCCTTTTTAAATAAAAGTACCATGATTTTATTTATGACCTTCATGGTGCCCTAAACAAAACCCCAAGTAAAAGGTGATATTAATAAAAATAGTTCACATTTGTAAGAAACTCACCATGTGCCAGGGACTGTGCTAAGAGCTTTAGTTGTATTATATCGCCAACCCTCATAGAAATCTACAAGGCACATACTATTAATGTTTGCAGTTACAAATAAGGTAACTGAGACACGGAGAGGTTAAGTAACTTACACAAGGTCACACAGTCAATTAATGGTAGAGCCAGAATTTGAGTCCAAGTGCACATGTCCTAGATCCCATGCTCTCCAGTGTGCTAGGCAGGTCATTTTTATGAGCATGTACGGTGTCAGTGAGAGCTTAGAGTTGAGTGAGAATGAAAAGAAGCAGAAACAGAAAAAGAATGAAATGGGAAAGTATGGGAAAGAACAGAAACTGGAAGACAAAGGGGAGATGGCAGGACAGATGATGGAACAGATATTGGCTAGGAACAAATAAAGACAGGGCTTACGTTTTGACAGAGAGGGACAGAAAGATTTGTGCACATGGGTTAAGCCCAGTTATTCATCTTCCATATCCACAGTCTCCTTGAAACCCAAAGCCATACAGTTTGTGGAGCAAGGAAATAAATGCAGTATGGGAAAATTATTTTATCTGTTTAAATCCCTTGTTCTCTTCTCTTTTCGATGTGCTTAAAAATGTTCATTTAGTGAATTTGAGTTTGGGGAATTCTTTTTTTCAGAAGACAGTCTGAATCCAGACAGATGTATTTGATCCAGGGCCTGTGATGGTTGCTGTGGGATCACACAAAACCAAGATTAGGAATGATCCATGGTCTTCCAGCAGAAGCCAGAAAGCTGAAGGGCAATTGAGTATCCCCATTGAAAAACTAACAGGTGTAGCTCTTGTTTCTTTACTTTAGCTCCAAGAGATCCCTGCTGGCACAGTGGGTGAGTACTCAGCTGCTAACCAAAAGGTTGGTGGTTCAAACCCACCAGCCACTTCGTGGGAGAAAGATGTGGCAGTCTGCTTCTATAAAGATTACAGCCTTGGAAACCCTATGGAGCAGTTCTACCCTGCTCCGTAGGGTTGCTATGAGTTGGAATCAACTCCATGACAACAGGTGTTTTTTTTTTTTCTTTTCTTTTTTACTTTAGCTCCAGGTCATGCATCAGGTAATGGTGGTGTCCACTTGACTCCGGAAGACCCAGCACACTCCTGTCTTGGTCCAAAGTATGGTTACTGCACTTCCTCTCTTACCACCCCTGCTAAAGGTCCAGTTTTCCAGGACCAAATGTCTGGACCATGGAGAAGATATTCTATGGGGTGGCCTCAGGGTTTGTATGGTTCCCCTTCCCCAAGCTATGGTCTGGAAGTAACCTTTCAGGATAAGCTGGTGCAATTGCAAGGCTCACCTTTCTTGTTTTCTCCTCTCTCAAAATTCACAGCCCTGTGCGAGGTGTTGCTAAATGTCTGAAAACCATTGTTTCATATATTTTGTCTATTTTTCTAGTGGTTTAAGGCAGGAGAATAAAGCCAGTTCCTGCTTCAGTTTTGTGTTTAGATCTTGGAGTTAGAAAGATAATCACAATTTATTACTGCTAAACTTTTTCCTATTTGCTGTAATTAGTAATGATTTATCTTTAACACTTAAATTTAAGAGAATAATTAGTTTTATTTTTACATACATTGTAGCTTTGAGATTTTAGTAACTGTTTTTGGCCATCCATTTTGTAATGATAGATGTGTTTATTTACTTAGCTAGTCTCATTGTTTTGCTCTTTGTAGTCTTAATTTTTACATATATATTGTTTTTCAGAGGGTTGTCTATAGTTCTGGACTTCAGGCTTTAGATTGGGTCTTCATAGAATAAGCAATAATTAAGTTCCATTTCAGGAAACCTGAATTAATGGTTAGGTAACTGGATTAAAAAAAAATAGTAATGGTAATTAGCAGTATGGTTTCTGTCAACATCCAGGATGTATAAATTTTCATAGTAGTTCAGAGGTGTTGGGTTGCCTTGAGATTTCACAATACTTACACATCAATATTACTTCCATTTTACAGAGGGCACCGTAGGAAGAAAGAAGTGATTACGTGGTAAAGGACATTTTTGATTAGGAGGATAGGTGTTGAAAGAAATCCATAAATAACCGAATTGAAATGCATTAGAATCTCAGTTGCAAACTAGAGCCACACAGCTGCTGACCTCAGTCATTCCATTTGGGACTTGCTTCCCTTCCTTATCTAATGATTCATGTGTTCAGCAGTGTGGGTCACCACCATGTGAGAGAACTAGAACCTGTGAAGGAGATTTCTGGTTGCAGCCAGATGGAGTGACTGTGGGGTTTAGAGTGATGGCAGTGGAGATAAATGTAAATTCCAACGGAGGAAAGTGCATGTTATTGAACATCAAGATGGCTTCTGAGACTTCTGAGTGTAAGCCATCCTATTAGGAAACAAAACGCTAAGGTTCCCATCACCAAACGTCTGAAAGCTGAAGTGGCTAAGAAATTTTAGGCTTTGTATCGAAGGAGGGGATTTATTTAATGCATTCTGAGGGACAAAATAAGGCCATGACTTTTAAACTTCTCAGAGTCTTAGTTTACTCATCTGTAAAATGGAGATAATACATTTTGTAATTTTTTTTAAGTTGAAAACGATAGCACCACTCTTAGCATGTAGGGAGTGCGCCATCAACAATTAGTACTTCACTTTTCTTTTTCACCTGCTAAACAGACAGCTTTAAAAGCAAAATACAAAGAATCACACGATAGTTTCAAATGATTACAATAGAGTCAGCTGCACCAAGTTGCTGTATTCCTTAACTGAGGAAGGTATTTGAAATAGGAATGATGAGCATTTATATTAAAATAGTGCAGTGTCTATATGAGTCAGAATCGACCTGACAGCAATGGATTAGCAAAAGGCAGAATTTTAAGACTGAAGCAGGTAGCAATATTGTTGCAGGACAAGGCTTCCCAGCTTGGGACTAAGCCTTGCCTAGGTTCTTATCTTCTTCTGACCAAGAATGATCCGGAGAGGCTCAGAGGTTCCACACAAACAAAGGTTTATTAGTGACAGAAAGAAGGTAAAGAGGCTCCTGACGGAGAGATAGAGAGGGGTTTCCACCGAAGCCAGCCTCCAGTCTCTCATGAATAATGGATTTCCTAGGGTTTGTAAAAGGTTTTCTTCATTCATTAGTTGGGTGGGGATTTCCAGGAGAAGGGAGGGGTTATGAAAATCAAATGCACAAGCAGTTGGAATTCAAGATGGATTTCCTCACAGAGGTTGTTGGAACTAAGATGGAGTCTGTCGTGAGGGCTGCTGGGGTGTGGAACAAGACATATTCTGGGATGTTGCACATGCGTGATGTCTCTAGATCCTGGTTCAAGTCCCAGCAAGGGATCCCTGCTCATGATTATCTCATGTGGAAGGTCATTCATAGGTTACCTTATTTTTACTGCGCGTGCTCTTCACCTGGTGGGGTACTTGAAAAACAACTCCGGAGGGTTATCGGTAATTTGTAGCTGGTCAAACATGTAGGAATAGGAAATATGGCCCCTTATCTAAGCGCGTAGTTTGTTAGTCACAAGTAGTCCTTGAGTGCCACCAGTAAAAGTTGTGTGGTGGTCTGCAGTTAGGTTTAAATTCCAAGAATACTGAGTCAGAGGCTATTTAATTATAGCCAGCCTGATCTCTTGCCTGTCTTAATATCAGAGGCCTTTAATCTGATTATTTTTCCTTTAGTAAAAAAAAAAAAAAGCCCTAAGAAGTTCACATTTATTTGAGATGATGCTTCTTCAGTTAATCCGAGATCTTTGTCACTGTTGTTCTGTAATTACTACCTTAGTCGGAATAGGCCCATTCTTTCCTTACACAGAAATCAAGCACATTTGAAATTCTAGCAGCCTCACAATTTTTTTTTTTTTTTCACAATATAGTGGTTATTGACATGTTTCTTGGCCTTTTCTATTTCCTGTCTGTAATCCCTTAATTTTGAGTCATTGTTTTTTGGCTTCTTAGAGGATAACAATAACATTTTTCCACTTCATATAACCTAAACATACTTTAATTTGAAAGACATTTTACTGCATTCATTTGCACTTAGTTATAATGCAAGTTGCCTGTAATAGTATGTGACAATGGTCAAACTTAGAATTACAGTGAAACCGGAAGCTCACAGCTCCCAGTTCTCCTCACCTCTTCCTGGGCCTTGCTTGGCATCATCCTTGAGCCCTGTTATTAATACAGAACAAAGGTGGCCTGCAGTCATGCAGAATCCTGCCATTTATTAAGCCACAGGAAGCTGCTGGTGTTGGAAGTGCTGGATTTGGAGCCCCGTGTGAGGATGGAATTTTCCATAATTTGACAATAATGAGGGCTCTTTTTTTTTTTTTTTCCTTCAGTGCAGTTAGCGATTCAGTGGAGCTCAAAAGCATACAGATACTTGTAGTACCGTGCTATCTTCTGAAGTAATCATTTGCCTCTCCCGTTTGCTAAAATTTCCTTAGGCTATACAAGCAAACTTGTAATCAGTATTGACTCATTTTCTATCCTTACTTGAAAGACTGTACCAGTTTTCACTCTGATTTATCATGATGGTTTTAAGCTTATAAACTTCATGCTGACTGTTTTTGCTTTGGTATATCTTTAAGTATTGTTTATGGTCCAATATTTATTATTACTTTCTTAATTCTAGTTCTTCATATTTTCATATTTTACAGAGAAATAAAAACAGAAGTCATTGGGATTTTGCTTTCTCTTCCCATGATTTTCATTTATATTGGCTACCACTACTTTCCTTGGTCGAGATTGTGGATGGTAATCTTAAGTCAGATTCATTCACTCATTTACTTATTCATTCCAGAACTATTTATTGATTGTCTGTTGTGTCTGAGATACTCCCAAACATCTAATCGGATAGGCAAAGTGTCTGCTCACACGCTGCTTATGGTGGGGAAAAGTAGTCAACCAATGAGTAATTCAATAAATGATGTCATCGTGTTCAGCAGTGAGTATGAAAAAATGTAAAAGTGAAATGGGATAGAGTGACTAGGGTGAGGGGACCACTGTAGACATCATAGTCAGGGAACGGTTCTTTAAGAAGATCCGCCAAGCAAGTATCTGGAAGTCCACCAGGCTGAGCAACAGCAGGCACCAGTGTGGTTGGAACAGAGGGCACTAAGGGAAGAAGGGTGTAAGACAAGATCAAAAAGTTAAGTGTAAGCCAGACTGTGTTCAAATACGCATTAGCAGTGATAGCAAACATTTGTGTGCTTTGTACACATTAGCAAATTTAATTCTCAACTACCTTGTGATATGGGCACTGTTATTATCATTGTCCTTATTTTGCAGATAAGGAAACTGAAACACAGAAAGGTTTTTATTCACACAGGTAGTAAGTGGTAGAGTGAGTCTTTGAATCCAGGTCTGAACCGCTATGTTAGGTTGCTAGCTCTGTCTACTCCTTTCATTTAACTTTTTTCAGTAACAAGGAGCCTGACCACTTAGTGAACATGAGTTCTTTTTCATTCTGGTGCACCTGAATTGGAGTCCATCTGTCTTGTGATTTCAACTCCAGTCTCAATTCTCTGTGAAGTTTTACTTTAAGATCATTTCACAAAATTATTGAACCTACATATTAACATCTCATAAGACATGTCAACACCAGGCCTCACATAGAGATCAGTCAAGAACACTTAAACCTGGCCCTGACTCTCCAGAACCTCACTAACCTCCAGTCAGGGAACTATCCCTTGCAGGAGTGTGCTTCAGGCTCCAAGGGAGCCATGAAGACAGTGGGCGTTGGGGCCACCTCTTCAGAGAAGGGAGACATAATCCAGCTTCTGTGGTCAGGAAAGATGGAGTGAAGGAGTGGGATCCGAGAGGGCTGTGAACAGTTGTTGAACTTGATAGACTAAGATGGGAAAAGGGTCCAGATCTTTGGACTAAGAAGAATAAAATCTAATACTTTATAATACTTCCTTTGAATTCCTTTGTATTTGTCAGGTGTGTCTCGTGGCTTATCTTTTCGTTCAGTGCTGTTCTGAATTATTCCTTGGTTTGTTTCACTTGTGGCAATGTCATCTCCTATTCCAGAATCTGCCAACCTTGAGGGCTGAAGCCAGGCAGGAAACCTCTTTTATGTTTTCTTAATATTTCAAATCAATCCAACTACTGTGTAAGTACTAAGTTTTTTTTTTAACTTAGTACTTACACAGTAGTTGGATTGATTTGAAATATTAACGGGCTGGTATAACATTAAACGGAACCCTTTAAAAAAAAAAGCGGGGGGGGGAGCCTCTAACACAGTGAAAATACTTATCTTAGTTATCTAGCACTGCTATAACAGAAATATCACAAGTGGGTGGCTTAACAACCAGAAATTTATTTTTTCACAGTTTAGGAGGCTGGAAGTCTGAATTCAGGGTGCCAGCTCTAGGGGAAGGCTTTCTGTCCTTGTTGGCTCTGGGGTGAGATCCTTGTCTCTTTTCAGCTTCAGCTCCTCTGTTACTTGGTGATCTTCATGTGGCCTGGCATTTATCTTCCCCCATCTCTACTTGCTTGCTTCCTTGTGTGCCCAGTCTGCTTTTATATTTCAAAAGAGATTGACTTAAAACACATCCTACAGTAATACTGCCTCATTTACATAACAAAGAAGCCTGTTTCCAAATGGGATTATAACCACAGGTTATATTTTTGGGGGACACAATTCAGTGCATAACAATACTAAAATATTTTAATGGAAAACAAAGAATAGCAATCTTTACCCCCCCAAACAAAATAAAACAAAGAAACAGAATATTCCTTTCCTAATAGATTCATTTATGATTATGTTTTATAAGAACTGTACCAATCATTTAAGAACTTAAAATAACATTTTTTTTTAAAGATTGATGATGTATTTAGATGGTAAATGTCAGATACCGAAATTTAGAAAATTACAAAGTTGAGGTCTTATGATAGAGTTAACTCAGCTTCTTTCCAAATATTTTCATGTCTATATTAAGACATTCTTTTTAGAGGTTAAGTAAATGTCATAACTGCAATCTAGGCCTGTTAACATTGTTAGGTTTTTATCATTTCTGGAACTTTTGGTATGAAAGACAATCAAATTTTATAGTTTCCATTAAATCTAGGAGTATCTGGGTTAGGTTCCTATAAGGTAGGAGTTACTCACTCTGTGAATGTGTTAATTTATGATGCTGATCTGCCTTCTAACAAGGACCTAGAAGTAAGAAGGGCGCCAGCTCTAGGGCAAGGCTTTCTGTCCTTGTTGGCTCTGGGGTGAGATCCTTGTCTCTTTCCAGCTTCAGCTCCTCTGTTACTTGCTGATCTTCATGTGGCCTGGCATTTATCTTCCCCCATCTCTGCTTGATTCCTTCCTTGTGTGCTCAATCTGCTCTTTTGTATTTCAAAAGAGATTGACTTAAAACACATCCTATACTAATACTGCCTCATTTACATGACAAAGAAAGATCTGGAACCCAGAGCCTACAGAGGAAACCTGACTGAAGGGCAGAAATCTCAGTCTGTAGGTGATGAAGGAGGAGCTCTCTCAAATTCAAAGGTTTAGGAGGAAAACACACCAACACAGGAGAGGTGAGTGAACATATTTATGAACAGTATGCTCATCACAGTACTATTTATAATAGTGCATTCTGAAAGCCACCTGAATATTCCCCCAAATATGGAAATGTTGGAATAGCTTAAGGGCTAAACACATAATGAAATATTCTAAAAAGCCAGATAAAAATGGTGCTCTTGAAAAAATATTTAAAAACATAACCATTATCCTCACAATATATTTTCAAGGGGTTAAAAGTAGGATTTGAATTGTGCATATGGCATAATACCAACTTTGGGTTGTAGGGAAGACTGCAGAGGAAAGCTTTTTGGAAGGAACATATTGAAACATTTTTATATTATCCAAATTATCTCAAATGAGAGTATTTATCTGTTTAGCTCTTGTGCCCTTTTTATCTGAGGATTTATGTGATAAATCATGAAAACTTTTCAGCACTTCGCTCTTTAAATATTGCTTTTCTGCTCTTCTCTCTTTTATAACTTCTGCTAGAAAAGTGTTGGAACCTCTCAGCCTGTTTTTCAGTTTTCTTCTCTTTCATGTTTTTTATCTCTCTGGCTCTTTGCATTGCATTCTGAGTGAATCCCTTAGGCTAATTTTCTCTTCTGTTAATTTTCCCTTGTGTTCATTCATTGGTGTTTTTCGGTTTTAATAACTATATTGGTTTCACCTCTAGAATTTTATACTAACTCTTTTGTGTTTTATTTCTGACAGTTTTTTCCCCACAGTTTCTTGTTTTTTATTATTATTATTATGGGTGTTGGTTTTTACTTTATCTCTTTGATGATCCTGGGTATATTTACTTTAAAGTCATTTTCAGTTTTCCCTACTTATCTTCCCTTCAGCTAGAGTATATTTATCTCTTGTGTTGAGTTTCTTATCATTGATTTTCCTCGTCTTGATATTTTGGGTTACACTCTTAACTTGAGTGAGAAGTCTTCATTGTTTGCCTTTCTTTTGCTTGTTTTGTTCTGTCCTCTTTGCTCTTTCCGCTTTAGCAGCTTAGCAAGGACCTCCATCTGGACTCACAGGGCCTCCAGTCCAGAGCTAGTCTTCTTTTGTTCAGAGTCACACAAGCTGCCATGAAATATTATAGCTCTCAGGATGCATTTAGGAAACCAGGGGAGGAGGGGGGGCTTACTGTGGTTCCTGACTGCCCTGCTATGGCCTATGTCTGATTCAGTGGCCTCCCATTAGCAGTTGGCTGTAGAGTTTTTTAAACTCCTTTACAAGTGAGGAGAATGCTATCCCTGTTGCTAATTTCAGATAGAATTCCAGCTATGGTTCCTTTCATGTAGGACATGTTTTGATCTCTATGGCCTCATAGGAATGGTACTTCCAACCACCTATACCTGTCCAGACCAGGGCCCAAGAGGCCTACTGCTTCGGCTGCACTTAACAATTTGTATTTCTTCATTGTTGAAAGTATGTAAATGATGTATATGTGTGTGTGAGCGTGTGTATGCATGCACATGCGCACGCACTAGTGTATGATATTTTTGTCTGGTGGGGAGAGATTCTCAGTATGTATAACTTAAATCAGAAAAAAAAAATTGTTGTGAAAACATATGCATTTCACTTGTACAGTATAAATGGCACTTTTTCAAAGTAGGGATGCAAACTAGAGCGCCGCCGTTGGTTCCTACAAAATAAAGAAGATTGTAAACATGAAGGAAACCACTATTTGGGTCCCTGTTAAAAAAAGAAGTGATTTTTAAAGATAAGGAAGATTTTTTTTTTTCCATTTATGAAGTATAATTTGTCCGTAGACAGAAAAATATCATCAGCTGATTCCTTCTGATGAGACAGAGTAACCTGTCAAGTGCTTGCCATCTGGTTCAGCTCCCAATCCAGATGGGCTGCCAATAGTAATTTATGAAAGGTTTGAAAGCAACTTGCTGTTTTCCGGAAAGTATCATTAGAACACATTAACATTGGGATTTGTTCCCCTCCCCCAGCCCTGATTGTGACAGATGCAAAAATAGGGCAACTGTTCCCATATAGCAAGTAGGACAGTCTGTTTTTGAGCCACAAGTCAATGTGTCTCTGCTCTTTGGGGAAAAGTAAATCAGTCATTTTCTTCCTCCTCCTCTTTCCTCTACTAGATCAATGAGTAAGGGAGAAAATGCTCCCATTATGGAATTTCTAACAAATATCTGAAGAAGCCTTCACAGTCTGTCATTTCTGAGCATCTATAATGGTTGGAAAAGTCAAAATCTACGTTAGGAATAATCCGACGTAGCTTATACGCCACAGAACAGGCACCACCTCATCTTTTCTCATAAAGAAAGCCCCAAAGGTCAATTCAATGCAAATTATAGAACCACAGATTGTTAGAGCTAGACCACCACCCCACAAATCAAGCAGCAGATGAGTAGTGTTGCTTCCAAATCAGACCAGACTGACAGGGCACGACGCTATGGTTCAACCAAGTTTTCGTTACCTACCTTTAGTCCTTGTCCCATCACTTAATATGACTGCGAAGTATTAAGATTCATTCCTGGGTGACTTGTGGAATTCTATTAATTTATTTTCAGTTCATGTAAAGAATTGCCGGCAGGGAGTGAGGTCATATCTTTCCTTTGATCAAACCATCTGCTTTTCAGGCTCTGATGAAATTACCAGTGTGCATGCTGTACATGCTTAAAAATGTTTTAGAATGTTCAAAAGACAAGTCCTTAATCAGCTTATGAAGTGTCTAACTGAAAATGATGGCAACAGGGCTGTTTGTTACCTGCAGTATTGGTTTTCCCTGAGGCGTGGAGGGGGCCGGGAGGGCTCTGGGACAGGAGTGTGATGGGTATAGTCCAGCTGGGAATCCGGGAAACAGAAGAGATCACTGTCCTTTCTTTGACATAGACATTGAGGATATAAACAAACAAAAAAACCAAACCTGTTGTGGTGGAGATGATTCTAACTCATAGCAACCCTGTAGAACAGAGTAGAGCTGCCCCATAGGGTTTCCAAGGAATGTCTGGTGAATTCAAACTGTTGAGCTTTTGGTTAGCAGCCAAGCTTTAACCACTGCACCGTGGTTAAAAGCACTTGGCTGCTAACTGAAATGTCAGCAGTTCAAACCCACCAGCTGTTCCGCAGGAGAAAGATGTGGCAGTCAGCTTCTGTAAAGATTTACAGCCTTGGAATCCCTGTGGGTCAGTTCTATTCTGTCCAACAGGGTCTCTATGAGATGGAATCGACTAGAAGACAATAGGTTTTATTGATCTTAGGGTGAGCAAAATGAGCCTCACACTGAGGGCCTAAGCCACAAGTAAGAGTGCAGTGCACACTGGACAGCAATAAGTAATAATGCACAGCTGTTAACAAAATACTGCTTGATCCTGTACCATCCTTAGAATCATTGCTGTGTTTGAGCCCGTTGTTGCAGCCACTGTGTCAATCCATCTCGTTGAGGGTCTTCCTCATTTTTGCTGACCCTCTACTTTACCAAACATGGTGTCCTTCTCCAGGGACTGATCCCTCCTGGTAACATGTCCAAAGTATGTGAGACAAGTGTCACCATTCTCACTTCTAAGGGATATTCCGACTGAACTTCTTCCAAGGCAGATTTGTTCATTCTTCTGGCAGTCCATGGTATGGTCAGTATTTTTCACCAGCACAGTAATTCAAAGGCATCAATTCTTCTTGGATCTTCCTTATTCATTATCCAGCTTTCACATGCAATGAGGGGATTAAAAATACCACAGCTTGTATCAGATGCACCTTCATCCTTAAGGTGACGTCTTTGCATTTTAATACTTTAAAGAGGCCTTTTGCAGCAGATTTCCCCAAAGCAATATGTCCTCTGATTTGTTGACTGCTGCTTCCATGGGCATTGATTGTGGATCCAAGTAAAATGAAATCTTTCACCACTTCAGTATTTTCTCCATTTATCATGATGTTGCTTCTCTGTCCAGTTGTGAGGATTTTTCTTTATGTTAAGGTGTAATCCGTGCTGAAGGCTGTAGTCTTTGATCTTCACAGCAGAACAAGGCAATTCACTCTGTCCAGTCTTTAAATACAGCAGGGAAGTATCAGTTTAACCAAACTAAAAATGATAAACTTGCTCACCAGATAGGAAATTAGGTAGTCTTTGGGTAGTCTAAAATCTCCTTAAGTGAAGAAAATGTGAAGTCATCATTATTTGAAAACTAGTGGACACTCGTGACGTTTTTAATATAGTAACTGTGTAGATCTTCTCGTTTCTTAAATCCACATCTTACCTTCCCATAAATATGGATCAAAGAGTATATTTATTTAATTTGAAAACGTGCATTGATCTCTTACTGGTCACAGGACTGTGTGCTACTGTAAGAAGGAATAGAATAGAATGAATGAATAGAATGCCATTTTTTTCCTTAAAGAATTTACAATGCAGTAGGTACATAAGACAAAGCACAAATTACCACGAAACAAGAATCTCCTGCATCATTGAGGAGTTGAACATGGATGGGCCTTCCAAAGACAGAGAGATCCTGTGTGCTTGGTTGTGATTCATCTAAATGAAAGATGAATGTTGCTAAAGAACAATGGTTTTATGGAAAGAACGCTTGAATTTGGTTTTATTTCCCCATTTCTGTTTTCAGTGCTGGACACTCGAGGTATGTAATTTTAATAAGGCGCCAGGACCCTCTAGTGGCCACTTCACAAACTACAGACAGACATTGCCTTACCTGGAGAAGCCGGCCAATTTCAAAAGACTGTCCTGTTCCTCTGATAGCATCAACACTCAACCCAAGGGAATAAGAAGCTTTAGAGTAAAACACTACCCGTCCCCCTGTCATGCTGTTTCACAGATCCATAGAAAGTACTGTGAGGGTTGTAAAGAATGTTGACTCTGGGATCAGATGAACAGGTTCAAATCCTGGCTCTCCCACTTAATTAATAAACCTGTGACCTTGGCAAGTTAATTAGCCTCTGTGTTTTCCAGTTTGCTCATCTGTAAAATGCAGATAATAATTATATCATGCTCACAGGTGTGATCAGAATTAGAAGCAAGACTATGTAAAACATTAAGTGATGTCATAGTAAGTGCTCAACAATTTTATTAGTAGTAGTAATAGTTTTTTTTTTTGAAACCCTGGTGGTGTAGTGGTTAAGTACTACAGCTGCTAACCAAGAGGTTGGCAGTTCGAATCCGCCAGGTGCTCCTTGGAAACTCCATGGGGCAGTCCTACTCTGTCCTGTAGGGTCGCTATGAGTCGGAATCGACTCGATGGCAGTGGGTTAATAGTTTTTTTAATAGTTAAAAACTGAAGTCTTGTTTATGACTCCTGAAATTCGAGTAGAAAAGTGTTCTGAAAACTAAGATTTAAAATAAATTCAGTAAACAATTATTAAATATAATACATGTATGGATTTAGAAATCAAAGAGGTCTGACTTTAAATCCCTGCTTTGCTGCTTCCTAACTGTGTGTCTCTGGGCAAATTATCTTGCCTCAGAAGCTTCAGTTTCTTCAGATAAAAATTGCAGTTAATGACACCTACCATTAAAAGTTATTTTAAGAATTATATGAAATAACACATGTAATGGACTGAAAGTACTTGTTACAGTAATTCATTAAATAGTAACTATTTAATGAAATATTATGTAACATTCTATGCAAACATATGCAAAGTTATGAGAAGCGTAAGTCCACAGTCCATTATTTTCCATGGCAGTGTACATCTAAGTGACAGTTCCAGAAGAGGGAGTGCTTTATCTGTGAATGGCCAAAGAGGAGGCTGGATTCCATCTGAAAATTGAGTCAGAGCACCATAATTAAGACAAAACAGGGATTCAAGTGGGTAATTTGGGAGGGGATGGGGATGCTAGAGCAAGTCTGGGTCAAAGTAATGGGTAGGTCTGACCTCTCAATGGAGACATCACAGCTGGGACTTAAGGTTAAGCCCAAAAAGCTGGTCGACAGCCCTGTTTTTTTTTAAAGGCCACAGAGTAAAAAGAGTAACAAACAGGCACCAAGAGGCTTGGCTGGACTTGGTTACTGAGGATTGGTTTCCCTAGGACTCTTCGAAGTCTATGTTCGCCTCCCAGCTATACCTCCTTGGGTCAAGGAAGGCGCTATTCCAAGGTTAGTGAGTAAAATGTCATCTGACTGCAGTAGATGCAGAGGGCATTCTGGGTAGAACCACATTCAGGCAACTCAGAGGTGGGAGTATTTTTCATCTTGGTCGATGCAGTTTTTTTTTTTTTTTATATATCAAATTGTATCTTTCTGAATTTTATTAATCATTTCTAAATTCCTTTTATTGTAGTAAGGGGCCTTTCTGCCATTTCCAGCAATATTTCTTTCCAGCATGTTTATGTATTTCACAAATTTTGTTCTGTATACCTTCTTTCCACAGTGCCACTTTATCTTTCCTCATTGCAGTTTTCCATATTCTACAAAAAACATGGAACCTGTAGTATATAGGACCACTAAGCTTTTACGTGCCTTTTTAGCATATAATGTCTCAAAGTCTAAAACTCGATTAAAGTACCATTAGTACTACTAATGCACAGCTTTTACAGACTTTGTGAAATTAGTGTAATAAGAGTCATTTCTAGAACTTCCTGGCTTCTTGATTACGCTCTTCACTGTTCCTGAGTATTAAAATGGAAGCCTAATAGTTTTAAGTATACCACAGAACATTATGTGTCAAGGATAAGATTTCCCACAGTGATTTTATTTTTCCCCAATTAAATTTGTCTGGGACGCCAGTGGTACCCATAGGATGCACCTGAGTCCCAGGCACATTTAAGAAACCAGAGAATTCTCAAGCTTACTGATGAACTTTCATCTCTTAAGCAGCCTCTTTGTCATTCCAATGAGGTGTTTTACGTCTCAGTCATTTGGGATCTTGCCCTCCTTTCATTACTAATAAAACTCTTTTTTACAGAGTCATAAATTAATTATTTGAGGTAAAATTACTGAAATGTGTACCTCATTCTACAATCTTTTTAAACTCTGGGCAATTAAATTTAAGAGTTATTGTGTTACTCTTTATTAGTATTTGAAGAAAATGACTGAGGAAAAATTAAAGATTTCAGCTTCATAAATAGCACAGGCTCTGTTTGAGAGTTAGGTTGAATTAAATTAAAAAATGATCAGTCCATCAGCAACCTTCTTTCATTGCCTTGCATTGCTCATATGACCAAGTTGGAGCTGGCTAGGAAACCTGCTAGGGTATCTTTAGAGTAGAATAACTGGAGTTCAACTCAAAGTTCATTCATTATTTTAAAGGCATTTTCATTTTATAAACTCTTCACCGTAACTTTTTTTTTTCTCATGAGGTCATCACTGGTGAAAAATGACTTTCTTTTTGTGACCTAGTACATTTGATTTCCTAATTGTTGGTGATAACTTGAATTTCATCTAATGAAAACAGCCTTGAACATTCATAACCATCAAGAACAAGGACCTTGGTGTGTTACATAAATATTTTACCCTTTTAGATTAGTTAATGCTCTGTTAATTGGCTGATCCGCATTTCTATTCAAAGAGCATCTTAGATAAATTAAGCTTTTAAATAACACCCCCAGGAAAACTTTTGGCAAACATATTGTGCTTTTTGCCATAAACATATCAAAATATCTTGGAGAAATATTAACAAGTAAACCTTTAGAAAAGATTAGTTGTGGTTATAAAAACTCATAACTCACCTACTCCCTCAGGACTGACTGACTTAAACAAAGGAATATAATTTGTTTTTGTTGTCTGCTATACCAGGACTGTAGATAGCTGCTTAACTGTTATGATCCTGAAGCTGATAACTTTTATCAATTCATTCCTACATGAAGGAGCAGATCTGTTTTCAAATGTTCCCTGTTCTTGGGGCTTGCTTCTACACTGGGGTAAAATGAACTAACAGCTGGCTTGTTCTGTTCAGCTCTCGGGTGACCGGGATCCGTGAGATGATAGGATGCATTCAGAGTCGAGTGGATCATCTGACCGAACAGTGTTCAGCACACAAGGAATTCGCTCTAAAGAAACAGCAATTAATAGCCTCAGTGGAGGGTTACCTAAGGAAGGTAACATAAATGTATCCTCCTAAAGCTGGTATTTAAATTCAACTGCTCTAATTCCATTTGCAAAAGTAGCTTTTTTCTAATTTGTTGATAACAGACATATGCCAACTGCGGTATGTGGGCATGATGGGGAGATAAGGGCTTGTCTCCTTAGGCTTCTCACATTCCACATTAGGTCCTATAATTGAACAAAACAAAGTTGTAATTCACTCTTGCTCATCAACCATTCTTGCTCCAGGATGCAAAAATAGGTATACAACACTATCTGCTCACACCAGCCCTGAATATATATACACAAAGATTGTTCTCACTTTACACAGTACCACGTTAACTGAACCATGAACATACTGGAATTATACCTTCAACTTGCATAGATCTGTGCTTGGTTCCAATATGCACATGTTCCAGTTAACATAGTGCCATAGATAGATAGATGATAGATAGTTAGATAAGTTAGATTGATTGATTAGCTGATACCAAAAATTATGAATTCAGATTTTTCTAGGTAATAACAGTGCCCATGCAAAGGACATGGTCATTCTGAATAAAAACACACATGAAGGTCCCCTTTAAAAAGTGAATAAAATGGCTTGAGATAGGAGAATTTTATTTTCTATTTTCAAAGGAGGATAGTCAGGCAGCTGTTATTTGAGTGAATAATGAATTACCTGTAGGTGGGATATATAACAAAAACTGGTACTATATCAATGATACTAATGCAAACAAACTTTGCTGCTTAAGCTAAATCGCACACTTTCAGTGATGTTTTCATTTGATTCACGGATGCGCATGTCTGGACTTACATATGTAGAATTAGTAGTTTTCACAGGAGTGGGCATTAAATATATGTCTTTCCTTATTTCTATAACTGACATCAAGGGCTAGCCATGTGTCTATTTAAATTGCCTCCCCACCTGTTACTGATTCAAAAACTTGGGAATTTGAGGCTTGTTCTGATGCCTGGATCTAGGGAGATTCCAAATATGGTGCAGCTGTGGGGTACCCACATTCCCTAGAGCTTGAGACCCGGAACTAATTTAGTGGTAGTGGAAAACAGGAGGAACTCAGACAGCTGTTGCTACTTTTCCTCTTGCCAATTCAGAGTCAGTTTGACTCCGAAGAATGAACTCTAATTAGAGCAAAGAGATGAAGGAAGTAACTTGAATGGAATAGAACCCACTAAGGGTTCCTTGTTCATTTATTCACTTGTGCTGAGATTAAATCATAGTCTCATAAATTCAACAATTAAATGGGTTTAGTGTGTTCTTGTGCTTTACGATCATGTGAATAGCGTTGGGTGCCACCCCAGAGCCCCTCAGCTCTAAATACAGTAACCCACAGGTTGGGTTCTGGTCTGGACCTCTACTTCAGAATGTACACTGCAAATTGTGTCCCATTCATACAGTGGATGACTGTGAGTTAATGAATCAGATGAAGTCATCTCTGCTGCTGTATTGGCAAGTGCATTGTCCTTTCTAGGTAATGTAGATAAGTTCTTAGAGGATGTGAATAATGGCATATATCTCATTGCTGTTAATAAAAGAAATATGTTAAACATATACCCTCTGTTGTTGGGTCAGTAGGGTTTCCAAGGAGCGGATGGTGGATTCCAACTGCTGACCTTTTGGTTAGCAGCCGAGGCTCTTAACCACTGCACCACCAGGACTCTTCCTCATACGAAGGAGCAGCATTATTAATTTAAATATGAAATTCTGAAATAATTAAAACTGTTTTTAGATGAAAATTGACAGCATGTATTTAAAGTATAATGGAAATATATAGAGTAATACTTATCTTTACTACATACATGCAAATATACAGTACTAAGATTGCAATATATTTTTTATTCTTAAAGGTGGAAATTACAATTCAGAAAATCAATCCAGTACTTTCCAATCCAATAGATGTCAGTTCCAGTCTGTCTGAATCAAAGAAGATTTTGAGTAAATATCTGGAACTGGATATCCAAACTAAGGTAAATAAATTAATAATCATTATTGTGGTTATGATTTTATAAATATAATTTCTCTTCTCTGTATTCAATAGCTATAGAACTTAATCCTAGCTTTCTTGAGGATTGTGATTCTAAATTAATATTGTAGCAAAAGATGACTTAAAAACTCTTACTGTTATACATGTCTAAATCGTTTATACTTATATGTGTGTTTATTACGATGCATGAGCTCACTGAAACTCAGCATTACTGCCTGGAATTAAGCGCATATTTGGCTCTTATTCCTTGTCTGGTCGATGTTAACAACATTTTTGGGCATGCCAGAGGAAGTAGGGAGGGTGCTTCTTTAAGACTTTCTATGCTTTTCTGCTACAGCAAATTGCAACAAAAAATTGGCAGAAGTAATGTAATGTACGTTATTGTAAGACTCTAGCAGGCAAATAAAAACAACCTCGTTCTGAAACTCACAGATGAACCAGTTTTTAAAAGATAACTTACTTGATGGCATGTTTTTTATTCCTTTTTAAAAATGCTTAAAATAAAATTATGTCTGGATTCAATTCCATTTTTTTATTTTAAAATTGTTCAAAGTGGGGGAGGGAATTTCACTGGGAGAAACTCATTTGCTCCCCTCTTTCCCAGAGTGCTATCCTGAAGCAGCACTTGTAAATTAAAATTACCTTCATTAGGTGGAGTACTTGGGACGCATATTAAATGCAAGAAAGGAAGCAGTCCCTCTGTGCTGCAAATGGGAGTGAAGCTTTTTCCTTTCATTTTTGCTTGATTCTTAAATTGGTCTCAAATGAAATTTTACATGATTTTTCTGTAGCAACTGTATATGTAATGCCTACAGTATCCACTCATCCACCTAATGAATGGTTAGTTTTCACATGCCAGAAATTGCACTCAAAAGAAAACAGGAGAGCATTCCAGACCACATCAAAATCACTTACTCTTTTAGGTCATTTAGATCTAATATGTAACATTCTCCCTACATTTCTTTAAAAACCCTTCTAGATAGAATTTCAAATAAGACTGCGTAAGTATAATTAATATCATTTTGTAAATTTAAAAATGAAGAAATATCTTCTGTAAATTTGCCAACTCTTCGTGTAACAAAATGAGTTTAAGAATTTACCAGATCTGTTGTTAACTTTCATAAAGCAATTCTTAAGTGTAATTACAGTTCTGGCATTTTGCTTTACAACCTTTTGTGCCAAACAAATTTTCTTCTATCTGTGATACAGAAAACAGAATGCTCTAAATAACAAGCGTAGCTGATAGAGCTAAAGAATATTTGAGGTGATTTTCATTTTACAGTGCCTTTATTTTTAAATTTTGAATGGTGTGCCTATCCTTTGTTGAGAAGAGTCTTGGTATAAGTTCAGTTAATAACCGTAAAAGGTGGATATACAGAAGGTAATGAAATGTGAATGTTCATGATTCCCCTGTCTGCTTCTGAACTCCTGTGCTTTGCTTTCATAGGAAACATCACATGAATTAGAAGCAGCGGCAAAAATCATGACAGAGAAAAGTGAATTTGGACCTGACGAAGTGGCATCACTTTCTTCTCAAGCTAAATGGCTAGAGGAAGAATTAAAAATACTTGGCCAAAGCATTGGCTCCAGGTTACGAATTCTGCAAACTCATGTGGCATTTCTAAAGTCATCAGAGGAGGTATGGTACCTATGCACTTGTCATCTTCAGCAAGGTGGCCTCTGCCCATCTCCCTTCTTCCTGCTTTCTGTGGGAAGATAAGCTCTGCCATGGTAGAAAACTCCATATTCTCCACCCCTAGTGCATGAACTCACTTACAAGTCCTTCTTTATTCTTCAAGGCACCCTACCAGTCAATTGCCATAGTCATTTCCAACTTAGGCAACCCCATGTGTGTCAGAGTAGAACAACTCTTTATAGGGTTTTTCAATGCCTGATTTTTAAGAAGTAGATCGCTGGGCCTTTTTTCCAAGACACTTGTGGGTGGACTTGAGCCTCCAACCTTTTGGTCAGCAGCCAAACACATTAACTGTTTCCACTACCCACGGACTCCAAGGCACCATAAGAGGTTGCATATAAACTAACACAAAGATTCAAAGAATAAGTTGTTTTACTAAAAAAAGTAATACAAATGTGTATGTGGATATATGCACAAAAATGGAACACTTTTTACTATGTCCTGCAAATATTTACAGTATCCTAAAGAGAGAACAAAATTACTTAAAAATAAGTCACTTTCTAAACCATGGATCTCTTTGAGTAGCTAAGCAATTCATATGGTTCATTTAAAATTCACATTAAAATCAGGGTATGTTGGGCCCAGTCTCAAGTCTGTCTTGCTAGATGCCTTTTAACCAGTCACCTCTGAGAGATTCTTCTGAGGCCTTATTCTGAAAGGGTTGTACTAGATGTATCAGTGTTCTATGGCTGCTGTAAAAAATTGCCAAAGATTTAGTGGCTTAAAATCCTACAGACCTATTGTCTTATTAGCTCTGGGGGTCAAAAGTCCAAAATGGCTTTCACTGGTCTGAAATCAAGGTGTTAGGGTGTGGTTCCTTCTGGAGGCTCTAGGGGAGTTCCTTGCCTTTTCCACCTTTTAGAGGCTTCCTGTATTCTTTGGCTAGTGGCCCTTTCCTCCATCTTCAAAGCTAGCATCATAGGATCTTCAAATCTCTCTCTGACCTCTGCTTCTATCATCACATCTCCTCCCGTGAAAGCAGCTGTTTCTTGCCCTCCTAACACCCTCGCCCTTGCCTCCCACCACCACCATCCCACATACATAATCTCCCCTGTCTGGTCTCCTTTTAGAATATTCTGAATTCTTAGAACTCTGAGGGAAGTCCATGCCCAGTCCCTGAAAATCTCAGGTAACCGTTGCCTCCATTTCCACATCTTTATTTCACCTTTTAGCATTTCTAGCTTCTTTTTAGTTCTTCTTCACCCTGGACTCTTGTAGTTCAGCAGGCATTTCAAGTGACATGATTATCCTGTTTATGAACATTTTTATTCATTTTTACTTTTGTGGTTAATTGGGATAAGGAGGTGTGAAGAAATGCTTTTTCTCTGTCTTCCCAGCCAAAAATGGACCATCTTGGTATCTAGTTAAGCATCTACTTTCATGGCCCACTTGGATCATTGTGGACCAGGAGTCTTCCCAGGGCTGGGACCTTAGCTTCACAGATGACACTTTCTCAGACAAACCGCATGTCCTCTCATCTTCCCTACTTTCAGTAAGTTTGTTTTTCTTCCTGAAAGAGCCTCATGCTGGCAATGCTCCCAGTCTGTCACTGATCACCCCCACCATGGCTACCCTTCTTTCCTCATGGTTATTCATTTCCACCTTATTCTCCATCCCCTCAACTCCCTGCCTTCCATCCTGACTAACCTAGCCAATTTCCAGTAGTACATCAGCATAACACTTTACTCAGCTTCTCTTTCCAAGCTTCCAGACGCCACTATGGAAAATCATAAAATTGTGTTGTTTGGCACTGGTACCAATCAGCTTAGAGCCAGCAAGTTCCACTTGGGGTCCCTGCCTCAGCTGGGTACCACATATGCTCCCTAGTTGGCTTCCACTCAGTAGCAATTTTCAAACATCTCACTCTAGTTTGTATCCCTAAATCTCAGCCCAGGTCTTTATCATAATAAACTTCCCGGAAAAAACTGAAGCCATTAAAGATAACTGTCTTAATTTCCTTCTACTTCCAAACTGCCCCATTCACCCACCCTCCCCTGTCTTCCTATAAAGTGAAGTCCCTTTCTAGCACTAATCAGTCCCTCCCTGTTCATGCCTACATCTAGATCCACAAGTCATCTTCTAATTTTTCAAATTTGTGTTTTCCATTCCTCCCTTCCTCTTGGTCTACAGTTATAACCTAATAGCTTTACCCTGAGATTTATGAACTTCTCTTCCTCTGCATCTCCACCATCACTTCCTTGGTGCAGGTCCTCATCATCTTTTGTCTAGCTTAATGCTAAGTTGCCTTTTTTTCTATTCTCTTGGCCTCTTACAGTTTTCCCTTTCATGTTTTCCTCCTTTTTTGCAGCAAAAGACCATTCTGAAGCAAATCCGATCACATTACTTCCTGAAATTTGGATGCCACTCGACAACTGCTAATTTATGAATCAATTTGCAAATAACTTTTCCAAAAATTGATAAAGTATTAAAGTTTATTAGTAATTAATTTAAAAAATAAACTAGAACAGATTCACGGGAATTCCTGTAATGACATTACTTTCACATACTTGCATTCAAGGAGACTTTTTGAGCAGGTGGAAAGGAAGATGGATTAAAGTTTATGTTTTCAGAATTGTGTAACTGGCAGCCCATCGAATTGACACCACAACCTGTAGCGCACCACCCTGTTGAAGCACTGATGATTGCCATGCTGATTTTGAGTCATTGTGGTAGCTGTCACTTGTTTCAAACTAAATGGAAATAATCACAAACAAGGTTGAAACCTGCTGGCCAGCGTAATCCCAGCACAGTTATACCTGTCTAGCCCCTTTTTCATGACTCAGTTTGTGCCTGCTGACATTTACCCACATTAAGATCATTTACTGCCCTGTGAACCAGCCAGTGTTTCCACACTTGTGTCTTTATTCGTGCTGTTCCTTCCACCTGGAATCACCTTCTCTGGGCAATAATTCCTCAAGATGCAGATCAAATGTCACTTCCTCTGGGAGGTTCTTTCTTATATACCCTAGACAGAGTTGGTGGCCCCACCTCAGTGTGCCCCTGGCATTGTGTATATACTTGTCTTTGTATTGCAATGATTCGCTTATGGGCCTCTTTCTCCCAGAACTGTCTCTGGGAACCCAGGGAAATAAATGATTAATTCATACTAACCAAAACCAAACACCAAACCCATCGCTGTCGAGTCAGTTCTAAACTGACTCATAGCGACTCTATAGGATAGACTAGAACTGCCCCCATAGGGTTTCCAAGGAGGGGCTGGTGCATTCGAATTGCTGACCTTTTGGTTAGCAGCTGTAAGGCTCCATGGAGGAAGTTGCATATTAATTCATTTGTGAAGGACGAGTAGGAGTATTCTGGGCACAGTGAACAAGCATTGGCAAAGGATAGAGGTGTGAATACATGAAATATGGGAAATGAAGAGAGAGCTTCAGTTTCTCGGAAGCATTTCGAGGCTCTTCTATTAAGTTCATTTAAATTAAGAATGCTGTTAAAACCTTTGAAACAGGGACTAGCCATTGCCTGAAATTTTTTACCATGTTTAGATTCCTTTTAGTAGTTATAAGCAACCTGAATCATGCCCTATTGGCCATTAATTATCATTCAAAAGGCATAAAAACTTGTGTCAAATAATTTCTGTTATTCCGATATCATCCAATTACATATTAATCTACACTTCTACAGGCACATTTGATTTTATATAAGCTCTGCTCAAGAATAGTGATTTAAAATAATCTAACACTGCTTACATTGGTTAGCAAATGAGAATATGAAATTCTAGGGAGGCAAAGTGAGGTATTTCAGTAAGATTAGCTCATGGAGGCATTTTAATATTAATACTTATACAGAAAATTAGCGATTATTTGTACTCCTTTTCTTCTGGTTTATCACTGATGAGAAGCAAATTCTGTGACTTACTAATTACTGATAATCTTTCACTGGCTTACATTTCTTCCTGACTTGTATTCCTGATTTTCTCTGTGTGTCTTCTTCTGAATTAGGAGCTTAGCTTTAGATGGAACCACACTGGTCTTTGATATAAATTGCCCCAAATTATAACACACAAATACACATAGTACATAAATATCATTTTGGTTACAGTAAGTAGTTCTTATGGGTAATAAGCTTGTCCACTCAGTTTACTACCCAGTGGTTGCCCCGTCTGCCAACAAACTAAATAGATTTTCCTGTCTTTTCAATAAATTGAATATTTAGTAATTATTTTTAAAATTCTGAAAATGTAGTCAATTTAATTTTTGTGTAGGTTTTTATTGGAATCCAGTGTTTTTTTCCTTTAAAAATATTTTAAATGTTCTTAACTTTCATTTATACTCTTCTTTTTTAGGTAGAGGAGCAGTCTCAGAGCCTAAGGGAATTTTACCAAACTGAAATGTCTTGGAAGGAAGAGGATGATGCTAAAGCCAAATATTGGTGTGACTCAGCCGAGAAACAGTGGCAGCTATTTTTAAAGAAGACTTTTTTCACCCAGGACCTAGGGCTTGAGTTCCTTAATCTAATATACATGGTAAGAATGATATCAAATAAGTCACACCTTCTGCAAGGATTACTTGTCAAAGTAAAAAAAATATAAATTCAGTAGTTCAACTGTCTATTATTAGTTAGCACTGCTGGCTTCGGAAGTCCTTTTTAGCTTCAGTCAACCTAAAGCAGGCCTGAAGCCCAGCATTTTTATGCACAGCGTTTAGATGTCCTAGATCTCTTTTAGTTTATAATGTGACGGCTCTTTTAACTATTAAGAAGATGGAGTGCCTACAATCCGAATGCACCTTTGTTATTACTACATAGTCCAGCCAAACGTTCTGAGTTATGTTGAGAGCCTGCAACAAGGTCTGTATAAAATTTCCATTGTCTAAAAATAAAGTCCAGGATGAATCGCCATTTTGAAAAATATTTTGCTATAGCAGCTCTTTTTTATAGTGATGCTCCATTACATTTAGTTGTCCTGAGTTATATCTGTAAAGTATTAGAGAAGTCTCACGTCAACCACTGACCCATATAAAATTCCCTGTAAAATTCTTAAAATATGATTACACCACCTCTCCTTTGATACCTCAAGTATTTTCCTAATGAAACTGCTGATTCTATTGTTGGAAAATACCAAATGCTAGAAAAATTTTTTTTAAAATGTTAAATCAACTCTACCCTCATAACTGGTCTTAGCCCTCTGTAGCTACACAGGTCAAAAAAAAAAAAAAGTATTCACATTTAATTCCTCATATATGAAAGTCCTTGAGACGTTGAAAGCAATTGCTATTTCTAACCTGAGTTTTTTCCTGCAGCTAAACATATACACATCCTTTCTACCATTTATGAGTTAGCTTCATTTCTGTCTCTACCCTGATCTCCCTCCCGTGGACTCTCCATGGTTTTTCAAAATCATACATAAAATGTAGCAAAAAAAAAAAAAATGAAACAGTACTTCAGCACGGAGAACAATAATCTGCATGTTATTCTTTACTAATGACAGCTAAGATTATGCTAACATTTTTAGTAATAATTTCACTTTACTGGAAACCCTGATGGCATAGTGGTTAAGTGCTATGGCTGCTAACCAAAGGTTCAGCAGTTCGAATCCACCAGGCACTCCTTGGAAACTCTATGGGGCAGTTCTACTCTGTCCTATAGGGTCGCTATGAGTTGGAATTGACTCAGTGGCACTGGATTTGGTTTTTGGTTTGGTTTCACTTTACTGGGGTATATTAAGCTTGTGATTGAGTAAAATTTCCATAAAGTTTTTGTCGAAATTCCTGCCAAGCTAGGTCTCTCTCATATCTGTATCACCATCTTTCTCAAGCAAATGTGGGCCTTTCTGTTCATTCCTGTTTAATTTCATTTTGTTAGTCTTCACGCATGATTTACCTGTTATCTGCTATATTTATCATCCCTCCTGGGTTTAATTCTGTAATTTGATAAGTATGCCTTCTATGGTTGCAATGAGATCTTTAATAGAAGTGTCTAAAGGGCACGTTGCATTCCAGGCCATTAAGCAATCAGTTGATTAACCAGTTTTTAAATAATCATGAACACTCCTAGTAGTACTTCTATTCAACCACCATTTCACATTCTTATTCTTAAGGCTATAATGGAAGACTTTCTCAAATACACCGCTCAAAACAAGGTATACCTACCTAGTATCCTATCAATTCGTAAATATAATTTGGCATACATCAGGTTGCACATAGGGTTGCTATGAGTTGGCACCTAACAACATAAATTAGGTTGACTCCTAGCAATCAGTGCATTCTTTTCAAACTGCTCACAAGCTATTTGATAAGTGATAAACGTATTGTACTGGTTTTCATTGTGAAGCTTACCAGTCTGTAAATTGTGTAGCCCAAATCTTTCCCCTTTTGAAAATCAGAGCATTTTCCATTCCTTTCTCTCATTTTCTGGCCCTTCTCCTATCTTCTGTGTATTTTCAAAGATAACTGACATCTGCAATGTTCTCAGTACCCTGGGATGTGATTAATCTTAGTCTGGAGCTTGAGGTACAATTTTCTCTTGATCTCTTGATCTTCTTTGTTTCACCTTTGTTGTTTGAAGACCGTTCTTTTTCCATGTATTTGGGAACAATATATGCATTAAATAATTACAATTAATCTAATATCATCTTTGAGCACCCGGAACAACTTGCTAAGCAATTTGTCCATGTCTCTATTTTATGCAAGAGCTTTATTTTAAAAAACAATCAAGTTATTCATTTGGAACATTCATTGTTTTGATATTATATATATTACATATATGTATTTAATTTGTACTTGGTTCAGCACATCTTCCATCTAATTTGTACTTATAAGGAAATTCAAGTATTTACAAAGTACATTTTTTTATCCTTGTTATTACTGAATTTAATTCCAGAAATTTTATTCTTCAGTTCTGGCATTTGCAGTTGGTTCCTTATTATTAGATCAAAATTTCTGATAAAATTTTCTTTATTGTCTTTTCTTTTCTCTACCTTTCTTACACTCTTTAGAACCATATTAATCGTAGGTATTTAAAAGTGCGTGTCATCTAATACCAGCATCTGGATCTGGAGCTGTTTCTACTGTCTACTTTTTCTCTTGGTTTCTGGTCATGTGTTCCTGTCTTTTAGCAGGACTAGTGAATATTTATCAAATACCAGGCATTGTGTCTGAGAAAACTGTAGGAGCTCCAGATGGTGTTATCTTCTTCTAGAGAGAGGGTCCACAATTATTTCCCTAGTAAGATGGATTGCTGGGAGATGACTTAATCCAATCAGGAGCTGTGCAAAGTTGAGGGTGGAGTGTAGTCCTGCAAGGCTTAGTGTACCTCTCATTCACCTTGGTTCTTCAGGGTTTTCGACAGAGCTTGGTGCATTTTCTGAGATTTCTGCCTCTGGAAGGCTTTGAACTCCGATCTTTGTATTGCAAAATGGCGGAAACACTCCACTCTGCTTTTTAGAGGTTTTTGCTTAGGTTTTTAATTCAGTGCCCTGCACAGCCTCAGTCCTTAGGAAAGGATCAACTATGTTTGAAGCCCCATACAAACCCCAGGTATCTTACAGAAGTTCTGCTGGTTTCCCTGTTCTTCGTTAAAGCCCCAATTATCCTGTCACTATATATAATAGCCCATGGGGTAAAAGTGGTTAAAGGTCAGCTCACCTCTCTCAGGTTTTCTTCTCTCCAAAGTCTTAGCCTCTTTGGATCTTGTTGCCTCAGCAGCTTTCTGCTGCCTTCAAATAGATGTTTTTTTGCATTTTATCCAGAGTTTCTAGTTGATAAACAGAAGCACTGCTCTGCCGCCAGCTACTCCATCCTACATAGAAACAGAAGTTTTATTTATTTTTTTTTTGATTACTTGTTTTACTTATTACTTAGAATGTTTAAGTCTCCCATCCCTGGAGTAGGATATCATGCCTGGTAGAGGGTCAGCAAAAAAGAAGAAGACCTTCGATGAGATGGTTTGACACAGTGGCTGCAACATACAGGCTCAAACATAACAACAATTGTGAGGATGGCACAGGACTGGATAGGGTTTCGTTATGTCATACAGAGTGTCACTGTGAGTTGGAACTGACTCGATGGCACCTAACAACAAAACAACAAAGTTTGTACAGTCAGATTTTCATTATTTAAGAGGAACCTACCTACTCCAAGTTATGTTTTGTATCCATGTTCTAAATAAACTTAGGTTGTCATGGTATTTAAATGCCTATTTAGTTGCTAGGAGTAGTGCGTATGTTTACTACATGTGTGGGTATTCTCTTTCCTTGATACTGTAAACATGGTCACTTAACCCCAAGGTTTCTATAACTGTCATATGACACATAAGTTCCAACTGAATGACAAGAATTAAGGCTCTTAACTTTATTGGCTCAATGACATTCTGAGAAATGAAATTGTTGGTAAAGCAAGTAAAAAACATTTTTTATTCTCATATATTCTGGACAGTTTGGACATAACAGATTTAGTTGTTAAGAAGGAAGAGGGCCAGCTGGCATTTTCCATTCTGTTGATTGGATTACTGTGGCTCATATTTTCAAAGCTGAAATAGAAAGTTTTCTAGTTATCTAGAAATCATCAAGATAGGAGAAACTGATTCAAGCCCAAATCCTGGCAAACTTTTTGATGAAAGTGCCAATTTATTAATTTATAGTGATGAATTTCAAGTCTACTATCATGGGTACTGCCTTCCTGTTATCAAGATACTCGGAAAACAAGACATTGGAAGACCATTTACTCTATAGAATCTAAACAGAAGATGGATAATTTAGTTCCTTATTTTGAACAAATTATGGCAGAATTTTCCATGCTGTGTCACAAAAGTAAAATGAATAGAATGTGTTTACTAACTAGACTGTGGCAAAATTATTTAACCTTCCTGAGTGGCCAAAATACTTAAGTCTGAGAGGAGGCGGGGCCGAGATGGTGGAGTAGTCAGACGCTTCCGATGATTCCTTTTACGACAAAGACCTGAAAAAACAAGTGAAATGATTATATTTATGACAAGCTAGGAGCCCTGAACATCAAAGGTAAAGTTAGAAAACGGACTGAGCTGCAGGGTGAGGGAGAGACAGTTCAGAAGTGGAGGGGAGCTGCTGGACCTGAATCGTCAGAAACCCTCAGGTACCATTCCCGGGAGTGACAGCGGTGGGCTGACGGTAGCATTCTGGCTGCAGTTTCCTCAGGGAGAGACAGCCAGCCACACAGCCTACTCACACCTCCAGAACCAGAGAAGAACGGCACCCTTGGCAAAAGCTAAGTACTTGCATATATTTTACCATGCCACCAGCCCCCAAGCCGGCTTCAGTGGCTGTTGATCTCTCTGGGCCTGAGAGAGGTCCTGCTGAATGCTCTGAGCCATTATCCCAGCCTTGAAGAAGGAATAAATTCACAATTGGGGGAAAAGATAATCTGCCAGCTCCACTGACCTGGAGTGCTTAGGACAGAAGCGGCTCCTGTCCAGGCATAAATGGTCCACGAACTTTGAATATCTTTCCCCCCTGCATGGACCTGTGTGGGCCTATTTCAGGAGAATAGGCCCTTGTTGGCAGACTGCAACTGTTTCAGCTACGCGGTGGAGAGGTGGGTGTTTGATCTTTGAGACCGCTTTGCCTATTAATCAGAGTCCTCACTTACCCACATCAGGGACCTAAGGACTGGTGGCTCCATTCAGGTCACCCAGCCACCTGCGACAGGAGTCCAAGGATAACTAGTACTCCCAGTCCTTACAACCAAAAGCATTGGATGCCCATGGTCTGTCTGTAGAACCCACCCACCTGTGCACTGTAGGGAATAGGGATGTGCTTTCTTCACAGACACTTGAGGGATGGTTGTCAGCCCCCTGTCTTGTTCAGAGCATGACCCTCTGCTACAACCAGATACTGGTACTTACACCAATTCCACTTGCCCCTCTAAGACCATGGCACAGAGCCTGTAGCGCACACTTGATGACCAACTACCTGGACACCTGAGCTGAATCCATACAAGAAGGGTGAATGGACTCCTAGGCTCATATACCTGATAACAGCTCTAGCCATCTGGTGACAGGACATTAGAGCTTCAAAGGTGAAAACAATCAACCTAACTCACTCAAACAACCTATTTGAGCATATCAAAACAAAACGAAGCAAGAAGTAGGATACAGTAAGCAAACATAAAATACAATAATTTATAGATGGCTCAGAGACAACAGTCAATATCAAATCACATAAAGAAGCAGACCATGATCACTTCAACAAGCTCTCAAAACAAAGAATCAAGGGGTCTTCTGGATGAAGGTGCCTTCCTGGAATTACTAGATGCAGAATGCATAAGATTAATATACAGAACTCTTCAAGACATCGGGAACGAGATCAGGAAGGAGATCAGACAATACACAGAACAAGCCAAGGAGCACACAGATAAAGCAGTTGAAGAAATTAAAACGGTTATTCAAGAACGTAATGAAAAATTTAATAAGCTGCAAGAATCCACAGAGAGACAGCAATCAGAAATTAAGAAGGTTAACAATAAAATTACAGAATTAGACAACTCGATAGAAAGTCAGAGGACCAGAATTGAGCAAGTGGATGGCAGAATTGGTGAGATTGTTAAGATAAAGCACTTGGCACCAATATATTTCAAGAAAAATCAGACAAAAGAATTAAAAAAAAAAACAACCCTAAGAATCATGTGGGACTCTATCAAGAGAAATAACCTATGAGTGATTGGAGTACCAGAACAGGGAGGGATAACAAAGTACAGAGAGAATTGTTGAAGATTTGTTAGCAGAAAACTTCCCTGATATTGTGAAAGATGAGAAGATATCTATCCAAGATGATCATCAAACTCCACATAAGGTAGATCTTAAAAGAAAGTCACCAAGACATAATCAAAGTTGCCAAAACCAAAGATAAAGTGAGACTTTTAAGAGCAGCTAGGGATAAACAAAAAGTCACCTATCAAGGAGAGTCAATAAGAATAAGCTTGGACTACTCAGCAGAAACCATGCAGGCAAGAATGCAATGGGGTGATTTTTATAAAGCATTGAAGGAAAAAAATTGCCACCCAAGAATCATAGAGCCAGCAAAACTGTCTCTCAAATATGAAGGTGAAATTAGGACATTTCCAGATAAACAGAAGTTTGGGGAATTCATAAAAACCAAACCAAAACTACAAGAAATACTAAAGGGAATTTTCTGGTTAGAAAATCAATAATATAAGATATAAACTCAAAACTGGAAAACTGAACCAGAACAATCAGATGTCAAAATACTTAAGTCTACCAAATACATGTTCACACTTCCTTAGATCCTGCTACCTGAACACTGACAAATCTTAGTATAGTTCTCCCTATTGCATCTCTCTCTCAGACCACCGTACCCTTCTGTTTGCAGTTGTCATTGGCTACAATTTCCAAGATTACATTCAATTATACATTATAATACATTTTGATTGATAGTTTCTTAATAAGGTGTGAAAGATGGCCTTACTTTTATAGAAGAAAACCCAAAACAAAACTCATTTCTGTCAAGTCAGTTCTGACTTATAGTGACCTTATAGGACAGAGCTGAACTGCCCCATAGGATTTCCAAGGCTATAGTTCTTACAGAAGCAGACTGCCACATCTTTCTCTGTCAGGGTGGCCAGTGAGTTCAAACCACTGATCTTTTGGTTAGCAGCCGAGTGCTTAATTACTGTGCAACCACGGCTCCTATTTATAACATAAATACAAAATATAATTTTGAGGTGGGTTCCTGCTGTAGTTATCTAATATCTTTCATAGTATATTGAATCTTGTTAATCATAGTTATAAAATATAGCTCAGTTCTCATAAAAGGGAGTAGGTTGAGAAACCACTCACAAGGAAAATTTAATATAATTGTAATACATACAACAGATAGTTGAAACAACAACAGAGGCCCCCCAGAGGCTGCCCCTCTTTTCTCTGATACTGAGATTTTAACATATTTTAATGGGTATGTTAAAATAATAGGTGGGATATACTTTAAATATAATGCATTAAAAATATTCTTATTTCAAAATTCTGGGTCCTGGAGCTTATTAAATAATTTCTTAAACCCCAGGAAATAGTCAGAACCTAAGTGTAAATTCTGACACCACTGGAGTCTTAAAGAACTCAGGGCCTGATGTTCAGCATAGAAGGGATTCTGGGAGTGTAACTGTGCCTGCACACAAAGAACCCAGACTTGTCTGAACATCAGAACCATGTGCCCTGCTTTGGGAGTGATAAAACATTTTACCTTCTAAAATAGTTGCATGCAAAGTTGTTTTATCTCTTGGGAAAGAAACACAGTTATATGGATTATTCGTTTAACAGGCACAAGAGAATGAGATACTAAATGTGAAAAATGAAGTGCACATTATGGGGAACACTATGGAGAACCAGAAGGTAGAAAAGGAAGAACTTTCCTGCCTTCGGGTGGCATGGCAAGTTAAAACGATTGAAAACAAGCCTGTGAAACAGCAGTGGGGAGCGTTCAAAGAGCAACTCAAAAAGGTAAAGGGAATCCAGGGCTTATATTTTTGTTCATTGGTGCTTTAGAATCACGAGCTCACTCCAGGTAGTGCATGCCTTCGTGAGGACTGAGAAGTCTAATGACAGTAAGTCATCAGTAAAATGATTTGTAGGCAGCATCAAAGAAGCATATGCATAACTGTTCAATATTTATTTCAGACAACTCACAACTTAAAACTTCTTCAGGAAGCACTTATGCCTGTGTCTGCACTTGACCTTGGAGGAAGCCTCCGGACCATTTTAGATCTACGGAGAAAATGGAATGAAATGAAGCCCCAGTTCCAGGTGAAGACATAAGTTGATGGACTTGGGTGAATGGAACATAATTTAAAAACTGTTCTGTTGTGGTTCACCTAGTTAATTTTAACAGACTAGTGTGTTTTTTTTTTTTTTAGTGTATTACTTTTTTTTTTTTTAGTATTATTTGTCTAAAAATTCACTGTAAAAATGTCTTTCTTACCGTATTTCTACACTGTTTTGTATTTGATGATACATGAATATTAAGGCCACGAAATGTCTAATATATTTTTATATCAGATTATTTTAATTTATATTAAATTATTTGCAAATTAATATATTTATTATACATAGTAACTGATTATTTTTCTAGAGAGTATAGATGTGTTTTAGATTGAGGCATCTCAGAACAAGGATGGGCTCTGCAGCCCTCAGCCCCTGAAATTATCACTGTGCTGTCCCTGTCCCCAGGGCATCCCTGGCTCCTCCCACCATCCCAGGGTTTTTGCTGTGCTCTCCCACTTACACTCAGAGTGATAAAATAATGAGTCATGTTCCTGTCTTTTCCCTACTTAACATTCCATACCCCAATCCTGTCTCTGCTCCATACCCTCCTCCTCCTATATCTGCTCCACACCCCCCTCCTCCTGTCTCTGCTCCATACCCTCCTCCTCCTATATCTGCTCCACACCCCCCTCCTCCTGTCTCTGCTCCATACCCTCCTCCTCCTATATCTGCTCCACACCCCCCTCCTCCTGTCTCTGCTCCATACCCTCCTCCTCCTATATCTGCTCCACACCCCCCTCTTCCTGTCTCTGCTCCATACCCCACTTCTCCTATCTCTCCTCCATACCCCCCTCCTCCTGTCTCTGTTCCATACCCGCCTCCTCCTGTCTCTGCTCCATACCCGCCTCCTCCTGTCTCTGCTCCATACCCTCCTCCTCCTATATCTGCTCCACACCCCCCTCCTCCTGTCTCTGCTCCATACCCCACTTCTATCTCTCCTCCATACCCCCTCCTCCTGTCTCTGCTCCATACCCCACTCCTCCTATCTCTGCTCCATACCCTCCTTCTCCTATATCTGCTCCACACCCCCCTCCTCCTGTCTCTGCTCCATACCCCATTTCTCCTATCTCTCCTCCATACCCCCTCCTCCTGTCTCTGCTCCACACCCCCCTCCTCCTGTCTCTGCTCCATACCCCACTTCTCCTATCTCTCCTCCATACCCCACTCCTCCTGTCTCTGCTCCATACCCCCTCCTCCTGTCTCTGCTCCATACCCCCCTCCTCCTGTCTCTGCTCCATACCCCCCTCCTCCTGTCTCTCCTCCATACCCTCCTCCTCCTATATCTGCTCCACACCCCCTCCTCCTGTCTCTGCTCCATACCCCACTTCTCCTATCTCTCCTCCATACCCCCTCCTCCTGTCTCTGCTCCATACCCCACTTCTCCTGTCTCTCCTCCATACCCCCTCCTCCTGTCTCTGCTCCACACCCCCCTCCTCCTGTCTCTGCTCCACACCCCCCTCCTCCTGTCTCTCCTCCATACCCCACTCCTCCTGTCTCTGCTCCATACCCCCTCCTCCTGTCTCTGCTCCATACCCCCTTCCTCCTGTCTCTGCTCCATACCCCCTCCTCCTGTCTCTGCTCCATACCCCCCTCCTCCTGTCTCTGCTCCATACCCCCTTCCTCCTGTCTCTGCTCCATATCTCCTCCTCCTTTCTCTAAAAAAAAAAATTTTTTTTTCTCTGCTCCATACCCCCTCCTTCTATCTCTGCTCCATACCCGCCTCCTCCTGTCTCTGCTCCATTCCATACCCCCTCCTACTTTCTCTGCTCCATATCCCCTCCTCCTAATCTCTCTCCATACCCCCTCCTCCTGTCTCTGCTAAAAAAAAAAAAAACTAAGCTTAGCCAAAAATGATTGTCAGTCACATTATTCTTCTGCCTGGATTCTTATTCTTTGTTACAAAATTAGGGCACCTGTGCTTCTGTCTGTCACTGCTTCCTAAGCACTGACTTTGAAGAATCCCAGAATTAGAAGACTGAAGATTTATTTAGGGAATATCTAATTGTAGGTTCCTTTAAGACAAAACTGATGTATTATACATAACTACCACCATGCCCCACAGGCACATGCTGTTGTAGCCTGAAGTGAACTGACTTTTTCCTTCATACTTTTACAAAATGTCTCTTCTAGCCTACAGGTTAGGTTGCTTGATATACCCTGCATTGTATTCTTACATGCTTTTTGTGTGTGTTTGCGTGTGTGCGCCCGCGCGCACATGCAAATGCATAAGTTTCTCTAAGTCGGGGACCGTTACCAAGCTTCCTTAGCTCTATCACTGTAAATTAGATGCCCACTTGCTTGATTTTAACTTGAACATTGTTATTAGGACACTTTCCTGCAAATTATCTTCTTAGACTAAATTATTTCTGTTACATTTACCTTTGATACACGATCCATCCCTGAAATGTTATAGTAGCTGCCTCTTTACGTTGTCTATACTTTGTAAATTCTACCCCAGAATCTGGATACCTTTAAGAGCTATCTGAGCAGTATTAGGTGAAAGGGAAGGCACTTTATCCTTCCCTCCACGTGGTGGCTATTCCTGGATTCCAGCATAACTCCGTTTAAAGCTGCGTATCTGCTATGCTGTTTAGCTGATGCTTCATTCTCATCATTCCCCCGTTATATTTTTACACTTGTCTTCTCTTGGTGCTCTTAAATACCATCTGATTCTAGCCTTATTAAATATTAGAGGTGATTATGGGGATTCATAAAATATTCTAAAATATATTTACTTAGCAGATGATTAGAATATTTGGAGTATCATAGAAACAATATTTGATTTTCCATTCCACCACTCTAAAAATTTTATTATGACCATTTTAATACAACACTTTTTTGCATTGCTCTCTGCCTCTCTTTTAATTTCTGAGAAGATGGGGATGGAATAACATATTCCCAGCAGCAAGCAAGCACAGCGCCTGGAGTTTTGGAAGGCTCACAATCAATATTTGTTAACAAATGAGAGGGTTATTTGTTATTTAGATCTTCATATTGTCAGTTGTAAAGTAAAAACTGTAAGCTAGATTTCTTTATTGCTTTAAATTTTTTAGCAACTGAATGATGAGGTTCAGTACATTATAAAAGTGTCAGAAGAGTTAAGTGGTAAAGGAGCCCCTGTGAAAGAGAAGTCTCAACAACTGAGGGACCTTGTTCACCTCCATCAAAAACAGAGAGAGAGAATCCAAGATTATGAGGATATCCTGTACAAAGTAGTCCAGTTTCACCAAGTAAAGGAAGAGGTAAGCCTTGTAATGGATGCCTGGAAGACCCTGCATTTTAAACTATGGAATTAAAAATTATTGTGTATTAAATAAAGGCCAAATTGCTTATTCTGATATTGGAAGCTTTAGAAGCCCTAAACTTCTCTCTCACTGTGCACCTATTCTTTACAGCTCAGCCAAACTGAGCTTCTCTTTGTCCCTTAAATGATGTACACATTCCTACTCCACGCTTGGACTCTCAGGTGCCCTTACCTGACAGGTCCTTCTCTCCACCATCTAAACCCTGTATCTCCTTCCATTGACCTTGAGTCACTTGGAGTGACTTCACCTTCTTCTGAATTCCTAGAGCGCTCGTTGCTTGTTCCACACATTTGTCATTTCTACCATCTTTATTCTTTTTGATAAGCACAGCTTTTATTTCCCAACTCAAGTATAAGCTCTTTGATGGCAGAAACCAAGTTCAGTTTATTTGTATCTTGAGTACCTGACATGGTGAAATGCTCAGGAAATATTACTATTTCTTTTTTTCTTTAAACTTCATAATTATTATCCCCTAGCACAAAAGGGAGGTATGTTCATATGTCTTTAAAATAACCCTCTGAATTTTCTCAGATCATAGGCCTAGACCTTGCTAAGGTTTTAAAATGCTCCGAGCAGAAAAAATGTTTTCTTCTTTAATAGAACTGAAAATGTCGGTCCCTCAGTTTTACCCAGGTGATTTCCAACATTGTAACATTTGTTTAAGGACCCCTGGTGTCACAGTGGTTAAGAGATCAACTGCTAACCAAAAGGTTGGCAGTTTGAATCCAGCAGCTGGTCCTTGGAAAAGAGGCAGTTCTATTCTGTCCTGTAGGGTCGCTATGAGTCAGAATCGACTCGACGGCAATAGGTTTAGTTTTTTTTACGGGTGGTGCAGTGATTAAGCACTAGGCTGCTAACCAAAAGGTCGGTGGTTTGAAGCCACTCCCCATTCCATGGGAGAAAGATGTGGCAGTCTGCTCTCGTAAAGATTACAGCATTGGAAACCCTATGAGACAGTTCTGCTGTGTCCTATAGGGTCACTATGAGTCGGAATTGACTTGATGGCAATGGGCTTTGTTTGTTTGCTTGTTTAACATTTCTGGCTCTGGCACAAATAATTATGGATGGTCTGGGCAGCACTTTTACCAGCTAGTATAATATGAAGTGTGCTTTAAAAAAAAAAAAATTGTAAAGGTATTTTGTAAATGTGAACCCCAGGTTAATTATTAATGCCCTGAATTCCAGCTGGGACAGCTCATCAAATCAAGAGAAGTAGAGTTTCTAGAGCAGCCAAAGGAACTGAGTGATGCTCATGACGCCCAGGTTCATCTCAGTCGGTCGCAGAAAAAGCAGGCACACATAGACCATCTCCATAAGCTGGCCCTTTCTTTGGGAGTGGGCATCATCTCATCAATGCAGCAGCCTGTAAGCAACTTAAACACCATTATTTATACCTAATTGTAGCAGGGACTTGGAATATAATGTGAACTAAACCAGATGGCCTAGTATATGGTAAATGAAAAATACATTAAACCATCTGGACAATTATTTGTGTCAAGTTTTCTTATTACCTTTAACAAGAGCAAGGAGCCCTGTGGCACAGTGGCTAAAGCACTTGCCTGCTAACTGAAAGGTTGGTGGTTTGAACCCATCAGCTGCTCCAAGGGAGAAGGATGTGGCAGTCGGCTTCCATAAAGATTATAGCCTAGGAAACTCCATGGGGCAGTTCTACTCTGTCATATAGGGTCGCTGTAAGTCAGTGTTGATTTGATGGCAGTGGATTTGGGTTTGGATTTTTGGTTTATAACAAAAGCAGAAAATATTTAAGGAGAAAATTGGAAAACAGAAGATTTCTTTAATGTATCTGTTCTTGTACTAGTTTAAAAAAAAAAAAAAGTGTATCTTAGAGCAGTGCTCTCCAATATGGCAGTCAGCATTTTAGAACATGAAATGTGACTAGAGCAACTGAAGAACTAAGCTTTTTATTTTATTTAATTTTAATTAAAATTTAAAAACTGATACTCCATACTATTATTGGAATACTTTTAAGTATGTTGGAAGCAACTTGGGTTAGTGAATCTACTTTTTAAACTGTAAATTTGATAAAATCTAAACACATAACAAATATTTTTGATAGAAATTTAGCAACAGAATTGAGATGTGCTCTAAGTGTGAAATACACACCATATTTCAAAAACTGAGTAAGAGAAGAAAAAATATTTTATTAATTTTTATACTGGTTACAGGTCAAGATGATATTTGGATACATTAGGTTAAATAAAATATATCATGAAGATTAATTTCACCTGTTTCTTTTTTACATTTTTAATATGACTACTAGAAAAATTTAGATTTTTATATGTGGCTCACTTTATTTTCCATTGGAGAATGCTGCTTTAGCTTGTCAGACCTGGAAGTATCTTAGCAGTCATCTAGTCCAGGACCCTCGTTTTATAATTGAAGACCCTGAGGCCCAGAGGACCTGGCTGTCTTATCCCTTGTGACTAGCAGACCATGAGAGGCCCAGAGTGGTGGAGCCCAAGCCCCAAAGCCTCATTCAGGGCTCTGGGCACTGGTCATTGGGTCTCCTTTCTGCCCTTGCACTGACTTCAACAGAGAAGCCTACAAGGGAAGTACTTCCAGATCAAATTCTCATAAATAACATACACTGGGCTTTGATTTTTAAAAAATCCCTCTTCAAATTTCCTAATTTGTGGAGGGAAAGATCATATTTATTCTCTCTAGTAGCATGTATAACATTAAAAAATATAAGGGCAAGTTTTAAAGTCTATTTAAGATATCCACTGAACTATATGGAATGCAGCCTTTGAGCGGTACAAGTGGTTAACGCACTTGGCTGCTAACTGAAAGGTTGGCAATTCGAGTCCACCCAGAGGCTCCTCAGCAGAAAGGCCTGGTGATCTATTCCAGAAATTCAGCTCCTGAATACTCTGGGAGCACAGTTCTGCTCTGACACGCGGGAGCTGCCGTGAGTCGGAGTCAGTGATCTAGAAGGCTGTGAACCTCTTTTTTTTTTTTTTTTTAACTGGAACACACAGAAATACAAAATACCTGTTCCTGTTAATAGAACCATTTTTTTAAACCAAGAAAAGGCTTTCTTTTTAAGAGTTTGACTTTACTAGTGAATTTATTTTAAAAAGAAAGCAAGAAGTCTCACTTTGCACAAATACTATGAATTATTCTCCCACCCACGTCCGGCCTTGGCCCCAGCAGCCCCTCTGCGTGGAGTACAGATTGGAGCACTTGCATAAGGAACCTGAGGTGAAGCTCAAGTTGACAGGAAAATTACAGTGCAGAAGCTGAATGTTTCTAATGCATATTTTATGCCTTTTGAAGTAAAAATTATACCTTATAATGAATGGTGTCTCTGAGGAGTTGAGTGTGATGAGCAAATCATCAAAATCTAGGGATTCAAGACTGGAAATGGAATGGTTTGCCTTTCCTGTAATGTTGGATGTCTGGCTTCTTTCTGAAATAATTATATTCAGATATGCTTAAGGTAAAATAAATCAGGAGCTGATTTCTTTTTTAAAAAAGTATCGTAAGTTTTATAACGTGGGTAAATAGCTTATTCATCTCATTGCTGTTTCCCTTTGTCACTTCCATTTGTGACTCCCTTTGTCACTTCCACTTCTCTGTTGCTTTTAGAACTGCTCTAATGTTTCTGCAAAGAAGCTACAGCAGCAGCTGGAGATCCTGGAGGGGGACAGTGTGAACTGCCGTGCCAAAGCCCAGGAGTATGAGCGAGCCCTGTCTGGAAGCTTACAGTACTGCACCACAAGAGAGGAGATAAAAGAGGTGTGGTGGGAGAGGGGGACGGTGGTTGTGACGATGGGAGAGTGAGAACTGACAGGCTGCTAAAAGCTGTTCTGAACCTAAAGCTTGTGATAGTGGACCAGGTTTCTTTCTTCTCACCACATCCTTTAATCCACTGAGCAGCAGCTTCAGGCCTAGAAGTTTGAGTAAACCTAAGGCTCTCAAACTTGTTAAGGTCAATGTGTCGTCAACGCATAAAAAAAACCTAGGATGTAGTATTACAGTTTTATATTTCACTCAAATCCATATAGCAGTTGCTTGTATATGTGTATACATATTTTTCAGAACACAGGAAAGGATGACACTGTCCCATCGCAGCCAGCTCCAGCCTGCTGAGATTCTATTTAAGCACTATTGACTCATTGTGAATGGGTGCTAAGGGCCAGGGGAGCAGGCTCTTCCCTTCAGAGACATACAGAGTATTATCACAAAAGTCAAGAGGCTGGTTTCATATTTACTCAAACTGAGTAGCTGTTCTGGCAAAACAACATGTAGAGAAAAAGAAATAACAGATAAAAGTGGTCCTCCACATCCATGCCCCCACACTCGCATAATTCTGCCTCCTCCCTCTCAACTCTAGACTGCCCTCCCCCCGCCACTTGCTAAACCACAGACCTCCCCTAGCTAAGCTCTCCATTCAAAGGGTTAATCATTTTGGATAAAAAATACAGATCTGGATAGCAAGGGTCCTGCTTCTCGACTGGGAATAGAACACAAGGCTGTCCATAATTCTAGATTTATCTCCATTTCTGCATCCATTAGTCATCAATCCATGAGGAAAGGGAAAGGAGAAGAGGGGGCTGTAAACCTGCTGGAACTTACTGTCTGTGCCCGATTTACACAATTTTAGGCTCAGTAAGTATCAACCATTAAAGCATGGACTGAAGTGTAAGATAACTAAACTTGAATGGTGGTTCAGCTCTGAAGCATCACTTCTTCCTGCCCCTTCCTGCACTTCACAGCTTTAGGGACCACAGGAAGGTGTGAGAAGGGAGCATACCTGGAAGGAAAGTTAGAGGGGAAGAGAACAAGAGAGGTCACTATCTCTGGATCCCATTGAACAGGAGGGAAACAAGAACCAACACATAACAAGGATTTTTATCTTAGCAGTGTGCTACAGGACTGCGGTTTCTGCTCACAGGCTACGTTCCAGGGAGTCAGCTAACTCATTCGTGGTTTACCCTATACTGCAGCCTGCCCTGTATGTAGTAGAATGGCCCCTTTCTTTGCTAATACTTCCACTGCATTGTTGACCCAGCTAACACTTCCAACACTAGTAAGAATGTGTAAGGTCTTGTTAAGGAAAACAATCAGGGAACATTGTTCTTTCCAAGGCTACAAAATTTGAGTACAGCAGCCACGGAAATAATTTTTTTTAATAATCTTTCCCCAAAGTTATCTTTCTCTCTCTCTCTCTTTTAATACCATTGTCTTCCCAAAAATCTCCCTCGCTTCAGTGATGGTTTAGTTCTATATATAGCAAAAGCACAAATGGAGTCTGCTAAGGATTATTCCCAGCCCCCTATGGCTCAGTTTCCATCTCCCTGGAGAGCTTATAGCATTCATGAAGCCAAGTCTCCCTGTTCAAGCCCTGCCCATAGTGGTTCTATCTATAGGGACTGCCTCGTGATGAGCCTGTGCCGTAGGCCAGCCAGCTAGGATGACAAATGTCCCTTCCAGTCATAGTAGGGATGCCCTGGGATTGTCTGTACCGTATCAGGAATGAGAAACCAGATACATGCAGGCTTGATTTAGGAATCAGATATCATTTTAATGTGCTCTTAAATATTAAGAGAGGGATTCTTCCCACTTGCTTCTACTTCAAATCCAACAAATCTTTGATACAAATTGCAGTTTTAGGTTTAACAGCTCTGAAAATCTTTGGTACTTTTCCCATTTCCTTTCTTGTGGTTATATAGTAGGCATGTCATATCAGAGTATAGCATCCACACCATGGGCTTTCCAACCCAAGACAAACCCGATGGGAAAATAATCAGAAAGCATATTTCCAGTGCTTTAGTAAAATAAAAATATGTGTATTACACATTCTTTAGGTACTTAAAACGTTACTAAAACTAAAAGGAATGTATTAGACTATTTTTTTTATATAAAAAAAATAAGCAGGGATATCTGGTCAGGGAATTAGATCAAGCATAGTACTTGCTTTTCTTAGTTCATTTTAAAACACGTTGTTTTGCCTCCCATGTGCTGAAAGTACTTCTTGGAAAGCACTGTGGTCTCACTTGGGGGCTGTTAAGTTGAAAGAGATTTTGGAGGATGTGTAGTCCAACAAACACCTTCATTTTTCAGGTAAGAAAACTGGGTTATATATGAATCTTTATTGGACATCAACATGTCTGTCACTTGCTAAACTTAGAGTACAGCATTGGCTTAATGTTTTAGTCACAGCCAACCACTGCATGGTCTGATGTTAAATGTAGACTTTTTCTATGCTTTCATCTTCTATCCCTATTTTCAGGCATATCTATTATAAGCTTTTTGTATGATCTGATATAATAGCATAGTACATTTGGTTATTGAGACAAAAATTACTTTCTTGACTATGCCATGCCCTGCTTACCTGGTCTTAACTGCACTGGAGGCTCTTAGAAAAGGACTCGGTACCTCATGGCAAAATAAGTGAGGTACTCTAAATGTGATTTTTTGGATGTGCTGTGATGTTCCTTAAAGAGAAAAACCTATGGTTTTGTGTCTTGATTATCTTTGGGTAAAATTTTTTTTTTCCTTCATTTTATATTCTTTGTAAGATTAGGAAATCGTAAAACCTCATTTTCTCCATGTCATCAGTCAGAATGAGGCCAGGGGCTGACTGTGGAATAGACCATCAGTTGCTCATATACAAGTTAAAGTAGAAGCTGAAGAAAATTTAAACAAGCCCATGAGAGCCAAAATATGACTTGAATGTGTCCCACCTGAATTTAGAGATGATCTCAAGAATAGATTTGACACATTGAACATTAATGACCAAAGACCAGACAAGTTATGGGATGACATCAAGGATAACATACGTGAAGAAAGCAGAAGGTCGTTGTTATGGGTTGAATTGTGTCCCCCAAAAATCTGTCAACTCTGCTAGGAGTATTGTGTGGTTGTCCTCCCTTTTATGATCTGATACATTTTATCCTATGTATTGTAAATCCTAACCTCTATGATGCTAATGAGGCAGGATTAGAGGCGGTTATGTTAATGAGGCAAGACTCAACTACAGGATTAGGCTATGTCTTGAGTCAATCTCTTTTGATATATAAAAGAGAGAAGCAAGCAGAGAAGAGAGGAAACTCATTACCACCAAGCAAGAACAGTCAGGAGCGGAGTTCATCCTTTGCACGGTGGGTCTCTTCGCTGAGAAGCTCCTAGACCAGGGGAAGATTGATGACAAGGACCTTCCCCTGAACCAACAGAGAAAGAAAGCTTTCACCTGGAGATAGTGCCCTGAATTCAGACTTAAAAAAAAAGACAGCCCTCTAAACTGTGAGAGAATAAATTTCTGTTTCTTAAAGCCATCCACTTGTGGTGTTTCTGTTACACCAGCACTGGATAACTAAGACAGTCATTGAAAAGACAGGAAAGAAGGAAAAGACCAAAACGGACGTCAGAAGAGACTCTGAAACTTCCTCTTGAGTGTAAAGCAGCTAAAGTGAATGGAAGAAATAATGAACTAAAAGAGCTGAACAGAAGATTTCAAAGGGTGGCTTGAAAAGACAAAGTAAAGTGTTACAATGAAATGTGAAAAGACCTGGAGTTAGAAAACCAAAAGGGTAGAACACACTCGGCATTTCTCAAGTTGAAAGAACTGAAGAAAAAATTCAAGCCTCCAGTTGCAGTAGCGGGCAAAATATTGAATGACGCAGGAAGCATCAAAAGAAGATGAAAAGAATACACAGAGTCACTGTACCAAAAAGAATTGTTGAGTGTTTAGCCATTTCAGGAGGTAGCATATGATCAAGAACCAATGGTATTGAAGGAAGAACTCCAAGCTGCACTGAAGGCATTGACAAAAACACATGTCTCCAGGAATCAACAGAATACCAATTGAAATGTTTCAACAAACAGGTGCAGCACTGGAGGTGCTCACTCATCTATGCCAAGAAATTTGGAAGACAGCTACCTGGCCAACCCAGTAGAAGAGATCCATATTTGTGCCCATTTCAAAGAAAGGTAACCTAACAGACTGCAGAAATTATGAAACGATATCATTAATATCACATGCAAGTAAAATTTTGCTAAAGATCATTCAAAAGCCGTTGAAGTAGTATATCGACAGTGGTATAACTGCCAGAAATTCACGCCGGATTCAGAAGAGGACTCGGAGTGAGGGATATCACTCCAAGATCCATCTGCTGGTGTCAGATGGATCTTGGCTGAAAGCAGAGAATAACAGAAAGATATTTACTTGTGTGTTATTGACTATGCAGAGGCATTCAGCTGGGTCATAACTAATTATGGATAACATGGCAAAGAATGAGAATTCCAGAATACTTATTTGTGCTCATGAGGAACCTGTGCATAGACCAAGAGTCAGTCGATTGAACAGAACAAGGGGGATACTGCATGGTTTAAAATCAGGAAAGGTGAGCATCAGTGTTGTTTCCTTTTACCATACTTAGTCAATCTGTATGTTGAGCAAATAATGTAAGAAACAGGACTATATGAAGAAGAACTCGGCAGCAGGACTGGAGGAAGACTCATTAACATCCTGCCTTATGCAGATGACATAACCTTGCTGGCTGAAAGCGAAGAGAACTTGGAGCACTTACAGATGAATATCAAAGACCACAGGCTTCAGTATGGATTATGCCTTAGCAGAAAGTAAACAAAAATCCTCACAACTGGACCAATAAGCAACATCGTGATCAATGGATCAAATACTGAAGTTGTCAAGGATTTCATTTTACTTGGATCTGCTATCAACACCCATGGAAGCAGCAGTCAAGAAATCAAATGACAGATTGCTTTGGGCAAATCTGCTGCAAAAGACCTCTGTAAAGTGTTAAAAAGTCGCTTTGAGGACTAAGGTTTGCCTGACCCAAGCCATGGTATTTTCAATTGCCTCACATGCATGCCAGAGCTGGACAACGAATAAGGAAGACCGAAGAAGAATTGATGTCTTTGAATATTGAATATACATGGACTTCCTAAGAACGAACAACTCTGCCTTGAAAAAAGTACAGCCAGAATGTTCCTTAAAAGCGAGAATGGTGAGACTTTGTCTTATGTACTTTGGACATGTTATCAGGAGAGACCAGTTCCTAGAGAAGGACATCATGCTTGCTAAAGTAGAGGGCCAGTGAAAGACAGGAAAACCCTCAACAAGATGGATTGACACAGTGGCTGCTGCAACAATGGAATCAAGCATAGCAACAATTGTGAGCATGGCGCAGGACTGGGCAGTGTTGCATTCTGTTGTACATAAGGTTGCTGTGAGTCGGAGGTAACTCTACAGCACCCAACAACAACAACTTTCTAGAAAGCACAGCTTTCACACAGCCAATTCTGTGAAATTTTTTTCCACCTGATCTACATGGAGAGATATATTTGTATGCATGAATTTTGAATATCACTGTATATTTTCTTGCCTGACAACATAAATAAGTTTTTAAGATAGAAAGCATCATAGACGTATTCTCTGCCATATTGCATGGCAGAGCAACATCATTAGTTACTTGTTCTTTACGTGTCTACATTTAGAAATGTAAAAAGTTAATATTGAGCATGTTTTTTTGTTGCAACCTGACCAAAACAATTGCCTTTACATTTACATGATGTTCCTGAATATTTGTAACTAGAGGCTCATATTACTGGTCACAAACAATTACTTTGCTGAAGAAGAATAATAATGACAGAATTGGGTTGGTATCCATTTTCTCAAAATAAGTTTTCCAAACAGAAGCTTCCATATAATTATATTGCTCTTTCCTGAAAATTTTCCAGGGTAGCAGCATCTTACCCATCAGGAAGGAAACAGAAAAGGACTTTAAAGTGTTAGAAGGAATGGTATAATATTCCATATGTCCTTTCAGTCCCAAAAGTTCTTTTCTCAATGTGGATGTCAGTCACCTGAGTCCCAGGGATACGACTCAGATTAAAAAAAAAAAAAAACCATCACCGTTGAGTCAGTTCTGACTCATAGTGACCCTATAGGACAGAGTAGAACTGTCCCATAAGGTTTCCAAGACTGTAATCTTTGTGAAAGAAGATTGCCACATCTTTTTCCCATAGAGTGGCTGTTGGATTCGAACCTCTGACCTTTCGGTTAGCAGCAGAGTGCTTAACCACTGAACCACCAGGGTTACAAATCAGATTAGAAGCAGTAAATTAGAATAGAGATATGGTGCTGCTGACGTATACTCAATTAATAAAATGAAAACTATCTGACTTTATGTAACTCTTTGCAGTTGACAAAGTGTTCATGAACAGCTCCTACTAGTAGGAGACCCACCCACTGCCGTCGAGTCGATTCTGACTCATAGTGACCCTATAGGACAGAGTAGAACTCCCCCTTAGAGTTTCCAAGGAGGAGAGGAAGGAGAAAAAGAGTTTGTAGAGAGGAACAAAATACCCTTTGAGGGCAGCGCTATGGTATAGTATGTACAATAATTATTTTCCAGATTGCTAACCCTAATTCATAATTTTTTAAAAAAAGATTATTGCCATTCAGCAGATTTCTACAGTCTGGCTACTATGTGCCAGACCATAATAATACAAAAGTCCTCAGGAAGTTTAGAATCTAGGAACAGTTACAGTCTATGGGACTTCATATTCATAGCTGCTCACTAATCAGGCCCCACCCTGTTTACCTTTCAAGACTGTATGAGACTAGGTCCATTTGGGTTGTATATGCGAGAGGATGGCAAAGATTATAATTTGTTCTGAAAACTTCAATCCCATATGGTTAAAATATTTTAAAATTTTGGTGTTTACAATTTGGCAAATAGGACTCTGGGGTATTTCTAAGGAATGTAGAGAGTTTAAGACTAAAATTATAGCTATCATGTCCAGAATATAAAATTTAATGAAGATACCATGAACATACAAATCTTGAGGAGTAGATAAATATTTATTACTAAGACTCGCTGCTATCTACAGTTAAATATGGAGCAATTGTCTTCTCTTTCCAAGCTGACCCACTTTCTGACACTGCAGGACTGGCTTTAAGCACAGGGAGAACAATGGTGTGCTTGCTGAATGGAAGGAGGCCAAGAAAGTCTTGACCAAAACCTCTTCACTAAGGCTTAATAGTCTATCATTAATAATCGTAGCTAATCATTTGGGTTAAATTCTGAGCCTTTGGTACCTTTATTTCAAATGCAAGCATCCCTGGGAGCTGGTAACATTGCACCCTTATGTTACTGAAAAGCAGTATTAGAAAGATTTTCTCTGGAGTAGGCAAAATGGTGGGCAAGAAATGAAACCAGTAAGGTAGACATTAAGAGAAACGAGAATTGACTACCCATTTTGTATCTTTGCTTTTAGTCTAGTTCTAATGAAAGGCTTTCTTTCTAAATGAATTTTCTCAGTTTTAAAATGTCCCATGTCCATCACACAAATTGGCCTTGCCAGCAACAGACTTTTAAAAAAGGGCATTTGTGTGCCAAAGCTGCCTCAATCAGCTTAGTCAAGACTAAGGATAGTAAGCGGCCCCACTTCTCGGCAGTCTCTTTCCTTTATGCTTCTTCTCAAAAGAGGCCTTGTTCATTCCTAACCCTGAGAAAGGGCTTACCGCTCCCTGAAATATTTGGGGAAGATGCTTATTCTACTAGTTTCAAAAGAACCACAATTTAAAGTCTTCATAATTTGTTTCCCAATCATAGATATGTTAATTTAGTCTGCTTATTCCAGAGCAAATATGGAGGAACTGGACAAGTGGAAAGATAAGAAAATCACATTATTCGTTGGCAAAAATATCTTTTCCATGATTTTTCTCATGATTTTCAGAAATTTTATTAATACGACTTTATAACAACATTTAAAGATTTCTTTTTTTTTTTTTTTAATAGGGTAATCATCAGCAAAATTTTACTAAAGTTTTTTTTCTTTTTATATTAACTTTTTTTTAATTAATTTTTATTGTACTTTTAAATGAAAGTTTACAAATCAGGTCAGTCTCTCATACAAAAATTTATATATACCTTGCTATGCATTCCTAATTGCTCTCCCTTTGATGAGATAGCACAGTACTTCCCTCCACTCTCTCTCCTCATATCCATTCGGGTAGCTTCTGGCCCCCTCTGTCCTCTCATCTCCCCTCCAGACAGGAGATGCCAACATAGTCTCATGTGACCACTTGATCCAAGAAGCTTGTTCTTTGCCAGTATCATTTTCCATCCCCTATTCCAGTCCAATCCCTGTCTGAAGGGTTGGCTTTGGGAATGGTTCCTGCCCTCGGGTAACAGAAGATCTGCGGTCCATGGCCTCTGGGGTCTTTACTAAAAATTCTGCTGAAGATAATTGAAAAACCGTTGCAGCAGTACATCAACGGGAACTGTCAGAAATTCAAGCAGGATTCAGAAGAGGACGTGGAATGAGGGATATCATTGCTTGATGTCAGATGGATCTTGGCTGAAAGCGAGAATACCAGAAAGATGTTTACCTGTGTTTTATTGACTATGCAAAGGCATTCTACTGCATGGATCATAACAGATTATGGATAACATTGCTAAGAATGGGAATTCCAGAACATTTAATTGTGCTCATGTGGAACCTGTACATAGACCAAGAGGCAGTCATTCAAACAAAACAAGGGGATACCGCATGGCTCAAAATCTGGAAGGGTAGAAGGGTGTGCGTCAGGGTTGTATCCTTTCACCATACTTAATTAATCTGTATGTTGAGCAAATAATCCGAGAAGCTGGACTGTATAAAGAAGAATGCAGCATCAGGATTGGAGGAAGACTCATCTGCCTTATGCAAATGACACAAACTTGCTTGCTGAAAGTGAAGAGAACTTGAAGCACTTACTGATGAAGATCATAGACTACAGTCTTCAGTATGGATTACACCTTAACATAAAGAAAACAGAAATCCTCACAACTGGGTCAATAAGCAACATCATGATAAATGGAGAAAATGTAGAAGTTGTCAAGGATTTCATTTTACCTGGATCCACAGTCAATGTGTGAGGAAGCAGCAGTAAAGAAATCAAACGACATATTGCGTTGGGCAAATCTGCTGCAAAAGACCTCTTAAAAGTGTTAAAAAGTAAAGTTGTCACTTTGAGGACTAAGGTGTGCCTGATCCAAGCCGTGGTATTTTCAGTTGCCTCACATGCATGCCAAAGCTGGACAATGAATAAGGAAGACCAAAGAAAAACCGATGCCTTTGAATTATGGTGTTGGCAAATAATATTGAATATACCATGGGCTTCCAGAAGAATGAACAAATGGGTTTTGAAAGAAGTACAGCCAGAATGCTCCTTAGAAGTGGGGATGGTGAGACTTTGTCTCATGGACTTTGGACATGTTATCAGGACAACCAGTCCCTGGAGAAGGACATCATGCTTGGTAAAGTAGAGGGTCAGTGAAAAAGAAGAGGACCTTCAATGAGATGGATTGACTCAGTGGCTGCAATAATTGGCTCAAACGTAGCAACGATTGTGAAGATGGCGCAGGACTGGGCAGTGTTTCGTTCTGTTTTACGTAGGTTCACTGTGAGTCAGAAGTGACTCAAAAGTGTCTAACAACAACAATAGGGTAACTTTCCAGATCTCAGGTTTAGGTGTTTTCTTCTGATCATGTGCTCAGGATGAACAGTTGTCTTAACCATCTCCACCATTCCCCTTTGTTGACAAGCTAACTAAAGTTAGAAGCAGCTGCATGAACAATGATACCACAGCCAAGCAACCATGCACTCAGTTCTTTTAAAAATATGACCACATGTTACGTAGGGATTATATGGGAAGTTAAGTCTTCATATTGGAATGTTCAGGTAACATAATCAGGGTAGGGCTAGATTTTTCAGTTGCCGAAGGTAGTTCATGCATGTACTACCTTCCACTTAATCTGCAATAGCCCTGAATTTGAATTGGGAAAGGCACAGGAGTTTAGATTTAAAATGGATTTCCACTCTAACCAAAAGAAAGTCCAAGCAACTGAAGACTTGTTGAGGGAGCTCATGTGTCAGAAAGAAGATGATCTCATTTCACATACTCATAGCGCCATGAACATTCTTTGGCCTTATAAATCATCTTCAGAGGAAGGACTTACATTCTGACTCATCATTTATCAGTCTTAAATTTCTTAATCCAAAGTAGACTTAAAATTTCATGGTTCAGAATTAGCGTTAAGGATCATATAGTTTTCAAATAGCTCATGGTGCTATGGGTATGTGAAATTGAGCTTTACCGTATAAACATGCAGGTGTAATGTTTATTAGGTGATGACTGAGCCTCTCTTCATTTCTCTAGACTAAAGGCTATAAGGTATGTCATATTCCAGTGGGGAGAAAAAGAATATAAAATTTTATTTTCCTATAGATAAATGTTAATGATAGGACATGTTTTTCAAAATAATTTCTGGTTTCCTCAGATGTGGTAGTTATTACATCTATATTTGCAGATTTCTGATTTTGTGAGGACAAAGTTCCTGCCAAAGTTATTTGTAAATAACTGATGGTATGGTCCCTTTATATCTCAACCCCTGTAACTGACTTTGTCCTTTTCTGCTAAAATCTAATACATGCATATTTAAACAACAGATGTCATAGAATTTAATATCTATTGGTTATTTTTTTTAAATATACCCACTGAACATGACCTTTTACCCATTTTCCTGAGCTCCTAGAGAAATAGGAGCCCTGGTGGCATAGTGATAAAGTGCTCGGCTGCTAAGCAAAAGGTTGGCAGTTGGAACCCACCAGTTGCTCTGCGGGAGAAAGATATGGCAATCTGCTTCTAAAAAGATTTACAGCCTTATGGTAGCTCCATAGACACATCCAAACTCCTTAAGGGACCGAATTGCTGGTCTCAGGGCTGTGGGGACCATGGTCTCAGTAAACATCTAGTGCAATTGTCATAACAGAGTTTATAAAGAATATGTTCTACATTCTACTTTGGTGAGTAGCATCTGGGGTCTTAAAAGCCTGTGAGTGCCCATCTAGGATATTCCATTGGTCTCACCCCTTCGGGAACAAGGAAGAATGAAGAAAACTAAAGACATAATGGAAAGATTGGTCCAAAGGACTAATGGACCACATCTTCCATGGCCTCCACCAGGCGGAGTCCAGCACAACTAGATGGTGCTTGGCTACTGCCACTTACTGCTCTGACAGGGATCACAATAGAGAGTCCTGGACAGATCTGGAGAAAAATGTAGAACAGAATTCTAACTCAAAAGGAAAGACCAGACTTGCTGGCCTGACAGAGACTGGAGAAACCCTGAGGTTATGGCCCCCGGACACTCTTTCGGCTCAGTAATGAGGCCACTCCTGAGGTTCACCCTTCACCCAAAGATTGAACAGGCCTATGGAACAAAACAAGACTAAAGGGGTCACCAGCCGTGGCGCAGTGACTGGAAGGTAGGAGGGAATAGCACAGCTGGTAATAGGGAACCCAAGGTTGAGAAAGGAGAGTGTTGACATGCCATGGGGTTGTTAACCAATGTCATACAACAATGTGTATACTAACTGTTTGATGAAAAACTAGTTCTGTAAACTTTCATCTAAAGTTCAATTAAAAAAAAAAAAGATTTACGGCCTTAGGAACCTTACAAGGCAGTTCTGCTCTGTCCTGTGGAATCACTGAGTTGGAATCGACTCCATGGCAGTGGGTTTGGTTTTGGTTTTAATGGAGAAATAGTCTTCAAACTTAGATGATATAGCTCTTTCATTCCTTCTGAATGCCACTGATTTGTCAATTAAAATGTTTTATGTGGTCTCTGTGCTTGGATTAGTTAATAGCTTAAAAGTAACGTTCAACAAATTTCATTTGCCATATAAAATAAATGTGCAAAAATTGCATCCACATAATAATTTCCATGTCTGCTAGGACTTTACAGATAATTGTCTCCAAGAAGTGTTAAAGATAAGGTCAAGGTTCTGTTTTTGCAATATGCAGAATTTGAAGTAAGCATTTTGAGAAAGCGTTTTCTACGGCAGATATGTTTTTCTGCATTAGAAATGTAAAATCCAGGATGTGCACAGTCCTTATTCCCTTCCATATAATTTGTTTGCTGTCATTTAAACTAATTTTAATACTTCTTCTGACTTATCATAGCTTAAATTTATCAACCATGACATTGTTCACTGTTACTGTTAAATGCCTCCATATAATATGAGAAGGTTTATGTTTTTTCTGTACTTTTTTTTGCTGATAATATAGGAAGAGAATGGCTTATCCTTCTTGAATATAGAGAAGAACACATAAAGAGTTTGTGTAATGGAACAAGATGGCTTAAAATTTTGGGATATTGGTAAAGTTGAACTGTTTTTAAGACTGTCGCAACCTGCACCCTATTCTCAGTGCGTCACCATAAACTCTGTTTACACACAAGTTAGGATTGCCATCATGGGAGGCAACTCTTGCTTTTTTTTATTTTGAAGGATCTTTTGCAAAATGTTCATAAAATAACTGTGAAAGGAATTGGGCAAATAACATTCTTTTCCTCCTACTAAATCTCATGTTGGAAACCGTGGTGGTGTAGTGGTTAAGCGCTACGGCTGCTAATCAAAAGGTCGGCAGTTTGAATCTACCAGGCACTCCTTGGAAACCCTATGGGGCAGTTCTACCCTGTCCTAAAGGGTCGCTATGAATCAGAATCAACTTGCTGGCAACAGGTTTTTTTAAAAATCTGATGTTAGGTCTTTTCTCCCAAAGTATAATAATGTGTAATAATTAGTCAATATATAATCATAAGTAATATCCTAGGCAATCACAGTGTCAGTACTTCATTGGCATCTGTCACCTGTAGAGCTCCTCAGAGCCTTAAATGAATTTATACATGATGGCTGTAAGAGCACTGGGAGGTGGAGGGATCTAGGACAAAATGTCCCTCATACCCTAGCACACAGAGAAAAGAATGAATGGGGAAAATGATATCAAATAAAAACAGATAAGACTGAGTTGTTAAAAGTCTATGAAACTAAGAAGCTTTCTTGCTTGGAGGCCAGAGGGATGTTCTATATTTATAATTCTAATTATAAATTACAAATAAAATATTAAGAACATTACTTATATTTTGGGGATATGTTTAGATTCACATTATAGGTCTACTTAGCAGACTTGACTTCTGTTGAAAATCACTCAATACATTTTGAAGATGATGAATATTTTGAAGTGTGTAGATATTTTGATTTATTAAAAATGAATTTTTTTAGATATTTTGATTTATTACAAATGAATATTAGTGTTCTCATTTTCAAGACATCACCTCTTTATTTTTATGAACTGCAGCTCAAAGAGTCATTCAAAGATATCAAAAAGAAATTCAACAATTCAAAGTTTAATTACAGTAAGAAAAATGAAAAAGCACGAAATCTGAAGGTTCTTAAATATCAAATTGAACAAGTTGATACGTATGCTGAAAAAATGCAGGTAACGAGAAAGTGATGTGTGTGTGCGTATTACTTGAGTTATTGCAAAATCATTTTGCATTTCAATTCTAGATGCCTAACCCTTGCTGTTGTTATTGTTGTTTTTTACAGTGTGGGAACTAAAAGAGTAGTTTTACATTTTATAATAATTGGGATCTTCATGTAAAATATATAATAATGACTTATCCCTTGAGGCAGCTCCATAATGGTTTCTGGTTTCTTCTAAAGCTACCCAGCCGTCTCTGCTTCCATCTTTCCCCCCAACACACACACACACACCGCTTTTTGGACACTCCTCTTCCTTTCCCTGCATCTGCCCATGTAGAAAGGAGCTTCCTCCACTGCCCTGTAATCCCCTGTATCTACCTTGTAATGGCTAGATTATTTGAATGCCTTTACTGTGAGACAATGAGTTTATTGGGATAAGTATTCGATTTTATGATCATTGTCTTCTTTATCATATTATCACTCTCAAAACCTGAAATAGACCCTGGTGTATAGTAAATTTTCTTTATGTTTAATGAATGTTGAATCAATAAACTGTCTTGAAGAAATCCCATTCTTTCCAAAACACATTTGAAATAGTTATAATCTTAACATATCAGAATGGAGAAAACTACACAAGGTCTTCTAACATTTTCTCTTGGTGTTTAATCACTGTAGTATAATAAATAGAAATTGAATGTTATTAAAAACCTTTTGTTGCACAGGCTTTGAAAAAGAAAATGGAAAAAGTTGAGAACAAAATTTCTGATTCTTTTTTAAATTATGCAAGTTATAAAGTTAATATCCTTTTGGAGGCCTTGAAGGATTTGCAGAAACATGTGGATGCATTTGACAAAGTTGTGACAGATTACAGGAAGAACTTGGACTTGATGGAGCATCTCCAAGAGATGATAGAAGAGGTATTAACCCATTGCTGATCTTTAATTTACATGCCAAAATTGAGAACTTAATGATGGGAGGGAAGGTGACTTCCATTATGTGGTCAAACGGCACTTGCAGCAGAACACAGCTCTACAAAGTGTGTTCTGTGTGGTTCTGATTCAGTGCCATAGATTGACTCAGAGTCAATGAGAATTCTTATAGTAATAAGCCATCCTACTCCACATTCATATATCAACCAACTCAATTTAATTATAGAATCAGCTTCTATTCACTAACTACTTATCATTTTTCTTTTCTGAATGTAATAACTACACCTGTCCATTGAAAGTTCAAAGGAATAATTCATAAAATAACTTGTATTTATATAAATTTTAGTTCTTACTCCAAATCCTTTGCTCGCTTCTGTGATATTTTAGGTGTACTGTGATATTTTAGGTGTAGATATTCTTATTCCTGTTTTACATGTGAAGAAATTGACCTCCAGAGTGGTTAATTTACTGACCTATTTTGCCATTATGAATTTAAAAACATGGTAGACTTTTTACACACTGACTAAATAATTGTTTTCTATCTCTGGATTATATTGAATAGTTTTCACAGTTAACAAGTTTGAATCTGGTCATTCTTTACTCCCCGAAAGGAATTGTGATGATAGTGTCATAACTTTTGAATGATTAGAAATTGTGTAAGATTTCACACAAATCTTTCATTTCTTATTTTAACCACTTGGCTTTCATCTCTCACACAATAAATCTGGGGAATAATACCTCCCAATGTTCTGTTTGTCAGAATGTCTAGAGCTTTGATTAGCCCAGAACAGTTTGATCAGAATAGTTAATGATTTTGTGTTTCTTCAGTTTATCTATAGATATTTGATATGAAATGGCACTTTGAGAATAAACTGATAAAAAATTATATCACATTAAACTGATAGAAACTAAAAATAACTTTAAAAACATAAAGATTTTTAAGACATAAGCCCAAAACCCACTGCCATTGAGTCGATTCCAACTCACAGCAACCCTATAGGACAGAGTAGAACTGCCCCCATAGAGTTTCTAAGGATCGCTTGGTGGATTCAAACTGCCGACCGCTTGGTTAGCAGCCATAGTACTTACCCACTATGCCACCAGGGTTTCCTTTAAAACATACAGATCTCTAAAATGCAAAGATTTTGAAAATACTGATACACAAGAAGAAAATAAATACCACCCATTAACTCACCGCTTAGACACCACCTGTCTTAGCCACCTGGTGCTGCTATAACAGAAATACCACAAATGGATGGCTTTAACAAAGAGAAGTTTATTTTTTCATAGTAAGGTAGGCTAAAAGTCCAAATTCGGGGTATCAGGTCCAGGGGAAAGCTTTCTCTCTCTGTTGGCCTTCTCTTCAATCTTCCCCTGGTCGAGGAGCTTCTCAGGCACAGGGACCCTGGGTCCAAAGGACGGGCTCTGCTCCCAGCACTGCCTTCTTGGTGGTATGAGGCTCCCAATTCTCTGCTTGCTTCCCTTTCCTTTTATCTCAAGAGATAAAAGGTGGTGCCAGCATCACCCCAGGGAAACTCCCTTTACATTGGATGTAAGGGTAGTGTTACAATCGCACCCTAACCCTCTCAACGTAAAATTACAATCACAGAATGGAGGACAACCACACAATACTGGGAATTGTGCCCTAACCAAATTGATACACACATTTTGGAGGGGCATAATTCACAGAATGGAGGACAACCACACAATACTGGGAACTGTGCCCTAACCAAGTTGATACACACATTTTGGGGGAGCATAATTCAATCTGTGATACAACCATTCATATTTTAAAGAATATTTTTCCGGGCAAATACATGTTTGTTGATAAGATTAGATACTACATGTATTATTTTACCTTTCAATGTAATTAAATATTTTCTGTGACATAATATTAATGACTGTATCATAACGATTGTGTTTCTTCAGTTTATCTGTAGATATTTGATATGAAATGGCACCTTGAGAATAAACTGACAGAAATCATTTTCTATTAGTGTTGTTTTTAAAAGTTAATTTTGCTACTGTAAAGCAATGCTACATTAGCTATTATTGTCATTAAATCCATGTATCTTGCTCCTTCTCATTGTTATTTCCTTAGGATAACTTCCTAAAATAGAATTAGCACCAAAGAGGGTGAATGTTTCAAGATTTTTTATTGTATTGTCCAGTTGCACTTTAGAAATGTTTTACTAATTTATTCTTACCGGCAACATGTAAAAGTTCCCATTTCTCCATATTTACATCAATACAAGATGTTTAACTATTATAGAATTATATTCACAATTCTATTCAGCAGGATATCTATTTAGAATATTCAGAATAGCTTATATACTTCACAAAATTTTAAAAGATTCAGAAAAAAGTAATATTGTGATTTTTCAGGTACAAAAATAATTATTGGTATTATTTTTTATATTTTCGAGAGGATAAATGAGAGTATGCATAAAATGCATGAAATTTGATAAAGTTATTATTTGCACATTTCATATTGAAGAAACTCTCTACTTAAAGCTCTTGAGTGCTCTTTGTAACCCATTATTCTGAGATACAAAACATCTATCCTTATCACTAATCGGGTGACTTTTTAGATTTAACACTACATACCTTAAGGAGGATCAAAATGATCATTCTTCTATATCTGACACATCTGATGTATGGGTTTGCCATAGCTCTTTGGCACTTACTTACAGCCAGCTCCTAACAGACTTGTGTTTCTATTTCTTACCCAGCATAAGTGCTCCTGGCCTGTGTCAGACACATTCCTTCCATCGCAGTTATTTATTTTTAGTGAGAAACTGTCTCAGTCTCCACTGTGCTTTGAAAATATGACTATATTCTATTTAAAAAAGGTCAAATTCTCTCCTTTAAATGATAATTCCTCTATCATAGACTAAATCTCTTAAAAGAGCATTTGTTTGCTAGCATATTTATCAGATAATACTTTATCCATCTGTTGTTAATGATTTCAGCTAATTATGTTGAATTTTTTGTGTTTTCAGGTTTTTTTCCTTTGCTTTTTAGTTGATACTTGTAATTGCCTATTCTTTAAGTGTGTGACATTGATTGCTCTTAACGATTATACTTCAGGCAAATCTAAGAAGGCAGGAGAATCAAATGTATTTCCCTACCTCCCTATCTGCCTCTAATGTCCAACTGCAAAAGTATTTGATTTTTTTAAATATTTTCTTTATTATGTCTTAGAAAGTTTAAACTAATGTGAATATATATCTTGAGGAAATTAAAATTTTATAATTCAAAGCTCAAAATTAGGAACTGAAGTAGGATAAAAAGTAGGATAGTACCTCTTTAATCTCGCTTTGTCCTATTTAACTTAGTGTTACTTTTGGTATGAAGATGCAAGTGCCACAGTTGTAAGAGTTGGAAAATACTCCACAGAGTGCAAGACAAAAGAAGCTGTGGAAATTCTCCATCAGCAGTTTAATAAGTTTATCATGCCCTCAGTGCCTCAGCAAGAAGAAAGGATTCAGGAAATCACTGACCTTGCTCGGCGCTTATATGGTGAGATCCCTTTTAAGATATCCAGTAATTTGCCATTGGAGAAATCTACATGGAACCTAATCCAGTAGAAAGTGGGAGCACTGCAAACCCTCAGGGTCCTCAGTACACTGACCTATTCAAGGAAAAAGCTTAGGATGAGAGTCCTCATCCAGCAAAAGTAAACAGTGGGGAATAGTGGGAGAACCGACAGCAGCCTCTGAAACCTGCTGGTTTTTAACAACTTTGTGTAAACCCCCCTTCACCTGTTCTCTTTTCTCACCCATTTCCGTTGATCATCTCCAGAGTGATAAAACCAGAACGATACTCAGCTAATGTAGAGAAGAATTATCTGATTTCCACTAGAGTGGTTTCTTGAAAAACATATAAAACTCCAGTAACACTTTAGGCATACAGCTAAGACTGGAGTCTATAGCTCTCTCATTTCTGTGAAGGCTATGGTTCATGGTTTAAAGAAAGAGAGAAGTTCTCCCTCACTTTCCTTTCGCTTGTGGAATAAAGGTGAGAACTCAAGTGATCATGTCACAAATTCTGCTTTCATCTGCTCTGTGACTAGGAAAGATAATACACTTGTCACCTGAGAAGGCCTTCTTCTTAAAGAAGGAAGCACCCATTTAAGTACGGAGCAGAAGAAAAATGTAGAACAGAATTCCAATTCACATAAAAAGACCAGACTTAATGGTCTAACAGAGACTGGAGGAACCCCCCCCCAAACTATGGCCCCCAGACGCTCTGTTAACCCAGAACTGAAACCATTCCTGAAGCCCACTCTTCAGACCAAGATTAGACAGGACCATGAAACAAAAAATAATACAGGTGAGGAATGTGCTTCTTAGTTCAATCAGATACGCAAGACCAAATGGGAAGTTCCTGTCCAAAAGCGGGATGAGAACGCAAGAAGGGACAGGAACTGGAGGAAGGGACACAGGGAACCCTGGGTGGAAAGAAGGGGTGTGCTGTCACATTGTGGGGATTGCAGCCAATGTCACAAAACAGTATGTGTATAAATTTTTGAATGAGAGATTAACTTGAGCTGTAAACTTTCACCTAAAGCACAATTAAAAAAAAAAAAAATGCCCCTAAGTGATGACAGTCCTTGAGGGCTCTTAGGAGTAAGCTCTGTGAATTCCCTGATACCATTCCTATGAGACCAAGAGTAATACCCAGTGAGCAAGCAAATCTAGCCCAGAAAAAAAACAGGAACAGGTGGTACAAATGCTTCACTTGGCTGCCCACAGCTGCTGTCAGCTAGATATCATCTCTTGTAACATGAATCAGTGTTCATGGATAGCCATAAAAATTTCATAGAACAATATATACTGTACTGCCTAATATTAAATTATCGAGAATAAATTTCTTATGATTTTCCAAAGGAAAAAGAAACATAAAAAAAATAAAATATAGATTAAAAATTTGATGAAAACTAATGTTACATCTCCTTTTTACTTTAGTTACGGTTTCAGTGCACTAAAAACTTTTGGAAGCACTCTGTTCCCATAGTGTTGTGTATTTCTGTCTATTATTTGTACTTTTCAAACTGTAGTATAATCGTCTTTTCTCTTGTCTACTGACCATTACTCCATGAGAGCAAGACCAGTGATTTGTATCACTGTGTCTCAGTGCCTATTCAGTTCTAGCACATGGTGAGTACTCACACAGGCCCATAAAAGTTATGTTCCTTTCTATCATGCACTATCCCATATTCCTGTTTTGTCTGTCTTCCTGGCCCTTAACCACCCACTGATATATAGTTATTTGTCTATTGTCTGTCTTTCCTTACCAGAGTGTAAGCTTCATGAGAGAAGAGATTTTGCCCATTAGTTTACTGCTTCATGGCCTGTACTAAGTACTTAGCAAATATTTGATGAATGAATGAATCACTGAATGAATAATGAATGAGTAAATGAATGACCTGAACCTTCATCTGTTCAGTATAGAAGCTATGCATTTAAAAAAAAAATAGCATCAAATAAGGCACTTTAGGAATATTATATCAACTCTTGCAGGCCATTCAAGCTTTATTGAACCCTGAATTTTAATTCAAATAAGTTTACCTTAAAAAAAAAATTGAGTACTTAACTATGTACTAGGTGCTGTGGTTGATATAAAGTGAATAAGACCTAGTTCTTACCTTCAAGAAATCACATCCTAGGGTAAGAACTCCTGATACGTTAAATGCAGTGGAAAGTTTAAAATGTGTAATACAGCTTGGCCTAGGTTGTGAAGTCAGGCAGTCCTGGGTTCAAATCCCTACTCAGTAAGTTAACCTGTTTCAAGCCTAAAGTTTCTTGTTTGTAAAATGTGGATAGTAATAGAAGCTACATGAGGTTTACATTACATAATACATATAAAGTGTTTAGCCATAGGCAAATAATAAGCACTAGTGAATACATGAAGCACTGGTGGCACAGTGGTTAAGAGCTTGACTGCTGACCTAAAGGTAAGCAGTCTGAATCCATTAGCCGCTCCTTGGAAACCCTATGGGGCAGTTTTCCTATGTCCTATAGGATTGCTATGAGTTGGAATCACCTCGACAGCAACGGGTTTGTTTTTTTGTTTTGTTTTACTCAATACATGGTAGTTATTTTTTGTTGTCATTCCAACAAGGAGTGATAAAACCCAACTGGGAAAAATTAAGAACATTTTCACAAAGGTGTTGGTAAAGGAGGTAGACCTTGAAGAGTAGGAAGGATTTTGACAGCAAATATGTAGTGAGGAGGGCATTCCCAGAGTAGGAAAGAATAGTCGTGGTTGTGGAGATTTTGTGGAAGATTTACTGGTTTAGTTTGCCCAGAGATACAATACGTGACGGAATTAGGGTTACTTACATAGGAAAGCCAGGGTGAAGCCATATTATGGGGGACCTTGAATACCATCCTGAGAAATTTATTCTTTTCTAGGCAGTGGAAAACCACTGAATGTTCTGAACAAGAGAAAACTTGATTAGAATTGAGATTTAAGAATATTAATATGCCAATATTGTGTAGGTTCCATAAGAGTGACATGGTACGGCAAATGTAATCACTTCTAGAATACCTGATTTTTCCCAAAAAAGTCTTTATTTATATGTTCAGCAAATATTTATTAAACACTTAGTATCTACCAGCTCTTACACCAGAAGTGGGAGATATGAGTTAATGTCTGGATTTTTAAAATATCTGCTAAGGATTTGACCTTTAAAAATAGTTTTATCCCTTCTCTTCTAGGTTTAGAAGAAGGGAAGAAATACGCTGAGAAACTAGTAGCAAAACACAAAGAGGTTCTTGAATCTGTTACTGAATTATGTGGGTCTCTCACAGAGCTTGGAGAAAAACTGGAGGTACCTTCTTCTTTCCAGAATATTTTTGAGGGATATAAATAAAAATGTGTTGATCAAGTGTCTTCTAATGTGAAGATGTTCTAATAGAAATTCTCAAGGGATGTAATGTGCACATTTGTTTCACAGCTTTCTGACATAATTATATGGGTGTTTCTGATAATTAATTCTGCTTTTCTATCACTGCAGAGAAAAATGTTGCGGGGAATAAGGGCTAAACACAATTAAGTGTCTCCTTTACATTTTCATGAATCACATCCTAAAAGATAATCATGTGCCTTTAAAACCAGAGTACAGTCTATATTAAGTAGCCTTATGTTTTTGGTTGCAAATGATAGATGTAAGGTTCCTGCCCTGCCCCCCAAATTGTGGCCCCAGAGAAAATAAAACTAATATTCAGGTATTATATTCATGGAACATTTAGCTTCATGGAAATATTAAACTAATCGTTTCTTCAATTGAATAAAAAATCGATGGTAAAAATACAGAGAAGACATGCGCATGTCTGTGTCTAGGGAACAACCAGTTAAAAGAGAAATATATTGTTTTGTCTATGTCATGTCAAAAACTGGTTTGATTAATGCTGTTTTTACAACCATCTGTGAGAACTGGTTATTTAAGATGGGGAGAATAGTAAGGTAATTAAGAACACAGGCTTTAGAGGAAAACCAGCTGCCTTGGGATACCAACTCTCCAAATAATTAATTTGTGACCTTGAGTAAAATTACTTAATCTCCTAGACTCAGCTTCTTGGTCTGTAAAATGAAGGAAATAGCAGCCCCTAGGTGAATGCAATGATGATGACGCTCGTAATTATTGTGGTTTTTGTTATTGAGGCATCGTGAGGTCAATTTCAGTTCAGAGCAGAATTATATTTACTTCTGCCATCTATCTTTTCTCATTTTAAATAACACTACAGTGAACATCTTTGTGGATATAGTTTTTTTCTTTCTCTTGTATTCTTTCCTATGGATAAATTCTCCAAAGTATATTTGGGTAAAAGGATATGAAGTTGTTAATGTTTCTAACATATTTGTTAAATTGCTTTCCATAAATGTTTTATAATTGTAATGCCATCTGTACCGTATACCTTATATTATCTTTTTCAACATTTATCATTTTCTCCCCACTTCAGCCTCCCCCCGAGGACCTGTTTGTTCTGCTGATACCCAGACTAAAAATCACTGCTTTCTCTGAATCTTTACTTTCCCTTACCTACAACATCCCTCCTATTTATATTATATATCTTTAACTAAGGTCTCTCCTAATAAAGTAAAATCTACTCTCTCCAGGTCATATCCCGTCTCCCCTGTGACTGTTCTTCCTGAAAGAGTTGTCTCCCTCTCCTCACTTTCTATTTCCTATCCACTCTACATCCCCAGTAATTAGGATCGTACCCTATCTTTCTCATTCTCAGTCCACCACTTTGATTCTCTTTTGCACTATTCAGGAACCTCATATATATACACTCCAGCTACACTGCCCTTCCTAATACAGTTCTGCTGGCAGCATTTTTGCATTCAAAACACTTCACTGCTTACCAGATAAAGTTTAGACTTGGGCCTTTTGATGTTCTCAGGTTAATTTGATACCTTTCCAAACAACTGTTCCTCTGCATTCATTGCAGGCTCCTGTCCAACTGGTCTGCTAGTCATTCCCTGCTTCTTAATCTTTACTTTCAGTACATGACCTTCTGTCTGTGTTTATCAAAATCTCACCATCTTTCAGAGTCACACCTAAATACTGCCTTTTTCATAAATCCACCCTCAATTATACCACTTCCTCTCTGATCTCCCGTAGCACTTTGTGTTCTCTCTTACCATAGCCATCACATATAACTACCATTACCATCCCAACCGCCCTACTTGATTAAACTTTAGGAAGCGCTATGATCTGTTCAGTGTAGAGTCCTCCATAACATTTAACACCATGCTTTGCCTAAAGCAGATTCTCCAGAAAGGCTTTTGGCATTCGTAGTAAATGTCCAAAGGACTGCTACAGAGAAGAAGAATCACTGAATAGCTAAAAATGTTTGATTTGAGTGAGTGTAGTTGTGAGAAAGGGCCTCTCTGGTAAGAGAAATAAGCATCAACATTGCCCTTATGAGTTTCAGTCAGAATAATAGCTTGTCACTTTATAGATGTTTGTATGAAAAGCATAAACGTCTGACCTTTATGTTTTTGAGGTTGATGCTATGGCTCTCTTTTGCAGGGGTTATTAAAAAGTGGGCCCAGAAATCTCTAGCAAGGCTGAAATTATGATAATATGCCTTTCCATTTGTATATCAATTTGAGATTTACAAAAGAATTTTACGTGTATTATTTCCATGATCTTCCAAATAACCTTCAGATGGATATAAGACATGTGTTGTTTATATTAAAGGGAAAGGAACAAGTTCACAGCAGGTAAAATGCTTTTGAACTTAGATCTTCAATTAAATCTAGTGGCTTTTTTCCCACAACAGCTGCCATTTTGGAATTCGTTATAAAGTACATGCTAAAGCAGAGTGACTTATCCAGTAATACAAACCAGTTTAGCTTTAGAGTTGATTCTAAAAGCCGAATCTCCTTAGTAGGGTGTTGTCTCCCTGAATCCTCTGAGCCAGTGCAGTGTGTGAACTTCAAGGGACAAAACCCATCTAATGACCATGTGTGTTCCAGATGGAATAGAGAATCTTCTGTTGGGGTATCATCACCACCCTAAAGTAGTATGTTTCGTCACTTATGGTACCCGCGGGTCTTTCACCTTTACAAAATCTTCTGAGGCCTCCCACTGATTCCCCCTCTCCCTCCATGGTTAAAACTGAGTCCCATGAAATGAAGGTGCAGAATATCACCACCCACATGAAGCAGTCTTTGTTCTCAACTTTTTTCTTTATCTTAGTGATATTTCCTTTTTCTTTTTAAGACTCTCCCAAATCTTTTACTTGTGTAAATTCTCTAGATTTCCTGCTTTCTTCTCCATCAGAGATTTTAAATCATTTCTACTTCTTTACTGCTTCCCAGTCTCTCCTAATGGTTTAAACTCCCATGCGCAAAAATTCTTTTCTCCAGAGAATGCTTCTGAAACAGCATCCTATTGTAAGAACTATTTTTTTTTCCCTGCTGGGGCTTTAAACAACCGATTTTTACTGGCAATGAATTTTATCAAAGAAATGGGACAGGATGGGGGGAATGCTGAGCTGGAGAGATAATTTTATAAATCACAGCATGGGAGTACATCAGTCTCTCGAAGCATACATTTGCTGAAAGTTTGCAAGTGGTCTTCGTTTTCTTCCAAGTGGTTATTGTATGGCACTGTTCCTCTAACTTTCTTGGCCCAGATTCTCACTAACCATTGCTTTGTACAGCAGGGAGACGTTTTAAAGATACATCCGAATATGGAAGACTTCCATGATTATTGTATTGACCTATTAAAAGAACCAGCAAGAAATAAACAGGCAATATTCACGGAAGAAAGCAATAAGGTAAGGGAAACTACTAAGCCTTGTTATTTATTACTTCGATTTTGAGGTTGGAGTAAATTGAAGCCTTATTACCAGTTTCAGTTGAATCTCTCAATGTAAATGTGGTCTGAGTTTTCTCTGGTGGTGCAATGGTTAAGAGCTACAGCTGCTAAGCAAAAGGTCAGCAGTTGGAATCTACCAGCCACTCCTTGGAAACCCTATGGGGCAGTTCTGTTCTGTCCTGTAGGGTCGCTATGAGTCAGCATCTCAACGGCACTGGCTTGGGTTTTTTTTTTTTCTTTAGTTCTGGTTTACTCCTTACTTAGTTCTGCTCTCTTCTATGCTGTTTCTTTCTCAGTTACTCCTTTAAATACTGGAGCTGTAGCATTTCAGATTGACATTGGGACAGCCATTCCAAGGCCATAATGTCACCACAGACCATTTCTATTTTTCCCATTTCTAGCTGCCTTCCCATTGTTTTTTTTATATTCAATCTCAACTTTAAATTTTACTTCTTCCTCTTTGTCATAAAGCCAAGTTATGATTTTTATTGTTTTATACTAAAAAAAAAATAGTATATGAAATTTGATTGTATTTTGTTCCCATAGAATCTACCTCTACGATGATATTGCCAGTCACATGTACTGAAATTTACAATCCAGCTGAAATATAAATACTAAAGTATTTAGAGAAATGTTTAAATTACTTTCAAACACATGCATTACAGATGAATTTAAAAAACTGAAAATATTTGCAAAATGCATGTGTATCATACTTTCAAAAATATTATTTAAATCACACCATTATGGATTTTCTGGATACGCTTTTCACTCTCTATTCATAGCTGCTGGACTATAATTAGCTCTTGACTTTTTGCTTTGCCAAGTTGCCTGCTCCCAATGTTTCTCTCTTGAGATGAAGGAATAAGCAGAGTCACCATAATTCTCAACTGTCTCCAAAATAATAAAATATACTTCTTGGGACATGAGAGTTTAAAAAAAAAAAAAAATCCCCCTTTGTTACAGTTAGCCTATGGAAAAAGATTTATAAATCCTTGAAGTCAGTATAGTTCTTAGGACTTCCTTTTCCACAAGTGAAATCTGTGTCAAGGTCTAGTGTGATTATACAGCCACCCAGAAACAACTACCATTAGACACACCACCCATTGTGGTACAGCCTTGTGGCACTTAAACCCTGGTTCTTCTCTAAGGAAAGGAAAGCTGCCAAAACTTAGTCCTCTTGTTTGACCTTACCTTTATTTTAAAACGGTCTTTGGTTACTCTGATTTTATCTAAATCAGGGCTTCTCAATCTCGGCACTATTGAGATTTCTTTGCTTTACTGTGCAATGCGGGATGTTTAGCGGCGTCCCTGGCTTCCACCCACTAGATGCCAGTAGTGCCTCCCCCCACCAAGTTACCACAACCAGAAATGTCTCCAGACATGTCAGATGTCCACTGGGGAACAAAATCACCCCTGATTGAGAACCACTGGTCAAAAGGATAAAGAGCAACATTAAATGCACCTCATTTTCTTGACTAAGTTCTAAGAGTTACTAAATAAAATGTTATATATTTTATTCCGCATAGTTTTTTCACTGTGAACTAGACATATTTACTAAGAACTCAGAAGCAAGTTATTACTACCAAAGCAAACTGTAAAAATGGGGTTTCTTGCTTCTGTTTATTTTTCTTAGAGAAAAATACAAACTCATTTGCATAAAAAGGTGAAGTTTATTTTCATTGAAAAAATAACTTCTAGTATAAACTAAACCACACAATAGACTATCAGTCATTGAGAATGGAAGTGAAGTTACGTAATTATAGCTGTCACGAACTCTGGTTGACATCATTTCACATATACTTATTCTGGTGCCTTTGGTGCAGGCAGTAAAATGAAACGGCGGCTGTAATCTTCACTTTTAAATAGCTCAATCACATTTACCCTCTTATTGTCTCTATTATTTATATTGTAGGTCAGATGTAATGATTCCCTGAAACTCTATGTGGGCAGATACAGGAAACACCAAAAAAAGCTTGTCGGAGAATTGCTATGTTCAATTCTGATACCCTTAAATGGTGTTTCTCTTCCTAGGAAAATTTTTAGAGTCAGAAAGAACAATTCCACAAATGTATTCATCCCGGAAATTTTCTCCAGTAGATAATAGAGTGCTTCTCATTTTCCTGACCACAAAATACAGCAGATAGAATTCAGCAATTCAGTAAATACACTGTCTGTTGTACTGCTAACAGATTAGTGATGGCATTGTATCCCCGCGGTGAGCACTGAAGCTAAATCCACAGTAGTATCTGAAAACTCCTAAGGTTAAATAAAGGCACAGAGTATTAAGAGACTTGCCTACAGCCACAGAACTATTCCGTGGAAGATGAGGGCTTGCACTGCTGGCATTTAAGGAATTTTAGTGCTGGAAGGGACTTAAGAATCATCTGATCAAAGATCATTCTACAGTTAAGGAAACTGAGGCCAAATGAGGTTAAATATCTTGTCTACCAAAAATCACGAAAAATGAGTGTCAGAACTGGGCAGGCAGCCCAATTCTCCTGAATTTCAGGCAGGTACTTTTTTATTTCTTAGAAGATGAAAGGAGAGCTCCAAGAAACTGCTGCATATAAATAAGCTGTTTTGTAATGCTACTGTAGCTTTCCATGCCAACCCCCACCCCTTTCCATTTCAGTTATTTAAGTGAATAGTTAATAAAGCAGTAGCATACAAATAGCATGGAAAGTACTTTTATACCAAACAGTTGAGTGGAGTCTAGTCAGACTGAATAAGGACAGTTCCTGGACTCTCTGCCATTAATCCTGTTCAACTGGCAGGTGAATTCTGGGTTGAAGAAGATGTTCTTGAGACATTTGTCTTGGAAAAAATTGGGGAGGGGACAAAGTATTCTTTTTTACCACCTTTCTGTTCTTTTCTCTTTAATCTTGTCTACCTTAAGTGCTCAAAGATACCAAGCCACCTCGTGGCTTCCCAAAGCCCCCTCTAAGGGCCTGCCCCAGAAATACTGTACTTAAGCCAAGGCCCAGGCTCGATATTTTTCTTTAATTCCCATTTATCAGCATTAAATTTTGTGCATCCCAAGGCAAGACTGTCTGTTGTGGAGATATTTTGGAGGGTCAGATCTTGTGCTGTTCTTCAAAGTTATAACATACATGGCCCCCTGATTTTTGTACTTTGAGTATTGGTCCTACCCAGTTAGCTGGATGGATGTAGAACACCATTAATTTCTGCCCTGCAAGACACTTTGTCTGTACTCATGGTGATGATTGTAAATCCAAATGATGGAAATGAAAGTTCAGAAATCTTGACAAAGACCTGAAGCTATAGATTTAGGATTAACTAAAAATTAATCATTAGAAAGTGGGTGAGATGTTTGAGGGAAAAAGAGTATAGAGAAGACTAAAGGACTTAAGGACAAGACCGTAAGTCATTCATATACTTAGAAAGTGGGAAAAGAAAAAGGAGTCAACAAAAAATACAAAGATCAAAGATCTAAATAGAAAACCTAAAATGATAAAGATCATGGAAGAAATAATAGGGACAATGCTAGGTGCCTTAATACATGGCATAAATTCAATACAAATCATAACTAACAATGCACAAACACCAGAAGAGAAACTAGATAACTGAAAAAAAAAAAAAAAAACTGAAAGCTCCTAAAAACGAAACACTTAGATTCATCAAAAGACTTCACCAAAAGAATAAAAAGAGAACCTACCAACTGGGAAAAAATTTTTGGCCATGACAACTGACAACAGTCTTATCTCTAAAATCTATAGAGTACTTCAACACCTCAATAACAAAAAGACAAATACTCCAATTAAAAAATGGGCAAAGGATGTGAACAGACACTCATCAAAGAAGACATTCAGGCAGCTAACAGACACGATGAGGAAATGCTTATGGTCATTAGCCATTAGAGAAATGCAAATCAAAACTATAATCAGATACCATCTCACCCTGACATTACGGGCACTAATCAAAAAAACAGAAAATAACAAATGTTGGAGAGGTTGCAGGGATATTGGAACTCTTATGAACTGCTGGTGGAAAATATAAAATAGTACAACCATTTTATGAAAAATGATATGGCATCTCCTTAAAAGGTTAGAAATAGAAATACCATGTGATCCAGCAGTCCCACTCTTAGGAATGCATCTTAGAGAAATAAGAACCACCACAAGAATAGACATATGCACACCCGTCTTCATTACAGCATTATTTACAATAGCAAAAAGATGGAAAAAACCTAAGTGCCCCTCAACAGATGAATGGATAAACAAATTATGGTACATGCACACAATGGAATACTATGCAATGAAAAAGAACAGTGATGAATTTGCAAAACATTTCACAACTTGGATGAATCTGGAGGGCACTATGGTGAGTGGAATAAGTCAATCACAAAAGGACAAATATTGTATGAGACCACTATTATAAAAATCCAAGAAAAGGTTTACACAAAGAATGAAACAGTATTTGATGGTTACAATGGCGGGGAGGGGTAGGGAGGGGAAATCACTAACTAGATAGACAAGTGTTAACTTTGGTGAAGGGAAAGACAATACATAGCATAGGGAAAGTCAGCACAACTTGATCGAAGCAAAGTCATCGAAGCTTCCTAGACACATCCAGACACCTTGAGGGACTGAGTTACTGGGGCTGAGGACTAGGGTCCATGGTCCAGGGTGACATCTAGGTCAATTGGCATAACATAGTTCATAAAGAAAATGTTATACATCCTAATTTGGTGAGCAGCATCTGGGGTCTTAAAAGCTTGTGAGTAGGCATCTAAGATGCCTCTATTGGTCCCATCCTGTCCAGAGCAGAGCAGAGTGAAGAAAACCAAAGACACAGGAAAATATTAGTTCAAAGGACTAATGGACCACATGAACCACAGCTTCCATCAGCCTGAGCCCAGAAGAACTAGATGCTGCCAACTACCACCACAGACTACTTTGAAAGGGATCACAAAGAGAGTCCCAGACAGAGTGGGAGACAAATGTAGAACAAAATTGAAATTCATAAAAAAAAAAAGACCAGACTTACTGATCTGACAGAGACTGGAGGAGCCCCCATGATTGTGGACCTCAGACACCCGGCTAACTCAGAACAGAAGGTACTCCTGAAGTCCACCTTTCAGCCAAAAATTAGACAGACTTATAAAACAAACAGTAACACATGTGAGAAACGTGCTTCTTAGTTCAGTCAAGTACAGGAGACCAAATGGGCAACACCTGCCCAAAAGCAAAGACAAGAAGGCAGGAAGGGACAAGAAAACCAGCAAATGGACACCAGGGACCAGAGGTGTAAATGGAAAAAGGGAGAGTGCTAATACATTGCAGGATTTACAACCACTGTCACAAAACAATTTGTGTATAGTTTCTTGAATGAGAAACTAATTTGTGCTATAAACATTGACCTAAAGCACAGTAAAAAAAAAAAAAAAAAATGAGAGGAAAAAAAAGACAAAGAGCAGACAATGATACAAAAGAAACAAATGGAGAACCAAGCTATGTTTCGGTGAATCAGATCAGCATTTCCCAGCCATTTTGCCAAAACCCCCATCAGACTGATACAAAGATGTCCTGTTTGTGCTGAGATAAATGGATTCCCACCCCCCCCGCCGCCCCCGGAAACACGCACATGTTTTTGATTTTTTTTTTTTAATGCTTTTAATTTTTGTGCTTTTAGTGAAAGTTTACAAATCTAGTCAGTCTTTCATACAAAAACTTATATACACCTTGCTATATACTCTTAACTGCTCTCCCCCTAATGAGACAGCCCACCCTTCCCTCCAATCTCTTTTCATGTCCATTTTGCCACCTTCTGATCCCCTCTGCCCTCATCTCCCCTCCAGATAGGAGATGCCAACATAGTCTCAAGTGTCTACTTGATTCAAGAAGCTCATTCTTCACCAGCATCTTTTTGTATTCCTATGTCCAGTCCAATCCCTGTCTGAAGAGTTGGCTTTGGGAGTGGTTCCTGTCTTGGGCTAAAAGAAGGTCTGGGGGCCATGACCACCGGGGTCCTTCTGGCTTTAGTCAGATCATTAAGTCTGCTCTTTTTATGAGAATTTGGGGTCTGCACCCCACTGCTCTCCTGCTCCCTCGGGTTCTCTGTTGTTTTCCCTGTCAGGGCAGGCATTGGTTGTAGCCAGGCACCATCTCGTTCTTCTGGTTTCAGGCTGATGTAGTCTCTGGTTTATGTGGCCCTTTCTGTCTCTTGGGCTCGTAAATACCTTGTGTCCTTGGTGTTCTTCATTCTTCTTTGCTCCATATGGGTTGAGACCAATTGATGCATCTTAGATGGTCGCTTGTTAGCATTTAAAACCCCAAATGCCATTCTCCAAAGTGGAATGCAAAATGTTTCCTTAATAAGTTTTATTATGCCAATTGACTTAGATGTCTCCTGAAACCATGGTCCCCAAGCCCCTGCCCCTGCTACGCTGGCATTCAAAGCATTCAGTTTAGTCAGGAAACTTCTTTGCTTTTGGTTTAGTCCAGTTATGCTGACCTCTCCTGTATTGTGTGTTGTCTTTCCTGTCACTTAAAGTTGTTCTTATCTACTGTCTAATTAATTAGTGAATACCACTTTCCCTGCCTCCCTCCCCCCTCTCGTAACCATCAAAGAATATTTTCTTCTCTGTTCAAACTATTTCTCGAGTTCTTATAATAGTGGTCTTATAGATTATTTGTCCTTTTGCAGCTGACCAATTTCACTCAGCATAATGCCTTCCAGATTCCTCCAGGTTATGAAATGTTTCACAGATTCATCACTGTTCTTTATTGATGCATAGTATTCCACTGTGTGAATATACCATAGTTTATTTATCCATTCATCCGTTGATGGGCACCTTGGTTTCTTCCGTCTTTCTGCTAATGTAAACAGTGCTACAGTGAACATGGGTGTACATATACCTGTTTGTGTAAAGGCTCTTATTTCTCTAATATTCCAAGGAGTGAGATTGCTGGATCGTATGGTAGTTCAGTTTCTAGCTTTTTAAGGAAGTGCCAAACCGATTTCCGAAGTGGTTGTACCATTTTACATTCCCACCAACAGTGTATAAGTGTTCAAGTCTCTCCACAACCTCTCCAACATTTATTATTTTGTGTTTTTTGGATTAATGCCGGCCTTGTTGGAGTGGGATGGAATCTCATTGTAGTTTTGATTTGCATTTCTCTAATGGCTAATGATTGTGAGCATTTCCTCATGTATCTTGTTAGCTACCTAAATGTCTTCTTTAGCGAAGTGTCTGTTTATATATTTTGCCCATTTGTTAATTGGGTTATTTGTCTTTTTTTGTAGTTGAGTTTTTGCAGTATCATGTAGATTTTAGAGATCTGGCGCACATCAGAAATGTCATAGCTAAAAACTTTTTCCCAGTCTGTAGGTAGTCTTTTTACTCTTTTGATGAAGTCTTTTGATGAGCATAGGTGTTTGATTTTTAGGAGCTCCCAGTTACCTGGTTTCTCTTCTGCATTGTTAGTAATGTTTTGTATACTGTTTATGCCATGTGTTAGGGCTTCTAGCGTTCCCCCTATTTTTTCTTCCATGATCTTTATCATTTTAGATTTTATATTTAGGTCTTTGATCCATTTTGAGTTAGTTTTTGTGCATGGTGTGAGGTATGGGTCTTATTTCATTTTTTGGAGATGGATATCCAGTTGTGCCAGCACCATTTGTTAAACAGACTGTCTTTTCCCCCATTTAACTGATTTGGAGCCTTTGTCAAATATCAACTGCTCATATGTGGATGGATTTATGTCTCGATTCTCAATTCGGTTCTATTAGTGTATGTATCTGTTGTACCAGTACCAGGCTGTTTTGACTACTGCGGCAGTGTAATAGGTTCTAAAATCAGGTAGAGTGAGGCCTCCAACTTTGTTCTTTTTTGGTAATGCTTTACTTACCTACAATGTTAAATCTTTCCTATCCATGAGCAAGGTATGTTTTTCTGCCTATGTAGGTCTCTTTTGGTTTTTTGCAGTAGTGTCTTGTAGTTTTCTTTCTTAAGTCTTTTACATCTCTGGTAAGATTTATTCCTAAATATTTTATCTTCTTGGGGCTACTGTAAATGGTATTGATTTGATGATTTCCTCTTCGATGTTCTTTTTGTTGGTGTAGAGGAATCCAACAGATTTTTGTGTTTCTCTTGTATCCTGATACTCTGCTGAACTCTATTAGTTTCAGTAGTTTTCTTGAAGATTCCTTAGGGGTTTTCTGTGTATAAGATCCTGTCATCTGCAAATAGAGATACTTTTGCTTCTTCTTGCCAATCTGGATGCCCTTTATTTCTTTATCTAGCCTAATTGCTCTGTCTAGGACCTCCAGCACAATTTTGAATAACAGTGGTGATAAAGGGCATCCTTGTCTGGTTCTAAATCTCAGTGGGAATGCTTTCAGGCTCTCTCCATTTAGGATGATGTTGGCTGTTGACTTTGTGTAAATGTCCTCTATTATGTTGAGGAATTTTCCTTCTGTTCCTATTTTGCTGAGAGTTTTTATCATGAATGAGTGTTGAACTTTGTCAAATGCCTTTTCTGCATCAATTGATAATGTCATGTGATTCTTGTCTTTCGTTTTATTTATATGATGGAGTATATGAATTGTTTTTCTAATGTTGAACCACCCCGCATACCTGGTATGAATCCCACTTGGTCATGGTGAATTATTTTTTGATATGTTGTTGAATTCAGTTGGCTAGAAATTTGTTGAGGATTTTTGCATCTAAGTTCATGAGGAACATAGGTCTGTAATTTTCTTTTTTTGTGGTGTCTTTACCAGGTGTTGGTATCAGGGATATGCTGACTTCATAGAATGAGTTTGGGAGTATTCCATCCTTTTCTATGCTCTGAAATACCTTTAGTAGTAGAGGTGTTAACTCTTCTCTGAAAGTTTGGTAGAACTCTGCAGTGAATCCGTCCTGGCCAGGGCTTTTTTTTGTTGGGAGTTTGTTGACTACCTGGTCAATCTCTTCTTTTGTTATGGGTCTATTTAGTTCTACCTCTCTTTGTGTTAGTTTAGGTAGGTAGTCTAGGAATTCATCCATTTCTTCTAGGTTTTCAAATTTGTTAGAATATGATTTTTTATAATAATCTGATATGATTTTTTTATTTCAGTTGGTCTGTTGTAATAACGCTCATCTCATTTCTTATTCGGGTTATTTGCTTCTCCTGTTTTTCTTTTGTTAGTTTGGCCAATGGTGTATCAATTCTGTTAATTTTTTCAAAGAATCAGCTTTTGGTCTTGTTAATTCTTTCAATTGTTTTTCTGTTCTCTATTTCATTTAATTCTGCTCTAATTTTTATTATTTACTTTCTTCTGGTGCCTGAGGGTTTCTTTTGTTGCTCTCTATTTGTTCAAGTTGTAGGGATAATTCTTTGATTTTGGCTCTTTCTTCTTTTTGGATGTGTGCATTTGTTGATATAAATGGACCTCTGAGCACTGCTTTCACTGTGTCTCAAAGGTTTGGATAGGAAGTGTTTTCATTCTCATTGGATTCTATGAATTTCTTTATTCCATCCTTAATATCTTCTATAGTCCAGTCTTTTTTGAGCAGGGTATTGTTCAGTTTCCAAGTGCTTGATTTCTTTTCCCTGCTTTTTCTGTTACTGATTTCTACTTTTATGGCTTTATGGTCAGACAAGATGCTTTGTAATATCTCAACGTTTTGGATTGTGCTAAGGCTTGCTTTATGACCTGATATGTGGTCTATTCTAGGGAATGTTCCATGTTCACTAGAAAAGAAAGTATACTTGGCTGCTGTTGGGTGGCGTATTCTGTATATGTCTATGAGGTCAATTTGGTTGACTGTGGCATTTAGATCATCTGTGTCTTTACTGAGCTTCTTTCTGGATGTCCTGTCCTTCACCAAAAGTGGTTTGTTGAAGTTTCCTACTATTATTGTGGAGCTGTCTATTTCACTTTCAAGTGCTGATAGAGTTGGTTTTATTTATCCTGCAGCCCTGTCATTGGGTGTATAAATATTTAATATGGTTATATCCTCCTGGTATATTGTCCCTTTAAACATTATATAGAGCCCTTCTTTTCCTTCATGATGGATTTAACTTTAAAGTCTATTTTGTCAGAAATTAATATTGCCACTCCTGCTCTTTTTTGTTTGTTGTTTGCTTGATATATTTTTTTTCCTTCCTTTGCGTTTTAGTTTGTGTCTCTAAGTCTAAGGCGTGTCTCTTGTCGACAGATCATGTTTTTTAATCCATTATGCCACTCTGTGTCTCTTTATTGGTGCATTTATTCCATTTACATTCAGGGTAATTATGGAGAGGTATGAATTTAGTGCTGTCATTTTGATGTGTTTTTTGTGTGTTGTTGACAGTTTCTTTTTCCCACTTAATTTTTTGTGCTGAGTAATTTGTTTTTATATAGTGTCTTTTCTTCATATTCGTTGTTGTTGATTTTGTTCCTGCTGAGTCTGTATTTTTTTCTTGTTTTTTATTTTGATGTGTAGGATAGTTTGTCTCCTTTGTGGTTACCTTAATATTTACCCCTGTTTTCTGAATTCAAACCTAGCTTTTATTTCTTTATATCACCCTGTCATCCTCTCCATATAAAAGATCTATGACTGCTTTTCTTAGCTCCTCTTCATTGTTTTAATGTTGTCTTTTTTTACATAATGACATTGCTGTTTCCCTGTTTTTAGTGTTTTTTTTAATCTTGATTTATTTTTTGTGATTTCCCTGTCTGGGTTTACATCTGATTGCTCGACCCAGTGTTCTAGTCTTGTGTTGATACCTGATGTTATTGATTTTCTAACCAAAGAACTCCCTTTAGTATTTCTTGTAGTTTAGAGACAGTTTTGTTGGATATATGATTCTTGGGTAGCAGTTTTTTTCCTTCAGTGCTTTAGGTCATCCCATTGCCTTCTTGCCTGCATGGTTTCTGCCGAGTAGTCTGAGCTTATTCTTATTGACTTTTTTCCCCTTTGCAGGTGACTTTTCGTTTATCCCTAGCTGCTCCTAAAAGTCTCTCTTTGTCTTTGGCTTTGGCAAGTTCGATTATAAGTCTTGGTGGTTTTCTTTTAAAATCTACCTTATGTGGAGTTCCATGAGCATCTTGGATAGGTATCTTCTCATCTTTCATGATATCTGGGAAGTTTTCTGCCAACGAATCTTTAACAATTCTCTCTGTATTTTCTGTTATCCCTCCCTCTCCTGGTGCTCCGATCACTCGTAGGTTATTTCTCTTGATAGAGTCCCACATGATTCTTAGAGTTTCTTCATTTTCTTAAATTCTTTTATCTGATTTTTCTTGAAATATATTGGTGGCAAGTGCTTTGTCTTCAAGTTCACAAATTCTGCCTTCCACTTGCTCAGTTCTTCTCAGACTTTCTATTGAGTTGTATAATTCTGTAATTTTATTGTTACTCTTTTGAATTTCTGATTGCTGTGTATGGCTTTTTCCAGCTTATTAAATTTTTCATTATGTTCCTGAATAACCTTTTTAATTTCTTCAGCTGCTTTATCTTTGTGTTCCTTGGCTTGTTCTGTGTATTGCCTGATTTCCTTCCCGATGTCTTGAAGGGTTCTGTATATTAATCTTTTGTATTCTGGCTCTGGCAATTCCAGGAAGGCACTTTCATCTAGAAGATCCCTTGATACTTTGTTTACAGAGCTTGTTGTGGTGATCGTGGTCTGTTTCTTATGTGACTCGATATTGACTGTTCTCTCTGAACCATCTATAAGTTATTGTATTAGTTTATTTTATGTTTGTTTGCTGTACCTAGCTTCTTGCTTTGTTTTGTTTTGATATGCCCAAATGGGTTGCTTGAGTGAGCTAGCTCGATTATTTTCACCTTTGGAGCTCTGACCTCCTATCCCCAGATGGCTAGAGCTGTTATCAGGTATATCAGTCTAGAAGTCCATTCACTTTTCTTGTATGAATTCAGCTCAGGTGTCCAGACAGCTGCTCATCAAGTATGTGGTACAGGTTCTGTCCTACAGTCTTAGAGGGGCAGAGGTGATTGGTGTAGGTACCGTATCAGTTTGCAGCAGGGGGTCATGCTCTGAACAAGGCAGGGGTTGAGAATCATCCCCCAAATGTCTCTGAGGAAAGCATGTCCCTCTTCCCTAGAGAGTAAAAGTGGGTGCATTCTGCAGACAGACCATGGGCACCCAGTGTTTTTGGTTGTAAGGACTGGGAGGTACCAGTTATCCCTGGGCCCCTGTCATGGGTGGTTGGGTGACCTGAGTGGAGCCACTAGTCCCTAGGCCCCTGATGTGTGTAGGTGAGGAACCTGTTTAACAGGCAAAGCAGTGTCAAACATCAGACACCCACCTCTCCACCGCACAGCTAAAATAGTTGTTGTCTGCCAACAAAGGTCTGTTCTCCTGAAATAGGCCTACACAGATCCATGCAGGGGGGAATTGTACTCAAAGTCCATGGACCGTTTATGACTGGACAGCAGCAGCTTCTGTCCTGAGCTCCCCCAGTTAGTGGAGCTGGCAAATTATCTTTTCCCCCAGTTGCAAATTTATTCCTTCTCCAAGGTCAGGAGTGTGGCTCTAGGCGCTCAGTAGGGCCTATGTCAGGTGCAGGGAAATCAACAGCCGCTGAAGCCAGCTTGGGGCCGGAAGGCGTGGTAAAATTTACACAAGTATGTAGCTTTTCCTGAGAGCGCTGTTATTCTCTCTTTCTGGAGATGTGAGTAGGCTGTTTGGCTGGCTGCTTCTCCCTGAGGAAAATGCGGCCAAAGGCTAGTATCAGGCCGCAGCAGCTGCTCCCAGGAATGGTGCCTTGAGGGCTCCCAGTGATTCTGGCCCAGTGACTCCTCTCTGCTTGTGAACCGTCTCTTCTTCCCCCTGCTGCTCAGTTTATTTTCTAACTTTGTCTTTGATGTTTAGGGCTCCTAGCTGGTCGTAAATATACTCATTTCACTTGTTTTTTTTGGGTCTCTGTTGTAAGAAGTCTCGCCGGAAGCATCCGTGTATTCCACCATCTTGGCCCCGCCTCCTATTTTTGTTTTTTTTTCTTCACGGTGAAGATAGTCTTATGGTGGGAAAATATCAGTATGTGTGGATGTTTGGGTACCATTTTTATAAAGGAAAACTAAGTAGATCCAGGAAACTATAGCTCAGTGATTTGAAAAGGAATTTCAGTAAAATTTCATATGACTTAATAAAACCTGAAAGCTTATGTGCATATGAGGATGAAGGCAGATGTGACGGGAGCCAACATGGATTTACTCAGAAAAATTTGTATTAAACTCACCTTACTTTCCTTGCCGAGATAGTTATTTAATGGGTAGCTCTAGGTTAGTGCCATATGCATAATTTATTATGATTTCAGGAAGTCATGTGATAAACATACTCAGATATCTCTCTTAAGGTAAGTGAAGAAATGTGAACTGAATGAGAATTTGGTCAGATAATGATTGTACCCAAGAGAATTAAGTAATCCATCATTGTCATTTCCACCTAGAGGAAAGTCTACCTTGGGAAGACACCTGGCTTTGTTCTAAATTCTACAGTGTTCAACATTTTTATCAGTGGTATTAATGGACAGAAAATATGATGAACAAAATTACAGACTTAAAATTGAAATAAATAATTTCTGTGGTTGGCAATAGAGAATCTTTAGTACAAAAAGATTTCCACAGACTATAAAATGGGCTGGTACTAAAACAATTTAACAAAGATATGTTTTTAAACTCTCGGGCCTGTCTTTAAAAATTAACTGTCCAAATATAAGAGAGGAGACAGGAAATTTTAGTTGACTAAAAATTCAGTATGAATCAATGGTCTGATGTGGCTCTTATTGAAACAAACAACAAAAGAACTAATATAATCACTTTAATAAAATGTATCTTATAGATCAAGGATATGATGATTCCACTGACTACTTCGCACATGAAAAGTAAATTAATTCTGGAAACAAATATATTTGGTGGGGGAACATTAATAAGTTGAGATGTTTCCAGAAAAAGATCTGAGAAAACGGCTTCTCTCTTAGAACTCAGTAGAAATTATCTGGTAGTGTTATTTTCTGTGGAAAGTATTTTTCTGTTTTAGAAATCGTAGAGAGTGAAAAAAAAATAATATCCTTGGATCCCCTTCCTGAATTTGGCACCAAATGAAAGTAAGATATAGGAGTCAGGAATGAGTAACCAGTAATAGCTGGACTGGAGGACAAGTTTATGGACTTCTCTAGTGGGTTTCCCAAAACTTCACTTCCGATTTAGATGAATTTGCCCATCCAGCCACTGAGAGTTCAGCTAGGCATCTACAGGCTTCCCTATAGGGCCTTTTGATGTCCTAGAGCCAACTCAAATGTACCCATTTGATGGTAGGCAGACCAGAGAAGAGGGCCTCAGAGAGACTGAACTGAGCCTGCCCAGTTCCCTCTTCAAAATCCTCCATTTTAGCTAAATCCCTTCCTCTCGATGAGGCGTGAGGAGCAAGGAGAGAGGTCTGGACTTTTATTCAGGATTGTGCCCTAAACTTGTTGTAAATTCTCAGAGACAATTTTTGAATATTATTTCTCCTCTGGAAAGGCATAGGTTACCTGAAGAAGTCATCAAGGAGTTCCCTATGGATGGCCTTCAGATCAATAAATGTCCATCTCCCGATCTTCTATGAAGGAGTTTATAGCCCAGTAGGAGTTGGCCCTCCCAGGAGATGACTAGGATGATGAAAGTTTTGACAGTCAAAGCAGAAGAGGACCTGGGAGCATTTAGTACAAAGAAAGAGACTCAGAGGATGTGGCACAGGTTCTTCAAGTAGTTAAAGAGCTGTTACATGAGAGAACAGTTGGGCATATTTTGTCATTCCAAGTGGCTGATTAAGATCCATTCGTGGAAATTGCAGGCAGATCTTTGCTAAATATAGGACAAGTAAAGAATACAAAAATAAAATTCTCAAAGAAAGCACCCTTTCAGGCAAAGTATGCAAATATAGGCTGCCAGAAATGATGTAGAGGAGATTCTTAGACTGAGTAGAAGGATGGATCAAAGTTCTTCTGAGGAGAATAAACATTCTTATTTCAGGAGGAGATGGAAAGAGGCAGAGCTGAACTGTGTTGCAGACAGCCAAAGGAAGGAGGGCGTTCCCTATTGGGCATATGTTTATTTAGTAATTTTTTTTTTTTTTAAATGAGAGGGACTTTTAAGAACTTCTGTCTTTTAGGCACCAAATTTAAACTTCTAAATGGTTGAAAAAGACCATTTTCTCTAAACTGAGTTAACTCTTCTCTGAGGAGAAATCATCTCTGTAGGATAGGACAAGGAGCATTGTTTTGTTTTTGCTTCTACACTTTTAAACCTAAAAACACATTTATTTACTCAAAAACCACTTATATGTCAGGAGCAAGACTATGGGCTAAAAAAAAAAAGGAATTAAAGTCAGTGTAAGACATAACTTTTTTATGTGCATGAAGTAACTACAGGATAAAACTAGTGCATGCTAAGTAAGTAAAAACAGACCCGCAGTGCTAAGAAAAGGCAAAGAAAGGAGGAGGTAAAAACAAGCAGGTTGGGATAGATGAGATCCCTTTCAGCTATAGTGTTCTTTTGATTCCATGCCAGGATGGCTATTTGAGGGTCTTCTTAACGCTGAGATTGTCGTGGATTAGTGGGGAGGAAGACCAGGACAGAGTAAGTGGGAGGAGACATACTGCTATCTATGGCTCCTAGCATGACCATATACTACACAAGGCAGAGAAATAAGTGGCAGGTGTTTTTCTACTGTACCTTGGTGTGTTCTCTTGAGAAAGGCTATAACACGTGATTGTTTAATTAATTATCTACCTCCCCCCCCCCCCACTAAGCTATTACTTCAGTGAGGGCAAAGACTGTGCCTATTTTTACTCACCATTATATCTCTTTACTGTCTAGCATGGTAGATGTTTAATAAATATTTTTTCAAGGTAAGAACGAAGTAAGGGGTTTTAAGAAAATATAACAAATCATTAAGAATGACTTATTTGAGAGCGCAGAGGGGTTATTCTGGGAGGGTCCCCTAATAAGAAGATTTCTGGCATTTAGGAACTCTGTATTCACATAGAGTGTAGCCCAATAAAAAGCCCAGTAGAACAACCCAGAACAGTTTGCTGGTTGAAGGGGACTCCTCAAATCATGGTTTTGAAGCACATTAACCCAGTCCAATCTTTTCTTTACAGATGGAACTAAGTCTTTCTCTTTCTTATTTTACAAGGTCTATCACATTTCACTCACAGAGTCAAGGTCAGTTTAATGATTCCTTAGTCATGGATGGGACTGTACCCAGGTTAGACAGACGGATGGTTTCAAGTTCCATTGTCTTTGTGCCAGGGCCCTAAGCTTTAACTCGATGTAGGGCTTTCTCAACTTGTCTCTCTGAAGCTGAGTTTCATTCTAATTGGGACCTGGGAAAAGAAAAATGAATGATTAACTCAAAGCTTTGGCTTTTCTCTTTTGAAGGGCCAGGCGCAAGTGGCAGATACTTTGGCCATCAGTGGAGCAGGGGAGGATCAGCCTCCGCAGGACCTGAAGCAGCAGGCCTCTGCCAAAGAGGGCAGCATCCACGGTCTGCTCCTGCCTGAAGAGAGGCTTTCAGGCGAGGAATATGAGTGTGTCTCACCTGATGACATCTCCTTGCCTCCACTCCCAGGAAGCCCCGAATCCCTCCTGGTACCATCTGACATGGAGATGGAGGAGCCTCCTAGCTCCACCTCCCTTAGCCTTTACTTAAGCAGCTCCAGGATGCAGACTGAGACCAACAGTCCAGGGGAGGCTCAGGAACCTGTTCTGCCACCACCTGTGGCTTTTGCTGATGCATGCCGTGATAAGAGAGAAACATTTTCAAGTCATTTTCAGAGGCCTTATCCCCACCTCAAAGCTGAGGCCCTCTTAACCTCCCGGGGATTTCTGGAAAACAACACTGTCTTCCGCAGAGTCAGTGCTAAACCTCCAGAGAGCATGCCGAGTGAAGTGCATGAGAGAGCTTTACAACAGCACCCTCAGGCTCAGGGAAGTTTGCTAGGAACACGGGAGAAAATGCATGCTGGTAGTAACGTCACTAAAACCCAAGACAGGCTGCATGCTTCCCCTGATGCCTCCTCGGGCCTCTGGTTTCAATCAGACACCAGCCACGGCTATCAGAGGCCAGTGGTTCCCCGAGAAGAGATTAAAAATACATCAGCAAAGAACAGTGTGGTCAGCCTAGCTGGCCAGGCACCTAATTTCTCCAGGCTCCTGTCTAATGTCACTGTCATGGAAGGTTCTCCAGTAACTTTGGAAGTTGAAGTAACAGGATTTCCAGAGCCTACACTGACATGGTGGGTAGCCTATAATGACAAACCATAAAACAGACAGACTGAATCACTGAGGAAATCTGTGCGCACTAAAAAATTTAGGGCTAGCTGATTAATATTCTACTACACTGTGGCTCTGCATGATTCAATCTCACATCAACCCCCAACTCTCGTTTTAGAAACAGCATGGCTAATACACTTAAGGAAAAAAGTAACCATATAAAATAATAGTTTAACAAACTCTGAGTTGAGCTTTTTCTTTTCCCCCAGTTTAACATTCCACATTTCTAAAGATCAGACATTGAAATTCTTTCGTATTATCTATTTCCACATAAGCATGAAATTTTCTTGGTTTAACGTCCCTTATTTTTTTTTTTATTCAATTAAAAAACATTAGAATTTGAGTTTTTCCTTTTCCTGTCATTTATTCACTTCATTTTTTCCCTCTTCCCAGCAGAGTCACACATGCCACCTTTGTAATATTTGATTGTTTTATAAACAATAAAAAAAGATTTCTTTTTATAAGTTTCTTCAATGTAAAAGGTGGAATAAAAAATCTTTTACGCTTGCCCCAGGCGACAGGTGATAAACTCATTTTGAAAGGTGCTATGATAACCGAGCTCTGAACAATATTATTTCACTCTGGATACATTTTTTGTTTTGTTTTGTTTTGTTTTTAACCTGTTTGTTTTAGAAAAAGTAAACTGCAGAATACAGGTTTTGAATAACCTGTTGATAACAATAAAAGCAGTCCTAACTTTTTCAAGATATGGGTTGCTTTAAATATTTGGCTTTTTTTTTTTATCCTTATCTAAATTTATTTGAAGACAAAGTGACACATATGTGAGAGCAAGTTTATACTTAAGAACTTATATAAGTAAAATAACATTTACCATTTTTTACACAAACAACGTGCCCTCCACCTGGAGGTATTTTTGTAAGCATGCTGTGCATATTACGAAAATACCGCAAGAAGGGAGAGCCTGGTTGACAAACAACATAGAAGGCACACATTATTTGTGTAAAAATATGGTATTTATCATAATGTTTCAGTAGACATGAAATCAATAGTTTCAATGATGGTACTTGCAGTGTGAACCAGTTATCTGAAGTGCTTATGAGAAAATTTGGGTTTCTTAGATTATTGAAAGAAACTGTCCTGATAGTGCAGGCACTTATGCTTTTGTTTTATTTTGTGGTTTTTACAATTGCATGTTTTCTACAAATCTGAAAATTCATGTTTATGAATATAAAGGGTATTTAATTCATCATTAAATGTCAGTTCACTCCAAGGAAAAATGTGTGAGGTTTTCCTTGTTTTGTCCATACAATAAATAACTTGTCTAGTATGTATCAAAGAACAAAGACCGTTGCAGTATTGAGAAAAAAAAATATTTTTCTACCAGATTCACAACAGTTTTGCTCAATTAACAACTGATAAATTATCAGGAAATCATACATTCTTAGAACACTCAGACAAAGGCCAAATTATTGCTTACGTATTTTTATGCAAATAATGCTTGCCTTCTACATTTGCTTGCCAGCCGCTCCCTACCCCCCCCCAAGATATTTTTGTAAGCACACTGTGCTAATTATTTTACCAAAACCTGAAAAACCAAACCAATTACTGTAGAGTCAATTCTGACTCATAGCGACCTTATAAGACAGTATAAAAGTGCCCCATAGGATTTCCAGGAAGCAGCTGGTAAATTCAAACTGCTGACCTTTCGGTTAGCAGCTGAATGCTTAACCACTGAGCAACCAGGAGCATAGTGGCACTTAGGAAAATACCTCGCAGGGGGAGTGAGCAGCTGGCAAATAAACGTAGACGGTATACATTATTTGCATAAAAATATGGTAAGCAAGGGGAGCAGATAATGATTCAGGTTTGTTGTCACTTCTTGTCTGGAAAAACTTCGAGTATAAATAAATAAAGAAGAATTTAAAATACACAAAATAAACAGTTGCTTTATAAAAAGGTGCAGCTAAGTGTTCATTTCCACAGGAAACTGAGAAACATGTCATTTAACAGTAATCAATTGTGCAGATGCCTTTTATAATTAGAAATCATTTTCCTTTTCTAATGAAATTAATTCATAAAAATTAAATGAACTCATTTCACCAGAAAATGGTGTATAAGTATCCTCATATAAAACAGTAATTTGTATTCTCAAGTGGATCTTTTGGCATGAATGTGATGGGGCAGAAGAGTCTTACTCCAGCACAGATTCCAAGGAGTCACAGGCTGTTGTTCCATAGAACAGTAAGAGTGAAGCAGGCCAAATATGAGGGCTCCGTTTCCCACTCTACGTAATTGTTGCCATGAGGGAATGGTGGCCCAGTGTGGTCAGACAGATGGTCTGGTTTCTCCAGAGAAGCGGAATATCTGAATTTTCATAAGCAATATTCCAATTGTTAAATGTCCAAAAATTGAGTGTTTTAAAAACCTGGTCTGAGCCAATCAAAACATCTCTCTGGCTACCATTTGTCAGTCTCTGGTTGAAAGATAAACAGCCGCATTAGAATTTGGTATAGCTGCAAAGTTCCCGCTAATAATACAGAGTATTACGGTGGCAAGAACCCTGGTGGTGCAGTGGTTAAGCATTTGGCTGCTAACCAAAAGGTCAGTGGTTAGAACGCGTCAGCTGCCCATGAGAGAAAGATGTGGCAGCCTGCTTCGGTAAAGATTTACAGCGTTTGAAACCCTATGGGGCAGTTTTACTCTGTCCTATAGGGTTGCCATGAGTCAGAGTCGATTTGACTTGATTTTTTAATTACCGTGGCAATGGGCCTATTTGCAGTGGTTTTTAGAATTTGGAAATGGTATCACTAAACAGTGACCTGACTTTAAATACTGACTCTCTGCTTCAGGTACAAGAAGGGCCAGGAATTGTCTGCAGATGGGCACTTACAGGTTTTACACAAGGAGACAAGGCATTCGGTGTTCATTCCGAAGGCGTGCAAGGCAGACACAGGCCTCTATGTGGCTCAGGCCCAAAACTCTAGTGGCTCTCTCTCATCCAGCGTCTTCCTCCACGTGACAGGTAACCACAGGCCACCAATAACAAGAATAAACTGGATAACGCTGTGTGTCATCTATGTTGGTGTGTCCTTAATGTACTGGCTACTCATACAGTAATTGGTGTTGGCACTGATATACATCATTCTCATGAATCGAAGGACAATACAGTTGTCTATTTCCCTGAACCTCCCACAGAGCATCCTCTGTCAAGTGTACCTCCGCTCTGTCCATATTGCTGATATGGCTAATATCACTGCTTGGTAAAATAATAGAGTTTTCTTTAGTGATTGAATGTATTCAAGGAGCTTGGTAAATTATTTTCCGTGGATAAGGATATATTTTTGTACTCTACATAGAGATGTGTTCAGTATAATACACAGTAAAATTAAAAAAATTAGGCCGTGTTTATTCCTTCCTAAAGAGAATTTAAAGACATATAGATCAAGTCTCACATCATCATATAGATGTGAGTTAAGTTTCAAATCTAATGGTTTGATAATTAATTTTTAATTATACTCACAAACATCTCTGTAGGGAATAACAATAGAAATATTTAACTGAAGTTGTAATTGTAATTATTGCATTAGCTATCATTTAATTTTTCTGTTCATATCTTGATCTCATTTACTGAAATTCATTTTATATAGTTTCAACGTAGACTATATTCCTGAGTCTGAAGATGTTACTATAAATAATCATTTCTCATGTTGATCTCACGGGTTTGACATTGGAGAATAGATGTGCTGTGAACTTTAAATGGAGTTTCAAACTTCCATCGGCTCTGTATGTCGCAGAGCAAGGTGGAACACAGGCTACGCTAATGGACCAACTTTACTCCTGTCGTTCATTTTGGGTGGCCATATATATGACTACAACAAGGTCCTGTTTCTAATTTCGATTCTGCTGCTGACCATTTTTGCAGGCTGTGGTAAGGCATGTCAGTGCCTTAGTTTCCCATCTGCAAATGGGCTAATCATCTACCCCTCAGGCAATTGAGTTTTCTTTGGGTGTCTTGTCAAAATCTGGAAAATGGAAAGCACTCTATGAAGACTAAGGGTAATTATATTGTTTTGTGTAATTCATCATCACACCTGCTTCCTGCTTATTATTTCTCTCTCAGGTGCTGTTTCTTAAGAATATTAAAGGAGTGGTGTTAATATGTGATTTCTAACTATTTCCATGGGGAAGGGGAGATGATGTCTTCTTAACTGGAGATTAAATTCCTAATTTCTTAAGCCTAAATACTTTTCAAAGATTTGAAATGAAACTCAGAAGGATACACTTAGAATGTCCTAGGAGAAGAAGTATGTAATAAGATGATTTAAGATGAATTCTACCCTTTTCTCATCATTATCGTTGTAATAATGAAGAGCATTGTATGCCTTTTTGAAATTTATTATTCAGAAAAGAGGATCATCTTTTTGATTCCTTTTAAAAATAAGCATGAGTAAGAGAGGCATTTGTTTTTCAAATTTTATACATAGTCTTGTCATGCTAGGGCAAAATCTTCAGTTGAAAGAATAATTCATTACAGATTTTTGATGAAGGGAAGGAATTAATTATGTTTCTGGAAGACTGTCTACAAATAACCAAAATATTTAAATGTAATATATTCAAGTTGATATTAAAAAGTTACTGAATGTTATCTGAAGATCTGAAATGTGAAGTCAAGTAAAAAGTTGGCATATTTTTCTTGTGCTGCATATTCAATTTTATTAATTTTTTCTCTTAATTTTATTCTAAATTTTAACAGAAATTTATTAAAAATTTATATATCCTAGAGAACTTAGAGTCTCTTAAGTCTCCTACCCTTTTTGTCCAGTTACAAATATTTTGCATATCTTGCCTAACTGCTATCGCCCATGTTGAAGCTAAAAAGTAAAACCCATTCATGTCCAAAGGGGGCAGGCATGACCAGGTAACAAATTGTCTCTTGTCCCACTGTCCATCCTTAGCTTGTTAATTTGACACATCTCCCTCCTCATTTTGTCAGCTTGGTTGAATTAGTGGTTTGACGTTATCAGGGTATTGCTGGTTTGCTTTATATATTATACTCCAGTTTCGGGGGACAGGGTAGAATATACAGTAAAACTTGGGATAGCCAGAAGCAATGTAAGGTGGAAACCTGTCAAGAGAAGGAAAACTTAAATATTTTCCACTAATAAAGAGGATAGAAGAGTGGTAAGACACACCCTGTCAAAGGCAAAATCTTACCAGACCCAGAGAAATAAGGCAGTCCCATCCAGTTCTGGCTCTAACAGGATTCACTAGACATATGTACATGATTCATGACAAATAAGGCATGTAAAGTCCCCAGAAAAAGACAAGGCTGGTATATTTTCAGAAAGACTGATTCGTGGAGTGTTGTAATTAAGGACTGGAGAAATAGAAGGCTAGAAATTTTTGTGAGGGTAGATGGGTACTTAGGAATCCGTTAACTGGTAAAGAAGCCTGGGTACCATCCAGAAACTAAAAAAGGGTCAAGTACTTTAGTACTTAGGGTAACTAAAACTGGCAAAGGAATTAAGCAATATACCCAAATTGATGGAAGCCAAAGAGGATGATAAGAGTCTCCAAGGAATTGACCAAGGTGGACATTGTATATTCCTTATGGGGTCCATATAGACCAGGCATTCCATCCTGTCTGTTCCTTCCCTAGGTGATCAGAGTGCACAAAGACCTTCATCCACAACTAAAGTTGAAGCCAATGTTTTTTGTTCAACAAAAATGGTTTAAGATAGTTAGAGAAGTTTTCTTTCTTGAAGAATTTATTATGTCTTACTCAATCTTTTTATCATTTTCAAAAAGAAAATGAAGTGAAAAGATTTTAAAATATTCAAATATAAGATATGTATGCATATACATATATATACATAATGAGACTGCTTTCTGAATTTTTTATCAGCACAGTACTTCTTCCCAATATTTGAGTCTATGTATGAGTGTATACATATATGTATTACTTATATTTGATATATATATTAAATATATATAGTTGATATATAACAAATATAAGATATATATGTATGTGTATATTCACATACAGATATATATTGGCAAATATAAAAGACACCTATTTAAGAAGCCCTGGTGGTACAGTGGTTAACTGCCCTGCTAACTGCCAAAAGGTCAGCAGTTCGAACCCACCAGCTACTCCATGGGAGAACTATGTGGCAGCCTGCTCCCGTAAAGGTTACAGCCTTGGAAATCCTATGGGCAATTCTGTGTCCTATAGGGTCTCTATCAGTTGGAATTGACTAGAGAGCAACGGGTTATAGACATTGACATGTATATCGAATATAAGATATGTATATACACAAATATGTACATATACCACACACACGCATGCATACATATGTAGAGCTCAAATACTGGAAAAAAATATTATGCACATATTTAAGATATAGTTCAGAAAGTTGTCTGTGTATCTATTTATCCCTATTTATTCAGACTGTTGATTGACTGGAACCCCTGGTGGCGTAGTGCTGAAGGGTCGGCAGTTTGAATCCACCAGGCACTCCTCGTAAACCCTATGGGGCAGTTCTACTCTGCCCTTTAGGGTCACTCTGAGTCTGAATCGACTCGACAGCAACGGGTTTTGGTATTGATTGACTATCTAGTAATTCCCACAGCAGTAAAGAATACTTAATCAGCTACTTAGATATTCTTCTGGTTATATTTTTAATTTCAAAGACTTAAGAGTGATTTTCCTTTTTTGCTGGGATTTCTGTCTTGATCAAAGACTTCTTATGAAAACTGAGGTTATTGGTTAAAAATACAAGACATAGAAAATTCAAATAATATTTCTGCTTTAAGGTATCCATATGATTCATACCCATTTACTTCTAGATGAAATTATTGACAGCTTGTAACATCAAAACACTTTTTCACAAGAAAATGAAAATAAAAAGAAAGATTAAAATTTATTCAAATATGAGTTATCGATATATATACACTTGACACCTTGAAGTAACACAAATGTGTTTTTGAGTTTTATTGTAGTCAGGGCAAAATCATTGGGTTTCCCAATTCTAATTGTTCAATAAAAGAATGTGTAGATATCCAGTGACACAGTTTTGGCCACCCTCAATTCCAGGAGAAATTTACTATAAGAATCTTTACATTTGAATAGCTGAATATTTTATAGTAACTAAAATATTTGGGAAAAAATAGCTATTTTATTTAATAATGTTAACCATCATTTGAAATTGTCAAGGATTTCATTCTACTTCTATTAACCATCAACAGCCATGGAAGCAGCAATCAAGAAATCAACAGATGTGTTGCATTGGGCAAATCTGCAGCAAACCAAAAACCAAATCCACTGCCATCGAGTCCATTCTGACTCATAGTGACCCTATAGGACAGAGTAGAACTGCCCCACAGAGTTTCCAAAGAGCACCTGGTGGATTTGAACTGCCAGCCTCTATGGTTAGCAGCTGTAGCACTTAACCACTACGGTCTTTGAAGTGTTAAAAAGCAAAAATGTCACTTTGATGATTAAAGTGCCTCTAATCACTGGTGGTGCAGTGGTTAAGTGTCCAGCTGCTAACCAAAAGGTGGACAGTTGAATCTACCAGCCCCTCCTTGGAAACCCTATGGGGTAGTTCTCCTCTGTCCTCTAGGGTTGCTATGAGTTGGAATCGACTCGACAGCAAGAGGTTTGGTTTGGGATCCAAACCATGGTCTTTTCGGTTTCCTCATATGCATGTGAAAGGTGGACAATGAAAAAAAGAAGACAAAAGAAGAATTGGTGTATTTGAATTGTGTCATTGGCAAAGAATATTGAATACACTGTAGACTGCCAGAAGAATGAACAAATTGCTCTTGGAGGAAGTATAGCCAGGATAATAGAAGTGAAGATGAGACTTGGTCTTGCTTAGTTTGAACACATCACCAGGAAAGACCAGTTCCTAGAAAATGACATCGTGTTTGGTAAAGTAGAGGGTAAATCGAAATGAGGGGAACACTCAATGAGATGGATTGACACAGTGGCTGCAACAGTGGGTTCAAGCATATCAAAGATCATGGAATTGGTGCAGGACCAGGCAACATTTTGTTCTGTTATACATAAAGTTGGCATGAGTCAGAGCTGACTGGAATGCAACACAACTAACAGCAACAACAACCTTCACTTAAAACCAAGCCACAGACTTAAAATACATTACTGCAAGAAGCTCTAATCTGCTCAATTCCAGGAGAAATTTACCGTAAGAATCCTTACATTTGAATACACCACCACACCACCCAGTGCCGTCGAGTGGATTCCGACTCATAGCGACCCTATAGGACAGAGTAGAACTGCCCCATAGAGTTTCCAAGGAGCACCTGGTGGATTTGAACTGCTGACCCTTTAGTTAGCAGCCGTAGCACTTAACCACTATACCACCAGGGTTTCCTACATTTGAATAGCTACATATTTTATAGTAACTAAAATATCTGGGAAAAAGAGAAAAGATAGCAATTTTATTTAATAATGTTAACCGTTATTTGAAGTTGTCAAGGATTTCATTCTACTTGGATTAATAATCAACAGCCATGGAAGCAGCAGTCAAGAAACCAAAGGACGTGTTGCATTGGACAGATACCCAGCAAAAGACCTCTTTTAAAGTGATCATATTTCTTTAAAGTAGCACACAAGACCTTTCCTATTTGGTCTCCCCTCCCCAGCCTCTGCACCATCCCCAACACTCTGCACTCCAGCCACGTTTGACTTTAGATTTTTAACCTATCAGGTTCTTTCTTTTCCCCAGTGCTTCTTTCTGCCTAAAACTCCTTTCCTGCATTCTGTATTCTACCCTGTTTTCAGGTGGCTTAACTCCCGCTTATCCTTCAGGTTCCATTTGAGACACAACATTCCCCAGGAAGCTTCTCTAACCCATCAAGTCCAGTGTAGATGTTCCTGCTATGTGCACTGTCAGCACCTGGGCTGCCCAGGTCACGTCCCTTAATACACAGCATCAAAGTTGTGTATTTTGAGCATCTATCTCCTCTGGCTGGACTGTGAGCTCCTGATGAGCAGGGTCTGTAAAACCCTGTTCATCTTTGTATTCCAAGTATAGCCATACTCAATATATATATATTTGAATTGAACTGTTGAGAGTGAACAAAGATAAACCTAGCTTTTTTTTTGGTTGGGGGGGGACATGTAAAAAAAGACATACGTATTTGTTTTCTAATTATTCTTTCTTATGGACATTAAAAAACCCATTAGCCAGTCACAGTCAGGTTCTAGCCATGAAGTATGTACCAAGCACATTCACCTGATTTACAAAATGTAACTCAGAAGCTTCCAGTTCCTCTGAGCTAGACCGTGAATGAAAATTTAAAGTTAAAAATAGATATTGACTCCTTTGATCAAAATAATATTGAGGAGGCCTGAGGAAAGGTCCAGGATCATTGAGCCAACATTTTAAAGCAGATGTAATAAGGCCTAAATCATCAACTAGTAAGTGTGAAAGTGGGTGTCGCCACTTATAGTAACTAAGTCAAAACTGCCAAAACCAGAATTCATGTACTTATTTAGAACACTACATAAATTACCAATATTTTAGTGTAGCTGGGGCTCGGTAAGCTGGCTATGGACAGATATTTGCAACCAGCATTTCATTCATATTTGTAAATACAAAAAAGCCAAATCCAAGAAGGTAGATTGTATGAATTCCAATGAAGGAAGGAATATTTCTTTTTGTCTTTATTGATGACCATTTCATACTAGAAATTACCATCTGAAGCTCTTGACATTCCTGTTGTACATACAGTATGTTAAGTATGGTCATGAAATAGTTGAAACAAAATAAATATCTCCTGTGTGTGTCAGTCTAAATGCCAGCACAAGGCATGCTGTTTTCCATTTGTAGTAAGCAGAATCTTGAGCTGCGTCAGAAACCCAAGAAATTTGCATTCACTAAATGAAACAGTGTCCTGCTTAAAGCAATAACGATTCATTTTCTGTGCTCTCATCACCTGAGATTTGAATTTAATCAGCAGGGCATGAATTCCACCTCAAAAACAGCACAAAGCTTCTAATTTGACCTTTTTCCATGAATCTCCACACTACAGTTCCTTGTCTTGTTGAGAGTTTATACAATATCATGACCTACTCAAGCATTGGTGGTAAAGGTTGGATGTGTGATACCACTCCAGATGAGTAAGTCTTTGGTTTTGAAGTTTGAGTAGTTGGCCAAATAACTCCTCCTTCTGTCCAATGGCGATTTCATTTACGTTAGCCGGGACCTGGCAAATCCAATTCCTTGGATCTCCTTATTGTACCATAAAAGCAACATCCTACCCTCCTTTAAGAACAAGTGAGCAGAAAGAATTGTATGGACAAGAAGTTTTGTGTGCATTTATTTCCAGTTTGCACAATAAAGCTGAAATTGAAACAAATTTTGACCATAGTAGTAGCTGGAAAACATTGATCCAAGCTGTGTGTTTGTTGTTGCTGTATCATTTTTAACCAGAACAATAACAGTTACATGATTTGAAGGTTTCAATCTATATTCAGGTGCCCTCCTGCTTTGGCTCTTTTTTCATTTAGAACCCACTTACATATCAATACTTGTGAAATAACAGCTTCAGAGCTAGGTAATAACATGAAATAACCTTTTCTCTTTGTCATTCAACAACTGTTCTTCATCTTTTTCCAAGAGCTTTATTGATCCAAACAACTACAAAATGGTGTTTTTATCTTATGTCAGTGTTAAAAATCATATAATAAAATCTTTTGAGGGTAAAAATTTAAAGAGTGAAATGTAAGGGGGCGTATTTTATCCACTGTGAATAGCCTCTAACAGATATTATTCTAACGATGCCAGAAAGCTACCTTTCTTTGTATTAAGTATTAAGCAAACCTACACACAAACAAGCTGTTGGTAAACAGGGTCAGTTGGAAATGCAAGTCAAAGTACGAAACGACTTATCCAGCAAGCTCAGAAAGGCTAAAATGCCCATCTGCTCAAAAGTGTCCTCTCTGGCAGCTGAGAGACCTGCCTATGATTCATGTAATGGAAGCTCCAGAAGGTGCTTCCTAAAATGCATACTTATTCATTGCTATTACTCTCGAAGAAGAATCTCATCACATCCTGGCCTGAGTTATCTGAATAAATGAGAATATTACCCCCCTCCAAAAAGAAAGATGTATTTTGGTGAAAAAAATGGGATATAAAGTGTAATGGTTTGAATTGTGTCCCCCCAAAACATGTGTCACTTGGCTAGGCCATGATACCCAGTAGTGTGTGATTGTCTACCATTTTGTCATCTCATGTGATTATACTATGTGTTGTAAATCCTACCTTTATGATGTTAATGAGGCAGGATTAGAGACAGTTATGTTAATGAGGGAAGACCCAATCTACAAGATTAGGTTGTGTTTTAAGCCAGTCTCTTTTGAGATATAAAAGAGAAAGGCTATCAGAGAGACATGGGGACCTCATTATCACCAAGCAAGAAGAGCCGGGAACACAGCTTCTAGACCAGGGGAAGATTGATGACAAGGACCTTCCTCCAGAGCCGACAAAGAGCAAGTGTTCACCTGGGCTGGCACCCTGAATTTGGACTTCAGGCCTACTACGCTATGAGAGAATAAACGTCTGTTTGTTAAAGCCATCCACTTGCACTATTTCTGTTATAGCAACACTAGCTGACTAAGACGTGAGGGAACCTGAGAGATTTGTATGTTGTGCTCCACTTAGGGTGGTGATTGGGGAAATGTAGGACAGGAAAGAAAAAAATACTCAAACATCAGGGTGAAGAAACCCAGTGTCAGCTTTGATTTTCATTTTCACTCTCTGAATTTCCTACTGATTCAAGACATATACATGGGGAGTCCACTGAGAGGAAGAGGCCACAATTAAAATATGTCTATGTGACAATTTTTGTTATCCATTTAGAGGACTGCACTGGGTTTAATAGTGTCCTCCCAAAATTCATGTCCACCTGTAACCTCAGAATGTGAGGCCTTTGCAGATGTAATTAGTTAAGATAAGGTCATACTGGATTTTGGTGGGCCCTAAATTCAATAACTTGTATCCTTATAAGAAGGCTGTGGAAGACCCAGAGACACAGAAGGGACTGACGGGAAAAGGCCATGTAAAAGCAGAGACACATATTACCAATAATCAGAAATGAAAAAGAAGTCATCACTTCTGATCCCATGGATATTAAAAGGATAATAAGGGAATACCGTGAACAGCTATGCCCACAAATTCAGTAACTGAGATGAAATCATTCAATTCTTTGAAAGATACAAACCACCAATGCTCATACAAGGATAATGTTGTTAGGTGCAATCAAATCGGTTCCAACTCATAGCAACGCTATGGACAACAGAACAATACACTTCCCAGTCCCACAGAATCCTCATGATCATTGCTATGTTTGAGCCTGTTGTTGTAGCCAGTGTCGGTCCATCTCGTTGAGGGTTTTCCTCTTCTTCACTGACCCTCTACCAAGCATGATGTCCTTCTCCAGGGTCTGATCCCTCCTGATAACATGTCCAAAGTGCTTTAGACAAGGTCTCACCATCCGTGCTTCCAAGGAGCATTTCTGGCTGCACATCTTCCAAGACAGATTGTTCTTCTAGAAATTTTAAATAACCCTATATCTATTAAGGAAATTAACAATTAGTTAATTACCTACCAAGAAAGAAAGCAATAGGCCTACATGGTTTCACTGGTGAACCTCAATGAAACATTTAAAGAAGAAATAATAAAATTTCTCCACAGTCTCCTTCATAAAATAGAAATAAACACTTCTTAACTCATTCTATGATGTCAGCATTACCTTAATACTAAAGCCAGATAAAGATAGTACAAGAAAGGAAAACTATAGAGGCAGGGTCAAAATGGCTGAATAGACAGACGCTTCAGCAGGCCCTCTTACAACAAAGACCTAAAAAAACAAGTGAAGTGAGTGTATTTATGACAAGCTAGGAGTCCTGAACATCAAAGGCAAGGTTAGAAAATGAACCGAGGGGCAGGGGGAGGAAGAGAATTCAGAAGCAGAGAGGAGTTACTGGACCTGAATCGCCAGGAACCCTCAGACACCAATCCCAGGAGCAGCTGCGCCGGGCTGGCACTAGCGTTCAGCCGCAGTTTCCTCAGGGAGAAGCAGCCAGCCAAACAGCCTACTCACACCTCCAGAACCAGAGAAGAATGGTGCTCTCGGCGAAAGCTGAGTACTTGAGTATATTTTACCATGCCCCCTGGCTTCAGAAGCTGTTGACTTCCCTGGGCCTGAGATAGAGCCCTGTTGAGCACCTAGAGCCATCCTCCAGGCCCTGGAAAAGCAATAGATTTGTAATTGGGGGAAAAAATAATTTGCCACCTCCGCTAACCGGGGGATCTCAGGACAGAAGTAGCACCTATCCAGGCATAAACAGTCCATGCACTTTGAGTACCTTTCCCCTCTTCAGAGACTTGTGTGGGCCTATTTCAGGAGAATAGGCCCTTGTTGGCAGACTGCAACTGTTTGAGCTGTGCGGTAGAAAGGTGGGTGTTTGATGTTTGACACCATTTTGCTTATTAAATGGGGTCCTCACCTACCCACATCAGGGGCCTACAGACTGGTGGCTCTATGCAGGTTGCCCAGCCACTCGTGACAGGGGTCCAGAGATAACTGGTACCTCCCAATCCTTACAACCAAAAACACTGGGAGCCCATGGTCCACCTGCAGAACCCACCCACCTGTATGCTCTAGGGAAGAGGGACATGCTTTCCTCAGAGATACTAGGGGGAAGATTCCCAGCCCCCTGCCTTGTTCAGAGTGTGACCCCCTGCTGCAACCAGATACTGGTACCTACACCAATCCCCGTTGCCCCTCTAACACTGTAGGGCAGAGCCTGTACCACACACTTAATGAGCAATTACCTGGGCACCTGATCTGAATTCATACAAGAAAAGTGAATGGACTCCTAAACTAATATACCTGATAACAGCTCTAGCCATCTGGGGACAGGACGTCAGAGCTCCAAAGGCAAAAATAATCAAGTTAGCTCACTCAAGCAACCCATTTGGGCGTACCAAAACAAAACAAAGCAAGAAGCTGTGATACGGTAATCAAACATAAACTAATACAATAACATAGATGGCTCGGAGACAACAGTCAATATCAAGTCACATAAAGAAACAGACCACGATAGCCTCAACAAGTTCTCAAAAGAAAGAACCAAGGGATCTTCTAGATGAAAGTGCCTTCCTGGAATTATTGGATGCAGAATACAAAAGATTAATATACAGAACCCTTTAAGACATCAGGAAGGAAATCAGGGAATACGCAGAACAAGCTAAGGAACACGCAGATAAAACAGCTGAAGAAATTAAAAAGGTTATTCAGGAACATAATGAAAAATTTAAGCTGGAAAAATTCATACACAGCAATCAGAAATTCAGATTAACAATAAAATTACAGAATTAGACAACTCAATAGAAGGTCGGAGGACAAGAATTGAGCAAGTGGAAGGCAGAATTTGTGAACTTGAAGATAAAGCACTTGGCACCAATATTTTTCAAGAAAAATCAGATAAAAGATTAAAAAAAAAAAATGAAGAAACCCAAAGAATCATGTGGGACTCTATCAAGAGAAATAACCTATGAGTGATTGGAGTACCAGAACAGGGAGGGATAACAGAAAGTACAGAGAGAATTGTTGAAGATTTGTTGGCAGAAAACTTCCCTGATATTGTGAAAGATGAGAAGATCTCGTATCCAAGATCATCATCGAACTCCACATAAGGTAGACCTTAAAAGAAAGTCACCAAGACATATTATAATCAAACTTGCCAAAACCAAAGGTAAAGACAGACTTTTAAGAGCAGCTAGGGATAAATGAAAGTCACCTACAAAGGAGAGCCAATAAGTTCGGACTACTCGGCAGAAACCGTGCAGGCAAAAAGGCAATGGGATGACTTATATAAAACATTGAAGGAAAAAATATTGTCAGCCAAAAATCATATATCCAGCAAAACTGTCTCTCAAATATGAAAGCGAAATTAGGACATTTCCAGATAGAAGTTTAGGGAATTTATAAAAACCAAACCAAAACTACAAAAAATACTGAACGGAGTTCTCTGGTTAGAAAATCAATAATATCAGATATCAACCCAAGACTAGAACACAGGACAGAGCAATCAGATGCCAACCCACACAGGGAAATCACAAAAATAAATCAAGATCAGAAAAACGCTCAAAACAGAGAAACAGCGATGTCATCATGTAAAAGAAGACAACATTAAAACAATAAAGAGGGACTAAGAAACATTTTTTTTTAAGAAACATAGATATTTCATATGGAAAGGAAGACAAGGCAATATAAAGAAATAAAAGTTAGGTTTAAATTTAGAAAAATAAAGGTAAATATTAAGGTAACCACAATGGAGACTAACGATTCAATTCATAAAAATAAAATACAAGAAAAAAATAGAGACTCAGCAGAAACAAAATCAACAACAAAGAATAAGAGGAAAGGACAATGTGTAAAGATAAACTACTCAGCACAAAAATTAAGTAGGAAAAACTGTCAACACACCAAAAGGACATCAAAATGACAGCATTAAACTCATACCTATCAATAATTATGCTGATGTAAATGACCAAAATGCACCAATAAAGAGAGAGTGGCAGAAGGGATTTAAAAAAAAAAAAAAAACTCTGTCTATATACTGCCTGCAAGAGACACACCTTAAAGACACAAACAAACAAAAACTCAAAGGATGGAAAAAAGGGTATCAAGCAACAACAATCAAAAAAGAGCAGGAGGGCAGGGGTCTGGGGACCATGGTTTTAGGAGACATCTAAGTCAATTGGCATAATAAAATCTATTAAGAAAACATTCTGCATCCCACTTTGAAGAGTGGCATCTGGGGTCTTAAACGCTAGCAAGCAGCCATCTAAGATGCATCAGTTGGTCTCAACCCACCTAGATCAAAGGAGAATGAAGAACAACAAGGACACAAGGTGATTGTGAGCCCAAGAGACAGAAAGGGCCACATGAACCAGAGACTACATCATCCTGAGACCAGACGAATTAGAAGGTGCCCGGCTATAACCGATGACTGCTTTGACAGGGAACACAACAGAGAACCCCTGAGGGAGCAGGGGAACAGTGGGATGCAGACCCCAAATTCTCATAAGACCAGACTTAATGGTCTGAAACTAGAAGGACCCCGGTGGTCATGGCCCCCAGACCTTCTGTTGGCCCAGGACAGGAACCATTCCCTAAGCCAACTCTTCAGACATGGATTGGACTGGACAGTGGGTTGGAGAGGGATGCTGGTGATGAGTGAGCTTCTTGGATCAGGTGGACACTTGAGACTATGTTGGCATCTCCTGCCTGGAGGGGAGATGAGAGGGTGTAGGGGGTTAGAAGCTGACGAAATGGACATGAAAAGAGAGTGGAGGGAGAGAGCGGACTGTCTCATTAGGGGGACAGTGATTGGGAGTGTGTAGCAAGGTGTTGGGCTAGCAAGGTGTATATGGGTTTTTGTGTGAGAGACTGACTTGATTTGTAATTTTTCACTTAAAGCACAATAAAAAATATGAAAAAAAAGCAGAAGTGGCAATATTAATTTCTGACAAAATAGACTTTAAAGTTAAATGCACCAGAAAGGATAGGGAATGTAATGATTAAAGGGACAATATACCAGGAGGATATAACCATACTAAATATTTATGTACCCAGTGACAGGGCTGCAAGATACATAAAACAAACTCTTAACAGCACTGAAAAGTGAGATAGTTCACAATTATAGTAGGAGACATCAACACACCACTTTCAGTGAAGGACAGAACATCCAGAAAGAAGCTCAGTAAAGACACGGGAGATCTAACTGCCACAATCAACCAACTTGACCTCACAGACATATACAGAACATGCCACCCAAGAGCAGCCAAGTATACTTTCTTTTCTAGTGAACATGGAACATTATTTAGAATTGACCACATATTAGGTCATAAAGCAAACCTTAGCAGGATCCAAAACATCGAAATATTACAGAGCATCTTCTCTGACCGTAAGACCATAAAAGTAGCAACCAAAGACAGAAAAATCAGAAAAGAAATCAAACACTTGGAAACTGAACAATACCCTTCTGAAAAACGACTGGGTTATAGAAGACACCGAGGATGGAATAAAGAAATTCATAAAATCCAATGAGAATGAAAACACTTCCCATCAGAACCTTTGAGACACATCGAAAGCAGTGCTCAGAGGTCCATTTATATCAACAAATGCACACATCCAAAAAGAAGAAAGAGCCAAAATCAAAGAATTATCCCTACAACTTGAACAAATAGAGAGCAACAAAAGAAACCCTCAGGCACCAGAAGAAAGTAAATAATAAAAATTAGAGCAGAATTAAATGAAATAGAGAACAGAAAAACAATTGAAAGAGTTAACAAGACCAAAAGCTAGTTCTTTGAAAAAATTAACGAGATTGATGAACCATTGGCCAAAAACGGGTGAGGAAGCAAATAACCCAAATAAGAAATGAGATGGGCGATATCACAACAGACCCAACTGAAATTAAAAAAAGTCATATCAGGTTACTATGAAAAACTAACAAATTTGAAAAGCTAGAAGAAATGGATGAATTTCTAGAAACACAGTAAACTAATACAAACAGAGGTAGAACAACTAAATAAACCCATAACAAAAGAAGAGATTGAAAAGCTAATTTAAAAACTCCCAGAAAAAAAAGAAAAACCCTTGCCTGGATGGCTTCACTGCAGGGTTCTACCAAACTTTCAGAGAAAAGTTAACACCACTACTACTAAAGGTATTTCAGAGCTTAGAAAAGGATGGAATACTTCCAAACTCACTCTATGAAGCCAGCATATCCCTGATACCAAAACCAGGTAAAGACACCACAAAAAAGAAAATTACAGACCTATATCATGGGTTTTTATCCCTCATGAACTTAGATGCAAAAATCCTCAACAACATTCTAACCAGTAAAGTTCAACAACGTATCAAAAAAAAAATTTCACTGTGACCAAGTGGGATTCATACCAGGTATGCAGTGATGGTTCAACATTAGAAAAATAATTAATGTAATCCATCATATAAATAAAACAAAAGACAAGAACACATGATCTTATCAGTTGATGCAGAAAAGGCATTTGACAAAGTTCAACACCCATTCATGATAAAAACTCTCAGCAAAATAGGAATAGAAGAAAAATTCCTCAACATAATAAAGGGCATTTTTACAAAGCCAATAGCCAACATTATCCTAAATGGAGAGAATCTGAAAGCATTCCACTTGAGAACAGGAACCAGACAAGGATGCCCTTTATTACCACCCTTATTCAACATTGTGCTGGAGGTCCTAGCCAGAGCAATTAGGCTAGATAAAGATCTAAAGAGCACCCAGATTGGTAAGGCAGAAGTTAAAGTATCTCTATTTGCAGATGACATGATCTTATACACAGAAAACCCTAGAGAACCCTCAAGAAAACCACTGAAACTAATAGAAGAGTTCAGCAGATATCATGATACAAGATAAAAAATCAGTTGGATTCCTCTACACCAACAAAAAAAACATCGAAGAGGAAATCACCAAATCAATACCATTTACAGTAATGCCGAAAAAAAAAAAGAAGATAAAATACTTAGGAAAAAATCTTACCAGAGGTGTAAAAGACCTTCACAAAGAAAACTACAAGACACTACTGCAAGAAACCAAGAGACCTACAGGAGTGGAAAAACATACCTTGCTCATGGAGAAGAGTTAACATTGTAAAAATGTCTATTCTACCAAAAGTGAGCTATAGATACAGTGCAATTCCGATCCAAATTCCAACAGCATTTTTTAATGAGATGGAGAAACAAATCACCAACTTAAAATGGAAGGGAAAGAGGCCCCAGATAAGTCAAACATTACTGAAAAAGAACAAAGTGGGAGTCCTGCCTGTACCTGATTTTAGAACCTGTTATACTGCCACAGTAGTCAAAACCCCCAGGTACTGGTACAACAACAGATACACAGACCAATGGAACACAATTGAGAATCCAGACATAAATCCATCCACAAATAAGCAGCTGATATTTGACAAAGGCCCAAAGTCAGTTAAATGGGGAAAACACAGTCTCTTTAACAGATGGTGCTGTCATAACTGGATATCCATCTGCAAAAAGTGAAACAAGACCCATACCTCACACCATGCACAAAAACTAACTCAAAATGGATCAAAGACCTAAATATAAAATCTAAAACTATTATGGAAGGAAAAGTAGGGACAATGCTAGGAGCCCTAATCCATGGCATAAACAGTATACAAACATTAGTAACAGTCCACAAACATCAGAACAGAAACTAGACAACTAGGAGCTCCTAAAAATCAAACACCTATGTTCATCCAAAGACTTCACCAAAAGAGTAAAAAGATTTCCTAAAGACTGGGAAAAAGCTTTTAGCTATGACATTTCCAATCAGCCTCTGATCTCTAAAATCTACATGATACTGCAAAAACTCAACTACAAAAGGGCAAATAACCCAATTTAAAAATGGGCAAAGGATATGAACAGGCACTTCAGTAAAGAAGACATTTGGGTAGCTAACAGATACATGCAGAAATGCTCACAATCATTAGCCATTAGAGAAATGCAAATCAAAACTACAATGAGATTCCATCTCACTCCAACAAGGCTGGCATTAATCCAAAAAACACCAAATAATAAATGCTGGAGAGGTTGTGGAGAGACTGGAACACTTATACACTGCTGGTGGGACTGTCAAATGGTGCAACCACTTTGGAAATTGATTTGGCACTTCCTTAAAAAGCTAGAAATAGAACTACCATAATATCCAGGAATCCCACTCCTTGGAATATATCCTAGAGAAATAAGAGCCTTTACACAGACAGATACATGCACACCCATGTTCACTGTAGCAATGTTTACAGTAGCAGAAAGATGGAGGCAAGCAAGATGCCCATCAACGGATGAATGGATAAATAAATTATGGTATATTCACACAATGGAATACTATGCATTGATAAAGAACAGTGATGAATCTGAAATATTTCATAACATGGAGGAATCTGGAAGGCATGCTGAGTGAAATTAGTTGCAAAAGGACAAATATTATATAAGACCAGTATTATAGGAACTCAAGAAATACTTTAAACAGAGAAGAAAATATTCTTTGATGGTTACAAGAGGTGGGAGGGAGGCAGGGGAAGGGGTATTCACTAATTATATAGTAGACAAGAACTATTTTAGGTGAAGGGAAAAACAACACACAATACAGGAGAGGTCAGCACAACCAGACTAATCCAAAAGCAAAGAAGCTTCCCAATTAAACTGAATGCTTTCAAGGCCAGCGTAGCAAGGGCGGAGGTTTGGGGACCATGGTTTCAGGGACCATGTAAGTCAACTGGCATATTAAAGTCTATTAAGAAAACATTCTGCACCCCACTTTGGAGAGGGGTCTCTGGGGTCTTAAAAACACTAGCACGCAGCCATCTAAGATGCATCAATTGGTCTCAACCCACTTGGAGCAGAGGACAATGAAGAACACAAAAGGTAAAATGTAATTATGAGCCCAAGAGGCAGAAAGGGCCACATAAATCAGAGCCTACATCAGCCTGAGTCCAGAAGAACTAGATGGTGTCCGGCTACAACCGATGACTGCCCTAACAGGGAACACAACAGAGAACCCCTGAGAGAGCAGGAGAGCAGTGGGATGCAGACCTCAAATTCTCATAAAAAGACTAGACTTAATGGTCTGACTGAGACTAGAAGGACCCTGGGGGTCATTGTCCCTAGACCTTCCATTAGCCCAAGACAGGAACCATTCCCAAAGCCAACTCTCCAGACAGGGATTGGACTGGACAATGGGATAGAAAATGATACTGGTGAGGAGTGAGCTTCTCGGATCTAGTAGACACATGAGACTATGTGGGCAGCTCCTGTCTGAATGGGAGATGAAAGGGCAGAGGGGGTCAGGTGCTGGCTGAATAGACAAGAAAATAGAGAGTGGAGTGTGCTGTCTAATTCAGGGGAGAGCAACTAGGAGTATATAGCAAGGTGTACATAAATTTTTGTATGAGAGACTGACTTAATTGGTAAACTTTCACAAAGCACAATAAAAAATTTTTTTTAAAGTCCTTTATTTTCTTGTATACCAGCAGTGAACAAATAAAATTTGAAAAAAAAAAAATCATTTACAGTAGCACCAAAAGTAGAAGGCCTCCAACACCTGCACCCAGGAGAGCATCAGAGAGTTGTCAGTAAATGAATCACAGTAAAAGAGACATTTTCTGAGGCTATGGCAAAGGTGGGCAACATGAATTTCTCCCTGTTCCATAAATTGATTACAGGCATTATGACTATTTAGAATCTAGTTGCACCATCTCAGACCTGCTTTTTCTTGCAGCTCCCTGTGTCATTTGTGGCGATTTTAAGAAAGGTAAATTGTTTGAAGGAGACAATGCTCATTAGAACAAGATGACATTTGATGTGGAACATAAATTAAGCTTGGTCATATGCTGAGCAGTGTCGTCAGCAGACTAAGAGAGAAAGATTAGGATGAAATTGTAATTATAGCATTCTACAGCTGAACTTTCTCCAACAATCACATAATAATATTAGAAGAAAAGAAGTCCTTTAGTCTCTGAAGTCAAACCTAGGAGTGGATGATTATCAACTGGTACTCTGCTGCCCTGCAGGAGTGAATGTACCTCCCATGGATAAGCACTTTCCTATCAGCAAGGACAGGCTCATGCTGCTAGTATTATTTCTGTGATTTCTTGGTAGAAAACTGAGCTAAAATATTTCAACCATTATATTGTACTTTAAAAAAGTAATCAGTTTCATAAAGTCATGGCTTGATCTGTTAATTAATTAAAGAATACGAATGAAAACTTTGGCACCTACTGTGTACTGGAACATTTTCAATGAAATTAATCCTTTTGTGTTTTCTAAATGTTAAATGTAAGTGCTTTCTCTTCCATTAAACATGTTCTTGAAGGTAATTTTTGGCTTATATGTCACTTGTCTAAAATAGAATGGCGTTGTACTTATCACTTAAAAGAAAACTAATTGATGCATCAGAAAAGCCTAATGTTAAACTTGCATTTTTTCACAGGTTTGTAAATATAATCATGTAAACAAGATGGCATTATAAAGACCCCATCCAGAGCTTATAAGTGGATAGGCAAACTAAGTATTCATTGTAGCTTTTGTTGAAAACTATGGCCAGCGTATTGTATAATTGCACAAGATTGATTTATTATTGTAACTAAAAATGGATCGTGAACACTGTGAAGAATGACCCAGAATATACAGGGCATGAGCTAATATAGAGAGGCTAGTCCCGACTCGAAGGCAATGGGTGATTTGGGTGGGTCCTAAATTGTAACTGACTTTCCCCTGGCACATAAATCCCATTTCTCCTGCGCTATGTGCTCTAACACATTGTAGGCAAAAAATCAGAGGGATGGTGCCATCTCAGGGAACCCTAGAATTAGGAAAATCTATATGATTCTGTCCGACTCATAGCAATCCTATAGGACAGAGTAGAACTGCCCCATAGAGTTTCCAGGGAGCACCTGGTGGATTTGAACTGCCAACCTTTTGGTTAGCAGCTGTAGCACTTAACTCAGAATCAACTTGTCGGCAGTGGGTTTGGTTTTTTTTAATTTTTTTTAAATGGTTCTATAAACTTTCGAAATTGTAGGTTGGTTTAATCACAATTATGTAACACAATGTGGCATATGTCATTAGTTTATTGTGAGTGAATAAAAATGATTTTAAGGATTTGGTCGTATTCTGCATCCCACTTTGGAGAGCGGCGTCTGGGGTGTTAAACGCTAACAAGCAGCCATCTGCAATGCATCAATTGGTCCCAACCCACCTGGAGCAAAGGAGAATGAAGAACACCAAAGACACAAGGTAATTATGAGCCCAAGAGGCAGAAAGGGCCACTTAAAGCAGAGACTACGTTAGCCTGAGACCAGAAGAACTAGATGGTGCCCAGCTACAACTGATCACTGTCCTGACAGGGAACACAACAAAGAACCCCTGAGGCAGCAGGAGAGCAGTGGGATGCAGACCCCAAATTCTCTTAAAAAGACCAGACTTAAGGGTCTGACTGAGACCAGAATGACCCCAGAGGTCATGGTCCCCAGACCTCCTGTTAGCCCAAGATAGGAGCCATTCCCAAAGCCAACTGTTCAGACAGGGATTGGACTGGTCTATGGGATAGATAATAATACTGATGAAGAATGAGCTTCTTGGATCAAGAAGACACATGAGACTATGTTGGCATCTCCTGTCTGGATGGGAGATGAGAGAGTAGAGGGGGTCAGAAGCTGACATATGGACATGAAAAGAGAGAGTGGAGGGAAGGAGTGTGCTATCTCATCGGGTGGAGAGCAATCAGGAGTATATAGCAAGGTGTTTATAAAATTTTGTATGAGAGTCCAACTTGATTTGTAAACTTTCACTTAAAGCACAATAAAAATTAAAAAAAAAGAATTTGGTTGTATTTTGATGATACTAATGTGTGTGTGTATACACATGTGTACGTGTACCTATTTCTCAGTATGAGTTCATGCCTGTATGAACTGAGTAGCCTACAAAATGCCCAGGTGATATAATCTGGTCAGAAAAACACCTCATACTAATAGCATCAGTGCCATGAGCAACTATTGCCCAAGGGTTAATGAAGAAATAGGCTTTTTTTTTTTGAGTCAGAATCGACGGCACTGGGTTTGGTCTTTGGTTTGGCATAGTACAGGCATATACTTAAATATGTGAGTACAAGGTAAATACTCAGCACATTGCAGTTTTGAAATGAATAAAAATCAGTGTTTCAGAAAGAATTCCCAGACAGTTGATAGAAGGGGGAAAATATTGTTAAGATATACACATAAATCAACTCTAAATAGAAATCCATTTAAATTCCTTGTAGATGGCAATCCAGAAAGAGCTGTATCTAAATAGAACTTAGAGGTTGCATTATTTAAATGTAAAAGCAATATCATAAATCTTGGTTGAAAAGCAGCTGTTTGTTTTTTTTTAATCCATAAGAATTTTCCAAAGAAGTATTGAATTTGTCTTTAGACAGATTTTCTAGATCATTTTCTCAATATTATTAAAGTATATATGATTAGTCCAGGGACAAATGTTTTGTGTGTTCATTTCCTTTTTAATGCTAATGGTTTATACATGCTGATAATGAAACTTATATTGTGTCTACTAAGTATCTGGAAATAACAGAATCTACTTGCCTGTTTCCTAGCTCTACTGGGAGTTCCTCAAAATGTAATTTAACATTAAATTTCTGTAAGGGTAATAAATTTAATCCAATTATTTCATTCAATTCTTTGCAGACAGGGGATGCTTATTCTTGTATGAATACTGCCTCACAAATGCTCTTGCTCCAACTCAAGAGAAAAAAAATCATCATGGAGGTTAATATTTCAGAGGGGCCATGCTCCTATTTAACATCTTGTTGCAGAAATAGTGGTCTGTTTTTTATAGCAGGACAGTAATCAGAGGAAGTGAAGACAGTTTTCTAAGTCTAATGAACTGGTTTCTCACTGTACTATATCCATTCTCCATGAAAAAGCAATTAGCTATCAAATTAATTTCACCTGTATTTTCTCACCATGCCATTAATTTGAATGCAAACATTTTTCCAAACCTATTGCTGTTGAGTCAAGTTTGTAGGACAGGATGGAACTGCCCCACAGGGTTTCCAAGGCTGTAATTTTTACAGAAGCAGATACTGCCTTATCTTTCTCCTGTGGAGCATCTGATGGATTCTAACCACCAACCTTTCAATAGCAGCCAAGCACTTTAACCACTGTACCACCAGGGCTCTTTGCAGACACATTTAGGAGAGATTAATAAATTTGTTGCACCTGGCATTAGGTAACTAATTGTATACTGCATAGATAATTTAACCCAATGGTCATATTAAATATTTTTCAGGTTCATGGAATTGTGCTGGTAAAAATCACAGAAATGGAACTCTAAGTCACATATAAACAGGAAATAGTATCTAATGCAATAAATAGGTGAGATGATACAGCCAAGATGGCAAACAATAGCTATAACAATATGAAGAAATAACAAACGGGATGGGGGGATGGGAACCATTATGGTGCTGAATGAAAGCCCAGTTATGATTGTGTGTTAAAGTTCTTCCCTGTGGTGTTGGTTTAAAAATATTGACACCTCCTCCTTTGTCCTGTTTTGAAGGAAACACATTTACAGACATTTGTATACATACATATATCTACAAACTCACATATGAGTGCATCTGATTGTATCCATATTCCTAATGAATATCCTCTATTTTACAAACACTTGCTTTGGAAAGTCATTGTAGGCACCCACAGCTGTCTGCATATGACCATTCATCCAGGGCAGACCCTGAGAAACCATGGGCTAGCTTCAGGGAAGTGTCCTCCAGTTTAATATGCACACACTGTCACGTAAACCTCAAAGACATGGCCCATTTGTTTGAATCAACCCACAGACTTTCAGACTGATAGAGAGGAGAAATATTTCTGAATTAAATGCAGGTGGACCCAGAGGAGATTCCAGCTCCACTTGTGTGTCCAGATTTGGTAGTACCTCTCTTCCCACCTGATTTTCTTTAAATAATTAGCATAAAGTAGAAGGAAAATTTTTTTCACAACTACTATAGAACCACACATCCTAAAGAATAAGTTGCTACAAGTCAACTACTTGATTTTATCTAGTATGTTTTTTACAGTTTTGCTATGAGGACTGGCAGCATCAGCATCACCTAAAAGCTTGTGAGAAATGCAGAATCCCTACTGAACCAGAATCTGCATTTTAGCAAGACTCAGGTCATTTTTATGCACATTAAAGTTTGAGAAGCACCTTGGTTTTTAATGAATTCATGCCACGGTGGCACAGTGGTTAAGTGCTCAGCTGCTAACCCAAAAGGCCGGCAGTTGGAACCCACCAGCCTTCCATGGGAAAAAGATGTGGTAGCCTGCTTCTGTCTGATGGCAGTGGGTTTTTTGGTTTGGGTTATGCAATAATAAAACCCTCTATCATATTGGTGCATTCTTGGTTTTTTCATTAGAATATTCACTGCCTTTGAGTTGATTCTGACTAATAGCAACCCTATAGGACAGAGAAGAACTGCTCCATAGGGTTTCCAAGGCTGTAAATATTTACAGAAGCAGACTGCCACATCTTTTTGGTGGGTTCAAACTGCCGACCTTTCAGTTAGCAGCCAAGCGTTTAACCACACGACGCCACCAGGTTCCTTTTCATTAGAATAAAAAAGCGACCCCATAGGACAGAGTAGAACTGCCCCATAGAGTTTCATTAGAATAGGCAGATGATAATTACAAGAACTTGATGTTTGAGAGCCATATGATCAAGAGGCCAGCTAAGTATTGGAACAAAATTTAAAGAAAATTTCCCAGAAAGCAGAAGGCAGGTAAGATAAAGATGTTCTCTGCTTAGAAAAGTATACTCCTTGACAGTCATAAAAACTTACCTTTTTTCAACAGAGAAGAAAAGAAAAATATCACTATAGGATCGAAATCGAGTCTGCTAAAAACCTGGTATACCCAGCTACAGTCTGACTCTTACTCAACCCCTGAAGGTCCCAGACTCAAGCCCTTTTGATGCAGAATGCTTTTGCTAGACTCAGTCGAATGATGAAATAACTGAAAATACAGCACATAGTGGCACAGTGGTTAAGTGCTTGGCTCCTAACCAAAAGGTTTGCAGTTCTAATCCATCAGCCACTCCTTGGAAACCCTATGGGGCAATTCTACTCTGTCCTATAGGGCCGCTATGAGTCAGAATCAACTCAACACCAATGAGGTTTTTTTTAATAGCACATAGCACTTGATGAAAAATGATCCCTGTGTTAGAAAAAGAGAAAATTTATTGGCATAGATCTTGTCATTCTCTAGAGAAATGCAACCCTAGCTGAACACTCTGTGTAGAATCAGTAATTATAAAAATGCACAGTGGCGTAATAGAACAACAACAACAAAAAGCCATTTTGACGTGTTTAGCATGTGGAATCTTGAAGGACTTCATGGATAGGTGATCTCATAAAACTGTAGCGCTCCAAACAGAGCTATCCACATGTCTACCCACACAATTCCTGCCTTGAAAAGCTCAGTACCAGTTTCAGACACTTTAAAAATTTCAACCTTTATTAAATTGAAATGAAGTCAAATTATTTTCAAATATAATTCCTTTTGAATAAGGTTTTACTTTTTCTAGCGCTTTCTTCTGAATGGTTCAGATAAATTATTATTATTATTTAATATGATACCACTTTGATCTACTTTAGTTTTCATTCTCAGGGAGAAACAACTGTGTTTAAGTCACTTTTTAAAATGACATCTCCCTATTTCATCTAGAGTAATTACAAATAAAACAGTTCATTATTTCTTTTAATGCATTAGAACTTTAATGCAATAGAACATTAAAAATATCAACTTGTGTGTACTCTGACTGGAACATGTTCTACATAGGTTTTGAGAAGACCATTCCATAGGTTAGTATATATTTATAAAGTTATTTGGAGATAAGGAAATGGTGTTTTTCATAGTATGTTCTTCTAAGGAGGAGTTTCTCACCGTAAGCACTATTGACCTTTCAAGCCAGCTGATTCCTTGTTGTGAGGGGCTGTCCTGAGCATTGTAGGACATTTAGCAGCATCACTGGCCTCTAGCCACTAGATGCCATTAGCACCCCCTCCCTTAGCTGTGACAACCACAAATGTGTCCAGATATTGCCAAATCTCTCCTGGGAGAAAATCATCCCTAATTAAAAAGCAGTGTTCCAAGGATAAAAGTCAGCACAGGCTTGGACAGGATCAAATATTGGTGTTATGATCAGCAAAATTTAGAAAATAAAATCCAGCCATTAATACAACCTTCACAAACTAATTTTACTGTCTCTTCATTATTTAACCTTTTCTATTATTGTTTATTTTTTTCCTTAAATGGAGTATTACTATTCTGAGTAGATTACCAGTTTCCATTGAACAAATTTGTTATGAGAGCTAAAATTCCTGACATACCATCCTCCATTATAATGATCATGTTCAATCAGATATATCAAATCAAGTAAAAGCCCACAAAATTCATCACATTGGAGTCTACAGTCTCCTGGAATTTTACAGAAAAAAGAAAGTGTGGACAATGTGATTTTTTGTAAAGAGGCACCTTTACAGTATTTACAATCAAAGTGTACATGCATAGTTCTAAATGTCATCAATATTAGTATATTAGGTTAGATCTGGAGATTTCTAAATGGGACAATTTTAAAGAAAAAATAGAGATTAGACATTAATTTATATGTATTTATTTACTCAGGTAAATAAAGATATTCAAAATAAAGATGTTCAGTGTTGGAATCTGATGAATTAATCAGCTTGCAGCAAGCTTTCAAAAACACGGCAGGGGAAGGAATTATCAGAGAACAAGTTGAATTAAAGAATTAATTATTGTGAGCCATCGTCTGCTATTTCTTGCTGTATTTTCTTCACAGAGTGTCTAGAGTGAAGTTGATGAAATCCAGTCAGATTCGTTTCTAAAAGTGTCTGTTCATTGTGATATAGATTATGATTTAAACAAAATGAGATTTATCTAATTCTACTTGGAAGGCTATGATTTCTGAATATGAATGTTCCATCTTTTTAAAAATATTTTGAAGACGTTTTTTCCAAAAAATAAGAAATTGGGTACATGCTTATTTCTTTAGGTTTTTTTCCTCTTATTATACATAGCAGTAAACTCAGGGAAAAAACACAGAAAATACAGATAAGCAAAAAAGAATATTAAATTAACCCACAATATACCATCCAAGGACAAATATTATTAACATTTTGGTATTTATATTTCCAGGCTTTTTTCTCGGTTCATGTGCATGTGCACACATATGCATATACCTATCAATGAAGATACGCAGTGTCGATATCCTACAGCCAAAGACCGGAACCAGGAACACACCTATAGTTGAACAAGTTGGGTTTATTGCCTGTTGAAACAAGGGAGTCCACAGACCATAGGGCACTGTGGGACATCTCATTAAGAAGGTGATGGAAATGACTTATTATAAGATTTGGGCTTGTGTTAGGTGATTTGGGAGAGTATTTAAGGGAAAGGTTTTGCTGTGGATTCAATGGAGGGTAATTCTATGATTGAGCAGCTTAATAAATTTTACTTGTACGGCAGGAGGAATGAATAGAGGTAACAGCTATAAACTGGTAAAGAAGCAGCAAAATAGGGAATATCCAGAATAGGTTTTATCTTTTTTGTGGTTTGGACAACGATTGTGTGTTTTGTATGTGTTCAGACATGATTGTGGAGCGGTTTTGGTTTTGTTTCAATCCATCATGGTCACAGTGTGACTTTGTCTGGTGTTGATATTCTGTGTTGGGGTTTTTATTCAACAGGAAGACATTAAGACTTCAGCTGTCATGCTGGTGAGGAGTGAGCTTCTTGGATCAGGTGGACACTCAAGACTACCTCGAGTGTAGATGAAAGGGTAGAGTGTGTTAGAAGCTGGCGAAATGGACACAAAAAGAGAGAGTGGAGGGAGAGAGCGGGCTGTCTCATTAGGGGGAGAGTAATTGGGAGCATGTAGCAAGGTATATAAAAGTTTTTATGTGAGAGACTGACTTGATTTGTAAACTTTCACTTAAAGGACAATAAGAATTATTTTAAACAAAAGAAACAAACAAAAAGACTTACCTGTCAGTGCCAGGCCAGCTTTCAGATGTCCCAGCCTACTTCTTTCTTTTCCAAAGCTTAGATATTTTTAAAACTTATATATGGTGTCTTGTTAGTCTACTAACTGCTAATGAATATAGTTTTGGAAGGTCAATAATACTGTTTTCCTCCTCTGGACCTCCTACAGGTATCCTCATTCCCATACCATAATCTATCTACATGGTTGGTGGGAGATGAAGATTTGCCTATAGGTAATAAGTGTTTCCTCATTTTGACTAAGATGAGAAGAACATACTTAAAATGAAACTTTACTGAAAATGTCTTAGCTTTTTAGACAGGATTGATAAGCTGACATTTAACACTGAGATCCAAAGTGAGGGCCAAGAGATGAGCAATCTTTTGATAGTGGGATTTTGTAATAAGCAGTGAGGAAGGCCTGTCCTCTCTAGCTTGTTCCACTCTCGTTTTCTTAAAACAAGCATCAGAGCTTCAGAGAAAGTCACTAAGGACTCAAGTTGTTATCAGTATATTCCATAAAGTTTTTCATTTCTGTAAGAAATATTTTGTTGAGCACCTACTGTGCCAATTATTATTCCAGGTAGTGTTGCACCTGGCAATGGGCTGGGCAAAGTCAGAACAGGTGGCCAGAAAGTCAGGTGTGGAGGATCGTGGATTCATCAGTATTTCAAAATATGCAGGGTTTCCAAGAATTGCAGAGGATTTAAAATTATGGCATGAAATTATTTGTATTCCCCCCCAAAAAAATCAAATCCATTGCCATCGAGTCGATTCCGACTCATAGGGACCCTATAGGACAGAGTAGAACTGCCCCATAGAGTTTCCAAGAAGCCCCTGGTGGATTCCAACCTTTTGATTAGCAGCTGTAGCACTTAACCACTACACCACCAGGGTTTCCTTATTTGTACTGAAAAAATTGTACTGGGGAGTGCTTATTTGAACTTTGGTATGAAATTTACATTGTAGCTGGGACATTGGAATAGTTGAATCAGAACAGCTAAGAAGCTAAATTCAGTAGCACAGGTGAGAAAATACAGACCTGGGGAAGGCAGTGGGAATAGACAGGATTGCAAAAACTCAGGATATACTTACACAGTAAAATTAAAAGAATTTTTTGACATCTCAGTAGCAGGTGATGAAAGAGATGGAAGAATTAGGAACAACTCCCAGGTCTCTAACTTGAGTGATTGCATATATTGTGACATTATTAACTCAGGTAGAAAAATCAAGATGAGGAATAGATCTATAAAGAGCCTAGTATGGTATTTGGAGTTTGAGATTCTTTGGAGAGATTCAGTAGACAGTGCAGTGTGAGTCTGGAGCTTATGAAAAATGAGAAGGACAGAGATAATAGTTTTGAAGTCATCAAGATGTAGTTGAAGCCTTGAGTATCGATGAGCTAACCCAAGGAAAGTAGCCCTGATTGTGCAATGGTTAAGTGCTCATCCACTAACAGAAAGGTCCATGGTTCAAACCCACCAGCTGCTCCAAGGGAAAACGATGTGGGAATCTGTTCCTGTAAAAATTACCACTTAAGAAACCCTATGAGGCAGTTCTACTCTGCCCTGTAGGGTAGCTATGAGTCTGAATTGACTTGATGGCACACAACAACAACAGTTTGTTATTATGGTAATGTATCTAAAACCATTTGGTAAAATTAAAAAATAAAATGAAAACAAAATCTAGTTAATAAAAAAGAAAGAGAAGAATAGTAGCTGTGAAGAAGTGAGTATTCCCATTTTACAAAAAAGGAGCCCAGCTTCAATGATTAACCAAGGTCATTCTGCTGATAACTGGCATATCTGGGATTTGGTCCAAAGTCTATCTGATTCTAGAAACTGTGTTTTCCCTCTACAGTCATTACACCTGGATGTTGGAGTCTCTTGGGATGACTGCAGGGCTTACAAATAGAGTTGCAGGTGCTGATATATTCTGTGAATGTTGAAAAATGACCTAAAAGTCTAGAGAAGAGGCCAGAAAGTTGTAGCCAAATAAACTTAGCCCCAAAGGAAGAGTAGGTTTCGCCCATGAGTACAAAGAATAAATATCTGGAGGCTGTAATGGGAAGCTAGGGAAGAATTGGCACTTGGCTGAGTGAACACTAAGCAGTTTCCACCTGGTGAGGCTGCAATGGAAGCAGCATTCTCTAAGGAGAGCTATGTTTCAGCAAAGAGAAGGTGACAGAAGCACTTTGAAAAGACTGAAGGTGTGCCCTGAGACTGTGGCCGCCGGACACACAGCAACTCAGAACTGAAGCCACTCCCAAAGTCCACCTTTCAGCCAAAGATTTGACAGGCCTATAAAACAATAACGCACATGAGGAAGGTGCTTCTTAGTTCAATCAAGTATATGAGACCAAATGGGCAGCACCTGCCCAAAACCAAAGACAAGGCAGGAAGGGACAAGAAAACTGGATGAATGGACACGGGGAACCCCAGGTGGAAAGGGGAAAGTGCTGACACCATGCCGGGATTGCAAACAATGTCACAAAACAATTTGTGTATAAATTTTTGAAGGAAAAACTAATTTGCTCTGTAAACTTTCACCTAAACCCTAAAAAAAAAAAAAAAAAGACTGAAGATGCAGAAAGTTTGTTTACAATGGAATGGAGGTTCCAGAGGGCTTGGGGAAGGTAAAGCCTACTTCAGGGGAGGCAGACAAGGACAAATAGCAAAGGAAGATCTTTCCAGAAGGCTCATTTCTTGCCAACTATCTTATTTATGCTGTGATAATTGTTACTGTTTTTTGTCTGTGTTTGAACATTCTTTGCTCTTTCTTAAAGTATATACCCATTGCACACAAACACATAACTATAGACTATAACTTAAGTATACTAGGCCCCCATCTAGTTGTTTTTCCCCTGCATACCCATTGCACACAAACACATAACTATAGACTATAACTTAAGTATACTAGGCCCCCATCTAGTTGTTTTTCCCCTGCATGGATATAACTCCCCCTGTTTAGATCTTCCTGGCTCTTGGTCATTTTCATCCTCAGAATTAGCATGAGAGGGGGAAATGTTTTTTGTAGAGGAAGTTTTTTATTATCTGTCTTGGTTTTTATTAACTAAATTTTGGAGGTTTTTAGTCTAGTTTTCAATTTTCACTACTTTTTTTGGCTACATTATCACAATAACTAGACTTTTTTAAAATTAAAAGTAACATACAGTAAACCAGAACCAAACCCATTGCCAACTATAGGGTCAATTCTGACTCATAGTGACCCTACAGGACAGGGTAGAACTGCCCCATAGGGTTTCCAAGGAGCTCCTCGTGGATTCAAACTGGCAACCTTTTGGTTAGCAGCTGTACCCCTTAACCACTACACTGCATCCCCGTTTGCGGTTTCACTTTTCATGGTTTCAGTTACCCATGGTCAACTGCAGTCTGGGATGCCTGTTGTGTTCAACCTGTTGCCATCGAGTCAATTCCGACTCATAGTGACCCTATAGGACAAAGTAGAACTGCCCCATAGAGTTTATAAGGAGCGCCTGGTGGATTCGACTACTGACTACCAACCTTTTGGTTACCAGGTATAGCACTTAACCACTATGGCACCAGGGTTTCCTGCTGTGTTCAAGTAACCCTTATTTTACTTAATAATGGCCCCAAAACATAAGAGTAGTTATGCTGGAAATTCAGATATGCCAAAGAGAAACTGGAAAGTGCTTCTATCTTATTATTAGTTATTGCTGTTAATCTCTTACTGTGCCTAATTTATAAATTAAACTTTATCATAGTTATGAATGCATAGAAAACATACTATGTATAGGGTTGCTATTTTTTATGAGTCAGAATCAACTCAACAGCAATGGGTGTATATAGCGTTTGGTACTATCCTGGATTTCAGGCATCCATTGGGGGTCTTGGAATATATCCCCCTCTATTAAGGGGGGACTACTGTATAAGTCGGAATCGACTCGACGGCACTGGGTTTTTAGGCACTGGGACTGTATGCTAATGGTAACAATTCAGACAGATAATGACATAACTGACAAGGGTCTAATCTCTAAAATCTATAGACTACTTCAACACTTCAGTAACAAAAAGACAAATAGTCCAATTAAAAAATGAATGAAGGATATGAACAGACACTTCACCAAAGAAGACATTCAGGCAGCTCACAGACACATGAAGAAATCTCTTGATCATTAGCCATTAGAGAAATGCAAATCAAAACTACCATGAAATACCATCTCACCCCGACATCACTGGTACTAATCAAAAAACAGAAAATAACAAATGTTGGAGAGGCTGAGGGGAGATTGGAACTCTCATGCACTGCTGGTGAGAATGTAAAATGGTACAACCACTATGGAAAAACGATATGGTACCTCCTTAAAAAGCTAGAAATACAGATACCATAGGATCCAGCAATCCCACACCTAGGAATATATCCTAGAGAAATAAAGCCATCACATGAATAGACATGTTCATTGCAGCATTATTCACAATAGCAAAAAGATGGAAATGATCTAAGTTCCCATGAACAGATGAATGGATAAACAAATTATGGTACATACACACAAGGGAATACTATTCAACAAAAAAGAACAGTGAGGAATTCACAAAACATCTCACAACATGGGTAAATCTGGAGGGCATTATGCTGAGTGAAATAAGTCAATCACAAAGGGACAAATATTGTATGAGTCCACTATTATAAAAACTCAAGAAAAGGTTTACACACAGAAAGAAACAACCCTTGATGCTTAAGCAGGAAGGGAGGGGTGGGCAGGGGAAATCACTAACTAGATAGTAGTAGACAAGTGTTAACTTTGGTGAAGGGAAAGACAACGCACAATATAAAGGAAACCAGCACAACTTGACAAAGTCATAGATGCTTCCTAGACACATTCAAACACCTTGAGGGACCGAGTTACTGGGGCTGCGGGCTGGGGATCGCCTGCTCTGACAGGGAGCACAATAGAGAGTCTCAGATAGAGACTATCTGAGAAAAATGTAGAACAAAATTCAAATCCACAAAAAAGACCAGACTTACTGGTCTGACAGAGACTGGAGGAACCCCTAAGACTATGACGCCCAGACATACAGCTAACTCAGAACTGAATCCACTCCCAAAGTCCACCTTTCAGCCAAAGATTAGATGAGCCTACAAAACAAATGGTAATGCATGTAAGGAACGTGCTTCTTGGTCCAATCAAGTATATGAGACCAAATGGGCAACACCTGCCCAAAAGCAAAGATGAGATGGCAGGGACAGGAAAACTGGACAAATGGACACAGGGGACCAGGGGTGTAAAGGGGAAGGGGGAGAGTGCTGACACATTGTGGGGATTACAACTAATGTCACAAAAATTTTGCATATAGATTTTTGAATGAGAAAGTATGCTGTAAACTTTCACCTAAAACACAATAAAGTTAAAGGAAAAGAACAGGAAAAACAATTCAGACAGATACACTTGAAAATTAAGTTTCCCATCCTCAACCTGAGATTCCAAGGTTAAACTATACAAAGGCAATCACTCTTAACGGTTTTTGTGTATCCTTCCAGAGTTTAGCTACGAATTTTCATTAAGTAAATATGAGCACCTTCTATCTAGTACAGTTCCTATACCAGGAGCCAGAGATTTAAAGGTAAACGACACAGAAATGGTTGCTTGCTTGGAGTTTATACCACAGTAGGAGAATCAGACAATAATCAAGAAAACAGCAAAACAAACAAGAAGCAAAGAAGAACTATGACTGAAATAAACCTATTGCTGTGATAGAGAATAATATGCATTGTATATCATTCTACAACATGTTTTTTCTTTCTGTCAGCTGCCATCTTTCTGGGGCAATATATGGCCCAACTCATTATCTTTAATTGCTGGATGATATTCATAGCCTGGTTATGCTACAAATCATTCAGGCATTCCCCTGTTGATTGACATTCAGGTTGTTTCCAAAATTATTCCACTTTAAACAATTGGAAATAAACATCTTTAAAATCATACCTTTATGTTTTGGGGCATTCAACTCTTTACTGACATAAGCACTGAAAATATTTTCCTCAGTTGTTTTTTTTTTTTAATTGACATGGGTGAGTTGTGCCATGCACACTTATTTATTTGATCAATTGTTCGATCTTTTCCTTTATGGCACCTGAGTTTCCAGTTGTTGCTTAAGATAGTTTCTCCCACTTGTGAGGTTCCACAAATATTTTCTGTATATTTTACTGTATTTTTTTTCTTGTTTACTTTTAGGTACTTAATTCATCTGGAATTTATTTTACATGGTACGAGATGTTTTCTTCTGAATGAATATCCAATTATACCAGCACCGTCATGAGCTACACCATCATAAACTAATTCTCAGGTTTGCTTGAATATGTTTCTAGATTCTCGATTCTATTCTACTAATTTTTTATATTAATGTGGCAATGCCATGCAGTTTGATTGCTATAAGTTTTATGGTAAACTGTAATTTCTGATAAGGAATTCCATTTCACCATTATTTTTTAAGAGCTGCCTAATAGCCTATTGTATTGGTAGTTACATAATACTGCCTATTGATAGGCATTTAGGTTGTTTGAAGTTTTTATTTCCTATTACAACATCCTAGAACACATTTTTTTCATTAATTTAATGTAATTCTGTGTGACACAAGTAGAGAACAAAAACAACACATCAGTATGTTCCTGACCCTTTATAGGTTCATTTATTAAATAGGTGACTAGCTCTGGTACACAGTCATATTATGTACATGATTCAAATTCACACTTCCCCAAAATTAACTGCCATTACTCTATAGTGTCATTCATGGAGCATCAAACCTACACATGTTAAATCTTTGAACTTGAAGGATCTCTTTTGTAAGCAATTTGCACCCACTGGACTTATTTTATTGACATGCACACCCTCCTAACCCTGGGAGCCCTGAAGAACAAATGCTTAAATTGACTAGTCCCTTGAATTTTTTTTCTAGTGGTAATTCCTTCTTATGTTGTTGTTGTTGTTAGGTGCCGTCAAGTTGGTTCCGACCCATAGCGACCCTACACACAACAGAATGAAACACTGCCCGGTCCTGCGCCATCCTTATACTCGTTGTTATGCTTGAGCTCATTGTTGCAGCCACTGTGTCAATCCACCTCCTTGAGGGTCTTCCTCTTTTCTGCTGACCCTGTACTCTGCCAAGCATGATGTCCTTCTCCAAGGACTGATCACTCCTGAAGACATGTCCAAAGTATGTAAGACTCAGTCTCACCATCCTTGCCTCTAAGGAGCATTCTGGTTGTACTTCCTCCAGGACAGATTTGTTTGTTCTTTTGGCAGTCCATGGTATATTCAATATTCTTCACCAACACCACAATTCAAAGGCGTCAACTCTTCTTCGGCCTTCCTTATTCATTGTGCAGCTTTCACATGCATATGATGCGATTGAAAACACCATGTCTTGGGTCAGACGCACCTAAGTCTTCAGGGTGACATCTTTGCTCTTCAACACTTTGAAGAGGTCCTTTGCAGCAGATTTGCCCAATGCAATGTGTCTTTTGATTTCTGGACTGCTGCTTCCATGGCTGTTGATTGTGGATCCAAGTAAAATGAAATCTTTGACAACTTCAGTCTTTTCTCTGTTTATCACGATGTTGCTCATTGGTCCAGTTGTGAGGATTTTTGTTTTCTTTATGTTGAGGTGTAATCCATACTGAAGGCTGTGGTCTTTGATCTTCATTAGTAAGTGCTTCAAGTCCTCTTCATTTTCAGCAAGCAAGGTTGTGCCATCTGCATAACACAGGTTGTTAATGAGTCTTCCTCCAATCCTGATGCACCGTTCTTCTTCATATAGTCCAGCTTCTCGTATTATTTGTTCAGCATACAGATTAAATAGGTATGGTGAAAGAATACAACCCTGATGCACACCTTTCCTCACTTTAAACCAATCAATATCCCCTTGTTCTGTCCAAACAACTGCCTCTTGATCTATGTAAAGGTTCCTCATGAGCACAATTAAGTGTTCTGGAATTCCCATTCTTCGCAGTGTTATTCGTAGTTTGTTATGATCCACACAGTCAAATGCCTTTGCATAATCAATAAAACACAGGTAAACATCCTTCTGGTATTCTCTGCTTTAAGCCAGGATCCATCTGACATCAGCAATGATATCCCTGGTTCCAGGTCCTCTTCTGAAACAGGCCTGAATTTCTGGCAGTTCCCTGTCGATATACTGCTGCAGCCGTTTTTGAATGATCTTCAGCAAAATTTTGCTTGCATGTGATATTAATGGTATTGTTCTATAATTTCCACATTCAGTTGGATCACCTTTCTTGGGAATAGGCATAAATATGGATCTCTCCCAATCAGTTGGCCAGGAAGCTGTCTTCCATATTTCTTGGCATAGACGAGTGAGCATCTCCAGCACTGCATCTGTTTGTTGAAACATCTCAATTGATATTCCATCAATTCCTGGAGCCTTGTTTTTCACCAATGCCTTCAGAGCAGCTTGGACTTCTTCCTTCAGTACCACTGGTTCCTGATCATATGCCACCTCTTGAAATTGTTGAACATCGACTAATTCTTTGGTATAATGACTGTATTCCTTCCATCTTCTTTTGATGCTTCCTGCATCATTTAATACTTTCCCCATGGAATCCTTCACTTGAATTTCTTCTTCAGTTCTTTCGGCTTGAGGAATGCCGAGCGTGTTCTTCCCTTTTGGTTTTCCATCTCTAGCTCTTTGTACACGTCATTATAATACTTTATTTTGTCTTCTCGAGAGGCCCTTTGAAATCTTCTGTTCAGTTTTTTACTTCTTGAATTCTTCCTTTTGCTTTAGCTGCTCGATGCTCAAGGGCAATGTGTCAAATCTATTCTTGAGATGGTCTCTAAATTCAGGTGGGATATACTCAAGATCATATTTTGGCTCTCGTGGACTTGCTCTGATTTTCTTCAGTTTCAGCTTGAACTTGCATATGAGCAATTGATGGTCTGTTTCACAGTCAGCCCCTGGCCTTGTTCTGTCTGATGATATTGAGCTTTTCTATCGTCTCTTTTCACAGATGTAGTCAATTTGATTTCTGTGTGTTCCATCTGGCGAGGTCCATGTGTACAGTCGCCGTTTATGTCGGTGAAAGAAGGTATTTGCAATGAAGAAGACGTTGGTCTTGCAAAATTCTATCATTCAATCTCTGGCATTTTTTCTATCACCAAGGCCATATTTTCCAACTACTGACCCTTGTTCTTTGTTTCCAACTTTCGCATTCCGATCGCCAGTAATTATCAATGCATCTTGATTGCATGTTCGATCAATTTCAGACTGGAGCAGCTGATAAAAATCTTCTATTTCTTCATCTTTGGCCCTAGTGGTTGGTGCGTAAATTTGAATAATAGTCATATTAACTGGTCTTCCTTGTAGGCGTATGGATATTATCCTATCACTGACGGCATTGTACTTCAGGATAGATCTTGAAACGTTCTTTTTGACAATGAATGCAACACCATTCCTCTTCGAGTTGTCATTCCCAGCATAGTAGACTGTATGTGTCCGTTTCAAAATGGCCAATACCAGTCCATTTCAGCTCACTGATGCCTAGGATATCGATGTTTATGCATTCCATTTCATTTTTGACGATTTCCAATTTTCCTAGATTCATACTTTGTACACTCCAGCTTCCAATTATTAATGGATGTTTGCAGCTGTTTCTTCTCATTTTGAGTCGTACCACATCAGCAAATGAAGGCCCCGAAAGCTTTACTCCGTCCACGTCATTAAGGTCGACTCTACTTTGAGGAGGCAGCTCTTCCCCAGTCATCTTTTGAGTGCCTTCCAACCTCGGGGCTCATCTTTCAGCACTATATCAGACAATGTTCTGCTTCTATTCATAAGGTTTTCACTGGCTAATGCTTTTCAGAAGTGGACTGCCACGTCCTTCTTCCTAGTCTGTCTTAGTCTGGAAGCTCAGCTGAAACCTGTCCTGAATACCGGTGTTATAGCTTCCAGCATCACAGCAACACACAAGCCCCCACAATACAACAAATATTATTGCCTCGTCTTTAAACAAAAGTCTTAGGTACAGAAGTATGAGGTAATCACCTTGGCTAGGCTAGTTCTAACATCAACATATGAGAGACGGCTTCATCTTCAAAGTCTGTTTGTGTCACGAACTTGTGAAAAACAAATCTGTCATTACCACCTTCAGCCTTCTCATGTAGCAAAAGCAAAACCAAACCCATTGCTCTTGAGTCAATACCAACTCATAGTGACCCTATAGGACATAGTAGAACTTCCCCATAGGGTTTCCAAAGCTGTAAATCTTTATGGAAGCAGACTGCCAGGGCTTTCTCAAACAGCCAACCTTTCAGTTAGTAGCTGAGCTCTTTAACACCTGCGCCACCAGGGCTGTCCCAATGCTCTACACATTCTCAAGGACAGATGCATTCAGTGTTTTTAAGGAACATCAGTGTGCTACAATTCAAGGATATAATTATCAAACTGAAACTTCATTTACTTTCAAAAGCATAGAGTACTTTGTAAGTATAAAGTAGTGATTGTTGTTGTTAATGCCAGTGAGAAAATATGGAAACCTTCACATGGCAACAGGGAATGTGAACTTTATTAAAAACTCTAAATGTTAATCCCTCCTCCTCAATCAACCACACTGGGCACCAGGATTCCAGACCCTAGCCAGAGTAGTTGCAGCTTTCAGTTTCAATTCCTATCAAATATACATTTAAGAGAGGTCGTATTTCCTGAAGATCTTTTGATATTTTAAATCCTCTCCTTGGATCAGGCAGCTCTGGTCTCATTCTTAATTTTTATAAATTTAGACTATATTTTCTTAACCCATAGGAATTTGAAGTAGTTGGAGTAAAACACAGAGATAAAAAGAAAGCCTAAATTCTTTCAACAAACAAAAATCTTCTGAATTCCAACGAAAAGAAACCATTCTATAAGGCCAAAGGGTCTTTCAGATATTCCAAAGCTTACCTTTGTTCTTTGAGACAGGAAAGCTGCTTTCAGGGGCATTTTAAGAGTTTTGTCCAACACAGATTCTCTTACTTTTGGAGGCTCCACCCCTTACTTATTATATCAAGGCTATTAAAATATACCCATTGTAAACACAGCTGACAAGTTGACACACTGTCTTCTTTTGTGAGCATATGATAAAACTTTTTTTTTTTTTTTTCACTTTTGAGGTTGTCATTTGTATTTAAGAGAAATTTTCCTTTTTTTTCCCCAGCTCTCAAACACATTTTTTAGGCCCTCGAAGAGCCCTTAATCCTGTAAGCTATGCCTGCAGTGGCTACTGGATAAAATGGGCCTGACTGCCTCCCTGCAGCATGTGTAAAGTTTACTATTTGACAGCAATATCCCTCCCAGAGACCATTTGCTGGTGGTTGGGTCTGGTCAGGATTATGGTTTTCCCCCCAAGCTTCTGGAAACTCAGTTCATTTCTTTACCATTCCAGTACTTCTTGGGCTTTGCTTTAATTCAACATATAAATGTCATGTCACCTTCTGAAGCCTTCAAGTCCTTCAGAGAAGGACATGACTTATGTTTCTATGAGTTGTCATTTGGGCTTCTCAAAGATTTCTTAGAAAACACTGTCATGGATATTCAGCCAGGTAATCAGGTAATTGATCACATTAGTATCACAGCACAGAAGTGCTTTTCTCTTCTGCCGTGCTTGGCAGCAGCAAGCACATGAAATGCCCACCGTGTGTCAGTTTCTCACTGTGCTGGCCACTGTCACGTTCATTCAGTCGTTTAATCTTTCCAACAACTCTTTGAGGTGGATATTATAATCCCCAATTTACAACTGATGGATATGAGATTCAGAGATTCAAGTGTGTCGCCTAAACCCATGGAGGTAGGAGCAAAATTCCATGCACCCGTAGAGTCAGTACTACTGAGAAACTCAACACTTTAACTTTTTGGTCTTTCTTATTTTAGTAAAAGTATGTGTTTCTAAAATAATATTTTGTATTTAATGGGGCACTGAAAGTGTTACACATGTAAATAATTGAAGAAATCAATTAATTTGGTCTTGCTACTATAGCAGTTGTAACTGGAGCTTATAAAAATGGACAAATAAAAGCTTTCTCTTGCATTTTAAGCAGCACTTTCTTGCATCCCATGTTCCCTGAGTAGCTTTGCCTGCCTTTATAACTCGAGGGACACACACGGTAATCCACTAGAATGGGTTACTTAAATGAGCACATTCTTTCCTGTGTACTTCCTAAATTTGCTTTTTTATTTCCTTATGTAAAAATGGCTCAATGATGAGCCTGTATTTCAGCTTTGAAATATTTTATACATGGAAGGAATTTTATAAATATTGTATGACTAGATATTGTACTTATAAAATGTAAACTCCTTGAGGTCAGAGATCTTTGCCTGTTGTGTGCATTGCTATAATTCCAGTGCCTGAACTGTGTTTAAACACAGTAAGAACACACGAAAAAGTTTTAGTGAATTATGAGAGCCTTAAAAATTGTATCCATTTCTCAAATATCCCCAGGCATGTCCTTGATTTTGGTAAATGGTCCCATGTATACAAAGTCCAACACCAACAACATCTCTGTAGATGGAGTTGCCACCTGAGTTTTACACATACCCTAGCCTCTGCCTCACTCACAGATTAATGAGAATGTATTAGATGTTTATGCAGACTGTGATCACCAAGAGTGCAGGACTCATGCCTGTCTTCTCTTGGTGACTACTGTTCAGCCACCATCTTAACACAACGCCTGGCACAAAGTCGTCATTCAGTAGACAATAAGCATTGCAGAATCATAATAATCTAGCACAATGTTTAGCACTTAGTATATGCTTAATAAGGAGCTCTGGTTGCACAGTGGTTAAAGTGCTCGGCAGTGAACCAAAAGGTCAGTGTTTCAAACCACCAGTCGCTCTGTGGGAGAAAGATGTGGCAGTCTACTTCCATAAACATTTACAGCTTTGGAAAGCCTATGGGGCAGTTCTACTCTGTCCTGTTGGGTCACTGTGAGTCAGAATTGACTCAACAGCAGTGTGTTTGGTTTTAGGTTTTTTATATGTTTAATAAACATTTGTTAATTTTAATTTACTCAAAAGGACAATATCATAATGCATTCCACAACTAAGTAGGCATTATTTTTTAATTATCAGCTGTTTTGGATTATCTATGAGATGCCTCCCGCTGGTAGAGTGGTAAATTGAGATCTCACAGCATCAGCAAACTCACCAATCTGAGCAGTATTTGGTTTCCACTGGGCTAGCTTACTATATTCCAACTGTGGCATATTTGTATTTTAAAACTAATGCTTACCATGATGTCACATAATGTCAATTACTGTTCATGAATACAATAATAAGGCCTCTTTCCAGAATAGTATATTAGTTATTTACTGACTGGTTCTTTCCTCCCTCCTCCCTCCTCCCTCCTTCACTCCCTCCCTCCCTCCCTCCCTTTATTCGTTTTCTTCTAAACTCCAAATGTCCTATAAGAGTGTAAATGCTCAGAGACAAAAATCTTCTTATCTTGACAATACTGCAAGGTCTAGAAAAGGGCCAAGAAGAGTGAATAAACAAGCAGTTTTGGAGGACACTCAACCTTACATTTATAACATTCGGCCAATTGTCCTGGCTCTTGAGCTCCCTGTATTGTACTGGGTCAAGATGACACAAGCTTCAAGATTCTACTCACTCATTCCTTCTAGTTCCCATAAGCATTAAAGTGGTTTGACTTTAGTTCCAACAAGTGTAGCAGGACATTAAACATGTTTCACATTCGGTCAAATGAGTCTATAAAAATACACGCACACACAGCATACACATACACGTGAACCGCACACATACACACACACATAAGCACATGCATACATATGTGCACAAGGATATTTAAATAGACAGCCAGTTGATGAACACCCCAAAAGAGAAAGATCACACAGCATTTCTATTCTTGCTTTGCCTTGTAACTGGTAGGTTGTCTATAACAGGAGTCTCTAATTGAGAATAATTTTGAAGGTACATAACATGAAACCATTTGTTTCTGAATAAATGGATCAAATAAGGTTGTGACAGATACAATCAATGGGGGAAAAATGATACCACCAATACAGATATCACTGCATAAGTAAAGGAGTTGTTGTTAGTCAGCAAATGTTTCAATAAGTACATGGTGTCATCTGTCTATATAACTGTACTGCATCAAGTTTTCCAGTAAATTTTAGCTCTTTTAAATATTGATAAATTAATTACTATATAAATAATTATAAGATTTGAAAGTCGCAGGAAGTTGAAAAGTCTAATGCATGACCAAGTTCTTCCACAACAGGGAGCATTTTATTATAGAAATAAATTTATCTTAAATTTTAAAATTTTAGTCTATTTTATTAAGAAAAGTATCTTTCCATTATCAACAAGACAATCCTCTTGCCTCAAAGTGGAGTTTTACAAATCTCTCAACGGAAAATTATAAAGATCATTTTGTGGTTGAAATCTCTCTTGCTTGAAATTAAATTCAGTCCTAAAATAGCAACTATATCATCTCCTAACCACTTCCCATTAGTAACAGCAAACTCCAGAGATTAGGAGAGCAGCATTCACGTGCTTGGGATAAGAATCCTATGGACGATTTAAACATAAGACTTGGCTACTCGTTAAGGGGCAGGGCATACGTATTTGTAAATATTAATGCCAGACAAAAGTGAAATCTGACAAAATTAAAATCATTGTACTGTCTAGGATAAATCTAAGCAAAGTTCAGATTTTGCCTTTCAGACATTATTTCTTGCAAGGCTGTATTAACACTTAGCTTATTAACAGGGTTTAACTCTTTCCAAAGCACGAGCAGATTCTTTAGAATGTAGATAGCAGAAATTAGCCCTCTTTGATGCTGAAGTATATAGCAAAAGATTCTTCAAAAAAAATAGTCTTATGCATGAGATCAGCTTCCTTGTTTGCGATCATGATTGACAGGTCCTTTTGTTGGTTTTATGGGGGAAGGGAACAGGAGTGAGGCCTGACTCACAGGGCAGAATCATGAGGTTTGGGCTGTTTTATGTGATTGCCCACAAATGTTCTCTAATATTCCATCTTCTCTACAGACCAGAGTTTTCAGATTTTAATGTTGGCAACAAATGCTCTCCCCCAAGCCTCAACACAGTGATTCTTTAAATACAGTTCTCTCTCCTTGGTAAAGCCTCTTTGGGGGCGCTAAATTTAGCATTGCCAATCAGAAGAACAGGTGGTATGGGGCACTACCAAATAGGTCTGTCTCCCATCATGCTTTCCTAAGAGAGCCAATCGCACGAGTTCCTGCCCTAAGGATGTGGGGCTGTCAGCAGATCTGGTGAATATAAGGACGGGGCCAGCCCCTGAGTCCTGAGCAGTCGTGCATTCCCACCTCGCCTCGGGTGTAGGGATTGCATAGAAAAGCAAAACTACACAGTTCTGACTGTGTAGTTTTGTTTTTAGGTTAGAGGCTCACCGATTCATGTCGGAGATGGTCAACAAAACCAACTCTAGATAGGACGTCGTTTCAGAAGCAACCTTGGGCTTAGTCCCACCCATTTTAGGCACTCTTGAGAAATCAGGTGAGCAGTGTCTTTGTTTGAAATAGTATAGTTACTTTCTTGTTGATTTCTGATTCCCATTTATCTTTGTATGCTACATGATTTATATAGGTGTGCTTGTCTAGCTAGTTGTTGCTAGTGGGAATCCATTATTTGAATATACTTGTTAAATTGTTTTAAAATGTGTGAACATTTTTCTTTAAAAAGTTTTTCGCTTTTGCAGTCAGTGATTCCAATTGCTTAAATGCACCTAACATCCTAAAAGTGTTAAGGTTGAGGTCTGAAATGCTGATAGAAATGTTTGGGCTTTCTTTATAGACGCTTTTTGTCTGTTGAGAATGTTCAAGGTTATAATACTCAGTGATAAAGTGAGACACACCAAGAATAGCTCTGATAAAATGCATGTGGTATCAGCTAAACCCTGATGACTTTTTAAGGGAATCAACTGCTGAGGTATCAGTTGCAGGACAGTGACAGAACACTTGCCTGCTGTCAGTCAACATTGGAGAGTTTATTTTGGGAGCATGACATTTTAGATGCATACCTCCAACCCTAAGCAGACAAAGGTCTCAGAAGAGCAAGTGCTAAAGCAACAAAACTTACTTAGGCAATAGGAGTAAAAGACTAATTTAGGCCAGTTAATTGCAATATACTTAGAAATTTCAAATAAAGCTAGATAATATAATTGTTTTCTAAAATGCCCAGAGTCTCATTATACATTTTAATTCAACTCACAATCCAATTATATATGAGCTAAATGTTGATGCTAAGAAATATTGTCTTAAAGACTTTTTATTTCTAAACACACCGATTCCTCATCTTCGTTGAATTACGTTACTAATTGTAAATGCATTTACAGGTGCAGTACATAAATGTGTGAAAAAATACAGCTATTTTTAGAAGATGCAGTAACTTGTCAACAGGAAAAGTTAACCAAAAAAGTGGTACATAATAAAGATAACATGCTAAAATAAGGAGTTTTTGACAAGAGTTTTATGAAAAACTATTAGATGTTGTCTGAATTTTCCAAATATAAGTTTTTATTGTCTCCAAAAAATGTTGATTTCATTATCTTTTCAACTAAGTAAAAAGTTACAATAATGTACGGAATTATTGTGAGGAAGATTTCTGCTCCATAAAGTTTTAGTGAGAAGGGAATTTTATGAAAAAATAGTAACGAAGCAACTGACAATTGAGAATCTGCTGGTTATTCGGAACAGTGGCACAGTCATGTGGATTAATTAGGTATTTGTGCATCAGAAAATTCTTCATACATTCCTTGTGAACTTGATAGACAAAGTACTAAAAGGATTTAACTGCAAATTTTATATTCATTTCTTTGATGATGAATATTTTATGTTATGAAAATATAGGTCCTTTCCCTTCATCTCCATTTCACATTGGCCTTCCATTATTCAGAGTTTCCATATTGTTCTTTAAGAAGAACTCAAGCCAGTATTTTTCTTTCATATTTATAATAATATTTTTGTCTGTTCACCTAAATTTAAATTTTTCCAAATATTTCCTTCAACACTAGCAACATTTATTGAGTATTTATAGTAAAAAGAAATAATTAGGAAATAGAAAGTGCGATATGCCGGCCACAAGAAAATTTGCATATTTTATAAGGCTTGCCAAAGCTTTTCAAACAAAAAATTGCCGAGTTCAAATTTTTAAGTTTTGGTGATTATTTTAAGTAATCAGATAATGCTTGAATTGAGATCAATTTTATAAAATACATGAGCGAAAAATAGTGGGAAAAGAAAATACTTTTCAAAATAATTGTCTTCCAAACACTGAACTGATGCAGAGATTCATTTTACTGTTTGCCACACATCTTTTTTTTATTACCCTTGGAACTTTCACATTACTTCAGCTTTCTCTTTCTCCAACTCTCAACCTGATTTTCCTCCTTTGGTAAGACTGAACATTCCCTCTCTGACCACTGGGGTACATTCCTTGCTGCGCTTGGCTAAGTTGTTTTTCAATTCCCTCCATAGACTTCCTATTCTATGTTAGGCTTCAACTCAAAAGTCAATTGTTCAAGCCACAAGGAAGACCTGCCTATCACTGTAGGCCCACAGATAACCTGTGGAGCAATTCATTTGAAGAAATGTGTATCTTTGTCGTCAGTCTATAAGATAGTTCCAGAGTGGCCCTTAGCTGTGATATCCTAATTTATTTTCTTTTCCTTTTCAGAGTGCCTAAAAAGATGGCAACCGAAGCACCGACGTTTAAGCAGCCGTTACAAAGTGTTGTGGTACTGGAGGGTAGTACCGCAACCTTTGAGGCTCACGTTAGTGGTAAGCTCATACATTCATGCTTTTGTCTCCTTGGTCTTCTCTCACAATAAGTTAACTTTGCTGTAGGACTTGCCATCAAGTTTAAGCCCTGCTTTCACTTTGTAAAATTGGTCTAACTCTGTGGCAGGGTCATTTTAAGGGTATACCATCCACAAAGTAGTGACAAAATCTGACAATATAATGACTTGAAAATGTTTTACTCATATTTATAATTCCACAAAGCAAAATAATTAGCATTGGAATAAAATTGCTGTCAGAATCCAGAGGCTAAATAGGACCAAACTGGGTGGCTATATTTGGGTTCAGCTGCAGAGCCAAACTGGAAACCAAGAACTCAAGCTCAATCAGGCTGGCCCGGGAGCGGCTGGGTAGGTGGCTGCTCTGTATGGCTGAGCCTTGGTTGTCTTATATGGAAAATAACAGTATATCCTATTCTCAGAGGTAGAACTCTTCATAATGCAATAACGCCTAATTATTTTACTCTTTTATTTTCAATATTTAAAGTGATTCTAGTGAATTAAAAGACTTCCATATTGTTTTGAAATTACAGCAAAAAATAATAAATGGTACTCTGGTCTATGTATTTAAGGGTAACATTGACCCTAGAATTTTATTTAAAAGAAGTTCATCTTTTTTTCTTCTTCTTCTTCTTTATAACTCAGTTTAGGGATGGTTCCAGAAAATGTGTGAATTCTGAGATCTATCATCTTGTGATAAAAAGGGGGTAGTCTACAAGCTGTATTGCAAATAATTTTTAAATTATTCAATCAATACTGTCACCTTCTGCAGGATCATAACTGGTCATGTAAGATTATATGGATGAGTTGAAAATCCTACTTGATTTTTAATTCAGTGATTCTCCATAGTGCATTGCCCTTCTTCTTTTTTATTTTAAGGCTCATAATAAAGGTATACAGTTAAGAAACCCTTTTCCTTATTTTTTCTTTTGTCTGTTTTATACCTACCTTATTCATAATTGTATTATATTTTATTTTACATTGCATGAATGTCACATAGCCAATCTTCATTTTCCACTGTATATGTATATAAAGACCAATCCATCTCTCCTCACACGTGATAAATTTGTACTGATTTCCAGATAATTCACTTACTTCTCTTTTAATGCTCAGTAACTTCTGAACTGAACATAGCACATATGCCTTCAGTGGGACTTCTGCCTGAGTGTAGATTCGTGGAATCTGGTTTCTTCATAGCTTCTTGTTCCTTCACACCATGTGCTAATAAATTCTTAGAAAGATATCACTGAAAATAGTCAAATAAACTCTTCCTTTGGCCACTGTGGGAGACAGGCTAATGTAAGGACAACACAATAAAATTCCTCCTGATTATCTTTACCTCCCCAGCTTGTCAAGGTAGATCATCTGTCCTCCTGCGAACAAAACATAAACAGTTCTTGAAGTTGCCTTATCCCTTCTGAATGCACAGAGTTCCAATATACCTAAAACGTCAAATCATGTACATTCGGTTCTAAGACATGAAATCACGTGCATTCAGTTCTTAGCTCCACAGTTTATGGTGGATGAAGAGAATTTGGCTTTCCTACCTGCAACTCCAGCTAAGGATGTTGTTCTGAAAGACTAGATTTGGCTTGGTCTCTTATTGTATGAGAAAGTGTCTCTCTACATTACGGCCTCTTCCCTGATGATTCCACATTTGCAAGGAGAGTAAAGGCAGATGGCATTGCTGGAACTGCAGAGGGGGTGATGAGCGTGCCCTCCTGTGCTCGTTAGGCAGAACTTTCCCATCTCTTTGCTGCTTTTACACTTGTTTTCCAAGAGGACAGTTGTCACTTTTTATTTTACAATTTCCTTGACTCTTCACTTTGTAAATCCTTTTCATGATTTTAATGATGCCTATTAAATTGCATCAGATAGAGCCCTGGGCAGGAGGGCGGGAGGTGGACGTTCTAGTCCTCTCTGTGCAGCTTGCTAGCTGAGTGACCTCAGAAAAATCATTAAGCCTCTTTTGGCCTCAGTTTCCTCCCCTATAAAATGAAAGGGCTGGCCTCTGTATGAACCCACGGGCCTTCCTAATGGTCTGCCAGTTTATACTTTCATTAAGTAGCTGCCAAGTTTTCACTATCATTAAATGACTTTACACTCTGGACAGCTTTTGCAGGTTATTGCAAGGCAGTGAACATGATGCGACAGAGCAGAGGATTTTGCAGTGCCCCACTCAAAAATAAAGACGAATTGCCTTTGCATTCCAGGTTTCCCAGTTCCTGAGGTGAGCTGGTTTAGGGATGGCCAGGTGATTTCTACTTCCACTCTGCCCGGCGTGCAGATCTCCTTTAGCGATGGCCGCGCTAGACTGATGATCCCCGCCGTGACTAAAGCCAACAGTGGACGATACTCCCTGAGAGCCACCAATGGATCTGGACAAGCAACTAGCACTGCTGAGCTTCTTGTGACAGGTAGGGTGATGGAGACCTGCAGGTTCTCTGCTCCCCCAGGGGCATCTCCTGCACATAGGACAGGTGTCAAGGAAGAGCTGCTGAGCACAGGCACATGGAGCTTAGAACCCAGAGAAGGCCCACTTGAGGCTGAATTTATAGCAGTTGTTTGCCGTGTGGTATTTAATTTCTCCTTCAAAATACAGTACAAATGTGGTTAATAGCTCCTCCTTACAAACAATTAAGAACTCAAAAGTATGTTAAAGAAGTATTAAAAATCATGTTTCTGAGGAAGTAGAAAAGCTTCAGGCCTTGTTTCACAAGCCTAGTAAGGAATAAGCTGTATATATGTGTGTGTGTGTGTATGTGTGTGCATATATTTATGCGTGTGTGTGTTTATAAACAAGGCCCAAAGCCTTGCTACTAGCTCAGAAACATGATTTTTAATATTTCCTCGGTATACTTTTGAGTGCTTAGTTGTGTGCATAAGGGAACTATTAGCCGCTCTTGTACTGTATTTTAAAGCGAAAATTAAATTCCACCAGGCAAACAAGGAGACCCTGGGTGGTGCAAATGGTTAAGCACTTAGCTGCTGGACTACTAGCTGAAAGGATGACAGTCGGAACCCACCCAGAGGTGCCTCAGAAGACAGACCTGGCCATCTGCTTCTGAAAGATCACGGTCTTGAAAACTCTGTGGAGCATTCTGCTCTGCACACATGGGTCGCCATGAGTTGGGATCAGCTCCACAGCAACTAACAACAACCACCTAATCTTGGCTAAATTATTTTCAGAGAATTAAACTCTTTGAATTTGTTCCAACTAGTGCTTATCAAACTTTGCTGTATCCGTGGATTGCCTGATTCCCAAATGCCTCCCCCACAGATTCTTATTCAGTAGTCTGGAGTAGAGGCCCAGGAGTTTGCACTTCAGCAGCCACCCAGATGATTCTGATGTAGGTGGTCTACCAACCACCCATTTAAGAAACCCTGCTCTAGGCTATAAGGTCTCAATGAGGTTGAATAACTCATTTACTCTCCATTTTTAAAAAATTACATAGTAAACATACCCAGAAAAAGGCAAATGCTTGTTTTTTATTCAAATATATGACATAGTTTTCTCAGTAGTCGCCAGCCTTAATGGTCTCTGCAATTTTTCTCCATCCTTCTTCCTTTGCTACCTGGTGAGATGTTAACACACAGAACAGTGCACTGCTTTAGACATGATATAACAATATCTTACATGAGGTACATAATGTTATATCAATTTACCCAATAAACTATGCCTCCAGTGATATTCAATTATAGGGCTATTGTGGACCTAAGCAGAAGGCAAATCAGTTAACATCAGGTATGAACTTTAACAGGCACCTAGAAAAGTCAGAAACAGAATATACACAGGGTTCTCAGAAGTTGCTATTGTTTATTACTCTAAACCACATCAAAATCCCATTCACCTTTCATATTTATCTTATAAAATTTTTTCAACCTAATTAACAGAAATAGCCCTTTTCTGTAGCACAATTAACATTGAATCATGTCATTATTGAGACTAACACATTAAATGCAAGTAAATAGTTGGGTTTTTTGAATACTGACCAAAGTGGAAAAGATTTAGGTTTTTATTTTTTTAATAATTCTATAAATCAAGGGTGCACCCATCCTGCTAATCACTGGAATTCATTTTAATACAAGTTACTAAAATATGTAAAGTTGCCTTATCATGTTAAGATAATGCTAGAAGTGGGACTGGAAGGAATTCCTGGGAAGAGTCTCTAGAAATGTTATAACAAGAAATGTGGTGGCCTGGAGCTGTTAAGTAAAACAACAAAACAAAACATATATAATGGCAGGATGGCCTTCTGAAACCTGTTGGCTCCATTCTTATTGTCATATGCTGGGTGAGCTAGCTTCAAGGACAGTCAAGGATTTTTGGATCAGCAAGTCATTGCCTGGTTTTGGAATCCATCCGAGCTGTGATTGTTTAAAAATACTCATTGTGAGCATCCTGGCTCGTGTTACTGATTTTCTTTTCTCCCCTTCCAGTGGAGACAGCACCACCCAACTTTGTTCAACGACTGCAGAGCATGACCGTGAGACAAGGAAGCCAAGTGTGTCTCCAAGTGAAAGTGACTGGAATCCCTACACCTGTGGTGAAGTTCTATCGGGATGGAGCTGAAATCCAGAGCTCCCTTGATTTTCAAATTTCACAAGAAGGTGACCTCTACAGCTTACTGATTGCAGAAGCATACCCCGAAGACTCTGGAACCTACTCAGTAAATGCTACCAATAGCGTTGGAAGAGCTACTTCAACTGCCGAATTGCTGGTTCAAGGTATGGGCTGGAGGTTGAGGAGCAGGGAGATGGGGAAAGGGCTGATTTGATATGAAGAGGGGCCAGGAATCCACCTACCTTCCCTCTAAAACCCTGGGCATGCCTGGAGCTGAAATGAAAGGTGGTGTTCATGCATCCCTGAGGAGAAAAGTCTCAGAGATTCTAGGCAGGAGCTCTGATCATTGAAGCAGTCTGTGGTTACTAACCCCATCATAAAATGGAAAATGTTTCAATGAAACTGTCTACCTTTTCAAGTTATTGGCAAATAATGGAATTTTTAAAATGTTTCTAAGTAAATTCTTATGTAATAATATTTTCTGTTTTTAAACCTAACTTGTATACATACAAAACCCAAAACGTTCTGCGTTTTCCTCCATTGGGACACCCAAAAAGTCTTACTGACTTTGTAGTCAGAATTAACATAAACCCTTTAAAAATGGGTCACTGTGGACCCTCCTACTAAATATTTATCTTTTTCTTCTTATAGGTGAAGAAGTAGTACCCGCTAAAAAGACAAAGACAATTGTTTCGACTGCTCAGATTTCAGAAACAAGACAAACTCGAATTGAAAAGGTATTTTTCTATGCTGTTGCGTTTCAAGCCGTTCAGATTGTTGGTTTACCAACTATTCATAACCCTGACTTTGTTTTAATCTTTTGCAGAAGATTGAAGCCCACTTTGATGCCAGGTCAATGGCAACAGTTGAGATGGTCATAGATGGTGCTGCTGGGCAACAGCTGCCACATAAGGCACCTCCCAGGATACCTCCTAAGCCAAAGTCAAGATCACCAACACCACCATCCATTGCTGCCAAAGCACAATTGGCTCGACAGCAGTCCCCATCACCAATAAGACACTCCCCGTCCCCAGTCAGACATGTGCGGGCTCCAACCCCATCTCCAGTCAGGTAAAGCCTCTTTAATGTTTTAACTGTATAGAAATTTTGTGTGACAAAAGTAAGGTCATTGCTAGATTAAACAATGCATTTGTGAAAAATTCTTCAAAGTTCCTCCTTCCTCAAGATATTTCATGGCCTCTGCTGAAAAAGTGTCATAACAATATACAATGGCTACAATGTGAACTGTACCCAGCTAGAATTGTGTAGTACATAGCTACACAACTGTACATGCTTGTGCTGGGTAAGACCCCAGACAGAGGCAAAATACAAACAGTAAGTCTGGGGGGAAACATTTATGACACTCAGGACAAGGAACTAGTAATACACCAAAAGTATAGAAAGATTCCACAAATTAATTTTTTAAAGGAAAAAACAAGCAACACATAACAGTAATGGACAAAAGATAACATTTCACACAAGAGGAAATGTAAATGGCCAATAAATAAATGAAAAAAAATGCTCCATATTTTCCAGTCTTTATTATTTTGGCCACTTAAAGATACTGGCAAACACTAATATGAAATCTTGAACAAAAAGCTTAGTTTTAAAAACAATTCTAGCTATCAAATAAAAAAAGTGTTCAATCTCGGGTTAACTCCAGGTTTGCACACCATGAAGTCACAACGCAGGCCAACTGTAATTTCTGCGGAAGATAACAGCTTCAATATTTTTTTTTAAATCCAAGTCTTAAGGGTCATTTAGAATTATGGAGCTTCCCTGATCCCAGGGAACATTTTGACCATCTTAGCCGTTCTGAGCATTCATTAAAAAACATCCAAATTACTTATTTTAAAAAAACCCTTCCAAAAACTAAAGATGTAAAAATGCCAATTTGTGGAAAAAAATAATGGTTTTCTGAAATAGACTACTTCCTAAAATGTCTCTTAGTTTAATTTTGATTTTCGTTGTAAAGTAAGGCAAACATTTCATTGAAAAAGGCACATTGTATCTAGCCGTGACCAGGAGATTATGCTTAGTAGAAATAAGCACGTTCCTGTAAATGACTTAAATTACATTGATTTTCACAGTTATGGACTTACCTGAGGCCTGCTGCTAATTACTCATGTCATGCTAATCATGTCTTTAACTCTTTTTGAATTAAGCTCACTTTACTAGGTATAGCAAGGGACAGGTTGAAACCTGGAAGTGTGTGGCACTTTTTCTTCAAGTATTGTTGAATAATACACCCTACAACATTCTAAACGGGTCTTTGTTAATATTTCTAAGGCAATCGTTTGCAAAATAGAGACATGTTCCTCTACATATCCCTTTAGTTTGATTTCAACTTTGTTTATAAAATATAAAGTGATTTTTCACCAAAAAAAAAAAAAAAAAAACCTTCTTAAAGAAAGCAAACATTTCGTGAAACTCACTGGTTAATGTTGTAATGTACTGTAAATTTCTACAATTTAAAGTAAATATAAGCTGTACCGTGAGCCTTAATTAAAATAATTGTTTCATTTAAGATCAGTATAAGTTTAACATTGAATGCGAGTACCAGAATACATTTATAAACATTTTCTTATATGCAGGATTAGTTTAATGCAATGGTTAGACAATACTGCCACCTAGTGGGAAAATTTGAATAAACCTTATTGATTAAGAAATTAGTTATGAAGAATTTTATCTTAAATTAGTTGACCAAGCCTCCAAATTATTGCTGTAAATCAGGATCATCTCTTTTGGCTCTAAATGCCAAGCATTAGCACTAATTCTACAACTGACGCTATTTGCACTTTGTTGTTGTTAGTTGCCATCGAGTGATTGTGTCTCATGGCGACCCCATGTGTGACAGAGTAGAACTGCTCCACAGGGTTTTCTTAGCTGTAGTCTTAACAGAAGCAGATCACCAGGCATTTTCTTCAGTGGTATAGCTTGGATGGATCTGAACTGACAACCTTCAGGTTAGCAGTTTAGCACAAACCGTATCTTCCACCTAGGCAGTTTGGGAAATTAAATTAGTTTGGGAAAACCATTTTATCAATTTGACCGAAAAACTATAGAATTTTTAGGTTTCAAATTTGCCAATTCCCACAGTAACTCTAAGGATATTTAAAAGAAGTCCAGGGTTCAGTGTAGTGAGCATGGGTGTAAACAAATTCTGGGGAAATTAAAAAGAGCAATCAACAGGCGCTTCGACTACAACAACATTTTCCAAAATGCATTGCACAGTCAGTACTCAAAAAGATTCTGCAAAAAGAGTAGCAAGGACACCTATCCCACAAGAGGGAACAGGAAGGCTGGTAATAGGGAACCCAGGGTTGAGAAGGGAGAGTGTTGACATGTCATGGGGTTGTTAACAATGTCAAAGAACAATGTGTGTACTGTTTGATAAGAAACTAGTTTGTTCTGTAAACCTTCATCTTAAGTACAATAAAAATAAATTAAAAAAAAGACTATCCCCGGCCTGGACATTCAGAAGGCATATTGGCATGGTGAAGCTGTGAGAAATCCTACAGGAAAAATAATAAGTGGCTTTTGGTTACAGAAGCCTTATTCATGCAACATCTATTTGATACCTCCCTCTCTTTTTTTTTTTTTTTTTTCCTCCGCCTAGAATTAGGACACAGGGAACCTTAGAGTATGGTTACTGGGTTTTCCACGTCCCCTTTTCTTTCACTGTATTTTCAAGGAAGCACCTTCTGCTGTCTTGATTGTTTTTTTTAATGTGAAAAGGTGGGGAAAAGTAAAACTTACTTAGAATAAAGTCTGATTCTTTTACAGGGTTACAGTGATAAGGCTTACCAAGATTTAAAACAAATTACTTTCAAATAAATTATTTAGCTTCTGAATAGCTTAAGGAGGCACAAATTGTAAAACTGCCTTAAAGTACTTCCGGATTGTCTTCCCATTATTGAAATCCCATGACCCTTACTGGAGTTCCTCTTCTTGGTGTTCTTGACCTTTGCTGTTTGGTTCTTCAGGTCCGTGTCTCCAGCTGGGAGGATCTCTACATCCCCCATCAGATCTATTAGGTCTCCATTACTCGTCCGTAAATCGCAGACACCTACCATGCCCACGGGCCCAGAAGTGCCTCCCCCTTGGAAGCAAGAGGGCTATGTGGCCTCATCTGAGACTCAGATGAGAGAAACAACAATGACAAGTGCTACTCAGATCAGGACAGAAGAACGATGGGAAGGGAGATATGGTATCCAGGAGCAAGTGACCATCAGTGGGGCTGCCGGCGCTGCTGCCAGCGTGTCAGCCAGTGCTGCCTTTGCAGCAGAGGCTGTGGCTACTGGTGCTAAGGAGGTACTGACAGACTGTTGTGTTTTTCCTTATTTGTATTCTGGTTTCTTCAACTGAAATCCTGTCGTGAAACTCAGCCTGTATAGCTTAGAGCGGAGATTCATATAAATATAAAATTGTAGGAGAAACTGAAGACCAAAATTGACCCATGCCTTGTCAAAGCATTTTTAATTGGCACAAGTGCTCTATCTGTGAGGTCTTCATAAAATACCGGTCTTAATGCTACATTTTAACATGTATCTCTTAGCAATGATAAATGCCTATGTATATTTTAGGTGGATTAGTTTCCATTATGGTTTTGTATTTTCTATCAGGCAGGTCATTAAAAAAAGTAATGCCCTTGGTCATTTCCAACCCAGGTCAAACAAGAAACTGACAAAAGTGCAGCTGTTGCGACTGTTGTTGCTGCTGTTGATATGGCCAGAGTGAGAGAACCAGTTATCAGTGCTGTAGAGCAGACTGCTCAGAGGACAACCACGACTGCTGTGCACATCCAGCCTGCTCAAGAACAGGTATGCATGAGGTCACCTAGATGATGTCCACAGAGCCGTTCCTATGGTGCATGTTTACTAAACACCGTCAGGACTGAGCTTTGCATGCAGAAATCCGTGATGAACCAATGCAGAAATTATTTTGAGGGCAATACTGAGCCAAACATGGCCCAGAGTTTTAGGGTTTTCTAAGCAGAAGGTAGGATGTGTTACCGAAGATAGACCAGTTACCAGCCGCCATTGAGTCAATTCCAACTCATGGTAACCCCATGTGTGTCACAGTAGAACTGTGCTCTGTATTCTTTTCAGTGGCTGATTTTTCAGAAGTAAATCGCCAGGCCTTTCTTCCAAGGCACCTCTGGGTGGACTCAATACCTCTAACCTTTTGGTTAGCAAGTGAGCATGTTAACCATTTGCACCACCCAGAGGCTCCTATCAAAGGTGTGTTGTTGTTGTTGTGTCCTGTCAAGTCAATTCCAGTTCATAGCAACCCTACATGACAGAGTAGAACTACCCCATAGAGCTTCCTAGGATTAATCTTTATTGGAGGAGATCACCAGGTCTTTCCTCCACGGAGCTGCTAGTAGGATTGAACCACGTACCTTTGGGTTAGCAATTGAGTGGTTAACCATTGCACCACCAGGAGGTAAATACCATGCAAGCAGACCAAACCAGAAGTACCTAGTCTATGTCAGGGAGGCAGACAAGAGTTAATTATGATATTCAAGGTATCAAGCTATTCCCAGGTCAAGGCAGGCAAAGGGTAGCTAAGCAAGTCAGCTAAACAAGAGGTGTGCATGTGCATTCAAGTGCTATAGATTCAGACTGGCAAATCCAGAGCTCAGTAGCTCCAAGAGCCAGGCATGCGTACCATCATTATTTCAGAGCGGACATTACATTTCTCTAAGCTTGTCCAAAGGACCGTTGCTTTTACTTTCCTCCAAACAAACATGACACTTGATTCATGGCTGGAAGGTGTAATAAATCCTGGATAACATCCCATCTCATATTTGAATAGTCTTTCTGTTATAATTTCAGATTACTCTGGTTTTCCTTCTTATTCTCTCTTGTGTGACATTTATGTCTTTATCTTGATATATTATGGGAGCTTTTTATATAAGGTGCATTAAAGTATTTCCTTTTATTTTGTCTATGAAAATCAGATAAGAAAAGAGGCGGAGAAGACTGCTGTAACAAAAGTAGTAGTGGCCGCCGATAAAGCCAAGGAACAAGAATTAAAATCAAGAACCAGAGAAGTAATTACAACAAAACAAGAGCAGATGCATGTAACTCATGAGCAGGTAAAAATAATTTTTCATGGAAATTGAAATTTTCATTGAAATTCATTGCCGAAGTTATTACATACGTCAAGTAGATAATAATCTTCACTTTGAACTGTATTGTTTCTTAGGCAACATGGTTGCTATCACACTAGTAAAATCCCCTTGTCATAGCTGTGTATTCCTGGATACTGGATACCACAGTCCCTTAGTCACTGAATGTTTCTCTTGTGTAATATGGAAAGGATCATCTGCAGACATGCGCTAGGAGTAGAAACTGAGTCTTTCCTGCATTAATCTGGGGCTGTACTAACTAAATATGTAACTGATGGGAGGGGCAAGAGGGAGTTGTAAAACCAGGAGGGACACACAGATGCTGAGAAAGGAGCAGGGAGGAGTGGAAGAGAACACTGAACACATTGCCTTGAAAATAGCTTAACAACTGCTTCTTGACTTGAAATGGGATGGACAACATGGCCTTAGTAGGTCAGATGACCAGAAGAGATTAGTGTCCAGCCTGGAGAAGGGAGCCTATGTCCCATGATTGAAGGCATCAGAGATAGATTGGGTAAGGCCGATTGTGGTAAGGCTGTTGGGCAGTGGAGTCAAGTGTCGGGTGGTTTGAGAAGATGAACTTTCAAATCCCTTTCCACCCTGAGATCCTGCCGCCTGTGTTTCAGTGATGATATCGGAGAATGTCAAAGAGGCAAACAGGGAAAACTACCCTCCAACACACACACCTTACCTGTCCAGGTCCAAACAGCATTTTTCAGGTGGTTAAGGATTTGGAAAATATTTTGCCTAGGATATATACAAGAGTCTTCTCCCCATAATTATCAATTTAGAAAAGTGAGTCTTGATATTCCAGAACCATCCCAAATATTTAGGAGCATATGCAAAGCAAAAATATTATATAAGTGCAGACTGTAAATTACCTGTGTGTGATTCCTCATATATAAAATAAAGGGGTCAGAGAAAATTACTTCTAAGGTAGACCTTCTATTCCAATAGCCTATGCTCTAATATTACCAATAATTGTCTTTAAAAGAAATAATTTGCAAAGAATATTATCATGATAATACCTACTGATAGTCTTTTTAAAGAAGACTGCAACTGTTTCATTCAAAGCGAACAGTGTTGACTCTGACTTCTTCTTCTCTCAGCAGCATAACTTATGGTTTAGGCAGAGAAAGATCACGATCATACTAATGAACATGACATGATTTCATTTAGTGACATCTCCAGAAAGAGGATTTTACTTTCTTCTTCAAATTCCTATTTTGTTATATTTGATAAGCACTATGTCACTTCTGTTAGAGATCAAGGGACAATAAGACTTTGTTTTTGTCATTGATTACAGATAAGAAAAGAAACTGAAAAAGCATTTGTACCAAAGGTAGTAATTTCTACAACTAAAACCAAAGAACAAGAAACAAGAGTTACTGGAGAAATTACTACAAAACAAGAACAAAAAGAAGTAACTCAAGAAACAGTAAGTCCAGTTTTGCAAACACCATGTAATTCATTGGCAAATATCACATTCCAGCAAGGTGTATGTTCCTCATAACCTAAGCCTCTAAATGGAGAAGTCTTTTGTGGTGTTTTGTTTTCGTTGTTTCTCTCTGTCTAGCGTTAAACTCCTTCCTGGTGGAAATGCTACTCTCATTGCACAATTTCCGCTCAACTGATCAGTTTTGGGGAGGTGTCTACTAGAACAGTTTGGGCACGCCTGTGAATTTTCTAAAGCATGCTTAGGTGGAGGATAGATATCCCCACTATCCAGTTATCCACCAGCACAGTAAATTTTTTCCTGTATAGCTTGAGCCCTCAATCACTTAGATTGTAATACATAAACTTTACATAGGTGTAAGACACATACACACACCTACACACACACACACACACACACACACCAGCATTGAATGCTCCACCTAAACAGCAAATGAGAGGGAGCAAGTGCTGAACATCAGGGCAGAGAAGTACTTCTTCAAGAAAGTGCCCTTAATTCCTGATTGGTAAATAGCACCTTAGAAGTATTTGCTGCTCTCGTGCTTTAAAACCATGTAGGAATAACCTCAATGTCACCAAAATCCGCTTCTCTCCCTGTGTGAAATCAAGCCTTGAAGTGTCAGGAAAGAGGCATCTATTTTTCATTCTTCCTTGGCCTTGTTCAGGGAGCTCCTATGGTCACATTCCTTGATTTCCAGCACTTCACCAGCCCCACAGCTACTTTTATGAAAAGGTTTACAGACTAACCAGAGATGGCTGGCTGAATTTCCCCCTCCTTACAACAGGTGAGACCCTGACCGCAGCGAGAACCCTACTTGGCATAATTCAGGGTCAAGTGACTGGCGAGTTCAGGCTGCCTAGAGATTTCCAGCCATTTGCCAGTGGCCACTTACTGGGTTCCCTAACATGTCAAGATGTCTTGAAGGTGAGACCGTTTCAGCTCCAGGACAGTTGCTAAGAGACAGGTGGACAAAAAAAGACACCCATTCCTTGAGAAATAAAACATCTTTGTTTTAAGCACAAGTGTGAGTCTCTGAAAATGGGATCATGACATTTTCTTTCTCACCATGAAGCATTCTGTAGTCTCATGTATGGTGTAAGGGTATCTTGATGTTTCTTTTGTGCCTGTGGAACTCAAATCTTTTTTTACTCTAAAAATCAGATAAAACAGGAAGCTGAGACAACTGCTGCAGCCATGGTGGTAGTGGCCGTTGCAAAGCCCAAACAACTAGAAACAGTCCTGGGTGCTCAAGAAGAAATTTCCATAAAACAAGAGCAAAAGCACATGACTCATGAAAAGGTGACACCTTCCTGCAGTGTGAAATTCACTCTTGCATCATTTCATTTGCAAGTCACCTACATTTTCATCATGGGTCTTAATCGTCACTCTTTCATCTCTGTCTTTTTATGACTCACGTAGAAAACTCCTTCAAAAGCTCTCATGTCCCTTTCCCATCTATGTAGCTTTCACTGCCACCTTTCACTTCTAACTTTCAGAAGTTTTTTTTATTACTAATATGGTATTGTAATTCACTTTAATGTCTTCCTATTGAAGTAGACTCCAATGTGCAAGACAGTTAATAAAATGCAAAATTAGGTGGTATTTATGGTTCTGCTGGAATTTTCTCACAAAGACTAATGTGAGAATGAGAAATGGCATTTATTAGTCTTTTATTATTAACAACATTTTTTTTCTTTTAGACTACCCTTATTATTCTGATATTTTTACTAGCATGGATAATCAAAGCAACCCAAATGATATATTTAAGTGTAATTAAATATTTCTTGAATTGGAAGAAATTTTGTCTCTTTTCTCAGTTTTGACTTGTTTTTCTTCTTAGAGGCTGTAAATTTAATGATCATTTTCTCTTTTTTTTTTTTACCATATGATCAGATAATGAAGGAAACTAGGAAAACAGTGGTACCTAAAGTCATAGTTGCCACGCCCAGAGTCAAAGAACAAGATTTAGTATCAAGAACCAGAGAAGGCATCACTACCAAAAGAGAGCAAGTTCAAATAACTCAGGAAAAGGTGAATACAGATATTTGAGTGAAAAGTTCATCTTTAACCTAATTTCTCATAAACCATTAACTTACTATGTGGTATGAATCATTAATCCATATTTTCCTTTTTGAACCCTAAACTAAAAACAAAGTGGTAGATGTGTAACTGATTACCATTAATTTTACCTGCATATTTGATTTTTCCCCATGTATAACCATTTGTAATTCATTTCATTCACCATTATTCTTTGCATGAAGATGAGCATTTTTAGCTTAATTTTTAAAAATCAATATATGACATCATTTAGAGGTTTTTTTAGAGCTAACATTTCTAAATTTTGTGATTTCACATCAGTATATGCAAACATTGCCAAGTGAAATTTAACTTTTCTTGTGTAGTTAATCCTGAATAACTTCACCTTGCATCCCCACTGGGAGGGGGGCTCATACCATGTGTTCCTGAAGCCCTGTGGAGCTTAAACCTTGATTTTACTGTAATAATCAGATGAGAAAGGAAGCTGAGAAAATTGCCTTGTCTACAATAGCAGTAGCTACTGCAAAAGCCAAAGAGCAAGAAACAATACTGAGAACTAGAGAAGGAATGGCTACTAGAGAAGAACAAATCCAAGTTACTCATGGAAAGGTGACTATTTCAAGTGTTAAAACCCCTATTACAATACATTAATACCAAATCTCATCTGAAACCCCCAACTATAATACATTAATACCAAATATCAGAATTTGTTATGGGTGAGACAATATTAACCTAATTTTTTAATAAACAAATGGTAGCTAATTATTTATTATTAATATTACTACACGTTCCCTTCCCCATTCATCTCTTCACTAGTATTTCCAACTTTTTATTATTCATATCTAGAAATCCTTCAAAACTTGATTGAAATTGCATGCAGGGAATCCATGAACATAGAATTAATTGTATAAGTAAATGATACATCTTATTTACTGACAGGAAGGTGTGTGTTTTGAGGAGATAATAAACTCAGTGTATTACATTGTACAGTATGGACTTATTTTAAGAAATTATCCATGGTTTTCTTCATCTGAATCTTCACCTTTTTTTCCTCTGTGTGAATAATCAAATGAGAAAAGAAGCTGAGAAAATTACAGAGCGTGCTGTAGCTACTCCCACTAAAACTAAACATGATGCAGTATTAAAATCTTGAGAAGGAATTACCCAACCAGAACGAATACACTTAAGCCATGAAAAGATTACTGCATCTATTTGTAGCTATGAAATTTCCACAAATTAACCTACTTCCCAAAAGTCTGTCATTTACCTTAAATGAGATGTTTAAACCAGAACCAAACCCAGTGTCGTCGAGTCGATTCCAACTCATAGCGACCCTATAGGACAGAGTAGAACTGCCCCATAGAGTTTCCAAGGAGGGCCTGGCGGATTTGAACTGCCAACCCTTTGGTTAGCAGCCGTAGCACTTAACCACTACGCCACCAGGGTTTCCAATGAGATGTTTACCTAATTTTATTCTCTTACTAATACAGTACTTGGAAATCAGCAACTAAAATTTTTCAGTTTATTTAGTATCATAAAAAAAAAGTATCATAGCTGACTCTTATTTGTATCTCCCTCAATGTCATTTTCTATCTCTATATCTTTGATTTATCTTTTCAAAGACATGATTCAGCATAAACTCAAACCTTTTACCCAGGTGAATGGCATATTTGCCTTCTAGAAGTCTCATGGGATGACAGAAATTCCAGAATGTAACTTTCTTCACATATGATTAATTTAAATTTTTTCTTTCTGTTCTGAAACATATAAATTTGACTATCCTATTTCTGTTGTTAAAAATTAGCTGAGGACGGAAGCTGAGAAATGTCTTTACCTAAGGTAGTAGTCGCTGAGTCAGAATCAACTCGACGGCAACGGGTTTGGTTTGTTTTTGGTTAGTTACCACTGCAAAATCTACTGAACCAGCCACACTCCCATGGACTAGCAAAGTATTTGCTACCAAGCAAGAACAAGTACATCTTTTTCATGAGGAGGTGAAAACTGATGATGTGGAGGTGAAAAGCATTGTTTCATCCCATTTCATTATCTATCACCTCTCGTAACTTTTCCATCCATCTAGAGTCGTGTGTTCCTGGTGTTCCATTTAAGTGCTTAACCGATCAACAAAACATCATAGAGGGTTAGATTCATTCCACGTTCTCCAGTGGAACGGTTGGCATTTGAAGTTGTGAAAAGCCAGATTAAATAACATTTTTCTCTGTCTCCTGAATTAGTTCTCAGCACTTAACTGGTGTGAATTGGGGCCTCCTAGTCTGATTCTTACTCCTGCTTGTCTAGGTTCCAAAAATATAAGGGCTGTTAGAGTCCACTAAGAAATAAAAGCAACAACCAGCATAAAGTACCCATTTATAGTTGTCCACAAAAGGCGTATGTCTATGGATTTCATATGCATTAATTGAAGAAAAAACTACAGAGCTGCTTTCCCAATTTAAAACGGGAAATCAAGTGTTTTTTGCATAAGTTTTAAGAACGAGATTTCTCTGAGTCTGAATTTTCTCATTGTTAAACTAAAACTCAACCTGACTACCTTGTGAGCTGGTTGAAAGGCTCAAATGAGATATAATGTAAATGAAATCACTCTATAAGCAAAGTAATATATATTAGTGTTGCCCTTTGAAAATGTTAATATTTTAAAACATCTACAAATTTAAATTCAACTAATAGCCTGTATGTTTTTTTTTTTTAAAAAAGAACATGGATAAACTTAATACACCTAAGCCTCACGTGTATTTTATAGTTACTTGTAAGATGCAATCTAAAATGAAGATTGTATTTGCAGTCTTTCAAGGAAGATTAGAATGTGCCTTCGTGAAGGGAAGAACTGGATGAAACCCATGAAAACTGAAGGCCCTTTTCGATTTTAAAAACCCTCATTTATATTCTAAACTGTTTAGAGAATAATTTTTAAAGATATATATAGGTAGCATACTTGGAAAAAAAATTAGAATCACTCTGGATTCTATCACAGAAAACTGGATATTAATACAATATTCCAGCATTACTTTTAAAGTGCACTGGCCAGGCACGGTGATGTGATTGTAGGATTGTTGGAAATAATGCCATTTCCAAGGATTGCCTAGCATCATATTTTGTAACCCAAATCAACTGGTTTGCTTTTTTCAAAGAGAAAACATTCTTGCAAACTACTTTCCCTTTTAAGTTAATCAGATTCATACATATGAGAAAATAACATTTCTTTTTCCTTCTTTGCTTTAATTCCCAGAAATAATCAAAGTAAATTGAACTTCAGTGTGAAAGGTTGTTCTCTCAAATCCAAACATGATAACGCTTTCATTTTAATCACAGTATTTTCACTCGTATGTTTTAAGAGATGTTTTCTAATAAATTAAATCTTATCCTTAGGGAATCATAAGTAAATTAATATGCTCACTGTGTGTTCATGAACTTTCAAGTTACTGCATATTTGCATGTAACCTTCCAACTCTGCAGTGACTAATTTTTCTGGATGGAAATAATAAGACAGTATTTGCATGCATTTTTATCATTGCTGTCATTGTGTCAATACCAGACTAATGATCAACAAGATAATAAAAATAATGAAGATAACCAGCCCCAAAGTTCTGATTTCCCAAGCAGTAACTATCTGCCTCAAATTACTATAAAACCTTGAAATCTCCTTACTATTTTATATATGTCTCGTGTTCTCCTATGTTGTATGTATGTGATTTAATGTCTTATATAATTAAGCAAGTGTATACAGAATGTATCTAAATAGATGTCTATACAATATATAACCAATGAGATGTTAAGTTCCTAAATGTATTTCTGAGTTACATTTCTGGAGACGCTATACATTGTGATATAACATGGGTACCCTCTGCCTGTCATGCTTTTTAGTCATTTGTGTGTTTTTAATGGCTATCCAAGGAGGAAGAGGCCCTGGTAGCATACTGGTTAAACACTTGGCTGCTAACTGAAAGGTTGGTGGTTCAAACCCATCAGCCACTCTGCCGGAGAAAAGACCTCGCGATCTGCTCCTGTAAAGGTTACCCAAAAAAACCCAGTGCCATTGAGTCAATTCCGACTCATAGTGACCCTATAGGACAGAGAAGAACTGCCTCCACAGAATTTCCAAGGAGCACCTGGCAGATTTGAACTGCCGATCTCTTCGTTAGCAGCTGTAGTACTTAACCACTACACCACCAGGGTTTCCCTGTAAAGGTTACAGCCTAGGAAACCCTATGGGGCCGTTCTGCTATCACATGGGGTCAATATGAGTCAAAATCAACTCAATGGCACACAACATCATAACAACCCAACCTAGCAGGAGATGTCCCAGACTAACTTTGACATTACTGTTGTATTAATTCTGGCAACATTGTCTCCAGGTGGACGTTGGGAAAAAGGCTGAAGCTGTAGCCACAGTCGTTGCTGCAGTAGACCAGGCCCGTGTCAGAGAGCCCAGAGAGCCTGGGCATCTTGAAGAATCATATGCTCAGAAGACCACTTTGGAGTATGGCTACAAAGAGCGTGTGTCTGCCGCAAAGGTAGCTGAGCATCCCCAGCGTCCAGCCTCAGAACCCCCTGTTGTCCCTAAAGCAGTCAAGCCTGGAGTGGTCCGTCCTCCTCCTGAGACTCATATCACAACTACTGATCAAATGGGAATGCACATATCATCACAGGTAAGGCTGCTGTTTCCTGATTCCTTACCAGATTCAAGGGGAAAGTAACATTGATTGCTGTGGTCAACTGGTGAACAGCGCTTATCACTGAGTTTCATTTCAATGCAGATCAAGAAAACAACAGACATAACAACTGAAAGATTAGTCCATGTGGATAAACGCCCCCGCACAGCAAGCCCTCACTTTACCGTTTCAAAAATTTCTGTTCCTAAGACAGAACATGGATATGAGGTAAGAAGTCAAAAGGCATAATGAAGAAATGCCTAACTCAAAAAAAAGAAGTATCTAACACATGATGTACTTGGTTATGGCCCAACGTGGGGCTCTTTTTGGTGATGTCTGTTTGCACTCTTGATAGACTCAGAAGCCCCTAAAGTCTGGTTTCTGAAACTTGCCCAGCAGGATGAGCATACAGTAGGAGGTGGTTATCTTATGCCTCCTAGAATACACAAACCTGTGCAGGTCTCTCCCTGTTTTATATTTTAGGCATAGCTCAAACTCAGACACTTTGATTATTATTGTTCTAAAGATTTTGTAAAAGATGGTATATTATACAGTTTAAGGAGCACCGGTGGCTCAATGGGTAAAGTACTCAGCTGCTTACCATGTTGGGAGTTGAAACCCACCCAGTGGCTCCACCCAGAAAGACCTGGTGATCTGCTCCCATAAAAATTACAGCCTAGAAAACACCATGGGCCAGTTCTACTCTGTCACATGGGGTGACTATGAGTCGAAATCAACTCAATGGCACCTAACAGCAACAACAACAGTTATACAGTTTAGTTTCCCTCATGCTGTAAGATATTTCAGAGTAACTTAACTGTGAATGTATTTCAATAGTAAAGACAGAGACATTGAGAAATCATATATTCACATACTCATTATAGCAAGATGGAGAGGTGGTATTGTGTGGTGTTTTAGGTTGGCTTTTGGAATCAAACAGTCCTAGATTAGAGACCTAATTCAGCCCCTTATTAGCTCTGTCGTCAAGGAAAGGTAGTACATGTAAAGTCCTTAGCAAGCTGACAGACAAAATAACCCTCAATGGCAGTCACTATTGTTCTTATTATACAGATCCATGACATAGAATCCAAACCTTTTATGCCTACAAAGAATTGTAAGGTACATACAATGAAAGCTATGAAAACCAGAACTTGATTGGACTGCCTTGTTTTTCTGGGTCTCTCCAGTTTTCCACCTTTGACAGGGTACAGCTTACACTTTTCTGTCTCTGTGTATTAGTGGAAATATTTGAGCTTTCCTTCTCTAACAGGTTTCCTGCTTACATAGGTTCTGGCTTTCACAGGTTTTACTGTATAATTCCTATATTTGATGTAGTACCCAAATTACTGTTGAAACCAAAAAACTGTAAATAGCAACAGAATAAAACAGTAAGAAAGCCTTTAAAATGTTTTTCTGAACGTCTCCATGTTCGCCTTTTGCACAGATTTGAGGCTGAAACACACATGTACTATTTTACAAGTAGCTCTTAGGAATTTACCAAGTATTTTAATAGCTCCTTGGTTTTGAATTTCCCTCTGTAGTGTTTTAAAATGCAGCATTCATTAGGATGGTTAAGTGAAAATTTATAGCCAAGCTTTAGAAGACCCTTTATGATAATAGCTGCAGAATAAGGGGTTTCTTCATACAACTCTTTAAAAAAAGATATTTTTAGATGTAATGCTTTTATAAACCACCAGGAATGACAATGAGCTTTATAACTGGCTTATTTCTAACTGACTTTTCATTAGCTGTAAGGGTGATAATGAAAAAATTAAGAAATGGACCATATAGTAAATAGACTCAGATTCAGAACAAGAAGACTAGTGGTGAATTGCCTCTGAATGATACTACGGATGACAGTTAAATTATTTATTTTCTGACTCTTGTCCCATGTAGGCATCAATAGCCGGGACGGCTATTGCCACATTACAAAAAGAGTTGTCAGCCACACCTTCTGCTCAGAAGGTCACCAAATCGGTGAAGCCTCCTACTGTGAAGCCTAGTGAGACTAAAGTACGGGCAGAGCCCACCCCCTCACCACAGTTCCCCTTTGCTGACACGCCAGACACTTACAAGAGTCAAGCTGACATTGAGGTGAAAAAGAAAGTAGGGGTGAGCATCACTGGTGCCACAGTCCGTGAAGAGCGCTTCGAAGTACTGCACGAGCGTGAAGCCAAGGTTAGTGACTGGATTTTACTCTGTTTCTTGATCCATACTCCTTGAGCCTTGAGCAGGGCTGGACACCCGACCAGTTTGTCCTGCAGAAGTAATCAACCAATGCCCATGCCTAATTTTATTGAGCATGGTGTTGGTCAAAGATCTTTTTCTCAAATTATTTTCTACTAACAGAGCAATTAGTATGTGCTAAATTTTTTAGATTTCCCCTAATTTCTTGAATATTTTGTTAATATCATTTGTGAAATTGTAGGTAACAGAAACAGCAAGAGTGCCTGCACCTGTTGAAATCCCTGTTACCCCACCAACTTTAGTCTCGGTGAGTAAAGAAGTCAATTGTGTTGGACTACATATATGTTTGATTAAATAATATTAATACATGTTTACACAAATCAGTTTCTCAAGTTTACAGGAAAATGTCATTAGTGAGTTTACAAATACTCACTTTAAGCCCATGTATGATTTGGCAAGGAAAAGGGGAATCCATTTATTCAACAGATATTTAAATGAGCTTTTACTATGAGTAAGGCATTGATGTGGAGCTATAGAGAAATAAGTTAGTCCAGCCCTCTTTGAAATCTTTGCATTGCTATCAGAGAAAATGTACATAAACAAGGGTAATAAAATATAGAAGGTGCTAAGCACTTCACAGACGGAGAATCCAGGGGAAGGAGAGATTACTTCCAGTTGGGGAGAACATGGAAAGCTTTTTGAAGTGGTAGCATTTGCAGCTGAGCATTATAGCTTCGTTAGGATTTGAATATGTGAGAATTACAGAGGGTGTGGGGTTGCAGCACAGTTCCACACTAAGAACCTGACAACACCTGATCTTAACATGCAATTTTTTTTGTGGCAATTAGAATGTGCAAGTTCAAACTCTCACATTGTAGTAGTATGTAGAGATCGTTAATGAATATGCATGCATATCATTTCCTTTTTTATTATGGTAAATATATTTGTAATGAAACATTTGGCATTTCCACATTCTTCACGTGTGCAATTTAGCGTCATTAATTGTATTATTTCCTTTTTTTCCTCTCTTCAGGGCTTAAAAAATGTGACTGTCATAGAAGGTGAATCTGTCACCTTGGAGTGCCACATCTCTGGATACCCGTCCCCAACAGTGACATGGTACAGAGAAGACTACCAAATCGAAAGTTCCATTGATTTCCAGATAACCTTCCACAGTGGAATTGCCCGGCTTATGATTCGCGAAGCCTTTGCGGAAGACAGCGGGCGATTTACTTGCAGTGCTGTAAACGAGGCTGGAACCGTCAGCACCTCCTGCTACCTAGCTGTTCAGGGTCAGTAGCCACATTCCCACAACTCCTCCGCATATGTCGTGACTCTCATCTGACACTCCTTTCCACATAAACCAAACCAAACCAAACCCTTTGCCATCGAGTCAATTCTGACTCCTAGCGACCCTGTAGAAAAGAATAGAAATGTCCCATGGTGTTTCCAAGGATCAGCTGGTGGATTTGTATTGCCGACCTTTTGGTTAGCAGCAACCTCTTAACCACTGCCCGACCAGGGCTCCTTTTTTGGGATTCAGTGCTGGATTATGGGGCTAACACAGCTGTCCGTGTTAAGCAAGGGTCTCTAATGAAACGGGCAAAACGCCTGACTTAAATGAGAAACTTTTGTCTTCCTCTAGTGTCAGAAGAGTTTGAAAAGGAAACAACAGCTGTGGCTGAGAAATTCACCACAGAAGAGAAACGGTAAAATGTTCTGTTGCTAATTAGCTGCGGTTCTAGTGCAGTTTTCATATTAAATCCCTTTACTACTGATAAAATATGACCCCGATGCTAATATGAAGGGAATTCTCTTTTTAGCTTTGTCGAGTCCAGAGATGTGGTAATGACTGATACTAGCATCACAGAGGAACAAGCAGGGCCTGGCGAACCGGCTGCTCCTTTCTTTGTTACAAAGCCAGTGGTCCAGAAACTGGTGGAAGGTGGAAGCGTTGTGTTTGAATGCCAGGTTGATGGCAACCCAAAGCCCCATGTCTACTGGAAGAAATCTGGCGTTCCTCTAACGACTGGATACAGGTATTTTGATGGCTGAATGATAAATTTCCTGTAATTTGTATGATATGTATACAAAGCCTAGAGAAAAGTAGAATTTACTTTTTCTACCGCCCCTGAAATGTAGCTTTTTTTATGGTGACGTCTACATAGTTTGTTTTGAGGTGTTTTCACATTTTTTACAATGGTTTCTTGAGAAATAAAGCTATGGAACAAAAGCAGATGGAAGACATATTTCCTCATATTCTATTTTGATTTATACCCATTGCTGTTGAGTCGATTCTGACTCATAGAGACCTAAGAGGACAGAGTAGAACTACTCCACAGAAGCAGACTTCCACATCTTTCTTCCACAGAGCAGCTGGTGGGTTTGAACAACTGACCTTTTGGTTAGCAACCAAGTGCTTAACCACTGTACCACCAGGGCTCCTTTAATTTAGTTTATTGTGTTAGTGAAATAGAGAAAATACCATGGATTTTTCCATAGACATATTTTTCCCAAAAAGATTTGGACAATTCTGAATAAAAATGCACAATAATTTAATCATTAAAAGATAAAAGAATAAGGATCATATGATGAAGAAGAAAGTTAGTTATACATGAAAATCTACACTAATAAAGTTGCTGAAATTGAATATAAAATTTAGCTCTAAATTTCCTACAACTTGAAACAAAAAAAAGGCATATTAGATAATCTGAAAATGTAGCTGTCATATCTAATAAAGCTTAATACTGAAATATTTAAAGGAATTTATTATTTTGGTTACTATTCATTTACTCTTCAAATGGAGCAATGAACAAAATAATGAGCAAAGAAAAAATACCTACTGTTTAAATGACTTCATCATTTGCTAATGTTGTCACAGAAGCCACATATTTCCATGTGTCTGTTTCTAGTAGTATTTTATTCTGTTCTTTATGTTAAAGAATATATGAATATTACTTAAAATAAAAATTAAGCTTGTTTGGCCTTCATTATTCATATCCATGCATTTTCTTCAATTTTTAGCAATCTTATAGTTACTAAGCGTTAGTAACTAAGGGTTAGTCACAGGTTTGGGATCATTGAATTTTTCACTACAGTCCATTGGCAAATAAGTTCTGTACTTTTACTCGCATAAGGATTATTTGTGACTGAATTATTTGTTCCTTTCCGTAAAGATACAAAGTGAGTTATGACAAACAAACTGGCGAGTGCAAACTGGTGATTTCTATGACTTTTGCTGATGACGCTGGAGAATACACCATTGTTATTCGTAATAAGCATGGAGAAACTTCTGCGTCTGCTTCCTTGCTTGAAGAAGGTGAGTGCAACTCTCAGTAGTTCCTATGAGCGTGATGAGAATTGAAATGCAGGGTCAACAGTGCTGTGTGTTTGTTGAGCGTCTGGCTGCAGTAACCAGTGCTGCTGCTGCCTCTGTCTCCTTCAGTCCCGTCTCTTGGCCTCAGCCATACAGGGGATGCTGTAGACCAGAAGGCCTCAAAGGCCATGCTGGTACTAAACTTCTAAGATTCTAGCAATAGTTCTATTTGGTTCATTAGTTTCTAGGCATACCATACCTTTGAATACACAGGAACCTTAAACCAGTTGCCTTCTAAATCCAGGCAGGTAGTATTATTGAGTGCCAGGAAAACAATGGCAAACTGTCTCAAGACGGTGGTGGCCTCACACCTCTATGGGATACATGTTTGGGGCTCAGTGTTACTGGAGTTTCCAATATTTTGAAGATAAAATGGAAAGCAGAATTTTCAGTGTTCATAAGTAATTTGAAAAGAGAAAATGTAATAACACCGGGTCAAAACAAAAAGTATCTATAGGCTGCCACTGTCTCTGGAAGCGCTTCACATTTACCAAGGACCATCTCAAGCTGTATTCCATTTGATCTTCACAACACCCTTAAGAGGAAGTTAGAATATTATCCTCATTTAGCAGATAAAGCACCCAAGACCAGAAGGGTAAATTAGTTGCCAAAAGCCACACAAGTTAGGAAAACCTACAGGGTAGATTCCAAGGGACTGACACTACTAATATAAAATTCTTTTTACATTAAGTCCCTGGTTTGGCTTGTTACTGTACATTTGGTTTCAAAATTCAATGGAATAAATATTTAGTGAGCACTTTGATAGTAGATACTTGGAAAATCTCATTGTTGGTTATACATTTACCCTATTGTAGGACTTGCCTGAATGAACAGTGGCATGAATGCTTTTTTAAAAAGGACGTTAAAAAAATAACTTCTGTTCTTACTTCTAGCTGATTATGAGTCACTGATGAAGTCCCAGCATGAAATGCTTTACCAAACACAAATGACTGCGTTTGTGCAAGAACCCAAAGTTGGAGAAACAGCACCTGGATTTGGATACGCTGACTTTGAAAAAGAATATGAAAAAGAACAGGCCTTAATTAGGAAGAAAATGGCCAAAGATACTGTAATGGTCAGAACTTTTGTAGAGGACCAGGTGAGTATAAGAAAAACGACCAAATAAGCCATGTCATAAGTTATGCTTTCCTCCTACACATCTCTTTTTTGTTTGTCTCATATTTTCATTTTCAAGTGATGGGATTAGGGCTAGAGCACTATTAGTAGGTCCAGGTTCACTGCTGACAAGCCTCCTTAATGTTCATGGCATGTTGCATGTATGCAAGCACATGGCTTTAGAAATAGGAATTACATGTATACAGCAAAAGACAACCATTAGCACAACCAAGTGTATTACTTCCATATCCCTTCATGTGTATGATGATCATCCCAAATATAACCCATACTCTTGGAATACCATATTACCCAAGATGCCACAGCATTCATTGGCAAAGATGACTGTAATGCAGATTAAAAAAAAAACCAGCATGTAGATTTTTCTCCCACTAAAAAACTCTTAATCCTTAGGTCTGAAACTAATACATATTCTTAAAGAATTTCTATCAGTAATGATATAGCTCTTTAACAAACTGTCATCTTTTTACTGCATAGGAATTCCACATTTCTTCCTTTGAAGAAAGACTTATTAAAGAAATTGAATACAGAATAATAAAGACTACATTAGAAGAACTTCTTGAGGAAGACGGAGAAGAAAAGATGTCAGTTGATATTTCTGAATCCGAAGCTGTTGAAGCAGGATTTGATTTAAGAATCAAAAATTATAGAATTCTCGAGGGAATGGGTGTTACTTTTCATTGCAAGATGTCTGGATATCCATTACCCAAGGTAAAATACATTTACCATACCTCCAAGCCACAAAAAAGATACAAATAGGTTATAACTATTTTAACTAAATTTTATTCACATACGTGTATTTTTCTTTGCAGATTGCATGGTACAAAGATGGCAAGCGTATAAAACATGGAGAACGATACCAGATGGATTTTCTGCAAGATGGCAGAGCTAGCCTGCGTATACCTGTTGTTCTTCCAGAAGATGAAGGCATCTATACTGCATTTGCCAGCAATATCAAAGGAAATGCAATTTGTTCAGGAAAGCTGTATGTGGAGCCTGCTGCACCACTGGGAGCTCCAACTTACATACCCACACCAGAGCCAGTGAGCAGAATCAGGTAAGACTAGGTTTGTATAGTATAAATGGTTTTAAAATACCAAATATTTCAGCAGCAATTTGTAGTTATGCAAAAAATAATTGAAGGTTGAGTTAGCACTGAACTTTGCCATTGCCAATACAGATTATTGCCAAGAGTTTTTATTTCTTGCCCCTTTGTAAAATGAGCAAAGCATTTTTACTAGAGTTTGTTGTTGTTAGGTGCCATCAAGTTGGTGCCAACTCGTAGTGACCTTATGTACAACAGAACAAAACACTGCCTGTAACTAACTATAACTAGTACCATAACTAATACAATGATAGAACCTTGGTGGTACAGCAGTTAAGAGCTTGCCTGCTAACCAAAAAGGTCAGCAGTTTGAATCCACCAGTCACTCATTGGAAACCCTATGGGGCAGCTCTACTCTGTCCTATAGGGTTGTTATGTGTTGGATTCGACTCTATGGCAATGGGTTTGGTTGTTTTCTTTATGTACCTTATCCTTAATTTGAAGTCCCTGGGTGGTGCAGATGGTTAATGTGCTCAGCTGCTAACCAGAAGGTTGCAGTTTCAGTCCACCCAGATGTGTCTCAGAAGAAGGTCCTGCTGATCTACTTCTGAAAGGTCACAGCCATTGAAAACCCTCTGGAGCACAGTTATACTCTGAAAAGCATAAGATTGCCATGAGTCAGAATTGACTCGACAACAACTTTTTTTTTTAATCCCGAATTTATATAACCTTGATTATTAATGGTTATTATTTCTATTTTAGAGATTGAAAAACTGAGGCTCTTAGATTTTATGAAATTTGCCTTATTCACCCAAACTGTAAATGGTGGTGCCAGCACTTGAAATCCAAGTCAGTCTGGTTGCAATGTGTAGATAGGGGTTGTTTCCCAAATACAATTTTTTTTTCTTCCTCCTGTTAGATAAAAAGGAAGTGTATTTTTCCATAAATGTGTTCATTGATTTATTTAACCAACCAATATTTATTAAGATGCTTTGGTTGTTAAGTCAAAAAGGTTTGGTGACTAATTAAATCCAGATGGTGAGGAAAGGAAAGTTTTACGGATCAGTCTAAGGTTTTGAGCCTGGGTTCTTGGACACTGAATGACTACTCTGATCAAGAATATAGAAAAAGCATACCTTTGAGGCAGTAATAATGCATTCCATTTTGGATTCCAGTGAATTTGAGGTGCCTTCTAATAAGTTAATAAGAAAGAAGTTTCTTTATTTTGCTGAGTTTTCTTTGTATCACATGAAAAATGTACTTTTTTCCTTTGTATTTCAGATCTATCTCCCCACGTTCAGTGAGCAGGTCTCCCATACGCATGTCTCCAGCACGGATGTCTCCTGCAAGGATGTCACCTGCACGGATGTCCCCTGGACGTAGACTGGATGAAACAGATGAGTCTCAACTTGAAAGGCTGTATAAGCCAGTCTTTGTATTAAAACCCACTTCTTTCAAATGTTTAGAAGGGCAGACTGCCAGATTTGACTTAAAGGTTGTGGGTAGACCTATGCCGGAAACATTATGGTTTCATGATGGTAAGTATGTTAAGTTTTGCCTACGGAAATGTTGCAAAAATAAGTTTGTGCGTGTGCCCAACAATTTAAAAAAAATAACATATACTTTTTAATTTTTTTTTTGACAGGCCAGCAAATTGTCAATGACTATACCCATAAAATAGTCATCAAAGAAGATGGTACCCAATCACTGATTATTGTACCTGCAACACCCAGTGATTCTGGGGAATGGACTGTGGTTGCCCAAAACAGGGCAGGCAAATCTTCAATTTCAGTGATTTTAACTGTGGAAGGTATTTGCTCCTAAAATAAAAAGAAATTACATCATCACATGGGTTGTAAACATGTATTTCAGCCTTATTTACTCTAAATTGTGACCTTTCTCTTTCAGCTGTGGAGCATGAAGTAAAACCAGTGTTTGTGGAAAAACTGAAAAATGTCAATGTAAAGGAAGGTTCTCGACTTGAAATGAAAGTCAGAGCTATGGGTAATCCCAACCCTGACATTGTGTGGTTGAAAAACAGTGACATCATTGTACCACATAAATATCCAAAAATCAGGTAAGTTTGCTTGAAAATAATAAAATTTAAGCTTATTAGATAATTCCAGTACCCAAGGAAGCAATAACTACTTCTTTATTGATCACTTTTTTCACTTTTCATAGAATTGAGGGAACCAAGGGAGAAGCTGCCCTTAAAATCGATTCCATTGTCAGCCAAGATTCTGCCTGGTATACTGCAACTGCTATTAATAAGGCTGGCCGAGACACCACAAGATGCAAAGTAAATGTTGAAGTTGAGTTTGCAGAGCCTGAACCAGAGAGAAGATTAATTATCCCACGAGGGACATATAGAGCAAAGGAGATTGCAGCCCCGGAATTGGAGCCCCTCCATTTGCGATATGGTCAAGAGCAATGGGAAGAGGGTGACCTCTACGACAAAGAGAAACAACAGAAACCATTTTTCAAGAAAAAACTTACTTCCTTAAGACTTAAGCGCTTTGGACCTGCCCACTTTGAATGTAGGCTAACACCAATTGGTGACCCCACCATGGTGGTGGAATGGCTGCATGATGGAAAGCCACTTGAAGCAGCCAATAGGCTCCGTATGATCAATGAATTTGGGTATTGTAGCCTTGATTATGGAGTTGCGTATTCTAGAGACAGTGGTATCATTACTTGTAGAGCCACCAACAAATATGGAACAGATCACACATCTGCTACTCTTATTGTTAAAGATGAGAAAAGTCTTGTGGAAGAATCTCAATTGCCTGAAGGAAGAAAAGGGTTGCAGAGAATTGAAGAATTAGAGAGAATGGCTCATGAAGGTGCACTTACTGGTGTAATAACAGATCAGAAAGAGAAGCAAAAGCCAGACATCGTCTTGTTCCCAGAACCAGTGAGAGTACTTGAAGGGGAGACTGCTAGATTCCGATGCCGAGTGACAGGCTACCCTCAGCCCAAAGTCAACTGGTATCTCAATGGACAGCTCATCCGCAAGAGCAAAAGGTTCAGAGTTCGCTATGATGGCATTCATTATCTGGACATTGTGGACTGCAAATCATATGATACAGGTGAAGTCAAAGTCACTGCAGAAAATCCTGAAGGTGTGACAGAGCATAAAGTGAAGCTTGAGATCCAGCAGAGGGAAGATTTTAGGTCTGTCCTTAGGCGAGCCCCTGAGCCAAAGCCAGAATTTCACATACATGAGCCTGGAAAACTTCAGTTTGAAGTTCAAAAAGTAGACAGACCTGTTGACACCACTGAAACCAAAGAAATTGTGAAGCTGAAAAGGGCTGAAAGAATTATTCATGAAAAGGTGCCTGAAGAGTCAGAAGAGCTGCGCAGTAAATTCAAGCGCAGAACAGAGGAGGGATATTATGAAGCCATTACAGCTGTAGAGCTGAAGTCTCGTAAGAAGGATGAATCCTATGAAGAACTCCTAAAGAAGACAAAAGAAGAGCTTCTCCACTGGACCAAAGAGTTAACTGAAGAGGAGAAGAAAGCCCTCATGGAAGAAGGCAAAATCACTATTCCAACTTTTAAACCTGATAAAATTGAACTAAGTCCAAGTATGGAGGCCCCCAAAATCTTCGAAAGGATTCAAAGCCAGACAGTAGGCCAAGGATCTGATGCACACTTCCGGGTCAGAGTTGTGGGGAAACCAGACCCGGAGTGTGAGTGGTATAAAAATGGTGTAAAAATCGAGCGCTCTGACCGAATCTACTGGTACTGGCCTGAAGACAATGTCTGTGAACTGGTCATTAGGGATGTGACTGCTGAGGACTCTGCCAGCATCATGGTAAAAGCCATCAATATAGCTGGAGAAACCTCGAGCCATGCATTCCTACTTGTCCAAGGTAATTTGAATCTCTCTCATTTGATGAGTCTCTCTATATTTACCCATGAATATCCATTCGTGAACTTTTTTACCTCATTACTCAAATCGTGAATTTAACTTAATATAATGTGCTTTTTTTTTTCCTTGTAGCCAAGCAATCAATCACTTTCACACAGGAATTACAAGATGTTGTTGCTAAGGAAAAAGACACCATGGCAACCTTTGAATGTGAAACATCAGAGCCATTTGTCAAAGTAAAATGGTATAAAGATGGTGTGGAGGTTCATTCGGGAGATAAATATAGGATGCACTCTGACAGAAAGGTTCACTTCCTTTCTGTACTGACAATTGACACATCTGATGCTGAAGACTACAGCTGTGTCCTTGCAGAAGATGAAAATGTAAAAACAACCGCTAAACTTATTGTTGAAGGTAATAAATAATATTCTCATTGTTTAAACTTTAAAGTTGCCCTCAGTGTATAAAATTAACTATGCAATTTTCCTATCATAAAAATAATTATTTGGGAATTGAATATAGCAAGAATCATAAATTTATATTGTTAGTTGAGAATACTGACAATTTGGATTTTTAAAGAACAAAGTTATTTTGATGTTTCCCTATTTTAATGTTTATTGAAATACAGTAAACCCATTGCCGTCAAGGTGATTCTAACTTATAGCAACCCTGTAGGACAGAGTAAAATGGCTCCTTAGGCTTTCCAAGGAGCAGCTGGTTGATTTGAACTGCTCATCTTTTGATTAGCAGCTGTGCTCTTAACCACTGCACCACCAGGACTCCTTGAAGTACAGTAAAACCTATGAAGCTGGAACCTGTGTAAGGCGGAAACCTGTCCTAGAAGGAAAACGCAAATATTTTTCACTAAATAGAGAGTAATAGAAAAGTAGTGACCGCACCCTGTCAAAGGCAGAAAACCTGTGAGACCCAGAAAAATGAGGCAGTCCCCTAGAGTTCTGGCTTTCACAGGTTTCACTGTATGATACAACTCACTGTTTTCAAAAAAACATTTTTTAAATTAAAATAACTTCTTTTTATTGAAAATGTATTTCTCAGTCCATGAGCAGGTAGATGTTAAGAATATTTCTGGTAGTATAGGGGAGATAAGAAGTATGTAAAACATTGTCTCTATCCCAAGCCTAAATGCAGAACTCTACAGAGAGATCAATTTCTCCTTATCTTATACCTCAGGTGCAGTTGTTGAGTTTGTGAAAGAACTTCAGGACGTAGAAGTTCCAGAATCATTTTCAGGAGAGTTAGAGTGCATTGTATCCCCAGAAAATATAGAAGGCAAATGGTATCATAATGATGTGGAGCTTAAATCCAACGGCAAATACACAATTACATCTCGCCGTGGACGTCAGAACCTCACGGTCAAGGACGTGACCAAAGAGGATCAGGGAGAATACAGCTTTGTCATCGATGGGAAAAAGACAAGCTGTAAACTGAAGATGAAACGTAAGTCTTCCCACTCCTGTCAGCCCATAGTGAGTGTCATTATGGTTAGTAGTTAAAAATGGTCATAACTTATTTTTTCCCATATTTTGCAGCCCGCCCCATTGCTATTCTACAAGGACTTAGTGATCAAAAAGTCTGTGAGGGTGACATTGTTCAGCTCGAAGTTAAAGTCTCCTTAGAAAATGTGGAAGGCGTCTGGATGAAAGATGGTCAAGAAGTACAGTCCAGTGACAGGGTTCACATTGTAATAGACAAACAGTCACACATGCTGCTTATTGAAGACATGACTAAGGAAGATGCTGGAAATTACTCCTTCACTATTCCAGCTCTTGGACTTTCAACCAGTGGGCGTGTCTCTGTTTATAGTGAGTGTAATATACATAGTTTTATGTTTTTACATTGTCAAGTGGTATAGGGAACTTTAATGAGCAGACATTTTAAACAGAATTTATATTCATAATTCTTTTGTGTGTGTGTGGTTTTGCAGGTGTTGATGTGCTAACACCTCTAAAAGATGTTAATGTAATTGAGGGTACCAAGGCTATACTCGAATGTAAGGTCTCAGTCCCTGATGTGACTTCTGTTAAATGGTACTTAAATGATGAACAAATCAAGCCTGATGATCGTGTACATGCCATTGTCAAAGGGACGAAGCAACGACTAGTGATTAATCGGACCCATGCTTCAGATGAAGGACCTTACAAGCTGATGGTTGGCAGAGTTGAAACCAGTTGTAATCTCTCTGTAGAAAGTAAGGGTTCTTCTGTCTAATTAATCATTTCTTAAGTGTTCTACTTTTCTAGTATAATAATAACCAAGTCATTTTTTTTTTCCACAGAAATTAAAATTATCAGAGGTCTTCGTGACCGTACTTGTACAGAAACCCAAAATGTGGTCTTTGAGGTTGAGCTGTCCCACTCAGGAATTGATGTCCTGTGGAATTTTAAGGACAAGGAAATCAAACCCAACTCTAAATATAAAATTGAAGCTCATGGAAAAATATATAAGCTGACAGTCCTAAATATGATGAAAGATGATGAAGGAGAATATACATTTTATGCTGGAGAAAATATGACATCTGGAAAACTTACTGTGGCAGGTTGGTATATTTATCATTTAGCCTAAGTTCTTACATGGGATGGTTGTTTTAATTTAAGATACTCTTCATTGTTGCCCAGTTCTCCCAGATTGCCGTCAGTTTCCCAATTCCATGACTCTGTTTATGCTGAGGTAATAGTACCCTCAACATGGTCCCTGCTACCCTAAACTCTAAATATTTTTCCACATCTTTTTTTTTTTTTTTTTACCTAAAAAGCAAGCTATCTTTTCCATGAAGCCTTCCTTCATCTCCCCTTTTTATAGGATCTCTTCCTCATCCAATCTCAGGATCATTTTATGTGTGCCTGTTTCATGGCCCTTGTTTTACTCCCTGTTCCCTCGTTCCCCTCACAGTATAAGCTCCTAAACCTGGAATTTCTTCTTACTCATCTTTGTATATTTAATATATCGCATATGCTGGATGAGCAATCATGTTGAATTAAGCTTTATTTAAACGTGTGTATTTTAAAGATTTATTTCTTTTTCTATCGCTGTTAACTAACATTTCTTTTGTCCATGCCATACTTTTTTTTATGAATTCATCAAATATTTTAAAAATATAGCTCAATATATCTGTGTATTTATCTTTTAATGACACGAAGTGAAGCTAAGACCATTCTCATTCAGCAAAAATTCATTTTAAAATGAAGAGTCAAAAGTGTAAACCAATTTCCAAGAAAAAATTAGAAGTCATCATTAAACTTTTTGGTTCATTACAATTTAAGTATTGAGGAGTTGGGTTATTGCACTCAGATGAAACGTGTTTTGACGCTCATGACATCTGGTATATAGGCAAGGCATATGGTAATGGTGTATCATTTGATATGAAAGTTTCATGGTTTCTATTTTATTATATGATGAGATTTCCTTAGAGACTTTGACCATGAAGAGACTTCAAAAATACTTTTTCAGATCCTGTACCTTGATGCGTTTTGTGTAGGTTGCTTGTTTTTAATGTGTGAAAACAAGAAAAATCTCTTAAGTCCCTACGTGATTTCACCAACATTTTTGAAGTACCTACCACAAGCCATATACTGCTAGGAACTCAGAGTACAAAAATGAATAAAGTATGATATTTATTCTTGATAAGTTCACAATTTAGGGAGGGACAGCTGTTAAAGCAGTAAATATTTCGGACAATAGACAGTGGGACTAGAGAAACGATGGGGGAAGACTTCGTAGAAGAGATGACATTTATTCACACAGTGATTGTTAGTGTGCAGGAATCCCTAATCTTACGGAAACATTGATGATTTGGAAATTTTGTTCAGCAAATTTCATTTTTCCCAATGAAACATCATACATATTCCAAGGAAATAATCTGTAAGAGACTAAGTAGAATGCCTTTGGGAAAATATGGAGTTAAGATAGAGGCCATTCATTTGGTATGCTGAGCATTACGGTGTCCAGAATTCCGTATTAACTCGATAGTTGCTTTTCCTTTGCAAAACTTTCCTGATTCCAGTATTTTCCGTGGTTATCAGTTATGCATACTTAGAATAAGAGATTGCAGTGGTTCCTTTTCAACATGGGTAAAAATAATTTTGTTAGTATTTCATGATGTTCAAAATCATGTTTTTAAATTTGATATTTTATGCCTAATTGTGCAAAGATGTCTTTATTGAATAAATATTTTTAAGAGACTCACACTGTACTTCTCTTGTTCCAAAGGGGGAGCCATCTCCAAGCCACTCACAGATCAGACTGTAGCTGAGTCTCAGGAAGCTGTGTTTGAGTGTGAGGTTGCCAACCCAGATTCAGAAGGCGAATGGTTGAAGGATGGCAAACATCTACCACTCAGTAACAACATCAAAAGTGAATCTGATGGCCACAAACGGAGACTTATCATTGTTGCCACCAAACTAGATGACATTGGAGAATACACCTACAAGGTGGCCACCTCCAAAACATCTGCCAAACTCAAAGTTGAAGGTCAGTGATATGATAACAGATTTATCCTATTTAAATCATATTCTTGACAGTTATCACTTCAAAAATCAAATCACATATCTATTTTGGATGCCATGAATCTTCATTTTATAAAATCATTACAAATTCCCTAAACTTTCTAAGCCATATACTGCAAAATTGCTTATCAAATGTGTTTCTGTGAAGGAACCATTTCTTAGATTCTGGCTGTGTCGAACAACTGAATTAACTGTTCTCATTCTCCATCCCTCTTTCATGCCTTCCAATCAATCTGTTAAGCTGTTAGTGTATGGCTATGTACACTTCACTCCATTCAAGTATAGAAGAATCATTGCGCACATGTACATTTCAAACTGAATACCAGATTTCACTAAATATATTAAAAGCATCTTTTAAAACAGAGGTGCTGCATAACTACAAAATTTTTGATAACTAAGATTATATCCAAGACAATCCTATGAGGCAGTTCTATTCTGTCACGAGTTGGAATCCACAGTACGGCACCCAACAACAACAATGCTTTACAAGGTGACCAGGTAATAATCTTGTTCAGGACTTCTTTTGCTTGATGATACCATCTTTATTTTCTAAACCCATCATAAATTTGCCTTCAGCTGTCAAAATTAAGAAAACTCTGAAGAACCTCACGGTGACAGAGACGCAGGATGCTGTTTTCACTGTTGAGCTCACACACCCTAACGTAAAAGGCGTCCAGTGGATCAAAAATGGGGTCATGCTGCAGTCAAATGACAAGTATGACATCTCTGTCAAAGGAACAGTTTACTTGCTGAGAATCAAAAACTGTGCTGTTGTGGATGAGTCTGTTTATGGCTTCAGGCTTGGGAGGCTAGGAGCCAGTGCCAGACTGCACGTTGAGAGTAAGTTGACTTAGAAACACTTTACAAGTAGCCAATTCACAGTTACCATTAGTTAACCGTATCACTGAATCCTTCCACTTTCCTTATTAGCTGTCAAGATCATAAAGAAGCCAAAGGATGTGACTGCCTTGGAAAATGCTACTGTTGCCTTTGAAGTCAGTGTCTCTCATGACACAGTTCCTGTAAAGTGGTTCCACAAGAACGTGGAGATTAAGCCCAGTGGCAAGCACAGACTGGTCTCAGAAAGGAAAGTTCACAAGCTGATGCTGCAGAATATCTCCCCCTCGGATGCTGGGGAGTATACAGCCGTGGTGGGGCAATTGGAGTGCAAAGCCAAATTGTTTGTGGAGAGTAAGTGTTAGGCAGCCCCTATGGCATTTCTCCTGATGATCCCTGCATATTCATTTGCTTAGTGTTTTTTTTTTTAACTTTATTTAAAATGTATATACATATATTAACCAAAGTGCTCTCTGATTTTCCCAAGCATTGCACATTACAAAAACCATGAAAAATATCGAGGTGCCTGAGACCAAAGCTGCCTCCTTTGAGTGTGAGGTGTCCCACTTCAATGTCCCTTCCATGTGGCTGAAGAATGGCGTGGAGATTGAGATGAGTGAGAAGTTCAAGATAGTTGTGCAGGGGAAACTCCACCAGCTGATCATCATGAACACCAGCACAGAGGACTCGGCAGAATACACGTTTGTCTGTGGCAATGACCAAGTCAGTGCCACGCTGACAGTGACCCGTAAGTCAAAAAGAAAAAAAAGTTATATAGAATATTCAGTAGCTCATTGTTATTCTATAGCCTACGCTTTTCCCCCTTTTTCCATTAAAGTTACTCAAAATTCCTTGATTGAAACACCTACTGTGTACTCACACTGAGCTAGATACTAGTATCTCCATCTCGCTAAAGTTGCTAGATTAGAACAGCACTGAAAGGCTACCTAGAAAGATGTTCCAGTGTGTCGCCCATGATCTTCCTGTTCCTCTGTCAGCTGGTGTTTCTGTGTAGGGCTTCATGGGTGGTATCATAACTTGTGTCTCTGAACTGTGATCACCTCATTTGACATAGTAACAACATTCCAAGTTTTCACTCTGTGCTTGTATAATCCACATTGCATTTACAAAGTCTCCCTGGGCATTTTTACTTTCCTCCTTTGCAGCAATCATGATTACATCCATGCTGAAAGACATCAATGCTGAAGAAAAAGATACCATTACATTTGAGGTGACTGTGAACTATGAAGGCATCTCTTACAAATGGTTAAAGAATGGGGTGGAAATCAAATCAACCGACAGATGCCAGATGAGAACCAAAAAGCTTACACACTCACTGAACATCAGGAATGTTCATTTTGGTGATGCTGCTGACTACACGTTTGTGGCTGGGAAAGCTACATCGACAGCCACCCTTTATGTGGAAGGTATGGTTTCATAAATATCATAGCCATAAAATAACCTTTAAACACACTATGTAAAACATGAATCAGCCTATCACCTAATGAATGGATAAGTATATGTGGTATGTCCATTCAATGGAATATTATTCAGCAATAAAATGAATGAAGTGCTGATATATATCATTTGGGTGGACCTTGGAAACATGCTGAGTGAAAGAAGCCAGTCACAAAAGACCACACAGTGGTCCATTTATATGAAATGTCTGAAATAGGAAAATCTGTGGAGACAAGAGAGTAGATCGGTGGTTGCCTAGGACTAGGGTTAGATGGCAGAGGGAAAGGAATGAGAAGCTAGGTGGTAATGGATAAAGGATGTGAGACAGATTTTTGGGGTGATGAGAATATTCTAAAATTGATTGTACTGATGGTTGCATGACTGAATATATGGAAAGCCATTGAATTATATACTTTAAATGGATGACTTATACAATATGTGAAGTGTGTCTCTCAATTAAATAAAAACCCAAACCTATTGCTGTCGAGTTGATTCCAACTCATAGCAAACCTGTAGGACAGAGTAGAACTAACTGCCCCATAGGGTTTCCAAGGAGTGGCTGGTGGATTTGAACTGCTGACCTTTTGGTTAGCAGCTGAATACATAACCACTGCACCACCAGGGCTCCCTATCTCAATTAAAGAAAAAGCTGTTAAAAAATAATAACCACATTTAAATTCCTGTTTTCTAGCTCGCCATATAGAATTTAGGAAACACATCAAGGACATTAAGGTTCTTGAGAAGAAACGAGCCGTGTTTGAATGTGAAGTTTCAGAACCTGACATCACTGTACAGTGGATGAAAGATGGCCAGGAACTACAGATTGTAGACCGGTAAGTTGTTTTGTCTTGCTGCTTACCATTAGTTCTCAGGTCCCTTTGAGTCATCGTACATTAAATTTCAATCTCCATTTCATGCATAGGATAAAGATACAAAAGGAGAAATATGTCCACCGCCTTCTGATCCCATCCACTCGTATGTCTGACGCTGGGCGGTACACAGTGGTGGCAGGAGGCAACATGTCTACTGCCAACCTCTTTGTAGAGGGAAGAGATGTTCGCATCCGAAGTATTAAAAAGGAGGTCCAGGTATTGTATGCACACTGAATTGTTGGAGAAATCATCAATAGTCTCTCATCCATGGTTTTATATTTTAATTTTTGATTTTTAAAAATTTTTAGCCACAATCTTTCAAAGAATTAAATCAGCTGATCCTTGCTGGCTGAGACTCTTGTGCTGACATCAGTTAAGTCTCAGTTTCCATTCACTTAGGAAATATGAGTGTCCTTAGCAGCTGTCTAAATAGTTTAATTAAAGAAGCTGCAGAAATTCTAGTGTTAATTAAATGGCTACTCGCCAACCAGCACCAACCAGAAAAGAGCTAGAATTTAAATTGTGATGTTCATGTATTAATTCAGATTAAGGAATATTAGGACAAGATGGCATTTCCTCAGAAGATCTTTATGGAGAGGCAGGTGTGGAGGGGCTTAGTAAATAGGAACACTTCCTATTAGGTCTAAGAGGAAGCTAAATTTAAGCAAGGCTGAAATGCTCTACCAGCATCCTAGCCACCAGCATCCTTGGATGCTGAGCTAACACCTTTGCTCTCTAGCACATTTGCAGAGCTTGTTCTCAGGGGTGTCAGTCTTCCCAGATGATATGATGACAGTAACACGTTATGAGAAATATCATTTGAGTGCAGCTTCATCAAATTGCTCATGCAAGGACAACCAGGTTTCCTAGGCTATAGGCCACATGACAGTGAAAAAGGCCTTATATGAGGACTCAGGCAACCAAGATATGTCTTCCATCCTTGATTTTCCAGTTCTGAGCCTCACTCAGTTTCCTTCCTTTTAAAATGAGGACAACAGTTCCTACCTAGCCCACAAGGTTATTGGTTCATATCATACGAAATTCAATTGAATAGTAACTTAAAAGACTTTGTAAATAATCAAAAGCCCACAGATGTAAACTGTCATTATTTCCTTTATTATTAATTAAGAAGCACACATTTATGGATGAAACAATTATCTCAAACAATTGGGGCAGCCCTTTCCTCAGTGCATGTATAAGCATGATTCTCTACAAAAGATGTCTGGGTACTATTTGTTCAAGACTAGGTAGGGAAACTTAAAATGTGCTATAATCAGCCCACATATAGTATCATATTGAATAGGTTATGCATGCTTTTCAAATGAACAGCTCTGGAAACAGGTTAACTGAAAGGAAACGAGGGCTTCAATTTTCTTTTAATGTTGCTCCGTCAATAGGTTATTGAGAAACAGCGTGCTGTCGTTGAGTTTGAGGTCAACGAAGATGATGTTGATGCCCATTGGTATAAAGATGGCATTGAAATCAATTTCCAAATTCAAGAACGACACCAATATGTGGTAGAGAGAAGAATCCACCGGATGTTTATCTCTGAGACCAGACACAGTGATGCCGGCGAATACACTTTTGTGGCAGGAAGAAATAGGAGTTCTGTTACTCTCTATGTCAATGGTAGGTAGAGATTATAGCATATTATTTGTGGACCCATTTGGAACAAACCTCTCCTTTTAGGTCACTAAAGTTCTGGCAATTTCTATGCAATTTTTAATGAACCCATAGTGCTCATATGGCTTCAACTACACTAATTTTCTAGTTATATGTATGGAAAAGGAAGGGAAGCTGTTAAAAGAACTGTTGAAATGTAATTTCCAGAAAACATCTAATGGCCAGATCCTGATTTAGTTGGGCAATACTACTGAATATCCACTGTGTGTCAGTTATAATATTCCCCAAATGGGTTCTAGACACTGCATTAAGCTATTCAGATGGAAAACCCTGGTGGCGTAGTGGTTAAGTGCTATGGCTGCTAACCAAGTGGTCAGCAGTTCAAATCAGCCAGGCGCTCCTTGGAAACTCCAGCGGGCAGTTCTGCTCTGTCCTACAGGGTCACTATGAGTCGGAATTGACTCGACGGCACTGGGTTTTTTTGGTTTTTTTAGTTCCCTGTCCAGATCCCTCAGTGCTTAAGTGCTAGTAACACCACCAAGCAGTAGGGGCATTTCCAGCTGCTCCTGTGGAGTGCCTGGGAGACCCCAATGTTCTCCTTGAGACCATAGAGGGCCTGGAGAGCTACAGAAGGTATGGAACTAGGTTCTCTCTACCCCAGACTCTAAACCAGGGGCTCTTACTTTGGAGAGGGAATTCACACACTCTCATGTACTTCCAAAGGAGCCTCTGGGTACCATTAAACCATCCACTTTCCTCATTAGAAACTTTACAGCTGAATTTGATTCTAGAAACAGAGTGCTAGGTCTTTCTCTTGCAGAGTGGCTGGATGGGTTCCAACTGCCAACATTTTGGTTCTTGGTGGAGAAACTGAGGCACAGAGAAATAAAGGTTTTCTCTATGGCAGTATCAGGAACCTGACACAGAAGCTTTCTGTTCCCTGACCCTGAGTTCTATGAACTACCTCTGTCTCCTCAGCCACCATAACAGTAATAATATGTTTTAATTAACATAACAAGAGCGCTGAATTTTTTACATCTGTGTAATTGAATTTAACTAGATCTGAATAGTATCATTTCTTCATTTCCTATTTACCGATTATACTCTGGCATTTGTACACAATCATATGACTGTGACATTCACACAAATACTTGCAAAACAAACAAACCTGAATGAGATGAGTCACCTAACTACGTCATTTATCCAAATGACCTTAAAAAATAAGTAGTAATTAGAAGTTGTTTTAGAATTTTCTTTTTTTTTTTTTAGATATGCTACACCCCCTACCCCAACCAGGAACCACGGTAGTCATGGTTTTGTTGAGAAACCCAGCACCCTCAGCAACCCCTAAATCCCAAAAGTCTCTTTTCTCTTAAAGCTTTTTCCTCTACTGATGACTTAAGGCCAAAATTCCAAATGTTTTCTTCCTTCTTACCACAAAGAATGTTCAAATATTCTAAGACAAAAATTTCTCAATTTAATAAACCCCTGGCAACAAATTAACGTAGAGTTCGATGCGCTCCATGTTCTTATACTCCTTCACTGGCTGTTTGTTTTCATCTGCTTCCAGCCCCAGAACCACCTCAGATTCTGCAGGAGCTCCAGCCAATCACTGTGCAGTCTGGCAAGCCTGCCCGCTTCTGTGCGGTGATCTCTGGCAGACCACAGCCTAAAATTTTCTGGTACAAGGAAGAGCAGCTGCTTTCCACTGGCTTCAAGTGCAAGTTTCTTCACGATGGGCAAGAGTACACGCTTTTGCTAATCGAGGCCTTCCCAGAGGACGCAGCTGTCTACACCTGTGAAGCCAAGAATGACTATGGAGTTGCCACAACCTCAGCTTCACTTTCAGTGGAAGGTAGCCATGCCTTGCTACTTCCCAGCTTAAGATAAAACTTAAGAAACTGGCTTTTGCACTCTCCCAGTGCATTTAAAAATACAACCTGGAGCTCATAGAATTGGGTTGCTGTCCAATATTGAAAGAACCCTGCTGTGAAATAAATTAAGATAAATCTGCATGCCCCCATCTGGGAGGTCTGTAAGGTGACTTAATCGTGACAATTCTTGTGGTCCCTTTCTTTAGTTCCAGAAGTTCTGTCTCCTGATCAGGAAATGCCGGTTTATCCTCCTGCCATCATCACCCCACTTCAGGACACCATCACTTCTGAGGGGCAGCCAGCCCGTTTTCAATGCAGGGTTTCTGGAACAGGTGGGTTTATGAACAAAAGGTATTATTGCTAGCTTTTATAAAGAATGATGTGAGACAAAAATTTTCTCACCTTTCCCTCCATCGCAAACATCTTGTATGCATCATTTGAAAAAAAAAAATCATTTGAAGCTTAATGGAATTTAACAGAAGACTTACGTGAATTATTAAATTAAGAATTAGACCAATGTTTTCTAATGTTTTAAACGTCAAAAAAGTCATACTCTCTTTATGGTTGAACTTGCACTTTTATTACTTATTGATTGAGAAAATACAGTGACAAAAGTATAATTATTAGATTAATTACAATAGCATCTACATATATTTTAAAAGAATAGCCCATGTATATGCAAGATATTATTCAGTCTGTGCACAATGTGTATGAAAAGCTATATTTCTTTGGAAGGCAGTATTCTATAGCAGTCAAAAGTAGGGTCTTTGTGGGTCAGAGAGCCTGGTTTTGAATCTTGACTCCATGACTATGTGATCTTAGACAAATATACGACTTCCCTGATTCTCTTTTCCTTATGAATAAAACGAGGACAACACTGCATTCACTCTTAGAACATACATTTCATGGGAGCAGGGATTCTAACTTAGCACCTAGAACAGTGCCTAGAAAACAGTAGCTTCTAGAATGTAAGTTCCATGAGAGGAAGAATAGCACCTGTACGGTACTTAGTAGTTACTAAACGAGTAATTATTCTTTGTACCCATGGAATAATTGTTTAAATTGCTATTGACAATCTCTTAAGACTATTATCAGAATTTATTTAGATAACTCAAGTCAGGACTCAATCAGTGTTAGCTGTTATGATTTTTATTTGGGGCATGCTTCCCAAATCATCAGCATCCTCCCTTCCTCTGACCCCAGGAGTCTGATCTGGTAGAACAAGATAAAATATTTAGAACCATTTCAAGCCAATCAGGATTGTAGAGTGACCTCAGATAGAGGCAAGATAAATCACCTTTATCACAAATGAAAATCACCCCATCTATTTCTTGACTATTACATGCCACCAACAAAGAGAAATTCTTGAAGTTTAGGTATCTCACAGAACTTCTGATAAATTTTATTAGTTTTTAACTCAATCTGTATATTGTCAAGTACCATTTTCTTAAACAAGTTAGTATTCCAGTTGGTCTTCTATGACCTAATGATTTCCCCACTGGGATTAGCATCAAGATGCTGACCTAGCAACCAAATGGATCTGTTTGATTTTATGAGCAAGATTAAAGAATATAATGCATGTAAAGCTTTACCTACAGGAGTGGCTGGTAAATGCCTAGTGCTCAATACATTCATTTTTATTGTACACATAAAAAAAATTTTTTGGGGGGGGAGTTATATATAGAAACATAAAAGTATAGTATTGGGTGACCAACATGAACAAATACCAATAATTGTATCTTCTAAGCATGCTACTTGAGAAAATTTAAATATCAACAAATAAAGTTTGATTTGACAGTGTTCCATTAACATAATAAAGAAATAATACATTTAAAAATCAATTCACAAATGCTACTATTCCTTGAATTTTTAGAGGAAATTTTTTTTTTGTTTAAAAGCACACACCCCATCTGAAGTAGAAGTAGTGTTAACTATATTTGTATAGTGATATGTAGTCTATTAAGCATATTACAGTTTTACCTTTAAGGAGTTGCAGGGAAAGAAAGAAAAAGAAATTCTCCTTTCTGTGTGACTGATCTTTTTAAATGTCATATGGACCTTTTAAATTCATGAAGCCATTAACTCCCTGAGTGTGGCAATTTTTATACACATATAGAGATTTTGGCACTCTCTTGTAAAGGTATTTTCCATGTGAGGGAAATTAAACTTACTAAATAAGATGCCCTATCAAAAGCTTATCAAATCACAGTGACACACCTGTGGCACTAAAAATATTTATACAGCTTCCTCTAACCAGGTATTGCTTTAACGAACTAAGTGCAGCCTTTTTGTACAAATTGTAAAAAAATTATGGGCCTTCGAAAGGCCCAATCTCCTGTTTTCCGGGACTCATACTTTCTGAAGCATGAAACATGGTTTCTAGCAGTGTGGTGGTGCTTTTGTAGCATCAAAAATGTTATCTACTGAAGATCTTTGGTGCCACCTACTGGGAGAAGAGCAGTTCAGGAAAAAATAGAATTTTAAAACTTAAAAGCTAGTTTCTTGCCTCTTTGTTTTGAAGCAAAAATTTTCCTAGTTTTAATGTACCATCAGGATACCTCTAGAAATATCGTTGTTTACACTGAGAAGTACAATTTGTTTAACCAAATAGAATGATATGATGATGTCTGGGTTTGCTTCAAAATAATCTGGGAAGTGGAGCAATAGGGGCCTGTAGATGAACGAAGAATAACCATGAGTTGATAATTGTTGAAGCCAGGTTAAGGGTACCTGTAGGCTCATGACACTAGTCATTATACCTTTATATAATATAGTTTTTAAAAACATGTGTTTTAAGATGACTTATTTTTTTTTATTATTATTATTTTATGTTCTAAATGGAAAGAATAGTCTCTATCATCACTTCTCTAGTTCAGCTACCGAATAAATTTTTCATTTCATAATTATTTCACTCCATCTTGAGCAAGGCTAATAAACACTTGAAGAATATATATTTAAAATTTATTATAGAATAATTTTGCATTCTATAGCAATAAAAAATATGAAGCTTTAATTCTTGAGCTAAATACTATTAAAATATAGCAATTACATTAAAATTTTATTTTTAAATGAGTTTTAATGATGAGCAAACATCAAACCCTCTGAGTTGTTTCAGGAGCAGTGCTCTGCAATACTTGGTTACGTCAGTCTTTGGAACCTCATCTTTATCAGTAAAGTAAAAAAGTTGAACAAGGTTCCATGTTTATTACATAGATTATTTGGTTCATATGCACTAGAACCATTGTGATTGTATTTTTGTCTAGCATCTGGTTACAAGTACACACACAACTGGAAACCTAGTTTGAGCCCAGAAGAATTGTCAGGACCGAGGTTATATGTATGCATCTGAGAACATGTATGTAGGCATTGCATGCCTGTAAATCGTGTGCTTGATTTACTTCGCACAGAAAAACTCCAGTCCACATCCAATAATATCATTCATTGATCACAGACATGAAAAGGGCTGTGATTTAGGGCATGCCTATTCCTGCCATTAGGAAGACAATTCAAAGTGTTTATTCTACTGATGATGAGTCAGTATCATTTAGACACTTACAGAGTGATAGCTGGCTTACCAAAGTGATAATTAGTCTAGCAATGATGGATGCCCATCATTCCTCTAAGCATCTATTCAGTCGTTTATTCCACCAACATTTGTTGAGTTCCCGCTATGTGCCAGACACTGTGCTTGGTGCTGGGGATGAAAATAAGTGGCACTTGCTTTCAAGGAGCTCAACATCTAGGTGAGGAGATGAATGTGCACAATCAGATAGCAAGGTTGGCAGTGCAGTAACAGGTCCACGTGTTCAATTCTGTCCGTCTGGGACACAGGAAATATTTCTCTGAGGTGGTGGATGAACTGAGCATTGAAGAATAAGTAGGACCCAGGCAGAGAAGACAACATTAGCAAAGTCATACAAGGCTGAGAAAACACTTCAAGTAACTCAATTTAAATCCACTATTGACTTGCAGGCTTAATTTTTAATGGAAGCATAATTTTTTTAAAGCACACATTACCCAAAACTATTACAGCATAATAATGTATTCTTTTATCCTCATTTTTTTGGTTTTTATTGACTATTATCTTAAGAGAAAACCCTGGTGGCATACTGGTTAAGAGTTCGGCTGCTAACCAAAAGGCCAACAGTTGGAATCCACCACTGTCTCCTTGGAAAGCCCATGGGACGGCTCTACTCTGTCCTATAGGGTCACTATGAGTCGGAATTGACTCAACGGCAAAGGGTTTGGTTTTCTTTTTTTTTTTAAGATGGCTGAAATCCTTATATGGAAATAGTTTTATTTTTCATATTTTACTATAACTGCCACTTTCAAAAATATATTTAAGATGCCCAAATTCCATGAGTCTTTCCCTAAATTTTAAAAATTGTCTGTACAATAATTTGTGCTGTATACACCGCTGATCTGAAGGCCTTTTGACACTTGCTCATTGGTAAATAAAGAGATTGCTCTCTTTAGCTTTCAAGGTTGTCTATTTTAGACTTTGTGGAATGATTCTTTTCTCAACTCTTTATTTGAGTGCTCTTTCTGCACCCAGAAGTGGAGATTGTCCTTACTTCTGTCCCAGTATGCAACCACAATCCCAGATCAAACCCTTCATGATAACTGTTTCTCAAATCACTGAATATGTCAGAACCTCATCCCTGCTTCCACTGCATGACATGTAAATGCTTAAAAAGAAGATATCTAAAATCTGAAAATTTCAAACATTACAAGCAGTTCAATAATAATGGAGCAAGCTGAATTTTTCTAGAATGTTGCTTCCTTCTTGAAAATGAAATCATATGACAGCAGACGTGGTGTGCCCAAAAGAGAAGTATAATGCCCTTAAGATAAATATGAAATGTAGTCATCAGTGTAATTAACACTGTTCTCAGGTAAATAAAAAATAACCACTCATTTTGGGGACTTAAATATTTTTTTTTCTTTTGTTACACAGATTTAAAAGTGTCTTGGTACAGCAAAGACAAGCAAATCAAGCCATCTCGATTCTTTAGAATGACTCAATTTGAAGATACTTACCAACTGGAAATTGCTGAAGCTTTTCCAGAAGATGAAGGAATTTACACTTTTGTTGCTAGTAACATGGTAGGCCAAGTGTCAAGCACAGCCAACTTGAGACTGGAAGGTAGAGTACAACCACATTTATAGATAGATCTAACCTCAAATGTCAGTAACAATCACTAAAGGTTTCATGCAAATCATCGTTGGTCCTACCATTCTCTTTTAATTCAACTAATTATTTCCATGTTATATGCAATGTTTTTACTTTTCATTTACCCCTTCTCATTATGAATCATGAACCATCATTTTTTATTTTGCCCTGTTTTTTCTCCATAATGTATTGCTGTCATTATCAGCCTTCATGCTTCCTGATCAGCATGTATCAGAATGGGGAGAAATATGCTGATGGATTAGGTAGATTGGTTTTCTCATTTGGCTAGGATGAAAATCTATTTAAAAAAAAAAATCTAAGAGTGTGATCATCACCCAACTGGATTGACGCAACTGTGATTGCACAGAAGCAACAGTGAACGATTTCAGGGCCACTAGTTCCATGTGTTCACCGTCATTCACAGAATACCTGAGTGTTGAGGTGCCCTCTCCTAAGGTGGTTTAATGTTTCCGTTACTCACACTCTTAAATTGTAATCAGAAACACTTTTTCTGTAGTAGGGCCAGTTTAATTCAAAACAAAGACAACAATATTTTTATGTAATCAGACTATTTTTTTCCTGAGTGAATATAGTCTGCATAGTATTAAGTAGGAAACTCTGGTGGCATAGTGGTTAAGAGCTACAGCTGCTAACCAAAAGATTGTCAGTTCAAATCTACCTGGCACTCCTTGGAAACCCTATGGGGCAGTTCTACTCTGTCCTATAGGGTCGCTATGAGTCGGAATCCATGCAACACCAACAGGTTTTTTTTTTTTTTTTTTTTTTTAGTATTAAGTATACATAAAGATATAAGAATTACAGTCAACTTCTTTTTTCCTTAACTTTAAACACTTAACTATAATTAGATGTTTTTGTAATAATGTATTTAAAGTGGTTTTCAAAATAACTCTGTTTTTAAACCCAGAGTTAAAAAAAAAAAAATGAAAGCAGGAATACCTAAACCCTGTCATGGACTGCACTATTGCAATCAGGACAATATAGTGACGTCGTTAGCCTATTTATGTCTGGAAAATGAATGTGAACTTCTGTGACTTTGAATCAGTAGTGACATACAATGATAATACATTAGGATTGGATTGGATTCTAGTCTACCATAGCATTATGTGACAGACTGGTAGACAACTCCAAATGAGTTCTGGTTTCAATGGAGAGTAAGACATTAAAAGTTGACATGCTTCTTTTCAGGATTTAGCAAACTTGAAGAAGTTACATCAAACTCCCAATGGCTCGTTTCTTCATCAGTTTCATTTAAGAAGGAGTCCCTTGGCCAAAAGCCCATCTTCATCCAGCCTCTGTCAAGCCTCAGGGTGCACAGCGGGGAGACAGTCAGATTTCATGCCAGGGTTTCAGGCATTCCCAAGCCAGAAATCCAGTGGTTTCATAACCAGCAGCCAATTCTACCAACAAAAGATCTAGTTTTCTATTTTGAGGAATCCACAGGCATGGCTTTAATGCTTCTAGTTGATGCTTATTCAGAGCATGCTGGGCAGTACTCTTGCAAAGCAGCCAATTGTGCTGGGGAAGCAACTTGTGCAGCTACACTTGCAGTAACTCCAAAAGGTAAACCATCTTTCAAGGACTTTGATTTGCTACATACCCCTCAGTCTCTCTGTTACTAATGAGAGTCTCTGTCATTTGTCTCACTGCATACTGTGGTCAGTGCATAACTCACTAATAAAGTAACACCCAACAGGCCCCCTTAAGTCCTCAACTATGGGTTAACCTATTTATTTAAATCTCACTGAACTATGTGTTCAGAGCATTAGACGAACTACTAATTATTTTGTGAGGCTACAGCTTTGCGGGGCTTTTTAACTTTTCTAAACAACGTTGCATCATTAAATGTCCTACTTGCTGTTATATTGTTTATAATGTATATGGTGGAGGGAGGGTAAAGGCAGGCCAAATAGTGTTGGCAAAAAAAAAGATACTGTGTCACTCTGGACAACTGCAATGACAATGGAGAAAATCAAACAGTGTGTGGCATCTGCATGAGCCTTCATCATCCAGTCATCACTGGGAATGAATTTTCTTTTGTGTGATCCTGACATCCTAGAGCATACTGCATCTGGCATGCTGTTTCCACGTGACAGTGATGTCTTTCATCTTCATCTTCCATGGCATTTTGTGTTACTAACCTAGCCAAGTGACAAAGCTTAGATCTTAATATTCTTTTTTTTCCTTGTCACTTGATTATACAGTGAAGCGCTAGATAGGCAAAGTTCTGGGAAACATGTAAGAGAGCCTACCAAGTCCCAGGCAGTGGCAGATTCCTCTTTCACAAAGGAGGAGACCAAAATATCCCAAAAGGAAGTTAAGTCACTTCAAGGATCATCATATGAATATGAAGTGCAGGTTTTTGAAAGTGTATCTCAAAGTTCGGCCCACACAGCCACATCAGTTCGGGATATAGACTTGCACCGTACCGCATCTCTTTCACAAGTTGCAGAAAGCACTGAGTTATCTGAGAACTGTGGTGAAGAGGCACTGGGTGAGGCACCAAAGATTCTCCTGCACCTTCAGGACCTCACCGTAAAGTGCGGCGACACTGCTCAATTCCTCTGTGTTTTGGAAGATGAATCTTCCACTGATGTCACCTGGACTCATGAAGGTGTGAAGATAGAGGAATCTGAGAGGGTGAAGCAGTCACAAGATGGAAACATTCAGTTTCTTACCATATGTAATGTTCAGCCGGTAGACCAAGGATTGTACAGCTGCATTGCACACAATGAGTATGGAGAGAAGACAACATCAGCAGTACTAAGAGTAAAAAAAAATGGTTATTTGATTTTTTAGCTATGACTTGTTTCATTTTATCCCCATTGCTTATGCAGCTTTTCTGTCGTGCAAATTGAGTCAATGAATATATTAAATTAGAATATCTATAATTTAGTGCTGTATTCATAAATGACTTGTGAATGTCAGACAAGTCATTGGCCAAACTTTTTATAAAGTTTCACTTTGAAATCGAGACTCAGAAAGTTAACGTTTATTCCATATTTGCTGCTTTTTCTAATATTTACCAAATGCATCACCTAGGAAATACCAAAGAAGGTTAGAGTGTTATAGCTCAGCAGGGATTGAGTATTTATTCTTATGCCTGAAGCTATGCTAAACTTAAATTTAATCGTATTTATTATTAAGAGGCTGAACAATTTTCACCCACTATTGTGTATCTGCAAGCAAAAGAGCCTCACTTATTTCCTTTGAAGGAAGCTGATAGAAGAAATTTGGACATCTCCAGGGTCTATTGGAAAGCCGTAGCCTCAAGTTCCTTCCTGATTTTGGCCATGCTATTTTTGAGATCTTAAAGATGATCAGGGGAAATACAATATTGTATACCAGTCACCTGTGCACTAAATTTTGAATTAGTGAGCTTCCTTCTTGCCCAGTAGAGAGAATCAGGCTTTCTAATTCACTTACTGTATCTCCAATACCCACTCAGCAAAAGGCTTTTGTCTTTCATAATCTGAGATTTCTGATCTGTATTTCCAAAGACTTCTAAGGGAATACATCAAGAACTGAGATCTAGTTATGTCCATTAGATGGAAAATTCATCTCTTCAGAGAGCTGACCCTCCATTTCACTGCAGCTCTTGGCTAGCACAACAACCATAATCACACACAGCGACTATGGATCTGGAGGTTTTGTCTGCAAGTCATGTTGGTGACAGCTGTCACAGTTTCTGCAGTACAACTGAGAATTGGCTGTTGCGGAGATGGGAGAAATGTAGGTCCTTCAAGTAGCTTCCTAAAGACCTAGAGCTTGAATGTTACGTTCCCAGGGTGGGTTTGAGCTGGGCATTTTCGCCTCAAGATTTCCAATTCACTCAGTTCCAATTGGTTATATCGATAAAGTGTTCTGAGAGTATGAGCACATTTTTCTTGGAAAGCCCAGACTGCCTAACTGATTCTTAAGGTTATAAGTTTTTCAGGAGTGAAGGCTCAGGCAGAGTTGTCTATTTAACAAAAGGCCAGTCTTTTATATATTTTTCTGTTATTTTGGCCAAATAATGTCACGTAGGCTACACAGTTATCCACCAAGATCAAGGAGAAATGTAAAACTCTTATTAAAAGTCTGTATTAATAGAGACCTTATATGTATAATAAACATATAGGTGTCATACATCAGCTTTAAAACTAACATGCTGCCTTTCCTTCTCATCCTAACACCATTCCATCTTCTCTAAACTCAGCATGTGTTTTACAAACACAGCTACTTTATTCCTTTTCCTAACTTTATTCTTACCTAGCAAAGGAATCGAAAACCAGAACAGTTATAAAAATTACCCTTGGTTCAGACACTAGAAGTATTAAAACACTCAGAGAGTCACAAATTAAAACAACCTGTGAAATAAAAGGAGAATCATCAAAGAAAACATCAAGTTTGACATTGACTTCATGCCAAAGACCACAAGAAACTGAAAAACAGTGGAGTCAAGTCTACTGACAAAATGGAGAGAAGAAAGGAAGTGGTAGCAGAGCTCCATCCTCACCCAAGAAGCTGCCCCAGAGATGATACTGTCTAAAGCCTGTGCCTGTTCCTTGTGTAATAAAAGCAATTTTGAGTTGGAAGAGTCTTTGTTTTGTTCCTTTACACGTAGTTGGATTTTGTATAGTTTAAAGCTTTGAAAGGTGGCTCAAATCAAAGGACTATTTACTAGTGTTTACTGTAAATGCTTAGTTTTGTAGGAAAAATTGAGACTAGCCTGCTACTAAAAGTAGAGAGTTAGAAAATGCATGTTCCTTCTAAATATGATTTCATTTCTCAGCAAGTTTTCAGTCATGAGGACATTTAAAAATATATATTTAGTTTGTGGATTGCTTTTCTGAATGCATGTAAAGGCATGGGAAATGATGGAACTAAAAGTGGAAAATTCATAGAGGACTTAAAATAAAAATGTTTTTAAATCTTTCTGTCAGCATTGTCAGATTATTGATTTGATTGGCATGGATTTTTTGTGCATTTGGGGGATGAAGTTTTCTGTTATTACAATAAAGACAGAAATGTTTAATCCTGTAAATCATGAATTGATATAGAAAATATGTGCAATTAATCACTAAAATCTCCTTGTATATTTTTCCGTTTTAGCCCCTGAATCAATTTTGCAGGAGAGGATGGGACAGCAGATTGAGGTGGAGATGAAAGGTATTGTTACAATGAATGTGAGATTTAAGTAGAAATTTTGAAGGGTTGATAGAATCCTTGAACTTCCTTCTTTTACTTAGTACTTTTGAGAAAAATGACATAGATGTATCTCTTAGAGTATATATTAATATGTCGCATGCCTGATGTAGTATGCTGACGGTTACATGCATTTTACCGTAATTCGTTTCATGGTATTTTAAAATTTTTCACTTAATCAGCCATATTCAACGTCATGTTTGCAACAATTTTCAAAAGCCTGTATTAGAAAAAGTTGTCATCTTAATGCATGAAATCTTGAAGTAGAAGTTTGTTGTCAAAATCATAGTGAATTGAATTGAACAATAGACAATAACCTAGCTGTCATTCTCAGAATGCAATATCATGAATGAATTGAGATGGAAATGCTATTGTATTTAGGATGTGTGAAAATGTTATATTCCCATTCTGGTTTACACTTCATTCACATATATCATTTTAACATTCATGTATCTCTTACACTGGCTTGCAGATAGCTGCCTCATGTGATCCACATTGCCTGCTTTTCTTTGCATAACATTGTGACTCTATAGCTGTATTAGTTCGAATAAACGCCTTCTCATTTTATTTTAGCTAATTATTTATGATTATAGTTTTTGTACATATTTTTAAATAGTTAATTCTCAAAAATATAATAATGTAATCCACAATCAAAAGGATCAGAAAGGGCGTTTATTCCACTCTCTGCAAGTCAGGTAAGATTTTCCTCTTCACCGTTAAAAGAACAAAGTTTTCCTGATCTCAAAACAAATATGCACAGGAACATGTTATTTTGAAATGCATTTTTGCTTGTTCAAGAAGAAATTTCAACAGTTTGAAGAAAAGACCAGACAACGAACGATTTTCGTGTCAGAATCTTTTAAACAGAGCATGATGTTGCGTTTATTCGAACAAATATGGTGAGTGAATTTTTTATGGATTTGTGAGAATCTGTAGCATGCACTTTATTTCCTATTTTGAAATTTTATTTTCAACTTTTTCAAACACTATGTAAAACAGTAAAATGCTTTATAATTTACTTTTTTCCCAGAATTATTCTCTGAGGGGGAATCTGAACATTCAGAAGGGGATACACGTGATGCCTTTTCAGATTCTGAAGACATAAACCACGGCTCCATGGCTGCGAAGAGATACGCAAGTAGAATATCATCTACAAGCTCCTGGCCCGAACATTTCAAGCCTTCTTTCACCCAAAAACTTATGTTTAAGTATGTTTTAGAAGGTGAACCAGCTGTTTTTACTTGTCAATTAATTGCCTGTCCAACTCCAGAGATGACTTGGTTTCATAACAATAGGCCTATCCCAACAGGTCTTCGACGAGTGATAAGAACTGAGAGTGATTTGCATCATCACTCTTCTAGTTTAGAGGTTAAAAGGGTCCAAAACAGAGATTCTGGATGTTATAGATTATTAGCAATTAATAGTGAAGGTTCAGCGGAATCAACTGCATCATTGCTTGTTATCCAAAAAGGGCAAGATGAGAAATATTTAGAATTCCTGAAAAGGGCAGAACAGACACATGAAAACTTGGAGGCTTTAGTTGAAAGGAGAGAAGATAGGACAAAGGTTGACCTAAGGTTTACTGGCTCTCCCTTTAACAAAAGACAAGATGTGGAACAAAAGGGAATGATGCGAACCATACACTTTAAGACAGTAAGTCATAGCAAGAAAACAGATTTTATGTATGACGAAGAATATTTAGAGAGTAAATCTGATATAAGAGGATGGGTTAATATAGGTGAAAGTTTCCTGGATCAGGAGACCAAAATGAAATTGCAACGTTTACGGGAGGCTAGAAGAATTTTAATGGAGAAAAAGAAATTATCTCTTTTAGATATGTCATCTAAAATAAACACAAGAACTTTGAGAAGTGAAGCTAGTGATAAAGATAGTCCTTTCTCTAGTGAGGAAATGAAAAGCAGATCTGTGTCTGATCTAGCTGACAACAAGGGAGAGGTGAATAATTCAGCTGAGGGTATTGCCTCGAATCCACATGCCCTTCCTAATCACGTGAATCAAAATGTAGAATCTGGAGAAATTCCCACCAGCTTTCAAATTACTGTTGATGAAGAAATTCCCCATACCAAAATAAAAACGAGCCAAGAGGTATTTCCAAAAGAAAGTTTGCCAGAAGACCATTTGTACAGTAGTATGCTAGAAAATGAAAATACTCAAGTGAAAGAACAAGTTGAAGAAATTATGACTAAAACTGTAGTTGGAGAGTCATCTGTATCTATCACTGACGTACGTAAGAATGAGGAAGTATGTGAGACCCCTGAGAAGATGTCTGAAGTTATTATACCATATGCCAGTGAATCCTTTGGTACACTTGAAAACATTAAAGAAGATGAAGAAATAGATAGTGAAAAAATAAGAAAGCATGATTTGAGAGAATCTGCTTCCACAAAAGTTGATGAACTCAAAGCTGAACAGGAGGGAAAAACCACAAATTTTTTGGAAAATTCTTTCCAAAGACATCCACAGCGTTGTCCACCTTCATTTCTTCAAGAGATTGAATCTCAAGAAGTTTATGAAGGTGACAGTTGTAAATTTGAATGTCATTTCCAAGGATATCCTCAACCTATCGTGACGTGGTATAACAATGATATACCAATCCCACGTAATCAAGGCTTTATCACACATACCTTCGAAAGCTATTCAGCATTAACTTTTTCTTCTGTTCTTCCTCAAAATGAAGGTTCTGTTACCTGTGTGGCATTTAACCAACATGGAACAGTGAAAACAACTGGCATACTTAAAGTGAAAGCAAAAGAAATTTATGATGCCAAGCCACATAAAGTTCCAGTGTCCCATGACTACACTGATGAGGAAGAGGAGCTGGCATTAGTGTTTAACCAAGCAAAAGGTGTTCATCCATTTTTGAGACAAGAGGGTCAAAGAAATCTCCCGATTTTAAAAACTGACCCACCATTTTCTCCCTCTGCAGACACAGAGTTGCTTTCTTTTCCTGTAGAAATTCAGGTAACAGCAGCTACTCCTACCCCAGACCAGGATAACGAGTCAAGAGAAATGTTTCAATCTGTTGAGTTGGAGCCTGAAGCAACACCTAGAGATCAGGATACTCAGTTACCAAAACACAAATTTATATTTTCATCTGACATTACTAATGAGCCTCCAAAACTGTTACAAGAAATGCCAAAGCATACCTGGTGTACAGAAGGAGATTCTATAATACTTGAATGTTTAATATCTGGTGAGCCTCAGCCAGTTGTAACATGGTTTCAAAATGGAGTCCTTTTAAAGCAGAGCCAGAAGTTTCAGTTTGAAAAAGTTAATTGTAGCCACAGGTTATATATTAATGATGTTCATTTTTGTGATTCTGGAGAATATACTTGTGTTGCTGAAAACAATTCAGGAATAGTTGAGAGTGTTTTAGATCTAACAGTGGAACCTGTGGCTCCCAGGGAATATAATGAATTAGATAATATTTGTGGAATTTACTCAAAATATTCCAAAGATCAACAAGTACAAACACAGGATGAATCTGTAAGAGCACATTTTTATGATTATCCAACTGGCCCTTTTACTCCCCAGTTGAATATAAAAGAATATTCTGTAAGGGGATATTTTCAAAACCTTGAGACAATTGAGCAGACAGACCAAAAAGGCCAGGTGCATTGCACATCTTCTAGAGAGAAACTACCAAGATTTATGGAGGGTACTTCAAGATCCATGGACATCAACAAGCCTCTTGGTGCTGACCTTCAAAGCCAGGATGAAGGGACGGAGGGACATATAGGTGAACTAACAGAGTTGCACAGAGAAGAAGGTAATGTTTATCCATTTGTTGATGATTTCAGTGAAGTTAAAGTTAGGAAGGAGACAGGAAATGATTTTGGAAAACTTGGTGGATCAGAAAAGGAAAATGTCCAAAAATATGCCCAAAGTGACTATTTACCAAATAGTCAGTTTGAAAGAATTTCTGATAGTTACGTGACAAAAGACTCACCTATCAGTGTATGTGAAGAACCCTTTGGTGAAGAGAGACGCTATCCCAGAAAAAAGGTGAAGCATAGAATCGTTGCATTTGAAAAGTTGCAACATGCAGAAAAACGACTTCTAGAAAAAAGACCCACCAAGAAATCATTTGTTAATACTTCTCAAGGGAAACTTGATGACAGAGAATTGCCATTAAAGCAAAGAGAATCCTGGTCAAGTGATACTTCCTGTGACCTAAATGTAAATATTCACCAAGCAGAGAAAACGTCTTCAAAAGTTGAACCAGATTCATCGAACATTGTAATGAATTTAAAACTGCTTTCCTCTCAAACTCATAAGGAATTTGAAGGACAAGAGAGGGAACAACAGAAAGAAATAGATTTTATAGATCAGTCTGTACTTTTAGAAAGGGCTGAACCTGAAACATCTATTCCACTTGACCTAAAACCGTTTCACTCTCAAATAGAAAACGCAGATGTAAAATCTCAAGAATTTGAAAGTGAGCAATCAGAAGCAGCTTATTTTAAGACACAGCATCCTGCCTCTGAAGAAACTGATGCTGACAACATTATATTTGATCTAAAACAAATGTATTCTCACATAGGAGAGCCAGCTAAGGAGTTCCAACCACAAGAAACCAGGCAACAGGAGGAAACACATTACAAAGAAGAAATCCCAGGCCCTGAAACATCACATTCTGATATACAGAGTACCTCTAAAAATGTGCAAACTAACATAGTTACTAATCAAGAAATTTATTCCAGTCAGGAATTCCCAAATACGAATTTAATGGAGAAAAGTAATATTGCTGAAAACACCTTCTGTGTGGAAAAAGAAGTCTTACACATACAGGAGCAAAATTTAGAAGTAATTAAAACTGATCCTTCTCTTAAATCTTTTTCTGACAAAATTCATAGTGAATCTCGTGCCCTACGTCAAACTTCATCTGCAGATGTAGGAGAAAGTGATATTTCTGAGAAAAACATTTCTCTGGAAAATGGAGATAGGAGTTTGATTGCACATTCGAAAAAAGCAGCAAGTGAGGAAAAGCTTTTAGGGGTTTGTAAAATGGAGGAAGAATATACTTTGGAACCAGAGTCAGTATCATTTAAAGGGCAAGATGGTGGGACACAAGGATATGCAAATGACACTTTGGACAAACACAAAGGCAATGTCGAGGAAGCTGACACACTCCACAGAAAACTCTCTCTGAGCCAGTGCCTCCCATTCCTGATGACTGAAGAATACCAGGTTTCAAACAGACAAACAAGTGAAAAAATTGATGGCTCTGGAGAAGAAAAATGTTCTGAAGAAATTGAAGTTCAAAATGAAACTTCTTTCTCCACTATTGAAAAAGAAAAGGTAGAAACTTGTTTTTCTGAAAATCTTCCTGAATTGGATGAAGCACATACAACTCAAATAATGGAATCTGAGACCTCCCTAACACAGTACTTACTTGCTGCTGGAAAGAACGCGGTTCCTGTGACTAAAGACACCAAACACAAGACAAAGCTTGTTCCGACTGAATCAATCACTTCAATGGAGGTTGAAGAAGTAACTTTCGCCACTGTGTATGAATATTACAACCAACAACAGGAATCACTAGGTCGTCCAATTTCTCCTGAATCCGATATTTCGATTGATGTAGGAAGCACAAGCAGTGAAGATATCTCTGAGTTAGATCAGTTTTATACTCCACCATCATCAGTTGAACATTTTGAATCTCCAAGATCACCTGATTTGTATTTTCCTTCTTCAGATACAACTAAGCAATCCTCAACTAATCCAGGAGGTGAGACCACTGAAAGATATTTAACACCTTTAGAGGAAGCTGCTGAAAGATACTCCACACCTTCAGAAGGTGAGGTAGCAGAAAGATTCTCCACACCACCAGGAGAAACACTAGAAAGATATTCTACCCCCCAAGGGGAGACACTAGAGAGATACTCTACCCCGCCAGGGGAGACACTAGAGAGATACTCTACCCCTCCAGGGGAGACACTAGAGAGATACTCTACCCCTCCAGGGGAGACACTAGAGAGATATTCTACTCCCCCGGGGGAGACACTAGAGAGATATGCAACCCCCCCAGGGGAGACACTAGAGAGAGATTCTACCCCCTCAGGAGGAGAAAAGGCAGAAAGATATTCTATTCCTACTGGAGGACTAAGCCCTACTGGAAACTTTAAAGCGTACTCATCAAAAATGGAAAGGGAAGACAGTACACCAAATGAGCTTTTCCATACACCTGTGGAGGAGAGACGTTCAGCTTATGACATATGGCGTTCTGATTCATTTGGCACACCCAGTGAAGCGGTTGAACCAAAAGACAATGAAATGCCTCCATCTTTTGTTGAACCTCTGACGAAAAGGAAGATATATGAAAACACAACATTAGGCTTCATTGTTGAAGTTGAGGGCATTCCAGTTCCCGGTGTGAAATGGTATCGAAATAAATCTTTGCTAGAGCCAGATGAAAGGATCAAAATAGAAAGGGTGGGTAATGTGTGTTCTTTGGAAATTTCTAACATTCAAGAAGGAGACAGGGGAGAGTACATGTGCCATGTGGTAAACATCATTGGGGAGGCAAAGAGCTTTGCAAACGTAGACATAATACCCCAGGAAGAAACAGCAGTGGCACTGCCGCCTCCAGTAACGCATCAGCATGTCATGGAGTTTGATTTGGAAAACACGACATCGTCAAGAACACCTTCTCCTCAAGAAATTATCCTGGAAGTTGAATTGAGTGAAAAAGATGTTAAAGAATTTGAGAAGCAAGTGAAAATAGTCACAGTTCCCGAATTTACTCCTGATCATAAAAGCATGATTGTGAGCCTAGATGTTCTTCCTTCGAATTTTGTGGATCCAAACATGGCTTCAAGCAAGGAAGAAGACAGAGATTTAAAAATTGATTTAGAAGTATTTGAAATGCCTCCTCGCTTTATAATGCCTATTTGTGATTTTAGAATTCCAGAAAATGCGGATGCTTTGTTCCAATGTTCCGTCATAGGCAGCCCTACCCCCGAAGTCCAATGGTATAAAGAATATGCGTGTATTGAGCCAGATGACGTTAAATATGAGGTTAGTGAGGAGAAGGGAAGCCACACCCTTAGGATTCGAAACGTGTGTCTTTCGGACAGTGCGACATACAGGTGCAGAGCTGTGAATTCTGTAGGAGAGGCTATTTGCCGCGGATTCCTCACCATGGGAGATTCTGAAATATTTGCTATGATAACAAAGAAAAGTAAAGTGACGTTAAGCAGTTTGAAGGAAGAATTGGTATTAAGGAGCAAATATTCAGACAGCTTTTTCGAATTTCAGGTGGTGGAAGGGCCTCCCAGGTTTATCAAAGGTATTTCTGATTGTTATGCACCTTTGGGAACTGCAGCCTATTTCCAGTGTTTAGTTCGTGGCTCTCCCAGGCCCACGGTTTACTGGTACAAAGAAGGGAAATTGGTTCAAGGAGCAAGGTTCAGTTCTGAGGAAAGTGGCATAGGGTTCCACAACCTATTCATAACAAGTATAGTAAAAAGTGATGAAGGTGAGTACAGGTGTGTAGCTACGAACAAATCAGGAATGGCTGAGACCTGTGCATCACTCATTCTAACCCAAAGTTTCCCATCCAATGTTTTAGTGCCTCAGTAACTTCTAGAATTAACTTGAGTGCTTCAATATTTTCCAAATTATAAGGATCTAATATAAACTTGCACTCTATTGAATACATTACATTGAAGGCACCGGGGAAATAGTTTCTCTGTAGAAATACCACCTTTGTAATACATGTAAATACTCTGTTATTGAAACTGTGGAATCATCACTTTGTGTCAATTATCCTGTGAATCATCAAGAATGATTAAATATCTCCATGGCTACCTAATTGGTTGCATTGCTACTCTATTCTCATTCCTCCTTCACAAAGCCGTGTAAGCAGAATGCATTTTCATTTAGCAGATAATCTACATTTGCAAAAGTAGGTTGTAAAATTAAAGACCGCGTCTGATGACCACGCAAATTGGTAAGAGAAAAATCTCTGATTATGACCTACTTTTGGAATTTTAACCTTTTGCATTCACACCCATGCTTTTTTACTTAAACTTGGAATAGATCAAACAAAACAAAAAAACTTCAGTTTTGTCCAATTAGCAACTAATTCTAGAATGTCTTGCATTGTAATCTTAGTAAAGTGATTTTGGCTCTCTTAAAAATATTGTCATTATTATCTCTCTTCTGAAGCATTTTAACTCTCTCTCGCTGATTTTGAAGAGACCAATGCAGCTCTCTTTGTAGACAGAGGTCATCTAGTCATTTGCAGAATATGCAAATAAAGATCTTTCCACCTTTGGAAATACCTCGTTTTCTCAATTTTTGAGATGGCATCAATTGGAAAATGTAGCATTAATTTAAAATCAGCCTAGAGGAAAAGAAGAAATTAATATTTATATATAAATTTTAAATTGTGTTTCAATTTCAGAATCTTTAATATTAGGAAAAAGAGGGACATTTTTAAGAATTGAGGCAATAGGATAATTTGTACGGTAGATTATATACAAACAAGATAATAAGCTTTCCTGTCATTTTCACTGAATTTTATTTTTAAAATATTTTAAAATGAACAAGAAATTAAAAGGTCAAATTTAATAAAATTTCACTTTTCTAAAGTGCCTCTACTTTTTTTTTTAATTAAAATAATAAATTCACAAAATCATTAGCATTGTGCTATCAACGTGGGACTAAATCTACTCACATAAGATGTGATAAATATAATGAAATTCAGTTTTCTTACCTGAAACTGAAGAATTTGGATCAAAAGACCTCAGAAGTGACCGTTCAACCCTATGAGTCTATGTCATTCTGGTGGTAACTTTTTAAAATATAATTGAGGAAATTTTAGTTTTGCAAGACAATACATATAGTAATGAAATTATGAATCTTAATTCCCTCCAATTAATAGCTATATTTGTCACTTGCACTGAGTAACATTTTAGTGCCATAATCATATTAAACATATTAATTATAGTTTTCAACCAAAAGAATTCATATATCATATTAAATTTATTATATTTCTTACATCTATAAATTTGATATTCCCACAATGCTTTTTCCCCAACTTTCCAAATTAAGCAATTGGGGGAATGTGCAGATTATAGACAGCACAGTCAGGCTTACCCTCTCCCTCCCCAAAAAAGAAGGAAAAAAAAAACCATATTTGATTTACACTACAACTCAAAACAGATACACTGTAATGGGACAATCATTTCTATTTCAACTGGTAAGCAATTGTCTAGGCAGGCAATAGCTGTAAAAATAATTACAGGTATGACATAATATATCACATCATAAATTCCTGAAATTAAAGCTAATTTTAGTTTAGGGACTTAAGGATTTATTCTATTCTTAGACACATAATGGATGTTTAATTAGAAATTCAGATCGCGACAATCACGACAAGCACGCTTTACTCAAGCTTTATACAGCATAGCAACAGTTCAAAACTTGTTTCTTACAAAAAGAAAGGAAGAAAGAAAAGCTTTAATGCCCTATTCTCAGAAACGGCTGTGGAAGGACTACTTTTATTCACAACAAGAAGGGGGACTTTGTTGGATTTTGCACATTAGAATTTTGTTAATCTCAAATGCACTGAATTTGAGGATATGCAGAATAACACTGACTGAATAAAGAAAAACAAGTCTTGCCCACACTTTGCTTGTTTATTAATTGTGGTAGATAATTAAATGGGACTTTTTATTTTCTAACTCAATGGCACATAACTTAAAAGTCTGGAATAGTCTGAAATATTAATTTCTCTGATGCTGAATAAATAATTCATTTTATTATACATAATAGAGTTTAGAAATAATTTTCAGCTGCTGTTAGGATTTTTGGAAACGATGGTGGCACAGTGGTTAAGAGCTCAACTGCTAATCAAAAGGTTGGCAGTTCGAATACACCAGATGCTCCTTGGAAACCCTATGAAGCAGCTCTACTTTGTCCTATAGGGTCGCTATGAGTCAGAATTGACTCGACGGCAGTGGGGTTTTTAGGGGTATTTAGCTATTTTTTTTAGCTATATTCAGATTCATTTCCTTCACAGATATTTTGGGAGTTCAGGTGAAAGGAAAGCTGGCATGAGTAACGCTGATCAAATGGAAAGTTAAGTTAGTATGTGAAACTAATCAATGGTTTTAGGGCTTATTAATTTAAATAATAAATGAATATATATTTCACATGCTATAGATAACTTTTGGAGCCCTGGTGGCACAGTGTTTAAGCGCTCGGCTGCTAACCAAAAGGTCAATAGTTCGAACCCACCAGCTGCTCTGCAGGAGAAAGATGTGTCACTCTGCTTCCGTAAAGGTTTACAGCCTTGGAAACCCTATGGGGCAGTTCTGTTCTGTCCTACAGGGTTGCTATGAGTTGGAAAATAACTTGATAGCAACAGGTGTGATGACTTTTACCAGTATGTTTATAGCCAGCCGACTCTAGAGTCTTGCCTTCTAATTCTTACACACTAGACAGAAGGAAATTAAGATAGACTATACTTTATACTTTATTCCATGTGTACAAGTAGAGTGAACTAGAAAAAGAATAAAACTGTTTTTTGATATTGTAGTAAAACTACTGTTAACACAGTTGCTGTATATAATTTAGTGAAAAAATCTAATTCCTTGATATCCCCTTACATGTCTCTTTCATCGTTTCATCTGTGTTACTGTTTAAAGGGTAACTGTTGTTCACTACTTTGTTTTTCTGTCCAATAATGCTGTATAGGTCTTTTTTTGCACAATAAAGTATAATTAAATTTTTATGTTGCAGTTGTTTTCTCTTATTTCTGATTCTAGCTTGACTTAATATATGCCTTAATGTAAGAGTTTTTTGAAGTAATATGGCAATTTACAGAGGCAAGAGAATGCCTGCATTTCTGGTAACTGAAAATGGATTCTTTACAAATCCAAATTAAACATTTCCTGTGGCTCCTTATTTTTAATAATGGCTTCAGTTTAGAGGCAATAACTAGAGAATAGATGTTTTATTTTGAAATAGTCTTTAAATTGACAGTGAAGATCACAAACTCAAGGAAATCCTAAATATATATGATAATTCTGAATCTTTTCAGAAATTGATTGAAATAATTCTGGATTCTTTTATTATAAACATTTAACCAGTGGTTTCTCAAACTTTAAACCTGGAATTACCTCACAAAGAAGAACTCCCATAAGCACATATTTAAAATATATAAATGCTAACACAAGTGAAGTGGAAAAATTGCAGTTTGTACAGTATCTATAATTAATTTTCTAAAATAAGCTAAGGTTAAATTTTAGAAATGTGCATTTTGGTACATTAATCTCAGAATAATTAACAATTTCAGGAATCAAGCAGAAGGCCGACAAATGATATATAATTGTTTAATTATATTTTTTTCTTTTCTTAAATAAAATTTTGTAGTAAAATAATAATCATTTTTCTCCATACAGAGTTTTCTAATTCTCTTCTGTCTGCTGAGGAAGAAGAGCTCCAGATCTATAGCTCTGACCTTCAGTTATCTAATACCAATGAAACACTTGAACTTTGGTCTGAACCTCCAGTTCATTCAACTAAATTTGGTTCCAAAAAGGCAGGCAGTGTCCCAGCTTTCATCAAAGAAGTTTCAAATGCTGAAATAAGCATTGGGGATGTGGCTAAACTGTCAGTTACTGTCACTGGCATTCCCAAGCCTAGAGTTCAGTGGTTCTTCAATGGAGTAATGTTAACCCCTTCTGCTGACTACAAATTTGTTTTTGATTGTAATGATCATAGCCTGATCATTCTGTTCACCAAGTTTGAGGATGAGGGAGAGTATACATGCATTGCTAGTAATGAATATGGAAAGGCAGTGTGTAGTGCCTATCTAAAAATAAATTCCAAAAGAGAGGGACATGAGGAGACAGGAACAAAATTAGCAGTGGAGAAACCAGTGGAAAAGCTTAAAGGTCCTTGTCCTCCTTACTTCCTTAAGGAGTTAAAACCAATTCAGTGTGCTCAAGGGCTCCCTGCCATCTTTGAGTACATGGTGCTTGGAGAGCCTGGACCCACCATTTCGTGGTTCAAAGAAAATAAGCAGCTTTGCACCAACATTTATTACACTATCATTCATAATCCCGATGGCTCCGGGACGTTCATCGTCAATGACCCTCAGAGGGAAGATAGTGGCCTCTATGTCTGTAAAGCAGAGAATGTGTGGGGTGAGTCCACTTGTGCAGCAGAGTTGCTTGTACCTCTGGAAGGCACAGACATGACTGATTCCCCCTGCAAAGTGAAGTCCATGCCAGAGGCTACTGTAGAAGAGGGCATTTCTCAAATAGATTTTCCACAGAAGTCATCATTAAAGGACCTTTCCATTGAGACCTTTGACTCAGAACAGGAAACTACAACTTTTGTAAAGGACACCATTTTGAAAGCTGCTTTGATTGCAGAAGAAAAGCAGCAGCTTTCTTATGAGCATATAGTTAAAACCAGTGAACTGAGCAGTCAAGTTACTTTAGAAACTCAGCAATTGCAATCCACAGTCATGTTGGGGCAGGATATGCCCACTCCTGAAAGCACCAGTGAACTTTCCATCGATGGTACAATTCTCATTCATTCTCTAAAGGAACCATCTCCTAGTTTACAGCTACAGACTGTCCAGTCCCAGGAAACCCTCCCAAAAGAAGACATGCTAATGCTTGAAGAGCCTGCATCACAAGTGATTCTATCAGATACTGAAAAAATCTTTCCAAGTGCCATGTCCACGGAAGAAATTAGTTCATTAACAGCTGAGCCTCTGCAAACTTTATTAGCTGAACCTGAAAGGAGTTATCCAGAGTCTTCAGCGGGGCCCCAGACAGATTCATGTTTTAGCACTGTGGCTGAGGAAGTACTTCTACCAAAAGAAAAGACAGTGTCTGCAGTGGACAACGAGCAGAGAGCAACTCTTCAAAAGCAAGAGGCACACAGTGCTGTCATCCTGACTCAGGGCTTAGCTGAGGGGTGCATGGAAATTTTCAAGGGTCCTGACGTTGCAATCTCTGAGGTAAATTACGAGCCCCAGGTCCCTTCAGAACACACATGCACAGTAGAAGAGGGACTCATGTTAGAAAGTGCAGATCAGCTAGAAAGTGCAGGACAAGATTTTGCAGCCAAGCTTGAGGAAGGCAAGGCTTTAAGCTTTCCGCTAGCACTTGAGGAGAAGCAGGTGCTGCTCAAGGAAGAACATTCTGCTAACTTGGCAATGACTCTGAGCCAAACCATCGAGTGTAAGAGAGAGCCCATGACGATAAGGGAAGTGCAGGAGGTACAGGGAAGTGACACTCTCTCTAAGGAAAATTTGCTTGCTGATATTCCAGATGAGCAACGGTTGAACCTGAAAACTCAGATCCGCAGGGCTCTGCGAGCAGCAGTGGCCAGTGAGCAGCCAAGTCTTTTCTCTGAGTGGTTAAGAGATATTGAAAAGGTGGAGGTCAAGGCCGTGAGCCTCACCCAGGAGCCCAAGCGCATCCTGTGCACCTACCTTATTACCTCAGTGGCATCTGTAACCCAAGAACTTACCATCACTATTGAAGGTATTGACCCTCAAATGGCTAACCTGAAAACTGAACTGAAGGATGCTTTGTGTTCTATTATATGTGAGGAACAAAACATCTTAATAGCTGAGGATCCCAGAATTCAGAAAGGAGCCAAAACAGGTTCGCAGGAAGAAACAGTTGCTTCTTCAGATTCACAGAAGGTGGAAGTAATCACTGAACCAGAAGCTGAATCTAAATATCTTGTCTCAGCAGAAGAGGTCAGCTATTTGCATGTGAACACTCAGGTCAAATTTGTGGCTACAGCTCTTAGTGATGGAGTGGTTGCAGCTGCTCTCTCTGATGAAAAGCAGGATGACATTCTAAAACTATCCCAGGCAGAAGAGAAGTCCTCCAAAAGTTGTACTGAGGAGGTTGACAGAGCAAAAGTAGAGGAAACTGAAGGTAGCCTAGTCACAGAAGATCGTCCTGTTATATATACACCCTTGGAGGACACCATTGCTGAGGAAGGTGATGCCGTATACCTCACTTCCTCCATAACAAACGCTAAAGAGGTGAACTGGTATTTTGAGAGTAAACTGGTGCCGTCAGATGGAAAGTTCAAGTGTTTACAAGATCAAAATACATATACGTTAGTAATTGACAAAGTAAATACAGAAGAACATCAAGGAGAATATGCCTGTGAGGCCTTGAATGACAACGGAAAAACAACAACTTCTGCAAAACTCACTGTAGTAAAAAGAGGTTGGATTTTAAGGATTAAACAAATCAAGCCCTAACATTCACTGGATTGTAATGATTTAGGTTTCACTGCTGAATTTTCACTTACCTGCCACTGTCAGATGCAGTTTATTTAGAATAAGTATGAAATCAAAGACATAATCATGGTTATTAACTTCCTTCCTTTTTCCCCTTACTGCCTTTTTGGGTAGTTTGTTACCATATTTATGTTATTCCTTGTTCTAAAAATGAAACATACTTCCATATGCTTCATAATATAAATAAATACACTTCTTAGTTCATGAAAATATTTTAATAATAGGTAATAAAAATCTGTAAGTGAACACTTTTTTTTTTTTAATAGCCACCCCTAAATCACCAGTCTCATCCCTGAATTCAAAATAACCATGATTAGTTGTCCCTTTCTGTGTCCTGTTCTATTTCTTTTTTGTTTCACTTCATCACTTTATTTAGTGTATCCAGTTTTCTCACATTTTTTCAGTGTTCCTAGTCAGCATGGTATATTTAAAGAATGTATCACGTTGTTGTGCATGTAGCATCACATTGTAATAGTTTTTTTTCACAATTCACTGCAAAGCAACGGTTGAATATATTGAAAGCTGCTTATTGCCTTCTTTTGCCTTCAGCAGTCTTTCTCATTTTCTAGTCACATGTCTTAAATGGCTGCAGTCCATCTCACCAGTGTCAGCTATTTTACTTTATTAACAGCAACAAAAGAAGAAAAAAGAAAAATGTGGTATGCCTGATAAGGAGGCATGCTAATGGCCTGTGCTTCCCTTTCCAGCTGCCCCAGTGATCAAGAAGAGAATCGAGCCCCTGGAAGTAGCTCTGGGCCACCTTGCCAAATTCACCTGTGAGATCCAAGGTGCCCCCAAGGTCCGGTTCCAGTGGTTTAAAGGTGGCAGAGAAATTTACGAGAGTGACAAGTGTTCTATTCGATCTGCAAATTATGTCTCCAGCCTGGAAATCCTGAGAACCCAGGTTGTTGACTGCGGCGAGTACACCTGCAAAGCTTCCAATGAGTATGGCAGTGTCAGCTGTACAGCCACACTAACTGTGACAGGTAAATGCCGTACATTGACACAGATGTCATTGCCCCATTTCATCTTGTTGCCTATTTTGCTTTTTGTACAGGTGCAAGAAGTACTTGTCCTACCAACTGGAGAAACCAATAACCAGGATGGTAACATGATGGCTAGGTTCTGCAGAGCCTATGTTGAATAAAAACCAAAAAAACCAAACCCGTTGCTGTCGAGTCGATTCTGACTCATAGCGACCCTGTAGGACAGAGTAGAACTGCTGCAGAGAGTTTCCAAGGAGCGCCTGGTGGATTCGAACTGCCGACTTTTTTTTGGTTAGCAGCCATAGCGCTTAACCACTATGCCACCAGGGTTTCCTTAAGTAGTTTAAGAGATCATTATTTCTAGTCTCATTTCTAACAGCTAAAGAAAAAAATAAAAATAACTTATTTTGAGAAGAATTTTAAGGAATCAAATGAGCAGGGGCTCCTGAAAGTTTGGTGTTTGGTTGATTTTTCTTTCTTTTTTTTTAAAATTTGGGGTTTTTGTTTTGTTCTCTTTCTTTTTAAAAAATGACTAGCTAGGTGAAATATGTGAGATAACTACTGGATTGGTCCTTAATACAAAACGTTTCAGGGCACTTTGGTGCTACTAAAAAAAAATAAATGATGCCCCAATTTATTTAATAGTTTAGAAAGTTAAATAATTAAGAACAGAATTACAAACTGAAAAAAGCTAGAGTATTAGATAAAAATTAAATAAATCCTAAAGTGTGACAGGGAGATAGCCCAGGACTGTAAAATAGGATTCTTGCCCTAGGCTTTATTACTAATTTAAAAATGAGAGCAACTACACAAATAATCCTACTCTTACTTCCCTAACTGGCACACAGGGTGATTTTGGAATAGCTGGTACTCGTTCCATGCTTGAATTCCCTCCTTAGCAAAAAATAAGCATCTCTGTCTCTCTCTATTTCTCCTTCCCAAGGGACGTGTGAGTGTGAACAGTGGTTTGGGGTTAGGAGTAACTGTGACCCATGTTGTTGAGAGAAGTCATGTGAGGGATGTCAGAGGGAGACTGTCCTTGGTGTCCCCTTTCAATGAGAGCATCAAGGGGAAGGACAGTACAGTACATCTCTTTGACTTGAAAAAGTCAAGGTTCCCTGTAGCATCCTTTTCTCTGCAGTCCCCTTACATATCAGAAAGTCTGCCAAGATCCTCAGAACCCAGGCCCATAGTAACCCAATCAGTGGTTTGCACTTTCTGGCATTATTTTTAGTGACATTTTTGGAATGTTCTTTACCCAGATCAGGTTAATTCGGTAGTGGCACTGATATATGAGCTTTAAACAGTAAGAGGAAAGATAAAAATGATGTTTTAAAAATTGGAGAAGTTCTTAAAGGCTTGCTTCAAAATGCAGAATGGAAACGGGAAATTACTGGTATTAAATATTTTTACAAGTTCGAAATGGCCTAAGGGCTATGTTCAAAGTCGTACCAGTTAAGGATTTGCTGGAGGTTGATACGAGGGTTAAAGAGGCTTTGCCAAACGACTTCAGTCTTCTTATCACTTAATACCCCTAGCCTTTAGAAGAGTCAAGTACATTTTCTTTATCATTCTTATTAGTCTTCTAATTCATAAAATTAAAGTATCAGCTGAATTGCTTATCAAATAATTCAGTCACTAAAACGGACAAATCTTTAGCAATAGTAAGTCAGTGTTCCTAAATAAAGGAACTTTTGTTCTTTCTTGTGATAGAGACATTTAAAGTGACGTCTTGCTCCTCTATAAAGAATACTCTCATCCTTTTCTTTCACAAATCATTTGTTCCTATTAATGCATTGTTTTAAATAATGTCTTCTGTCTGTCTAAAGATGTAACTCATCTTTTCCCTGTCTTGGAATATATAATTACAACAAGAGCTTTGGTGGGGACAAAATGTAATGCTGAAATAATTTCTTTTGCAGAGGCATATCCACCAACCTTTTACTCCAGACCTAAGTCCGTTACAACTTTTGTGGGTAAGGCAGCCAAGTTCCTTTGCACCGTGGTGGGGACCCCCACGATTGAAACCATCTGGCAGAAAGATGGGGCTGCTCTATCTCCTTCACCCAACCGCAGGATTTCACATGCAGAAAACAAACACATTTTAGAACTCTCAAATCTTACAACTCAAGATAGAGGAGTTTACTCTTGTAAGGCTTCTAACAAGTTTGGAGCCGACAGCTGCCAAGCTGAGTTGATCGTAATCGACAAACCGCGTTTCATTAAAGAATTAGAGCCTGTGCAGTCCGCGATCAATAAGAAGATACGCCTGGAGTGCCAAGTAGACGAAGACAGAAAAGTCACAGTTACATGGAATAAAGATGGGCAAAAGCTGCCCCCTGGGAAAGATTATAAGATCTATTTTGAAGATAAAATAGCATCACTTGAGATACCTCTGGCCAAACTAAAAGATTCAGGCACTTACGTCTGCACGGCTTCCAATGAGGCTGGAAGCAGCTCCTCTTCAGCAACAGTAACTATCAGAGGTAAGAAATGTGTGGATGGGTTTTTCATTTCCTTCTCTGGAAGGAAGCCTTGGTGGAGAAAGTGTTGACGACGCAGTCAGGGCACTTTATTCTTCAAGCAAGCATGTTGGTTTGGGGAAATCCTGGCTTCGTTTTGTTTTTTTCAGTCTTTACAACTCACTTGTGTTTATTCTTTTCAAACTGTCTGCCATTAACAAAACTTGCTTAAAATTTTCTTCTAAGAACTTCAAGTGTCTAGGCAATCATTTAATGTCTTCTTTTATAAAATTGCTCTTTGTGTAAGTATAACTATGTTTTTTGTTTTTATTTTTTCAATCAAGAGAGTAGTAAAGTGTTTTAGAATCATTGAAAGCTATTGGGTGCGCCATGGCTTTTTCGGAAATTGTGTGAAGATATCTTACGTGTGTTGTGTCTTTTTGTTGCATATGTCTGATTTTCTTTTGTGGAGTTTAGGCTTCAGCTATCTTCTCCTTTCTCTTTTTGTAAACTTCATATAGAGCCGCCATCCTTCGTGAAGAAGGTGGATCCCTCTTACTTAATGCTTCCAGGTGAATCAGCACGCCTCCATTGTAAGCTGAAAGGCTCACCTGTGATCCAGGTTACTTGGTTTAAAAATAACAAAGAACTTAATGAAAGTAGTACAGTCCGAATGTCTTTTGCCAAATCGGAAGCAATCCTTGATATTATGGATGTAAAAGTTGAAGACAGTGGAAATTACTCATGTGAAGCAGTGAATGACGTTGGCAGTGACAGCTGCAGTACTGAAATAGTTATCAAAGGTTTGTTTCCTCAGTTATAATCCATTGTTTTTCTAAGAAAATGTCCTCTTTTTAATTGTTTGTAACACATTATTTATAAATGCTTTCATGCTTTTGTAGAACCTCCTTCTTTCATCAAAACCCTTGAGCCTGCAGACATAGTGAGAGGAACAAATGCCCTACTTCAGTGTGAAATCTCTGGCACTGGACCATTTGAAATTAGCTGGTTCAAAGACAAGAAGCAAATTCGAAGTAGTAAAAAGTACAGGTTGTTTTCTCAGAAGTCTGTCGTGTCTCTGGAGATCTTTTCTTTTAATAGTGCAGATGTTGGTGAATATGAATGTGTCGTTGCTAATGAAGTCGGGAAGTGTGGCTGTAGTGCAACACACTTATTAAAAGGTTAGTGCTTGGAGCTGACTTCTCTTTAATAAATTGCCAAAATAGCTTTCTTAATCCATGGAAGGAAAACTAGTACTTTCTCTCCATGTCCTATCCTTTGAAAATATGATTTCTCTTGAGTTGACCTGGGAACTGGGGAACAAAGTCAATGACCTTACCTTGACACAACTGTAGATGTTTAGTCCCTGATAATAAGGGGAAATACATAATAAGCAATTTATCACCTATACTGATAACCATGCATCTTCTATGCTTCCGTCTCTTGAATGGAATTATAATTCTTCAAGTTATTTCTTCAAATAAACCAACACCATGTAATATCAGTATTGGACAAGATTCATGTAATCTAGATAAAATACTTAAATATGTATGGTATTGAAAATGTTTGGTAATTGTTAAGTTTTGTATGCTTTCCTTCTTTAACTAGAACCACCAACCTTTGTGAAAAAAGTAGATGATTTTACTGCACTAGCAGGACAAACTGTCACCTTACAAGCTGCTGTGAGAGGTTCAGAGCCCATTTATGTCACATGGATGAAAGAACAAGAAGCCATTAAAGAAGATGGAAAAATCAAAATGAGCTTTTCCAGTGGTGTTGCAGTCTTGATAATCCCTGATGTTCAGATTAGCTTTGCTGGCAAATACACATGCCTGGCCGAAAATGAAGCAGGAAGTCAAACATCTGTTGGGGAATTAATAGTTAAAGGTTTGTGTAGGAATATTTTAACTTTGAATCCATATTTCCATTTAAAGTGAAACCTTAATGCATACTTAGAATCCTAACTCTTTAATACCATTGTAGAGCCTGCCAAAATCATTGAGAGAGCAGAGCTGATCCAGGTGACAGCAGGAGACCCAGCCACGCTGGAGTACACAGTCGCAGGCACCCCAGAACTAAAGCCCAAATGGTACAAAGATGGGAGACCTTTGGTTGCCAGCAAAAAGTACAGAGTAAGCTTTAAAAACAATGTTGCCCAACTCAAATTTTATTCGGCTGAACTGCACGACAGTGGTCAATACACATTTGAAATTTCCAACGAAGTAGGCACCAGCTCCTGCGAGACAACTTTCACTGTATTAGGTTAGTATTTTAGGAAACTATGCGGGGGATGCTACATATTTCTTTGGAACCCCACAAAGACCAAAAATAAATCACTGATCACTTCTCCACGTTGATCTTTTTTCCCTTCTCGTGCCACAAACAGATCGAGACATTGCTCCATTTTTCACCAAACCATTACGCAACGTGGATACCATTGTCAGCAGTACCTGCAGGCTGGACTGCAAAATCGCTGGCTCCCTCCCAATGAGGGTGTCCTGGTTTAAGGATGGTAAAGAAATAGCCTCTTCTGACAAATACAGAATAGCGTTTGTGGAAGGCACGGCCTCTTTGGAGATAAGCAGAGTAGACATGAATGACGCAGGGAACTTCACTTGCCGAGCCACAAATTCTGTGGGAAGCAAAGACAGCAGCGGAGCCCTGATTGTGCAAGGTTGGCTGGAGGCTTTGCGTTTCATTCTTACCATAGATTATGTTCAAATTAAGGCTTCTTCCCTTAATCACACCTCTTAATTCTTTAAAATTCTTTCTTGTACCCCTTCTTCAGAACCACCCAGTTTTGTAACTAAACCCGAATCAAAGGATGTTCTGCCAGGCTCAGCAGTTTGTCTGAAGAGCACATTCCAGGGGTCTACCCCTCTCACAATCAGGTGGTTTAAGGGTGACAAAGAGCTGGTTTCTGGTGGAAACTGCTACATTTACAAAGAAGCTTTAGAAAGTTCTCTGGAGCTCTATTCAGTAAAAACCTCTGATTCAGGCACCTATACCTGTAAAGTCAGCAATGTCGCCGGAAGCACGGAGAGCAGTGCAAACTTGTTTGTAAAAGGTTTGCATCATTTTCTTGATATCTTTCTGTCTTTGCTATTATAAGCTCTTTCCTCTTTCTCACATTTCTTAATAACTTCCTTCCTTTCACAGGACCTGCCATGTTTGTTGAAAAATTAGAACCATCACAACTGTTAAAGAAGGGAGACACCACTCAGCTAACCTGCACAGTAACTGGCACCCCTCCAATTAAAATAACGTGGTTTGTAAATGATAGAGAAATTAAGGAGAGCAGAAAACACAAAATATCTTTTGTGGAGTCCACTGCAGTTCTAAGGCTTACAGATGTTGCCATCGAAGACAGTGGCGAATATATGTGTGAGGCTCAAAATGAGGCTGGCAGTGACCACTGCAGTGGTATTATAATAGTGAAAGGTTTGTGCTTACCTTGCCCCTTGTTTTACCAAAATTGGGACCCATAGCATGGACCCCTCCACCATTAACTCGAAATAAATCCTTTTCTACTCTAGAGCCACCTTACTTTACCAAAGAATTTAAGGCAATTGAAGTGCTGAAGGAGTATGATGTGATGTTGCTGGCCGAGGTGGCAGGCACACCTCCCTTTGAGATCACTTGGTTCAAAGACAACACGACTCTGCGAAGTGGGAGGAAGTATAAAACCTTCATTCAGGATCAGTTGGTTAGCCTGCAGATCCTCAAATTTGTAGCTGCAGATGCTGGCGAGTACCAGTGTCGGGTGACCAGTGAGGTGGGGAGCAGCACCTGCAGTGCCAGGGTGACTTTAAGAGGTTAGTGTTGGTCCAAACTATGGGTTGACTCCGCAGTCAATTCTTAAAAAAAAAAAAAAAAAAAGCCAGTTTTGCTACAGAACTGGTCTTGATTGAGAATTTTGTTCTTCTGTTAGAACCCCCAGCCTTTGTAAAGAAGATCGAGAGCACCAGCTCCCTTCGAGGAGGCACAGCTGCCTTCCAGGCCACTCTGAAAGGCTCCGTTCCAATCACAGTTACTTGGTTAAAAGACAATGAGGAAATCACAGAAGATGACAATATCAGAATGACCTTTGAGAACAATGTAGCCAGTCTCTACCTCAATGGCATTGAAGTAAAGCACGATGGGAAATATGTCTGTCAGGCTAAAAATGACGCAGGAATACAAAGATGTTCTGCGTTACTCTCAGTAAAAGGTTGGTTCTGAAAGTTTTCCTTGGGTTTGAGGAAGAAATGAAGATGTAAGCCTTTTAGCAGAGCAATTCACCACCTACATGTATTCCTTTGTTTTCTACAGAACCAGCAACAATCATTGATGAGGCTGTGTCTATAGATGTCACCCAAGGAGACCCAGCCACTTTGCAGGTTAAATTTTCAGGAACTAGGGAGATCACTGCCAAATGGTTTAAAGATGGCCAAGAACTGACCCTGGGCCACAAATACAAAATCAGTGTCACTGACACAGTCTCCGTATTGAAGATTATCTCTACAGAAAAGAAAGACAGTGGAGAATATACTTTTGAGGTCCAAAATGATGTTGGGAGAAGTAGCTGCAAGGCTAGCATTAATGTATTAGGTTAGTATTGCTTTTCTATGGTGAGGAATTGGGCATATTTATGCTCCTTCATCTCTTAAAATTTTAGAGAAAGTATACATTGATAGATTGACCTAATATTTATTTTTCCTTTCTGTTGGATAGATCTTATCATTCCTCCCTCATTCACCAAAAAGCTGAAGAAAATGGACAGTATTAAAGGATCTTTCATTGACTTAGAATGTATAGTGGCTGGGTCACATCCCATAAGCATCCAATGGTTCAAAGATGACCAAGAAATTTCAGCTAGTGAGAAATACAAATTCTCTTTTCATGACAATACTGCCTTCTTGGAAATCAGTCACCTGGAAGGTACAGACAGTGGAACATACACTTGTTCTGCCACCAATAAAGCAGGCCATAACCAGTGCAGCGGCCATTTGACCGTCAAAGGTTGGCAACTTCTACCTCCACCTATCAAGAACTTACTGCATTTTCATTTCTTAATTCTTAACTATTGCTCAGGTCTAAAATTAATCTTCCTCTCCCCGTTTTGCATTGTCTTTTACCCAGAACCCCCTTACTTCGTGGAAAAGCCACAGTCACAAGATGTTAATCCTAATATGAGAGTTCAATTAAAGGCTCTTGTGGGTGGAACTGCACCAATGACAATAAAGTGGTTTAAAGATAACAAAGAGTTGCACTCAGGAGCAGCTCGCTCAGTCTGGAAGGATGACACCTCCACTGTTCTAGAGCTCTTTTCAGCCAAAGCTGCCGATTCTGGGACCTACATTTGCCAGCTAAGCAATGATGTTGGCATAGCAACCAGTAAAGCCACTCTGTTTGTAAAAGGTCTGGTCTCTACATCTCTTCACTTTCTTGCTTATCTAGATTTTCTTTGGGGTGGGGGGAGGAGCTAAGAAAGCAATCTTGCTCATTGGCCTTTGCGTTACATGTTCAACACTTTTTTTTTTTTAATTCCGTGTTCAGAACCTCCTCAATTCATTAAGAAGCCCAGTCCAGTAGTAGTGTTGAGGAATGGACAATCAACAACATTTGAATGCCAAATAACAGGCACTCCTGAAATCCAGGTTTCTTGGTATCTGGACGGGAATGAAATAACAGCCATTGAGAAACACGGCATTTCCTTCGTTGATGGTTTAGCTACTTTCCATATATCTGGTGCCAGGGTAGAAAACAGTGGAACTTACGTCTGTGAAGCTCGAAATGACGCAGGCACGGCCAGCTGCAGCATTGAACTAAAAGTGAAAGGTTCGTTATTGGAATCTGCTCTCCATTTTGGCTGTGCTGCCTGGTAGGCCTCAAGTCTTCCCTTGAGTAAGCTCATCTCTGTCTTCCTTTTGAATCTTTAGAACCTCCCACCTTTATCAGGGAGTTGAAGCCTGTGGAAGTAGTGAAAGATAGTGACGTGGAGCTGGAGTGTGAAGTTACGGGGACATCTCCATTTGAAGTCACATGGCTGAAGAATAACAAGGAAATTCGAAGCAGCAAAAAATATACACTGACTGACAGAGTGTCAGTGTTTAACCTCCACATAACCAGGTGTGACCCTTCAGACACTGGTGATTACCAGTGTATTGTATCCAATGAAGGAGGCAGCTGCTCTTGCAGTACTAAAGTCTCCCTGAAAGGTCAGTTATAGACACAAGAAACACGCTGCCAAATAAAACTTCTTTTTAATTTTATGATTATGGGTCTCAACTAAAATGCACTTTTTTTCCCACACTATCTTATTAAATCACAGAACCTCCATCGTTCACTAAGAGGATAGAAAATGTCACTGCTGTTTTGAAAAGTTCTGCCACCTTTCAGGGTACTGTGGCAGGGTCTCCCCCTATTTTGATAACCTGGCTCAAGGATGATCAGATTCTAGATGAAGACGATAATGTTCATATGTCCTTTGTGAACAATGTGGCTGCGCTTCAAATCAGAAGTGTGGATAATGGGCACAGTGGAAGATACACCTGTCAGGCCAAGAACGAATCAGGTGTTGAGAGGTGTTATGCCTTCCTTCTAGTACAAGGTTTGTAAGCAGTTTTCTTTCACAGTTAGTCTATGGAGACAGTTCAGTCAGCACAGCATGTTTGTAATGGGATTAGCTATTTAATTTATCCACATTTTAATTCTTACTGCAGAACCTGCTCAAATCATAGAAAAGGCAAAATCTGTTGATGTTACGGAGAAAGACCCGGTGACCTTGGAATGTGTCGTGGCTGGAACACCAGAACTCAAAGTTAAATGGCTCAAAGATGGGAAACAAATTGTGCCCAGTAGATACTTTTCAATGAGTTTGGAAAACAATGTGGCCAGTTTTAGGATTCAGTCAGTAATGAAGCAAGACAGTGGTCAGTATACTTTCAAAGTGGAAAATGACTTTGGAAGCAGTAGCTGCGATGCCTACCTGAGAGTACTAGGTTTGTACTTTTGCCTCAGTCAGCTTCTCCTATGTATAAAATGTTCTCTGTAAGTGAATGGCGACATATTAATAGATATGTTTTGCTATTCTCATTGGACAGATCAAAATATCCCTCCATCATTCACCAAGAAATTGACCAAAATGGATAAAGTTCTGGGCTCTTCTATTCATATGGAGTGCAAGGTTTCTGGCTCACTTCCTATTAGTGCTCAGTGGTTTAAGGATGGAAAAGAAATATCTACAAGTGCAAAATATAGACTTGTATGTCATGAGAACACCGTGTCACTGGACATTAATAATCTGGAATTAGAAGATACTGCAAATTACACATGCAGAGTGTCCAATGTAGCAGGGGATGATGCATGCAGTGGCATCTTAACTGTGAAAGGTTAGGATTTCTTTACTTCTTCTTGGTTCTTCTTTGTGAATGCTTTAAAATTTGATCACTCTTACCAATGTATTCTTTTAGAGTTAAAATCTCAATAGTTTTGTTTCTTTACATATATATCCACTGAATTCAAGAAATATTCAGTGATTACCTCTTTTTAGTATGTTTTCTTATATGTCCAGAACACTGTCAAGATATTTCAACTATAAAGAATTTAATTAAGTATATTTCTCTTGAAATCTATAGAACCACCAAGCTTCCTAGTGAAACCTGAGCGACAGCAGGCCATACCTGATTCGACAGTGGAATTCAAAGCAGTACTAAAAGGAACACCACCATTTAAAATAAAGTGGTTTAAGGATGATGTGGAACTTACCTCTGGACCTAAGTGTTTTATTGGCTTGGAAGGGTCAACTAGCTTTTTAAATCTCTACTCAGTGGATGCTTCTAAGACTGGACAATATACTTGCCAAGTTACCAATGATGTTGGCAGCGACTCTTGTACTACAGTGTTGCTTGTGACAGGTGTGCAAGCTTGATTGTTTTATGTTTCTGTCTTCACCCGTGGTTCTGGTTCTTTCTGTACTCTGTTATGGTGTATCTTGCCAATTGAGAAAGTACCCTTCTTTTTAACACAGTAGACTGTCTTTGCCAGACAATGTTCATGTTTATCTGTTTCCTACATGTTACCTAACTTTTGTTACTCATTTCTATTCCCTCGTAATCTCCTCTTTCCTTGACTCTCTAGAACCACCAAAGTTTGTAAAGAAATTAGAAGCATCTAAAATCGTGAAAGCAGGTGATTCAGCACGACTTGAATGCAAGATAGCTGGATCCCCAGAAATCAGAGTAATGTGGTACAGAAATGAACATGAACTTCCACCGAGTGAGAAATACAGAATGACTTTCATTGACTCAGTGGCAGTCATACAGATGAACAATCTCGGCACCGAGGACAGTGGGGACTTCATTTGTGAGGCTCAGAATCCTGCTGGCAGCATAAGCTGCAGTACCAAGGTTATAGTAAAAGGTAGAAATTTCTTATGCTTTTTGTTAACTTAAAACTACCTTCTTCTCCGCTGGGTACCATAGCTCTTAGTTCTTTTACTATATCATTTTAGTTTTCATTTGAGATTGTGAATGTTTTCCCAATCTATTATTATTTCCTTTTTTTAGGTGATATTTCTTAAGTTGTGCTTATATATAGCTAATCATTCTGAAATATTTTTCTTATTATTCAATGCCATAATTCTGATCACCTCAGCACATTGTCCAAGTGGTTCAAATTTGATGTTTCAAAAATGCACAAAAGAGCAAAGTAGGCATTTTAAAAATGATTTTGCTTCAAATTCCAGACAGATTACCATCCTCACTATAATAACAGCTTCACCGTTAATAACAAGGAGCATTTATTATGTACATGCAAGGTTAAAACATGTTTTAACCTTACCATTAAAACAGAACACTTATATTTTTTCTTTCACAAAATCAGTTACTATAGTACAAGTAATACCACTATTTTATGCTACCATTTCCAGTATTTTTTGTCACAGTGTCTCAAGTTTATCATTTTGAGAGGTAATAACTGCAATTAACACTTACTGAAATAGAAGGCTTAGATCACAGATGTTGTGAGGACTTCCAAGTGACTCAGATATAGAGGATATACAAAAGCTTTTATCTCTCAAGTCAGGATTCCATATTTCATGCAAATCATATTAATTAATAATACTTGTTTTCTTACAAATTTTATATCAGCCTTTATAGTCCAAGATAAACTAGTAAGGTGAGAGGCAGAGTGCTCAACTCCTAAATCAGAACGTCAGTCTAGTCTAGGTTCTCCAACTACCTAGCTGAGTGATCTTATAAAGGTTAACTGCCTCTCTGAGTGATAGTACTGGACACTACTTAGCCTTTATAGTATCTTGAACCTTCCTTTCAATTTAAAACAAAGAAACAAAAACCTCTCAGTCTATGAAGTGAAATAGCCCAACTCATGAGAAATTGTTTATTTTACAGAACCACCTATTTTTAGCAGCATCCCTCCTGTAGTAGAAACTCTTAAAAACACTGAAGTTAGTCTTGAGTGTGAACTTTTGGGAACACCACCATTTGAGGTGGTGTGGTATAAAGACAAGCGTCAACTCCGAAGTAGCAAGAAATACAAGATTGCATCCAAAAACTTCCATGCAAGCATTCACATTCTAAATGTTGAAACCTCAGATATTGGTGAATACCACTGTAAGGCACAGAATGAAGTTGGAAGTGATACTTGCATTTGTACTGTAAATTTAAAAGGTAGGTATATTTCTTAACACGTGGCAGAAATATTGGAAATATGCAAAATGCTTTTTTTTCTCTGTCTCTCTTCCATTATCTGGACAATCTTTGCAACAATTTCCATTCATCTTTCCCTCTTCAGAACCCCCAAGATTTGTCTCCAAACTGAGCAGCCTCATTGTTGTAGCTGGTGAGCCAGCTGAGTTACAAGCATCCATAGAAGGTGCCCAGCCTATTTCTGTTCAGTGGCTTAAAGAGAAGGAAGAAGTAATTAGAGAAAGTGAAAATATCAGAATTACATTTGTGGAAAATGTTGCAACTCTACAGTTTGCAAAAGCAGAACCAGCTGATGCTGGGAAGTATATCTGTCAAGTCAAGAATGATGGAGGAATGCGGGAGAACATGGCCACTCTGACTGTTTTAGGTTGGTACAATAGTCCCATGGTAGAAAATGGTACCAAACACTGGGATGAGTTACTAAGAATGACTGGCAGAATCTCTTTTTTGGAGTTTCTTCTAGAACTATATCGATCATCTCTTTGGAAGGTTTAGAGGAGAGGACCTAGTTGATCTTTCCAGCACTCATCTCTCTTTCTGTGATTCTAACAAAATTTAACCACGTGTTTTATTGTTTACTTGCTGCATTTCTTGGTGGATAAGCAGATATCATAGTAACTATCTTTTGTTTAAGCCTGAAACAGGTGGGAGCCAGCAAACGCCACAAGGAAATTTTGTTTCCAAAGTACTAGTTGTTAAAGCTCACAAGCTTCAAACATCTAAGTTTGATAAGAGACTTGAGCTTTCATTTTTTGGGACATATTAAATTTAAATTTAGAAATTGTTTAGATAAGAATTTTCAAAAAACCGTCTTTAACACCTTAAAATAAATAAAAAATGGCAAGGAATAAAAACTCAAGTAATCCATAATAACATGTAGCCTTGGCTCAAAAGAGGCTAAAGTTGAAATCAGTATACACTGTCTAATGTACATGGTCAAAATTGTTTTGGAAGTAGACTAGTGCACAAACACGTATGTCTTACTAGTAGTTCCTGTAATCTTACGACAACATGTAATTATGGAATCACATTTTAAAATCTAGGGAGAGAGCCCTAACCTAACCCTATCATTGGAGGAAACAATATTAGTGAATTTGATGGAGACTTAGTAAAGGTCACAGACTTTGACAGATGGATATCACGTTTCGTTTCAGAGCCCGCAGTCATTGTCGAGAAGGCAGGACCAATGACAGTGACTGTAGGAGAAACGTGCACCTTGGAGTGTAAGGTGGCTGGCACTCCCGAACTCTCAGTTGAATGGTACAAGGATGGAAAACTGTTGACCAGCAGCCAAAAACACAAATTTAGCTTCTTCAACAAAGTCTCTTCTTTAAAGATTCTCTCTGTTGAAAAGCAAGATGCAGGAACATACACTTTCCAGGTTCAAAATAATGTTGGAAAAAGTAGCTGCACAGCTGTGATTGATATTTCCGGTTAGTTCAGATATTTTCCACTGACTGCTCGAAAATTCCTTTTAAAAGATTCCTTCTTTCAAGTCTCCTCTCTCAAATCGTCATGAGTCTCTTGCCTTTTCTCACACAGACCGAGCGGTTCCTCCGTCTTTCACACGAAGACTGAAAAATACCGGTGGGGTGCTGGGGACCTCTTGCATCTTGGAGTGCAAAGTAGCTGGATCCTCTCCTATCTCTATTGCCTGGTTTCATGAGAAAACAAAGATTGTCAGTGGAGCCAAGTACCAAACCATATTTTCAGATAATGTCTGCACTTTGCAGCTAAATTCCCTGGACTCATCGGATATGGGCAGTTACACATGTGTGGCTGCTAATGTTGCTGGGTCTGACGAATGCCGTGCAGTGTTGACTGTACAAGGTCAGTGTCAGACAGTCAAACTCTTTCTTACAAATTCCTTCATGAGTCCACATTCAGGTTGACATAGAATCAGAAGTTCTCTTTTTTGATTCAAAATTGCAACTAGCTTTAAAGCTTACAGGATCTTTTCATTGTCCCCCTTGTCTATATAGAACCACCCTCTTTTGTGAAGGAACCTGAGCCTTCAGAAGTACTACCAGGCAAAAATGTAACCTTCACAAGTGTTATTAGAGGAACCCCTCCATTCAAGGTTGGCTGGTTCAGAGGTGCCAGGGAACTAGTGAAAGGAGACAAGTGCAACATCTACTTTGAAGACACTGTGGCAGAACTGGAATTATTTAATGTCGATGTATCTCAGAGTGGGGAATATACCTGTGTGGTTTCTAATGATGCTGGCCATACATTCTGCACAACTCATCTCTTTGTCAAAGGTTGGCTTAAGTGCATTCATCTTCCTATTTTCTGTATACAGACATCGTTGTGTTTTTACTGTGTTTAACCACTGGGCTTTCTCACTCACTAGAACCAGCTGCATTTGTGAAGAAATTGAGTGATCAATCTGTAGAACCAGGGAAATCAATAATTCTGGAGAGCACCTATACTGGAACCCTTCCAATTTCAGTCACCTGGAAAAAGAATGGTTTTAACATAACTCAGTCTGAAAAATGCAACATTGTCACAACAGAGAAAACTTGCATCTTGGAAATTCTCAATAGCACCAAAAGAGATACGGGACAGTATTCCTGTGAGATTGAAAACGAGGCAGGAAGGGATGTTTGCGAAGCTCTGGTATCCACATTAGGTGTGTTGGCCTCATTCTTCCTTAAATTATTTGCATTCTTCTAACATGAAGCGTGGTTTTGTTTGGCTCTCCTTAATTCCAGTTGCTGATTATGAGTCTTTATTCTTCAGAACCTCCTTATTTTGTTACGGAACTGGAACCTCTGGAGGCATCCGTTGGAGATTCGGTATCCTTACAATGCCAAGTTGCTGGGACACCAGAAATTACAGTGTCTTGGTACAAAGGAGACACCAAGTTACGGCCAACTCCTGAATATAGGACCTACTTCACAAACAATATGGCCACGCTTGTTTTTAATAAAGTGAATATCAATGACAGTGGAGAGTACACATGTAAAGCAGAAAATAGTATAGGAACTGCTTCTTCTAAGACTATCTTCAGAATTCAAGGTGATGATATTATTTTGAAAATTAAGAAATTTCTTTTTTGCTTATCTTAACTCTTTTATCTTTATTGGGAAGTTTTCCTTTCATCTACTAATGTCTCAAGTATTACTTGTTTTTCTACAGAGCGCCAACTTCCACCTTCCTTTGCAAGACAATTAAAAGACATTGAACAAACCGTTGGGTTACCAGTTACACTCACTTGTCGATTAAATGGCTCAGCACCCATTCAAGTGTGCTGGTATAAAGATGGTGTACTTTTAAGAGATGATGAAAACCTGCAGACATCATTTGTAGATAATGTGGCAACTTTAAAAATTTTGCAGACTGACTTGAGTCACTCTGGCCAGTACTCTTGCTCAGCTTCCAATCCACTTGGGACAGCATCTTCTAGTGCTAGGCTGACAGCAAGAGGTTTGTTTCCATGTTAATCTCTCTCTTTGCAAATCATGACTTCTTATTGCATTGTCAAAGTAGAAATGGGCAATGAAAAAAGCAAAAACAGTATACATTGACTTTTCCTCTCATCTTCCAGAACCTAAGAAGTCTCCCTTCTTTGACATCAAGCCTGTATCTATAGATGTTATTGCTGGAGAAAGCGCTGATTTTGAGTGTCACGTTACTGGTGCCCAACCAATGCGAATCACTTGGTCAAAAGATAACAAGGAGATCCGTCCTGGAGGAAACTATACAATCACGTGTGTGGGAAACACTCCCCACTTGAGAATTCTTAAAGTAGGCAAAGGAGACTCTGGTCAATACACTTGTCAAGCAACCAATGATGTCGGCAAAGACATGTGCTCAGCTCAACTCAGTGTAAAAGGTATCATCGCATGGCATTTACGACCACTGGGGCTTTCTCATGTTTCTGTAATTGTCTTCTAAAAGTTTCTTTAGTTTTAAAATAAACTAACTGGATCCTGTTAGAATTTGTACATTAGTGTTGGAGGTAACATTTATCAAAATTATACTTTCTTTTTTATGTTTTTCTTTAAGTTAGTGTCTCTCTAGGTATAACCTTATTTAAAAGTGTTGTTTGATTGAAATTTGTTAAATGTTATTTCAACTACCCATTCTCTTTTAAATTCTTTTCCCGTTACGACACTTTGACTTATCATTACTAAATGTTTATCAAATATATCTATAATATATTGTATGTTTTTAGGTTACATGTCCAAACTACAAAAATAAATATGTCAACTAAATTCTCTACTAAAACCATAAAAAGGTTACTTCATAGGAAAGAAAACTTATTTTACCATGAAATCCTCAGAAAAAATTGTCTTAATACTAACCCAGTTTAAATATGAATTTATGGAATCTTCAGTCACAAACGAGCTATTTTAATTTGGAAATATTCCCTAATGACTTTTTCTTTTGGTTTACTAGAACCTCCAAAGTTTGTTAAGAAATTAGAAGCTTCAAAAGTTGCAAAGCAGGGAGAACCCGTTCAACTGGAATGTAAGATAAGCGGTTCCCCAGAAATCAAAGTCTTGTGGTTCCGCAATGACAGTGAACTTCATGAAAGCTGGAAATACAACATGTCATTCATTAATTCCGTGGCACTGCTTACCGTCAATGAAGCGAGCACTGAGGACAGTGGGGACTACATCTGTGAAGCTCATAACGGTGTTGGTGACGCAAGCTGCAGCACAGCACTGACAGTTAAAGGTTAGACCACACAAAACTTCTTCCTTTCTTCCTTCTCCTCTTATCTGGATTCCTTCTCAGCAATGTTATAAGCTCAAAAGGAAAAAAAAAAAGTTAAGGTTACTTGGAATAACCTTAGAATTCTTAAAGTAGCTTTTATGAATTGTCATTTCTTGTGTGGGCATATCATCAGATGGTCACACCAATCACTCTTACTGATTCTATATTCTAAAATATTTTTTCCTTTTTAAGTAAGCAACTGTTCTCATCATTCATCATTTTTTTTTTTTTTCTTTCTGTTAGCTCCTCCTGTTTTCAGCCAGAAGCCTTCTCCAGTTGGAGCCCTTAAAGATTCTGATGTTATTTTACAATGTGAAATTTCGGGAACTCCCCCATTTGAAGTGGTGTGGGTTAAAGATCGAAAACAAGTTCGAAGCAGCAAGAAATTTAAAATCACTTCAAAAAACTTTGATACTAGTCTTCATATCCTTCGTTTTGAAGCCTCTGATGTAGGCGAATATTACTGCAAAGCTGCTAACGAGGTGGGAAGTGACACGTGTGTTTGCACTGTGAAATTCAAAGGTTTGTATGCATGAGCACAAAAAATATGCCTCTTCCGTGCGCCTTTTTTTGCTTGACTCCTAATTTGTGGGACTGTGATTCTTATTCTTTTTTTCTCTGACCACTAATCTCTTTTATTAGAACCTCCACGATTTGTGAAAAAGTTAAGTGACACCTCAACCCTTGTTGGGGATGCCGTTGAGTTGCAGGCTGTAGTGGAAGGCTTCCAGCCAATTTCTGTTGTCTGGCTGAAAAATGGTGACGTTATCAGAGAGAGTGAAAATACCAGGATTTCATTCATGGATAACATTGCAACTCTCCAACTTGGAAGCCCGGAAGCATCTAATTCTGGAAAATATGTGTGCCAAATCAAGAATGATGCCGGAATGAGAGAGTGCTCGGCGGTTTTGACCGTACTAGGTTAGTAACAAAGCTCAGCCTACAAAAAAAATAAAGTTGAATGATCTGTGATCACTTTCTGCAGATATTACTCTTATTCGATAATATAGTGATGACGCTCTGTCTGAGTTTGGGAGTCGACCTCACGTTCACTGCACTATGCTTCCTCTCTTAGAGCCAGCCAGAATCACGGAGAAGCCAGAGCCCATGACCGTCACCACGGGGAACCCTTTTGCGTTGGAGTGTGTGGTGACTGGGACACCAGAGCTTTCAGCCAGGTGGTTCAAAGATGGAAGAGAAATATCTGCGGACAGCAAACATCACATCACGTTCGTTAACAAAGTGGCTTCCCTCAAAATCCCCTCTGCAGAAATGAGCGATAAGGGGCTATATAGCTTTGAAGTGAAAAACAGTGTTGGTAAAAGTAACTGCACTGTGTCTGTCCATGTTTCCGGTGAGTAGTATGAGGCTCAGTCTATATACAGTTTTTCCGGGAAAATAAAAATAGTTTGTCCTTAAACAAAAAAAACTACCCTTCTCCACATAGATCGCGTCGTGCCTCCTTCCTTCATCCGCAAGCTGAAAGACACAAATGCCATCCTGGGGGCCTCCGTTGTTTTGGAGTGCCGAGTCTCTGGCTCTGCCCCGATTTCAGTTGGCTGGTTTCAAGATGGAAATGAAATCGTTAGCGGGCCCAAATGTCATTCCAGCTTTTCAGAAAACGTCTGTACCTTGAATCTAAGCTTGTTGGAGCCCTCCGACACAGGGATATACACATGTGTGGCTGCCAACGTAGCTGGTTCTGAGGAATGCTCGGCTGTCCTGACAGTCCAAGGTCAGTGAGAAGGACCGGGCTACTGCTTCTCTAACGCCTCTTCACGGCACTTAATGCCTATAGTGCAGGGAATTTTGTTATTTTGCCTTCATTTTTAGTCTTAGTTTCTTTTTCTTCAAGTAGCAGACGCACTTCTCACTTGAATTTCTTTTTTCTCCTACTCTTTTTCTCCCTGGGATGTCTAGAACCACCATCTTTTGAACAAACCCCTGATTCTGTGGAAGTTTTACCGGGAACGAGTCTTATATTCACCAGTGTCTTTAGAGGCACTCCTCCTTTCCAAGTCAAATGGTTTAAAGGCAGCAGGGAATTGGTGTCAGGCGAGTCGTGCACCATCTCTCTAGAAGACTTTGTCACAGAACTGGAGTTGTTAGAGGTGGAGCCACTACAGAGTGGAGACTATTCTTGCCTTGTAACTAATGACGCAGGCAGTGCTTCCTGTACCACACATCTTTTTGTGAAAGGTTTGTTCTTTTCTCTAATTCATGTATTGCTTTTTCATTTTTCTCAATCTTCATTGGAGAAGGGAATTTTAACCTCATGTTTTCTCCTTATAGAACCAGCCACTTTCGTGAAAAGATTGGCTGATTTCAGTGTTGAGTCAGGAAGCCCCATAGTTCTTGAGGCCACATATTCTGGCACACCTCCGATCTCAGTAAGCTGGATGAAGAATGAATTTCCTCTTTCACAGTCTCAGAATTGCAGTATTACCACGACAGAAAAATCAACAATACTGGAAATTCTTGAGAGCACAATAGAAGATTATGCACAATACAGCTGCCTGATAGAAAACGAGGCTGGTCAAGACATTTGTGAAGCACTGGTGTCTGTCTTAGGTGTGTGAGAGCGACCTCTTGTTATTACTGTCTTCTTTCTTTAAGCATCTTTTCTTAGTTAGCATGACTGATTCATTACCGTCCTTTGTACTGTAGAACCACCTTATTTTATTGAACCTCTGGAACATGTGGAAGCAGCCATTGGAGAACCTACAACTTTACAGTGTAAAGTGGATGGAACCCCAGAAATTAGAATTTCTTGGTACAAAGAACACACAAAACTACGATCAGCTCCTGCATATAAAATGCAGTTCAAAAATAATGTTGCCTCACTAGTAATCAACAAAGTAGATCACAGCGACGTGGGAGAGTACACATGCAAGGCAGAGAACATTGTGGGGGCAGTCGCTTCTTCAGCTGTGCTTGTTATCAAAGGTGATGATGGTTTCGTTGAACTCATCTTTCTGTGTGTTGACAGTTTCATTTTCTTATAAAAATCTAAATTTTAATGGATCAAAGTATGTTGTGGGTGTTTGCTCTCTTGTAAAAAAGGATTATCTGTAACTTCTTTACAGAGCGCAAACTTCCACCTTCCTTTGCAAGAAAACTGAAGGATGTTCAGGAGATTCTTGGCTTCCCAGTTGCATTTGAATGTCGCATCAATGGCTCAGAACCTCTTCAAGTGTCTTGGTACAAGGATGGGGTACTTTTGAAAGAGGACTCTAATTTGCAAACATCTTTTGTTCGTAATGTAGCAACTCTTCAGATTTTGCAAACTGACCAGAGCCATGTTGGTCAGTACAATTGTTCAGCTTCTAATTCTTTTGGGACTGCTTCATCCAGTGCCAAGCTCATTCTCTTAGGTGAGTAGTTTATCACTTTCCCTCTTTAAATATAAACCAGCTTCACTGCTCTGGGCCATCAAAGGACTGGTGCCATTTAGTTTCTGTCTGGGAACATGGAAACTCCAATCACCATGTTGGTCTTCATTCTTTTTAGAACATGAAGTGCCTCCTTTCTTTGATCTGAAGCCTGTATCAGTAGATCTTGCTCTTGGAGAAAGTGGTTCTTTTAAATGCCATGTAACTGGAACTGCTCCAATCAAAATCACCTGGGCCAAAGATAACCGAGAGATTCGCCCTGGAGGCAACTACAAGATGACTTTGGTTGAAAATACTGCCACTCTGACAGTTCTCAAAGTAGGCAAAGGCGATGCTGGGCAGTACACTTGCTATGCAAGTAACGTCGCTGGAAAAGATTCTTGTTATGCCCAACTGGGTGTACAAGGTACTTGTTAGAATGAAGTAGCAAGTTCTCTCTTTTATATTTTCAGTATCTTAAAATATAGGAGGGTGGATGTGCTTGAAAGTTATATTTAAAGGAAGGACCATGGTCTAGTGATGAGAAATGATCAAAGGGATCAAGGGTCTTCCAAACAGGAACAATTAAAACATTTTTCTTAAAAACAATTTTTAAACTAGGAAGACGAAGACTGAAAAGGAATGTTTTTAATGGCTAAAAATAGAGACTAAAGAGAGAGTGAAAATAAACTTTTTACAGAATTCTAAGAAAATCCAAGTTTGAGAGGAGTTATCCTAAGACAGACAAAAGAAGTTATGTCAAATGACTGATTTTCCCCAGGAGTTAGAAAATGAATGGATTTTGTCCCTCTGAGGGACAGTAGAACTACAAACTAACCCTTCAGGAAGAGCCCAGATTAATTAAGTAATTAATTAAGGTCAGCTTCTTGTTTTCCACTACCCATTACAACAACTCGTTGCCATTGAGTCAATTCGGACTCATAACTACACTGTAAGACTGAGTAGAACTGCCCTATAGGGTTTCAAAGGAGGAGATGGTAGATTTGACCTGCCAACCTTTTGGTTAGCAGCCTGAGCTCTTAACTACTGTGCCACCAGGGATAGCAACCCAGTAAAAAAAGCCCTACTTAAATAATACTGGAAGGCAGGGGACTGCTGAATATATCAATATTCTTTCTGAAGCTCACACCGTGGAAAGCAACCTTGTCTTTCTAGCACGTTCATGATTGCTATAGTAAGAAATTGAGTCTAAACTCAATGGACAACTGGTCTAACCCATTATGGCATTTTTAAGGGTTTTTGTTGCAATGGTTTATAAATACCTTGAAATTAGACTAGAATTAGGTTTAGCATCCCATTTACTATGTGACATATAGCTAATTACTTTTATCTCCCTAAGCCTGATTTTTTTTTTTGCTTCACTTAATGAAGAAAGCATTGCTCTCACCCACTTCAAGGGGAAATTATGAAGGCTGATGAAATACCTATTTAAGGGCTATAAAAGAAAATATTAAGATATCTGGCCCAATTTTGCTATTCCAGCTCTTCATGGTAGATAATTGTCATCACTGCAACCATAGGAAATAGTCCTCCAGTAGTTTACATATAGGAGAGTAATCAGACTCTCTCATTCCCTGTGGACCCTCAGAAGCTCTTGCCTCTGTCTTGGCACTAGAGAAGTGACACTTTGGCTGGGAACAGGGCTGCACAATAGGGATTAATGTCTTTTCTTTCTCCCCTTACAATAGTACCTGATGTGGATGCTTTCAAAAATAAATGTATTCTAGTTTAGAGATTTACTATTTGGGTTTTATTTAACTATTCATCCTTGAAATGGCATCAAATGAATTTGTTTTCCAGACTTACAGGCCTCTCTGTTTGACAGAGATTCCTCGTTTCACTTTGTCTTAAGTTATGTGTGTCTTTTCCATCCCTTAACCTGTGTTTTCCCTCTTGGTTCCGTAGAACCACCCAGATTCATTAAGAAGCTAGAACCTTCAAGAATTGTGAAACAGGATGAATACACGAGATACGAATGCAAAATAGGCGGGTCTCCAGAAATTAAAGTTTTATGGTACAAAGAAGAGACTGAACTTCAAGAGAGTAGTAAAGTCAGAATGTCGTTTGTTGACTCAGTGGCGGTGTTGGAAATGTACAATCTCAGTGTTGAGGACAGTGGAGACTACACATGTGAGGCCCACAATACAGCAGGCAGTGCAAGCAGCAGCACCTCCCTAAAAGTTAAAGGTCAGTCACTTCGCACTCTTTCTTTGTGTTCTTTGGATTAGCCTCTTCTCTAGTTATCCTTTTCCTTTCCCATTTGCCTCTCCATTACTAAAGTGTCTTAAAATTGTCAAAAATGTCTTAAACTAAAAAAAAAGTCTTAAAATTGTTAAAGAATGATTTTTAAAAAATGAAAGTAATGTTTTTTTCTCTCCATGACAAAATAGAAAATTGATTCTTACTTATACCTATATACTTACAGAATACATCCTAATTTTCCTTTTTTTTTTTTTTAACTAAATTACCTTATAATTTTAGAACCACCCATTTTCAGCAAAAAACCTCATCCTATTGAGACACTGAAAGGAGCTGATGTTCACCTTGAATGTGAGCTTCAGGGTACTCCTCCATTTCAAGTTTCTTGGCATAAAGACAAGAGAGAACTTAGAAGTGGCAAGAAGTACAAGATAATGTCTGAAAACTTCCTTACGAGTATTCACATCCTGCATGTTGATGCTGCAGACATCGGGGAATATCAGTGTAAAGCCATAAACGATGTGGGGACTGACACTTGCATTGGTTCTATCACTCTGAGAGGTTAGATTAACTTCATTCTCTTATGTTTACTGTTTTTCCTCTAATTTTAGTAGTCTGTCACCTCCTACAGTCCTACATAATTAGCAGTCTCTTCTACATTTTTCTTTTATGTTTGGTATGCTTCCTATTTTACCTCAAATCCAACCGAATATCCTTAGTCAATTTTGCTGATAGATTTTGATTGAGTTTAGAAAGTTGGAGTTAGGATAAAACAAGATTTAACTCTTTCTGCTTAATACAAACCCTAACGTGTCCCTACTCCCATCCAGCAACCAAAACCAATCCATTGCTATTGAGTCGATTCCAACTCATAGTGACCCTGTAGGACAGAGTAGAACTGCCCCATAGAGTTTCGAAGGAGTGCCTGGTGGATTTTAACTGCTGACCTTTTGGTTAGTAGCCATAGCACTTAACCACTGTACCACCAGGGTTTCCCATCCAACAACAGTGCCTCTTATTTAAGAAATGGAAATGATACATCATCACTACTTTAAGGCTTAGTGTTTGTGATTTGAGGGAAATATGATTAGTTACATGCATTTTAAAACCCTGGTTTGCCTCTTTTTCATCAGCACCACCCAGATTTTTGAAGACGCTTAGTGACATTTCTACTATTGTTGATAAAGAAGTTCAGCTGCAGACTACTATTGAAGGCGCTGAGCCAATTTCTGTGACATGGTTCAAAGATAAGGGGGAAATCGTTAGAGAAAGTGACAACATATGGATTTCTTATTCAGAAAACATTGCAACCTTACAGTTCTCAAGAGCAGAACCAGGCAATGCAGGAAAATACACCTGTCAGATCAGAAACGATGCTGGAATGCAGGAGTGCTCTGCCACACTATCTATTCTTGGTTAGTACAAAATGATGTTACCATGAATATGAGATACACACGTGTCAGTGTCTGTGTTTTCTTTAATTTTTTGACTTGATTTTAAAATGTGGATGTGAATCCCACCTCATTTCAGAGCCTGCAGCAATTGTGGAAAAGCCGGAATCCATAAGTGTGACTTCAGGAGATACCTGTACCCTGGAGTGTATAGTAACCGGAACACCAGAACTCAGTACTAAGTGGTTTAAGGATGGGAAAGAACTGATGAGTGACAGCAAATACAAAATAAGCTTCTTCAACAAAGTATCAGGCCTTAAGATTATCAGCGTAACCCCTAATGACAGTGGGGTATACAGTTTTGAGGTGCAAAACCCTGTTGGCAAAGACAGCTGCACAGCCTCTGTTCAAGTTTCAGGTTGGTTGGTTGGGCTTTTGTTCCATCAATATAATAAGGTAGATTCTGATTTACACATACATGTAAGGAAAACTTCATCTTCTACAGCCTAACGTGAGTTTGACACCCTCTGAATCAGCAAAATCAGGGGTGTAACATACCTGTGAAATTAGAAGAAAATCCAGTCCGAATGTTGTTTCCCTTTCTTTTGGAAGAATTCCCTCAATTCAGGGTGGTAAGAATAAAACGTAAGCCCTGGATAAGGTTATGGTGGTCTTCTACTTTCACTTGTGCTGTAGTAATTCACCGTATAATGATCACAGCAAAGAGAAACCAAAATCCTTAAGAAGTCAAATAGCACGTCTTGCCCATTCTCTAGGCTTTTGATTATAGGAACCCATAGGGAATTCTTTGATGTCCTTGCAAAGGAGCCAAATGAATCTAGGGATATTTCATCAAAAAGATAATAATTATCTTTCAAATCACTTTATAACTGTTGTCCCTTGTTTATGTGCTTTTTATGACATTTAGACCGAATTGTACCTCCTGCATTCACAAGAAAATTGAAGGAGACCAGTGGTCTTTCTGGTTCCTCGGTTGTGATGGAGTGCAAAGTCTATGGATCACCCCCAATCTCTGTCTCCTGGTTCCATGAAGGAAATGAGATCAGCAGTGGAAGAAAATACCAGGCCACTCTGACCGATAACACATGTGCTTTAACTGTAAACGTGCTGGAAGAATCAGATGCTGGCTACTACACGTGTGTCGCTACTAATGTGGCTGGTTCTGACGAATGTGGTGCATCTCTGACTGTGAGAGGTCAGCGAAAAATATAGATTAGAAAAGTGCATTTCATAATTTATTAAGCATTTCTATTGTCACAATTCACAAATACTGAACTTTTTCTGGTATGTGCCTTTGTGTTTAGAACCACCATCTTTTGTTCAGAAACCTGATTCCATGGATGTTTTAACTGGGACAAATGTAACTTTCACAAGCATCATAAAAGGAACACCTCCCTTCAGTGTCAGCTGGTTCAAGGGCAGCAGTGAGCTAGTACCAGGAGATAGATGTAATGTGTCTTTGGAGGAGTCAGTTGCTGAGCTGGAGTTGTTTGATGTAGATACATCACTAAGTGGAGAGTACACCTGCATAGTTAGTAACGAAGCTGGCAAGGCTTCTTGTACAGCACATCTCTATGTAAAAGGTTCGTTTGACTGCTATTCCAAATTTTTGTAATTTACATACATAAGCTAATTTGTTGTATCTGTAACTGGGTGTTTGCATGTTTGAATTCATCCTTGCGATTTGTTTTGTTCAGCCCCAGCGAAGTTTGTCAAGAGGCTCAATGATTACAGCATAGAGAAAGGGAAACCCTTGATCCTAGAAGGCACATACACTGGAACTCCACCTGTTTCAGTCACATGGAAGAAAAATGGCATAAATATAATTCCTTCTCAGAGATGTACTATCACCACAACTGAAAAATCTGCAATCCTGGAAATCCCAAGCACCATGGTAGAGGATGCAGGACAATACAACTGCTACATTGAAAATGCTTCTGGAAAAGATTCTTGTTCAGCACAAATATTGATACTAGGTTTGTTATGATTGCACATGCGTATCTTTTTATACAAGTAATCAATCCTGGCACGTCCCTTCTATTACTGATTGTCTTTTTTGATGCTACAGAACCACCGTATTTTGTCAAGCAGTTGGAGCCTGTTAAGGTGACCGTTGGAGATTCTGCCTCTTTGCAATGCCAACTTGCTGGAACCCCTGAAATTGCGGTATCCTGGTATAAAGGAGATACAAAACTGAGACCCACTGATACCTACAAAATGCACTTTAGAAACAATGTGGCTACACTGGTTTTCAACCAGGTTGACAGTAATGACAGTGGAGAATATATCTGCAGAGCCGAAAACAGTGTGGGAGAAGTTTCTTCATCAGCTTTCCTCACTGTTCAAGGTGACTGCAATATTTTAAAAGTGAATGAATTTGTGTGGATTTTGAGCTAGATTTAAAGTATCAGTGAAGACCTTTGTTCCAGGAAAATTTTTTGCAAATGTTGAATATTCTACTTAAGTTATTCCATCTATACTTAGCTACTTACCCTTTTTGATAGTTTTTACAGAGAGAGAGGCAAGATGACTAAATCTTCAGTTGGAAAGGTCACGTACATTTGTCTCCATAATTAAGTCTTTTAGAAAAATAAGCGACCTTGTTTTAAAAATCCCACCCCATGAGTGTCTTAAGTTAAATTGTTAGAAGGCTGTCTTAAAAAGGAGAATCAACTGCACACCTGGAGACATACCTTAAGCCAATCAATTTCTCTATCGGCTTACAGAGCTTTGTACTTACTCTGCTTTAGGGTGGCCTCAGAGTGAAACTTCCACTCCAAAAGTCTATATGCTTTGCTTTGTCTCCAAGTGAATTTAAGATATGTTCATAGATTCTGATATGCTGCTAACCAAAAGGTCAGCGATTCAAACCCGCCAGCCACTCCGTGGGAAAAAGATGTGATAGTCTGCTTCCATAAAGATTTACAGCCTTGGAAACCCTATGGACCAGTTCTACTCTGGCCTATAAGGTTGCTATGAGTTGAGATTGACTCGACAGCAACAGATTTTATAGAACAGTAATTGTGAGGAAAATATTCAGTAATTTAAAAATGACCAGAAGTATTCATTATTAACCCTGTTCCTACAGAGCAAAAACTTCCACCATCATTTTCTCGACAATTGAGAGATGTTCAAGAAACAGTTGGATTGCCAGTTGTTTTTGAATGTGCCATACGTGGATCAGAGCCTATCTCAGTGTCTTGGTATAAAGATGGCAGGCCCTTGAAAGATGGCCCCAACATACAGACATCATTTTTAGATAATGTGGCCACTCTCAATATTTTTAAAACAGATCGGAGCCTTGCAGGCCAGTATTCTTGCACAGCTACAAATCCTATAGGCTCTGCTTCTTCTAGTGCCAGACTCATTCTTACAGGTTTGTGGATTCTTAAACTCCTTCCTATTTCTGTAATTAAAATTTTTATAATCAATAACAAAATTAGTTAGAGAGAAAACATAGTATCACAATTTCCATAAACTGGGTGGTTCAGAGTATGAAGCCTGAAAACTTGCGTTTCTGCTATACTCTTAGAGGGAAAGAACCCACCTTTCTTTGACATCCCCCTGGCCCCTGTGGATGCTCTGGCGGGAGAAAGTGCTGACTTTGAGTGCCACGTTACTGGAACACAACCGATAAAGGTCATCTGGGCCAAAGATAACAGAGAGATACGAAGTGGTGGAAACTACCAGATTAGTTATCTGGAAAACAGTGCCCACTTGACAATCCTGAAAGTTGACAAAGGAGACTCTGGACAATATTCCTGCTACGCTGTAAATGAAGTGGGAAAAGACTCCTGCTCTGCTCAGCTTAATATAAAAGGTATCGTTTCTTTTGTGTCTGGGACAACAAAGTGTCATCATTTTATATTATATCCTAAGGATCCAGTTTTTATTATCACAGACGAAATCCAGGACAATGTTTTTTAAATGACAAAGATATTTAGAAAGAAATAAGTTCCTTTGGAGAAAAAGAGTGACTTTGTTTTAAACTGCAATTTTCTAAAACTTTATATATCATAAAAAACTCTAAAACCATATCCCTTTACAAATTTCTGATTCTATAAATGGTTATGAATTATTCTTATCACTCACTTCATTAAGTCAGAGAATGATTTAGAATAAGCTTATGGAAGGGGCTGGAGTATTTTGGGACATACCCTGATAAACTATGTTGAGTTAGTTAGCATTCACTTTTAATGAAAAATATGATTTCTTTTTCTTGAAAAGCCTCATGTTAACAAGGCGTTTCTAGATTCCACTTCATATGTCCTCATACTTTCTTACAGAGCGGCTGATCCCACCAAGTTTCACTAAAAAACTCTCAGAAACAGTAGAAGAAACAGAAGGGAATTCTTTCAAGCTTGAGGGGCGTGTTGCTGGTTCCCAGCCTATAACTGTTGCTTGGTATAGAAACAATGTGGAGATACACCCAACTTCTAACTGTGAAATAACATTCAAAAACAATGCATTACTGCTGCAAGTAAGGAAAGCAAGCATGGCCGATGCTGGTTTGTACACCTGCAAGGTGTCAAATGATGCAGGTTCTGCTCTGTGTACATCTTCCATTGTCATCAAAGGTTAGTAATTTTCTCAGCCACTAGCCTTTTGTCTGTCTCCTCACTGCCTATTAAATAACTATGTGCCTTTGTCCTTACATCTTGATGAAGTAAGTTATAACATTTATAAGTATACTTGATTTAATTGCTTTGCCATGGAGTCCATATGTATTTACTAAAAACATCTATTGTAATTTAATTACATGCCCCAGCAAAGTAGATATCACTTAATAAATGGACTAAAATCTTACCTTCCAAATTATATTCCAGAATTCTCTCAAGTAGTTAGAAGTCTAAGTCTACTTTAGACTGCATGAATAAGCAACTTACATGTTTTTTATAGAGCACATTTGTTTTGAAAATGTTTACAATTATTCATTGTTAAATATTGTGCTAACTCTGCTTATTACCAGTTACGTAGCATTCCTTTTTCTAAGTATATTTCTCAAAAATGATATTTAAATAATTACTGCCCAAAGCTTTTGGTTTGCAAATGAATATTAAGCCCAGACAAAAGGGTAAAATTTGCTCAAAAGGAATAAGATGAATGGAAAGGTGATGTTGCATACCACTATGGAAGATGTTTTTAAATACACAGTCATAGTTGAGGCAGAGAAATAGACTGTGTTGTTTAAGGAGATCTTCTTTATCTGATTCTCTAACCATAATGGCTTCATCCAGATAATTATGCTACAGATTCATTAAAATAACTTTATAAACCAGCCTCCTAGAAGAGTTTGGAATTAATTACCAACTCTCATGATCTACTTGGCCACGCCAAACTGCTAATACTAATAGATTAATACCGCTGAGTTGTTTTAAAATTCAAATCTTGATCATTCATTTAATAGAACTTAGATGAGTTTAGTTTTAAAAAGCATTTAGTATAATGAAAAAAGTATGCTTAGCAGTGCCTTAAAGTCATGATTTACAGTCATGGTGGTTTTGCCATTGAGTGGATAAATGTTTCCTTTAGAATTTTGAGACTGCTTATCTATAGAATTCCAAAGACAGTAGACATCAAAGTTTTAATCTTCGCAATTCCAAATATTGGCCTTATTCTTCTGATATATAGGGCACAGAACAATTGAAGAAAATCATCACATAACACCAAGCTGCACACGGCCTTCCTCTCATGTTACTATGTTACTCAAGCCTTCATTGGTTTTCAGTTGAAGAGTGAGCTTCAGCTTCTAATTCCTTTCAGCTAGACTTCGGTTTTTAAGTGCTACTGTAGCTGCATTTAATAGGTAAAAATGAGTACCAGAGAAAATAACATATTAAGATATAAACTCAGGGATTACTAAAGTGTTAGCTTTCTTTTCCAGAGGAGAGCAATCATTGCCACTATAGATGAGCAGAATTTCCCGAAAAGCCCTTCAGTTTTAGGTTTCAGCAAAAATGTAGCTGTGTACAGGTTTGAGAGAATCAATAGTATGCTACATGGCACAGAAGTTAATGGGAACTGCCGGTGCAGTATCTGCAGCACTTAAACAGGACACAGATGCTTGGGTGATTTGTAGACAGAATGGCATCTGTTCCTTGCTTGTTTTTAAGCCTTTATCTCTCTCTTTTTTTTTTTTTAAATCCAACAAATGTTAACTGTTGCCTCCAGAGAGGAATAAGCCAGGCAGCACATCATTCCATTCTACTGCAGCAGCCAGTGTTACCTGTTAGAAGCAACACTGGCTCAGTGCTTGTTCATTTCCTGGAATTTAATACTGTTTTTTGCTTTAGTGCTCCTCATTAAAATACCTTTCCAATTCCAGAACCTAAGAAGCCTCCGGTGTTTGATCAGCACCTTACCTCAGTAACAGCAAGTGAAGGAGAATTCGTGCAGCTGACCTGCCATGTCCAGGGGTCCGAGCCAATTAGGATCCAGTGGTTGAAGGCTGGCAGGGAAATAAAGCCGTCAGACAAATGCATCTTCAGCTTTGCTAACAGAACAGCTGTGCTGGAACTCAAGGATGTGGCTAAAGCAGATTCGGGAGATTACGTATGCAAAGCTTCAAATGTGGCTGGAAGTGACACGTCCAAAGCAAAAGTGGCCATTAAAGGTACAGATACCTAAAAAAGTATTTTAATTAAAGTATTAGATAATTTAATGAGAAAAAAAAAAACACAGATTTCCTAAATTTACTATATGTTCGCCATTATATTTCTTGAACCTGTTTTTATCATATCCAAGAAGGTATAATTAGTGAAGTTCAAAATTAGTGCTGTAATAATGTGATACAAGGTAGCCTGGTATCATTTCCCTGGAGGAAATCTATGCAGTAAAGTCTAGAAATACAAGATTTGATACTCCTATATGATTATAGCCCAGCCTGTGATAGCAATCACTAGTATACATTTCTATGAAGCTGTTTTATCGTCTGTAATCTACCCTGATAGTGAGCCCTAGAGTACATGCAATTAGTGACAGTGACAAGCTCCTATAATTTATTTTACATAGCAACATATTTACCATAATTTTAAGGTAACTGTAATAACAAAACATGTAAATATATTTTTCAGACAAACCAGCTGCGGTCCCAGTAGCCAAGAAGGCAGCCATAGATGGAAGACTCTTCTTTGTATCAGAACCTCAGAGTATTAGAGTTGTAGAAAGTAAGTACTTCGCGAAAAGTGTATCTTCTTCTATTTGGAACCTTTTACAAATTTCAGAAGAACTAATTTTGGAGAATTATTTTTTTTTATTCATTTGTTTTCATTATTTCCTAGAAACCACTGCAACATTCATTGCAAAAGTTGGAGGTGATCCAATCCCAAACGTTAAATGGACAAAGGGGAAATGGAGACAACTGAACCAAGGGGGTCGCGTTTTTATCCACCAGAAAGGGGATGAAGCAAAGCTGGAAATTAGAGATACCACAAAAACAGATTCTGGATTATACAGATGTGTTGCATTTAACAAGCATGGTGAAATTGAAAGTAATGTTAACCTACAGGTGGATGAAAGGAAGAAACAAGAGAAAATTGAAGGAGATCTGAGAGCAATGCTAAAAAAGTAAGTTTCAGTTTAAAAAAATAACACATGAATTTTCCATTCAAAAAAGGGGCCTTTCAAAAGACATGGACCTCCTCCAGGAGATTCCCCTGCAAGATTCAGATTGTTAAGAAACATATGCAGAGACATTGTAACAAAAATAGATAACCAAGTGTGCAACCTCTGGATGAAAGTTAATGGTTCATTAGGTCAAATAATCATGAGAAAGTTTTAACAATAAGACTAATTTTTACTAAGATTTTAAACAAAAGGGAATGGCCTATAGAAAAGACTGATTATTGCTTGTGTGTCTAGGTATGAAGTTTTTGTTTCCATATGTAATTCTTTTTTTTTATGAATAGTTTTCACCATTTTGCCTAATTACCAGTAATTTCAAGACAGTTTATGTTTCAATGTAATTATTGCATTAATCTACATTTAATTTTCACATATCTGTTCCAGGACATATAATATTTATCACTTATTAAAGTTTTCTATTACCATTATTATTTTTCTTTATATTAATTCTTTTATTAAGCTCTCTGACTGAAAAGTCTTCAGAAATGTTCCTATTTTCCTTTCTTTTCTTAAACTCTATGATCCAATTTTTATGCCTTGTAACAGCGGTCCAATATTAATTCACTCCATCTCAAAACCCCCATTTTTTATTCCTTCAGTTAACATTAAAATTCATTTTTCTTGAATAAATAACACAGAACTGTTTCTTCATGGAAAAAAAAAACTTAGTGACATTTGTAATTGTTCAATGATGATAGACAATTCAAAATCAGTAGAAGACCAATGATGTGTGTTCATTTTTTTTTCCCCTCATTCAGGACTCCAGTCTTAAAGAAAGGACCTGGAGAAGAAGAAGAAATTGATATCCTGGAACTTCTCAAAAATGTTGATCCTAAAGAATATGAAAAATATGCCCGCATGTATGGAATCACTGACTTCCGGGGTCTTCTTCAAGCGTTTGAACTGCTAAAGCAAAGTCAAGGAGAAGAAACACATAGATTGGTATGATCTGCAAATTCACATTTGGAACATCTCGTACACCTATGCCCTTTGAATTTTCAGACTCCTACAGTTGTGTTGGATCACTTTATATAATTTAAGCAGCATCAGCAATGAAACTTTAACATAATCATGCATCTTCTCATTCAAAATGTGTTTCATGTTTAATACTTTTTTTTTTCTCCCCAGGAAATTGAGGAAATAGAGAAGTCAGAAAAGGAAGAAAAGGAATTTGAGGAACTTGTATCATTTATTCAGCAAAGGCTATCACAAACAGAGGTAAATGAATTATAAAGATAATAAAGTGAACCAGTTATTACTGGAAACTGTAAGAGAAGGATCGGCTAACCTGGTTTTTTAATTCTTTATTCTCCTAGCCTGTCACTCTGATCAAGGATATCGAAAACCAGACAGTTTTGAAAGACAATGATGCCATCTTTGAAATTGACATTAAGATTAATTACCCAGAAATCAAGCTTTCATGGTACAAAGGGACTGAAAAACTGGAACCCAGTGATAAGTTTGAAATACGCATTGACGGTGACCGACATACACTCCGAGTCAAAAATTGTCAGCTTAAAGATCAGGGCAATTACAGATTGGTTTGTGGACCACACATCGCTAGTGCTAAACTAACTGTAATTGGTAAGTTAAGGTTCATAAAAAGCCTGTGAGGCTAATTTACTGTTGACTGTATCTGCATGTGATATTAAACAAACTATGTATTATCTCATATGAGCAGAGCCTGCTTGGGAACGGCATCTTCAGGATGTTACTTTAAAAGAAGGCCAGACTTGCACCATGACTTGCCAGTTTTCTGTGCCAAATGTCAAATCTGAATGGTTCAGAAATGGCAGAATCCTTAAACCCCAAGGAAGATATAAAACAGAAGTGGAACACAAGGTCCATAAACTGACCATTGCAGATGTTCGAGCAGAAGACCAGGGTCAGTACACCTGCAAACATGAAGACCTGGAAACTTCGGCAGAGCTCAGAATTGAAGGTGGGTGAAAGACTATGGTGGGAATCAGTGTGTGGAGCACAGGTCCATGGCCAACGTTACACGGGACCTCTGCAGCCCTGACATCAAGCACATCCCAGCCTGCTTATGTGTTCTCATTCCCCAACACAAATCCTCATAGCATTCAGTCATCTCCAAATTCATAAGAAATCGAAAAGGAAAACATTAAAATAAGCGCCAGTTCTTCTGCATCAGTCTTTTTGACTAGAAGCAGATTGAAACCTAAATTAAGACATAACTTTCTAAGAGTCATTTCTGCTTAAAGTCTAAGTTCCATACTTCTCCCATCTATGAGTCTGATTCCTAGACAGAAATCTTGGAAAGGGCCAGATCTTATGGTTGTAAATCTAGAGGATTTTGGCTAGGAGCTGATATTTCATTTATAGAATTAATCTGATTTTGTCCATATGGAATTTTATAGATAAAATTAATGACATACACGATCTTCAAAAATAATTATTTCATTTGAGAAATTTCTCTTTACACATTGTAACTTTGAACCCTCTTTGTATTTAAAGATTCCAACATTCTGAATCTTTGAAGTAAAGTGAAATCTGGGAATTAAGGAGTAAGGACATTAATTTCCTAATCATTTGATTGTATGCATTTTCCTAAGACCTCCTTGGAGTGTGTTAAGCAAAATTTTGGCTATAATGATAACATCTACTTCTGGTTATTAGTGTCTATTTTTCGTTGTTGAAACACAAATATATGATTTCTTATATACATAGCATTTCAACTTCTCTAACTTAACTTTACAATGACTATCAATGCCTGCTCATATTTTAAAGTTCACAAATTTTAAAATGGTTTTCAAATTAAAAGGTCCATTTGAAAGTGCTAATCATTTTTAAAATAACTGTGTATTTTAACATGATTCTTCAAAAACAAAGCTCACTAGACTACATATTATTTCTAAGATATTCATGATGCTGTTATACATTTAATTCCAGACATTCAAAATTTTGCAAGAGGATCCTCCACTCTAGCCCATCCTCCCAGAAACACCCCTGCCATCCACAGCTGGTTGACTCCTTCCTGGGTGTCCACATGCACCTAGAAAGCAAGTTTCAGAGCTCTTCAAATGACTCCATTGATACTTAAAAGTGCAGATTTCCCACTGAGTTTGAAATTATTTGACAGTGAAACTTATACATATTGGATAATAAGCAATTTTAGATCCTGAATAGCAAAAATTATTTCACTGAGGCAAAAAAGAATTTTGGGAGTAAATTGAGTAAAATTAAGTTTATGTTCCCTTTATTATGAACCCCCTATTTCACTAGCTTTTTTTTTTTTTTTTTTTTCGTTTATTTTGACCTTTGGGCTATACCAAAAAAGTAACCCCTTTGTCATCGAGTCAATTCGGACTCATAGTGACCCTATAGAACAGAGTAGAACTGCCCCATAGGATTCCCAAGGAGCGGCTGGTAGATTCACACTGCTCACCTTTTGGTTAGCAGCCAAGCTCTTAACCACTGTGCCACTGCACCCTTTAATACTGCTTTTATCTAACTATCTTGAGAACTCTCAGGGGTTCCTTTACATTGTCCTCCATTGATCCTGCAGGAATACAGAATGGTATTGGGATAAGCTCTTGTTACTGATGCAAGGAGAAGAGTATTTTTGTTTTGCATTTTTACCTTTTTGTTTGTTATCCAATTGGGTAAAAGATGAAGACTTTAAATATCTGAGGGGAAGATGCAGAAGAAGACATTTCCTTTATACATTCTAACGTTGAAGCCTCTTTGTATTTAAACAGCTGAACCAATTCAGTTTACGAGGCGCATACAGAACATCGTGGTGAGTGAGCATCAGTCGGCCACCTTTGAGTGCGAAGTCTCCTTTGACGACGCCATTGTCACATGGTACAAAGGACCAACAGAACTGACCGAGAGCCAGAAATACAACTTTAGGAATGATGGTCGCTGCCACTATATGACCATCCACAACGTGACACCAGACGACGAAGGTAACATGTCACAGTTGCCCAGTGAAAATATCATTTAACCCTCATCTGTTTTTTCTATTTTTACTCACTGGGGGGTGGGGATTCTGTAATTCTATATAGAATACTTTCCGAAAAAAGAGATAAACACATTCATATATTTAGACAAGGAACTTTTATGCAAACATTGCAGAAAATAAAAGTTCTGTGATGTTTTTCCTTAGGTGTCTATTCAGTAATTGCTCGGCTAGAGCCCAGAGGCGAAGCAAGAAGCACAGCAGAGCTGTACTTAACAACTAAAGGTCAGAAAACACCCAATTAAAGCCACATTGCATCCTTTGAAACAAAGTAGCCTGCCGATACAATTATAAATACAAAAATATCACTTTTTTGTCTTTTATAGAAATCAAACTTGAACTAAAGCCTCCTGGTAAGTTTTTCGTTTTTTTAAATCAATCCTTGTTCATAATACGGTGTAAGTTTGAAAATGACAAAAAGCCAAACCAATACTTATAAAAAATATTATTTCTCTATTCAGTAAAATATTATTTAGTAAAAATATTATTCAGTAAAATTATTTTCAGTAAAATAATAAAGAGGTTTGGCTTTGTGAGTTTGGGAAATTAGAGATAAAGCCTCATTCAGCTGATACCTAGTATCATGCTGATTGTTATGGCCATAGAAATTTTAGCCAGAAATAAAATTGTGTGGTTGCAGACCAAAGAGTCCTAATATCTTTGTATCTGTATATTAGATTCTGTTGTTGGAAATGCGTGATGATAAAACATATCTTAATTGTCTAAATAGCTGCGTTCTTAGTCCTTCTATGCTTATTATTTTATGTTCCCTTACAGATATCCCCGACTCCAGAGTTCCGATCCCAACTATGCCCATCAGAGCAGTACCACCAGAAGGTAGGACCAGCACCACAACACCTGGGCTTAGGGTAGAAATATTATACCACTAGGAAGTTAACAGTGCCCAAACCACGGCTGACAGAACAGACCCGTTGGTGTTGCATTCTTCACTGTGTAAATTAAAAATCAAAACAAAAGAGTAGTTACAGTCATAAATATAAGCTACTCTTATTTATTCTGATGATGGATTAGTACTGTAGCATCTTCGAAGTACTGAAAGAAATGCATGAGACCTTTCATCAATGTCACGCAAAATAGCAAACTTAAACATATTACTGATAATGGCATTTATTTTCTTCAGAAATTCCTCCTGTGGTTGTTCCTCCTATCCCTCTTTTACTACCAACACCTGAAGAAAAGAAACCACCAGCAAAACGGGTGGAAGGTATTATATGTTATCAACCTAAATGTCAAAATATTGAATTAACCAAGGCCAACTTAGAAAATGTTTAATGCAATGCATTGGCCCTCTAGTGGTCAGAAGTTGAATTGCCTCTCAAAATGTAGATATTTTCCTGTATTAACTACATGTGTAAGGCATATGCTTAAAACTCTGAAAACCATCAGATGAATAATATGCTTAATTTCAAAATATTGTATTTTAATGGAATCACTTAAACATTAATGGCAAATTGACTTTACCTTTTATATTTTCCTAACTGCTACACTAACAATAAAATGATGTCAATTTCTAGTATAGCTTATTGAAATCAGCCATATTAGCTTATATTCAAATTGAAAATTATAATTTACGTATTTTTCTCAATTAAAATGTAAACTGTTCTTTAAAATTGACTATTTTATTACAAGAAATTATTTATAATATCTTTGATATATCTGATTTTTTTTTTTTTTTTTTTTTTGTAGCTAAGGCATGAGCTTACCAATAAAGAGCTCTTAAGTGTGTCAGAAGAGAGCCCTGGTGGCATAGTGGTTAAAGTGCTTGGCTGTTAGCCAGCAGGTCGATGGTTTGAACCCACCAGCCACTCCATGGGAGAAAGATGTGGCAGTCAGCTTCCAAAAAGATTTATAGCCTTGGAAGCCATATGGGACAGCTCTCCTCTGCCCTATAGGGTCACTATGAGTTGGAATCAATTCAATGGCATTTTTTTTTAAGTGTGCTGGAGACAATCGTAACTGATGTTCTCGAATATTTTTAGTAGAAAAATTGTACTATTTGAGCTCTAAAACTGCTCAACTAAATCACTCAACTTCTTAGAGTTCAGGGGAGTCCTGAAGGCTGTCAGAGTTCTCCCAGCATGTTCAGTAAAAAATTGCACGTGGCAAAGTCATGTTTTCCCATAGCCAAGGAAGTCACTGCTACTGTGGTAGTTTCATGGCTTGATATGCTCGTCCCTAATGCCCACTGCAGTCGGTTTCAGAGGCTTCAGTTACTTTCCACCAGTATCAGGAGACAGTCAGTTAAAACCTTCTAGTTTTGTGACTATTACAATCTTGATGACAAAGAGCACCATTCTTATAATTTATATTTTATCTACTGCTGGTAAAAAGCTGGTAGCAGGAGGGAATAAGAATAAAAAATCATATATTAGATGTCCACTTACATTTCTGTTGTCAGGAATAATAGTTTATCTTAATGAATGATTTTTTCCTTGGGTGCTTGTTATAAACATGGCTAAGTCTGAGTACCAACTTTGAAACTTGGGAAATTAAATCATATTTAAAAAAAAGTCAGTGTTATTTATTCATGAATACTAGGGGGTATGACTTGGGATCAAGGTATGACTGTCCATTAACAGCAAAAGAGAATGTCCACAATATATCATAGATAAAACTTCACTAATTCACTTGTTATTCTTCTTCCTGACAAGTTTAAAGTGTTCACACCTATGTGAAATAAAGATAAAAATATGTACCTTTTCTATTTATGGTATCACTTGGATTCACTCCCCATGTTTGAAAACTTTACCTCTTCTTGTTGTTATGTGCTATCAAGTTGATTCCAACTCACAGAGAACCTACAGGACAGAGTAGAACTGCCCCATAGGGTTTCCTATGGGAGCAGACCGCCAGGTCTTTTCTCCCATGGAGTGACTGGTGAGTTCAATCCATTGATTTTTCCGTTAGCAGCCGAGCTTTAGACCATTGCACTACCAGGGCTCCTTCTTTACCTCTTAGTGGATATCAAATCAATATATATTCTAAAAATAGAAAATGTTTGCAGTCCAATCCAAAATCTTTCTGAAACACGTATCTTGCAATAATGTGCAGAGTCTCTTCTTACCATCTATATATGAAAAAATATTTCAATAAACCTCCTGGATTCCTGAAGACATTTTACTTACATCTAACATGTTTCTTTTAGTGAGCAAGAAGGCTGTGAAAAAAGATACCAAAAAAGTTGTCGCCAAACCTAAAGAAGAAGCACCACCTAAAGGTATTATAATTAATTAAAAAACAGTTTTAATTCTTTTCAATAAAGAGTTGGGGGTGGGGGAGGGTGGGAAGAGGATGAGTTTAAAGTCCTGAAATGGTGCCGCTCACTTCACTCACTCTTTGACTGTCTTTTGACTCTGACTCTCCCTTGACTCTCTTTTTCTCAACTTTCTTTTTCACCGCTTTTTTCTCTTCTGCCCTCCTCTGCCTATGTCTATCCATGACACCCAAAGGCAACCCCAGAGAATTCTTGTTACCCCTGGATGGTGATGTAAAGAAGGCACTGCCCTCTGGTCCACTAGCTGGTCATCATTAAGACACACCACTAGATAGTCAAGGGCTGATGCTAATTCCAAGCAGGTTGCCCAGCCTAACTCAGGATACTGCCTGCTCACCTGATCTAGGTGTAAATATTTGCAGGAAAAAAAAAAAAAAGAAAACCTTTATGGAGGAGGATGGATCCCATCATTTTAATGTTTAATATATCTTGGAAGGTTTTTAGGAAGAAGATTGGATAATTAAATTTAAACAAATAGTTTTAACCCATTTGATTAAGAACGGAGCACAACAATCTCCTAAAAGAAAGAGAATCCAGCAGTAATCATTTGTGAAATGCTGTGAAATAAGAGGAAGCTCAAAAAGCGTGGATATTTCATGAACTTTAGGACCTGAAAAAAATGAATAAACATTTTTAGCATTAGACATATAGATTATTCTCTATGTTTCAAGTTAATTTTTTTTAAATAAACCTCAATTAAAATCAAACTTCAACTCAAACAATCAAACTTGTTAATATGGTATTTGCATAGCATTTCTAGTGAACTGAATCTGGGAATTACAAAAGCATTATGATGGTTCCTGGTAGGGATGGTGTATTAGCAGTACTCATAGATCACCAAATGATTAACACTGATGCACAGGGTTAGTAAACATTGAACAGTACATAATCTAAAGATAAACATGTATTTTACGTTTTTGCAGTCCCAGAGGTTGTCAAGAAGCCCCTACCTCCTACTGCCTTGATCCCAGCAAAAGGTAAATGAAAAATTATTACACTTCTACAATTCATTCTTATTTTTAAGTATTAGGCACCTAGCTTATTATAAAGTTGTAGAGTCTCCTCTGCTCTATTAAAATCAGCATTAGAAGTGATGGTGCACTTGCTCTTCTCCCAGGAAAGGAAACTCAGGCAGAGTTCGTGCTGCCTGAGAAGAAGTGGTGAGGGCTAGAAAAGGAGGGCCCGTCCCTTTTTTTTTTCTTAATCGTATTTAACACAAATGTTAAGGATAACATAAATAATGGAAGCTTAGATATTTTTAAAATTTGATTATACAAAATCAACTAAGTGATTTGGTTATGTAATTTTATTTATTATCTTTATTAAACTGACTAAAGGGTCACATTCAATAGTTTAAAATGTAGGTTTAAAATTAGAAATGTGTTTGAAAAAATAATTGGAACTCTAAAAATATTGCAGAAACATTAAGTATAAATTCCATCAAATTATCAAATATTAAAATATCTCCTGGGAAGAAATTCGGAGTTCTGCAAACTGGAACTGCTATAGAACAATGAAAGCGGTGTCCATTTGATGATATTTCCTGATGCCATTTTGTTCAAGTTAGAAAAATCCTCAAATCAAGAGCAGAGTGCATCTCAATACTCTTTATTGTTTTCCATGGTCAACAAAAATTTAAATTGAACAATACATAGAAAAACCTAAGAAAATATACAGTAAAACCTGTGGAAATAGGAACGTATGTAAAGCAGAAACCTGTCAGAGAAGGAAAACTCAAATATTATCCACTAAAATAGGTGATAGGAAATTGGTAAGACTGCACCCTGTCAAAGGCAGAAAACTTGCGAGACCCAGAAAAACAAGGCAATCGCGTCCATTTCCGGTTCTCACAGGTCTCACTGCATAATACTGAGAGATCTGAGTTACTGATATTGTTTGGCTACGCAGACTTTCATTTAGTGAAATAATTGTATAGATGTAACTCATATGTTAATGTTATCTTTTTTACTTGTTTATTTCTTTAGCTCCTGAAATTATTGATGTATCCTCCAAGGCTGAAGAAGTAAAAATAATGACCATAAGCAGAAAGAAAGAGATTCAGAAAGAAAAAGGAGCTGTATATGAGAAAAAGGAAGCAGTCTATGAGGAGAAGAAAGTTTTTATAGAATCTTTTGAAGAACCTTATGAGGAACTGGAAGTGGAACCTTACACGGAGCCAACCGAAGAACCTTATTATGAAGAACCAGAGGAAGACTATGAAGAGACCAAGGTAGAAGCTAGAAAGGAATTTCATGAGGAATGGGAAGAAGATTTTGAAGAAGGGCAAGAGTACTATGAAAGAGCAGAAGGTTATGACGAAGGGGAGGAAGACTGGGAGGAGGCTTACCGAGAAAGAGAAGTTATTCAAGTTCAAAAGGAGGCTTATGAAGGTATGTATAAATTGGATGACTTTTTTTCTTTGCCTAACTTTTGCATAGTTTGTTATATTTTCAGTATTATTAACTCCATTTAGAATGGATATGAAATAGATGAAATTACCATTCTAGATTTTGTGAGGTTAAAAATCTTCAAAAACCTAATCTTTAAAATAGTCACTTTCTTCAGAGCAACAGAAAGTTCAAGTTTTACTTTCACTGCCTCATTGCATCTCTGATTGACCCTGATTCGAAACCTAGCACTAAGAATCATGTTAGCAATGTTGTTGTTAGGTGCCCTCGAGTCTGTTTCAACTAAGAGTGACCCCACATGACAGAGTAGAACTGCCTGATAGGGCTTCCTAGGCTGTAATCTTTACAGGACCAGATCACCAGGTCTTTTTCCTGAGGAGCTGCTGGGTGGGTTCAAACTGCCAACCTTTCAGTTAGCTGCCAAACGCTTAACTATTGTGCCCCCAGGTCTCCTGTGCTAGCAATAGCAAAACCAAAAACACCTCTGCCGTGATTCTGACTCATAGCAACCCTATAGGATAGGGTAGAACTGCCCTGTAAGGTTTCCAAGGCTGTAATCTATACTGAAGCCGACTGTCACATCTTTCTCCCACAAAGTAGCTGGTGGGTTCCAATGACTGACCTTTCAGTTAGCAACTAAGAGCCTTAACTACTACATCGCCAGGGATCCTATGTTAGTAATACTGATCTCAAATCTTAAATTGTACTTCTCATGTACAATTAACATAACCTTTCAGAACTTAACCCTATTTAAACATCTCTTCTTATGTCTGTGTTTTTATTTCAGAAGCACATGAGAGGGAAATTCCAGCAAAAGTGCCTGAAGAGAAAGAAGCACTGCCTCCTAAAGGTATGCAATTGGCATCATTTAAATGGATCAGCTTCAAGGTCATTATCATGGCTTGTTTGGCAAAGACGTACACATCACTGGCTCAATCCAATAGGCACAACTTCTCTAAGCTTTATTATATCAATGAATTTTTATCTTAAGAATTTCTATATGATTCATCTAATGCAAAAATAAAAATAAGATAAAAAAGACTATTATGGGAAATTTAAAATAAAATATAACCAATATACTTTAAGTACAGAAACTTGTGCTTAAAGTTCAGGGCAACAAACTTGTCTCTTTAAAATAAATACAGAGTAGGTTTTAATAGAAATTCTAAAAGTACTGCAATTTCTTTAAAATGCTTGCAGTTGTTAAGAAGCCAGTAGTTGAAAAAATTGAAAAGACTTCCCGAAGAATGGAGGAAGAAAAAGTTCAAGTCACCAAAGGTATTATCATTTCAAACCTTTCTACTGCCATGCGCACAAGTAACCTGTTTACTGATCTATACTCACATGTTAGTTATTTCTATATTCATCTAAACTAAGTTTTTTTTAATTTGTGCAAAACAGTATTCTTCACAATACAAATATATTTGTACATATTTTTAAGTACCCCAAGTTTCGAAGAAGATTGTTCCACAAAAACCTTCCCGGATTCCAGTACAGGAAGAAGTTATTGAAGTGAAAGGTATACATCTTCCTCTTTCACCTGCAAGTTTTAAACATTTTTATTTATGTGTATGGATGTGTATACATATTCTGCTAAATCATTCACAAATCTGAAACCACCGAAAAGACACTTTTTATAATACACATCTTCTGTTGAGCTGCACTTAGGACTTATGTAAGTAAATAATGGTATTTGTTTCAACTTTTGCTTTTCAAAGATTATAGAATTTTTTTTCTAAGGAAAAGTTTGTGTTTAATGAATAGTTTCCTAACTTCACTATGCAATGCATTTCATTGCATATAACATCCCCCACCCTCTCATAACAGATTTTGAAAAGTACCACATTATGTGTGAAGAAGTTGTGTCTATTTGATTCCCACTTAATAATGTTTGATAAAGGCTGTGTGGATTGTTCGTTCCTATAGGTCAAAACATGATTTCTTTTCTTATCAATACTGGATTTGTTCTCAAGCAATCATATTAACCCACTCATTCTGTGTCTGAAGACTTAAACGTAGTGTACGATTTATGTATTTGATCTCATGTGAAAAAAAAAAAAGTTGTCCTAGAAAAAGAAATACTAATGCAAAACATTCTTTTTAAAGTACCAGCTGTGCAAGCAAAGAAGATGGTTGTTTCAAAGGAAGAGATGTTCTTTGCTGCTTACACAGAGGAGGAGGTGTCAGTTACAGGTATAAGGCAAATTTGAACTTGGGGCTCAAACGGATGGGTTGTTATCCCTCTTCTTCTTACCTCATTTGTGACTGGGCAGGCCTTCTGTCCCTCTGTATTTCTCTGTCTTCTTTTCATTCCACATTTGTGTCTGTTTTAATTTTTTTTTCAATATTCTTTATAAATTACCATTGCCACCCACAACATGGCATATCAGTAATTAAAATGTACATTTTTTAAAGTCCCTGAGGTACAAAGGAAAACTGTTACTGAAGAGAAAGTTCACGTTGCTGTTTCCAAAAAGATTGAACCTCCACCTAAAGGTATTAGTGATTCATTCTAAGTTTAGAATCTTTCAAAAGTTGGTGTAAATTCCTTAGTAGACATCTGAATGTTAATGTTGAATAATAGATTCAGCCACATAGCCGAGAGATCTATAGTCACTATGTGCAGAGGCATTTTGGTGGGGGCAGTGGGAGGACCAGGACTGAGACACAGGAGAGATGGATGAAAATTAATGCATGCTCTTCTCCCCACATCAGGGAGCTTACGGTCTAGTGACCAGCTATTGGTGTGTACATACAGTGTCCAGAAGCCAGTTCATGCCAGCTTCCAAAAGCCGATTGTTAAATTTTCAGGAATGCTGTGAGCCAGTGGCCTAATGTGGCCATTATTAAAAATTAAACTATAAAAAACTTACAATTAAATAAATTATATTAGAAACAATGGTGATAAATACTCAAAACACATTACTTCCTATTTTACCGCATTTTACTTTTATCTGTGCGTCTGAGGTTTTTTATGCCTCTTGAATCTGTATGGTGGAAATGTTGTGGTTGTTGTTAGTTGCCGTGGAGCTGATTCTGACCCATGGCAATCCCGTGTGTTACGGAGTACAGCTGCACCAAAGGGCTTTCTTGGTTGTAATCTTAATGGAAGCAGATTGCCAGGCCTTTTCTTCTACAGTACTGCTGGGTGGGTTTGAACTGCCAACGTTTATGTTAGCAGTCAAGTGCAAACCGTTTGCCCCATCTAGAAATAATGTATATTAACATGATACCACACATCTCTGTGGCACCGATGCCAGGCTAGTAGCCACAGTGTTTTTGCAACCACAGAAATCGGCAAACACTACATAGCAGGGCTCCATGCCACCCACCTGCAGCCAATTGTTAAACATTTAAGATACAGAGATATTCCAAATAATCTGATGCAATTACCTCATAAAAGTAAATTTTCTGAAAGTGATCTTCAAAGCTGTTGTTTATAAAAAATCGGTCTCTGAGGAACAGGCTCTGGCTCCTACTCCTAAGGAAGTAGAGACTCCTACAACAAAAAGGAAATAACAGTCACGACATTTGCTCCTTAACCATGCATCTTCCTCACCTTTGTTTCTAAAACATAATTTGCCTCCATTCAACTAGTATGAAAAGGGAATGTCTGCTCTTTATTTAAATTCTGAATGTTGCAACATATCCCTTGTTGTCAAAATGTACAATTTCTCAAAACTGGCACTTTTTTTTTAAAAGTCCCTGAGCCACCTAAGAAACCAGTCCCAGGAGAAGTGGTCCCTGTTCCCATTCCTAAAAAGGCGGAGCCCCCAGCAGCCAAAGGTAGAATAATACTTTTGGAAAAAAAAATTCTTAGTGTCTGTCTTCCTGTTGTTTGTTTGTTTTTAAATGGGGTCTGTGAATTAAAATGTCATCTGTGACTATGGTGATATGTTTAATTCTGTGTGTGTTGATTTCATTTAATTTTTACTAATGTGTTATACAAGTATCAGTAACATTTTTAGACTCCAACCCATGCTAAGAAGGCCTTTGTCTGCTTCATGTAATGTCAAGTGGTATTGATTTATTTAGCATGCATTTCCGTCACCAGTAGGGCATATTAAATGACCAAATGCCTACTTCTTTATTCTTATGCCCTTACTAAAAATTTGTGTTTTCATGTAATCTTAAATGTCTCAGAAGGAGACTAGAATTCTCAACTTTGTTTCACCAATGGTATCTTTAAAGTGCCTGAGGTTCCCAAGAAACCTCTGCCTGAGGAGAAAAAGCTTGTTCCTGAACCCAAGAAAGAAGTTCCTGCTCCCGCAAAAGGTACACCAGAATGGACAATGGGGACACTCAAATGCTGGCTGCATGCTTTCTGCAGTCTTCACGTGTACCATGCTGTCTTCCCATTTTGTTGCTTTTACATGTTCCTTGTGTGTTTAATGTTTGCCTGTTTCAAGGACATACTCTTTTTTGTGTGTGAATTATAGTCACTTTTTTCTCTTTTTTTTTTTTATTATTGTACTTTAGATGAAGGTTTACAGAACAAACTAGTTTCTCATCATACAGTTAGTACACACATTGCTCTATGACATTGGATAACAACCCCACAACATGTCAACACTCTCCATTCTCAACCCTGGGTTCTGTATTACCAGCTTTCCTGTTCCCTCCTGCCTTCCAGTCCCTACCCCAGGGCTGGTGCACTCCTTTAGTCTTGTTTTGTTCCATGGGTCTGTTCAAATCTTTGGCTGAAAAGTGTAACCTCATTAGTAAGCTGAAAGGGTGTCGGGGGGCATACTCTTAGGGTTTCTCCAGTCTCTGTCAGGCCAGCAAGTCTGGCATTTCTCTTGGAGTTAGAATTTTGTTCTACATGTTTTCTCCAGCTCTGACTGGGACCCTCTTCAAGGACATACTCTTGATATACATTCTTTGATATTCAACCTTCCTAAGACACCCCCAAAAAGTGTTATTGAAAGAACTGTGTTAAATTGCTATCTTATTTTTAATATCTTTCCTTTTTTAACAAAGAAATATTTGTGAAACACTCATCTTCTACAGACATGTTTCTAAGAAAAACTCTTCTATCACTTATACATGTTACTTTTTCTTAATAAAAACACTTGAAAGAGTAGAGATAGGCAATGACAACTGGAGAGTGTTTGGAACACTGAATGTTGACTAGATAAAGATGTATACAATGCTGCTAATAACTGCCACTCTTCCTAAAAGTCAATAATGGCAAGTCTTGAATGATGGGAAAAACATAGATTTTTTGGCATTTACTTTCACTGTGTTTCTTGGGATATTAGTTGGACATCAATGTTAGCCATAAATGTTGCAATTATCTAATTAGCTAGTTAAGGTACATTTCATTTATGTGTGTTAGAATTCAAATATGCTTCTGTATTATAATGCAAATACCTTGCTTTTCTTGGAAGTACAAACCCTTCCTACCACTTATCCATCGTAGCAAGAAACTCTTTAGCAGCAAAATCATCATAATTTATCAGATTCTCAAACCCTGGTCTTCTAGCCACTAAAAGACACTACTTTTCATAGGCAATAAAGTTACAAACTTCACACATCTGGTCAATTATAGGAAGATTCAACAAGAATCAACATCATCTAATTCAGGACAATCATATACAGATTTTCCTTTTTTTTATGTTTCTTTTTGCCTGACTTCTTAATGTTTCTATTTACTTCCTAAATCTAATCTGCTTCTGTTTCTCAAACCCCTGGATTATTTAGAATTCTGGGTGTTTTTTGTCTTTGTAGTCAAATAAAATGTAACCTTCTGTAGTTATCCAACCATTAAAATACAAAGGTCATATTTACTAAAATCAATACTAACACCAAAGTCACTCGATCACTCCTGAAGGAGAGGCATGTCTTATTTGTCCCTAAACAATAACATAAAATACACATACTAATATGTGTATATGTATAAGCATGTACAGGTATATATAGCATAACATAAACATATATACATGTATAAATTATATCTGTATAATCACACCAAGATATTACAGACCTAAGTGCAGAGGTACAGAGGTTCACAAAAGCTACTGTTATCTTATTTAAAATACGAATAATTATTGCTAATAATGCATGCTGTTGAAATTCATCTTCCAACTAAAAATTCAATATCATCAATATTTAGGATAGATAACTTAAGCCCACTGTAAACCTTTTTGGGTCACAGACCCTGTTCAAAACTACAGAGCCTCATATGCACATACCTACAAAATTTTGCACACAGAACTCCCCCAAAGCCTTGACACATGGATATCAGATTGAAAGGCCTACTCTAGATTAGTAGTGTTTTCTAAATTCTGAATACATCATACCAACCAAAAAAAAACCAAATCATAGGCACACCAAAAACATCAGAAGAGAAATGGAAAAAAGAAATTAGTAAGTTATACAGACACAACTAAACACTTCTCAGACTTTAAAATAAATTAAGCCTTGTCACAGACTCCATTTCTGAATACAAAACAGATTTTTCTATATACTAAATCCACACTATGTATTGTTTGTGTAATCACTGACTAGTTTGTTTGTATCGAAAGCATACCAACCCATAAAGAAAGGATGGATTCTACACACGTCCTTTTGTGTACGTACTCTGATTTATAACTGTCTAAATACCTTTTTTTCTTAAATACCTTTATAACATTATTTGTAAATTCTTGGTTTCAATATTCTGCATCATCGTCCGTATGTATAGAGAATCTATAATAACATTAATAAACTACACAAAGATTTGTGTATGTGCATGTCCATTCAAAAAAGTGATACATCTGAACTAACATTTTGTTTTAAAAATTTTAAGTCCCAGAGGTGCCTAAGAAACCCGTGCCTGAAGAAAAAGTTCCAGTTCCTGTTGCAAAGAAAAAGGAAGCTCCACCAGCTAAAGGTACAGTGACTTGCTTAGTAAAGAAACCCTTTTTTCATGTTTTGAGTGGGAAACACTTTTTGTGTTTAATTTTCTGTTAATTAAGTTAGCTTAATTCAAAATGAAATGTTTTCTGGCATGAGAGAATTCAGTTTAAGCGTCAGTCAGCTTGTCTGCTTTCTTACAAAATAATAGCACACCAGCTAGTTTGGAAAATATAAAGTCAACTTTAAAAACTAATGTCTTTTCAAGTTCCTGAAGTAGAGAAAAGAGTTGTCACAGAAGAAAGAATAACAGTGGTTACTCAAAGAGAGGAATCTCCGCCACCAGCAGGTACTTAATCCTGTCTCTACGAAATAATCTTGTCCTTCCTTCAGGCTTCTTTAATTGCATGTCTTATTTAATGAGCCTGCCAATTCTATGTTGCTCGTTTATTTTGGCCTTTTTGAGAATTTTAAAATCAAATACCATCCTTTAAGTGCCAGAAATACCAAAGACGAAAGTTCCAGAAGAAAGAAGACTCATTCCTCAGAAAGAGGAAGAAGCTCCACCACCAAAAGGTATTGTCTCTCCATCTTTCCAAGAACCATCTTTTTAATAATATGTTCCAAGGCAGATGATGGTTTTGTTGGTTTTGTGATGATTGCATTGTGGGTGTATATCTGTGTTTTGTGTTGGGCTTCAGTGAGGTAATGTCGAAGTTCTAATGAGCCTACCAATTCTGTGTTGCTTGTTTATTTTGGCCTTTTTGAGAATTTTAAAATCAAATACCATCCTTTAAGTGCCAGAAATACCAAAGAAGAAAGTTCCAGAAGAAAGAAGACTCATTCCTCAGAAAGAGGAAGAAGCTCCACCACCAAAAGGTATTGTCTCTCCATCTTTCCAAGAACCATCTTTTTAATAATATGTTCCAAGGCAGATGATGGTTTTGTTGGTTTTGTGATGATTGCATTGTGGGTGTATATCTGTGTTTTGTGTTGGGCTTCAGTGAGGTAATGTCAAAGTTCTAAATGTTTATAATGTTTCTAAAAGTGCCAGCTTTACGTAAGAAACCTGTCCCAGAGGAGAAAGCTCCAGTGCCTGTCCCTGTCACAAAGAAAGCTCCTCCTCCCCGAGGTAGGATTTGTCTCCGGCCTCTGCCAAAGATCTTTTAGCCTGTGAATTCTTGCTTTTTATATATGTTGTCTTTTACTGACTTTTACCTTGCCTCTGACAAAATTTTTGTGTTTATATACTCATGATACGTTGTGCAACTTGTTTCCTGTTTTGCTGGTAAAACTTGGTGTACTGTGCAAATCTTACCCAAATTCTAGGAAAAGAGAATAGTTAAAATTCTTGATTTTTAAACTTCAACTTTAATGCTTTTTTAAAGCTGAAGTTTCTAAGAAAATTGTTGCAGAAGAAAAAAGATTTGTTGCCGAAGAAAAACAATCATTTGCAGTTCCTCAGAGCGTGGAAGTCATGCGGCACGAAGGTATATAATTGGATATACAATTGGAAGTGGGAGGAGAAATGAGTTTCTGTGTGTTTCTTTGAAGTCTCTTCTTCTTTCCAAATGTGATTGTTTAATGTTAGAAATTGTCCTTGTCAGTTGTCTCTCTCTTATGTTGATATCACTATGTGTCTACCTATTGTAACCTTCTGGAACTGAGTCTTCTGTGTCTATATTAGTCCTGAATCATTCTAAAAAAGTGAGTCAGGGTGCTGAAAATGTGGTAAGTGTGATAAGGCCACACCTGGAAATAATTCTAATATTCTTCTCAGTCTTGGGCTGTACTGTGCCCTCATCTTAAATAAGCTCTCTCCTTGTGATGAGGACATACTGTGAAGTCAGATAGAAGAACCACTATGGATCTGTAGTGAACGCATGGCTATTTGAGGAGGCTGAATTTAAATTAAATCTTATCTTTTAAAATATCTACAGAGGAGGAATGGAGTTATGAAGAAGAAGAAAGAATTTCTGTTTCAGTTTATAGAGAAGAGGAAAGAGAAGAGGAAGAGGAGAAAGTGGAGGTTACAGAATATGAAGGTAAATAATACAATAAGCTAGAAATGACCTAGAATTCTGATGAGATGTATCCTTTCACAGATTGTTTATCAGATCGATGAAAAGTGACACAAATTCAGGAAGCATCTACTGGCCTCGTTACCAGTCGGGGGCAGGGTGGGGGAGGGAAACGCAGTTGCTGTTGAGTTGAATCCAACTCATGGAGACCCTATATGTGTTAGACTAGAACTGTGCTCCATAGAGTTTTCAATGGCCGATTTTTCAGAAGTAGATCACCAGCCCTTTCTTCCAAAGCAGCTCTAGATGGACTTGAACCACCAACCTTTCAGCAGCCAAGTCCTTAACTGCTTGTGCCACCCAGCCCTCATTAGATATATCTTTGGTTCAAAATACAAGGTTTGGGAGCATTACTTAGAAGTAAACATACCAGTGTATATCTTATCCACCCCCTCTTGTTTGTTTATGTTGGGAAAAAGGCTTCAATAATTATCATTTATAGTTAACTACTGAGAGCAGGTATCGACCCATGTACATATATGCTTTTATTAAACAGGGCTTGGTAGACAGTCATAAACTTCACTTTAGTATTCTAATGTCTAAAACATGAGTAATATAGTGTTACTCAAACTTAACACTGTACACATATATATATATATGCACACACATGCACACACAGATGGAACAAAAGTTTTATGAAATAATACCCTTATAATGTGTAATACACTTGAAGTTTTCACTTACATTCTGTTCATTAAAAAATGCAAGTTGTAACCTGATAAATTGGTTTCATAACTCACTAATGTGTCCTGATTCACATCCAGAAGGCCAGGTTTGTGAATCTGAAGCCCCGAATACATAGACCTTTCCTACACTTCATGAATGGAGGAATCAATTATGTAATATCTGTAGTCAAAATGACTTGCCATCAGATGAACCCATACTTATAATGGTAGTTCTTTATAGTTTCTTAAGGATTGAACTCTTTATTTCAATACTGGGATACATTTTTAATGAATTAAGGCATTAGCACATTTCCTGCTAAAATCTAGCATTCTTGTTAAAGCTATACTGTATATCCAAAAGAATTTTCCTAAGAAAGTCCTAATGTAGCTCTGCTTTAAGGGGAAATCATAAGTTCTATTATTAACAAATTAACTCCCTTCCCAATGAAAAGATGAGTAGAATAGTACCTTGAGATGTCCTCGAGTACATTCTTGGTCAATAAGAAGTGGGTTTTCCCCCTTTTTTCTCCACTTGGAAGAAAAGTCCACGTGAAATCCGAGATGTATAGTCTTAACGGAATGACCAGTAATAGAGCAAGATGGGACATAACTCCCAAGAGGAAGCCCAGCAGCTCTGTTGTGCTTCTTGGGAGAGGTTGTGACATTAGGCATACGTCAGGAACCTGGTGGATTTGAAGAAGGGCCCCATTCCTTCTAATGTTAAGTTTGGAATACAAAACAAGGACACAAGGAAAATTCTTGTATGGATCTTATTCCAGTTTTTGACAGTATACATTATCAGTTTCCTTCAGTACCCCAGCCTTTCTATTTAAAGGACAGTCATTCTATGATATTCGCATGTTTTCATTAAGCCCAAAAGATTTATGGAAAGATGAATGGATGGCCTGCTACATTTGCTTCTAGTATAAAAAGTAGATGTGTTTTTAACTGGACCTTTCTATTCTATAATCAACTTTATACATGTAGGCTCAAAAACCACGTGAAGACTTCTTCCTCTTCTACCATACCTGTCCCTGCAAAACTAGGGGGAAAAAATGCTTGTTTCCAAGTCCTCAGGTTTTTCATATGTAATACATGCGTCTCTTCTTTCTTAAAAACTTGTGATTCCGCAAGTATGTTTCTGCCCTGCAGCCTTCAAATCTAAAGTGTTCTGTTATTATTGACACTTGTTTTCAAATTCTTGTGTTCTTGTGAATTTAGCCACTAGAATTTTTTTTGTCTTGTATTTGTCCTGTTCTTGTGAATATAATCATTGTTATGATACACTTAAAAATTAAATTAATGAAAAAATATCTCCCATACTCTTTATCAAAGCATATGCTTTGATTAAAATGCTCTTCTCTGGGTATTTTAAACAGGCACAGTCAGGGATCTGCCAAGTGTTCAACTTCTGCTATTTTAATTACTTTTTGAAGTGATAAATTACAGCAAAAACAAAGGTAAAAAGCACCATAATTGATCTTCTTTAAAATTGCTGTCTTTAAAGTGATGGAAGAGCCCGAAGAATATGTTGTAGAAGAAAAGCTGCACCTTATTGCCAAGAGAGTGGAAGCTGAACCAGCCGAAGGTATATTGATTGTTAAATTAATTTTAGTCTGCCGTGTGTTCAGTTTGCCCAATTTTTTATGTTTCTCTTATAGTTAACTTATCCTCTGTATTTCAGTGTTGATAAATATCAAATCTAAATAAAAAGATTTATTTTGTATTAAAAATAAATCTGGACACTTCTACAAGTATATTTTATAATCTTTTTAAGTGCCTGAGGAGCCTCGGAAAATTGTACCAAAACCGAAAGTCCCTGCTAAAAAAGAGGAGCCTCCGCCAGCTGAAGGTACAATTCTCTTTAAAATATATAACCAAAAACCAAACCCACTGCCGTCAAGTTGATTCCAACTCATATCGACCCTATAGGACAGAGTAGAACTGCCCCGTAGAGTTTCCAAGGAGCGCCTGGCGGATTTGAACTGCTGACCTTTTGGTTAGCAGCCCTAGCACTTAACCGCTACGCCACCAAGGTTTCCTTAAAATATATATGATACTATTTATCTTAATAGATATAATAATGCCTTTAGTTGCATAACTGTAAGTTTTTGTCCACACACATGTATTTTTGCTGAGTATAATCATTAATGTTTGTAATTATGTGTGATCCTTCCGAAAAGTCAGTTCTAAGCTCCAAAATTATATCACTTCTTATGTAATGCAAACTAATATTCTTAAACCTAATCTTCCTAAAGTTCCTGAAGCACCTAAGAAAATTGTGCCAGAGAAGAAGATTCCTGCTGCAGTTCCTAAAAAGGAAAAGGTGCCACCAGCTAAAGGTATATTAGATTTTACTTTATTCTTGAATAATTCCTGTCTTTTTCATCTTAAATTGATAAAATTCATCAAATTTTAGAGCATTATCAAGCAAATCAGTGTGCCTGTGTTTAGTGTTTTTTATATTGTATGTTTGACCGTGTTGCCTGCTATCTTTTAAGTACCAGAAGAGCCAAAGAAACCAGTTCCAGAAAAAAGGGCTCCTCCAAAAGCAGTTACGGTAGAAGAACCTCCCGCAGCCAGAGGTAACTGAAATCCCCCACCACGAAAACTAGAAGCATATGTCTTGCCTCTCTTTCTCTCGCTGCTGTCCTTTGGGTCACAGGACAATATGCAGGTTATTGGTGTATGTTGGTGGCAATGGTGTATCATTGCCTTGTCTTTGGGTGGAGTATTACATATTGTGATGTTTATTTGTGTGTACCTTGTAAATTTGTTTCTGGCTCATAAATTTTTTTAAAAATTCCACTTTAAATAATATCACTCCCTAATCCTAAAATTATCTTTTAAGTGACTGAGAGGCACAAGCAAATTAGCCAAGATGAAAAAGCTCATGTTGCTGTAACTAAAAAAGAGGAGGCTCCAAGGGCAAGAGGCACATCGCCCCTTGCAACGAGCAGAATATTGTACTTGCCCTATCTGTGTCTTAGTTATCTAGTGCTGCTATAACAGAAATGCCACAAGTAGGTGGCTTTAACAAACAAATTTATTTTCTCACAGTTTAGGAGGCTAGAAGTCTGAATTCAGGGTGCTGGCTCTAGGGGAAGGCTTTCCCTCTCTGTCAGCTCTGGAGGAAGGTCCTTATCTCTTTAGGTTTTGCTTCCTGATTCCTTTTATATCTCAAAAGAGATTGACCCAAAATACACCCTATACCAATCCTACCTCATTATCATAACAAGGACAATTTATTCCCAAATGGGATTATACCCACAGGTATAGGGATTAGGATTTACAACACATACTTTTGGGGGACATAATCCCCAACACCTTATTTTCTTTACCTCATACACTGATTACAGGTTTTCAGTTTTGTTGTTGTTGTTTCATGTTTGGAACGATGAAAATGTCAACTCTCTTGTTTTGGGTTACTATTATACTTTTTGTGGTTTGAATGAGGGAAACAATTCTTTAAAGCGAAATCTGTCTTTAAAGTGCCGGAGGAACCTAAGAGAGCTGTCCCAGAAGAAAAAGTTCCAAAACTCAAACCTAAAAAAGAGGCGGAGCCACCAGCTAAAGGTATACCACCTCTTTAAAAAAATTCAAAATAAGCATTTACGTATTGAAACTAATCTAGTAGAATTGAGGTCATTAGAGAAAATAATTTAAATACAGATTAGAAGGTAATAAATGTTATTATTTCTTACCACTTCAAAACTGAACATTTCTAATACCAGAAAGTACCCTTTCTCTCTTTTTTTCTAAAAAATGTGAAGCTGCCCCCAAACATGTGAAGTTGGTTTTTCTTAAAATCAATTTGTATTCCAATGTGTTCTTTGTTATTTGTTTATCATCACTTATTTGCCTAATGCTTGTTTTATATGGCAGTCTTTAGTGACATTTTTAATTTCTAAAATCCCGAATTTTCTACATTGTGCTAGTAGAGCTTATGAAAATAGTTTAGAATTAAGGTAAAGACATTATTTATGTAACCCAAGTCTTTGTCTAATGCCTTAATTTTAGTTTCATGGTCATTGTTTCTGTTGTCTAGTTTTCTGTCTCATTTCTTTTAAAAATACTACTTGATCTTCCTAAAGCTATTCGATGTCTTTGAAGCATTATATAGCTTAGAGAAAAGTATTTATATGCATATGAGACCATGTTTATTTCCAGGTCTATTGATTTGTCTTGTCATTTAAATAGGCATTGCTAATGATTGCCTTTGTGTAAAATTATTCCCAATACATATATTTTAAGAATCTTTCAATTCACTTTTAATAATTGTTCTTTTAAAGTGGCTGAAATCAGAAAAAGAGCTGTTAGAGAAGAGAAAGTATCCATTGAAGTTCCAAAAAGAGAACCTGATCGTGCTAAAGGTATATTTGTGCTTCGATTAAACGATAAAATGAAGCATGAGACCATATGGTCCTTTGGCTGGTAGTTCCCAATTTGACTCCCATACTTTATTGGCTTATTGTTGACTAAAGGTAGGGAATCTAACATTTCGAATCACAGTTAGCAAATGTACACACCCAGATACCTTGACCAGCAAAGGACAGTGAGGGTCTCCCATAACCAGTGCATTAAACCATGAGACCATCACAAAGGAATGAAATCAAAGCACATTGTTGCTATCATTCCTACCCGAAGTGAACTTAAAGTAAAATGATGCCTGTTGTCAATATTATTATAGAAGCAATAACTGTAACAGAAGAGAAAAAGTGGTCTTACGCCCAAGAAGAAGAAACTATTTCGGTACAACGTGAAGAGGAGTATGAAGAATATGAAGAATATGATTATAAAGAATTTGAGGAGTATGAACCAACAGAGGAGTATGACCAATATGAAGAATATGAAGAGCGTGAGCTCGAACGTTATGAAGAGCATGAAGAATATGTCACAGGTATGAGGCTATGGTTACACTGTCGATAAAAGATATACTATTTTAATTATTTTATTCAATTTAAGAAATACAGTTTCTGATTTATGTTCAAAATCCTAACATTAAATACCTTGTCGTATTTTTAAAGAACCTGAGAAGCCTATCCCAGTAAAACCTGTCCAAGAAGAACCAGTTCCCATAAAACCAAAGGCCCCACCAGCTAAAGGTAGAGTGAGAAAAACATCATCAGTTGCAAGACATCTGTGTTTCTTCCACGTCTGTCCTACTGTAAATACTGTTGAAGTGACAGTGTTCAAATTGTGGGGTTTTTTAGTGGGGGTATATTATGTTGTATGTCATATTTCTTAACTTGTTTTTCTTCTCACTCTTGAGAAATCTGGTTCAGGTTCTTAAATCTCTTAATATTGATATTTCCAAGTGCTGAAGAAAGCTGTCCCTGAAGAAAAAGTACCAGTGCCCATTACTAAGAAAATCAAACCTCCACCACCCAAAGGTACATTACAGAGTAATAACTACCAAAAACGTCTTTGTCACTTATGTTCTTTAAGTGTGTCCTACTGTCTCATCTGATATTCTTTGTTTTTACTGAATGGATTGTTTTGGTCCTGATTCTAACATTCACAGTTTTTCATGTATTTTTATTATACTGTATTCATGTGGTTGGTGTTAATGCTCTTTAATAATTACTATCTTTAAAGTGCCTGAGGAACCAAAGAAACTTGTTGAGGAAAAGATACATATTTCAGTTACCAAACGAGAGAAAGAACAGGTGACTGAACCAGCTGCTAAAGGTATAATCATTAATTTCACAGAGTATGATTCTTTACACTGTCTATTTTAAAATTATCGTAGCAATGTTTTGCTTTGTTTTGTTATTTTGTGCCTTTAAAATTGTTAAGAGGGTGTTAGATGTAAAAATATGTAAAATAAGACATTTATGTCACCTCTAAAAGGAAAAATTATTTCAAAATATACCCACACCCCCTCATACAATGGCTGTGTCCTGTCACAAGGCTACAATACATATAAAATAGAATGTTTGGACTATTTGGCACATTCCTGATTTACCTAATTGATATAATGATATGACAATATTAACAAGTTTGATAACTGTTTAATCATTCTAAAGTCATTTTGAAGATTTAAAAATAAAACTCAGTGTCCTGGTTTCCCCCCCGCCCCCCCCCCCCCCCCGATTTATACTAATTTTGGTTATGAAGTAACTTCCCTGAAGTTTTAGGGAATATACTTATCCAGAAGTAAATTTAACTTTTTAGTAAAGATGTTTCTTACAAACAGAAGTACACTAAGCATCATTTTCACATGTGGGTTCTGCTATCTCAGACTTAGTTAGAGTACTTCTGTCTGTTTTTATACCTATGAGGTTCATAATTCTTTACAAGGAAAATAATAAAAGTTTCTTATAGATGAACAATTGCATATCTTATCACATTAGAGGCAACTGTTTAAAGTACAACAAAGTAAGCATTGGCTGGATGGCCTGTTTCTGACAATAAAATGTCCTTATACTTAATATTTCAAGTGCCCATGAAGCCCAAGAGAGTTGTCCCAGAAGAAAAAGTACCTGTCCCTAAAAAAGAAGTAGCAGTACCTGTCCCTAAAAAGGAAGTAGCAGCACCTGTTAGAGGTACCGAACTGCCACTCATTTTAATGTGTCGCTAATGTTCTTTGGTGTTAAGTTCACACTCAGTTTTATATGTAGTTTTTTTTGTGGGAGGGTAAAGCTTGTTCTTTCTTCTGTTACAAATGGGGCCTGTGTTTTTAAGTTTCTCAATTTGTTGAGTAATTGAAAAACATCCAACTTAAGATGATATCTTTAAAGTCCCAGAAGTGCCTAAAAGACCAGAACCAGAAGAGCTCGCCTTAGCAGAGGAAGGTGTAACTGAAGTAGAGGAATATCTTGTCGAAGAAGAAGAGTACATTCATGAAGAAGAGTACGTTCATGAAGAAGAGTACGTTCATGAAGAAGAGTATGTTCATGAAGAAGAATATATTCATGAAGAAGAGTACATTCGTGAGGAAGAGGAGCTTGTAACTGAGGAAGAAGTGGTCCCAGTAATACCAGTCAAAGGTAGATTATGTTTCATGCAAAGGGATACACAGCAGCATCACTGGAATGTGGGTGCGTGAATTGGTCAGATTCTGGGGTTTATTAACACCAGTGAACAATTCTGCTTATTTTAGAAACAGGCAATTTTAGATGCTGAAGTATGATTTCTTCAGGTGCTTTTTGCATTTTATATCTTTTCTGCAACATTTCCAAAATTCTTAATATCTTTAAAGTGCCTGAGGTACCTAAGAAACCTGTTCCAGAAGAAAAGAAACCTGTTCCTGTTCCTGTTCCCAAAAAGAGGGAAGCTCCACCAGCAAAAGGTATATTGATTTCCCACCATTCATATCGTGGGTACATAAAAAAAAAAAAAAAAAATAGGACACTTAATCTGCATATAAATAGTTAAATATCTTCCGAGTACCAAACTTTTTTTTTGCATTACTATCAGTTTTAAGAAATGTTAACTGTTCTTTATGTGTATGTGTTGTTACTAGTGGTTAGAACATAACAATAAATATCTTTAAAGTGCCTGAGATTCCTAAGAAGCCAGAGGAGAAAGTTCCTGTGCCCATTCCTAAAAAAGAGAAGGCTCCACCAGCTAAAGGTACATCTTCTTAAATCATCAGTGGAATAATGTAATAATTTACTTATATGGTATAACTTGGTGAGCCATACGAGTCCTTTCCCCATGGCAATGTTAACAACATTAATGCCAGGATAAGGCTTGCCCAGCTGGTCACACAAGCATTTTACCATGTAGTCTTCTCTGAATGTTGCCATGAGAGCATGCTTATGCTTAATGTTTGGTCCCGCCTCTTTAGTGGAAAGTTCTTAGTGTTATATACATTCTTATTGCAGTACCAACATATACAAAATTATTTACCAGGCATTGTGTGTTGTCTCTATCACCAGTCTGTTTTTTCATTGTTGTGTGTGTGTGTGCGTGTACTTTTCTCCTTTGTTTTTGTAGCTGTTATTAGTATTTTCAGTCTTAAAGTGAAATTGTAAGAATATCTGTGATGCTTTGAATAAGGCTTTAAATTGCTGGGTCCCTATCTATGGGTGAAAAATGTGACACTAACCTGATTTAATATCTTTGAAGTTCCCGAAGTCCCCAAGAAACCTGTAGCAGAGGAGAAAGTACCAATACCAGTTCCTAAAAAGGTGGAAGCCCCACCTGCAAAAGGTACATGAACTTGCATTGTCATGTGGCTTTTTTGTTTCAGATTTGCATATGAGTAAAAAATTAATTGGTTTGATCATGCTTTTTAAAGAGGCAACTCTTTAATACAATTTATTTATGGGGAAAAAAGAATTTATTTTAAAAATAAAAAGCTTCTTGGAATACCATAGTCATACTTTTATTTCATTATCTTAACCTTTTTGTGATTATGCTTGGATGCCATATTTTTATGTTGTATAAAATTTTTCTCCCCATCATTTCTTTAAAGTGCCCGAGGTACCCAAGAAGCCTGTACCTGAGAAGAAGGTGCCAGTTCCTGCTCCTAAGAAAGTAGAGGCTCCACCAACTAAAGGTACATTATTTCATCATTTAAACTGCATGAAGGAAAAAATATATATATATTTTTTTATATGTTCACATACAAACTCCCTCATAATATTGCATGTTTTAAAAAATTATATATCTTAAAGACTAGACTGGACTATAAAGACATAAAAATGATACTCATGAAGAGTGTGCTTCTTAGCTTAAGTAGATACGTGAGACTAAATGGGCAACTCCTATCTGGAGGTGAGATGAGAAGGCAGAAAGGGACAAGAGCTGGTTGAATGGACACAAGAAATCTGGGGTGGGAAGGAGAAGTGTGCTGTCACATTACAGGGAGAGTGACTAGGGTCACATAACAATGTGTATACAAATTTCTATATGAGAAACTAACTTGAACAGTAAACTTTCACTTAAAGTGCAATAAAAAAATTATGTCCTGTTAGAAATACATAGCAGATATTTCATGATTTCTTTGTCAAATTCTAATGCTCTACAACATGTAAAAGAATACATTCTTAAAGACAAATAATATCTTTAAAGTGCCAGAGGTACCCAAGAAGCCCATCCCAGAAGAAAAGAAACCAACACCTGTTGCGAAAAAAGTAGAAGCTCCACCAGCCAAAGGTACATTAATCTTTAACAGAACCATGGCAAAAATGAAAACTGGCATTATATAGCCTCACTAATGACTATTAATGCTTGATGACAATTGATGCATTATGATCACAGAATATTCACTTTATGTTGTCCCATTGTTATAAATATTGTGCATATCAGTGATGCTTATATGATTGAATAAATATCTTTAAAGTGCCAAAGAAACTCGAACCAGTTCCAGTTCCTGTAGCTCTGCTTCGGGAAGAAGAACTTCCATTTGAAGAAGAAATTGCTCCTGAAGAGGAAGTTCCATCTGAGGAAGAAGAAGTTCCTCCTGAGGAAGAGGAAGTTCCTCCTGAGGAAGAAGAAGTTCCTCCTGAGGAAGAGGAAGTTCCTCCTGAGGAAGAGGAAGTTCCTCCTGAGGAAGAAGAATTTGTACCTGAGGAGGAAGTTGTACCTGAAGAAGAGGAAGTTCTTCCAGAAATTAAACCTAAGGTGCCAGTTCCTGCACCAGGTTAGCAGCTCTTCTTGGAATCTTCAAAGCCTCTTTTTTGTTGAATTTTGCCTTTCTATCTTTTTGTTTGGCTACAATTTTTCTATAATGCTTTACTCTTTATGCTGTCAACTATCTAAATCTTAGAAGACATTTCAGATATACGTATTCTGTGTGTCTGTCTACTGTAATTTCCCTGAATGTCTTTCAAATTCTGTATGAAGTGAATATTAGTTATTTGTAGTCTTATTCTGATACGTCTTTTTATCATAAATACAGTACTGTGCATATGGTTTTTAATGTCCTATAATGAAATGTTTTTAATTGTCTGAAGTGCCAAAGAAACCTGTACCAGAGAAGAAAGTCCCTGTTCTCACTCCTAAAAAAGTGGAACCTCCTCCACCAGCCAAAGGTACACATTCAAAGCTTCACCAGAAAAATTAGGGTGGAACTGATTTGTAGGGGGAAAAGAAATGTATTCATACAATGGCCATTCACATTTTTTTACTTGTAAAAATGTTCAGAGACACTGTTATCTCTTTCTTTTTGGTGGATGCAAACCAGCATTCAAGAACAAAGATGAAAGGAAGTGCCCCAAAACTGCCGCAAAAGAGCTGCCTGATTTCCTATAGTTTTATTAAACATCCTAATTTTTGCATAGACCTTTTGCAAAGCTACATTATCTACAGAAAAAAATTTACATGAAAAAATATGATGACTAGATTTTCCAAATTTAATCCTCCAACCATTTACATATAAGTGCCTTTGTAATACCAGACTGAAAAGAAAGATTAATGTATTTATCAAAACACTGGGCAATAGTATATATCTTCTGATATATACATACAAAAGGTAGCCCAGCAGGTTTTGATTTAGCATTGGCTTTGTACCTTGCTATGTTACTTTAAGGAAGTCTTTTAACCAGTCTGAGCCTCCAGTTCCTGACCCGTAAAATGGGGATAGTAATAACAGTCCTATCAGGCCCAGATGTTACTATGAAGAAAGAATAAAGTAAGATATGTAAAAGTACTCTATCTTTGAATGAATAGTATATATAGATTTAACATATTCATTCAGCTCATAGTACAGGACATAATGAACATATTTATGCCTTAGAGCTCAATAATATTTTCTACAAAAAATCAAGGCATTGCTACTTAAAATAAGCATAACCCCTCCACCAGCCTAAATAGTCATGTAATCCGGTGCCGTGATTAAACTGATCCTTTGTTGGATCTCCAGGATTCATATTCATTTTATAGTGCTTTGATAAAGGACTAGTAAAATTTCAATTTAAATGGATGAAACGGCGGCATCTGTCCTCTGATACGCAGATATGTTGCTGAACACTTGCTATATAAAACCCAATTACATCATAATGTTTGGTCTTTCAACTTGTATTATGCTTTTATTGATGTTGCATGTTGGTCTTTCTATGTGTGGACTTCTTGTTGCCTTTTTTGTCCCTGAAAATAAAATCTTATTATGAAATGTGTCTTTAAAGTGCCTGAGGTTAAGAAGAAAGTGCCAGACAAGAAAGTGGCCGTTCCCAAGAAAGAGGAAGCTCCTCCCGCGGCAGGTACTGCTCTTCCCGAGCAAATTAGACACTCACTGCCATTCCAATTCTTTCCTTCACGTGTAGAAGTAAAAATGTCCCATCTCAATACATGTTATAACATAACTTATTGCTATGTCCATTGTCTTTGTGTTTGTGAAACTGATATTGTAAAATAATATCTTTAAAGTGCCTGTGGTACCTAAGAAACCTGAACCAGAAAAGAAGGTGCCTCCTCCTGGCCTTAAGAAAGCAGTGCCACCTCCTGCCAAAGGTACATCATCCTCATTGGGATGTGTCTGCTGCAACCATGTTGAACTGTGACATTGTCTGCACAGGACATTCAACATAAACATTTGCATTGTATTGTCTGTCATTCACATTGTCACTCGTGAATCTGTTGCACCCGTGTTTGTGCTATGTCAATTTTTCCACTTTGCATTGGTATATTTTATGTTCCTTCTCTATGTATGTTGTGTCTAAAACATAAAAATATGAAAATCATATATCTTTAAAGAGCTAGAAGTAACTAAGAAACCAGTCCCTGAAGTACATATTGCTCTTCCTGAAAAACTAGAACTCTGGCAGTAAAAGATAGACTTTCTCTTTAATGGACCCTTAACCTGAAGCACAAACTTCTTTATTCTTGTCGCATTAACTAAGTCTGTGAAATGTCAATGTTTCCTGTTGTGTGTGTGTATTCTGATATTTACTCTCTTATGGTGAAAAAACAGAAAAATTGGCCTTTCTGTAGTCTTTGGCTCTTGCATTTTAAGTGCCTAAAACAATTAATATCTTTTAAGTTCCTGAGGTACCTATGAGAGTGGAAGAAAGACGAGTTGTGCTCCCTAAAGAAGAGGAAGTTGCACCAGTTGAAGGTAGATGACTTTCTAAGAAAATAGCATTTTCAAGGTCATCATTGTCTTATCGTTGTCTGATACTTGAAGGAGATAAAAACACATTTCACTTCAGAAAATAAACATGGTCAGATTCTAAAAGAAATTCTTATTTTCCTGATAGAAATTGGGTACGCAAACTAAAACCAGTTGAATCTCCTTTCTTACATATTTAGCCTGTTTGTTTATTGGTTGTTTTATGTTAATGAGAATCTTTGATGGGAAACTGTGTATTTGCTATGGGAAATTTGTCATCAAATGCCTTGGTTAGCAATTATGGGATAAATTTGTCCAAGGGAAATTTCTGAGTTAGCCTGAGTAATTGGTGCAGAAAATCTGACTTTGCCTAAGTGGCCACGTAAGCAACTTTACCTACACTTAAAAAAAAAAAGTAATAATTTAAATTCTCTCTGAAGTCCTTTATAGTTACCAAATTTTGATAAAAGCCTACCATTATAAAGATCCTTCATATTTTTTTCCGGTAGTGAGTTTTCATAGGAATTTGGAGTTACTTACTCTGATCAGACAGCCTCAATTTCAGATATATATTTTAATCTAATATTCAAAAACATTGTAAAAAATAATTTATAAAATAATCTTTTTAAAGTGTTTGAGGAACCTGAAGAGCCTATTCTGGAGGAAGAGATCATAGAAGAACCACCTAGCATAGAGGAGGTTGAGACGGTGGTGCCACCTAGAGGTACAACATCTTTTATGAATTGGATATTTAAAATATTTTGTGTTCCGTTTCTTAGAATTTGTCAAAATCTAATATTCACTGGTGTACTTTTTTTACACCATTTTAATGATAAATTGAAGATTATTACTGGAACTGGTGCCTTAAGCTATTTCCATAATAGTGAGTCCCATCCCTCCCAACTTTTTTTTTTTTTTTACTGTACTTGCAGTACAATTAAGAAAGAGAAATTACTTTTCTGTTATTGGCACTTTAATTTTCTCTGCTGAGACCCTACTGTAATACTTCTCCTTGTTTTCAGTCCTTAATTTTTCTTCAGTATTAAGGTAGGGAAAAAAATCTATTTTTGTGGTGACATTGGAGTCCCTGGGTGGTACAAGTGGTTAACACACTCGGCAGCTAACCGAAAGGTTGGAGGTTCCAGTCCTCCTAAAGGTACCTGGGAAGAAAGGCCTGATGATCTACTTCCAAAAATATCAGCCATTGAAAACCCTGTGGAGCCCAGTTCTGCTCTTGGCACACACAGGATTGTCATATATCAGAGTCAACGGCATCTGGGGGTTCTTTGGGGGGAAAGGAATTGGTTTTTTTGGATGGTGAAAGTGTTTACTTTTTAGAAAATTTTTTAACTTATTATTCCTGATTTATAAATAATATCCTTCTCACTTCTGGAGTTACTACTCCATGTATATACTTACCATTTAGGTTGCTAATATCTTTTTTTTTTAATAAATTAATGTTTTATGTTGTTTATATTTTTGGGGCATATGTTGTTGTTGTTTTGTTCATTGCATGTCATTTTTCAAAATGTCCATAAAATATCTTTTAAGTGCCTGAAGTAGTTAAAAAACCAGAACCCGAAGCACCTACTCCTGTTCCTAAAAAAGTGGAGGCTCCACCAGCTAAAGGTATCACAGATTCTGATTAATATCTTTGAGTTTCCTTTAATTTTGTTTTGAAAAGCACTGCTTTCTTATAATCATTTAAATAGCAAACACATGAAATTGATTAAGAATCATTAAAAATGAAATTCATTCTATTTCTTTAGCCTTTTTTGGAATGATAAACATGTGTATGTGTGTAATGTGAAAATGATTCTAGAAATTTCTTATTTTAAATAGCTGTGAATTGTAATATATTGGTACATTTCTCTATACTTGTATAGTTAATAATAGATCCCTCTTTCCCACATTCCATTCAGATTTTTATCCCATTATACCAATAGAGTTTTCTCACGTAATTATAATATTTTCTACTGTGTTTATTATTTTATAGGGAAAATCTGTTCTAATGGTTAAATAATAGCTATTTTAGAGAGCCTGTACGCTCTCTAAAATAGGTGTCCTAAGCATTCAAGGTTATTAGAAAATGTTTACTTCTAATTACTTTGTAATTAGGTTAGTGCTTTAGACAGTGTTCTTAAGCAATCAGATTATGCTGTCCCTATCTGGGTAGATATCTTCGGCAAATGCAATAGTGCCCAGCTGACTATGAGGCCTTCCTCAGGGCTTAAGTACTCTCTGATGGCAATCACATCAAAAAAAGTCTTCATCAAATTAAAAGCAGTAATTTGTAATCCCTGCTATTTTAAAAAAGAGAACAGCACAGGTTCTTTGCAAACATATCTTGTCCTAAGGGTATGGTTAGTACAAATGAGTGATTTGGGAGAATATCTCTATTGCCTGTAAAACTGGTGTCCAGTGGTACACAGTGACTTTTTAGACACTTTGATTATTATAATTCTCTGTTAAAAGATATGTTGATATTTCTGATGTTTTTTATTTTGTCTATTATTGAGAATTGCCAGCTAACTTAAAACACCTAATATCTTTAAAGTGCCAAAGAAAGTTCCTGAGGAAAAAGTACCTGTTCCTGTTCACAAAAAAGAGGCACCCCCAGCCAAAGGTATGTCTTTTTTAAGCTTGAACTTCCTTTGTAAATTTTCATTAAGACATTTACGTTTCATGTCTTTGTCTTGATTGATTTTGATGTCGTTTTGTCTATGAAAGCTTGCTCTTCATACTCCTAAATATTAAAACTATATTTTAAAGTGCCTGAAGTACAAAAGAAAGTCCCAGAAAAGAAAATCCCTGAAAAGAAAGTCCCAGAAAAGAAAATCCCTGAAAAGAAAGTCCCTGTGCCTAAAAGAGAAGCTGTTCTCCCAACTAAAGGTATTTTTGGAAAACATCTTTAATTTTCATGTTTTTTTTTTTATTGCATACAAGCCTTTCTTCAGATCTTTTTTTCTTTATATTTTGAACTTATATCTTGTGTGTGTAAAAAAATAATCTCTTAAAATAGATACTCTTACAGAGAGAACTGTCTTCGAAGAAAAAATACCAGTTGCCTTCCACAAAGAGGAAGTAGTAAAAGAAAGACTAGAAGTAGAAGCAAGAGTGGAAGAGTTTCTTGGAGAAGAAGAGTTCCATGAAGTTGAAGAACATTTTGAAGAAGAAGAGTTCCATGAAGTAGAAGAATTCATCAAAGTAGAAGAACATAGGGTTGAAGAAGTACACGAAGCTGAGGAAGTCCACAGGGAAATAAAAGTCTTAGAGGTTGAAGAAGTAGAAGTATATGAAGAACCTAAAGCTCCACCACAAGGTATAGGGAATTCTACAGATATTACCAACTGTTATATCTTGTTCTTTCTTTTAAAAATATATTTCATATTTAGTTTGGAATATTAGAGACTCACTTATTCTACATGATAAAATCATGAAATACTTCTGAGTTTAAACTACTTGATAAATGAATCATGTAGAGGGAACTAGGAATAGAGGGGGAGAAAAAGCTTATGAATCTTTAAAGACAAGTGTAATTTTCATAGGCAAGATAGTAATATTTGATGTCTACCTATTTATGTAAGGAAGCCACTGTATGAATTTATAGATTTTTTTTAAAATCCAACTAGGAATATTAAATGACTGTTACGGTTAGGAAAATAACTGACCAGTGTCATCTGTTGAGTGAAAAGAAAACTTTTCACTTACATATTCAGGCAAAATAACCACTGCTTTATTATATTTCAGTCAACTGTTCATCAGCTGATAATTAGCTATCAGAAGCTTCCTACATTTTATGATATTTTCATTAGAGAAATAACATTAAGGAAGTGAATGAAATGTTGATATCAGCACCTGCATTCTAGTATATTCTGAGGATAAATAAGAGCACCAATAAATTCTCTGCAATATCACTCCAGATCTTGCACAAATTAGTAATATGTATGTAATATGAAAAAATGTATGTGCCTGTGCTGAGTGTATATATATTAAATCGACAATATAGATCAAAATTACACTTTTTTGTAAAAAAAAAAAAAAGGTGTGGCATAAATTCAAAAAGTATAAATAATGAAGCATTTTGTGAGTACTCCGTTATACTAACTTTAGTAGTAGTACTCCATAATACTTCAAGAGTTCATTCTAAATCAAAAACACTAATATCTTTGAAGGGCCTGAGATATCTGAGAAAATTGTGCCTCCCAAAAAACCACCTATTAAAGTTGTTCCTCGAAAAGAACCTCCAGCTAAAGGTATTTTGAGAGGGGGGATTACTTCCTTAGCTTTATGTACCGTTACACCGTGGTTGCTTTACAAGTTTGTATTCTACTTGATGTTTCTCTTCTGTGTTTTGCATTTTGAGGATTTCTAAAACAAACTAATATCTTTAAAGTGGCTGAGGGTCCAAAGGAAGTTTTACTAACAAAGAAAGTCATTATTGTTATACCTTAAACACTCAAAACAAATATTCCCATCAATCAAATACTGTGCCCAGGTATTTTTCTTGGTACTGTTTTATTATAAATTCACTAATGTACTTGTTGATAAGCCCATGTTTTCCTATTTATCATTAATTTTATTAACCTAGTAAATATAAAAAGTAGTGACTATGTATTTAATGCCTGGGCTTTGTTCATTTTTTGTAACCTTCTTAAAATTCACAATAGAAATTAAAAAAATACTATCTAATAAATAACACAAACTTATATTTTTAAAGACCCTGAAATGTTTAAGTAAGTTATTGCTGAAGAAAAAGCACCAATTATTCTACCAAAAGAAGCAGAAATAGCACCAGCTGATGGTTTATTGTTAATTTTTCTTGTCAACTTCTTACCATTCTAACATGGAAAATCCTCGTGGACTTTTGTTGTCTTATTTGTTATCAAAATTCAACTTATCTTAAATACTGGAATGTATTTGACAAAGTGATGTTTGTGTTTTATATTGTGACTGTGTTCTATTCCGTGCTTACGTTTCTCTTATGCTGTCCTTGTTAAAAATTTTTATGAACGTTAAAAAATAAAAGAAATTATTACTATTATCTTTAAAGTACCTGAGGTACCCAAGAAAACTGTCATAGAAGAAAAAGTACGTGTTCCCGAAGAACCCAAAATTCCACCAGTGAAAGGTATCTACCTTTGGTGATTCACCACTAATCCAAAATCCCTTTTTATTCACTTACTGTGGAGAAGAGAGATCATTCACCCCTCAGTGTTACAATATGGCTGTGAATGATGTAAACTTGTATTTATAGTCTATATATTCTGTAACATAATCCTCCCTTTTGTGGCAACCCTCTGGTAACAAAGGCATGGAACTAAAAAATTGTTATTGTTTGTATTAATCTTTTTCTTATTCCATAATTAATATAAAAATATTGGCTCCTCATCTTCTAAAAATACTTCATTTTGGAAGTTATTGTCAAGAAGTTCTGGTTATTTGGAAACATCTTCCAAATGACAACAGAAATGACACTCTATCCAAAGAGCAAATCAAGGACTCAACAACAAGGCAATCTAAGAAAATGCATCGACTGTGTGTTTAGTTAATTAAATTTTAGAATTTTTGGCATGCTTTTTTTTTTTTCTTCTTGTTAGATGTCCCTTTTTCTCTTGATATTTTTTACCCAATTATTATGTTCTTAAAAATAAGACAAACCAATATCTTTAAAGTGCCTGAAGTACCCAAGAAGATTGTTCCAGAAGAAAAAGTTCGTGAAGCTCTTCCTAAAAAGCCCGAAGTTCCACCAGCCAAAGGTATACACTGATACTAATCACAACATGAGATAACACTTTGTTTAGTTATTCATGGTTTAAAGTGAGTGTGTGTGGTGTTAAATCCTTATATTTTGTTTATATTCTTAATATTTTATATTTTTCTTTATAACAATATACTAATATCTTTAAAGTTCCTGAGGTACCTAAGAAAACTATTCAAGAAGAAAAATCACCTATAGTTCTTTCTGAAGACACAGAGATATACAGTGAGTGTAGAAAAACTGGTGGTTCCCTCTGGTTTCATTGTGTTCTTAATTCACTGTATTTGTCTTCATGGTTTATAAAAGTAAATATAGTAATATCTTATAAAAGCCTAACATAGCAAAAATAATTAGCTCTCATTAAATAATTTCTGTGACTATTAGCTTCAGACAAGTCATTTGTCATTTTCCTAACCTGTTCTACGTGCAGAGGTCTTCAGCTTTGAAGCAGGTTATTTCCTCAGACAATGTGGTAACTTACTTAACTTCATAATAATATTTCAACTGATTTTGGGAAATCAAAATTCTCTGACATTATTATTTATTATTATTTGCAACAGTTGTTGGAAACACTTTGGCAATGCTGTCCATTATAGATTTACATGCCATTAAAACCTCAAAAGAATTCTCAAGCCATTTTATTGCTTTTGTGTGAAATTTATGATTAAATAAATTCAATATTGTATAATCTAAATAGTAAAAATCTCGTAAGATATTCTTCCATTTGTTTTTAATCTTAATATTTCCTCATCTGTTTAAACTCAACTTTTTGTCAACATTTTATACTAGCTGAGAAAAAAGCATATGGTCACTCTCTCCTTTGAATACCCTGAATAATACCCTTTTTATACTTGAGCTTGATGATTGTTATCAGCCAGTTTTCCTTTCTATATATATATATAAAAAAAAAAAACCTTTCTATAAAAAAAATAAATAAATTTTTTATTTTCTTCATTTACCTTATTTTCCAAATATTTATTCCAAATTTTTTCTCTACTTTCAATCCCTAAATGTTTTTCACATTCATATTAAGCTAAGAAGCTATTAATTAGATGTGGCTTTGAAAATATGAGATAACTAGGCTCCTAAAAGAGGAAAGGACTTAAGTGAATTTTCCAGAGATCAAACATAGGAGGAGATTTCTCAGTGTTCAACTCAACACCTACCCTGTTCTTTATGTACAAAATCATTTTTAAAAATAGTAGTAATCGGACAATTTTACCAATACTTTCTATAGAAAAAATGGAAGTATTAATGTAGTTCCTAGCCAGTAGATTCCTCAATTTTATTATTGTGATCATAAAGAAATGCTTAGAGTCCTGTATCAAAAAAATGGGAATAAAGTTTATTCTTTGTCAGTGTTCTTGTCACTAATTTGTGTCTATGTATTGTTGTAAATTTTGGTGAATGTGTGTTATGTGTATTCTGTATTAAATATTTCTTAATACTATCCTAATTGTACAAATACTAATATCTTTAAAGTTTATGAAACACCTGAAGAATCAGCCCCAGAAGAAAAAGTGCTTGTGACTCATCCTAAAAAGACAAAACTCAGACTAGCAAAAGGTACATAACACCAGTGATCCAGTATGAAGAAAATCTTTTTTGGCTCATTTTAAAAGCTCAATATTTCTCTTCGCCATTTATAAACATAACTATACTCATATCTTTTAAGTGCCCGAACCACCCAAGAAAGTTGTTCCAGAAGAGAAAATATACGTGACTATTCCTAAAAAGAAAGAAACACCATCAATTAAAGGTACATTTCAGTTACACCAAACTTGGGTGCATATCTTTGGCTTCAAGGCTCAAAAATTGCATGTCATATAATTTATTATGTTTATAACCTGTAAGTGTAAACCTACTAATATCTTTTAAGAGCCTGATGCAACCAGAGAAGCTCTTCCTGAGGTAAAGGTACCTGAAGCTCTTCCTGAGGTAGAGGTACCTGAAGCTCTTCCTGAGGTAGAGGTACCTGAAGCTCTTCCTGAGGTAGAGGTACCTGAAGCTCTTCCTGAGGTAGAGGTACCTGAAGCTCTTCCTGAAATTCCAGAGCATCTTCCAACTGAAGGTATACTTCTAGTCATGAAAATCTAAAGACGAAATTTTTTCTTCTTCAGTTTACGAATATGTTTTATGTACATCCTCACAATTTCTAATGTGAAAATACTAATATCTTTAAAGATCCTTTAGGCAAGGGAAACCCTGGTGGCATAGTAGTTAAGTACTATGGCTGCTAACAAAAACATCAACAGTTCAAATCCACCAGGCACAACTTGGAAACTCTGGGGCAGTTCTACTCTGTCCTATAGGGTTGCTATATGTCAGAATCGACTCGACGGCAATGGGTTTTGTCGGATACAGGCAAAACGAGGAACTCTCTACAACTTGCCCCCAAAAAGTCAAGTCCCACTCACATAATGTACAAAGATAAATAAACTATTTTAACAAAAAACTAAATTTCTATTTTAAAGTCACAATATCTGTTCATGTCCTATCTTTTTAATATGTCATGTCTTTGCCTCTTCTCAATTACAAAATACTAATATCTTTAAAGAGTTTGAAGTCACCAAGGAAGAGGTTTCAGAAGAACAAGTTCCAGTTGCTAAAAGAAGAAAATCACCACCAGCAAAAGGTACAAGCCAGAAGAAAGTCAACTTTCTTATCTCATGTTTTTAGAGTTAACTTTTTTTGTAGTTGCACTTAACACACGTAAAAATACTAATATCTTTAAAGCTCCAGAAATTACGAAGGAAGTCATTCAGAGAAGCAGTTTCCCCAAAGCAACTCTACTGGGTGTACACATGTCACTACAAGTCATTCAAGAGAAAAGTAGAGGAAAAAAGTCTTTAGCTTATACATATGGAAGATGCTTGGGCTATAAAGTTGATCTATGTGATCTCCCGGGAAAGTCTGCAAACACACTATGTGTAGATATGACACAGGTGGATTCTTTAACAGGAAAGAGTGATTACTAATTACTTAGAAAATAAAAATCAGACTAGCCAGAAAAAAAAATCTGCATGAAACCACTTATAAACATCCACATCCCTGAAATGAGATTGAATTGGATCAACACACCTCCTCAAAGCAGGAATCAGTTCCCCCAAATGAAAAGTGCCTGGCTATAGACTGCACGTCTGTAATTCAGCTCTCCGTGGGATTTAAATTTCAAGATATATCAGCTTGTAGGGATTACTTTTATATTAAATTTACTGTTAGAAACAAACATATGAATTTGAAATAACTGATTTTCCATAAGACTTAAATGATTTTAGCTGAATATGATTCAGTGTGGAGCTGTTCCACTTGTAATATTATTTCTACCACATCCACCCGTCTGAGAGCCTAATTCCAGGTAAAGATGAAACTCTGACCTAAACACTTATTTGCTTCTCTTAGAGTCTATCTTTTATTTTTATAAAGTCATACATTTTTCTCTTTTGATTTTTTTAAGTAAATCAAAAGATAAAAGTTTAAAAACATCCCGAATAACAATTTCTTCATAAATACCCATGATAATCTGTAATTTAAAGAATATCTGAACACTTTGACACCGTTTTCTCAATTTAGAATTATTTGGTTATTCTCCTCTCTCCAAACTTCAAAAACATTTACCTTTTTAATTTGCCTGAGGGTACAAAGAGAAGGCAACCCAAATAAGAAAGAAGCTGTTTGGTTCTCCTCAAACTAAAAGCTAAAGGTATATCATTAATTATGAAGAATCCATTTTTTTTTTTTTACTTAAAAGCTATTTTTCCATAATCTAATTTTCTATACATCTACCATTCCAAGAAATAGCATTATTAATATTGATAGCAAGGAGCCCTGGTGATGCAATGGTTAAGCACTCAGCTGTTGTCGAAACCTACCCAGTAGCTCCCCTGGAGAAAAGACCTGGCAGTCTGCTCCTATAAAGATTACAGCCTAGGAAACCCTACGGGGCAGTTCTACTCTGTTATGTAGGGTCTCTGTGAGTCGGAATCAGCTTGACAGCACACGACAATAATATTGATAGTGCCAGAGGTGACCAAGAAACCAGCCCCGATAATCAAGCATTCATACTGTTACTAATCAGATTGTGGAGAGGGGTGTCTTCCCGTCCAGAGCATTACTGTATGTGGAGTTAATGATTGAAAATTTTAAATGTTCTTCATAACTCCAAAGTACAATGTATTAATATCTTTAAAGTGAATCACCTCAAGCAGTTGTCTCAGAAAAGGAAACATCCATGGTTGCTCCCCCTGAAACATTACCCACTGAAGGTCTCACTCATTCTATCATTCCATCCTTCATTCATTTAATAGCATTTAGTAAGTGTCTATTATATGCAAGATGCTAGGGAGCTGGGGAATAACAAACGAAGACACATAAGATTTTGTTCCTCTCCTCAAGATCTCATCCCTCATCAAATTCTTGAAGCCTTATAGCCATAAAAATTACTTTGGTTCAGTTAATGTGATTAATGTCTCTACTGATCCTTTTAACTTCTAAATATAATACTAATATCTTCAAAGCACAGAAACTATGAAAGAAGTTACTCCTAAAATGAAAGTACCGGAAGATGTTCCTAAAGAGCCAGAACCTCTGACTATGAAAGGTGCATGTCACCTTTGAACAGATGCTGAAGAAATAACTGTCTTCCAATCTTAAAATTATGTTTTTCCTAACACTCTTTATAGCTCCTAAATGTAAACATACTAATATCTTTAAAGCACCCGAAGCTCCACAAGAAGTTCCTCTAAAAAGAAAACGTTTGTGGCTATTCCCCGCCGAAACATAAATAGCTCCTACCAAAAGTATTGGCTCAGGAAGTTCTCAATAAGAAAGGTCTGTAGTGTCACAGGAACTCTGCTAGGTACTGGAGAAGAGTGAGTAACCCCTTTAGATTTACTTAGTTGATTGGTGGGACATAGGGAGAATAGAGGGAAAGAGAACAGGCTTCTAGGAAACTACATTTGCTAACTTATTGTGGTTACTGTTTTCATTAATAATTTTAACCATTAAATGTGAAATACTAATATCTTTAAAGTGCCTGAAGCTCCTCAAGAAATTGTTCCTGCAAAGAGAGTTCCTTCCAAGAAAAGAGAACCTCCATCAGTTAAAGGTATAAGTTACCATGCCCTCAGCCTTAAGAAGAAACAGCTCTTGTAATCTTGAAAATATTTTGCTCTTCCTAGTAATCTTCGTAACATTAAATGTAAAAATACTAATTTCTTGAAGTGCCCGAAGCTCCCCAAGAAATTGTCCCTGAAAAGAAAACGCATGTGATTACTTACCGACAGCCTGAAGTCCCACCTGATGAAGGTATCCAGTGCTGGAAGTTTGGAGGGTTGGGAAAATGTCTCTTCTTGTGTATATGTTTCCTGTCTGTACTAATTCTTGTAACTCCTAAATGTAAAAAAAATATTTATATCTTTGAAGTGCCTGAAGCTCCCAAAGAAGTTGTCCCTGAAAAGAAAGTGTATCCTCCCCGAAAGCCTGAAGTTGTGCCTGTCAAAGGTACATTCTAAATGGTCCCTTCACCTGGGGTAGGGAGGTAGGGAGAAAGAAAGAACCACCTTTCTAGCTTTGAAAATTCCTTGGATTTGTAAATGTGATCCATGTGTCTGTTGACCCTGTAATTTCCAATGTAAAATTTACTAATATCTTGAAAGTGCCTGAAGCTCAGAAAGAAGTGCCCATCAAAAAGAAAGTACCAGAAGCTCCTCCCCCCAAGCCAGAAGCTCCACCTGTTACAGGTACTTGTTACCACTGATCTCAGGCTCAAGAAAAAAATGGCTCTTTATCTTAAAAATGTTTCAGTGTATCTAGTGGTCTTCATGATTTCTAAATGTAAAAATACTAATATCTTTAGTGTCTGAGGTTCCCAAAGAAGTTATCCCTGAAAAGAAAGCACCTGCAGCGTCTCCTAAAAAGCCAGAAGTCCCACCTGTTGAAGGTATCTGCCACTGATCTTAGGCTTAAGAAGATACAACTCTTCTATTCTTGAAAATGTTTGGTTCTTGTGGTCTTCATAACTCTTAAATGTGATTTTACTAATATCTTTTAAGTACCCAAGGCTCCCAAAGAAGTGGTCCCTGAAAAGAAAGTGCCTGTGGCACCTCCTAAAAAACCGGAAGCCCCACCTGCTAAAGGTATCTGTCGCTGACCTTAAGCTTAAAAAGATACAATTCTTCTGCTCTTGATTTTATTTTGTTCTTGTGGTCGTCATAACTCCTAAATGCGATTTTACTAATATCTTTTAAGTACCCGAGGCTCCCAAAAAAGTGGTCCCTGAAAAGAAAGTGCCTGTGGCACCTCCTAAAAAGCCGGAAGCTCCACTTGTTAAAGGTATCTGTCGCTGACTTTAGGTTTAAAAAGATAAAATTCTTCTGCTCTTGAACATAACTTTGTTCTTGTGGTTTTCGTAATTCCTAAATGATTTTACTAATATCTTTTAAGTACCCGAGGCTCCCAAAGAAGTGGTCCCTGAAAAGAAAGTGCCCGTGGCACCTCCTAAAAAGCCAGAAGCCCCACCAGCCGAAGGTAGTCACCCCCACGTTACTGTGTCTGATACCGTCCATTTGTCTTTACTCTATCTAACCACAAAAATACTAATATCTTTAAAGTACCCGAGGTGCTAAAGGCAGCTGTCCCAGAAAAGAAGGTGCCTGAAGTGATCCCCCCCAAACCGGAAAGTCCGCCCCCTGCAGGTAAGGTCAAAGCTATGTAAACTAGGGAAAAAGTAACTGCTATTTTAACTAGAAAATGATAAATGAAAATCCCACGACTCAGACTCAAAGGTGATCTAATTATAAAGGCAACAAATGTCTGTAACTATCTGAAAGATACTGGTGTATGATTATATGGTATTATCATGATTTATTTCTACCTTCTAAACACAAAATACTAATATCTTTCAAGTGCCTGAAGCCCCACCGGAGGAAGCTATCCTGGAAGAGAAAGTACCAGTGACTCCTTCTAAAAGGCCAGAAGCTCCACCCGCTAAAGGTATTTATCCTTATTTGTTACTGGTCACCTGGTGCAGCGAGCTGGGGAAAGGGTGTGTAGATGTGCCTGTCAGTCTTGCAAATTGTACTTGCTTGGGTAAATGTGTCGTCAGTATTCCCCCTTTAAAGCTTCTAACTAAAAGAAACTAATATCTTTGAAGTTCCTCCAGCTCCAAAAGAAGTTATACCTGAAAAGAAAGTGTCTGTGGCTGTGCCCAAAAAACCAGAAGCCCCACATGCTAAAGGTATTTATTCCCACTGCTCCACTAAGGGGAAAAAATATTGTCTTGTACTCTTAACAATCATTGTAACATATGCCTTCGCTATTCATAAATTATACAAATACTAATATCTTTCAAGTGCTTGAAGCTCCTCAGGAAGTCCCCGAAAAGAAAATTCTCAAGGCACCACCCAAAACACCAGAAGCTCCACCACTTACAGGTACATGTAAGCCCAACCTTATTATTCTGCAGCAGAAATATCTCTTCCACTCTTGAAAACAATTTTAGTTCACTGCTCTTCATTAATCTAAGTGTAAAACTACTAATATCTTTCAAGTGCCTGAAGCTCCTCAAGAAGTTGTCCCAGAAAAGAAAATTCCCAAGGCACCACGCAAAACACCAGAAGCCCCCATGGTTACAGGTACCTGTTAGCTCTGACCTCGTTCCGCAGAAGAATTCTCTCTTTTGCTATTGAAAACAATTTTAGTCCATCGTTCTTCATTAACTTAAGTATAAAACTACTAACATATTTTAAGTGATTGAAGCTCCTCAAGAAATTGTCCCAGAAGAGAAAATTCCCAAGGCACTGCCCAAAAAACCAGAAGCCTCCCTGCCCCCACACCCCCCGCCCAGTTAAAGATGCTTGTCACCCCTGTGCTGAAGAAATCTCTCTTCTGCTCTTGGAAACAATTTTATTCCATTGTTCTTGATTGATATAAGTGTGAAACTACTAATATCTTTTAAGTGCCTGAAGTTCCTCAAGAAATTGTTCCTGAAAAGAAAGTACCAGTGGAGCCTCCTAAAAAGCCAGAAGCCCCACCTGTTAAAGGTATCTGCCGCTGGCCTTAGGAATAAGAAGATATGACTCTTTCCTTCTTGAAAATATTTTCCTTTCATAGTCTTCATAACTCCTAAATGTAATTTTACTAATATCTTTTAAGTGCCTAAGGCTCCCAAAGAGGTTATCCCTGAAAAGAAAGTACCAGAGGCACCTCCTGAAAAGCCAGAAGCCTCACCTGCTGAAGGTATCTGTCACTGACCTTACGCTTAAGAAGATATAACTCTTCTCCTCTTGAAAATATTTTGTTCTCATTGCTCCATAACTCCTAAATGTGATTTACTAATATCTTTTAAGTACCTGAGGCTCCTGAAGAAGTGATCCCTGAAAAGAAAGTACCTGTGGCACCTCCTAAAAAGCCAGAAGCCCCACCTGCTAAAGGTATCTGTCACAAATCTTAGGCTTAAAAGATGTAATTCTTCTGCTCTGGAAAATATTTTGTTCTTATGTCTTCATAGCTCCTAAATATGATTTACTAATATCTTTTAAGTGCCTGAGGCTCCCAAAGAAGTGGTCCCTGAAAAGAAAGTACCTGTGGCACCTCCTAAAAAGCCAGAAGCCCCACCTGCTAAAGGTATTTGCCTCTGACATTAGGCTTAAAAGATGTAATTCTTCTGCTCTGGAAAATATTTTGTTCTTACGTCTTCATAACTCCTAAGTGTAATTTACTAATATCTTTTAAGTGCCTGAGGCTCCCAAAGAAGTGGTCCCTGAAAAGAAAGTGCCCATGGCACCTCCTAAAAAGCCAGAAGCCCCACCTGCTAAAGGTATTTGCCTCTGATCTTAGGCTTAAAAGATACAATTCTTCTCTTGAAACTTATTTTGTTCCTGTGGTTTTCATAACTCCTAAATGTAATTTACTAATATCTTTTAAGTGCCTGAGGCTCCCAAAGAAATGGTCCCTGAAAAGAAAGTGCCCGTGGCACCTCCTAAAAAGCCAGAAGCCCCACCTGCTGAAGGTATCTGTCACTGATCTTAGGCTTAAAAAGATATAATTCTTCTGCTCTGGAAAATATTTTGTTCTTATGTCTTCATAGCTCATAAATGTAATTTACTAATATCTTTTAAAGTGCCTGAGGCTCCTGAAGAAGTGGTCCCTGAAAAGGAAGTGCCTGTGGCACCTCCTAAAAAGCCAGAAGCCCCACCTGCTAAAGGTATCTGTCACTGATCTTAGGGTTAAAAGATGTAATTCTTCTCTTGAAAATTATTTTGTTTCTGTGGTTTTCATAACTCCTAAATGTGATTTTACTAATATCTTTTAAGTGCCTGAGGCTCCCAAAGAAGTGGTCCCTGAAAAGAAAGTGCCCGTGGCACCTCCTAAAAAGCCAGAAGCCCCACCTGCTGAAGGTATCTGTCACTGACCTTAGGCTTAAAAGATGTAATTCTTCTCCTCTGGAAAATATTTTGTTCTCGTCTTTATAAATCCTAAATGTGATTTTACTAATATCTTTTAAAGTACCTGAGGCTCCCGAAGAAGTGGTTCCTGAAAAGAAAGTGCCTGTGGCACCTCCTAAAAAGCCAGAAGCCCCACCTGCTAAAGGTATTTGTCACTGACCTTAGGCTTAAAAGATGTAATTCTTCTGCTCTTGAAAGTATTTTCTTGTTTTCTTCATAACTCCTAAATGGGATTTTACTGATATCTTTTAAGTGCCCAAGGCTCCCAAAGAAGTGATCCCTGAAAAGAAAGCGCCCGTGGCGCCTCCTAAAAAGCCAGAGGCCCCACCTGCTGAAGGTATCTGTCACTGACCTTAGGCTTAAAAAGATGTAGTTCTTCTGCTCTGGAAAATATTTTGCTCTTATGGTCTTCATAAATCCTAAATGTGATTTTACTGATATCTTTTAAGTACCCGAGGCTCCCAAGGAAGTGGTCCCTGAAAAGAAAGTGCCCATGGCACCTCCTAAAAAGCCAGAAGCCCCACCTGTTAAAGGTATCTGTCACTGATCTTAGGCTTAAAACATATAATTCTTCTGCTCTAGAAAATATTTTCTTCTCATGTTTTCATAAATCCTAAATGTGACTTACTAATATCTTTTAAGTGCCTGAGGCTCCCAAAGAAGTGGTCCCTGAAAAGAAAGTGCCCGTGGCACCTCCTAAAAAGCCAGAAGCCCCACCTGCTGAAGGTATCTGTCACTGACCTTACGCTTAAAAAGATGTAGTTCTTCTGCTCTGGAAACTATTTTGTTCTCATGTCTTCATAAATCCTAAATGTGATTTACTAATATCTTTTGAAGTACCTGAGGCTCCTGAAGAAGTGATCCCTGAAAAGGAAGTGCCTGTGGCACCTCCTAAAAAGCCAGAAGCCCCACCTGCTAAAGGTATTTGTCTCTGACATTAGGCTTAAAAGATGTAATTCTTCTGCTTTTGAAAATTATTTTGTTCCTGTGGTTTTCATAGCTCCTAAATGTGATTTACTAATATCTTTTAAGTGCCTGAGGCTCCCAAAGAAGTGGTCCCTGAAAAGAAAGTACCTGTGGCACCTCCTAAAAAGCCAGAAGCCCCACCTGCTAAAGGTATTTGTCTCTGACATTAGGCTTAAAAGATGTAATTCTTCTGCTTTTGAAAATTATTTTGTTCCTGTGGTTTTCATAGCTCCTAAATGTGATTTACTAATATCTTTTAAGTGCCTGAGGCTCCCAAAGAAGTGGTCCCTGAAAAGAAAGTACCCGTGGCACCTCCTAAAAAGCCAGAAGCCCCACCTGCTAAAGGTATTTGTCTCTGACATTAGGCTTAAAAGATGTAATTCTTCTGCTTTTGAAAATTATTTTGTTCCTGTGGTTTTCATAGCTCCTAAATGTGATTTACTAATATCTTTTAAGTGCCTGAGGCTCCCAAAGAAGTGGTCCCTGAAAAGAAAGTACCTGTGGCACCTCCTAAAAAACCGGAAGCCCCACCTGCTAAAGGTATTTGCCTCTGACCTTAGGCTTAAAAGATGTAATTCTTCTGCTCTGGAAAATATTCTCTTGTTTTCTTCATAACTCTAAATGTGATTTTACTGATATCTTTTAAGTGCCCGAGGCTCCCAAGGAAGTGGTCCCTGAAAAGAAAGTGCCCGTGGCACCTCCTAAAAAGCCAGAAGCCCCACCTGCTAAAGGTAGTCACCCCCACATCGCTGTGTTGATACCGTCCATTTGCCTTTATTCTGTCTAATCACAAAAATACTAATATCTTTTAAGTACCCGAGGTGCCAAAGGTCACAGTCCCTGAAAAGAAAGTTCCTGAAGTGATCCCCCCCAAACCAGAAAGTCCGCCCCCTCCAGGTAATAAAGAAATTATCTAAATTAGTATTTGAAAAAATAAATTACTCAGTGTTGTAAAAATCTTTTATGAAATATTTCATGTGCTTTAGTCAATTCTAGCATTAAAATGAGCTTGTGTCTTTAAAGTGTATGAGGAGCCTGAGGAAATTCTCGTGGAAGAACCTCCAGCTGAAGTTGTTGAAGAACCAGAGCCCCCTGCTCCTGCAAAAGGTACTTGGCCGATGCTGCTAGGATCCCTTAGCCAGTTGTTCACTCTCTTGCTTTGAAAATTCTGGGCATTGAGAGCTTTCTTAATGTTTCTCACTCATTTCCACCGCTTCTAAAACATAAATTCTAATACCTTTAGTGATAGAGCCACCTAAGAAACCTGTCCCAGAAAAGAAACCACCTGCTGTCATTGCCAAAAAACCTGAACCACCACCAGTGAAAGGTATTTCTTGCTGTTACTAACGTCCTACAGAAAAACGTGTGTCTTTAAGATGTTATGTTCTACTGTGCTACTTCACGGTTTCCCTATATTATTGATACAATGGGCTTAAACACTATTAATATCTTTTAAAGTGCCTGAGGCGCCCAAGAAAGTTGTTCCTGAAAAGAAAGTGCCTCCTGTGGCTCCCAAAAAAGCAGAAGTCCCACCTGCTAAAGGTACCTGTAGCTGTCCCCCATTCGATGGAGGCGGAAGCTGCCTCCAAATCTGAAAACGTGTTCTGTTCTTATAAATGTGATGGGTGTTTACCCGTAATCGTCATAATGTTAAAATACTAATATCTTTAAAGTGCCTGAAGTGCCAAAAGAAGTTGTTCCGGAAAAGAAAGTAGCCGTTCCCAAAAAACCGGAAGCCCCACCAGCAAAAGGTACATGTCACTAATGAGACTCTGCAGACACTCACTCACTCTTGGTCTCAAAAGTCGCCCATTATAGGAAACCCTTTGTTAACCAATCCTCTTATATTCACAACGACAAAACTGCCATTCTGGATTTTTAGGGTTTAAATGTTTTAAATAATATCGTTGATTAAAAAAAAACTGATGCTTTCTTATGGGTACTGGAAGAGCCAATAACATGGTTTGGTTATTCTTCATGGGCTACATTCTGCACCTCCCCCCCACCGCTGTGTTCGCCCAAGGATAGATCACTGACTTCGTTGTGAATTTTGTTCTTTGATCTGTTCCCTGGGTTACTTAAGATATGAACTAGATGTGGTATAAATTTCATGTATTTCTCAACTACCAAGAAGTAAAATTAACTAATATCTTTAAAGTGCCAGAGGTGCCAAAGAAGCCTGTCTTAGAAGAGAAACCAGCTGTTCCTGTTCCCAAGAAAGTGGAGCCACCTCCTCCAGAAGGTACACATAAGACCATTAATGAGCTTGCCACTTGTGACTATTTCTAATTTCAGCTTTGTTCCTATTCCTTTCTAGTTCATTATCTTGTGGTCATTTTTCCATCCTTTAATTCTTTGTCTTACCTGAACATTCTTAATTGGCTCCAATCCCAAATCTCTTTTGGGTTATCAGTCAAGAATATCTACATAGGGCAGTCAAACCAAAACCCACTGCCGTCGAGTCAGGTCCAACTCACAGCAACTCCATAGAGTTTCCAAGGCTGTAAATCTCTACGGAAGCAGACTGTCACATCTTTCTTCTGTGGACCCACTGGTGGTTTCAAACTGCTGACTTTTTGGTTAGCAGTCAATCACTTTAACCACTGCGCCACCAGGGCTCCTTTACATAAGGCACAGTAAGCTATATTAAACGTGGCTTCTCAAATGTATATAGACAAATTGACAACAGCAGCTCAAAAGATTAGATGGGAGAATTAGGGGGCAGTGAGTTTATGTTAATGGGGGAGGAACAATTTGGAAAAGGAAGGCGAGAATGGTTACACAGTTTGAATAATGTAATCAATGTCAGTGAACTGTACATGTAGAAATTATTGAATTGATGTATGTTCAGCTGTGTATGTTCTCAACCACACCAACAGAAATAAATTTACAAAAATGTACATAGAAATTAAGACAGAAGAGCTAATGAGTGTAAATTATATTAAACACAAAAAGGACTTTCCAAGCATTCAAATCAATAGAAATATAACTTAAGTACAAATAAGAAAAATCTCACTGTAACAAAAATAAGGGAAGATATTAATTGAAACGAAGGGAAAAATAAAGATTCAGATTTATTGTGTTTGGTGTTTTGTGTGTTTTAGAATATTGTTCCAAACACTGAAATGAAATTAACTAATATCTTTAAAGTATATGAAGAACCTGAGGAAATTGTTCCTGAAGAGAAAGAACCTGAGGAAATTGTTCCTGAAGAGAAAGAACCTGAGGAAATTGTTCCTGAAGAGAAAGAACCAGAGGAAATTGTTCCTGAAGAGAAAGAACCTGAGGAAATTGTTCCTGAAGAGAAAGAACCAATTCCTGTTGCAGAAGAGGAGGAACCAGAAGCCCCTCCACCAGCAGGTACAAGGCAGAATCCACTGTCTAGAAAAATACAATTACTTGGTTTTTTATAAGACAAAATGTCAGTCCTTTATCCCACTGCTTGAAATTTGATTTCATTGGCAAGAACAAAAGTTACTTGCACACATAAAATTTTGGTCCTACAGAATTTTACAATGTACATATCGGAGAAACACATGAGATCTTTTTTGATTCATTCATTTGCATTAAACTTTTCGTTGTGATCATCTAACCCTAAAAGAAGTTCCTATCTTTCAAGCGCCTGAAGAGCCGAAGATTGTCCTAGAAAAGAAAGTCCCTGTCATCAAAAAACCAGAAGCTCCACCTCCTAAAGGTACTTACAGTGAAATAAATATTTACTTCATTTTTGTGTACGGTCTAAAATTCTACACTCTTTCCTTATAATGTGCTGTGCTGTATTACGTGTTTATTAACTGTTATCTCTGTGTTATACTGTTGAACAAATGTGTAAAATTAATCTGTATATATTATATTTTGCAATATATTAAATGCTACTAATATCTTTAAAGTACCTGTGATGCCAAAGAAAGTTGTCCCAGTGAAGAAGGCCCCAACTGTTAAGAAGCCAGAAGCTCCAGCAGCTGAAGGTATTCATGTCAGCACAGACATTATAAAAAAAAAAAAAGTACTCTAATATCTTAAAGTAGAATCCAATAAGTTGTCCTCATCGTTGTTGCATAACTAGGGACCAAAATGTCCTTATTTGCTTTCATTAATTTTAACACTGCCCCAACAATTATAGAACTTTTACTCATAACATTTTTAAATGCTTTAAAATTCTCTTCTAAAAATAAAACTAATATCTTCAAAGTGCCTGAGATGCCCAAGAAACTGGTTCCAGTAAAGAAAGAACCCGTACCTGTTACCAAAAAGCCAGAAGTCCTTCCAGAAAAAGGTACCTACCATGAAGAAAAAATAATGCTTCTCTGACTGTTATCTGAGTATTTTAATAATAGTTCCTAGAGAAAAAAAACATTGTGTAGGAGTTTATGCAAAACCATATTACACAGGAAGAGGAAAGAAGAGGAATTAGTGAGGGCTGAAAAAGATAAAATGAGACAGGCAAGCAAGAGAAAAAATGAGCGAGGTTCCGTTGTGCCGTGATATAGTTGTACGTTGTTACACGTGGTAGAAAAGGACCTTCTCTCATTTGGTGTGTAGAACAACTCGATTCAGCGTGTTTTGTTGAGTGTTTACCATTAATAAGATAATGTGTTAGAAAAGATAAATGACCTGATCCTGTCCTCAAGAAACTTAAATATGATGAGAGTAGCGAAAGACACGTATAGCACAACTCTAAAACAGGCAGGAGGTAATCACTCCTACAAAGTGAGTACAAAGGGCTACCGAAATACTGTGCAAGAGAAAATTCTTTTCAGGTAGATGCGTAAGGGAAGGCTGTATGGAACAGGTAGAATTTTGATAGATTTTTACATGTAGAAATTGAGAAAATGGTGTCCTAGGCAAAGGAAAGAGCATATCCAAAGGCACAGAGGTAGAAGAGTCTAGTATGCTCAGGAACTGTCAAACATGTCTAATTTAGGCATGGATCTTGAAAGATAAGGCTGGATTTAAAGATGGGGGTCATAATATGGAGTTATTTTCATGGCACTATAAGGTTTGAACTTTATTGTTTAGGCAATAGGAGGCTTCAAAGGTTTAGAAGCAAGTATGTAAGTTGATAAAAATTGTGCTTTAGAGAGCTTGCAGCAGGTTCAAGCTATTACAAGACAGGGATACTAGTAAAGAGCCACTGCAATTATTTAACATCACTGAGAGTTGGACTAGATCAATGCTGGTAGAAATGGAAAAAGGGGATTAGATTTGAGAGAGATGGATACCGAGTTGATAGGACTTGGTGTCTGACCATTACCAAAGCAGTTAGAGAAATAGAGGAGCCCAAAATGATTCTGAGGATTGACACTAGAAATACAAGAAAATGGTGCATTTGGCTTCCTAAACTGATATTAGAGGGAAGATGGTGAATATGTTTTTCGTTTCTCAAGTACCGTGGTTGGGATTGCACACCTGGAGTTTAGGAAGGAGATCAGGGCTAGAGATGTAGATCTGGAAGTCATCAACATGGAAATGAGTATTGAGAGTATAGGAGTGAATTCTCGAGAATGCAGTGCAAATAGAGAAGAGTATCAAAGTGAGACCAGTGGGTAACACCTACACTTAAGGGGTACCTAGAAGAAAAGAAGCAAAGGAAAAAGGCTGAGAAGATTCATTTATAAAATTAGGAGGACCAAAAGAGTGCTTTATCTCAGAAGCCATATTCCCCATGAAGTCTTACAAAATGAAGCTCTTTCCCTTGTTTGCTTTGCCTGCTCTTTGCAAAATCTTGCACATCTTTTAAAATCATAATAGTAAACAAAATCAATATCTTTAAAGAGCCTGAAGTACCTGAGGAAATTGTCCCAGAAGAGAAAGTGTCTGTTCTTATCCCTGAAGAGCCAGAAGCTCCACCTGCACAAGGTACACACCTGCTCTGCAAATCTTGGAAAGGCAACAATTGCCTCGACTGTAGATCAGTCTTAGGTGTTTATCTGTTGTCTGTTTTATGTTTCGATATTTTGGGGTCATCTGGATAACAAGTTATAGTGTACTGCTTTGATATGTTGCAATGTAGCAGTTGCAACTGCTATTTTGAATATAGTCTAACATAAAATACTATGTTTTTTAAGTTGAAGAGGCTCCTGAGGAAATAATATATGAAGAAAAAGCATCCATAACCATTGGTAGAAAAGAGACCCCCCCTGTTGAAGGTATTTCTATAAACATAAACATAAATTTTTAGAATTTCTTGAAAACGCCTTTTAAAAATACGAAAGTATTCTTGAAATTACACATTAAACCATTCCAACGCAATGTTTGACTGCTTTATTTTTCGAATACCTAGAATTTTTTATAACTAGAATCTTTGATTATTCTTGATGCTAATTGTAAATTCCAAAAGGTACTGTTTACTGAGGCCAGAATGGAATAATTGCATTGGTTCCTTAAATGGTTACCCAATGTCAAATGTTAAAAGTCATCTTATTTGCCAACATACATTGAATAAGCTAGTTTTTAATAGAAAGCTCTATTGTAAGAAAATGGAAATCTTACCTTTTTTATCCAAGTGGATTTGTGTAAATTGTTTTTGTTTGAGTGACTGTAATCTTTGTATCCATGTGAAGTTTGTATGAGTCTTTATGAAGAACTTTACATTACAATCTTATATCCTTTGTCAACCTTGTTTAAAGAACGTGAAATTGAAAAGTATATTGAGCCAAAAGAGCCTGAACCGGAACCACAGCCAGAAGAAATAACTGTACAAGGTATTCAGTTAATTGGACTTCAATCTTTACTATCATATAAAAGCATTCTTCATCTTGAAATTTGTATGGTCTGTGTTATTCTTCCTGTATAGTGGGTCTCTTTGCATCTGTCTTTAAGATATTCTTTGTTTGAAATGTGCATGTCATCCTTATGTTTCCATGTAATTCGTAGTGTTTTTCTCACGTCAAACGTGCCTTGTCTGGGTGCTTCTTTTGTTGTAGTGTCTTTGCTACATTTCTCATTCTCTGTGTTCTAGTGTTTTTTGTTTTAGGTTGAAAACTGATCTTAAAAAATCAAACTTTTTACTTCTTACATATGTATTTAGATTTCTCATTTAAAATCCCTACTAACACTCCTGAAATACTCTTTCAAGAACCTGAGCCTGAAAAGAAGGTTATTGAGAAACCAAAACTCAAACCGAGGCCCCCGGCTCCTCCTCCTGCTCCACCCAAGGAAGACGTGAAGGAGAAAATATTTCAACTTAAAGGTATAAAAGGCCACTTCCGTAGTCTTACTAACTGGCTTCAAACTTCTACCCAATCATCTGAAATGGTGCTTGCAAGAAATACATTTCTTTTGGAAGTGTGTACTTGTAGACATGATTGTGCTGTGGTAATTACATAGAGATGTGTGTTTCTCTGCTGCCCCAGAGGCCCTGGGCTGCCTTGTCATGACACGCCTACTGCCTCAAATGTCAGAAAGTACATTGTTAGCTTTGTCTTATGATATAACTGGATGCAGGACTATCCAGCTAACTTTCTTACACAGAGTAGGGGAAAAAGTGTTCTCTGATTTCCAAGGGTGATTGCTGTGCTTATCTTTGAGGTCTTATGCATGTGGAATGTACGGTGGAAATCTTTGCAAGATATTTTTAATATTGCAGTAACACGTGTATACAGAAGTCAAAGCCTGGTTCTTAAAGAATTTTGTGTGCTTTTAAATATAAGTAATATATTTCTGGTGTCCCATAACTGATATATGCACGTATACGATGAAAGCAAAGCATATGAGAGACTTGTCACTGTTCCACCACTTTTTTTTTTTACAACTTAAAAATAGCCAGCTGTGTTCTGTGGTGGTTCTATGGGTAGCTAGAAAGAATGGCTATGAATGCATTTGATATTCAGCATCTATTCCCATTGTTAAGTGTCCCTTCATTCTCACTGTTTTGATTTTTCCTTGAATCGATGCACTATCACTTAATTTTTAAAATGCCAGCATCTTTAAAAGCTGAAATAAACTGACAAAAGGATATGATTCGTGTTATTTTAATAAAAAGTTCTCTTATTAGTGATGTCACGAGAATTCCCAATCTAAAATATTCTAGATATAATCTTAGATGAGCAACTTTACCATACTTACCTACACATCTACAAAGCCAAAAGCTTCCAGAATGAGACATTGCTTCTTGCCCCTCTTCATTCCAGCATTTTAAGCCAGATTACACAGAAAAGGTGGGTGCCTCTTAAAAGACCACCTATTTGCTGCTTGGTACTCCATAAGGTGATACCTTAAATATGTTTTTCTTACTGTTAAACTTATACTCAAAGGAAAATTTCTTACTCCTCTGAAGAACAAAAATTTTTCTCTTTCTCAGCCAAACTGCAATCTGTTTTCATGCTTCTTGTATGTTCTTTGGTGGCTGTTCTTGGCTGTTATTAATACTTTCTGATTACTAGTAAAGCTTGGTTTTGATTCCTAGAGTAGGAATTTAATCATTTGCTTCTGATAAATTTAAATACACAAATAATAAAACTAAGATCATATTCTTTAAAGCTGTTTCAAAGAAGAAAGTACCTGAAAAACCTGAGGTTCCAGAAAAAGTGGAGCTTAAACCTCTGAAAGGTATTTCACAATGTGGAAAATGCGCTCACATGCAGCAGCTCTGCCTCTGACTCTTGCTCTTCGTAGAACATTTGTTTTTTCTCTGAAAATGATCACAGTAATAGTCATGTCTTGTATTTTTGTGGCTCTTACACTCCTGGCTCATAAGTCTTGCGTTTTTGTCCCCCATCAATTTCATACGTTACATGGATCGATATTGTTTATCTTTGTTTCACCCACATGTCTTCTTGCATTTTCCTAAACTTAAAAATATCAAACTTTTCTGGTTAGCTGAAAGTTAACATCGAGAGAGACATCTTAGCTTAAAATGCTGAGAGCTACTGATAGAAAGCTTTAGCTAGCGTTATAAGCATTAATAAGTCGTATCTATACTATTGAAATGATTAATAAGGATTTCTTCGTGACTTCCTTGTCACTAACTCCAAGAATACCCCTCAGGCATAGAGATCTCACATTTTAGGAAAATTTCATTATCATTGCAGGTCATTTTTCAAAAGTTTTCTTTAAGCAGTATTTTCTCTATCTAAAATTAGACCCTCAAAAAAAGTAAATGAATCATGAACGTATAGAAAACATCTATTAAAAATAAAATTGTAAACTTCTACAGTAAGTACACTGGGTAAATTATACTGGGAAGACCCTCAACAAGATAGATTGACAAAGTGGCTGCAACAATGGGCTCAAACATACAATTATAAGGATGGCACAGGACCGGGAAATGTTTCATTCTGTTTAAATAATCAATATGTCCAGACCCAGAAATTGGTTCTGTTGTTGATTCACTCTGGGATTTTGGAAGAATCACTCATCTGAATATATGTTTCCTATTTATAAAACGGAGATTACAAAATAATATTTAAATTAACCAGTAAAGAATTATTACAAAGCCACTCAAATATTAGCATGGCATGTGCTGACATGTAATGGCTTAAAAAAAAAAATAGCTACAATAGTGTTTTCTGCACCTGAGTTTCAAATGTCAGTAAGATTTTAAAAATAAAATAATAATATGGAAATACAAATTTGAAGATGTATTTTAACTATTTCCATTATGTAAATAAAGGAAATGTATATTATACCTTTCCGACTTAAATTAATTAGATGCTTGGTCTTCTCTCCAGGTTTAATCAATGAAAATGGCTACACATTAAGAATATTGGTAACTCTAAATAGTATTAAAGGCCAGCACAATTTATCATGAATAAAAACTAAATGTTTAACTATGAAATTTTTACTTAAAATATTTGGCATTAAAAAAGAATAATTATTTAAAAGGAAAACTTTATATATTTGCCTTTTTTTTACATTTAAACTTCTGAAGTAATAGCTAAGGAAGGGTATCTTAATCACATATAAAGCTATTTAATGAATTGTAAATATGTTGTTTAAACCACCAAATGGGAAATTTTATATAAATTTCTAAGAAATTTATATTTCTTATAAGAATGAACAAATGTAATGTTTTGGGTTATAAATAAATACTTTAAATTTTAAATGATATCAGTAAAGAGGAAATGGTTCAATAATCACAAACTGTTGCATTTTTCCATTCAAATCCATGAGGACTATGGTAGCAGTAAGAGGCTGCTAGATATAACATCGTCCGCCATGTTTAATATTCACTGAAGACACGAGAGGAAACTAATTTAGAATTCCCTTGAGTCACTTTATACATTAAATTCAAGAATATTTTCTTATCAATTGAAAATGAGGTTCCAAAGCCAGATTTCAAAATTCTGTGGTTTTGGGATTTTAAGTTAGTATTATTTCCAAAAGGAGACTTTAAGAAAGGATAATCCTCTGCTGTTCAGGAAGTAAGATATGACCCTTCCCCAACATAAAAGTTATAAACAGATCACTTGGCTTTCTCCTATCACTGAAGAAGGCTGCCTGTATAATTTCAACGTAATTAATGGTTGGGAAGATACCATTACAGATTTGAGAAATCTAAAATTGTAGATTGGGGAAAAGATGGTATCGAGAACCCTGTAATTTGATGAACAATTTGTAAGTCAGTGTGGAACAACATTTCTACACTCATTTAAGATAAATTTATTTGCCTGCAGTTAATGTAATTGAATTTCATCACAAGTTTATAGAGATGTTTGCAGAGAAAATACCTTGAAGTGTATCATTTATGTTTAAATTCTGTGATGTTTATATGCAACAAAAATTGTTACTTGATACACTATAATTAGTGTATGGAGAGAGATTTTTCTTCTTGAAGTTTAGTTTTTATGTGAGTTCACTTCAAAATTTGAAATCATATTCTTTTAAGCGCCCGGAGCCGAAAAGAAAGTTCGCAAATTACTTCCTGAACCTAAACCCCAACCAAAGGAAGAAGTTGTTCTGAAAAGCGGTAGAGTATTTTTCAACCATTTTATCAGCGTCAAGTATATAAAAATAGACTTGAAAGCTTACAAAATATTTCTGTCTGTGGTTTTGTTTGAATTAGATTACCAATTTATCAAATTCTGCTTGTTGCATTGAAAATTATTTCCAAATTTCTTTTAAAAGAGGACAGAAATTTTGTGACCTTTCACAGTATTTTAAAATTTATGTCAGTAGACATAACTAAACTGATGATATTCTAAACTAATAACAATGACCATGACTTTCATAATTATGTAGTCAAATGTACTAAACTTATTAATAAATACTTTAAATTACACCAAACTATGTAAGCCTAAATTCAGTATCCAGTTTTAAAGTGTGACACAAGAGCAGTACAACTAATAAATAACAGTTTTAAAAAAGTAAGCATTTATTTTCTACTAATAAAATATTAAAGAATTAGAAGATATTCAAATGAAGACTCAAGCTCTCACATTGTCTTCACATAGAATTACTGATTTCTAGCCTCCATTTCTTTAGATATCTACACCCAAGTAAACTTTATACTTATTTAAATACTCCTCTTCATATAAAGTATAACATGAGTTATTATCAGAATTTCTTGCTATTCAAATGATTTATTTTGTGTTTTGGCCAGTTCTGTCAGACTTGTCTCTGAACAGACTCTCTATTTAGATAGATATAAAGTGACCCTGAGTGCTGTTCTAATTAACCTAACAACCTTTGATTTTTTTAAAAAAACAAACAGCATTTTTGGTGTTAATGCTAATTTCCAAGTCCACTAGGTTGCATGCTTTTCATTTTCCTTGCTTTGTATATTATTTCCATTTGTCAAGCTTATTCAACATCTTCATGAGTTTGTCTCAGTTTACATATAAACCTTTTTGTCTTTTAAGTTCTAAGAAAGAAACCTGAAGAAGAAGAAGAACCTAAAAAAGTAGAAAAAGTAGAAGAAGTTAAAAAACCTGAAGGTAGGAATCTCAGTGACAATTTGTGAAACTATGTTTTAACAAAATGGACCCTTAACAAAAGGTTTATCTTGTAAACATGAATGGAGTTAAATGTAAGCATAGCTTCATATTTCATCTATGGTATAGTCTGTGTTTTCCATTGTCTGCTTTTTTAAATATTTTATAGTGTTTCTCAAATCCATTCATCTAATTCCTTGCACTCATTAATATTACTTTGCCTCTTAAGTTCTTCACCAGTGGAAATGACTGTGAAAAAATTCATGGGAGGGTGGCTGCAGAATAACTTCAGGGGAGGGTGTCAGCAATATTTCATAAGATTTGGGTTTTTTAAGTGGACTGATTTTATCATTAATTTTTTTCATTAATTAATGAGAAATTAATTTTTGTCATTACTTACACCCCAAAGGTTATAATTCTTGGGAGTGATTGTAGAAGTGATTTAGAAAAGGAGAGCTAGTGACAGGGAAGGACAAGTGGATGAAATAAATGATGATGGAAAAAGAAAATGAAACAGAGTCAAGAAGAGAAAATAGAAATTAAAAGCCATCAAACAATTTTTAAAAATAAATTGTTTGGTGTGATATTTCGTATCAGTTTACTTCTAAGTACCTTAAGATAACACTAAAAAATAAACCTATTTTCTTAAAGTACCAGAACCACCTCCCAAAGCAGTTGAAGAAGTTGAGGTACCTCCAGCCACTGTTACCAAAAGGGAAAGGAAAGTTCCTGAACCAACGAAAGGTACAAATCTACTTGCACTTTCTTAACTTGCACTTTCTTAGTTGTCCCTAAAAGTACAAGTATGCATCATTTGAAATACTATTACACTGGCATTAAGATCTGAACATATGACTTAATCTGGTTATCACTTAGCTTTATTTTCTTGACCATTTCGTTCTCATATGCAATTGGCTTATAATCACCCATTTGTTAAATAAATTACTAAATTTTAAATACTACAAAGAAATGTATTTGTGGGCAATGAGACGAATAACAATATTAGAATCAATAAATTTGCTTTATGTTCTCCAAATATCTTGTTGAGATGTAAACTTAGACCCAACACCTGATTTGATGATTATTGCATATAAACTATAATATGCTCCAACATATTTTAAGTCTGATTAATTTTGGTTGTGACTTGGTGAAAAACTTTTAAAACACTATGATAACCTGCCTATCACTGTGAATTATTTTAGTGCCTGAAATTAAGCCAGCAATACCTCTCCCTGCACCTGAACCAAAACCAAAGCCTCAACCAGGTATGCAAGCTTATCCTCAATGTTGCTATTGTTAGCTGTCTTCAAGTCTCCCTCATGGAAGTTTAGAATTCTATCACTAAATCATCACTGCCCCACTGGAATCCCTGGGTGGTGTAAACAGTTAATGCACTCAGCTGCTAACTGAAACGTTGGTGGTTCAAGTCCACCCAAAGACGTCCTGGAAGAAAGGCCTGCAATCTAGTTCTGAAAAGTCAGCTATTGATAACCCTATGGAGCACAGTTCTACTCTGACACACACGGGGTAACCATGAGCAGGGCGAGCTCAATGGCAACTTGTTATCCTCAGTACCAATAGCATATGCCTTCATACTTCCCACAAGTAATTTGTAGTCAGTAAGAAAAAGTAAATAAAAGTCAGTAGACATCAAATGATTTCTAATGTTTCAACATGTTTAACATTCTCTAGAAAAACCAGTTATTTGAATATTCTAAAGTCGTATCAGAAAAGGTAAATGGGCTACCAAGTTAGGTTTTAGGAAATGGCAAATGAATATGTTAATGAACGGACATCTCTCTACAGAAGTGAAAATAATCAAACCACCTCCTGTGGAACCTGCACCAACCCCCATCGCTGCCCCAGTGACAGTTCCGGTGGTTGGAAAGAAAGCAGGTATTTATTCTGTAGTTTTTTGTTGGTTGGCTCGTTGGTTGGTTTGGTGGCTTAATGAAAGTATTCACACTTGATTAAAACTCAACCCCTCTAAGTGCAAAACATAGGAATTATTTCAACTATCAGCGTTACGATAAATTCTTAATTAAGTTCTCATCATCTGATATCTTTTACTCACCTAGCCTCTCACCCACTGGATGCATATTATGTTTTGATTGTAAATTCCTGTGATGTATTATTTCTTTCATATGCTTTTGGGATTAACTAATGAATGTGTTCAGGCCTGATAAAAATTAAGGAGACGGAAAGACACTCTCTGAGGATATGCATACGAGAATTCCATGGAGCTTCTAATTTCCACTGCGCCCTATAGGAATCATTTTTTATTTTTAAAAAATTGTATATTTAAACCTGTGTAAGGATTTTTTTTTTTAAGGATTTAGATCAATAATAATTTTATTAATTGTACTAACTTAGTGGTATGGATATCTCAAATACAAACCTAAGATATTTATTAACTATACATGAACTATTTAATAGTTCATTATCTAGGTGATTATTTCAAAACTAAACATGATTTGATGTTTATTCATCATTGATAAATACATCTCCTAGGTATTTGACCTTGGACAAATTATTTAATCTCTCTAAATTTTAATTTCCTAGTCTGTAAAATCAGAATAACAATTGTATAGGCTTCATAGGATTATCATGAGGATTAAATGTATATAAACACTTGGCACAGTACCTGACACATAGTAAGAACTCTAGAAATATTTGGATTTTTATTGTGTTTGATGACATGACAAAATATACTTTTTTTTTGCCTGCTAGTTTAATATTTATGTTAATATATCTTATCAATATTTATGATGTGAGCATTATTCTTACTTTTGAACTTTATGTAAAAGTTCAGAAAAAGGTGATGGACTGCCATTAGGTTAATTATGTATGTATAAAGATACAGTTATTCTCATCCCTGGGAGCTGAAGCTAGAGAACTAATTCTACGGTTCATACTATGCCTGTATTAATAACTGAATTAAAATCTAAATATAGGAAATCTTCATTTCTACCTTAGTTCGTTTTCCAATTTACAGATATTTTCAAAGAAGCCAAAATATGTGTAACACATAGATCTTTTCTTTTTCCATAGTCTTCCCTGAATTTGTTTGTCTGCTCATCTTAAGCACAAAAAGAAGGGCTTTCGGTAGCTTCTGTGCCATTTCCCATTATTGTACACTGATTCCTTGTTGACAAAAATGTATTTCCTTGCTTCACATAACCAACGCTTACATAAACATATAAAATACTTTGCACAGCTAGGCAAAAGTAAAAAACTCTTGCTCCCAAGAAAAAATAAACCTTCCAGAAACAGGAGGAAAATGAAGGCATGAAACCTAAAAACTGCATTGCTATCAAATCAATTTCCACTCATAGCATCCCTATAGGACAGAGTAGAACTGACCCATAGGTTTCCAAGGAGTAGCTGGGGGGATCAGAACTGCTGACCTTTTGGTTAGCAAACAAGCTCTTAACTACTGCACCACCAGAGCTCTTACCAAGACATGTCAGCAATTTAGCTTGGTCACATTGATGTCAGAATGTGCTTCTTGAAAAATACCAAAGTGTTATCCATAGAAGCCATATGAGACCAACTTCTCTTCATGTGTTAATACTTATTTAAAAAAAAAAAAAAAAACCTACCCCCATGGTTTGCTATTGCACATGAAATACATCTGAAAATTACTTAAATGCTATTTTTTCCCCCTCAGAAGCCAAAGCACCTAAAGAGGAGGCTGCCAAGCCGAAAGGTCCTATCAAAGGTGAGATTCTTTTCCCTTGTACCTGTACTGTAACCATTCACTCTGTGAATTCCCCAACTTTCTACCAAAGGAAAAAATATTCAAAATTTATAACAATCTTTAATATTTCTAATTGACTTTCCTAAAACTAGTATATCTTCTGATATTTCAAGTAAAAACTCTAATTTTATTCAAAAAGTGGGTAAAAAATATAGCTAACTATATTTTACCATAATGAACCCTATAAGTTCTCAGCTTCATTTTTCATATACATGATATTTGTGCATGACAGACAGAATAATCAGACACTAATATGGATAGTTTATATTTGGGACTAAAACTTGAACAAATGAAGAACATTTATTATCCATGGATTCCTATGCTGTCTCATTCCTGCTCTCTGAAAGAGGCAGTGGAAATTCAATTGACCTTTGAATTGTCTGGTCTTTAATTTTGTGTTTCTGTCTTCTAATTGTTCTGTCTCCGGTTGTAGCTGTCACGCAGCTGAGTGTGCATTTTCTGACCCCTGTGAAGATGCCAAATCAACTTTTTGTTTTATTTTGAATTAGCTGTAGCCAAAAAGACTCCTTCACCAATCGAAGCTGAAAGGAAAAAATTAAGACCAGGAAGTGGAGGGGAGAAACCTCCTGATGAAGCCCCTTTCACCTACCAGCTAAAGGCTGTGCCACTGAAGTTTGTGAAAGAAATCCAAGACATTGTCTTGAAAGAAGCAGAGTCAGTTGGCTCTTCTGCAATCTTTGAATGTTTAGTGTCCCCCTCCACTGCAGTTACAAGCTGGATGAAAGATGGAAGCAACATCCGTGAGAGCCCGAAGCACAGGTTCATCGCAGATGGTAAAGACAGAAAGCTGCACATCATTGACGTTCAGCTTTCTGATGCTGGCGAGTACACCTGTGTTTTACGTTTGGGAAATAAAGAAAAGACCTCCACGGCTAAACTTGTGGTAGAAGGTAATTTCCAATCTTCAATCCATGGTCTGTTTTAGACTTTAACATAACAAACCTCAGTAGCAACTCTATTGTAACTTTAGACAAAACCTCTTATTTTCAAGCTTTATTCCATTTGTTGTGTATGTATATGGAAAAGTCTTTGCGGTTTTTTAATACTGAAATTCTCCACAGAGATTCCAGTGCGTTTTGTAAAAACACTAGAAGAGGAAGTCACAGTGGTTAAAGGACAGCCATTGTACTTGAGCTGTGAGCTAAACAAAGAGCGCGATGTGGTCTGGAGGAAGGATGGAAAGATTGTGGTGGAGAAACCAGGCAAGATTGTGCCAGGTGTCATCGGCCTGTTGCGGGCTCTGACCATCAATGATGCCGATGACTTTGATGCTGGAACATACACGGTTACTGTGGAAAATGCCAACAACCTGGAGTGTTCATCTTGTGTAAATGTTGTAGGTTAGTACTTTGCTGGGAAATTTTGTTCTGCTTGTTGTTATGCTAAGAAAATGGAAGGTAGAACTTTGTTTCTTAGTATCAGAATATCAGGAGTCCTACAACTTATCTAAGTCCCTGGGTGGCGCAAATGGTCGCGTGCTTGGCTACTAACCAAAAGGTTGGTGGTTAGAATATACCTATAGGCGCCTTGGAAGGCCTGGTGATCTTCTTCCGAAAGATCACAGCCATTGAAAACCCTACACTCAGTTCTACTCTGAAACACCTGGGGTCACCAAGAGTGAGAATCAACTCCATGGCAACTATTTATATAAATATATATATATATACACACCAAAAACCAAAAAAATAAACCCATTGCAGTGGAGTCAATTCTGACTCATAGCAACCCTATAGGACAGAGTAGAACTACCTCATAGGGTTTCTAAGGAACAGCTGGTGGATTCAAACTGCTGCCCTTTTGGTTAGCAGCCAAGCACTTAACCACTGCACACCAGGGCTCATTTATATACATGCATATAAAATCTAAGAGGAGGAAGCTCAATATATCTTAGCAGATTAAGATATATTAATACATCTTAGCAGATTAATTATGACAAGTTTTGAAATATACTAAGGAAGTTATTTATATTACTTGTTCAGGACATAATCATTTTTCTGACCTCATTTTCATACAGAAGTCCTTAGAGATTGGCTAGTGAAACCCATACGAGATCAGCACGTGAAACCCAAGGCGACAGCTGTTTTCACCTGTGATCTAGCAAAGGAAACTCCAAACATTAAGTGGTTCAAAGGATACGATGAAATCCCCACGGAACCAAATGATAAGACTGAGATACTGAGAGATGGAAATCATCTTTACCTGAAAATTAAGAATGCTACACCAGAAGATGTTGCTGAATATGCAATAGAAATTGAAGGGAAAAGATACTCTGCAAAGCTGACCCTTGGAGGTATAAAAATCTTGTCTTTAGATAACAAACAAAAAAATGAAAGGAAAGCATTGTTAGATTTTTGTAAACGTTTTGATATTTTACCCCCAATCAATACAGAGCGTGAGGTTCAACTGCTTAAACCAATAGAGGATGTTACTATTTATGAGAAAGAAAGCGCAAGCTTTGATGCAGAAATCTCTGAGGCTGACATTCCTGGACAATGGAAACTGAAGGGAGAACTTCTAAGGCCCTCACCTGTGAGTAATTTCCCATTTTATGTTGTTAGTCCTCTAAAATAACTACCTACTACGTTCAGATTTGATGTTCAACTTCATTCAGTAATAATGGCATTATTTCAGCCTTTTAAAGTCTCAAAGAGAAGAAGAAATTTGATACACTGTGGACAGCTTGGACAGTTTTTAAAAATTTTATGTCAAGAGGTGTTCCATTTACTTTTTCTAGTATGATTTATAAAACTCTATGAAAATCTGCATCTGAAACATTTCTCCTCTGGGGAATTAACTCATGCAAATGCTAACTAAAACTACTGTTTTCCAGACTTGTGAAATCAAAGCAGAAGGTGGAAAACGCTTCTTAACTTTGCATAAAGTCAAACTGGACCAAGCTGGGGAAGTCCTTTACCAGGCACTTAATGCAATTACAACTGCCATTCTGACAGTAAAAGGTACAGTGTTTTTAGAACTCCTGGAAAGAGCTCAACTTCATTTCACATTCCTCTGCATTCTGAAAACTTACTTCTTTTGTTTGACTTTCAGAAATCGAACTTGACTTTGCGGTGCCCCTGAGGGATGTCACTGTTCCAGAAAAGCGACAGGCTCGATTTGAATGCGTCCTCACCCGAGAGGCAAATGTTATATGGTCAAAAGGACCTGATATAATCAAGTCATCCGACAAATTTGATATCATTAGCGATGGAAAGAAACACATTCTTGTTATCAATAATTCTCAATTTGACGACGAAGGGGTCTATACCGCAGAGGTGGAAGGCAAGAAGACTTCTGCACGGTTATTTGTTACAGGTAAGAGCTGACAAGATCTGACCGTAACATCTCATATGTGGGTACATAAACATATAACTTTAAAGATAAGACACAGTGCTAAAAGCAGTGACAGTTGGTGCCATTACTTTATTTTCATAGTATCATCAGAACAAGCCTCTTAATTTTCTTTAATGGAGCATAGCTCCTTTTGTAAAGCTGAATAAGTAAATTCCATGTGAAATGGATTGTTTTTGCCCAGGCATGTTAGAGTGGAATATTTCTGAAAGTAAATTGTATTTCTGAGCATTTTATCCATGCTTACTTTTTTTTTTTACATTGCAGGTGTAAGATTGAAATTCATGTCACCTCTTGAAGATCAGACAGTGAAAGAAGGTCAGACAGCAACTTTTGTTTGTGAACTTTCTCATGAAAAAATGCATGTAGTCTGGTTCAAAAACGATGTCAAACTCCACACAAGCAGAACTGTACTCATGTCATCTGAGGGCAAAACTCACAAATTGGAAATGAGAGAAGTGACACTGGATGATATATCCCAGATAAGAGCTCAAGTCAAGGACCTGAGTTCCACAGCACAGCTAAATGTCTTAGGTAAGTGTCACCGACTATAACTAGATAGTCTTTTTCTTTTGGATGGAGTAAGCAGGTAGTAATTGAGAATTTTGCAGCCTGTGATTCTGTAATAAACTTTAGTTTTCACATTCTTTTTTGGACATTCTAGTTTTCACATTTAATCATCTGCTGAATGTGTTTTACAGAGGCTGATCCCTACTTCACTCTGAAATTACATGACAAAACTGGAGTCGAGAAAGATGAGATCATTCTGAAGTGCGCAGTGAGCAAAGATGTACCAGTGAAATGGTTCAAAGATGGCGAAGAGATTGTACCTTCACCCAAGCATTCTATCAAGACAGATGGCCTGCACCGCATCTTAAAAATCAAAAAGGCAGAACTTAAGGATAAAGGCGAATATGTGTGTGACTGCGGGACAGACACAACAAAAGCAAATGTTACTGTGGAGGGTGAGTTGCTGAAAAATCTAAAACGTTACCCCATCTGAATCTGCAGTTCATTTTTCGGTCACACTAATAAGACTTTGTATAATTTCAGCTCGACTAATAAAAGTGGAAAAGCCTCTGCGTGGAGTAGAATTGTTTGTTGGTGAAACAGCCCGCTTTGAAATTGAACTTTCAGAACCAGATGTTCATGGCCAGTGGAAGTTAAAAGGAGAGCCTTTAACTGCTTCCCCTGTAAGCCAAGATTATCTGATCATACAGGAGGGAGGTTGCTTGGTTGTTTAGGGTAAAAAAAGATACGCTTCTAGTAGGAAATCTGTTGATTTGTAGGAATAACCACTGATGAAAATGATGTTCTTTCTCTTCCCCTCTAACCATCACTCAAAATAGGACTGTGAAATAATTGAAGATGGGAAGAAGCATATTCTGATCCTTCATAACTGTCAGCTAAATATGACGGGAGAGGTTTCCTTCCAAGCTGCCAATGCTAAATCTGCAGCCAGTCTAAAAGTGAAAGGTATGGTCTACCTGTCAGCCACCCTTTCTACTTTTTTTTCAAGGCTTCCTTATAAAGCCCTGGGTTAATCAGGGGTCATGAATAGAAGTATATTTCTGATTTCCTGCATACTGAACTCTTTTTTTCAGAATTGCCACTTATCTTCATCACACCTCTCAGTGATGTTAAAGTCTTTGAGAAAGATGAAGCTAAGTTTGAGTGTGAAGTATCCAGGGAGCCCAAAACATTCCGTTGGCTGAAAGGAACCCAGGAAATCATAGGTGATGACAGAATTGAGCTTATAAAGGATGGCACCAAGCATTCGATGGTGATCAAATCAGCTGCTTTTGAAGATGAAGCGAAGTACATGTTTGAAGCGGAAGATAAGCACACAAGTGGTAAACTGATTATTGAAGGTAAATATATTTATCAGATAAGCCACCCTTCGAATGATCTTTTTTTTTTTTTTTTTTAATGTTTCCTCCCTAAAGTGCTAGAACCAATAAGTTTTGTATTGTTTTGTTTTTCTTGTTAGGAATCCGGCTCAAATTCCTCACCCCTCTTACGGATGTAACAGCCAAAGAGAGGGAAAGTGCTGTGTTTACTGTGGAGCTATCCCATGATAACATCCGAGTTAAGTGGTTCAAGAATGACCAGCGCCTACATACCACCAGGCGGATCTCAATGCAGGATGAAGGGAAGATTCATTCAATCACATTCAAAGACCTCTCTATTGATGACACCTCCCAAATTAGAGTAGAAGCTATGGGGTTAAGTTCCGAAGCTAAACTCACTGTTCTTGGTAGGTATTTTTAATTAATTACACTGCGTTAAATTCAGAGATGTGTGCGTTAAATTCAGAGATGTGTAGAGTGCGTTAAATTCAGAGATGTGTAGAGTACCTATTACATAAAATAGTCTTCCAAGTACTATATAGCATGAAAACAGCCCCTGTTTAAGAAGCGATTACATATGTTTTCAGGCTTATTTGTAAAGTACTTTCTACCTTAAGATGAGGACTTTAATGAAAATTCTAGCTCAGCCCACAAAATAAAGCCAGTTAAAATCAGAATTAAAACTCTTGGTTAATTATTGACCCCTGCATAGTTTTTTTTTTTAGCCATGTTTAAAATAGGAATGGAATGTAAATACTTACTGTCTCCTCACTTTATCAAAATTATTTCAGAGAAATATTTTTCAAGTTTTTAATAAAAGAAAATAACACAGAACTTATGTTAATAAGCCTCATTGTTTTTCTTCCCCTAAAATCAATAAGTAATAGAAGCAGATTTCATTGAAATCTAATATATATGGACACTATTAAAGGCAAACTAATGATTAAGGAAAAACTAATGTGAATCTCAAAGCTTCAAAGTAAATAAGATTGATTCAGTTGTTAAGAAATTAGAAATTTAGCCAAATAATGAAGGAATACATAATTAAAGTTGAAGGAAAATTTCATTGTGTTTTGAATTTCTGTTAGTAAAATATTATGTAGATGGATTAGCTCTTGATAAATCCCATGCATCGATCCCCGTTCTAACATTTAAAGAACTCCTCTTGAACAGAAGCATGTTAAATGAGTGAACGCTTTGGTACAATTCTAAAATACACGCAGAGCTCTCTGAGCTGCCTCTTAAACTTTCCATAGACTGTCATTTCCCTGATGGCACTGCGTCACTGGGTTGGTCATTTCCCTAGGTGATTAATGGATTTTCTCACTTATACTTGCAGAGGGAGATCCATATTTTACAGGAAAGCTTCAAGACTATACTGGTGTAGAGAAAGACGAGGTGATTCTACAGTGTGAAATCAGCAAACCAGATGCACCAGTGAAATGGTTTAAGGATGGGAAAGAGATAGAGCCGTCTAAAAATGCTGTCATTAAGGCGGATGGCAAGAAACGCATGTTAATCCTAAAGAAAGCCTTGAAATCAGATATTGGGCAGTACACCTGTGATTGCGGGACAGATCAGACCTCAGGAAAGCTTGGCATTGAGGGTAAGGACGTTTCCATGAGTTTCTCTCTTTGAAGTTGTTGGGGTTATTTCTGCCAGGAGCTAATGGCACGTGCTGACTCTTCACTTTTCTAGATCGGGAAATTAAACTGGTGCGACCCCTGTGCAGCGTGGAGGTGATAGAGACAGAGACTGCCCGCTTCGAGACCGAAATCTCTGAGGAGGATATCCATGCCAACTGGAAACTGAAGGGGGAGGCACTACTCCAAACACCTGTAAGGATATTTCTGAGTTTGTCAACACCTAGAGGAGCTGTGTGAAATAGACAAGGACAGGCGAAAAGTCAGAGTGCATGCAGGGCATTTAAAACATGGTATCGGGTTTTCTGCCAGCCTTTAAAGGAGCCCTGGTGGCACAGTAGTGAAGTGCTTGCTTCAAACCCACCAGCCTCTCTACAGGAGAAAAGATTGGGATCTGCTCCAGTAAAGGTTACAGCTTAGGGAACTCTTATGTGGCAGATCTACTCTGTCCTATAGGGTCGCTATGGGTGGGAATCGACTCGAAGGCACACAACAGCAACAATAATCAGACCTGAAGCCAAAGAGAGATATTAAGTTCTACAAGTGAGTTTGGCCAGGCATGCTGGCATTATACTTGATCTAGTATAGTGGATATAGGCTGGAGATAATCTGTAAGGCTGCTAGTTGATTCAGAATTATACGGCTAAGATAAGTGTCGCTTTCATGATAGCACCTGGGAGCTTTATTTCACAAAAAAAGAGACCAGAGTTATATAGTCCCCTCACCATTTATTTATAGTGTTCCTTTAGTTAGGATATTATGTCCTTAAAAAAAAAAAAGCCTAAAGAAAATTATTTCCTATGAACTTTTTCTTTCTTTTGGTACAGGAGTGTGAGATTAAGGAAGAAGGCAAAACTCACTTCCTTATTTTGCACAACTGCCGCCTGGACCAGACAGGGGGGGTGGATTTCCAAGCTGCCAATGTCAAATCTAGTGCACATCTCCGAGTTAAACGTAAGTATTTTATGTTTCTGCTGATACTTAAGTATACTTTTGCATAAAATGAATGTATGTGAAATTAGCTGAAATTATTTAATTAATTAGAGGAAATTATTAAAGTACACAAACTGGCGGTCTTGTATTTACCTGACATTCTAATGCAGAGGCATTTCAAATTCCAAAGTTTTGGAAATTTAACTGATCTTGCCATTCGAATAAATGAAAATTAAGCAAGTCAGATTTTCGTACAAAGTAGGTATACAATGACCATGAATCTAACTCAGAACTCTTAAACACCACCCATCACTCAAGTGGCTGTCCAACCGTAGCATTGTAATGGCAAACTTTGCTGTGTGGGCACTTCAGGCTCAAGAAGAGAGGCGGGAGCATTAGGCTAATATTTTTAGAAGGTGCAAAGTGTTTGATGGACATGGACAGGCTATGTGATGGAGGGGCCCTTGTCCTCTCCCAATCAGAGCCTTAGTTATTTTCGAAATCACATACCTTATGTAGCAAGAGGAACTTGATGCCTGGGAGAGGGACAGATGGAGCACAGATTTCTCGCTGACCTTGTATATCAAAACGAAAGGGCCCCTGCAAATACCTGCTCTCTGGCCACCCGTTCTCGCCTTCTCGGCACCACGGGTCCACATTCACATGGGAGTTACAATAGTGGCCAGTTCTGTGACTCGTCCCTTCTTGAAGAAAGAAACCATGGAGATTAATTAACTAAGTCTGTACTTACTCTTTTCGAGTTACAAAATGATTAATTCAAAGATGTTTCCTTCCTTTTGCAAAGCACGAGCAATTGGACTTCTGAGGCCTCTAAAGGATGTCACAGTGACTGCAGGGGAAACAGCCACCTTCGACTGCGAGCTCTCTTATGAGGATATCCCAGTGGAATGGTATCTGAAAGGGAAGAAGCTAGAGCCTAGCGATAAGGTAAATAGGTGTGCGGTTGCCTTGCCAGACTCTTCCTTTTTCTCTCGGGTTCTTCTGCCTTCACTTGTATATGGTCCTTATTTGTTGCTCTTTCTAATATCCCTTCCCTTTCTCTTTCCTACTCTAACCTGATTTCTGCTGAAGCAGGTTCTTCAAATTTTTGTTGGGTTTAACCGGACGATATTGTTATTGAAATGGAAATTAAGATTTAAAATATGATCAAGTTTTAGTTTTCAGGGGGAAAAGAAGGCAAATAGTCATTAGCTAAAATTTTTTTTTTTTTTTTTATGAATGATAGTTTGCTGGATTAAGTAGAAAACAGGAAGGATCAAAATGACTTTTGGGTTGGATGCTCCATAACAATGGTGTACATTAAGTTTTATGACTAATTCTGTCCATGCTAACTGGTGTTCTGCATATTAGGGGATTAAGGGGATAGCATTGACATTCCATTTCAGGCAGTTGGTCAAGTAGTTGAGATAACTTCTGGGCAGATTTGCTCTTCAAGCATTTTCCAAAGCTATTTTTAACCCGCAAGTGCTTTGAGCTCTGCAAATTCTGGAATGCAAGTGGATTATTTAACGTGCAACCCAAGGTACTGACAAGAAAAAAGGGCTCAGTGATCAGCCACAAGTCTGCAGGGATATACTTTTAGAAGTTGTGGTTAAGTAACCAGCTCCCAGTGTTAGCTTTTACTAACATTCTCTATGCCCAAGTCTTTTACCCATTAGTGAAAAGAGGTGATTATTCAGATAACAAAAGCCAAACCCATTGCCATAGAGCCGATTCTAATGTGTAGCGACACTATAGGACAGAGTAGAATTGCCCCATGGCGTTTCCAAGGAGAGACTGGTGGATTCAAACTTCTGACCTTTTGGTTAGCAGCCGAGCTCTTAATCACTGTGTCACCAGGGCTCCGATTATTCAGATAGGCATCCCCAAAATATTTGCCTAAATTAAGCTATGTATTTTGCCCCAAACAATGTTTTTTTTATTTTTATTTTGCCCCCAAACAGTGCATTGTTTATTTTTAAAATCAACATTTAATTTTGAATTCTTGAAGTAAAATGTATAGGAAATTTTCAGCGCAGTTTGAAAATAATGCATAGGGCAGTATATTGTTCTAGGTCATTTTTTTTTGTTTTTCCAATAATACCAAGTGTGGATTTAAGGGTTTAATACGAACCAAACTTTGAAGACTTAAAAGAATATAATTACAAAGGGATTCAGTTTAACAAAAAGCCACAAAGTTGATAGTGTTAGAAGGCAATGCATTTGAGCAACTGTTCTAAAACAACCAAAAAAAATTATTCTACCAAAGTGAATAAAGGGTAATTCAATAACAGTCATTTAGTACACGAGGCTTGCCCATTACATAGGCAATGATGATCAGTTGGTCTTCTTTTTTACTGAAGATAGAAAAAGAAGCAGTGAGTTCAAATTGCAGCATAAGAGCTTGGTTACATACCTAGAAACCTTTCTTATAGTGAGGGCTTCTAAAATTGAACTCGTTGACAGAGGAAACTCCACCTTCGAGCTTGTTGTTTTAAAATATCCACTCTTCCTGTTATGTGTGGCTTAACTGCTTTCATGTCTAAAAGCAGAAAATAGTTTGATTTTTCAAGATCCTTTCTAGATGTGTGAATCTATGATTTGTATATAGGAACCCTGCTTAAGGACAAATGATATTATTGTTCTTTTGCTACTAAATATCTTTTGTCAAATTAAGAGCTTTTGATTGAAAGACCAGTACCATTAATTCTAATATAAAAACCATACTATTTTAATTTAAAATGTAGACTCCTAAAATATTATTCACATTTCTCTTACTAAAAACGACAACAAAACAAACAAAAATAAAGCCTCTTACTGTCACTAAGCTTTTTTTCTGAGGCTAGAAAGGATCTCCTTGCTATAGTTTTATCGGGCCTCTTTGTGTCTCAGTTAGTATAGGAATTTTAATCCTTCATTCTAGCCACTCAAAATATTTCAGACTTTTATGAACATGCTCTTACATTACTTTAATGCCTCTTTTCAAAGAACACTTAAAAAAAAAAAAAACTTTGAAGAAACAAAATAGTACATCTTACATATTTTGTTGAAATTAAGTCTAGCACAACAAACTTGCTATTCTCAATTTAATTCAGGCCTTTAATCTTCACTTTTGGCAAAATGTTTAATATCCAAAACTACAATAACAAACCAAACAAAAACAGGTCATAGGAACAGAGATGGGAGGAGAAAATTTTGGAAACCAGCTGTATTTGTTTTTTCCTTTTGGCCATCAGTCTAAAAGAGGATGGCTAAATCCTCAGTGGTCTTCGATGATTTTGAATTTAAATTTTTATAGTTTGATCACAGATATAATGCCTACTCTATTACAGTAAATGCTTCCATTATAAATTAAGAATATTTTAAAAAGAACAATCCCTAACATTATCCTTACATAATTCATCACCAAATCTGCAGCATTCGTTTTATTGGTTTATTTTTAAGTACCCGTTCCTTTTTGTTTGTTTTTAACAAGTCAAGGTACAATGTGTACAAGCCACTTACTGAGAAGCACTGTGTTCTGAGCAATGTATTAAATAATCATGGGTATTGTAGATAGCCTGAGGGAAACTGGGATGATAAAACAACAGGTTAGTAGATAAGAGATAACTGTGAGTTAGGAACTGATCCACTTTTTTAAATAGCCATAAATCTCAAACCAAAATTTATATTCAAAATTAGAAGTATGTATTTACGTTGAAAAGTGATTATAAAAGCTTTTTTTTTCCCCTCAGTCTAGTAAAAAAAAAAAAATTTTTTTTTTTTTTTTTTTTAGTACCATGTCCTTAAATAAGTAGCTGCGTTCCAGGGGCGTATCCTAATTACCCTCTCCTATCTGTTTATTTTTCCTTGTTATGTTTTTGGCCTTTCTCAGTGTTACTAAGGTTGTTATATTAATAGCCACATCCAGCTCTTAATTAAGGAAAGCATCATTAGATGAAACTTTATTCTAGACTCCTTCCTTTAAGCCATATTAAACAGTTCCACTGCCCAAAACTTTTACATTATTCCTAACACTTAATGAACTCCTAAACCATGCAAAATCAGTCTTGATGACAGAGCACAGGTTCTTATGGAATGTTAGATCATGGAACTAGAAGCCTCTCCAGTTTTCTGATCTTGACTGTCAGGATGACCCTGTCTGTGGTACCACTCGTACCCAATTTTCCCAGTCCTAATGCTCAAACACATGAACAGTTGACATATTCATTTGTATTTTTGAACAAAATTAAGAAATTATACAATTATAATTTTAATACAGTTTTAATTGGTTTGGAAAATAAATTCAAAAATTGCTAAAATAAATTGGAAGCAAGATCAAAAAATGGAAGAATTCTAACTCATTGTGCCATGGTAAACAGCTTGCGTTTGGAAGACAAGTTTCTACTTCAGCTTACCATATCCAATCATTTTTTCCTTCCTTTCATGATATAGTGTTTCTAAGTTCTTCCTTTATATATATAAATGTGGTAGCAGAATGGAGGTAAATATAAATATTTTGGAAGAAAGGGCCACAAATAGAAAACAGAAGCAGAAATTGGCCTGGGTAATTCAACATAAAAGGCCATTATGAAAGCCTAATATTTCCATAAAAGATCCCAAATTATTGGTTACAGTCACTTTCAAATGCATACCCAAACCAAACCCGCTGCCGTCAAGTCGATTCTGACTCATGCAACCCTATAGAATAGAGTTAGAACTGCCCCCATAGGATTTCCAAGGCTGTAAAACTTTACAGAAGCAGACTGCCACATCCTTCCCCCGAGGAGTGGCTGGTGGGTTTGAATAGCCGCCCTTTCGGTTAGCAGCTGAGCACCTAACCACTGTGCCACTGGGGCTTCTTATGTGTATACCACATTTTGGTTATCTTTTCATCTGTTGATGGACATTTCTGTTGTTTCCACCTTTTGGCTATTGTGAAAAGTGCTGCAGTGAACATTGGTGTATGTTTTCATATATCCTTAAAACGTTCTTTTTTAAAAAAAAATTAGGTGGTCGCACGTTCAGATGGAAGAGTTCATACACTTACCCTAAGGGATGTAAAATTAGAAGATGCTGGGGAAGTCCAACTAAGAGCAAAAGATTTCAAAACTCAAGCCAACCTCTTTGTAAAAGGTAATTATAAGGCTTTTTTTTAAAAAAAGCCATGTATGTATGATACAGAAGCTCATAAATAATGCCAACTCTCGCCTTTATATAAGTACTGTACATGATTAAAATCCACAAAATACCCAGAAGTCTAATTTTGCTTTTTGGTCTGACAAAATACTTTGCTGATTGTAAAAAGGAAAAAAAAATTTTTTTTTAATTATTAAGGCAAAATTGACTAGCATAGGTTTTATTTCATCTTCGTGTCCCCATTGTTTTTATTGCACATTCTAGTAGAAGCTCAATAAACAGCTGGAGGAAGAATTATATTCAGACTAAATATCCACTACTTTATCAACCAAGAGTTGGGTATTATTTTATGTTCCATATTTTTTAAAAACTACTTTCCTCTATGTAAAAAATAATGATAAAACATCATTATTAGAGGAAAAGAATCCAAGGGGACTCAAAACTTACAAAAGAAACTTAGAACAGAAAAAGCCCTGGAGATACCTGAGGAAAATTGAGGATAAACAAACTCTTGGAGAAGGAAAAGATTCTTGGCTAATTAGTATGATTCTTTCAGAACCCCCAGTTGAATTCACTAAACCTCTTGAGGACCAGACGGTCGAAGAGGAGGCCACTGCAGTCTTGGAATGTGAAGTATCCAGAGAAAATGCTAAGGTGAAATGGTTCAAAAATGGGACGGAAATCCTCAAAAGCAAGAAGTATGAAATTGTCACGGATGGCAGGGTCAGAAAACTTATTATACACGGCTGTACCCCAGAGGATATTAAAACATATACTTGTGACGCTAAGGATTTTAAGACTTCCTGTAACCTGAATGTCGTGCGTAAGTATTCTTCTTACACAGGTCTTTTCATTCCCAACTCTTTGATAACAAAAATGTACTTTTTGCATGCCCTTCTTGGCCTAACTGCATTTCTTGGCAACTCAGGGTATCAGTCCTGACCTAACCTGATCCTGTATGTATTTAAAAAAAAAAGTCTTTAGGCTACATCGTGGTCTGACAAATGGCTGATCGATCACTTTTTGTTTTGCTTCTCTCTCACTGAGTAGTGAGCAAATGCACTTTTTGTGTACATGGGTGAGGGGGAGAGGGGGAAGAAAGGAGGAAAAGTAAGAGACTAGAGGTAGGGAGCCAATATATAAAAAAAAAAAAAGAAAGAAGGTGAAAGGGATTTTCAGGTGGAACAAAAATAAATTCTCAGGCTTGGGGAACAACTACAATAGGAACAAGAAATTTTAGTTGGAATAGGAGCATGCCAGAGGACTGTCACATAATTCTGTCTCTAAGTATAAGAATGGATAAGAAGATGAAGTAAGGCCTGGCTTCTGTGAGTCCTGTGAATGGAGAGAGCTCTTCTGGTCTTTAGCATTAATTCCTTCTCTGCTGAAAAACATAACATCTTCAAAATGCCATGTGCTAGTTCAATTTCATTCATTCATTTGTCCAGTGATGCCTTTTTTCAATGCCTATTTTTGTGCAATACTTATTTGGTTTAGTTGCTTCTCATCAGTCAGTAGCCACAAAATAGTGGCTTTGATTGTGCTTCCTTCCGTGCATCTTGTTCTGTTTCATTCTTTCCACTTTGTGGTTGCTCTGCTTTAGCTTATGACAGGGTAGCTTCTTGGGTCTCCTTCTTCTCTTGGGTCTTCTACCTCCATTCCAAGAAGGCCCAGCTGCGGTGAGCGTATTTCCAAGCCTATTAGCCAGCATTTGTCCTAGAATTTCATTGATCAAGAAAGGTCATTTTGGAAAGGAGTCACAAGGAACCCTGAAAGAATGAAAGACCAAGGGGGCAGCTCCCCAATCCTACACATCGCCTGAATTAATTCTGGAGATAAATGAAACAGCAGGTGTAAAAAACCAAACCGTCCTCCTGTACAAAACACATTGCTTTGTTGCACTAATAAATTTTATGCCTGACTTATATGTGACATCTTTGAAGCTGATTTAAAAAAAAAAAAAAAAAAAAAGAAGCTGAGCGTCCATGATTTCGGTTGCAGCTTACATCTCTTAGCCACAGACAGGCTGGCTTACAGTGCTTCAAGCTGCATTTTCCTTGAATTCTGCTGATTTCTCAAAGACGATGCTAGCTGCCTGAAATAAGATGCTGTTTCTTTGTTACTAGTGCTTTCCTTGACAATATCAACTTTCAAGCTGAATAAGTACTGAAGAAGATTTTTCTTCCAGCTATAATTCAGAAAAACTGAGCTGGCTATATATGTATGGAAAGAGAGAGAGAGACACTAATTGGACATATAAAAAAAAGTGTGCCACATATTTTCTGTAAACTAAAGGGATATATAAAAAGTAAAGCATCGGACCTGAATGATTTCAAAGTTAGTCGTAGCCTGTCAGGGTAAAAAGGCCCCACAAAAGCCTCACTTTTTCTTGATATGTACCACACTCATGTCAGAATCAACTTCCAGAAACCTCATTTTGAATTCTGATGACTTTCTCTTACAGCTCCTCACGTGGAATTCTTAAGACCACTCACTGATCTCCAAGTTAAAGAAAAAGAAATGGCTCGGTTTGAGTGTGAAATTTCCCGAGAAAATGCTAAGGTCTGTGAATGTATACCTGTTATGTTGTATTGTCAAATAACTTTATATTTACTTTTGATTTAGCCAAAATGTGTGGGGGGAAGTTAATCAAAATTTATTTCGACTAAAAATTATTATCTTAGTATGCAATATGTACTTGGCTTAATTATTCTATTTTTTAATTCTTTTACCATTACTTGAGAACACTGGACTCACTATCAGTAGACTTATGTATTATTAGTTTCGATCATATGAAATTACTGTTTTCTTAGGTCAAAAACAGACAAATAGCAGCAATTTCATATGCTCCAACTAAGTACTTCTGATTGCTATTTTCCCATTGGCAAGTCCTTTCAACTTTGAGTCTCGGTTTACCCATCTGGAAAACAAAGGGGTGGGTCTGCATGTTATTTAATGCCCTCTCTGGCTCTAAAATTATATATTTCAATTATTTTTGGTAACTGATAATAGTGCCTTTTATCGATTTATCTTAAATATAGGTCCAATGGTTTAGAGATGGTGCTGAAATTAAAAAGGGCAAAAAATACGACATCATATCTAAGGGAGCAGTGCGCATTCTTGTCATCAACAAATGTCTGCTGGATGACGAAGCAGAATATTCCTGCGAAGTAAGGACTGCGAGAACTTCTGGCATGCTGACAGTACTGGGTAAGAATAAAGCCTTTCTTTGTGGAAGGATACGTTTTAGAAAAAACCTTATCACCACTTTAATTCAATGTTCTTTCAATTCTTGCAGAGGAAGAAGCTGTCTTTACGAAAAATCTTGCAAACATTGAAGTTAGTGAAACAGACACTATAAAACTGGTTTGTGAAGTCTCCAAGCCTGGAGCAGGAGTAATTTGGTACAAAGGTGATGAAGAGATCATTGAAACAGGAAGATACGAAATAGTTACCGAGGGAAGAAAGAGAATCTTGATCATTCAGAATGCTCACCTTGAGGATGCAGGCAGCTACAACTGCCGACTCCCAAGTTCTCGAACTGATGGCAAAGTCAAAGTACACGGTACGAAAATACCAATGAATAATGATTTATTTTTTTAATTTATGCCTGTTGGATTTAAGGCACAAATGTGTACGTTTTCCTTCCAGAACTTGCTGCTGAATTTATCTCAAAGCCTCAAAACCTTGAGATACTTGAAGGAGAAAAGGCTGAGTTTACCTGCACGATATCAAAGGAAAGTTTTGAAGTCCAGTGGAAGAGGGATGATCAGACCCTTGAATCTGGAGATAAATATGACATTATTGCTGATGGCAAAAAGAGAATCTTAGTTGTTAAAGATGCCACATTACAAGACATGGGCGCTTATGTAGTCATGGTTGGGGCCGCCAGAGCAGCAGCTCACTTAACAGTAATTGGTAAGTTTGTTCTTGCTTTTTGGGTTTATTTATATTTGTATCTACCCCTTTGGTCCTTTTTCATACTATAAAATCTTGTTGATTGCTTTCAGAAAAACTCAGGATCATAGTTCCTCTTAAGGACACACGTGTGAAGGAACAACAAGAAGTTGTTTTTAACTGTGAAGTCAATACTGAAGGTGCCAAAGCAAAATGGTTCAGAAATGAAGAAGCCATATTTGATAGTTCAAAATACATTATTCTCCAAAAAGACCTAGTCTATACCCTTAGAATCAGAAATGCACGATTAGATGACCAAGCCAACTACAGTGTGTCACTGACTAACCACAGAGGTGAAAATGTTAAGAGTGCAGCCAATCTAATAGTAGAAGGTAAGTAATTTATATGGCATTAGAGACTGTTTTTTTTTAAACCAATTTCTATTATGAAAACAATTACAATCAACATTATTCGTCTCCTTTATAACAGAGGAAGACCTTAGGATTGTTGAACCTCTTAAAGATATTGAAACAATGGAGAAGAAATCTGTCACATTCTGGTGCAAAGTGAATCGTCTCAATGTAACACTGAAATGGATGAAAAATGGAGAAGAAGTACCTTTGGACAACCGTGTTTTATACAGAATTGATAAATATAAGCACTCTCTAATCATTAAAGACTGTGGCTTCCCAGATGAAGGTGAATATACTGTCATTGCTGGCCAAGATAAATCTGTTGCCGAGCTTCTTATCATTGAAGCACCTACAGAATTTGTGGAACACTTGGAAGACCAGACAGTCACTGAGTTTGATGATGCTGTCTTCTCCTGCCAGCTCTCCAGAGAGAAAGCAAATGTAAAATGGTACAGAAATGGGAGAGAAATCAAAGAAGGCAAAAAGTAAGCAAATGCTTCTTATTCTCTATTTCTATAGCTGTATGTACACTTCTGACAATTTAGTGGTTATTGTGTACACTTCTGACAATTTAGTGGTTATTGTGTAAGCTAATGAATAATGCAATCTCCTCTCTTAGATACAAATTTGAAAAAGATGGAAGTATACACAGACTTATTATAAAAGATTGCAGGCTGGATGATGAATGTGAATATGCTTGTGGAGTAGAGGATAGAAAGTCTCGAGCTAGACTTTTTGTGGAAGGTACGTATTAAGTGAAAGGATAATTTTATTATCATTTACCAATTAAATAAATCATTAACAGAATACAAACATATTTGTATCTATTTCATATTTTCTTTTCAGAAATCCCTGTTGAGATCATCAGGCCTCCTCAAGATATTCTCGAAGCCCCTGGTGCTGATGTTGTCTTCTCTGCTGAGCTCAACAAAGATAAGGTGGAAGTCCAGTGGCTAAGAAATAACATGATTATTGTTCAGGGTGATAAACATCAAATGATGAGTGAAGGAAAGATACACAGACTACAGATTTGTGACATTAAGCCCCGTGACCAGGGTGAATACAGATTTATTGCCAAAGACAAAGAAGCCAGAGCTAAGCTTGAACTGGCAGGTAAGTCCCTTTCTTTTATTTGAAAATATCCTCATTGTATCACAAATATTTTGCTAATTTCAGATTTCACAATTAATGAGATGATGCCATGAAAGTCTTTTATTACTTTAAGCGTTATATACATGTTAACTGTTTTAATTTCTCTTAATGCAAAGTAAATGTCCTATGTAAAATGAAATTCATAGCAATTCATCAGTGTTTGACAGAACCTTGGACAATTCCTGGCACTTGGTGGCTGTTCATTCATTCCTTCCTAGAATTTGTCATCTCAAAGTTCTGTTGATTCTTTTTTTAAAAGTTCTATTGATTCTTAAATTATTGTCCTGAGAACTTTTTCAGTAAACACAGACCTAAAGACACCCCATCCTCCTCCATTTTCCAAAGCCCTGTGAGGCCTCTTGGGCCTCTTCTGGTCCTCACCAAAAGCTTCTAAGTCATCCTTATGGATTGTCATTATGAAAAAGCCACTAGTGTACCTCTTATACATAAGAAAAAAGTATGTCTGCTTTATCTTGAACTAAGTATATAAAAAAAATATATAGTGCCTATTATATCCAAAATAAATGTTTTTCACTACATTTAGTCCTCTGTTGCAATTTTTGGCAAACGGTAGAGGTTTTAAGACTTTATACTATCCTCATTCCTCAATTCTCCAGATTCTGATGATTTACAAAATAAGCTAGAACTCTAAGTCTGTTAGTGTTCTATGCTGTAAATTTACTATACTTCCAGGTTTACTTACTTAGTATACTATATATACTTCCACGTTTATGTAACCAGTATTTGCTAACAAGTGCATATAGTAAATAAGTTATGATGTAACTGGACTAAAACAAGTAACTCAAAAGCATTCACATGTTATTTTTCTCACTAGCTGCACCTAAAATCAAGACTGCTGACCAAGACCTTGTGGTTGACGTTGGCCAGCCTCTGACAATGGTGGTGCCGTATGATGCCTACCCCAAAGCAGAAGCTGAGTGGTTTAAAGATAATGAAGCTTTATCCTCAAAAACTGTTGACACTACAGCTGAACAAACTTCTTTCAGAATTTTAAAAGCCAAGAAAGGAGACAGAGGAAGGTATAAAATTGTGCTTCAGAATAAACATGGAAAAGCAGAAGGATTCATCAATTTACGAGTTATCGGTAAGCCCCAAGTCACTCAGACGTGATTGGCAAAACACAACGGAAGGTGTGATAACAAACTAAAAATTCTTTTATACGTGAATTCCAGATGTTCCCGGGCCAGTACGCAACTTAGAAGTGACAGAAGCACTTGATGGTGAAGTGAGCCTAGCTTGGGAAGAGCCATTAACTGATGGTGGAAGCAAAATCATAGGTTATGTTGTTGAAAGACGCGACATCAAGAGAAAGACCTGGGTTCTGGCCACTGACCGTGCAGACAGTTGTGACTTTACCGTCACTGGACTGCAAAAAGGAGGAATTGAGTACCTCTTCCGTGTAAGTGCAAGAAACAGAGTCGGCACTGGAGAACCAGTAGAAACTGACAATCCCGTAGAAGCAAGGAGTAAATATGGTAAGAACTTTTTAAGTAAATTGCAAATAAGCTTATCTTTTTTTTTTTTTTTAATCTTTGCTATAACTCAAAACGCTGGGTTTTCTTCCTGCGTGGTGAAATCTAGATGTTCCAGGCCCTCCTTTGAATGTAGCCATCACTGATGTGAACAGATTTGGTGTCTCACTGACATGGGAACCACCAGAGTATGATGGAGGTGCAGAGATCACTAACTATGTCATCGAATTACGGGACAAGACTTCTATCAGGTGGGACACCGCCATGACAGTAAGAGCTGAAGACCTGTCTGCAACTGTCACTGATGTGGTGGAAGGACAGGAGTATAGTTTTCGGGTCAGAGCCCAAAACCGAATTGGAGTTGGAAAACCAAGTGCAGCCACGCCTTTCATCAAAGTCACTGATCCAATCGGTAAGCCCATCAAAAAATAATAATAATGATTACTACATGAAACCCCATAATTAGACGTATCAACTAAAATAAAAGTTAATAAAATATAAAAAGGCGGAATATTGGAAAAATTTGATCAAAATTGTGGAAACCCAGACCGCTTACTTTTAGTCATCAAATTCAGTAAGCCAGTTATTTTAATGGACCCCTGGTGGCATGGTCTATGGGGCAGTTCTACTCTGTCCTGTAGGGTCGCTATGAGTCGGAATTGACTCGACGGCACCGGGTTTGGTTTTTGGGTGGCGTAATGGTTAAGCATTCACCTGTTAACCAACAGGTCAGCAGTTCAAATCCACCAGCTGCTCCTCAGAAGCCCTATGGGGCAGTTCTACCCTGACCTATAGGGTCGCTATGACGGTGATAGGATTGATTATAGCATTGTTTTAGAAAATTGTTACTAAATCAAATGATATGCTTCATCTCTTTTGTTCATTTCAGAGAGACCAAGTCCTCCTGTCAACCTTAATGCCTCAGACCAGACTCAGTCATCAGTTCAGCTCACATGGGAGCCTCCTCTGAAAGACGGAGGAAGCCCAATATTGGGCTATATAATTGAGCGGTGTGAAGAAGGAAAAGATAATTGGATTCGTTGCAATACGAAACTTGTCCCTAAACTAACTTACAAGGTAGAGCATTTGAATCTAAAAAGCAATATTCAGTGTATGATCATAAACTTTAAACTTATGCTTTTTACAAATATCAATTCATGATTTTAGGTTACTGGATTGCAAAAAGGAAATAAGTATTTATATAGAGTATCTGCAGAAAATGAAGCTGGTGTTTCAGATCCATCTGAAATTCTTGGTCCTCTAACTGCTGATGATTCATTTGGTAAACAAACATTTTATTTTTATATTTGTGGATAGCGCATAGTTACTTTGGAGTCTCAGAGGCTTAAATATAGTACTGTAAACTCATTAATTTTTCTTCTTGGTAGTTGAACCAACAATGGATTTAAGTGCATTTAAAGATGGTCTGGAAGTCATCGTCCCAAATCCTATCACGATCCTGGTTCCAAGTACAGGCTATCCAAGGCCAACTGCAACCTGGTCTTTTGGAGATAAGGTACTAGAAGCAGGAGACCGTGTGAAAATGAAGACCATAAGTGCCTATGCTGAACTTGTCATTTCTCCAAGTGAACGTCCAGACAAGGGCATTTATACACTGAAATTAGAAAATCCTGTGAAAGCAATCTCTGGTGAAATTGATGTCAATGTAATTGGTAAGGACCTAAATTATTATCTAACATGATTTAGCAGTATTAACAAATACTGGTTCAAACTATTAATAATATTGACTTCGGACTGCATTTTTTTCAGCTCGCCCAAGTGCACCCAAAGAACTGAAATATGGTGAGGTAACCAGGGACTCAGTACATCTGACTTGGGAACCACCAGATGATGATGGAGGAAGTCCACTAACTGGATACCTGGTTGAAAAGCGGGAAGTTAGCCGGAAAACATGGACTAAAGTAAGTTTTGAGCAGCAATGTACTAACTACAGAAAGACAGTAGGAAAAACCTCATTATGCTGGGATGCCATGAAAAGTTTATAGGTGACACAGCTTTTACTTTTACTTTACTAATAACATGCCAACAACTTTTTTAAATGCATTGATACTGATGATTCCTGAGGACCTTCAACCAAGGTTTGGTATAACTGCCTCATTTGTGAGCCTAACCAAATTTCAGATAGGTTTATTAAAAAACAAAACTCACCAACTCACTTCGTACCTGATCCCATTTAAAACCCGTTGCCATCAAGTCAATTCCTATTCATAGAGACCCTATAGGACAAGATAAAACTGCCCTGTAGGGCTTCCAAGGCTGCAATCTTTATGGAAGTAGATTGCCAGGTCTTTCTCCCAAGGAGCAGCTGGTTGGTTCAAACTGCCAATCTTTTGGTTAGCAGCCAAGCACTTAGCCACTGTACCACCAGGGCTCCTTTGGTACCTGGTAAGTACCCAGTATTCCCCTATTAAGGTATAAGCCATTCTAAGGAAATATTTAACTCCCTGGTAGTCACAGTTCTTCTTGACTCCAGATTGCATTAGTTGGCCTAATCTGCAATTTTTTTTTTCTCCTCAGTTTATACTACTTACCATTCTTTACCGTAATTTAAAAAGACAATTCAAATAACCAAGCTGGTACCAGTGCCAAGCTGGTAGGAAAAAAAAAAAAGTCTTATTTGTCATCTGTTAAGTGTGTGTACAAACTATGAAACAGCTTTACTTTTTATTGAGGGTCAAATATTATTGTGTCTTTGCAATTTTTCTCCAATGTGAAATTAAAGAATAATCCTTAAAATTAGAAATAACTTCCATTTGTATCCCTGCTCATGGTAAATCTTTTGATTTGGGGAACTTTTGGGGGGGAGTGGGGGGAGAATAACATATTAACTGTATTTCTTTGTCCCAGGTTATGGACTTTGTGACTGACCTAGAATTCACAGTTCCTGATCTTGTTCAAGGAAAAGAATATGTATTTAAAGTCTGTGCTCGTAACAAGTGTGGCCCTGGAGAGCCTGCATATGTTGATGAACCTGTAAATATGTCAGCTCCTGCAAGTGAGTGTATTCTTGATGATTTCTTACCTGACCTTGTTTTAGTTATTTTTGCTTTTAAGCCTAGAATTGAAATGGTGGGAGAAACCGAGAGGTTGGCAATATGGAGATAATTTCCTAGGTGGCCGATCTAAGACTGACTCTCTTTAAAATGTTATAGCGGTACCTGACCCACCAGAGAATGTTAAATGGAGAGATCGAACTGCCAAGAGCGTCTTCCTAACATGGGATCCACCTAAATATGATGGTGGTTCACGCATCAAAGGATACATAGTTGAAAAATGCCCACGTGGTTCTGATAAATGGGTCGCCTGTGGAGAACCAGTTGCAGACACAAAGTAGGTCTTTTAATAAGAGTAAGCATTTACTCTGGCCCTGTATAATTCACAAAAATGGGCTTTCATTTTAAAAATTGAAATGTTAGTTTTTTTATTGCGAGTTCTCCTGTTATGCCTGTCTGATTTTAAAAAGTGCTGCTAAACTTACCCCTCCTCAAGGTTTTCATTGATTACAGTATTAAAACGATCTAGAATTAATTTAAAGAATAGTTTTAACCAGCAGTATGATTGTGGAAAAGATTCTGTATGTTACAAGTGAAACAGATTATATACTTAAGAGTAAAATATCCTATTTGTTTTCCAACAGAATGGAAGTAACAGGTCTTGAGGAAGGCAAATGGTATTCCTACCGTGTGAAGGCCTTGAACAGGCAGGGTGCCAGCAAACCGAGCAAACCCACTGATGAAATCCAGGCTGTGGATACACAGGGTATATATATATTTGGTGTTGTTTTATTAGCCAAGCCTCTGATTTTAATTCTGTTTAAACTTGCTAACATCTTAAATAATCTTTTCCAATTCAGAGGCTCCAGAAATTTTCCTCGACGTGAAGCTCCTTGCTGGTCTCACTGTAAAAGCCGGAACTAAGATTGAACTTCCTGCCACTGTAACTGGAAAACCTGAACCTAAGATAACTTGGACAAAGGCTGATATGCTTCTGAAACAGGACAAAAGGATCACCATTGAAAATGTTCCTAAAAAGTCCACAGTGACTATTGTAGACAGTAAAAGAAGTGACACTGGCACATACATCATCGAGGCTGTGAATGTGTGTGGCCGAGCCACTGCGACAGTGGAAGTCAACGTTTTAGGTAGGAGAGGCTCGCGTTTTAAAATAGGACAAATTCGTTTCAGCTACATTTTTAAATATGACGTGGTAAAAAAAAAATGTTTTAATGCCATCCACAGATAAACCTGGACCACCAGCTGCTTTTGACATCACAGATGTAACCAATGAGTCATGTCTTCTGACATGGAACCCTCCACGAGATGATGGTGGATCTAAAGTCACAAACTATGTTGTAGAGAGAAGGGCAACTGACAGTGAAGTGTGGCACAAGCTCTCCTCGACTGTCAAGGATACAAATTTCAAGGCAACCAAATTAATACCCAATAAAGAATACCTCTTCAGAGTTGCTGCAGAAAACATGTATGGTGTTGGTGAGCCAGTTCAGGCCAGTCCAATAACAGCCAAATTTCCATTTGGTAAGTTTCTCATTAATCATTTGGGGGGAGGAAAAAAAACATGATTATTGTGTCAAGCTTGGATTTAGGTATCATATATATATATATATATATATATATATATATATATATATATATATATATATATATATATATATATATATATATACACATGACATAATACTTGGTATCATTATTCTGTCTGCAGACCCACCTGGACCTCCAACTCGCCTTGAACCTTCTGATATAACTAAAGATGCAGTGACTCTCACATGGTGTGAACCAGATGATGATGGTGGCAGCCCAATCACTGGATACTGGCTTGAAAGATTAGACCCTGATACTGATAAGTGGGTTAGATGCAATAAGATGCCAATAAAGGACACAACATTCAGGTATGCCTAAAATCTCCATCAAGATGTTAAAATAGCAGTACATTCAAATTTTCATTCTTTATCATTCTGTTTGATTACATATTACTATAACATTTTGAAATTGTCTTTACTAATATTTTCAACTAACATATAATTTCCAAAGTGGTATAAATTCCACTCACATTTCTTAATTTACTATGAAATATTAACTTTCTGGAAGTTTCATAGTGGCCCTCTGGTATATTTTGATAATGATCATTATTATAGATATTATTATTAGAGTTGTACTTTTGGCCAAATCTAAGGTGTGTAACCATTAAAAGGCAATTTTAAACTTACACTGAAATATTCTCAGCTAAATTTCAAAATCAGTTTTTTCACAATTCAAGCAGATTAGCCTATTAAATGTAAAATAAACATAGGTTTCTACTTCTTATCATAGTACTAAACATGCATTTTGTTGCTAATATAGAGTGAAAGGTCTCACCAATAAGAAGAAATACAGATTCCGTGTGTTGGCTGAAAATCTTGCTGGACCTGGAAAACCAAGCAGGTCAACTGAACCGATCCTAATAAAGGATCCCATAGGTATTATTAATAAAATTTTCTGTGATTATTTTAATACTTACATTAACTTCTTTTTCCCCAAACTTAAATAATGATTTCATTCGCTTGCAGATCCTCCATGGCCCCCTGGAAAACCAATCGTGAAAGATGTAGGCAAAACATCATTAACATTGAAATGGACAAAGCCAGAACACGATGGAGGGGCAAAGATTGAGTCTTATGTCATTGAGATGCTAAAGACTGGAACAGAGGACTGGGTCAGAGTGGCTGAGGGGGTTCCCACCACTGAGCACAAGCTCCCAGGACTTATGGAAGGGCAGGAATACTCATTCCGAGTTAGAGCTGTAAACAAGGCTGGGGAGAGTGAACCCAGTGAGCCCAGTGATCCTGTGCTTTGCCGAGAGAAGTTATGTAAGTCAATCTTGATGTTTTGGATATGTAAGTTATTCTAAAGTATACCTGAGAATTATAATATGAGAAAATATGAAAAACTCATTACTATATAATTTCCTCATTGCTATTTAACTTTCTAGTTATTACCAGAGCATTTAGTAAAGACTGAATATTGGACAAAAAAAACCTGAATTTGCTTTTCTTTCTGGTTCAGATCCTCCATCACCGCCTCGCTGGCTTGAAGTTATTAATATCACAAAAAATACAGCAGACCTAAAATGGACAGTTCCTGAGAAAGATGGAGGGTCCCCCATCACTAACTACATCGTGGAAAAAAGAGATGTGAGGCGAAAAGGCTGGCAAACAGTGGACACTACCGTCAAGGACACCAAGTGCACGGTCACTCCACTGACAGAAGGCTCTTTATATGTGTTCCGAGTTGCTGCAGAAAATGCCATAGGGCAAAGTGACTACTGTGAAATTGAGGACTCCGTTCTAGCCAAAGACACCTTTAGTATGCACTCTAACTTAATCTTTGTGACATCTTTTGTAGTAGATTATCACTTTTTCCTCTAGTCCTTCTAATCATTAAATATTTTGCTTTCAGCCACCCCTGGACCACCCTATGCCCTGACAGTGGTTGATGTGACTAAACGACATGTTGACCTGAAGTGGGAACCACCTAAAAATGATGGTGGAAGACCAATTCAGAGGTAGAATTTAAATTAATTTATACTAGGCTGCAAATTCATAACTTTGTTTTCATTAATGCTAATGAAATGCTTTATTATTTCAATAGATACATCATTGAGAAGAAAGAAAAGCTAGGTACTAGATGGGTGAAGGCTGGAAAGACCGCAGGACCAGATTGTAACTTCAGGGTAACTGATGTCATTGAAGGAACGGAGGTCCAGTTTCAGGTTCGGGCAGAAAATGAAGCTGGAATTGGTCACCCAAGTGAACCCACAGAAATCCTATCAATTGAAGATCCAACAGGTAAGTAGTGCTGATTATACAAAGGATATTGTCTAGACCTTGCTAATGAGAACATGGATGTGAATATTTCACACTTTTCTCAGGTCCTCCTTCACCTCCCCTTGACCTTCATGTGACTGATGCTGGGAGAAAGCACATTGCCATTGCTTGGAAACCTCCAGAAAAAGATGGTGGAAGTCCTATCATAGGATACCATGTTGAAATGTGTCCAGTAGGCACTGAGAAATGGATGCGAGTAAATTCTCGCCCAATAAAAGACTTGAAATTCAAGGTTGAAGAAGGTGTTGTTCCTGACAAGGAGTACGTTCTGAGAGTGAGAGCTGTTAATGCTGTTGGTGTTAGTGAGCCATCTGAAATCTCTGAAAATGTCGTTGCCAAAGATCCAGACTGTAAGACCACAGTTTCTTTTATAATTAATAAAAGTAGGCTTTATTCATGCATTGCATTTTGACAAACTCTTTTTTTCTCTTTTGGAATATATTTTACAGGCAGGCCAACAATTGATCTGGAGACCCATGACATTGTTGTTATTGAAGGCGAAAAGTTAAGCATTCCTGTTCCCTTCAGAGCTGTTCCAGTCCCAACCGTTAGCTGGCATAAAGATGGCAAAGACGTTAAAGCAAGTGATAGATTAACAATGAAGAGTGATCACATCTCTGCACACCTTGAAGTTCCCAAGAGTGTCCGTGCAGATGCTGGAGTTTACACCATTACACTGGAGAATAAGCTGGGCTCAGCAACAGCCTCAATCAATGTCAAAGTCATAGGTAATCATTCTTGGGTAAAACATCAGGCATTCTTCATGTGCTGAGAAAACTGGTTCATTCTGCAGTGTTAGTATAAGTGGCTTCATGAGCTGGCCAACTGGAATCTAAATGTCCCTTCAGATTATTTCTTTCCTTATGAGAAATAAAGTAATTCTAAAGACAAAAAAGTTGCTAATTCAACTCTGATTAGAGTAATTTACACCAGTTTTAATTATTTGCATGTAAAGTACTAATTTAAAGATAAAACATACCCAAAGAATTTTTCAGTGACCAATATTCATTTCTTAACTGTATAAAGTCACATTTTTCCCATAATGTTCTCAACCAAGGGTAATACCATCCTCCTACACCCACCCAGAGGGTGTCTGGAAATTTGTAGGGGCATTTTTTCTTGGCACAAAGACTGGGGAGGGGTGAAATTACTACAGAAATTTAGTAGTTTGGTGCCAATGATGCTAAACGCCCTCAATGTGAGGGACACTCCAACACATAAAAGATTATCCTACCCAAAATGCAAATAGCCCCACTTTGAGAAATATTACACTATTAATGTGCTGATTTTTCAGGGGTACAATAATAATTGTGAGTGTTATTTTTAATAGGCCTACCCGGACCATGCAAAGATATTAAAGCAAGTGAAGTGACCAAGACTTCTTGTAAATTAACCTGGGAACCTCCAGAATATGATGGTGGAACCCCAATTCTTCATTATGTGCTGGAACGCAGAGAAGCTGGAAGGAGAACATACATACCAGTCATGTCTGGTGAGAATAAACTGTCTTGGACTGTAAAGGACCTCATACCAAATAGTGAATACTTCTTCCGAGTTAAAGCAGTTAACAAGATTGGTGGAGGCGAATATATTGAATTGAAAAATCCAGTCATTGCTCAAGATCCAAAGCGTAAGTTTTGGCACGGATGAACTACGGCTAAGAAATAAGATGCAATTTTTTTTATTTTAAGAAGATGGGTTTTCCTATATTAACAGTTTTTTTTTCTTTTTTTATTGTTCTTCAGAACCCCCAGACCCACCTGTAGATGTTGAGGTTCATAATCCTACAGCTAAGGCAATGACTATTACATGGAAGCCACCTTTGTATGATGGAGGGAGCAAAATAATGGGTTACATTATAGAGAAGATTGCTAAGGGTGAAGACAAATGGAAGAGATGCAATGAACACCTGGTACCAGTACTGACCTACACAGCAAAGGGACTTGAAGAAGGAAAAGAGTACCAATTCCGTGTGCGAGCAGAGAATGCTGCTGGTATTGGTGAACCTTCTCGGGCCACTCCTCCAACCAAAGCTGTAGATCCTATAGGTAAGTTTTGTTTAATGGGGTTGCCACTTTACAATTGTGAAATAAATGAGGATAATGTTTTTGTCAGGTATTTTAATCAGAATTGAAAACAATTATTGTTTTTAATCATAACAGATGCTCCAAAAGTCATTCTGCGAACAAGCCTAGAAGTGAAACGAGGTGATGAAATAGCACTTGATGCAACTGTTTCTGGATCACCTTACCCAACTATTACATGGATAAAGGATGAGAACGTTATTATACCAGAGGAAATTAAGAAGCGACCAGCACCACTGGCTAGAAGGAGGAGGGGTGAAGTTCAAGAAGAAGAACCATTTTTCCTGCCTCTGACTGAGCGTTTGAGTATTGACAACAGTAAACAAGGAGAATCTCAGCTACGTGTTCGAGATTCTCTCCGACCTGACCACGGCCTGTATATGATCAAAGTTGAAAATGACCATGGTATAGCAAAGGCTCCTTGTACCGTCAGCGTGCTGGGTAAGTAAAGCTACGCTTTCCAACTGAAGAAAGTCTATGTAAAAGTTTTAGGGAAAAAAACAGGCTCCTTGTGTAAAACATATGTTTTACACAATAAGTGGGAAAGAAAATAGCTTCTGCAGTCTGTTTTTAGTCCCATATTATCTCCTGGCCATGTTGAAGAAATCACCTGACCTCTTTGTTCCCCTGAGCATCCTTAATTCACTAGCTAATGTGACACAAAGACAGATGTAGGAAAAACAGAGGTTTATGTCAAAGAGCAGACTAACTTTTACATTTTCCATGGCAACTATTTCTATACAAATGTGTAATCATTGCTCTCCTTTGAAATGTTAGATACTCCAGGGCCACCAATCAACTTTGTATTTGAAGATATTAGAAAGAACTCAGTCCTCTGTAAATGGGAACCACCGCTTGATGACGGTGGCAGTGAAATCATAAACTACACTTTGGAAAAGAAAGACAAGACAAAACCTGACTCAGAGTGGATCATTATCACTTCAACACTTAGACACTGCAAATATTCAGTGACGAAGTTGATTGAAGGAAAGGAGTACCTCTTCCGTGTAAGGGCTGAAAATAGGTTTGGGCCTGGACCCCCTTGTGTTTCAAAGCCACTTACAGCTAAAGATCCATTTGGTAAGGTTCCTTTACCATCACATTTGGCTCTTACCGTATGCTTTGTTACATACATTATCACAGATTATAAAATTGAATCTTTATGTCATATGAGGGAATTAATTCCAATACATTTTTATTTTTATCAGAACCACCCGATGCACCCGATAAGCCCATCGTGGAAGATGTTACCAGTAACAGTATGCTAGTGACATGGAACGAACCAAAAGATAACGGAAGCCCCATCTTGGGTTACTGGCTTGAAAAACGTGAGGTTAACAGTACACATTGGTCTCGTGTCAACAGAAACCTTCTGAATTCTTTGAAAACCAATGTGGAAGGCCTATTAGAAGGACTCACCTATGTCTTCAGAGTATGTGCTGAAAATGCAGCTGGACCTGGAAAGTTCAGTCCACCTTCAGATCCCAAAACAGCACGTGATCCAATCTGTAAGTAACTCATTAAGAAGAAAGTGAGATACGGTAAGCTACTATATACTTTAAAACCATCAATGAGTTTCGATTTATGTATCTGCTTTCATTCTAGCTCCACCTGGGCCACCTGTCCCAAGAGTCACGGATACAAGCTCTACAACTATTGAACTAGAATGGGAACCCCCAGCTTTCAATGGTGGTAGTGAAATTATTGGCTACTTTGTCGATAAGCAGCTGGTTGGCACAAATGAATGGTCACGCTGCACAGAGAAGATGATTAAGGTCCGTCAGTACACCGTAAAACAAATCCGAGAGGGTGCTGATTACAAACTTCGGGTGAGTGCCGTCAACGCTGCAGGTGAAGGACCACCTGGAGAAACAGGCCCTGTTACTGTGGCTGAACCACAAGGTAATTACAAGTTATTTGAATAAAATTAGGGATATTTTCCTAGTATGGGGACATTTTTTTCATCTTTCTTGGGTTAATGTCTGGCTGTTCTCTTTCAACAGAGCCCCCCAGTGTAGAACTGGATGTTTCTGTCAAGGCTGGAATACAAATAATGGCTGGGAAGACTCTTAGAATTCCAGCTGTGGTGACTGGTCGTCCTGTACCTACGAAAGTATGGACCATAGAAGAAGGAGAGCTAGATAAAGACCGTGTTGTAATAGAGAACGTTGGAACCAAATCTGACCTGGTTATCAAGAATGCATTGAGAAAAGATCATGGCAGATATGTGATAACAGCTACTAATAGTTGTGGTTCCAAATCTGCAGCAGCCAGGGTAGAAGTTTTTGGTAAGGAATGTTGCGTGGATTTTTTGCAGGATTTCCCCAAAGATACTATCTTATTACATTGATTTTCTTTTTTTTCCCTCTGTTTTATTTTTCAGATGTTCCTGGTCCAGTTCTTGACTTAAAACCTGTTGTAACAAACAGAAAGATGTGTTTGCTTAACTGGTCTGATCCAGAAGATGATGGAGGAAGTGAACTCACGGGCTTTATTATTGAAAGGAAAGATGCCAAGATGCATACTTGGAGACAACCAATAGAGACTGAGAGATCTAAATGTGACATCACAGGTCTCCTTGAGGGGGAAGAATATATGTTCCGTGTTATTGCCAAGAACAAGTTTGGCTGTGGCCCTCCTGTTGAAATAGGACCAATTCTTGCAGTTGACCCACTAGGTAAAAGAAAAGGTTTTCATTGTGTTTACAAATACTGTTTGTTTTGCTTCTAGTTATGCCATTTATTTACTGAGCTTTATGGCTTCAAAACTGTAAACAGTCTCAAAATATGTAGCTAGAGGATATTAAGGGAGTAAATAAAATAATTAACAACTTTGAGGATACCATGTTTGCCACACTTTCAGTGCACTTTTTCTTTACTCTGTATTAACCATGTACAGCTTTGAATACTGAAAAACGTGAATCTGCTGGGGGTTAGCAATAACCTAGAAGTAGGTTATAAGTATTAAGTCTTTCCAACAGGATGTACTGGAATAATTTTTAAGATTTAATATCCTAGTAGTTGAAGAGAGTTCCTTGTTTTTCCAAAAAAGATTACAGATTAGGATAAATGCCTTAATGTTCCTCTACCTCTCACATAGTTCCCACACTTAAATAACAGGGAGGTCCAAAACCAGAAACAGCCACGGAAGAATAGAAAATCAACCAGAGGAAATCTCCCTGAAAGTATTACGAAACCCTAAAATTGCACACACTTTGTAAAGCACACTGATACCACATCCAAGAAAACAAAGCCTTTGAGGAAGACCCATTCCTCAAGAGACAGGAGTTATTCCTCTATCACCCCCCAAAATAAATTACATCCTACACCAGTTACAGCCCGTCTGAGATTTTCCATTGTACATCAAGTTGTGCCAGAGGCATTGGCACAGAACTAGGTTTCCATAGTGAAACTCTGCTTCTGGTTGCAATAATTGTCAACAAGCATGGTTTGTTGACTAGCTTCATCATTCAAAGCTTATTCTTTCAGTTCTGTCCTTTGGGACCTAAAACTACAGAAGCATTATTATATAAACTCTCTTTCCACCACATTTTAAACCCACACTTTAGACAATGTGGCTTAAAGTGCATTTAAATAGGCATATTTACAGTCGGTTGATAAAAATAGAAATACTTTGCTCTCAGCTGGTCATCTAAAGCATAACTTCATGGACCCAATTAAAAAATTCATTCAGTGCAGAAGTTTGCCCAGTGACAGACTAAAATAATCTAAAGTGCTAACTATTAAAAAATCATATTTGCCCCTATATTTTTAATCAATAATCCTGACTGTAAAGTTTTCTAAGAAAAATTCTGCCTATATTAATGCCTGTAATTCTGGTGACTGACATGTTTTGGGAAAAATTTTAAAGATGGGCGTAAAGTTAGGCTAAACAGAAACCTATTCACATGTCATTTTAACTTGCCTTGTTGAAGGTCCTCCAACATCTCCTGAGAGGCTCACATATACAGAAAGGACAAAGTCCACTATTACCCTTGACTGGAAAGAGCCTCGCAATGATGGTGGCAGTCCCATCCAAGGATATATCATTGAAAAACGGCGTCACGACAGACCTGACTTTGAAAGAGTTAACCAGCGACTCTGCCCAACCACATCTTTTCTGGTTGACAATCTTGATGAGCATCAAATGTATGAGTTCCGCGTCAAAGCAGTCAATGCGATTGGTGAAAGTGAACCATCCTTGCCTCTTAATGTGGTCATACAAGATGATGAAGGTATGGAATCCGAATATAACAATAATTTTAATGAACTTTATACTGCTGACTTATCCCACAGATTGAGTAAACATTGTTACCACTTTGCTATTTTTATTTCTTTCTCCTCTCCCTGCAGCACCTCCGACTATTAAGTTGCACCTGGCTGTTCGAGGAGACACTATCAAAGTTAAGGCAGGAGAGCCTGTTAACATCCCTGCAGATGTGACAGGACTTCCGATGCCTAAGATCGAGTGGGCCAAGAATGAAACAGTGATTGAAAAACCCACTGAGGCACTACAGATAACCAAGGAAGAAGTATCCCGAAGTGAAGCGAAGACTGAACTCAGCATTCCTAAAGCAGTCCGGGGGGACAAAGGCACTTACACAATCACTGCTGCCAATCGCCTTGGCTCAGTGTTCCGAAATGTTCACGTTGAAGTGTATGGTAAGTAGCTTGCTTCCTTATGTCAAAGAAGAAATCCAGTGTCTGTTTAGGAATTGCTTTCTCAATCTCATCTGTCGGTTGCTTTCCAGACCGCCCATCCCCACCAAGAAACCTTGCCGTAACTGACATTAAAGCTGACTCCTGCTACTTGACATGGGATGCCCCTCTAGATAATGGTGGCAGTGAAATCACCCATTATGTCATAGACAAGCGCGATGCAAGTAGGAAGAAAATTGAATGGGAAGAAGTCACCAACACTGCTGTAGACAGGAGATATGGGGTAAACTCTTCTAAATATTTTCTTATGTGCATTAAAAGAACATGACTCTGATTTAACACCATTATACTATAACTTTAATGTTTGGAATTTAATAATTCAACTCAAAAACTACAAGCAAAAAGTTATTCTGTTATTGTAGTTCCATGCACGTAAGACCACTTAGTAAATACTATTTGATATACAGATACTCTTTTACAGTACAGTAAACTCACATATTCTCATTTTAAAAGGGCTTTCTTCTTTTTCTCTGTCTTCTCCATGTTTTAAGTTTATGTATTTATTCTCTTTACAGTCATCCCTTCCAAAATAAGTTGTTTTAAAATGAGTAAGAAATCAACATAAGTATATTCTTCTTAAGGAATTACTATTTATCTAATTTCTAGGTCTGGAAACTTATCCCCAATGGTCAATATGAGTTCCGAGTTAGGGCAGTGAACAAATATGGAACAAGTGATGAGTGCAAATCAGATAAAATGGTCATTCAAGATCCTTATCGCCTTCCTGGACCTCCAGGAAAACCAAAAGTTCTGGAGCGCACCAAAGGATCGATGCTAGTGAGCTGGACTCCTCCTTTGGACAATGGTGGCTCTCCGATCACTGGCTACTGGCTGGAGAAGAGAGAGGAGGGAGGGGCCTACTGGTCACGTGTCAGCCGAGCACCGATAACCAAACTGGGATTGAAAGGTGTGGAATTTAATGTTCCCCGTTTGATTGAAGGCGTTAAATACCAGTTCAGAGCAATGGCAATAAATGCTGCAGGAATTGGCCCTCCCAGTGAACCATCAGATCCAGCTCTTGCGAGCGATCCCATTTGTAAGTATGCTGTCATTTCTGGGACTTGTTTTTTAGGGGCAAAATTGCTGAGTGGATAATCCTGCTCTTAAAGTTCTTATATTTTCTATGCCAAATTGTTTTTTACATATTAAAGTAAGAAGGTTCGTATTCATATAAACTATCAGGAATATATGTGCATACATATACAATATACGTATATAGGTATAGGTCTTTGCATATGTACACACACACTCATATATATAAAATGACACTCAGTTTTTAAACTCTTCATTAAACCTAGTATTTTATGAGAAATTATACAATAATGAAGACCCTGAACTATAAACTCCTGTATGCAGTCAGACTGTAAATAAACCTCTATCTCATTAGATACTGTGGAAAATTATTTCCCCCACTAAACAGTCAGATCCTCCAGTAGAAGTTCAACAAAAACTAAAAATGTTGATAACTTTTCAGTAACATTTACTGAACCAAGATGTAAGATTCTCAAGCACAGTCTGGGGGTCAAATAAAAGAAGAAAATTCCTCTAAAATATCTATGAACAGATCAGTTCAAAAACTAAAATAATGTGGCCGTGCTGTATCCGATAGATTGTAAGAAAAATAACCATAGAATATTTTTAAGTCTTTTTTTAATATAAGTTATATATGTAGCATACATATAAAGAAATGAGGTAGCCAGTCATTCATTCAGCAAACTAATTTTGAACATGTGGTATGTGCAAGGAACCATACTAGGAACTGGAGGGGGAATGAAAAAACAAAAAACAAAAAAAACCATTGCCATCGAGTCAATTCCAACTCATAGCAACCCTATAGGACAGAATGGAACTGTCCCACGGGGTTTCCAAGGAGCACCTAGTAGATTCGAACTGCCGACCTTTTGTTTAGCAGCCATAGCGCTGAACCACTACACCACCAGGGTTTCTGACAGAGGGGGAAGAGCTGTGATTACAAAGACAAATGGAATAAAATTATCTGTAATAATAGAGCATTCTCAGAAATGTGAGGATTTTTATGTGATTATTATAGACATTGACCCTATCCCCTAAGAGCATTAAGGTTAGTTTGCATTCAAAGCTTTACCAGCTAATGATGAAATCATTTTTTAATTTTAAGATAAATTCTAATGAGTTTTCAGCAGAGAATGTTGTAAAATCTCTTCAAAGGGATCTTAAAAAACAGCTCTTCACTAATAATGTGTAAACAGAATGTAGATCTATCTAGAGAAAGAAGTCCTTCTTATCCCAGCTAGTTGTTTGTTTTCTTTTTCATTAATGCTTAATAAAGAGAGATTAATAAAAATAGATTATTCCCTTTATTTCTCTTCTCTAGAAGGTGATTTATTCTCTTAGCACGCCTATGTTAATATTTTAATAGGTTAAAAATAAAGTGTAATCATGCATAGTATGAGTATCATGTTATATAAATCTTGCAATCCATTAGCCTCAAATTTGATTGTTTTTTTTTTCTTATTAGACCCACCTGGGCCACCTTCTTGCCCAGAAGTCAAAGATAAAACAAAGTCAAGCATCTCACTGGCATGGAAACCTCCAGCTAAAGATGGTGGCAGTCCAATCAAAGGGTACATTGTAGAAATGCAAGAAGAAGGTACTACTGACTGGAAGAAAGTAAATGAACCAGACAAACTGCTAACTACCTGTGAATGTGTGGTGCCTAATCTGAAAGAACTCAGGAAGTACAGATTCAGAGTGAAAGCTGTCAACGAAGCCGGTGAATCTGAACCAAGCGATACAACAGGAGAGATACCTGCCACTGATATTCAAGGTACCAGTCGTTATTCAGTTTATGTATTCATCTCTTGACCTTATTCTGAAATTGATTAATTTACTAAGGCTGTGTCAATTATTTTCTTGAAAATGGTGAGCTAAATCCTGTTATATTATTTGTGGTATTGCAGAGGAACCAGAAGTTTTCATTGATATTGGTGCACAGGATTCTCTGGTTTGTAAAGCTGGCTCACAGATTAGGATTCCTGCTGTCATCAAGGGACGCCCAACGCCAAAATCATCTTGGGAATTTGATGGAAAGGCAAAGAAGGCAGTGAAGGTAAGAAAGTGACATTTTTCAGTGTCTCCCATTGAATCGCTATAAGGAGTATTTACACTATAATTATCTTTTCTAACAGGATGGAATTCATGATATACCTGAAGATGCACAGGTAAAAAGAGAGATTTGAAATAATTCAGAATATCGTCGACTTCAATATTGCTATTATTACATTCAATGTTTGACCAACTCTTTTTCTTTGTGCAGCTGGAGACTGCTGAAAACTCATCAGTAATTATTATTCCTGAGTGTAAACGCTCTCATTCAGGCAAATACAGCATCACAGCCAAAAATAAAGCAGGACAGAAGACTGCAAACTGTAGAGTTAAAGTCATGGGTAAGAAAAACTTTTAAGAGTTGCTATAGAATAAGAACAAACTATTTTTTAAATACCTAAGTAACACTGTTTGTTTTGTGATTCACATCCAACAGATGTACCAGGACCACCCAAAGATCTGAAAGTCAGTGACATCACCAGGAGTAGTTGCAAACTTTCATGGAAGGTGCCGGATGATGATGGAGGAGACAGGATCAAAGGCTATGTTATTGAGAAGAGGACTATTGATGGAAAAGCCTGGACTAAAGTCAATCCAAACTGTGGAAGCACCACGTTTGTAGTGCCTGATCTCATCGCGGAACAGCAATATTTCTTCCGTGTGCGTGCAGAAAACCGTTTTGGTATTGGGGCACCTGTGGAAACCATTCAGAGGACCACTGCTAGAGACCCAATATGTAAGTTTTTTAAATCTAAGTATATAGTCTCAAAATTTAAATATATTGCTTTAAACAATGCTTTTATATATTGCTTTAAACAATGCTTAATACTTCCTTTATTTTTTCAAGATCCTCCTGATCCACCCATTAAACTCAAGATTGGCCTCATAACAAAGAATACAGTACACCTGTCATGGAAACCCCCAAAGAATGATGGGGGCTCCCCTGTCACCCATTATATCGTTGAGTGCCTTGCGTGGGACCCTACTGGGAAAAAGAAAGAAGCCTGGAGACAGTGCAATAAGCGTGATGTGGAAGAACTGCAGTTTACCGTTGAAGACCTCATCGAGGGTGGGGAATATGAATTCAGAGTTAAGGCTGTCAATGCTGCAGGAGTCAGCAAACCTTCAGCCACTGTTGGCCCGGTGATTGTCAAAGACCAGACATGTAAGTATCAGCATATTGACAAAGTCCTCTTTTTAACTCTCTTCCTAGATGTTTATTTAACAACAGTCCAAAATAAAAAGATACCTTGGATTAAGAGTGGACACGGGCATGTTGCTCAAGTACGCATTCCCTCAGTTTCCACAGAATCATCATATTTTCTTACATGTTACATTTTCCCTATTTAACGTAGATGATGTTTGTTATTTACTTACTATATACTATTCTCCATGGCAGGCTGTTTTACCTATCAGAAGCTAGAGCAATTCCTCTGCGTGCTCCTCAAAAGGAGCAGAAAATAATCAACTGCTAGGACCCATTTATCTCCACAATTAAGTTTATTTTTCTCTATTTGAGAAAAATATATATCAATTTTAATAGGTAAACACACATACAAATATGCGTTTATATTTGTATGTATAGATGTATATATACATACAAATATGGTAATGATTCTTCCTTTAATTATTGTTACCATCACTGTTTCTGTGTATTTGTTTAATTCTCTCTTCTAGGCTTAGAAAGGCCATAGTCACTCCCTTCTTATGTTAGACTCATGGAAAATGCTTTGTCTCTACTAGTAGTTATATTTCTTAAAAGGAGTATTAACCTCACAGTGAACATAGTAGGTACCCTCATCACTGCATGAATATTAAAGGGAATATCATGGCAGATCCCCCATGCCTAAACTACAACGATCTTCCCTTCTCTCTGCCCTTTTGGCAGAATGTGCACATACATAATGATGTCAGATAAGAGAGAGCCAATAGCTGATACACAGTCACATGTAGAGCCAATAAAGGATAATGACCATGTGACCTGCACCTTACTGGCATCAGACTGTTGAAGACCGATCAGTTCTTTATATTTGGCTGGGCTACAAAACCTGACTATAGAGGTTCAAAGAGCTTTCCAGTTACGGTGGATACTACTTCCTAGTCTTTAGTGCTTTTTATTTTTCTAATGACATTTTTTTTTTTTTTTTTTTAATAATCTAGGTCCACCGTCAATTGATCTAAAAGAATTCATGGAAGTCGAAGAAGGAACTGATGTTAGCATTGCGGCCAAAATTAAAGGTGTGCCGTTCCCTACACTAACCTGGTTTAAAGCTCCTCCGAAGAAGCCTGATGACAAACAGCCTGTTATCTACGACACCCATGTCAACAAACTCGTGGTGGATGATACTTGCACCTTAGTTATTCCACAGTCTCGAAGGAATGACACTGGCTTATATACCATCACAGCTGTAAATAATCTGGGAACAGCATCAAAGGAGATGAGACTGAATGTCCTTGGTAAATATTGCCTGGTTTGGTTAAAACTACGTGTTTTCTGTCCATTAGTAATATTTGGCTTTAAAAATCATTTGACTAATAGTGCTTCTTTTTCAAATCATTTTAGGTCGTCCTGGCCCTCCAGTGGGACCCATAAAGTTTGAATCTATTTCAGCAGATCAAATGACATTATCTTGGCTTCCACCTAAAGATGATGGTGGGTCTAAGATTACAAACTATGTAATTGAGAAAAGAGAAGCTAACAGGAAGACATGGGTACGTGTCTCCAGTGAACCAAAAGAATGCATGTACACAATTCCTAAATTGCTAGAAGGCCACGAATATGTATTCCGCATCATGGCTGAGAATAAATATGGCATTGGGGAGCCTCTAGACAGTGAACCAGAAACAGCAAGAAATCTTTTCTGTAAGTAGGACAACATTTTCACATGCAAAGCCATTCTTATCTATGTTTTTCATACTTTCTTATAAATTAACATAATTGTTTCACAGCCGTCCCTGGAGCACCAGATAAGCCGACAGTTAGCAGCGTAACTCGTAACTCCATGACAGTCAACTGGGAAGAGCCAGAATATGATGGAGGCTCTCCTGTGACAGGGTACTGGCTAGAAATGAAAGACACCACTTCAAAGAGATGGAAGAGAGTTAACAGAGATCCTATCAAGGCCATGACTTTGGGTGTTTCTTATAAAGTGACTGGTCTTATTGAAGGTTCTGACTACCAATTCCGGGTATATGCTATCAATGCTGCTGGTGTGGGCCCAGCAAGTCTTCCATCAGACCCAGTGAGAGCTAGAGATCCGATTGGTAAGACTTGTAATCATCTGTTTTTTGCATTTGTTAGTCTGTTTGAATTTTATTTTCCAAAAGTGCCATGGAAAAGTCAAGAATATTAATGTGCTGGTTCTTTTCAGCCCCTCCCGGTCCTCCGTTTCCCAAAGTGACAGACTGGACTAAATCATCTGTGGATCTGGAATGGACTCCCCCACTGAAAGATGGAGGATCCAAAGTAACTGGATACATCGTTGAATATAAAGAAGAAGGAAAAGAAGAATGGGAAAAGGTAGCCAAAACTTGGCCTTACAAAAATACGTGATTAAGAAACTAAAAATGTCACAGTTATTCCCCATCCCATTACCTTCTTAGAAAGCTAGATTAAGAAATCAGAGAAACATAATTATAATTGATAATCCAAACATGTCAAAAGTCTAATCAAAAGTTAAATCATATTAGAGTTATAAGCCCTGGAAGCTGGAGTAAAGGAACAGTGTAGTTCTTTCAGTCATTTGATAATTTTTAAATCATAATTCCTGGCAAGCTCTTTTACTCAGTGTTTACCTGTAATACCTGATCCCTAAAAACTAAAGTCATTAACAGTTTTTCAAATAGAAGGTCTAAACATGCTGTTAGTTACGCTTTAGAAAGCTATTAAAGCACGAACTGACAAGTATTCTAATAATTATATTTATGATTTTTCCCCAGGGCAAAGATAAAGAAGTGAGAGGAACAAAGCTTGTTGTGACAGGATTAAAAGAAGGAGCATTCTACAAATTTAGAGTGAGAGCAATCAACATTGCTGGCATCGGAGAACCTGGAGAAGCTACAGATATAATTGAAATGAAGGACAGAATTGGTAGCTATTAATAAAAAAAAAAAAAAATACTTCTATTATTTTTTCAATATTTATGTTTTGATTGAAAGTGAAAAACACATGCATAATTTTAAATTGTTTTTCAGTTTTACCTGACGTTCAGCTAGATGCCAGTGTCAGAGATAGAATTGTGGTCCATGCCGGAGGGGTGATTCGGATCATTGCCTATGTGTCTGGAAAGCCACCTCCGACAGTCACCTGGAGCAAGAATGAAAGTGCGTTACCCCAAGAAGCCACCATCGAGACCACAGCCATTAGCTCATCCATGGTCATCAAGAATTGCGAGAGGAGCCACCAAGGCGTCTACTCTCTTCTCGCCAAAAATGCGGGGGGAGAAAGAAAGAAGACAATCATTGTTGATGTATTAGGTAAATACATTCAACTTTTTCATGCAACTTTTTAACATGACATTTTATTACATATACAATAAACTATGTTATAATAAAACTATGTTACAAACATTCTAGAAAATAGAAAACTCACCCACAATCCTTGTGGCCACTATTAGCATTTTTTTTTTAATTTCCTCTTTTTTAATCCTATTCACATTTTATGTGATTGTACTCCTGCTATACAGTTTTGTATGCTATTTTTTATATGACATAAGCATGTACTGTGTTATTAATAGTTTTCATAAAAGCAACTTTCCTGCAAATATACATGAATGTTTAACAATTTGCCAAAGTTGACCATTTTCATATCATGAGACTACATCCTGATTTGCTAATTATCATAGTACTGCAGAATCCCTTTGAGGGGTTTCAGTATTCTAATTGAAGAGAACAGCATATTTGGTTATCAATATTACATTTTTAATGACTGAATATAGAGTTGAACTTCTCTAGAAGGCTTTTTCATGCCTCTCACTAGCTATGTTATTCAAGTGATCTGCTCAGAAAATGAAGCCTTCCAACTCAGAGCTCTCTGTAAGCATGTCTCTAGGCACAGCCATATTCCAAACAACCATGGTTTTTCCATGAAAATAATCAGTTCTCTACTGCAAATAATTAATATTACAATAAACCCCCAGAAAATGGCATATGGAAAGCTATTTCATTGAGCAATTGTCCTACAGCCATTTAATTTCATGCATCTAAACACTAAAAAAAAAACAAAACAAAACAAAAAAAAACACTGTTTTGCTCAGTAGCTATTCTTTGAGAACCAGTGCACTTCCAGGTTAAATTTCCAGCCCTTCAAAGGTCACTCTGAGACTTGGGGCCTCCTGTTCTGCTCACTGATTCACCGATCATTCAGAAACCACTCCCCTCCTGTACCCCTTGAAAGAAAACTAGAAACGAAAAGTAACCATGCTACTCTTGATGCTTGATGTATCTCCCATCTCCTTCTGTGTGTTCCTCCTTCCAGTGGCATCCCCCTCCCATTTGACTTAAAAGAAAAAAAAAACAACCAAACCCATTGCCATCTAGTTGATTCCGACTCATAGCGACCCTATAGGACAGAGTAGAACTGCCCCACAGAGTTTCCAAGGAGCACCTGGTGGATTCGAACTGCCAGCCTTTTGGTTACCAGCCGTAGCACTTAACCGCTACGACCATTCGACTTACGAATTACTAAATAAAATCACTTTACCTATCCCTTCAGCTTCTACTAAAACAGTAGCAATCAGTAACTGTTGCAAATCTACTTCATTTAAAAGTATCGTTGAATATAGACATCAGAAGAAAAAGTCTTAATTTTCTTCATAAGGACATTTTTGTCCCTTTTAAAAACAGAGGGTAACAAATATTGAGCATTATACTTAATTGAAGAAAACAGCTAAAATTCCTTTTCCTCTTATTTCTAGATGTGCCAGGTCCTGTTGGAATTCCATTCCTAGCCCACAACCTAACCAATGACTCCTGCAAACTGACATGGTTTACTCCAGAAGATGACGGAGGCTCTCCAATCACCAACTATGTCATCGAAAAGCGGGAAGCTGACCGCAGAGCATGGACCCCAGTGACATGTACAGTTACCCGACAGAATGCTACTGTCCAGGGTCTAATTCAAGGAAAAGCCTACTTTTTCCGAATTGCAGCTGAAAATAGCATCGGCATGGGCCCATTTGTTGAGACATCAGATGAACTCATCATCAGAGATCCAATAAGTAAGTTCGATTTTAAACAACTTCATGCTTTATCAATTTCTTCATTCATTTAATAAAAGACTATGGCCACAAAAAATGTGCTTAAATACCACATGTTTCAATCCTTTAGAAGCATTTATCAGGCAACTACTTGATAGCTGATGTTGGTAGTATCTGAATATCAATTGTGAAAGATATTAGGGGAATATATATGATTCATTAAATTCCTTTCATGTATGCTATGCTGATTTTTTAATTTTTCTGCCTAATGGCATGAATAGAAATGGAATTATTTTCCTAACTCTAAAACTACTAACTCTGGAGAACTTTCCTAAATTATTTACCCTCAATGAACTTCTATTTCCTCATCTGTCGAATGAGGGGATTAGGTTGTATTGGGGCCTTTTTAGCTCCATTGATCTATGAGTAGATCACTTTTGTTATTCATTGAAGCAGATAGTTTAACGTTCAAATACAATCCTCAAAATGGGGTACATTCTTAATATGACTTTTTTTTTACTGTAATTTCATACTTATACTTACAGCTGTACCTGAACGTCCCGAAGATCTGGAAGTCAAAGAAGTCACTAAAAACACTGTTTCGCTAACTTGGAATCCTCCTAAGTATGATGGTGGATCAGAAATTATTAACTATGTCCTAGAAAGCCGGCTCATTGGAACTGAGAAGTTCCACAAAGTTACAAATGACAATTTGCTTAGCCGAAAATATACTGTCAAAGGCTTAAAAGAAGGTGATACCTATGAGTACCGTGTCAGTGCTGTCAATATTGTCGGACAGGGAAAACCATCATTTTGCACCAAGCCAATCACTTGTAAAGATGAGCTGGGTATGTGTCTAATACAACTTAAACTTTGAAAACTTCAGCATTTGTAGATTTGTTATAAGACAACGGTAAAACTGATTTCTCTTTATAATTATAATTTTAGCTCCCCCAACGCTTGACCTCGATTTCAGAGATAAGCTCATCATTCGAGTTGGTGAATCTTTTGCCCTCAAGGGCCGTTACTCAGGCAAGCCAAAGCCTAAGGTTACTTGGTTCAAAGATGAAGCTGATGTGCTAGAAGATGATCGCACTCATATAAAGACCACTCCAACAACAGTTGCTCTAGAGAAGATCAAAGCCAAAAGATCGGATTCTGGCAAATACTGTGTGGTTGTGGAGAACAGCACAGGCTCAAGGAAAGGTTTCTGTCAAGTTGCTGTTGTTGGTAAGTATAATGGAGCAAGAAGAATAGACATTCTGTTCTTTCAAAAACAGAAGTGGAAATAACATTTTATGCTGTGATTTTTTTTTTCCACAGATCGCCCTGGACCACCAGTAGGACCAGTTATTTTTGACGAGGTAACCAAAGATCACATGGTTATCTCTTGGAAACCACCTTTAGATGATGGAGGAAGTGAAATTACCAATTATATTATTGAGAAGAAGGAGGTGGGCAAAGACGTTTGGATGCCTGTGACATCTGCAAGTGCTAAACCAACATGCAAAGTTTCTAAACTGCTCGAAGGAAAAGATTATATTTTCCGGATACATGCTGAAAATCTATATGGAATAAGTGATCCCTTGGTGTCTGATGCAATGAAAGCCAAAGATCGTTTCAGTATGCATTACATTTCTCTTTAGTAATTCAATGCTTTGAAATTGTTAATAAGAAGCATGAAATTTCTAACACGTTTTACTAATATTTGTTGTAGGGGTTCCTGATGCACCTGAGCAGCCGATTGTTACAGAAGTTACCAAAGACTCGGCATTAGTAACTTGGAACAAGCCACATGATGGAGGAAAACCCATCACAAACTACATCCTAGAAAAGAGGGAAACTATGTCTAAACGGTGGGCTAGAGTTACCAAAGAGCCCATTCATCCATACACTAAATTTAGGGTTCCTGATCTTCTAGAAGGCTGTCAGTATGAATTCCGGGTTTCTGCAGAAAATGAAATTGGTATTGGAGATCCAAGTCCACCATCCAAACCAATCTTTGCTAAAGATCCAATTGGTATAGTATTGAAGCAATCATTCAGCTTTCATATTATCCAACTTTGTTTTCAGCTGTATTCCAACTCCTTTTTGTCTTCTCTTTTCTTATGTAGCTAAACCAAGTCCACCTATTAATCCTGAAGCAGTAGACACAACATGTAATTCAGTTGATCTAACTTGGCAGCCACCACGTCATGATGGTGGGAGCAAGATTCTGGGTTATATTGTTGAGTACCAGAAAGTTGGAGATGAAGAGTGGAAAAGAGCTAATCACACTCCTGAGTCATGTCCTGAAACCAAATATAAAGTCACTGGTCTTCGAGATGGTCAAACCTATAAGTTCAGAGTAATAGCAGTAAATAAAGCTGGTGAATCGGATCCAGCTCATGTTCCTGAGCCAGTGCTCGTAAAAGACAGACTTGGTGAGTGAAATGTTCTCACCTTTATTTTGAAAGAAAGCTAGGTTCCTGATTATGTATGTTCAATTGTAAAATTGATTAACGAATCAAATCTGAAAGTCCTGTTCTCTTTATTCTAGAACCTCCTGAGTTGATTCTTGATGCCAATATGGCAAGAGAACAACACATAAAGGTTGGTGATACCCTAAGACTTAGTGCCATCATCAAAGGAGTGCCATTCCCAAAAGTAACTTGGAAAAAAGAAGACAGAGAGGCTCCGACAAAAGCAACAATTGATGTTACTCCAGTTGGTAGCAAGCTTGAAATTCGTAATGCTGCCCATGAAGATGGTGGAATTTATTCCTTAACAGTAGAGAATCCAGCTGGTTCAAAAACTGTCTCAGTGAAAGTACTTGTATTAGGTAACAATTTTAATACCTACATCGTTAAAAATAAATTTTGGTATTTTTTGAATTCTGAACTTGATTAAACCATTTTAATATCTGTATTAATTGACACTTTCCAGATAAACCTGGGCCACCTAGAGACCTGGAGGTCAGTGAAATTCGGAAAGATTCTTGTTACCTTACTTGGAAGGAACCACTGGATGATGGTGGTTCTGTTGTTACAAATTATGTGGTTGAGAGGAGAGATGTTGCCAGTGCCCAGTGGTCACCTCTTTCAACTACGTCAAAGAAAAAGAGTCACTTGGCCAAACATCTTAATGAAGGCAATCAGTATCTCTTCCGAGTAGCTGCTGAGAATCAGTATGGACGTGGTCCTTTTGTTGAAACACTTAAACCCATCAAGGCTCTGGATCCTCTCCGTAAGTTGCTTTCTCTGGATACAAAGTATTATTTGGCGGTCCTTGAGAAAATGACTTATTCATCATCATTTCTTCTTTTGAAAAGATCCCCCAGGGCCACCGAAGAACCTCCACCATGTAGACGTTGACAAGACTGAAGTCTCCCTTGTTTGGAATAAGCCAGATCGTGATGGTGGCTCTCCAATCACTGGATATTTGGTGGAATATCAAGAAGAGGGAGCCCAAGACTGGACAAAATTCAAGACTGTGACAAACTTAGAGTGTGTTGTTACTGGATTACAACAAGGAAAGACCTATAGATTCCGTGTAAAAGCTGAAAATATTGTGGGTCTCGGTCTCCCTGACACAACTATTCCAATAGAATGTCAAGAAAAACTGGGTAATTTTTGGATTGTCATTATTATTTTGTATTTATATTATAAAAATCAAATAATCCCCGGAAGCTCTATTAACCTAGAACTGAAACCATCCCCAAAGCCCACTTTTCAGACAAAGATTAGACAGGCCTATAAAACAAAAAAATAATACACTTGAGGAACATGCTTCTTAGTTTAATCAAATATATGGGACCAGATGGGCAGCTGTTGTCCAAAAGTAGGATGTGAAGGCAGGAAGGGACAGGAACTGGACAAATGGACACAGGGAACCAGGGGGTGGAAAGGGGGAGTGTGCTGTCACATTGTAAGGACTGCAACCAATGTCACAAAACAATATGCGTATAAATTTTTGAATGAGAAATTAACTTGAGATGTAAACTTTTACCTAAAGCACAATTTTAAAAAATCAGTTCATAATTCTCTCACGTTTACTTTCCAGTGCCTCCATCTGTGGAGCTGGATGTGAAATTAATTGAAGGCCTTGTGGTAAAAGCTGGAACTACAGTCAGATTCCCTGCCATTATAAGAGGTGTACCCATTCCTACTGCAAAGTGGACAACTGATGGGAGTGAAATTAAAACAGATGAACACTACACAGTTGAAACTGACAACTTCTCATCAGTACTCACTATTAAGAACTGTATAAGGAGAGACACTGGAGAATATCAAATCACTGTTTCCAATGCAGCTGGCAGCAAAACAGTAGCTGTACATCTCACTGTCCTTGATGTTCCTGGTCCACCAACAGGTCCTATTAATATTCTGGATGTTACCCCTGAATACATGACTATCTCATGGCAACCACCTAAGGATGATGGAGGAAGCCCTGTAATAAATTATATTGTCGAGAAACAAGATACAAAGAAAGACACGTGGGGTGTTGTCTCTTCAGGAAGCAGTAAGACTAAGCTGAAAATCCCACATCTGCAAAAGGGCTCTGAATATGTTTTCCGAGTCAAAGCAGAGAATAAGATGGGTGTTGGTCCTCCCCTTGACTCCACACCTACTGTTGCTAAACATAGGTTCAGTCCTCCATCCCCTCCTGGTAAACCCGTGGTTACTGACATTACTGAAAATGCCGCAACAGTGTCTTGGACCCTGCCAAAATCTGACGGTGGCAGTCCAATAACTGGTTACTATGTGGAACGTCGAGAAGTAACTGGCAAGTGGGTGAGGGTCAACAAAACACCTATAACTGACCTGAAGTTCGGAGTGACTGGACTCTATGAGGGAAATACATACGAGTTTAGAGTTTTTGCTGAAAATCTTGCAGGACTAAGCAATCCATCCCCAAGTTCTGACCCATTAAAAGCTTGCCGGCCCATCAAACCACCTGGACCACCTATTAATCCTAAACTGAAGGACAAGACCAGAGAAACTGCTGACTTGGTGTGGACAAAGCCTCTCAGTGATGGTGGTAGCCCCATTCTAGGATATGTAGTAGAATGTCAGAAGCCTGGCACAGCACAATGGAACAGGATTAATAAAGATGAACTCATTAGGCAGTGTGCCTTTAGGGTACCTGGACTTATTGAAGGAAATGAGTACAGGTTCCGTATAAAGGCAGCTAATATTGTGGGAGAGGGAGAGCCCAGAGAACTAGCAGAATCTGTGATCGCAAAAGACATTCTTCATCCTCCAGAAGTAGAACTTGATGTTACTTGTCGTGATGTAATTACCGTTAGAGTGGGTCAAACAATCCACATCCTTGCCAGAGTTAAAGGTAGGCCTGAACCAGACATAACTTGGTCTAAGGAAGGCAAAGTATTGGTCCGAGACAAGCGGGTTGATCTAATTCACGAACTACCTCGTGTAGAGTTACACATTAAAGAAGCTGTTAGAACTGACCATGGCAAGTATATCATTTCAGCTAAGAACAGCAGCGGACATGCTCAAGGTTCAGCCATTGTTAATGTCCTTGACAGACCTGGGCCTTGCCAGAATTTGAAGGTTACCAATGTAACCAAAGAGAACTGTACGATTTCTTGGGAAAATCCACTAGATAATGGTGGCTCAGAAATCACAAATTTCATAGTAGAGTATCGCAAACCAAACCAGAAAGGCTGGTCAATTGTTGCTTCGGATGTCACTAAGCGATTAATCAAGGCCAACCTCTTAGCCAACAATGAATACTATTTCCGAGTTTGTGCAGAGAACAAAGTGGGTGTTGGGCCAACCATTGAAACAAAAACTCCAATTCTGGCTATTAATCCCATTGATAGACCAGGTGAGCCTGAAAACCTTCATATCGCAGATAAAGGAAAGACATTTGTCTACCTAAAGTGGCGGCGGCCTGATTATGACGGTGGCAGCCCCAATCTATCATATCATGTTGAGAGAAGGCTAAAGGGCTCTACTGACTGGGAAAGAGTGCATAAAGGAAGCATTAAAGAAACCCACTACATGGTTGACAAGTGTGTTGAAAACCAGATTTATGAGTTCAGAGTGCAAACAAAGAACGAAGGTGGTGAAAGTGACTGGGTAAATACAGAGGAAGTTGTGGTGAAGGAAGACTTACAGAAACCAGTACTTGATCTGAAATTAAGTGGTGTACTAACTGTCAAAGCAGGCGACACCATTAGACTTGAGGCAGGAGTTAGAGGCAAGCCATTTCCAGAAGTTTCCTGGACCAAGGACAAAGATGCTACAGACTTAACAAGATCACCAAGAGTCAAGATTGATACCAGAACTGAGTCGTCTAAATTTTCTCTTACTAAAGCAAAGCGAAGTGATGGTGGTAAATATGTTATTACAGCAACTAACACAGCTGGCAGTTTTGTGGCCTACGCAACTGTCAATGTTTTAGATAAGCCTGGTCCTGTAAGAAATCTGAAAATTACTGATGTGTCCAGTGATCGTTGTACTGTTCGCTGGGACCCACCGGAGGATGATGGCGGCTGTGAAATCCAAAATTATATTCTAGAAAAATGTGAGAGCAAGCGGATGGTTTGGTCTACCTATTCTGCTTCTGTCTTAGTACCTGGTGCTACAGTAACACGTCTTATAGAAGGAAATGAATATATTTTCAGAGTCCGTGCAGAAAATAAAATAGGCACTGGGCCTCCAACAGAAAGTAAACCAGTCATCATAAAAACCAAATTTGATAGACCTGGTCGTCCTGATCCCCCAGAAGTTACTAAAGTAAGCAAAGAAGAGATGACTGTGGTTTGGAATCCACCAGAGTATGATGGTGGAAAGTCCATCACAGGATACTTTTTAGAGAAAAAGGAGAAACACTCAGCACGATGGGTCCCTGTTAACAAGAGTGCGATCCCTGAGAGACGTATGAAAGTACAGAATCTCCTCCCAGGGCATGAATATCAGTTCCGAGTCAAGGCAGAAAATGAAATTGGAATTGGAGAACCAAGTTTGCCATCAAGACCAGTGGTGGCAAAAGACCCAATAGGTATGATTCTCTTGGTTGTTTTGTTGTTGTTGTTGTTGTTTCTGATACTATACCAACTCGTAATCTCAAGTACAGAGGTATTAAATAAATAAAAGTTGTCAAAACATCAAAACTTTATTTTAGCCAATATATTTTCTAAGTAGATATTTTACCAAATCACCTAGCATATAAAATGGCAGATTCAAATTTTATGAAAGAGAAAATAAAGAGGATTCAATAATTGAGAAATTGAATGACCTGTCCTCAAAGAATTGAGTTAACTATATAAAGTTTTTTTTATATATATAAAGTTACATACTAAAGTCTCACTAGTAATAGTTAACAACGTGTAAATTTATCCTCATATAAACTTATTTTCAGAACCACCTGGTCCACCAACCAATTTCAAAGTGGTTGATACAACCAAAAATTCCATAACTCTTGGGTGGGGAAAACCAGTCTATGATGGTGGAGCACCAATAATTGGATATGTTGTGGAAATGAGACCAAAAATAGAAGATGCATCACCTGATGAAGGCTGGAAAAGGTGCAATGCTGCAGCACAGCTTGTTCGCATGGAATTCACAGTTACCAGTTTGGATGAAAACCAGGAATATGAGTTCAGAGTGTGTGCCCAAAACCAAGTTGGCATTGGACGTCCTGCAGAACTAAAGGATGCTATTAAACCTAAAGAAATCCTAGGTAAGGCCCTACGTAGCACTTGATCCACTCATACTTCACTTTTCACATGAGTTCCCCACAGTCAACTAATGGCCTTAATGTCATTTGCAGAACCTCCAGAGATTGATCTGGATGCCAGCATGAGAAAGCTGGTCACAGTGAGAGCAGGATGCCCTATTCGACTGTTTGCCATAGTAAGAGGGAGGCCGGCCCCTAAAGTCACCTGGCGAAGAGTGGGTATTGATAATGTGGTCAGAAAAGGACAAGTCGATCTGGTTGACACAATGGCCTTCCTTGTCATCCCTAATTCTACCCGTGATGACTCAGGAAAATATTCCTTGACGCTTGTGAACCCGGCAGGAGAAAAGGCTGTATTTGTAAACGTCAGAGTACTAGGTGGGTTACTGAAATGCTTCTTCCCTCCCCTTCAAAGACACATTCATGAATAAGGATGCTTAGGAGATATAGATATCTGACTTTGTTGTCCTTTACAGATACTCCTGGACCTGTGGCTGATTTAAAAGCTTCAGATGCCACTAAAACATCATGCCATGTTTCCTGGTCCCCTCCTGAAAATGACGGTGGGAGCCAAGTAACACATTATATTGTGGAGAAACGTGAAGCGGAAAGAAAGACGTGGTCTACAGTTACCTCAGAAGTTAAGAAAACAAGCTACCAAGTAACCAATCTTGTTCCTGGGAATGAGTATTTCTTTAGAGTAACTGCTGTCAATGAGTACGGCCCTGGTGTTCCAACAGACATCCCAAAACCAGTGCTTGCATCAGATCCTCTAAGTGAGTAATATCTTTTCTTCCTCCTCTGAACTCCAGTCCCTTATTTTAGCAAAGTTGGGTTAAATACCTAAAACATTTTCATCCATTACTGAAAGGGATTTAATTTGTATAAACTCAGAAAGTATAATAAATATCTAACTCATTCACTCACTAAAGACTTTTTTGATCTGCCTCATCTTATACTTTTTACATTCCACATACTGAACTATAGGTTCTATGTACTTTGAAACAAATGGCATACTAAACGCTTACGTACATTAACAAAGGAGTTTGATTAGATTACCAGAATAATTTTCTAAACTGCTTTTTCAAACTTCTAGGTGAGCCGGATCCCCCAAGGAAACTAGAAGTTACTGAAATGACAAAGAATAGTGCTGCATTAGCCTGGTTACCTCCCCTGCGTGATGGAGGTTCTAAAATTGATGGCTACATCATTAGCTATAGAGAAGAAGACCAGCCTGCAGATCGCTGGACGGAGTACTCAGTGGTAAAAGATCTCAGCCTTGTTGTCACTGGTCTAAAGGAAGGAAAGAAATATAAATTTAGAGTAGCAGCCAGAAATGCTGTTGGCGTCAGTTTGCCAAGAGAAGCTGAAGGAGTGTATGAAGCCAAAGAACAGCTGTGTAAGTAGTCACCGAATCGTTTCTATCAAGTGATAAAAGTTTATTGGAAATTTATTTTGATATGTAGATACTTCTCCCTGAGGAATCTAGGGAATTCCACAAATACGTGAAAAACAGTAGGGAATAGTGGTTTTCAAACATTTGGGCCCAAAACACACAGTTAATAAACTTTAAATCATGACAGAATACACACACATACATATACATCATATACGTATATATATGATTCTCTCTCATGGAACCCCAGTCAAGAAAAACTTGTAGACAGTTGAAGAATTTCCTACGTTATGATTGAAACAAAAGCTTCTTGAAACTTACTATGTGTGCTGTACTCTGATAATTTCTCTTCTATTTCATCCTTACAAAAAACAGCTGTAATACAAAATTTAATTTCAACCTGCTAATGAATTGCAACTTACAATTCTAAAAAAACACTAGTGTAATTCCTCCCTACACACACCAGAGGAAAATTAACACCCCCAAATCAACATATTTTCATTTTGCTTTTAGTACCACCGAAGATCCTTATGCCAGAGCAGATTACTATCAAAGCCGGGAAGAAACTCCGAATCGAAGCCCATGTGTACGGAAAGCCTCATCCAGTCTGTAAATGGAAAAAAGGAGAGGATGAAGTCATCACATCCAGCCACCTGGCAGTGCATAAAGCAGACAATTCTTCAGTTCTGATCATAAAAGATGTTTCTAGGAAGGACAGTGGTTACTATAACCTCACTGCAGAGAATAGTTCTGGGTCAGACACCCAGAAAATCAAAGTTATAGTCATGGGTAAGTTAAGTGCTAGACAAATGGCCATCTAAATATACAGGGCAGAAAACATTTTTTCCTTTCAAATTCCCATTCTTATATTCCTTTTCTTTTGGTTCATGCAGATGCCCCTGGGCCCCCGCAGCCTCCGTTTGACATTACTGATATAGACGCCGATGCGTGCTCCCTGTCCTGGCACATCCCCCTGGAGGATGGAGGCAGTAACATCACCAATTATATAGTGGAGAAGTGTGATGTAAGCCGAGGTGACTGGGTCACTGCTCTAGCTTCAGTCACAAAAACTTCCTGCAGAGTTGGGAAGCTGATCCCAGGCCAGGAGTATGTCTTCCGGGTCCGTGCTGAAAATCGATTTGGCATTTCAGAGCCTCTCACGTCACCAAAGATGCTTGCTAAGTTTCCATTTGGTATGTTTCTTTCAGGGAGAAAAAAAAATGCTGCTTTCTCTTTTGTCTGTTAAGGCAGGAACTGACATTTCCCTGCCTTCATTTCCAGGTGTTCCTAGTGAACCAAAGAATGCACGAGTCACCAAAGTCAACAAAGACTGTATCTTTGTGAAATGGGACAGACCAGACAGCGATGGAGGGAGCCCCATTACCGGTTACCTGATTGAACGCAAAGAAAGAAACAGTTTGCTCTGGGTGAAAGCTAACGATGCTCCAGTCCGGTCGACTGAATACCCTTGTGCTGGCCTTGTCGAGGGTCTTGAGTATTCATTCAGAATCTATGCCCTAAACAAAGCTGGATCCAGCCCACCCAGCAAACCAACAGAATATGTAACAGCAAGAATGCCAGTTGGTAAGTAATGTTTTCATTTATCGTGGAGGACGCATGTAAATTTTAGAGTCTCTGAAGATTACTACTTCCATTTAGGGATATATTCTCTATCTCTTACCATGAAATGCACTACACATAATCTCTTGTAAGCACACAGAAGGTTCTCAAAAATGCATATGGGTTGGATGACTATTAAAATGGGATGATTATCTTCCCACTGAGCCAGCTGCTTAGCAGCAGCAATAACATGAATTGTGGAAATTTAAAACTTCTACTATGAAGACAAATGCTAAGAATGTTTCTTTTTGGTTTTAGACCCGCCTGGGAAACCAGAAGTTATTGATGTTTCCAAGAACAGCGTATCCCTCATCTGGGCCCGTCCCAAGCATGATGGAGGCAGCAAAATTATTGGCTATTTCGTAGAAGCATGCAAGCTTCCTGGTGATAAGTGGGTACGATGCAATACTGCACCCCACCAGATTCCCCAGGAAGAGTACACAGCTACTGGCTTAGAGGAGAACGCTCAGTATCAATTTAGAGCAATTGCCAGGACCGCAGTAAACATCAGCCAGCCTTCTGAACCTTCCGATCCAGTGACCATTGTTGCAGAAAATGGTAAGATTCTCTTGGGTATTATAGGCAAAGATGTATGTCCCTCTCAATGTTCACTTCTAATAGTAAAAAACTAAATCTTCATCTATGGAAAAGGGGACAAATAAAATGATAAAAAAAAAATCTATGCAGGCACTAAAAATTATAACTATAGAGAATCTTAATAATATGTTAAATTAAAAAGTGGGATACAGAACTGTAAAGACCATATAATCTCAACTATACACACACACAGAAAGCCTACAAAGAAATGCACCAAAGTGACAATAGTGGAAATTTAGGGGTGTTAGAATTCTGTGCTGTCTTTATTTTTTTCTTTATACTTTCAGTATTGAGAAATTTCTACACTAAATCTGTATTTCTTTTCTAATGAATACATTAAATGTTTAAAATCTCATTCTTAAAGGAGATAGAGCATATGAATTTCCACTGTGATGAGCAAGAATTATACAATAAAATACAGCTTTGTGTGTATTAAGTAATTTTATTTCTTTCCCAGTTCCTCCCAGGATAGAACTGAGTGTGGCTATGAAGTCTTTGCTTACTGTGAAAGCTGGAACTAATGTTTGCCTAGACGCTACTGTTTTTGGCAAACCAATGCCAACAGTTTCATGGAAGAAAGATGGCACACTGGTAAAACCAGCAGAAGGCATAAAGATGGCCATGAAGCGGAACCTGTGCACCCTGGAGCTATTCAGCGTGACCCGGAAGGACTCAGGAGACTATACCATTACTGCCGAAAACGCAAGTGGTTCCAAATCAGCCACGATTAAGCTTAAAGTGCTAGGTAACTGAAGTGCTTAATTAAAATCTCATATTTTACTTGGGTTAATGTGATGTCAATAGTACTTACAAGATAATCTGTGAGAAAAGATATATATCCCAATGTATCTTTCCTAATCGCAGAATTATTTATCACAGAACAACAGCTTTTTAGATATGAAAAGAGCATGAGAGATCTTATACTCTAGTTATCCAATATGAGGATATAAGATGCTGTAAAATTAAGTGAATTCCAAGGCCATACAGGAAAATAACAACATTAAGATGGCAGCCCACGTCTCCAGCCCTAGGCCTCTACTCTTTTCTTATTCCCCATTCTATGTCTGTTAGTAAAAGACTTCACTTTTCTTTCATATTCTTTCAGATAAACCAGGTCCTCCAGCATCTGTTAAAATCAACAAAATGTATTCAGATCGTGCAATGCTTTCCTGGGAACCTCCTCTTGAAGATGGAGGCTCAGAAATCACCAACTATATTGTTGACAAACGTGAAACCAGCAGGCCCAACTGGGCACAAGTCTCTGCTACTGTGCCCATCACCAGCTGCAGTGTGGAGAAACTTATAGAGGGTCATGAATATCAGTTCCGTATTTGTGCTGAAAATAAATACGGAGTGGGCGATCCAATCTTAACTGAACCAGCAATTGCTAAAAACCCATATGGTAGGAACATTTTCCTGTGGTTTTTCATTGTACTCTTTAAATATTATCTTTAAAAATGGGAAATTAACTCTTCAATCAATCTCTGCAGACCCACCAGGACGCTGTGATCCTCCTGTTATTAGCAACATAACCAAAGACCACATGACAGTAAGCTGGAAACCACCAGCAGATGATGGTGGCTCGCCCATCACTGGCTATTTGCTTGAAAAGCGGGAAACCCAGGCAGTTAACTGGACTAAGGTCAACAGAAAACCTGTTATAGAAAGAACAGTAAAAGCAACAGGTCTCCAAGAAGGTACTGAATACGAGTTCCGAGTTACCGCTATAAATAAAGCTGGACCAGGCAAACCCAGTGATGCATCCAAAGCTGCTTATGCTCAGGATCCTCAGTGTAAGTTTCCATCAAAAAGTTCCATATCCTGTGTACAATCAGCACTGAACAACCAAGAACAAGGTTTTAATGAAAAATTTCTTTCATTTATCCTCAGATCCTCCTGGCCCACCGGCTTTCCCTAAAGTATATGATACAACCCGTAGTTCTGTGAGCCTATCCTGGGGCAAGCCAGCCTATGATGGTGGTAGCCCTATCATTGGTTACCTTGTTGAAGTAAAACGAGCTGACTCTGATAACTGGGTGAGGTGCAATTTACCACAGAAGCTACAGAAAACCCGCTTTGAGGTTACTGGCCTGATGGAAAACGTAGAGTATCAGTTCCGTGTGTTTGCCGTTAATAAGATTGGATACAGTGACCCCAGTGACGTGCCAGACAAACACTGCCCCAAGGACATCTTAAGTAAGTATTACCAAGGGAAATATATACGAGGTTTTTTTCACCAATCATATTGTAGAATAGAACTTTCTTAGGTACATGTATTAATTTATAAGTTTTAGGGTTGGTAATTCTAGGAGTACATTTTAGGAGAGCTGGGTTGGTACTTTATGGTACTACATAAAAGGCCAAGTGGAATGCAAAATGATTTGTGGTTATGAAAGCTTTGCATACATACATGAGAATTTCATGACTTTGAAATAATATCCACTATAGAAATGCTGTTCTGAAAATAGAGATTTCTTTTTAACTAAGAAATGAGCTATTTAGCATTCCTATGATTTTTACGTCTTGTTCAATCCACCCTTCTCCATAATTTGTAATTGGTAGGTTCTCTATTTTAATTTCCCTTCTCCCTATTTATTCTACTCACTTATTCCCCAAAACTACTTTTTCCCTTTATTTTTAATTGCTTGGAATTATATATCAGCCTTTATGTATTTTTTTCCTACGATGAAATAAGGAAAGAGTGGCAAATTTTATGACGGAGTGCCTTCACTGAATATGGAAAAGCAAAACGAGAACAGAATAGAACCAAAAACCAGTCCCCTACCTTCTTTTCAATATAAGTAGAGTTTGAGAATTTGTAAGATTCATGAAAAGAAGGATATAGGGAAGACTTGGTTGAGCCTGAAGGATGTTGGAAAATAGAAAGATCAACAATTGGGTCAGAATACTGAAATAACTAATGTCAAAAGTTTTCAGGATTACTTTAAGAATTTTTTAAAGACCAAGAAATAAGTTATGTAAAAGAAAACATAATTTTAAGAGTGATAAGAGAAGTCCTTGGAAATACTTTTAATTTTCTTCACCCCAAAATTAAACAGTTCCACCCGAGGGAGAACTTGATGCTGATTTGAGGAAAACACTGATATTACGTGCTGGAGTTACAATGAGACTGTATGTACCAGTAAAAGGACGTCCACCTCCAAAGATAACTTGGTCTAAACCAAATGTCAATCTAAGAGAAAGGATTGGACTGGACATAAAGTCAACCGACTTTGACACTTTCTTGCGCTGTGAAAATGTGAACAAATATGATGCAGGAAAATATATCTTGACCCTGGAGAATAGCGTTGGTAAAAAGGAATACACCATTGTAGTGAAAGTGCTTGGTAAGTCTATTTGATAAGAGAATCATACATTTTTTTAAATGTAGCCTGTGTTTCTTACACATTCATTTCGTATTTGCCCACTATTTATTCAGATACTCCTGGGCCACCTGTCAATGTGACTGTTAAGGAAATATCCAAAGATTCTGCTTATATTACCTGGGATCCTCCCATTGTTGATGGCGGAAGCCCCATCATAAACTATGTGGTCGAAAAACGTGATGCAGAGAGGAAATCCTGGTCAACAGTGACAACTGAGTGCCCAAAAACAAGCTTCAGGGTATCTAACTTGGAGGAGGGAAAATCCTACTTCTTCAGGGTATTTGCTGAAAATGAGTATGGCATTGGTGATCCTGGTGAAACACGTGATGCTGTCAAGGCTTCTGGTGAGGAAATGAGCTACTAACCCATCATTTTGAAATGACATCTTACCTTGCATTATCTGGGGCTTAGACTTCTCATTTCTCCTTTGCTTTAGAAACCCCTGGACCAGTTGTGGACCTGAAAGTGATGTCTGTTACTAAGTCATCTTGTCGCATAGCCTGGAAAAAGCCTCGCACTGATGGTGGAAGTCGAATCATTGGCTATGTGGTCGATTTCCTAACTGAAGAAAATAAGTGGCAACGAGTTATGAAATCAATGAGTTTACAGTATTCTACAAAAGATTTGACTGAAGGGAAGGAATATACCTTCAGAGTGAGTGCTGAGAATGAAAATGGAGAAGGAACCCCAAGTGAAATCACTGTTCTGGCAAAGGATGATGTTGGTAAGCCTTTACCTATGCATGTTCATTTTCCCTTTATTTTCATCAAAAGTGCACTCTTGAGTCCTACTCAATAAAAAACATAAAAATCCCTTAAAAACTATAATGTTTTGAAAAAGTCAGTTGCCTGGTCTTAGAAATAACAATCTATCTCTGCTGTTCTACAGTGCCTCCTGATCTAGATTTAAAAGATCTACCTGACTTGTGCTACTTGGCTAAAGAAAATAGCAACTTCCGTCTTAAGATCCCCATAAAAGGCAAGCCAGCTCCATCAGTAACCTGGAAGAAAGGAGAAGATCTTCTAGCAACTGACACAAGAGTCAGTGTTGAGTCATCTGCAGTTAACACAACTCTTGTGGTATATGACTGCCAAAAATCTGATGCTGGAAAATACACAATCACACTTAAGAATGTTGCCGGCACAAAGGAGGGAACTCTCTCTATAAAAGTTGTTGGCAAGCCTGGCATCCCCACTGGACCAATCAAATTTGATGAAGTCACAGCAGAAGCCATAACCTTAAAGTGGGGTCCTCCAAAGGATGATGGAGGTTCTGAAATCACCAACTATATCCTAGAGAAGAGAGACTCTGTAAACAACAAGTGGGTGACATGTGCCTCAGCTGTCCAGAAGACCACCTTTAGGGTAACCAGACTTCATGAGGGTGTGGAATATACCTTCAGGGTCAGTGCCGAAAATAAATATGGTGTAGGAGAGGGCCTGAAATCGGAGCCAATTGTTGCTAAACATCCATTTGGTAAGTATCCCAAGGTTAGAAAACATAAAGCAAAACATGGTTTTGCGGAAGTTCTTTGTTATAAATCTTGCATTGTCTACTTTTTCCTAGATGTGCCTGATGCTCCCCCTCCTCCCAACATCGTGGATGTCAGACACGATTCAGTGTCTCTAACTTGGACTGACCCCAAGAAAACTGGTGGCTCTCCAATTACAGGTATTTAATTGAGTCTTAACCTACAGCTTTTACATTATATTTCTTTCAAATCTTTCTCGCTGAAAACAAGTTGAATCTGTGCTCCTTATTTGTAACACCATCTACACATGCAAAAATGTGTTTTCCTTTCAGTACATATGGCTATGGTTTAATTTCATTAAAAGCAACCTCATGTAAAACAACCTAATGTAACAGTTAATAAAGAAATGCTTTCTTGGTGATATATCTACTTCTGTAAGTTAAAAATTTGAACGATGCAATAAATATGCATATTTCAAGAGGAAAAAAAATGCCACTACGCCTGCATAATAAAAGTACACATGCCAGCAAGAACCTCTTTTTACGTGTGTGTACACACATATATACTTGTATAAATATATAACCTGTTGCAATCGAGTCAATTCTGACTCATGGGGACCCTATAGGACATATATACTTGTATAAATATATAACCTGTTGCAATCGAGTCAATTCTGACTCATTGGGACCCTATAGGACATAGTAGAACTGCCCCATAGGGCCCCATAGTGTTTCCACATAGTGTTTCCAAGGAGCGGCTGGTCAATTCGAACTGCCAACCTTTTGCTTAGCAGCTGTAGCTCTTAACCACTATGCCACCAAGGCTCCAAATATATATATAAAAATTATCCAGGTGAAACATATATATGTAAAAATCATGCCACATTTATACTTTCTATCCGAGTTGATACATCACTGGGTCTTTTACAGGGTATCATATTGAATTCAAGGAAAGAAACAGCCTTTTGTGGAAGAGAGCTAACAAGACTCCTATTAGAATGAAAGACTTCAAAGTGACAGGATTAACTGAAGGTCTTGAATATGAATTCCGAGTAATGGCAATCAATTTAGCAGGAGTGGGCAAACCAAGCCTGCCATCAGAGCCAGTTGTGGCACTTGATCCAATTGGTAAGTCATTATATGAAGAGAAATCCAGGTGCATTTTCTGCATGAAGAAAACATTGATATTTGTTTGACTGGTTTTGTTTTTCTGTATTAGATCCTCCTGGCAAACCTGAGGTTATTAATGTAACAAGGAATTCAGTGACTTTGATTTGGACTGAGCCAAAATATGATGGTGGTCACAAGCTGACTGGATATATAGTGGAGAAGCGGGATCTACCTTCAAAGTCTTGGATGAAAGCAAACCATGTCAACGTCCCAGACTGTGCCTTTACTGTTACTGACCTTGTTGAGGGTGGAAAATATGAATTCAGAATTAGAGCAAAGAATACGGCAGGTGCTATCAGTGCTCCATCAGAAAGTACAGGAACCATTATTTGCAAGGATGAATATGGTAAGTCTATTACATTTTTCGTGCACACAAAATAGCAAATCCAGCCTCCTTCCTTTTCTTTTTCTGATTAAATTTTTTTTTTCTTTGCAGAGGCACCAACCATTGTCCTTGATCCCACAATAAAAGATGGGTTAACAGTTAAAGCAGAGGATACCATTGTTTTGAGTGCCATTAGCATTCTTGGCAAACCCCTTCCAAAGTCAAGTTGGTCCAGGGCAGGAAAAGACATTAGACCATCAGATATCGTTCAGATCACTTCGACCCCAACATCTTCCATGCTAACTATCAAGTACGCCACTAGGAAAGATGCTGGCGAATACACCATCACTGCTACCAATCCTTTCGGAACGAAGGAGGAACATGTGAAAGTAACAGTTCTCGATGTACCTGGTCCCCCAGGTCCTATTGAAATCAGTAATGTTTCCGCTGAAAAAGTAACACTTACATGGACACCCCCCTTGGAAGATGGCGGCTCACCAATTAAGTCATATGTTCTTGAAAAGAGAGAGACCAGCCGACTCTTGTGGACAGTGGTTGCTGAAGACATTCAGTCTTGCAGGCATGTGGCTACCAAACTTATCCAAGGAAATGAGTACCTGTTCCGGGTCTCAGCTGTAAACCACTATGGCAAAGGGGAACCTGTACAGTCTGAACCTGTCAAAATGGTAGACAGATTTGGTAAGTAAAGCACGTGAGGGAACTGATACTTAAACATTTACAGCAGAGTTTAGGAAATCGTAGATGTCTCATCAATTTGTTTCCTTTTCAGGTCCCCCTGGCCCTCCTGGAAAACCAGAGGTATCAAACGTCACCAAGAACACTGCTACTGTCAGTTGGAAAAGGCCAATTGATGATGGTGGCAGTGAGATCTCAGGATATCATGTAGAAAGGAGAGAAAAGAAAAGTTTGCGATGGGTGAGAGCAACAAAGACGCCAGTTTCTGATCTCAGATGCAAAGTAACAGGACTGCAAGAAGGAAACACTTACGAATTCCGTGTCAGTGCAGAAAACAAAGCCGGAATTGGCCCACCCAGTGATGCTTCAAATTTTGTTCTAATAAAAGATGCAGCATGTTAGTATTTATATGTTCTTCAACACAGTTCATTTAAAAGGGTAAATATCTTAAGTAACATATATGAAAGTTGAACTCTTAATACACACTTTTGTGCTTTTGTTTCTTTTTCAGATCCTCCTGGACCACCTTCAAACGCACACATCACTGATACTACCAAGAAATCTGCTTCTTTAGCATGGGGCAAGCCTCATTATGATGGTGGACTTGAAATCACTGGCTATATTGTAGAGCATCAAAAAGTAGGAGAGGAGGCCTGGACTAAAGATACAACAGGAACAGCCCTCAGAATCACTGAGTTTGTTGTCCCTGATCTTCAGACAAAAGAAAAATACAATTTTAGAATCAGTGCCATCAATGATGCAGGTGTTGGGGAGCCAGCAGTGATTTCAAATGTTGAAATTGTAGAACGGGAAATGGCTCCTGATTTTGAACTAGATGCTGAGCTCCGAAGAACACTTGTTGTTAGAGCAGGACTCAGTATTAGAATATTTGTACCAATTAAAGGTCGTCCTGCTCCTGAAGTAACATGGACCAAAGATGATATCAACCTTAAAACCCGGGCCAATATAGAAAATACAGAATCATTTACTCTACTGATCATCCCAGAATGTAACAGATATGACACTGGTAAATTTGTGATGACCATTGAAAACCCTGCTGGCAAGAAAAGTGGCTTTGTTAATGTCAGAGTCTTGGATACACCAGGACCTGTTCTTAACCTGCGGCCTACTGACATCACAAAGGACAGTGTCATCCTGCACTGGGACCTCCCACTGATAGATGGGGGCTCACGTATAACAAACTATATTGTGGAGAAACGTGAAGCAACACGGAAATCTTATTCCACAGTCACCACTAAGTGTCATAAATGCACATGTAAAGTTACTGGCTTGTCTGAAGGATGTGACTACTTCTTCAGAGTGATGGCAGAAAACGAATATGGAATCGGTGAGCCAGCAGAAACAACAGAGCCTGTCAAAGCCTCCGAAGCACCATTACCACCAGAGAGTCTTAATATTATGGACATAACTAAGAGCACAGTCAGCCTAGCATGGCCTAAACCAAAACACGATGGTGGCAGTAAGATCACTGGCTATGTGATTGAAGCCCAAAGAAAAGGCTCTGACCAATGGACCCACATCACAACCGTGAAGGCGTTAGAGTGTGTTGCACGGAATCTAACTGAAGGAGAGGAATACACCTTCCAAGTGATGGCAGTGAACAGTGCTGGGAGAAGTGCCCCTCGAGAGAGCAGACCTGTCATTGTCAAGGAGCAGACAATGCTTCCAGAATTAGATCTCCGTGGCATTTACCAGAAATTGGTCATCGCCAGAGCTGGTGACCACATCAAAGTTGAGATTCCAGTGCTTGGTCGACCAAAGCCCACAGTTACATGGAAAAAGGGAGATCAGATTCTTAAACAGACACAGAGAGTTAATGTCGAAAATACTGCAACTTCAACCATCTTAAATATCAATGAATGTGTAAGAAGTGATAGTGGGCCTTATCCATTAACAGCAAGGAACATTGTAGGAGAGGTTGGTGATGTCATCACCATTCAAGTCCATGATATCCCAGGACCACCTACTGGACCAATCAAATTTGATGAAGTTTCATCTGATTTTGTAACCTTCTCTTGGGAGCCACCTGAGAATGATGGAGGAGTACCAATAAGCAACTATGTAGTGGAAATGCGACAGACTGACAGTACCACATGGGTCGAGTTAGCAACCACCGTTATACGTACGACCTACAAAGCCACTCGCCTTACTACCGGAATGGAGTATCAATTCCGTGTAAAAGCTCAAAATAGATATGGAGTTGGACCAGGCATCACATCAGCATCTGTAGTTGCCAACTATCCATTTAAGGTTCCTGGGCCTCCTGGTACCCCACAGGTAACTGCAGTCACCAAGGATTCAATGACAATTAGCTGGCATGAGCCTCTTTCTGATGGAGGAAGCCCCATTTTAGGATATCACATTGAAAGAAAAGAACGAAATGGTATTCTCTGGCAGACTGTGAGCAAAGCATTAGTACCAGGCAACATTTTCAAATCCAGTGGACTTACAGATGGTGTTGCTTATGAATTCCGAGTGATTGCAGAAAACATGGCAGGCAAAAGCAAGCCAAGCAAGCCATCTGAACCTATGTTTGCTTTGGATCCCATTGACCCGCCTGGGAAACCAGTTCCCCTCAATATTACTAGACACACAGTAACACTTAAGTGGGCTAAGCCTGAATATACTGGAGGCTTTAAAATTACTGGTTATATAGTTGAAAAGAGAGACCTTCCCAATGGACGGTGGCTGAAGGCCAACTTCAGCAACATTTTGGAAAATGAGTTTACAGTCAGCGGCCTAACAGAAGATGCTGCATATGAATTCCGTGTGATTGCCAAAAATGCTGCTGGTGCTACTAGTCCACCCTCTGAGCCATCAGATGCTATAACATGCAGGGATGATGTTGAAGCACCAAGGATAATGGTGGATGTTAAATTTAAGGACACAGTTACATTAAAAGCAGGTGAAGCATTCAAGTTGGAAGCTGATGTTTCAGGCCGCCCACCTCCAACAATGGAATGGACCAAAGATGGAAAGGAGCTTGAAGGCACAGGAAAATTAGAAATAAAAACTGCAGATTTTTCTACAAATCTGGTAAACAAGGATTCAACGAGAAGAGACAGTGGGGCTTATACCCTAACAGCAACTAATCCCGGTGGTTTTGCCAAACACATTTTCAATGTCAAAGTTCTCGATAGGCCAGGCCCACCTGAAGGACCTTTGGCTGTGTCTGAAGTGACATCAGAAAAGTGTGTATTGTCGTGGTTACCTCCACTGGATGATGGAGGTGCCAAAATTGATCACTACGTGGTACAGAAACGTGAAACCAGCAGACTAGCATGGACAAATGTAGCCTCAGATGTCCAAATAACAAAACTAAAGGTCACTAAACTTTTGAAAGGCAATGAGTACATATTCCGTGTCATGGCTGTAAATAAATATGGAGTTGGTGAGCCACTGGAATCAGAGCCCATGCTTGCAGTAAATCCTTATGGACCCCCTGATCCACCCAAAAACCCTGAAGTTACAGCTATTACTAAAGATTCAATGGTTGTCTGCTGGGACCATCCTGACTCTGATGGTGGAAGTGAAATCACCAATTATATTGTGGAACGGCGAGATAAAGCTGGGCAACGCTGGGTGAAATGCAACAAAAGAACGCTTACTGATTTAAGATATAAAGTGTCTGGACTGACAGAAGGACATGAATATGAGTTCAGGATTATGGCTGAAAATGCTGCTGGAATTAGTGCACCCAGTGCAACCAGTCCATTTTATAAAGCTTGTGATGCTGTGTTTAAACCTGGCCCACCAGGTAATCCACGTGTTCTAGATACAAGCAGATCGTCCATTTCAATTGCTTGGAATAAACCTATCTACGATGGTGGTTCAGAAATCACTGGGTATATGGTTGAGATTGCCCTGCCAGAGGAAGATGAATGGCAGATTGTCACTCCACCATCTGGGCTCAAGGCAACTTCTTATACCATCACCAACCTCACAGAGAATCAGGAATATAAAATCCGCATCTATGCCATGAATTCTGAAGGAATTGGGGAACCTGCACTTGTTCCTGGCACTCCAAAGGCTGAAGAAAGGATGCTACCTCCAGAGATTGAACTGGATGCTGACCTGCGTAAAGTTGTTACTATAAGAGCCTGTTGTACCCTGAGACTGTTTGTTCCAATCAAAGGAAGGCCTGCTCCTGAGGTGAAGTGGACACGGGAACATGGAGAATCTTTAGATAAAGCTAGCATTGAATCCACAAGCTCTTACACTCTTCTTATTGTTGGAAATGTAAACAGATTCGACAGTGGCAAATACATACTAACTGTAGAAAATAGCTCAGGCAGCAAGTCTGCATTTGTCAATGTTAGAGTACTAGATACCCCAGGGCCTCCACAAGACCTGAAGATAAAGGAGATCACTAAGACATCTGTTACATTGACATGGGAGCCTCCTCTCATCGATGGAGGTTCAAAAATAAAGAACTATATTGTTGAAAAGCGGGAATCAACAAGAAAAGCTTATTCAACTGTTGCAACCAATTGCCACAAGACCTCCTGGAAGATAGACCAGCTTCAAGAAGGCTGTAGTTACTATTTCAGAGTCCTTGCTGAAAATGAATATGGCATTGGCCTACCTGCTGAAACTGCAGAATCTGTTAAAGCATCAGAACGACCTCTTCCTCCAGGAAAAATAACTTTGATTGATGTCACAAGAAACAGCGTGTCGCTGTCTTGGGAGAAACCAGAGCATGATGGAGGCAGCCGAATTCTAGGCTACATTGTTGAGATGCAGAGCAAAGGCAGTGACAAATGGGCCACATGTGCCACAGTCAAAGTCACTGAAGCCACTATAACTGGATTAATTCAGGGTGAAGAATACTCTTTCCGTGTTTCAGCCCAAAATGAAAAGGGTATCAGTGATCCTAGACAACTGAGTGTGCCAGTAATTGCCAAAGACCTTGTCATTCCACCAGCCTTCAAACTCCTGTTCAACACTTTCACTGTACTGGCAGGTGAAGACCTAAAAGTTGATGTTCCATTCATTGGACGTCCGGCCCCAGCTGTAACCTGGCATAAAGATGATGTACCACTGAAGCAGACAACTAGGGTAAATGCAGAGAGCACAGAAAATAATTCACTGCTGACAATAAAGGAAGCCTGCCGGGAAGATGTTGGCCATTATGTAGTCAAACTGACTAACTCAGCTGGTGAAGCTACTGAAACCCTTAATGTTATTGTTCTTGACAAACCAGGGCCTCCAACTGGACCAGTTAAAATGGATGAAGTGACAGCTGACAGTATTACTATTTCCTGGAGCCCACCAAAGTATGATGGTGGAAGTTCTATCAATAATTACATTGTAGAGAAACGGGACACTTCTACAACTATCTGGCAAATTGTGTCAGCCACTGTTGCAAGGACAACAATAAAGGCTTGCAGATTAAAGACTGGATGTGAATATCAGTTTAGAATTGCAGCTGAAAACAGATATGGAAAGAGTACATATCTCACTTCGGAGCCTATTGTAGCCCAGTATCCATTCAAAGTTCCTGGTCCTCCAGGCACACCATTTGTAACGCTCTCCTCCAAGGACAGCATGGAAGTACAATGGAACGAGCCAGTCAGTGACGGAGGTAGCAAAGTCATTGGCTATCATCTAGAAAGAAAGGAAAGAAATAGCATTCTTTGGATTAAGTTGAACAAAACACCTATTCCTCAAACCAAGTTTAAAACAACTGGCCTTGAAGAAGGCATTGAATATGAATTTAGAGTCTCTGCTGAGAACATAGTGGGCATTGGCAAGCCAAGTAAAGGGTCAGAATGCTATGTAGCTCGTGACCCTTGTGACCCACCAGGGCGGCCAGAGGCAATCATTGTCACAAGGAATTCTGTGACTCTTCAGTGGAAGAAACCCACCTATGATGGTGGAAGCAAGATCACCGGTTATATTGTTGAGAAGAAAGAACTACCTGAGGGCCGCTGGATGAAAGCCAGTTTCACAAATGTCATTGACACTCACTTTGAAGTAACTGGCCTAGTTGAAGATCACAGATATGAGTTCCGGGTTATAGCTCGAAATGCTGCAGGAGTGTTTAGTGAGCCTTCAGAAAGCACGGGAGCAATAACAGTAAGAGATGAGGTAGATCCACCACGAATAAGTATGGATCCAAAATTCAAAGACACAGTTGTACTTCATGCTGGTGAATCATTCAAGATTGATGCAGATATTTATGGCAAACCAATACCAACCATTCAGTGGATAAAAGGTGATTGTGAGCTTTCAAACACAGCTAGATTAGAAATAAAAAGCACTGATTTTGCCACCAGTCTCAGTGTAAAAGATGCAATACGTGTTGACAGTGGAAATTACATATTGAAGGCCAAAAATGTTGCAGGAGAGAGATCAGTTACTGTGAATGTCAAAGTTCTTGATAGACCAGGGCCACCTGAAGGACCTGTTGCTATATCAGGAGTTACAGCAGAAAAATGCTTGTTAGCTTGGAAACCCCCACTACAAGATGGTGGGAGTGATATCATAAATTATATTGTAGAAAGGAGAGAAACCAGCCGCTTAGTTTGGACTGTGGTGGATGCCAGTGTGCAGACTCTCAGCTGCAAAGTTACTAAACTTCTTGAAGGCAATGAATATATTTTCCGTATAATGGCTGTAAACAAATACGGTGTTGGTGAACCTCTTGAATCTGAATCAGTAATTGCCAAGAATCCATTTGTTGTGCCAGATGCACCAAAGGCTCCAGAAGTCACAACAGTGACCAAGGACTCAATGATTGTTGTATGGGAAAGGCCAGCATCTGATGGTGGCAGTGAAATACTTGGATATGTTCTTGAAAAACGGGATAAAGAGGGCATTAGATGGACAAGATGCCACAAACGTTTGATTGGAGAGTTGCGCTTAAGAGTAACTGGACTCATAGAAAATCACAATTATGAATTCAGAGTCTCAGCCGAGAATGCTGCTGGACTTAGTGAACCAAGCCCACCTTCTGCTTACCAAAAGGCTTGTGATCCTATTTACAAACCAGGGCCTCCAAATAACCCCAAAGTCATAGATATTACCAGATCCTCAGTTTTCCTCTCTTGGAGCAAACCAATATATGACGGTGGCTGTGAAATCCAAGGATATATTGTTGAAAAATGTGATGTCAGTGTTGGTGAATGGACAATGTGCACTCCACCAACTGGAATCAGTAAAACAAATATAGAAGTAGAGAAGCTGTTGGAAAAGCATGAGTACAACTTCCGTATCTGTGCTGTTAATAAAGCTGGAGTTGGAGAACATGCTGATGTCCCTGGACCTATAATAGTCGAAGAAAAATTGGAAGCACCAGACATTGATCTTGATCTAGAACTAAGGAAAATTATAAATATAAGGGCAGGTGGCTCTTTAAGGTTATTCGTTCCTATTAAAGGTCGTCCTACACCAGAAGTTAAATGGGGAAAAGTGGATGGTGAAATCCGAGATGCAGCTATAATTGATGTCACTAGCAGTTTCACCTCTCTTGTTCTTGATAATGTCAACCGATATGACAGTGGAAAATATACTCTCACATTAGAAAACAGCAGTGGAACAAAGTCTGCCTTTGTTACTGTGAGAGTCCTGGATACACCAAGTCCACCTGTTAACCTGAAAGTCACAGATATCACCAAAGACTCAGTATCAATTACATGGGAACCTCCTTTGTTGGATGGAGGATCCAAAATCAAAAATTACATCGTTGAAAAACGTGAAGCCACAAGAAAATCATATGCTGCTGTTGTAACAAATTGCCATAAGAATTCTTGGAAAATAGAGGAACTCCAAGAAGGTTGCAGTTATTACTTTAGAGTCATAGCTGAGAACGAGTATGGTATGGGTCTGCCTGCTCACACTGCTGATCCAATCAAGGTGGCCGAAGTCCCACAACCTCCAGGGAAAATAACCGTGGATGACGTCACCAGAAACAGTGTCTCCCTGAGTTGGACAAAGCCTGAACATGATGGTGGCAGTAAAATCATTCAGTATATTGTGGAAATGCAAGCTAAGCACAGTGATAAATGGTCAGAGTGTGCTCGAGTAAAATCCCTTGAAGCAGTAATTACCAACCTAACTCAGGGAGAAGAATATCTTTTTAGAGTTGTTGCTGTAAATGAAAAGGGAAGAAGTGATCCTAGGTCTCTTGCAGTTCCAATAGTTGCCAAAGATCTGGTCATTGAACCAGATGTAAGACCTGCATTCAACAGCTACAGCGTACAGGTTGGCCAAGATTTGAAAATAGAAGTGCCAATTTCTGGACGTCCTAAGCCAACAATTACCTGGACTAAAGATGGTCTCCCACTGAAGCAGACCACAAGAATCAATGTTACTGATTCAACTGACCTCACTGTACTCAGCATTAAAGAAACTCACAAGGATGATGGTGGACAGTATGGAATCACAGTTGCCAATGTTGTTGGCCAGAAAACAGCTTCCATTGAAATTGTAACTCTAGACAAGCCTGATCCTCCAAAAGGACCTGTTAAATTTGATGAAGTCAGTGCTGAAAGTATTACATTATCTTGGAACCCTCCATTATATACAGGAGGCTGCCAAATCACCAACTACATCGTTCAGAAAAGAGATACAACCACCACAATATGGGATACTGTTTCTGCTACTGTTGCCAGAACTACTCTCAAAGTGACCAAACTGAAAACTGGTACAGAATATCAATTCAGAATATTTGCTGAAAACAGATATGGACAAAGCTTTGCCTTGGAGTCTGATGCAATTGTAGCTCAATATCCCTACAAAGAACCAGGTCCTCCAGGTACACCATTTGTCACAGCCATTTCCAAGGATTCCATGGTCATACAGTGGCATGAGCCAATCAGTAATGGTGGAAGCCCAGTCATAGGTTACCACCTTGAGAGAAAAGAAAGAAATAGTATTTTGTGGACAAAAGTCAACAAAACCATTATTCATGACACCCAGTTTAAAGCACTCAATCTTGAAGAAGGCATTGAATATGAATTCAGAGTTTATGCTGAAAATATTGTTGGTGTAGGCAAAGCAAGCAAGAATTCTGAATGTTATGTAGCCAGAGATCCCTGTGACCCACCAGGAACCCCAGAAGCAATAATGGTTAAAAGAAATGAAATCACTTTACAGTGGACCAAACCTGAATATGATGGCGGAAGTATGATTACAGGCTACATTGTAGAGAAACGTGACTTGCCTGAGGGTCGCTGGATGAAAGCCAGCTTCACAAATGTCATTGAAACTCAATTTACTGTATCTGGCCTTACTGAAGATCAAAGATATGAATTCAGAGTCATTGCGAAGAATGCAGCTGGTACAATAAGTAAGCCCTCTGACAGTACTGGACCAATAACTGCCAAGGATGAGGTTGAACTCCCAAGAATTTCAATGGATCCAAAATTCAGAGACACAATTGTGGTAAATGCTGGAGAAACATTCAAGCTTGAGGCTGATGTCCATGGAAAGCCCCTGCCTACCATTGAATGGTTAAGAGGAGATAAAGAAATTGAAGAATCTGCTAGATGTGAAATAAAGAACACAGATTTCAAGGCTTTACTTATTATAAAAGATGCCATTAGAATTGATGGCGGACAGTATATTTTAAGAGCTTCCAATGTTGCGGGTTCCAAATCATTCCCAGTAAATGTAAAAGTGTTAGATAGACCAGGACCTCCAGAAGGGCCAGTCCAGGTTACCGGAGTCACTTCTGAAAAATGCACTTTAACTTGGTCTCCACCACTTCAAGATGGTGGCAGTGACATTTCTCACTATGTTGTTGAAAAGCGAGAAACCAGCCGGCTTACCTGGACTGTTGTGTCTTCAGAAGTTGTGACCAATTCTCTGAAAGTCACCAAACTCTTAGAAGGGAATGAATATATTTTCCGCATAATGGCTGTCAACAAATATGGTGTTGGAGAGCCTTTAGAATCTGCACCAGTACTAATGAAAAACCCGTTTGTGCCACCTGGACCACCAAAAAGCTTGGAAGTCACAAACATTGCCACGGACTCCATGACCGTCTGCTGGAACCGTCCAGATAGTGATGGTGGAAGTGAGATTATTGGTTACATTGTAGAGAAAAGAGACAGGAGTGGAATTAGGTGGATTAAATGTAATAAACGTCGCATTACTGATTTGCGTCTAAGAGTCACAGGATTAACAGAAGATCATGAGTATGAATTCAGAGTGTCTGCAGAAAATGCCGCTGGAGTTGGAGAACCAAGTCCAGCTACAGTTTATTATAAAGCATGTGATCCTGTGTTCAAACCTGGCCCACCCATCAATGCACACATTGTAGACACCACTAAAAATTCAGTTACCCTTGCCTGGGGTAAACCCATCTATGATGGTGGCAGTGAGATCCTGGGATACATAGTAGAAATCTGTAAAGCAGATGAAGAAGAATGGCAAATAGTCACTCCACAGACTGGCCTGAGAGCCACTAGATTTGAAATTTCCAAACTCATTGAACACCAAGAGTATAAAATACGTGTTTGTGCCCTCAATAAAGTTGGTTTAGGTGAAGCTGCATCAATTCCTGGTACTGTGAAACCAGAAGATAAACTTGAAGCACCTGAACTTGACCTTGACTCTGAATTAAGGAAAGGAATAGTTGTAAGAGCTGGTGGATCTGCCAGAATTCACATTCCATTCAAAGGTCGACCAACACCTGAGATCACTTGGTCTCGAGAAGAAGGTGAATTCACAGATAAGGTCCAAATTGAAAAAGGATTAAACTATACCCAACTATCAATAGATAACTGTGATAGAAATGATGCTGGAAAATACATTCTCAAGCTGGAAAACAGCAGTGGAACCAAATCTGCTTTTGTAACCGTGAAAGTTCTTGACACTCCAGGACCACCACAGAATTTGGCAGTCAAGGAAGTGAAAAAAGATTCTGTCTTTCTGGTATGGGAACCACCCATCATTGATGGGGGTGCAAAGATCAAGAACTATGTTATTGATAAACGTGAGTCAACCAGAAAAGCATATGCTAATGTAAGTAACAAATGTAACAAAACGAGCTTTAAAGTTGAAAATCTTACAGAAGGAGCTATTTATTACTTTAGAGTCATGGCTGAAAATGAATTTGGAGTTGGTGTTCCAGTGGAAACTGTTGATGCCGTGAAAGCTGCAGAACCTCCTTCCCCACCAGGGAAGGTTACACTCACTGATGTGTCCCAGACAAGTGCATCACTTATGTGGGAGAAACCTGAACATGATGGCGGTAGCAGAATCCTGGGGTATGTTGTTGAAATGCAACCCAAAGGAACTGAAAAATGGAGTGTTGTGGCTGAATCCAAAGTCTGCAATGCAGTTGTTACTGGTCTGAGTTCTGGACAAGAATATCAGTTCCGTATCAAGGCTTACAATGAGAAAGGCAAAAGCGATCCAAGAGTGCTTGGTGTTCCGGTCATAGCCAAGGACTTGACTATACAGCCTAGTTTTAAGTTACCATTTAACACATATAGTGTCCAAGCTGGAGAAGATCTTAAAATTGAAATTCCAGTTATAGGCCGACCAAGACCTAAAATTTCTTGGGTCAAAGATGGCGAGCCTCTTAAACAGACAACAAGAGTAAATGTTGAAGAAACATCTACTGCAACTATTTTGCACATTAAAGAAAGTAACAAAGATGACTTTGGAAAATACAGCGTAACAGCAACAAACAGTGCAGGCGCAGCAACAGAAAATCTCAGCATTATCATTTTGGAAAAGCCTGGACCTCCAGTTGGACCAGTTCGGTTCGATGAAGTTAGTGCAGACTTTGTGGTCATATCTTGGGAACCTCCAGTTTATACTGGTGGCTGTCAGATAAGCAACTACATTGTAGAGAAGAGAGATACAACTACCACCACTTGGCACATGGTATCAGCAACAGTTGCAAGAACAACAATTAAAATAACCAAACTCAAAACAGGCACTGAATACCAGTTTAGAATTTTTGCTGAAAACAGGTATGGAAAAAGTAACCCTCTGGATTCTAAACCGGTTATTGTACAATATCCATTTAAAGAACCTGGACCACCTGGAACTCCTTTTGTGACATCGGTCTCAAAAGATCAAATGCTTGTTCAATGGCATGAGCCAGTTAATGATGGAGGTAGCAAAGTTATTGGCTACCATCTTGAACAGAAAGAAAAGAACAGCATTTTATGGGTCAAGTTAAATAAGACTCCCATTCAAGACACCAAGTTCAAAACAACCGGGCTTGATGAAGGCCTTGAGTATGAGTTCAAAGTTTCTGCTGAAAATATCGTTGGCATTGGTAAGCCTAGCAAAGTGTCTGAATGCTTTGTTGCTCGTGATCCATGTGACCCACCTGGTCGCCCTGAAGCCATTGTTATTACAAGACACAATGTTACACTGAAATGGAAGAAACCAGCCTATGATGGTGGTAGCAAAATAACAGGTTATGTTGTAGAAAAGAAAGATCTACCTGATGGCCGCTGGATGAAAGCCAGCTTTACTAACGTATTAGAAACTGAATTTACAGTGAGTGGACTTGTAGAAAACCAAAGATACGAATTTAGAGTAATTGCAAGAAATGCAGCTGGAAACTTTAGTGAACCATCTGAAAGTACCGGTGCCATTACTGCAAGAGATGAGATTGATGCACCAAATGCCTCAATGGATCCAAAATACAAAGATGTCATCACTGTTCATGCAGGAGAGACTTTTGTTCTTGAAGCCGATATCCACGGCAAACCTATACCTGATATTGTTTGGTCAAAAGACGGAAAAGAGCTTGAAGAAACAGCTGCTAGGATGGAAATTAAATCTACTATCCAGAAAACAACTCTTGTTGTTAAAGACTGTATACGGACTGATGGAGGACAATATATTTTAAAACTGAGTAATGTTGGTGGTACAAAGTCTATACCAATCACTGTAAAGGTACTTGACAGGCCAGGACCTCCTGAAGGGCCTCTAAAAGTCTCAGGAGTTACTGCTGAAAAATGTTACCTGGCATGGAACCCACCTTTGCAAGATGGCGGTGCAAATATTTCACATTACATCATTGAAAAGAGAGAGACAAGCAGACTCTCCTGGACCCAAGTTTCATCTGAGGTACCGGCCCTAAACTACAAAGTCACTAAACTTCTTCCTAGTAATGAGTACATTTTCCGTGTCATGGCTGTGAATAAGTATGGAATTGGAGAGCCCCTGGAATCTGAACCTGTTATAGCCTGTAATCCTTATAAGCCACCAGGTCCTCCTTCAACACCTGAAGTCTCAGCAATCGCCAAAGATTCTATGGTAGTAACATGGGCACGTCCAATAGATGACGGAGGTGCTGAAATTGAAGGCTACGTGCTTGAAAAACGAGATAAAGAAGGCATTAGATGGACCAAGTGCAACAAGAAAACACTAACAGATCTTAGATTCAGGGTAACCGGCCTTACTGAAGGCCATTCCTATGAATTCAGAGTTGCTGCTGAAAATGCAGCTGGTGTGGGTGAACCTAGCGAGCCATCTGTTTTCTACCGTGCATGCGATGCCTTGTATCCACCAGGTCCACCAAGCAATCCAAAAGTGACAGACACTTCCAGATCTTCTGTGTCTCTGGCATGGAATAAGCCAATTTATGATGGTGGTACACCTGTTAAAGGCTATGTTGTTGAGGTCAAAGAAGCTGCTGCTGATGAATGGACAACTTGCACTCCACCAACAGGACTACAAGGAAAACAGTTCACAGTGACCAAGCTTAAAGAAAATACTGAATATAACTTCCGTATTTGTGCCATCAATTCTGAAGGTGTAGGTGAACCTGCAACTATACCTGGTTCAGTTGTTGCTCAGGAAAGGATAGAGCCACCAGAAATAGAACTTGATGCTGATCTCAGAAAGGTGGTCATTCTGCGTGCAAGTGCTACTCTACGCTTATTTGTCACTATCAAAGGTAGACCAGAACCTGAAGTTAAATGGGAAAAGGCTGAAGGCATTCTCACTGACAGGGCCCAGATTGAGGTGACCAGCTCATATACAATGTTGGTGATTGACAATGTTACCAGATTTGATAGTGGTCGGTATAATCTGACATTAGAAAATAACAGTGGCTCCAAAACAGCTTTTGTTAATGTCAGAGTTCTTGACTCACCAAGTGCCCCTGTGAATTTGACTGTAAGAGAAGTGAAGAAAGACTCAGTGACACTCTCTTGGGAACCACCACTTATTGACGGTGGAGCAAAGATTACAAACTACATTGTTGAAAAACGAGAAACTACAAGAAAAGCATATGCTACTGTTACAAACAATTGCACTAAAAATAGTTTTAAAATTGAAAATCTACAAGAAGGATGTTCTTACTACTTCCGAGTCTTGGCTTCCAATGAATATGGGGTCGGTTTACCAGCTGAAACAACTGAACCTGTTAAAGTGTCTGAACCACCCCTCCCACCTGGAAGAGTAACTCTTGTTGATGTGACTCGTAATACAGCTACCATTAAGTGGGAGAAACCAGAAAGTGATGGTGGCAGCAAAATTACTGGTTATGTAGTTGAAATGCAAACTAAAGGAAGTGAAAAATGGAGCACTTGCACACAAGTTAAGACTCTAGAAGCAACTATATCTGGTCTAACTGCAGGGGAAGAGTATGTCTTCAGGGTAGCTGCAGTTAATGAAAAAGGAAGAAGTGATCCTAGACAACTTGGAGTGCCAGTAATTGCAAGGGATATTGAAATAAAGCCTTCAGTTGAGCTTCCTTTCAACACTTTCAGTGTAAAGGCTAGAGACCAACTTAAGATTGATGTGCCATTTAAAGGAAGACCTCAAGCCACCGTTAGCTGGAAGAAGGATGGTCAGACTCTTAAAGAGACAACTAGGGTCAATGTTTCTTCTTCAAAGACTGTAACATCCCTATCTATTAAGGAGGCTTCAAGGGAAGATGTTGGAACTTATGAATTATGTGTTTCAAACAGTGCTGGATCTACAACAGTTCATATTACTGTAATTATCCTTGACAGACCAGGACCTCCAGGACCTATACGTATTGATGAGGTTAGCTGTGACAATGTAACCATTTCTTGGAATCCTCCAGAATATGATGGTGGCTGCGAAATTAGCAATTACATTGTTGAAAAGAGAGAAACCACTTCTACAACATGGCAAGTAGTTTCACAGGCAGTTGCAAGAACATCCATTAAAATAGTTCGTCTGACAACAGGAAGTGAGTATCAGTTCCGTGTTTGTGCAGAAAACCGCTATGGAAAGAGTTCCTACAGTGAATCTTCAGCTGTTGTTGCAGAGTATCCATTCAGTCCCCCAGGACCTCCTGGTACTCCTAAAGTTGTGCATGCCACGAAATCTACCATGATTGTAAGCTGGCAAGTGCCAGTTAATGATGGGGGAAGTCAAGTAATTGGCTATCACCTTGAGTATAAAGAAAGAAGTAGCATTCTGTGGTCCAAAGCAAATAAAATCCTCATTGCTGATACTCAAATGAAAGTCACCGGCCTTGATGAAGGACTGATGTATGAGTATCGTGTTTATGCTGAGAATATTGCTGGAATTGGTAAATGTAGTAAATCTTGTGAACCAGTGCCTGCAAGAGATCCTTGTGATCCTCCTGGACAACCTGAAGTTACAAATATCACGAGAAAATCAGTGTCACTTAAATGGTCTAAACCACATTATGATGGTGGAGCTAAGATCACAGGCTACATTATTGAACGTAGAGAACTACCAGATGGCCGGTGGCTGAAGTGCAATTTTACTACCATACAAGAAACTTACTTTGAAGTAACTGAACTTACTGAAGATCAGCGTTATGAATTCCGGGTTTTTGCAAGGAATGCTGCTGACTCAATTAGTGAACCATCTGAATCCACTGGACCTATTACAGTTAAAGATGATGTCGAAGCTCCAAGAATTATGATGGATGTCAAGTTCCGAGATGTTATTGTCATCAAAGCTGGAGAGATCCTTAAGATTAATGCAGACATTGCAGGACGACCTCTGCCAGTAGTTTCCTGGGCCAAAGACGGTATAGAAATTGAAGAAAGAGCAAGAACAGAAATTGTCTCAACAGACTATAATACTTTATTAACAGTTAAAGACTGTATAAGACGAGACACTGGGCAGTATGTACTAACACTGAAGAATGTTGCAGGAACTCGGTCTATGGCAATTAATTGCAAGGTCCTTGATAAGCCTGGCCCACCAGCAGGACCACTTGAAATAAATGGCCTTACTGCTGAGAAATGCTCTCTTTCCTGGGGACCTCCCCAAGAAAATGGTGGTGCAGATATCGACTATTACATAGTAGAGAAACGTGAAACAAGCCATCTTGCATGGACAATATGTGAAGGGGAGTTAAGAACAACATCTTGTAAGGTAACCAAGCTACTCAAAGGTAATGAATACATATTTAGAGTAACTGGTGTTAATAAATATGGTGTTGGTGAGCCCCTTGAGAGTGTGGCTGTAAAGGCACTGGATCCATTTACAGTTCCGAGTCCGCCCACCTCTTTGGAAATTACATCTGTGACCAAAGACTTCATGACACTTTGCTGGTCCAGACCTGAAAGTGATGGAGGCAGTGACATCTCTGGATACATAATTGAAAGGCGAGAGAAAAATAGCCTACGATGGGTGCGTGTAAACAAAAAGCCAGTTTATGATCTCAGAGTGAAATCAACAGGACTTCGGGAAGGATGTGAATATGAGTATCGGGTTTATGCAGAAAATGCTGCTGGCCTAAGCCTTCCAAGTGAAACCTCTCCGTTAATTCGGGCAGAAGATCCAGTGTTCTTACCATCTCCTCCATCCAAACCCAAAATCGTGGACTCAGGCAAGACAAATATAACTATCGGCTGGGTTAAGCCCTTGTTTGATGGTGGGACCCCAATAACTGGATATACTGTAGAATACAAAACATCTGATGAAACTGACTGGACAACTGCCATTCAGAGCTTAAAAGGTACAGAATATACAGTAAGTGGACTAACAACAGGAGCCGAATATGTTTTCAGAGTGAGATCTATCAATAAGGTTGGTGCTAGTGATCCCAGTGACAGCACTGATCCTCAGATAGCAAAGGAAAGAGAAGAAGAACCTGTCTTTGATCTTGACACTGAAATGAGGAAGACCTTGATTGTCAAGGCCGGTGCTTCATTTACCATGACTGTGCCTTTCCGAGGAAGACCAGTACCCACTGTCTTGTGGAGTAAGCCAGACACTGATCTCCACACTAGAGCTTACATTGATTCCACAGACTGTCAGACATCACTTACTATTGAAAATGCCAACAGAAATGACTCTGGGAAGTACACATTGACAATTCAGAATATTTTGAGCGCTGCTTCACTGACTTTAGTTGTCAAAGTTTTAGATTCCCCGGGTCCTCCAACCAGTATTAGGGTACAAGATGTAACCAAAGAGTCTGCAGTGGTTTCCTGGGATGTTCCTGAAAATGATGGTGGAGCACCAGTGAAGAATTACCACATAGAAAAACGTGAGGCCAGTAAGAAAGCATGGGTCTCTGTGACCAACAGCTGTCATCGCCTCTCCTACAAAGTTACCAACTTACAAGAAGGAGCTGTTTATTATTTCAGAGTCTCTGGAGAAAATGAATATGGTGTTGGTGTACCAGCTGAAACAAAGGAAGGAGTAAAAATAACAGGTACATTTTTAAGAACAAAGAAAATCCACATATCTATATTAATTGTGGTAGCGTAAATCACTTGAGTCATTGTTTAATCTTAAATGCTTTGGCTCACACCCAAAAATATTCATACTATAGCATAAGATGAAATCGCTAATAGAAAAAATTTTTCATTGCTAAAAAAAAATTCATGTAGAAATTTACATAGCTAGAATTGGATAATACATGTTGGATTTAAGAATATTTGAATTTGACTGCCCATATAATGTGCAGAAGCTGTATGTTTTTTTTTTTTTTTTTACAAAATTATTCATCTTGATCCTTTTTATACGCATAATGAGTTTGGGGTAAATTTTATCATTTACTCTGGTCATTTGACATTGAATTTGAATGCTACGCCATGTAATGACACTTAGCCCGGGGAGCTTTGATTGGCTCAGAAGCCAACTTACTCATAAAAAGTAAAAAAGATTCAAATCACAGTAACTATACAGTCTTTGTTTAAAATTTTTCTTTTGACAACACAAAAAGAACACTTGTTGAAAAAATTGTAATTTTCATTTTCTTTTGATCCTTTCCTTTCTTAGAAAAACCAAGCCCACCTGAAAAACTTGGAGTGACAAGTGTGTCCAAAGACAGTGTTTCCCTGACGTGGTTGAAACCAGAACATGATGGTGGAAGCAGAATTATACATTATGTCGTTGAAGCCCTAGAAAAAGGACAGAAAAACTGGGTTAAGTGTGCAGTGGTAAAGGCAACCCATCATGTTGTTTCTGGTCTGAGGGAGAATCATGAATACTTTTTCCGGGTATTTGCTGAAAATCAAGCTGGTCTGAGTGACCCAAGAGAGCTTCTGCTTCCTGTTCTTGTTAAGGAGCAACTGGGTATGTCTAATTCTATAAGTGGCAATTTTGGAATTATTTGCATTGACCTAAGTTAATTTTTAGAAATTCACGTTCACTTTCATTTGCCATACTTTATCTTTCAGAACCACCTGAAATTGATATGAAGAATTTCCCAAGTCACACTGTATATGTTAGAGCTGGTTCAAACCTTAAAGTTGACATTCCAATTTCTGGAAAACCACTGCCCAAAGTGACCTTATCAAGAGATGGTGTCCCATTGAAAGCCACTATGAGATTTAATACTGAAATTACTGCTGAGAACCTCACCATTAATCTCAAAGAAAGTGTTATTGCTGATGCTGGAAAATATGAGATCACTGCTGCCAACTCCACTGGAACAACCAGAACTTTCCTTAACATCATCGTGTTAGACAGGCCTGGTCCTCCAACTGGCCCTGTTGTTATTAGTGACATAACTGAAGAGAGTGTGACGCTCAAATGGGAGCCACCTAAGTATGATGGTGGAAGTCAAGTTACCAATTACATTGTACTCAAGAGAGAAACAAGTACCACAGTATGGACTGAAGTGTCTGCAACAATCGCAAGAAATACGATTAAAGTCATGAAACTGACCACAGGAGAAGAATACCAATTCCGTATCAAGGCAGAAAACCGCTTTGGCATCAGTGATCATATAGATTCAGCTTGTGTGACTGTCAAATTACCATATAGTAAGTGGATGGACTTTTCAAAGATCTGGGTTTTCATTTAGCATAAATGTTTTATATGTATGTATTAACCTATGGGATTTCTCTCTTTTGTAGCAACACCTGGACCACCATCTACACCATGGGTTACTAATGTTACTAGAGAAAGCATCACGGTGGGCTGGCATGAACCAGTGTCCAATGGAGGCAGTGCAGTCATAGGCTATCACTTAGAAATGAAAGACAGAAACAGTATTTTATGGCAAAAAGTCAACAAAATGGTCATCCGCACAACTCACTTCAAAGTCACTACAATCAGTGCTGGACTTATTTATGAATTCAGGGTGCGTGCAGAAAATGCTGCTGGTGTTGGAAAACTCAGCCATCCTTCTGAACCAGTCCTGGCCATTGATGCCTGTGGTATGTATTCGTCATAAGAATGATGCTCTGACTGCTAAAAAAATGCAAATCTTATTTCTGTAAAGCATAATAATATTGACATAAATGCCACTAACCTGCTTTCTTTTATTACTACAGAACCCCCGAGAAATGTTCGTGTCACTGATATTTCAAAGAACTCTGCCAGCCTTTCATGGCAACAACCAGCTTTTGACGGAGGAAGCAAGATTACAGGTTACATTGTTGAGAGACGGGACCTTCCAGATGGCAGATGGACTAAGGCCAGCTTCACCAATGTTATCGAGACGCAATTCATTGTATCTGGCTTGACTCAGAATTCCCAGTATGAATTCCGTGTCTTTGCTAGGAATGCTGTTGGTTCCATTAGCAATCCATCTGAGATTGTAGGCCCCATTACATGCATCGATTCTTATGGTAAGCATTTTTAGTATTTTAAATACCAGCACCAATTTAACTCAATATTTTTCCATACTTTTTCTGGTTCTAATACGCAGAATAACTTTTACTATGTTCCTTAGTTATATTTTTTTGGAAGAAATTATGAACTAGCTGTGAGTCTTAGGAAAATTCCTTAACCACGCTAGGCCTTTTGACTTAACCTGTAAAATGAGAGATTTGGATAATAGAATATATAGGGGCCTTCCCAACTTAACCTTTTATGATTCTTTGATTTTACAAGTTGATGCTTTCACTTTTCCATTTTATCAGAGTCAGTAATTGAAATTATGTTTGAGTCCTCAGAAAATATTCCTATTAAGTAAGTGAAAGACTAAACAGATTTGATGATGATAACATTAGCAGCAGCTAACAATTACTGGGTAATTTTCATGGATTCTCTCCCTTAGTCCTAACAGCCCTGAAAGTAGCCCATTTTAATAAGAGGAACTGAGGTTTAGGAGGTTGTGGAACTGTCCCCAAGGTCAAGCAAAAGCAGCTCATTAGTGAGGGAGTAGGTATGCAAACCCAAGCAGACAGACTCTAGAACCCTCTCTACATTGCTGTTGGCCCAAAATACACATACCTGACCATTCTGGAAAATAATTGGTACATTTCAACTCAACACTGGTTTCAAAATTATAATTTCATGAGAGTCGGGTACCCTATGATACTTTTTCTAAATGTTTTCCATTTTCGAAGAAGAAATTGAGCCAGTACAGTGTCTGGGCAAACCTCTTGACTCCCATCCTCATGCTGATAATCTCTGGGCTGCTTTCTATGAATCATGTTTTGTAGACATCAAATCACTAGTATTTGTGAGACTGTAAAGCCAGTCAAGCTTAATTCTGTTTCTCAAAGCCCTAAGCAGCTTGGGAGAAAACCTGTCATGTGAGCAGACAGCTCTTGAGTAGAGAATTCAGACTTCAAGGGTCTGATGTGAACTGCCCAAACTTGAATATTTGAACTGGGAAGGGAAAATAAAAAGAATTGGTGGTGTTTAGAGGAAGAGGAGTGAGAGCCTAGAGTGAAAGGAAATGTATAATGCAGCTTCTTCAGTGAAGTTCTCACTAATGTATCCTATTTCACCCCTGAAATAAGACACCTAATAAAATTAAAAATACATTTAAAAAGCACTTGTGTCCTTGTGCAATTAAGGCAGTGTCATTGGAGTACAGAGCTTGTTCACAATCTTTCATCCACGTCTAGGATAGAGGAGTGGCTTGTAAAATTTAAGTTTTTTAAATAATAAGTGAATAGGATTTTTACCCTTATGATCTTCTAAATATTTCTCATCTGTTCTTCTTACAGGTGCACCTGTAATTGATTTGCCTCTAGAATATATAGAAGTTGTCAAATACAGAGCAGGCACATCCGTGAAACTCAGAGCTGGCATTTCTGGCAAACCTGATCCTAAAATTGAGTGGTATAAAGATAATAAAGAGTTACAAACCAATGCACTGGTGTGTGTCGAAAATACCACTGACCTTGCATCTATACTCATCAAAGATGCCAATCGCCTTAATAGTGGAAGCTATGAATTAAAACTAAGGAATGCCATGGGCTCAGCCTCAGCTACCATCAGAGTACAGATTCTTGGTGGGTGACGAATACAGGCCAACGTTATGTTTTGCTTGCCTACAGCTTAGTCATTTTAAATCAGTAGCCTTTTGAAAAAATGCTAACATATTGCTTTGTTTTTTCACTGACAGACAAACCAGGGCCTCCAGGTGGACCAATTGAATTTAAGACCGTTACTGCTGAAAAGATAACCCTTTTCTGGCGGCCTCCAACAGATGATGGTGGTGCAAAAATCACTCACTACATTGTGGAAAAGCGTGAGACAAGCCGTGTAGTGTGGTCTATGGTGTCTGAAAATTTGGAAGAGTGCATCATTACAACCACCAAAATTATCAAAGGAAATGAATACGTCTTCCGCGTTCGAGCTGTGAACAAATACGGAGTTGGCGAGCCACTGGAATCTGATCCAGTTATAGCAAGGAATGCATTTGGTGAGACGTGATTTCATTAGAAATGGGAATCAAGCACATGAAAATGTAAAAATAAGTATAAACTATTCCTCTGGCCTGCGAATATGTTCTTTTGGAATGATTTTCTTTTGTATCATATCTCCTCTACCACCCTTTTCACAAAGTAGAAAGTATAATAAATGAAATTAGTGTTAATAGATAGGATTCAAAGATTGAAAGGTAGAATTTGTCAGCAATGTTGAGTCTTTGAACTCATTTTTCCTTTTCCTTTCTAAACAGTTACACCTGGACCACCAAGCATGCCAGAGGTGACAAAGATAACCAAGAATTCAATGACCGTTATCTGGAACAGACCAGTTGTAGATGGTGGCAGTGAAGTCAGTGGTTATTTGCTAGAAAAACGAGACAAGAAGAGTCTAGGATGGTTTAAAGTACTTAAGGAGACTATCCGTGACACCAGACAAAAAGTAACAGGACTCACAGAAAACAGTGAATATCAATACCGAGTTTGTGCTGTAAATGCTGCTGGCCTGGGTCCATTTTCTGAACCATCTGACTTTTACAAAGCTGCTGATCCTATTGGTAAGTGCTCATAAGTGCAGCATCTTCATGCATGTCTTCTTTTGTATGGCTAAATTGTACATAATTATGTAATTACTCTATTGTTAATGGCCATTCCAGATCCTCCAGGCCCACCAGCTAAGATAAGAATCACCGATTCAACTAAATCATCCATCACTCTTGGCTGGAGTAAACCTGTCTACGATGGAGGCAGTCCTGTTACTGGGTACACTGTCGAGATGAAACAAGGAGAGGAAGATGAATGGACTATTGTCTCTACCAAAGGAGAGGTCAGAACTACAGAATATGTGGTATCTAATCTGAAACCTGGAATCAATTACTACTTCAAGGTATCTGCAGTAAACTGTGCTGGACAAGGAGAACCTATAGAAATGACTGAACCTGCACAAGCTAAAGATATACTTGGTATGTACCCACTGATTTGGTTATGTTTTTATTTTTTATTAGAGTATCTCCAGGAAATCACTATTTTCTTGCTCTTAAAATTCATTATGTATGTCCATTTTTATGTCTACAGAGGAACCAGAGATCGACCTAGATGTGGCTCTCAGAACCTCTATTATAGCTAAAGCTGGTGAAGATGTGCAAGTGTTGATTCCCTTTAAAGGTAGACCTCCACCTACTGTCATGTGGAGAAAAGATGAGAAGAATCTCAGCAGTGATACCAGATACAGCATTCAAAACACTGATTTATCTTCATTACTCATTATTCCTCAAGTTACTCGCAATGATACAGGAAAATATATTCTCACGATAGAAAATGGAGTTGGCCAACCAAAGTCTTCAACTGTGACTGTTAAAGTGCTGGATACACCAGCAGCCTGCCAGAAACTACACCTCAAACATGTTTCTAGAGGTACAGTCACTTTGTTCTGGGAGCCTCCTCTCATTGATGGAGGGTCTCCCATAATAAATTATGTCATTGAAAAGAGAGATGCCACCAAGAGAACATGGTCTGTCGTGTCACACAAATGTTCCAGTACATCCTTTAAGGTGACAGATTTGTCAGAGAAAATTCCATTCTTCTTCAGAGTTCTTGCAGAAAATGAAATGGGAATCGGGGAGCCCTGTGATACTACAGAGCCGGTGAAGGCTGCTGAAGTACCAGCTCCTATACGAGATCTCTCGATGAAAGATTCAACAAAGACATCTGTTACCCTGAACTGGACCAAACCTGACTTTGATGGTGGTAGCATCATCACAGAATATGTGGTGGAAAGGAAAAATATAAACGAACAAACATGGTCATATGCAGGTATAACTAAGACGTGTGAAATTGAAGTTGGCCAACTTAAGGAACAGTCAGTCCTGGAATTCAGAGTGTTTGCCAAAAATGAGAAAGGACTAAGTGATGCTGTCACAATTGGGCCAATTACAGTGAAAGAGCTTGTCATCACACCTGAGGTCGACCTGTCGGAAATTCCTGGGGCACAAGTCTCTGTGAGAATTGGGCACAATGTACATCTTGAGTTACCTTATAAAGGAAAACCCAAACCATCTATCAGTTGGCTGAAAGACGGTTTGCCATTGAAAGAAAGTGAACATGTCCGTTTCAGTAAAACTGAAAACAAAATTACTTTGAATATCAAGAACGTCCGGAAGGAGCATGGAGGGAAATACACCATTATTCTTGATAACGCAGTTTGTAGAAACGTATTTCCCATTACAATCATCACACTTGGCCCACCCTCAAAGCCCAAAGGGCCTATTCGATTTGATGAAATCAAGGCTGACAGTGTCATCATGTCCTGGGATGTGCCTGAAGATGATGGAGGAGGAGAAATTACTTGTTACAGCATTGAAAAGCGGGAAGCTTCACAAACTAACTGGAAGATGGTGTGTTCAAGTGTTGCCAGGACAACTTTCAAAGTTCCTAATCTAGTCAAAGATGCTGAATACCAGTTTAGAGTTAGGGCAGAAAACAGATACGGAGTCAGCCAGCCACTTGTCTCAAATATTATTTTGGCAAAGCACCAGTTCAGGATTCCTGGCCCCCCAGGAAAGCCAGTTGTATACAATGTGACTTCTGATGGTATGTCACTCACTTGGGATGCTCCAGTGTATGACGGCGGTTCAGAAGTTACAGGATTCCATGTTGAAAAGAAAGAAAGAAATAGTATCCTCTGGCAAAGAGTTAATATATCATCAATATCTGGAAGAGAATATAGAGTCACTGGACTAATAGAAGGCCTGGATTACCAGTTCCGTGTATATGCTGAAAATTCTGCTGGCCTAAGCTCACCTAGTGACCCAAGTAAATTTACACTAGCTGTTTCTCCAGTAGGTAAGTGACTGAATATTATTCAAGTATATTTAATTCAGCAATTAAACATATTAGTAACAGTTTTTCTTCTACCCATTACGTTCCCACATACCTTCTTGTGACTAGAGAGTTGTCCAAGTAAAGCAAGGGGTTTCATTTTAAATCAGTCTAATAAAGTGATTTAAAGTTCTTTTTAAGGATTTTATGAAACAGACAGTTGACATTAATGGCTAAAATGCGTTTGCAGGGGCTATCCTTAACTGTTTTAAGAGTGGCTACAATAAATAATGATGCCTTTAAATTCCATATGATTTTTTTAGACCCACCTGGCATTCCTGACTACATTGATGTTACCCGGGAAACCATCACACTGAAATGGAACCCACCATTGCATGATGGAGGCAGTAAGATTGTGGCCTACAGCATTGAGAAACGGCAAGGGGATGATCGCTGGGTTAGATGCAACTTTACTGATGTCAGTGAATGTCAATACACAGTTACAGGACTTAGTCCTGGGGATCGATATGAATTCAGAATAATTGCAAGAAATGCTGTTGGGACTATAAGCCCACCCTCACAGTCTTCAGGCATTATTATGACAAGAGATGAAAATGGTAAGCATTTTAGAACTGATTTGCAATGTAACTAAGAACATTCACATTTTTAAAAAATACTTTCAGTCTCTGGTCCATAAAATGAAAACAGAGACATCAATTTCAAACAGATTGCCTGAGGTTGCTGTATGGATGAATTACAGACAACATATTTGACATCAATTCTTTATTTCAGCCCAATCCTATATAAATAGCAGGCAGGTGGGAATGAGTTTTCAACTTTGTAATTTCAGCCATGTTTAATAAAGGAAAAAAAAGGCTCTGAAGAATAACAGTCCATCTTTACTACTATTATTAAAAAACAACATACATCCAACAGTACAATCATCATCTTGCTTGAGTTCAGCTGATGACCTCTTAGAGGAACTTGTTTTAATATGTAGCACTACTAAGAGAAAAATGATCTGTCAATGATTCCTTTCTCTTTTTACAAATAATATTGCAAGATTAATAACATGACACACATAACAGGGAATAACCTAGTAATATGCAAACGTTTAACCCACAGTCTAAATTTTCAATTGTCAATCTACTTTTAAAATAGCTTTTGGTAACAGAGGCCAAGTCATTACTCTCCAGGCTTTATGATCTAATGCTAACTGAAAACATATTTAAGTCTGCCTCTACTAAACCAAACTAATACATAGTATTTCTGTTCCTTTTATAGTTCCACCAATAGTAGAATTTGGCCCCGAGTATTTCGACGGCATCATTATTAAGTCTGGAGACAGCCTTAGAATTAAAGCTTTCGTAAAAGGACGGCCAGTACCTCGAGTAACTTGGTTCAAAGATGGAGTAGAAATTGAAAAGAGGATGAATATGGAAATAACTGATGTCCTTGGATCCACCAGCCTCTTTGTTAGAGATGCTACTCGGGACCATCGTGGTGTATATACAGTTGAAGCCAAAAATGCTTCTGGCTCCACAAAAGCAGACATTACAGTAAAAGTACAAGGTACTTTTAAAATATCTTCTTAGTCTTAAAATTTATGGAATTTGGATTAGAGAAATGCGTAATTTTATTTTAATGGACAAAGAAAAAGAAACTAACCCTGAGACCTTTTCGTTATAGATACACCAGGAAAAGTAGTTGGACCAATAAGATTTACCAATATTACTGGCGAGAAGATGACACTGTGGTGGGATGCTCCACTTAATGACGGCTGTGCTCCTGTAACTCACTATATCATTGAAAAACGGGAGACCAGCAGACTTTCTTGGGCACTAATTGAAGATAAATGTGAAGCCCACAGTTACACGGCCATTAAACTTATAAATGGCAATGAATACCAATTCCGTATTTCTGCAGTTAATAAGTTTGGTGTTGGCAGGCCACTTGATTCTGACCCAGTGGTTGCTCAAATACAATACAGTAAGTATCCATTTTTACTCAGTGGTACTATGTCATACAATTTTCCAAGCAAATGTGTCTCACTGATTTTTTCCCACCCATTTTACAGCTGTTCCTGATGCCCCTGGCATTCCGGAACCTAGTAATGTAACAGGCAATAGCATTACCCTCACATGGGCTAGGCCAGAATCAGACGGTGGCAATGAAATTCAACATTATATCCTGGAAAGAAGAGAAAAGAAAAGCACGCGATGGGTAAAAGTGATCAGCAAACGGCCAATCTCTGAAACACGATTCAAAGTCACCGGCCTGACAGAAGGCAATGAATACGAATTCCACGTTATGGCTGAAAATGCTGCAGGAGTAGGACCTGCAAGTGGTATCTCAAGACTAATTAAATGTAGAGAGCCAGTCAGCCCACCAAGTGCTCCCACTGTGGTCAAAGTGACAGACACATCAAAGACAACGGTGAGCTTAGAATGGTCCAAGCCAGTATTTGATGGCGGCATGGAAATAATTGGGTATATTATTGAAATGTGCAAAGCTGACTTAGGAGACTGGCACAAGGTGAATGCAGAGGCATGTGTGAAAACAAGATATACTGTCACCGATTTACAAGCAGGTGAAGAATACAAATTCCGGGTTAGTGCTGTCAATGGTGCTGGAAAAGGAGACAGCTGTGAAGTGACTGGCACAATCAAAGCAGTTGACCGATTAACAGCTCCTGAGTTAGACATTGATGCAAACTTCAAGCAGACTCACATTGTTAGAGCTGGGGCCAGTATTCGTCTCTTTATTGCCTATCAGGGGAGACCTGTTCCTACAGCTGTGTGGAGCAAACCAGACTCTAACCTTAACATTCGCGCTGACATCCATACAACAGATTCCTTCAGCACCCTCACTGTGGAAAACTGCAACAGAAATGATGCTGGGAAATATACCCTTACTGTAGAAAACAACAGTGGTAGTAAGTCAATCACATTTACCGTAAAAGTGCTAGACTCTCCAGGCCCACCTGGCCCTATTACCTTCAAGGATGTGAACCGGGAATCTGTTACACTGATGTGGGATGCCCCTCTCCTTGATGGTGGTGCCCGAATCCATCACTATGTGGTAGAGAAGCGAGAAGCAAGTCGCCGTAGCTGGCAGGTTGTCAGTGAAAAATGCACTCGTCAGATCCTCAAGGTCAGTGACCTGGCAGAAGGCGTTCCATACTATTTCCGAGTTTCTGCAGAAAATGAGTATGGGGTTGGTGAACCCTATGAAATGCCAGAACCGATCGTAGCCACAGAACAGCCTGCTCCACCTAGGAGACTTGATGTTGTTGATACAAGCAAATCCTCCGTGGTCTTAGCTTGGCTAAAACCTGATCATGATGGAGGCAGCCGCATCACTGGCTACCTGCTCGAAATGAGACAAAAGGGATCTGACTTCTGGGTTGAAGCTGGTCACACGAAACAGCTGACTTTCACAGTGGAGCGTCTTGTGGAGAACACTGAATATGAATTCCGTGTGAAGGCCAAGAATGATGCTGGCTACAGTGAACCCAGGGAAGCCTTCTCTTCAGTCATCATCAAGGAGCCCCAAATTGAACCCACTGCTGACCTCACTGGAATCACCAATCAGCTCATAACTTGCAAAGCAGGAAGCACTTTTACCATTGATGTGCCAATCAGTGGTCGTCCTGCCCCGAAAGTAACATGGAAACTTGAAGAAATGAGACTTAAGGACACTGATCGAGTGAGTATCACAACAACAAAAGACAGAACCACTTTGTCCATAAAGGATAGCATGCGAGGTGACTCTGGCAGATACTTCTTGACCCTGGAAAATACAGCTGGCGTTAAAACATTCACCATCACAGTTGTGGTCATCGGAAGGCCAGGTCCAGTAACTGGTCCCATTGAGGTCTCATCTGTCTCGTCTGAATCATGTGTCCTGTCATGGGCTGAACCTAAAGATGATGGAGGCACTGACATCACTAATTACATAGTTGAAAAGCGTGAGTCTGGTAAAACATCCTGGCAGCTCGTCAATTCCAGTGTCAAGCGCACTCAAATTAAAGTCACTCATCTCACAAAATACATGGAATATTCTTTCCGTGTCAGTTCAGAGAATAGATTTGGTGTCAGCAAGCCTGTAGAATCAGCACCAATAGTTGCTGAGCATCCATTTGGTGAGAGAAATAAAAAATTTTATTGCAAATTCTCTATTATTAAACATTTCCTCTAAATTATACAAAACTGTATTCTTATTTGATATTTTTGTTTATATTTAGTCCCGCCAAGTGCTCCTACCAGACCTGAAGTTTACTCTGTGTCTGCCACTGCCATGTCTATTCGTTGGGAAGAACCATACCATGATGGTGGCAGTAAAGTCATTGGCTACTGGGTTGAGAAGAAAGAACGAAACACCATTCTTTGGGTGAAAGAAAACAAAGTGCCATGCTTGGAGTGCAACTACAAAGTGACTGGTTTAGTAGAAGGACTGGAATATCAGTTCAGAACTTATGCACTTAATGCTGCAGGTGTTAGCAAAGCCAGTGAAGCTTCAAGACCTGTAATGGCTCAAAATCCAGTTGGTATGTATCAGAACTTAAGGATATGTGTATACACACACACACATATATATATGGAGCCCTAGTGGCACAGTGGTTAAACACTCAGCTGCTAACCAAAAGGTCGGTGATTTGAACCCACCAGCTGCTCCACGGAAGAAAGATGTGGCAGTTTGCTTCCATAAAGATTTACAGCCTTGGAAACCCTGTGGGGGAGTTCTACTCTGTCCTATAGGGTCTCTATGAGTCAGAATTGACTCAATGATAACACGTTTGGTTTTGAGATATATATGTATATATTTGGTACAGTGTATATTTTTAACCTTATTTTTGCATCCCAGATGCACCAGGAAGACCAGAGGTGACGGATGTCACAAGATCAACAGTGTCACTGATTTGGTCTGCCCCAGTGTATGATGGAGGCAGCAAGGTTGTAGGCTATATCATAGAACGTAAGCCAGTCAGTGAAGTAGGAGATGGTCGCTGGCTCAAGTGCAACTATACCATTGTGTCAGACAATGTCTTCACTGTGACTGCTCTCAGTGAAGGAGACACTTATGAATTTCGAGTGCTGGCCAAGAATGCAGCAGGCGTAATTAGCAAAGGGTCAGAATCTACAGGTCCTGTTACTTGCCGAGATGAATACGGTAAGAAATAGTCAACATTCTCCTTTTAAATTATCACAATTCATATAAAAATAAACTGTCAGATATTCATTTGCATGGTTTGCTTATTAACAGCTCCACCCAAAGCCCAACTGGATGCCAGATTACAAGGCGATCTGGTGACCATCAGAGCAGGCTCAGATCTTGTTCTTGATGCTGCAGTTGGTGGTAAACCTGAACCCAAAATTATCTGGACCAAAGGAGACAAGGAACTAGATCTCTGTGAAAAAGTCTCTTTGCAGTATACAGGCAAACGAGCAACCGCTGTGATCAAGTTCTGTGACAGAAGTGACAGTGGGAAATACACTCTAACGGTGAAGAATGCCAGTGGAACCAAGGCTGTGTCTGTCATGGTCAAAGTACTTGGTAAGATTGTCAGAGTTCTTTTCTTTTATAGCATTTTTAAGTGTGGGAAGAAAGAATGATCTTTGTCATTGCATGTCATTATGTCTGCTTCAGATTCCCCTGGCCCATGTGGAAAGCTCACTGTTAGCAGAGTAACAGAGGAGAAGTGCACTTTAGCCTGGAGCCTTCCTCAGGAAGACGGAGGAGCAGAAATAACTCATTACATTGTGGAAAGACGCGAGACAAGCAGGCTCAACTGGGTGATTGTTGAAGACGAATGCCCAACCCTATCCTATGTGGTTACCAGAATGATCAAGAACAATGAATACGTATTCCGAGTGAAGGCAGTGAACAAATATGGACCTGGTGTACCTATTGAATCAGAGCCAATTATTGCCAGAAACTCATTCAGTGAGTATTAACACATTTAAACAATTTGGTAGTTGAAATGTAATGGGATCAATTTGGTAGTTGAAAATGTAATGGGGTCAGGAAACAGAAGCCACGTCAGTAGTGATTTGGTATAATTCTGACCATCCTTATTTTTATAAAAATATAAACAGCTATTCCATCACAACCTGGCATACCTGAAGAAGTAGGTGCTGGCAAAGAACATATCATCATTCAGTGGCTAAAACCTGAATCTGATGGTGGCAATGAGATCAGCAACTACTTAGTGGACAAACGTGAGAAGAAGAGTCTGCGCTGGACACGAGTCAACAAGGACTATGTGGTGTATGATACCAGGCTGAAGGTGACTGGCCTCATGGAAGGGTGTGATTACCAATTCCGCGTGACTGCAGTGAACACTGCTGGTAACAGTGAACCTAGTGGTGCTTCCAACTTCATCTCATGCAGAGAGCCATCATGTAAGTTCTAAGAATCATACATAATTCTAGGCCATCAAAACTGTATTACAAATAATTTTCCAACATTCCATTTTCAAGAAGTTGTAGAATTTATGAATGATTTAGAAAAGTATATGCTTTTAGAGTGACCTTAAATATAGCCTAATTCAGAGAACATCTTAACTATAACTACAGTTAGCATCGCTGAAAATTGTTGTAGTATTTTCCAGTCTATGAAAAAAATAAGTTATTCTACTGCCAGTAGGAAAGGGACATATTTTATAAGTCTTCCTAAGAATGGAGAAAAATACATTGTACTGATAATAACTACTAAAAAGAAAAAAAGGCAAAGTCCCTTTTAAGAAGTTTAGCAGGAGCATAAAGTCTCTAGTATTTGAATAAGTAACTAACAAGATGGGTGTCACAAGAGCTTCATCCTTTTACAAAGTTTGAACCCAGGAACTAAAAGGAATAAATCTCTGAAACTAAATGGGGAAGTTGAGGAAACTGATTTCTGTACTCATTAGAAATGCAGAAGGCACAAGTGATGCTAACTTAGTGAAAGACAAGCAATTAAAGAAAAGTCCCTGAAAAATGGATGTTTTAAGCAAGCAGTGAGCTTAGCTAGAAGGGGAAGAACACAGCCAAAGCAGAAAGAAAGAAAAATCTATCTTTCCAAAGTAGTTTATTCTTAAAATAATAATCATAATAATAATACTAAAGATAGTGATAGTGATAATATAGAACACGATACTGCCCTGTAATATCAGAAGAGCCCAATTACAAAGACTATCTTGGTGCGTGTGGACAAAGAGCAATAATGTCTTTGTGAATCAAGAAAACCACAAATACAAATCTCAAAGTGTCCTCATTTGTATAATATCTGTATCCACCTTATTAAATTCCACAGATACCCCTGGACCACCTTCTTCCCCAAGAGTTGTAGATACCACCAAGCACAGCATTAGTTTAGCATGGACCAAGCCCATGTATGATGGTGGTGCTGACATTATAGGATACGTTCTCGAAATGCAAGAAAAGGACACCGATCAGTGGTACCGAGTGCATACCAATGCCACGATAAGAAATAATGAATTCACTGTGCCAGACCTTAAAATAGGTCAGAAATACTCTTTTAGAGTTGCTGCTGTGAACGTGAAGGGTATGAGTGAATACAGTGAATCAACTGCCGAAATTGAGCCCGTGGAAAGACTAGGTATTTATAACAAATTTTTTGGTGAATTATTTTCTCATCATGCCTGTTTATGAATTAATCAAGTTTGACATTTACCTTCCAGAAATACCGGATCTTGAGCTTTCAGATGACCTAAAGAAAACAGTGACCCTCAGGGCTGGAGCCTCACTGCGCCTGATGGTGTCTGTATCTGGAAGACCACCTCCCATCATTACATGGAGTAAGAAGGGCATTGACCTTGCAAGCCGGGCAATTATTGACACCACTGAGAGCTACACTTTACTTATCGTGGACAAAGTTAATCGGTACGATGCTGGAAAATACACAATTGAAGCCGAAAATCAATCTGGCAAGAAATCAGCAACAGTCCTTGTTAAAGTGTATGGTAAGCATTTTTCTTAAAGTTGACTGTGCTGAGAGTAAGGAGTCCCTGGGTGACACAAATGGTTAAGCACTGTACTACTACCGGGTACCTTGGAAGACAGGCCTGGTGATGCACTTCTCAAAGGTCACAGCCTTAAAAACCCCTCTGGAGCACAGTTCTATTCTAACACACATGGGGTTGCCATGAGTCGGAATCGACTTCAACGGCAACTAAAAACAACATGCTGGGAGCAGATCTCTAAAAATATATGTATTGACCTACAATTGATCACCTCTCAAGAGAGAGGAACTACATTAATTGTATTTTCCTGCAAAAAAAAAAAAAAATCTATCAAATAGGAACCTAGCTTGGATTTTTTATTCCGTTTTTTTAGATACTCCTGGTCCCTGTCCTTCAGTGAAAGTTAAAGAAGTATCAAGAGATTCTGTGACTATTACTTGGGAAATTCCCACAACTGACGGTGGAGCTCCAGTCAACAATTACATTATTGAGAAACGCGAAGCTGCCATGAGAGCATTCAAAACAGTAACGACCAAATGCAGCAAAACACTTTACCGAATTTCAGGACTTGTAGAAGGAACCATGTACTATTTCAGAGTGCTGCCAGAAAATATTTATGGCATTGGAGAACCTTGTGAAACGTCTGATGCGGTTCTGGTCTCAGAAGTGCCTTTAGCACCTACAAAGTTGGAGGTAGTCGATGTCACCAAATCAACTGTGACCATTGCCTGGGAGAAACCACTCTACGATGGTGGTAGCCGACTCACAGGCTATGTTCTTGAGGCCTGCAAAGCTGGCACAGAGCGATGGATGAAGGTTGTCACCCTAAAACCCACAGTCCTGGAGCATACTGTTACCTCCTTAAATGAAGGTGAACAGTACTTATTTAGAGTGAGGGCACAAAATGAGAAAGGCATGTCAGAAGCAAGAGAGATCGTCACAGCTGTGACTGTACAAGACTTGAGAGGTATGTACTGGCTCTGGATGGCCAAAAAGTAACAATTGTAAAAAAATAAGAACATTCAGAATTCATAACACTTTAGCATTATAAATGATCCTTAAGAAAAAATGTCTAATTTCTTCTTCATAGTGTTGCCAACGATTGATCTTTCTACAATGCCTCAAAAGACCATCCATGTCCCAGCTGGCCGACCAGTAGAACTGGTGATACCAATTGCTGGTCGTCCACCTCCTGCTGCTTCCTGGTTCTTTGCTGGTTCCAAACTGAGAGAATCAGAGCGTGTTACAGTTGAAACTCATACTAAAGTAGCTAAATTAACCATCCGTGAAACCACTATAAGAGATACTGGAAAATACACACTTGAATTAAAGAATGTAACTGGAACTACTTCAGAGACAATTAATGTTATCATTCTTGGTAAGGATTATGACAAAGATAGAAGCAAGTTGTTGATTTTGATTTGAAATTAAAATTAATTTCCTGGACTTCTTTTTCTTTCACAGACAAGCCTGGTCCACCAACTGGGCCTATCAAGATTGATGAAATTGATGCTACTTCAGTTACCATTTCCTGGGAACCACCGGAGTTGGATGGTGGCGCTCCATTGAGTGGTTACGTAGTAGAACAACGTGATGCCCATCGTCCAGGATGGCTGCCAGTTTCTGAATCAGTGACTAGACCAACATTTAAGTTTACTAGACTCACTGAAGGAAATGAGTATGTGTTCCGTGTGGCTGCAACAAATCGCTTCGGAATTGGCTCTTACTTGCAATCTGAAGTCATAGAATGTCGCAGCAGCATCAGTAAGTCCTTGGACCCTTCCACCATTCTCCCTATCTCCGATTTTATATGTCAACAAAGGAATTGAAATTCACAAAATGAACCTCAGAGTCTTTCTGAGGTTTCTAAATCTCTTAGATGTTTTCAACATTGTTAGACTTTTTTTTTTTTTTTTTTAATGTAATCACTTTTATGAAAGAGGGAAGGAGGAAGGAGGGAAAGGACTGAATATGTTATAGGGAGGAAGAAATACACAATGCATAAATGAGGGACATCAAGAAAAGTACAACAGTGAAAATAATCACTAAGGTCTTGTATATCATTTAAGATGCCAACTCTTTGATTTTTTCTTATTGCCATATTTTGTTTACCCCTGTCTTTCTGCAGGTATTCCTGGACCCCCAGAAACATTACAGATATTTGATGTCTCCCGTGATGGCATGACGCTGACTTGGTATCCACCAGAAGATGATGGTGGCTCCCAAGTGACTGGATACATTGTGGAGCGCAAAGAAGTGAGAGCAGATCGATGGGTCCGTGTAAATAAAGTACCAGTGACGATGACACGATACCGTTCCACTGGCCTTATTGAAGGCTTAGAATATGAACACCGTGTCACAGCCATTAATGCAAGAGGGACTGGTAAACCAAGTCGTCCTTCCAAACCCATTGTTGCCATGGATCCAATTGGTAAATACATTTTGTTTAAGTAAGGTTTATTGAAGTATAATTTATATATAGCAAAACCACCCTTTTTAAGTATATAGTTCTATGGGTTTTGAAAGATGTATACTGTTATGTACTCATCACCACAATCAAGATATAGAGTATTTCCATCATCCCAAAAAGTTCCCTTACATCCCCTCCCATCACCTTGGGCCTTAACAATCACTGGTATATAAGGTTTTATATTCTTCTCTTAAATTTGAATCCTTCTCTTTAAAATGGGAATCATAATAGATGCCCTATATCGGTTAAAATTTTAAGACAATATTTCTGAAAACAGTTTTTTAAAAATTGTTTATAAAAGATAGTAGTTGCGATCACAAATAAAACATATCTAAAACAAAGAAAAAAGCAAGAGCGTTCAGTATTTTAACTGATAAAATAAATGAAATTTTCACAAAATAAAAAAATATTCTAATGCAAACAGTCCATGTTTCACCAGTTTACTGAATTTGTTAGATGCCACAGCTGATTTTCCACTTTACAGCAACCTTAACAAGTATGTTGTCTTATTCAGCTCCTCCAGGAAAGCCACAAAACCCAAGAGTTACTGATACAACAAGGACATCAGTCTCCCTGGCCTGGAGTGTCCCTGAAGATGAAGGAGGATCTAAAGTCACAGGCTACCTAATTGAAATGCAAAAAGTAGATCAACATGAATGGACCAAATGTAACACTACCCCCACCAAGATTCGGGAGTATACTCTAACACACCTACCTCAGGGCGCTGAATACAGATTCCGAGTCCTAGCTTGTAATGCTGGTGGACCTGGAGAGCCTGCAGAGGTACCAGGAACAGTCAAAGTCACCGAAATGCTTGGTAAGACATATGATCATCTGCTTTCTGCTATGATTGCCCTAAGATATTTCCCAGCCAAAACAAAAATTCTGAACTATAACCCTACATTTCTCCCCAGAATATCCTGATTATGAACTCGATGAAAGATACCAAGAAGGTATCTTTGTAAGACAAGGTGGAGTCATCAGACTTACCATACCAATCAAAGGAAAACCACTCCCAGTATGTAAATGGACCAAGGAAGGCCAAGATGTTAGTAAGCGTGCCATGATTGCAACCTCTGAAACACACACTGAGCTCGTAATCAAAGAAGCAGACAGGGATGATTCTGGCATCTACGACCTGGCTCTGGAAAACAAATGTGGCAAGAAAGCTGTTTACATCAAGGTCAAGGTGATTGGAAGTCCCAACTCTCCAGAAGGGCCACTTGAATATGATGACATACAAGCTCGCTCTGTGAGGGTCAGCTGGAGACCTCCTGCTGATGATGGCGGTGCTGATATTATAGGCTACGTTCTCGAGAGACGAGAAGTACCTAAAGCTGCCTGGTATACCATTGATTCCAGAGTCCGAGGTACATCTCTGGTGGTAAAAGGGCTCAAAGAAAACGTGGAATACCATTTCCGTGTTTCAGCCGAAAACCAGTTTGGCATAAGCAAACCCCTGAAATCTGAGGAACCAGTCATACCCAAAACACCACTGAGTAAGTGCTCTTTCAGTCAAAAATATTATTAAATTCTTTGTTTCTCTTTTATTTTGAAATGAATGCAATCACTTTACAAGGTTCAGGACTGTGCTCTAATGCATGTGTGTTTTCCACTTGATATTCCTAGATCCTCCAGAGCCTCCAAGCAATCCTCCAGAAGTACTCGATGTGACCAAGAGTTCCGTCAGCCTGTCCTGGTCCCGACCCAAAGATGATGGTGGTTCTCGTGTCACCGGTTACTACATTGAACGCAAAGAGACATCGACTGACAAGTGGGTCAGACACAACAAGACTCAGATAACCACCACAATGTACACCGTTACTGGCCTTGTGCCTGATGCTGAATATCAGTTCCGCATCATCGCACAGAATGATGTTGGCCTAAGTGAGACCAGCCCTGCTTCAGAACCAGTTGTTTGCAAAGATCCATTTGGTAAGGAAAGAGTTTCTAAAGGGGTTAAAATCAAAGAAGCAAGCTATCTTTGGTCTTTTTCTTTTATTTCAGTAGTAAAATGTATTTCCCTTTTTAATTGTTTTAAAATATTCAGATAAACCAAGCCAACCTGGAGAACTTGAGATCCTTTCAATATCCAAAGATAGTGTCACTCTACAGTGGGAGAAACCTGAATGTGATGGTGGCAAAGAAATCCTTGGATACTGGGTTGAATATAGACAGTCTGGAGACAGTGCCTGGAAGAAGAGCAGTAAAGACCGTACCAAGGACAGGCAGTTTACAGTAGGAGGTTTGCTGGAAGCTACTGAATATGAATTCAGAGTTTTTGCTGAGAATGAGACCGGACTTAGCAGACCTCGAAGAACTGCTATGTCTGTAAAGACTAAGCTAACATGTAAGTAGCCTTTAGTTCTCTGCTGATAAGTTACAAACTAAACAACATATTGAAGCTAATTCCTCCTCTATACTAAGTAGATCTCTGGGAGGTTTTAGTGGAGAGCCAAGTGTATGGCAAGATATCACTGGCATATGCACACACAGGCCATAGTTGGTAAGTTCTGTAAGAACCATTCCAAGCCCATAACCTCAGCAGAAGATGTTAGGTGCAGTGAACTGAGCACATTCCTGGAAGAATTTCTCCCCTCTAGTGCAAAAAAAAAAAAAAAAAAAATTTTTTTTTTTTAAGTGCAATGGTTTTTGTGTACCTCCTAACAAGATTTGAAGGGTCAAGAAATGCACCCTATTTCAATGAACCTAAGCTAGGGCAAGGGTACTACAGGTTTACAAAGAACTCATATCTCCCCAAAACCCTATACATTGCTAATACCCTACCAATCATAAAGAGAAAAGCCCCTCTATAAAATGACCTGAAGATGTGCACATTGAATCTATATTTTTCATATGACTAGGAAAATTACTGAAGGAGATTTTAAGAATTAGACTCATATGTAAATCATGATATCTAATAAAGTATTCATCAATGTTTATAAATTCACTCCTGACATACAAAGAGGATTATAGATTCAGTAGTAACAATACATTTAATATTATTTTTCATAACTTATAGCTGGCGAGGCTCCAGGAGTACGCAAAGAAATGAAGGATGTTATCACCAAATTGGGTGAAGCTGCTCAACTCTCATGCCAGATTGTTGGAAGGCCTCTTCCTGACATTAAGTGGTGCCGATTTGGTAAAGAGCTCGTACAAAGTCGGAAATATAAAATGTCTTCAGATGGACGCACACATACTCTGACAGTAATGACAGAGGAACAAGAAGATGAAGGCGTCTATACCTGCATAGCTACCAATGAGGTTGGAGAAGTAGAAACCAGCAGTAAGCTTCTCCTGCAGGCAACACCACAGTTCCATCCTGGTTACCCACTAAAAGAGAAGTATTACGGTGCTGTGGGTTCTACACTTCGACTTCATGTTGTGTACATCGGCCGTCCAGTACCTGCTATCACTTGGTTCTATGGTCAGAAGCTTTTGCAAAACTCAGAAAATATTACTATTGAAAATACTGAGCACTACACTCATCTTGTCATGAAGAACGTCCAGCGTAAGACCCACGCTGGGAAATACAAAGTTCAGCTCAGCAATGTTTTGGGAACAGTTGATGCCATCCTTGATGTGGAAATACAAGGTATCTTCTTTCCCTTTCAGGGCCTTATATTTTTAAGGTTAAAAAAAAAAACCTTGGGAAGCACACCATGAAAACCACTACAATTGTCTATTTTCCCCCAACAGATAAACCAGACAAACCGACAGGACCAATTGTTATTGAGGCTCTACTGAAGAATTCTGCTGTAATCAGCTGGAAACCACCTGCAGATGATGGAGGCTCCTGGATCACCAATTATGTGGTGGAGAAATGTGAGGCAAAGGAAGGGGCTGAATGGCAATTGGTGTCTTCAGCCATCTCAGTGACAACCTGTAGAATTGTGAACCTCACAGAAAACGCTGGCTATTATTTCCGGGTTTCGGCTCAGAACACCTTCGGCATCAGTGAGCCTCTAGAAGTCCCATCAGTTGTGATCATTAAGAGTGCATTTGGTGAGTGCAACCTGATTTGTGTATCTCCATATGATAAAAGCCACAGAAAACTGTTTTTAACAGAAATAAATTTTGTGAGGAAATAGCAGATTCAGATAAAGTCCAAAAGCCAATTTTTGCATTTCTAAAAGGGAAAATGTATTCCCTATCTTCTTCTTTTAAAAAGGAACTTTTTTGGCAGTAAGTTTCTTAGTACAAAACAACCAGTTTAATTTTTCTGGGATACTATTTTTTAATAGAACTTGGGCTCATCACATTGTATTTTAAAAACAAGCTTTTTAATAAAGCCGTTTCACCTCATAACTCAAATCTTTTTTTTTTTTTTTAAATAGAAAAGCCAAGTGCTCCTGGCAAACCAACTATTACTGCTCTCACAAAAGATTCTTGTGTTGTGACTTGGAAGCCACCTCCCAGTGATGGAGGTGCAAAGATTAGAAATTACTACCTTGAGAAGCGTGAGAAGAAGCAGAATAAATGGATTGCTGTGACAACAGAAGAAATTCGAGAAACTGTCTTTTCAGTGCAAAACCTTATTGAAGGTCTTGAATACGAGTTCCGTGTGAAATGTGAAAACTTAGGTGGGGAGAGTGAATGGAGTGAAATATCAGAACCTGTCACTCCTAAATCTGATGTCCCGATTCAGGCACCACACTTTAAAGAAGAACTAAGAAATCTAAATGTCAGGTATCAGAGCAACGCTACTTTGGTCTGCAAAGTGACTGGTCATCCGAAACCTGTTGTGAAATGGTACAGACAAGGCAAAGAAATCATTGCCGATGGATTAAAGTACAGGATTCAGGAGTTTAAGGGTGGCTACCACCAGCTCATCATTGCAAGTGTCACGGATGATGATGCCACAGTTTATCAAGTCAGAGCTACCAACCAAGGGGGATCTGTGTCTGGCACTGCCTCCCTAGAAGTGGAAGGTAAGAACAAATCAGTAAATATAAGTTTGGTGCTAGATAATATATTAATCTGGGGAAGAGGGGTTGTATTTAAATAGATGTTGTTTGCTCAACAATATTCTCTCTTCTTTTATTCTGATATAGTTCCAGCTAAGATACACTTGCCTAAAAATCTTGAAGGCATGGGAGCAGTTCATGCTCTCCGAGGTGAGGTGATCAGCATCAAGATCCCTTTCAGTGGCAAACCAGATCCCGTGATCACCTGGCAGAAAGGACAAGATCTCATTGATAATAATGGTCACTACCAAGTTATTGTCACAAGATCCTTCACATCACTTGTTTTCCCCAATGGAGTGGAGAGAAAAGATGCTGGTTTCTATGTGGTCTGTGCGAAAAACAGATTTGGAATTGATCAGAAGACAGTTGAACTGGATGTGGCTGACGTTCCTGACCCACCCAGAGGAGTCAAAGTTAGTGATGTCTCAAGAGATTCTGTCAACTTAACATGGACTGAGCCAGCTTCTGACGGTGGCAGCAAAATCACCAACTATATTATTGAAAAATGTGCAACTACTGCAGAGAGATGGCTCCGTGTAGGACAGGCTCGAGAAACACGGTATACTGTGATCAACTTATTTGGAAAAACAAGTTACCAATTCCGTGTAATAGCTGAGAATAAATTTGGCCTAAGCAAGCCTTCTGAGCCTTCAGAACCAACCATAACCAAAGAAGATAAGACCAGAGCCATGAACTACGACGAAGAGGTAGATGAAACCCGGGAAGTTTGCATGACTAAAGCATCTCACTCTTCAACCAAGGAACTCTATGAGAAATATATGATTGCTGAAGATCTCGGACGAGGACAGTTTGGAATTGTTCACCGTTGTGTTGAAACATCCTCAAAGAAGACATTCATGGCCAAATTTGTGAAAGTCAAAGGGACAGATCAAGTTTTGGTAAAGAAGGAAATTTCCATTCTGAACATGGCTAGACACAGAAACATCTTATATCTCCATGAATCATTTGAAAGCATGGAAGAATTAGTTATGATCTTTGAGTTCATATCAGGACTTGACATATTTGAACGCATTAACACGAGTGCTTTTGAACTTACTGAAAGAGAAATTGTTAGTTATGTCCGCCAGGTCTGTGAAGCACTTGAATTCTTACATAGTCATAACATCGGACACTTTGACATTAGACCAGAAAATATCATTTACCAAACAAGAAGAAGCTCCACCGTTAAAATCATAGAATTTGGTCAAGCCCGTCAGCTGAAGCCAGGGGACAACTTTAGGCTTCTGTTCACTGCCCCTGAATACTATGCACCTGAAGTCCACCAACATGATGTCGTCAGCACAGCCACAGACATGTGGTCACTTGGAACCTTGGTATATGTGCTGTTGAGTGGTATCAACCCATTCTTGGCTGAAACTAACCAACAGATAATTGAGAATATCATGAATGCTGAATTCACTTTTGATGAAGAAGCATTCCAAGAGATTAGCCTTGAAGCCATGGATTTTGTTGACCGTCTTTTAGTGAAAGAGAGAAAATCACGCATGACAGCATCTGAGGCACTCCAGCACCCATGGCTGAAGCAGAAGATAGAATATGTCAGCACTAAAGTTATCAGAACACTAAAACACCGGCGGTACTACCACACCCTGATCAAGAAAGACCTGAACATGGTTGTGTCAGCAGCCCGAATCTCCTGCGGTGGTGCAGTTCGATCTCAGAAAGGAGTCAGTGTTGCTAAAGTTAAAGTTGCTTCCGTTGAAATCGGCCCAGTTTCTGGACAGATAATGCATGCAGTTGGAGAAGAAAGAGGACATGTCAAATATGTATGTAAAATTGAAAATTATGATCAATCTACCCAAGTGACTTGGTACTTTGGTGTCAGACAGCTGGAGAACAATGAGAAATATGAAATCACCTATGAAGATGGACTGGCGACCATGTACATCAAAGACATTTCCAGATTTGATGATGGTACTTACAGATGCAAAGTAGTCAATGACTATGGTGAAGACAGTTCTTATGCAGAGCTATTTGTTAAAGGTGTGAGAGAAGTTTATGACTACTACTGCCGTAGAACCACAAAGAAAATTAAGCGCAGAACAGATACAATGAGACTCCTGGAGAGGCCACCAGAATTTACCCTGCCTCTCTATAACAAGACAGCTTACGTGGGTGAAAATGTCCGGTTTGGAGTAACCATAACTGTCCACCCAGAGCCTCGTGTAACATGGTATAAATCAGGTCAGAAAATCAAACCAGGTGATGATGACAAGAAATACACATTTGAGTCTGACAAGGGTCTTTACCAATTAACCATCCACAGTGTAACTATAGATGATGATGCTGAGTATACTGTTGTGGCAAGGAACAAGTATGGTGAAGACAGCTGTAAAGCAAAGCTGACCATAACCCCACATCTACCTCCATCAGATACAACCTTAAGACCCATGTTCAAACGGCTACTGGCAAATGTAGAATGCCAAGAAGGCCAGAGTGTCTGCTTTGAGATCAGAGTGTCTGGCATCCCCCCCCCAACATTAAAATGGGAGAAAGACGGTCAGCCGCTGTCCCTCGGGCCTAACATTGAAATTATCCATGAAGGCTTGGATTATTATGCTCTGCACATCAGGGATACTTTGCCTGAGGACACAGGTTATTACAGAGTCACTGCCACAAACACAGCTGGATCCACCAGCTGCCAGGCTTACCTACAAGTGGAACGCTTGAGGTACGTCAAGCAGGAATTCAAGAGTACAGAGGAGCGCGAACGACATGTACAAAGACAAATTGACAAGACACTCAGAATGGCTGAAATTCTTTCTGGAACTGAAACTGTGCCACTGACACAGGTAGCCCAAGAGGCTCTAAGAGAAGCTGCCATTCTTTATAAACCAGCTGTAAGCACCAAGACTGTAAAAGGGGAATTTAAACTTCAGCAGGAAGAAAAGAAGGAGGAAAGAAAACTCCGTATGCCTTATGAAGTACCAGAGCCACGCAAGTACAAACAGACAACCATAGAAGAAGACCAACACATTAAGCAGTTCGTGCCTATGTCTGACATGAAATGGTATAAGAAGATACGTGATCAATTTGAAATGCCTGGGAAAATTGACAGAGTGGTACAGAAAAGACCCAAGCGTATCCGCCTCTCAAGGTGGGAACAGTTCTATGTGATGCCTCTTCCACGCATTACAGATCAATACAGACCTAAATGGCGTATTCCCAAGCTGACCCAAGATGATCTTGAAATGGTGAGACCAGCCCGCCGGCGTACGCCTTCTCCTGATTATGACTTTTATTACAGACCTAGGAGACGTTCTCTTGGTGACATGTCAGATGAAGAATTACTCCTTCCCATTGATGACTACTTAGCAATGAAAAGAACAGAGGAAGAGAGGCTGCGTCTTGAAGAAGAGCTTGAATTAGGTTTCTCAGCTTCACCCCCAAGCCGCAGCCCTCCACGTTTTGAGCTTTCTAGCCTCCGTTACTCTTCACCACAAGCTCACGTAAAGGTGGAGGAAACAAGAAAAGACTTCAGATATTCAACCTATCACATTCCAGCAAAGGCTGAAACTAGTACAAGTTACGCGGAACTGCGGGAACGGCACGCCCGGGCCTCGTATAGACAGCCGAAACAACGGCAAAGAATCATGGCTGAGAAAGAGGATGAAGAATTGCTTCGTCCAGTTACAACCACCCAGCGTCTCTCAGAATACAAAAGTGAGCTTGACCACATGTCAAAAGAAGAAAAGTCTAGAAAGAAATCAAGACGACAGAGAGAAGTGACAGAAATAACAGAAATTGAGGAAGAATATGAAATCTCAAAACGTGCTCAAAAAGAATCATCTTCATCAGTATCTAGACTACTGAGACGACGGCGTTCCCTGTCTCCAACTTACATTGAGTTAATGAGGCCAGTTTCTGAACTGATCCGGCCACGTCCACGACCTGCTGAGGAATCTGAAGATGACACAGAAAGAAGGTCCCCTACTCCAGAGAGAACTCGCCCACGTTCTCCCAGTCCTGTGTCTAGTGAGAGATCACTCTCAAGATTTGAGAGGTCTGCAAGATTTGATATCTTTTCCAGGTATGAGTCCATGAAAGCTGCTCTAAAGACTCAGAAGACATCAGAAAGGAAGTACGAAGTTTTGAGTCAGCAGCCTTTTACACTGGACCATGCTCCTCGAATCACATTGAGAATGCGCTCTCACAGGGTGCCATGTGGCCAAAATACATGTTTTATCTTAAATGTTCAGTCTAAGCCAACTGCCGAGGTTAAGTGGTACCACAATGGTGTAGAACTCCAAGAGAGCAGTAAGATTCATTACACCAACACGAGTGGGGTCCTGACTCTGGAAATTCTGGACTGTCATATTGATGACAGTGGAACATACCGTGCTGTGTGCACCAACTACAAAGGTGAAGCTTCTGACTATGCAACCTTGGATGTAACAGGAGGAGATTATACCACCTACGCTTCCCGGCGCAGAGATGAAGATGTCCCCAGATCTGTTTTCCCTGAGCTGACAAAAACAGAGGCATATGCAGTTTCATCATTTAAGAAAACATCCGAGATAGAAGCGTCTTCTTCAGTCAGGGAAGTGAAATCACATATGACAGCAACACGGGAAAGTCTCTCATCATCTGAACACTATGCATCTGCAGAAATGAAAAGTGCAGCATTAGAAGAAAAGTCGCTGGAAGAAAAATCCACACACAGAAAAATTAAGACTACTTTGGCGGCAAGAATTCTAACAAAGCCACGGTCTATAACTGTATATGAAGGTGAGTCTGCCAGATTTTCTTGCGATACGGATGGTGAGCCAGTACCCACTGTTACGTGGCTGCATGGAGGACAAGTAATAAGTGTTTCTGCCCGTCACCGAGTGACCACCACAAAGTACAAATCGACCTTTGAGATCTCTTCAGTCCAGGCTTCCGATGAGGGCAACTACACTGTGGTGGTGGAAAACAGTGAAGGGAAACAAGAAGCACAGTTTACTTTGACTGTTCACAAGGCCAGGGTCACTGAAAAGGCTGTTACATCACCACCAAGAGTCAAATCCCCAGAGCCTAGAGTGAAATCCCCAGAAGCAGTTAAGTCTCCAAAACGAGTGAAGTCCCCAGAACCTGTGACTTCTCACCCAAAAGCCACATCACCCCCAGAGACAAAACCCATACCAACAGAGAAAGTTCAGCAGCTACCAGTCTCTGCTCCACCAAAGATAACTCAGTCTTTGAAAGCAGAAGCTTCTGAAGATACTGCAAAGCTGACGTGTGCGGTGGACAGTAGTGTACTATGTGCAAAAGAAATCACCTGGTATAAAGATGGCAAGAAGCTGAAGGAAAATGGGCATTTTCAGTTTCATTATTCAGCAGATGGTACCTATGAGCTCAAAATCCATAACCTCACAGAATCCGATTGTGGAGAATATATTTGTGAGATTTCTAGTGAAGGCGGAACTTCCAAAACTAACTTCCAGTTTGTGGGCCAAGCCTTTAAGAGCATCCATGAGAAGTTGTCAAGCAAATCAGAAGCCAAGAAATTAGCTCAGAAAACTGCCGAGTCAACAGAAATCAAGAAAATGGCACCAAAAGCTCCTGAACCAATTTCCTCAAAACCAGTAATTGTTACTGGGCTGCAGGATACAACTGTTTCTTCAGATAGTATTGCTAAATTTTCAGTGAAAGCTACTGGAGAACCCTGGCCAACTGTCGTCTGGACAAAGGATGGAAAGGTAAACAATTCTTAAATTTTATCTTCAGAAAAAAACTCCTTCCCTCATTTCCATCTCCCAAATAAAGTTTAAAATTAAATGACTTTTAAAAAAATCAAATCACTTATATTCTATTACACAGGTTATTACACAAGGAGGTAAATATAAACTCTCCGAAGACAAAGGAAGATTCATTTTAGAAATACAAAAGACTGATATTTCTGACAGTGGGCTTTATAACTGTACAGTAACGAATTCAGCTGGATCTGTGTCTTCTAGCTGCAAATTAACAATAAAAGGTAGGCTGGCTTTTGTTCTTACCAGTAGTGTTCAGAAAACAATATTAAATTTTTAAACACTCCCCCCATTAAATACATACACATAAAAGTATTAAAACTTTCCAAGTTCCAGAATACCTTTTGTACACAAATGTAGAATACACATAAGTGAAGTGAGAGTCTTTCCTATTAGCATAAAAAGCATTTATTAAGTGCCTAATTGTACGTGCAGTTAGCCAAGATTCCATAGAGCCAGCCCTTGCTCCCAGGAATGTCTAAGAATAAAGTCAGATATACACAAAATAGTACTGCTTTCCTAAACCTTCACTCTTTTCAATTGTCCAAGCAGAATGACATTAATGAAAGACTTATATCACTTTTCCCAATTAAAACTAGTTTGCTTTCCTATCAATCTTATAAAATATAAATTTTTGTTAATCTAAATCCATAAACCCACTGCTGTTGAGTTGCTTTCGACTCCTACCCATCCTATACGGCAGAGTAGAACTGCCCCACAGGGTTTCCAAGTAGATTTTAACTGACGACCTTTTGGTTAGCAGCTTGAGCTCTTCACCACTACGCCAGTCTAAATCCATACCTCTCCTAAATCCTTTGACTATTCTTTTCAAGGCTTTTTTTTTTTTTTCTTCCCTTAAGTCATAAGAATTATCTTCAGAATCTGAACCTGAACTTAGTTTAGTTTAAGGAATCATTAAACTGATCTCATAAGTCATGCATGACAATTTTCCAAGATCTGGACTGAGAAAGAATTATTACCCACAATGTATACCTAAGTAGATATTTTTTCTTTCTCTGTAAATTATTCACATGCACAATCTACAAAAGAGTAAGAGGTGGGGCCTCTTTCCATTAAGTTTGCCTTATAGAGGTTTCTTTTTTAGTTGCAAAAGACTCTGAGGCACAGAGAGTGTCTACACAAAAGACCTCTGAAACTACATCTCAGAAGATGGCAGTTGTCCAAGAGGAAATTGCCCAAAAAGCCCTAATTTCTGAAGAAATCAAGATGTCAGACGTGAAATCTCAAGAAAAGTTAGCCCTCAAGGAGGAAGCTTCAAAGGTCCTGATTTCCAAAGAAGTCAAGAAATCAGAAGCAGCCTCCCTGGAAAAATCCTTTGTCCATGAGGAAATCACTAAAACATCACAGATATCAGAAGATATCAAAACCCATGCTGAGATTAAAGCATTTTCTACTCAGATGAGCATTACCGATGGTCAAAAAGTGACTTTAAAAGCCAACATTGCTGGTGCCACTGATGTGAAATGGGTACTGAATGGAATGGAGCTCGCCAACTCTGAGGAATACAGATATGGCGTCTCAGGCAGTGATCAGACCCTTACCATCAAGCAAGCCAGCCACAGAGATGAGGGAATACTGACCTGCATAGGCAAAACCAGTCAAGGCATTATCAAGTGCCAGTTTGATATGACTCTGAGCAAAGAGCTCTCAGATGCTCCAGCCTTCATCACCCAGCCCAGATCTCAAAATGTTAATGAAGGACAAAATGTTCGCTTTTCTTGTGAAATCAGTGGTGAGCCATCCCCTGAAATCGAATGGTTTAAAGACAACCTACCAGTAAGTTTAATCATGATTATATTATTGAAGAAAATTTAGAATAGCACATCTACTCCTGGAGACCTAAAGAAACACTTCCTTCTTCTTTTTAGATTTCTGTTTCTTCAAATATCAGTGTAAGTCGCTCCAGAAATGTATATTCTCTTGAAATCCGAAATGCGTCAGTCAGAGACAGTGGAAAGTATACAATTAAGGCCAAAAATTTCCGGGGCCAATGTTCAGCGACAGCGTCCTTAACGGTCCTTCGTAAGTATATCTTTGCCATTTTCTTTACTTGGTTAAGGTCTTTGGTTTTTTGGCTTTTTCTTCAGAGCACAACAAACTCTCGGAAATCTGGTTAAATTACACGTGTAAGAAAAGAAGCACAGGCATCCTGTGTGAATTCATCCTTACAGTCACCATTTCTTTACAGCTAAACAGAGCCTTGGATAAGTTAAATTTCAAAGTAGAACGCTACCAGCACCCTGTAATTACATCTATTTTCAGAATGCACAATATAGAAATTGTTTCCTATATGATTACTCATTTTTCTCCTGGCGATTCCTAGCACCTGCATGTAATATAACGATAGAAATATAAGGATTCGTTTCTTGGAGACGTTGAGCTCTTGACAAATGTATGTATATATGTATTTGCTTATGCTTCAACAGCAAATTGTCTGGGTTATGTTTCCACGTGTGTGTTTAAGTTTTTTATTTGTTAAGTCATTTAATGACTTAACTTTCTGTCCGTCATGTGATGTCGGATGTCACCAATTAACCAGATGTCACTGATGTTCACTGTGTATCTGCTGTGCTCCACAGCTCTAGTTGAAGAACCTTCCAGAGAGGTAGTATTGAGGACAAGTGGTGACACCAGCTTGCAAGGAAGCTTCTCGTCTCAGTCAGTCCAAATGTCTGCCTCTAAGCAGGAGGCCTCCTTCAGCAGTTTCAGCAGCAGCAGTGCTAGTAGCAGCATGACTGAAATGAAATTTGCAAGCATGTCTGCCCAAAGCATGTCCTCCATGCAAGAGTCCTTTGTAGAAATGAGTTCCAGCAGTTTTATGGGACAATCTAGTATGACACAACTGGAAAGCTCAACTCGTAGAATGCTTAAAGCAGGCGTAAGAGGTGAGCAATAAAATTACCGGTAGGGGTAGAAAACCCTAGTAGCATGGTGTAGTCTTTAGTACTTACAATTCAGTAGAAAGCAAATCATTCTTTTTTCAGTGATCCTAAAACTTTTTGTTGTTGTTGTTCATAAAGGAATTCCGCCTAAAATTGAAGCTCTTCCCCCTGATATCAGCATTGATGAAGGCAAAGTTCTAACAGTAGCCTGTGCTTTCACCGGTGAACCTACCCCTGAAATAACATGGTCCCGTGGTGGAAGAAAAATTCAAAATCAAGAACAACAAGGAAGATTCCATATTGAAAACACAGATGACTTGACAACTCTGATCATCATGGACGTACAGAAACAAGATGGTGGACTTTATACCCTGAGCTTAGGGAATGAATTTGGATCTGACTCTGCCACTGTGAATATAAATATTCGATCCATGTAAGAGGGCCTGTGCTCTCATGTTCACATTCATTCTTAACTCTTCACAAACGATTCACATGGACTAATCTTTCTGATCTGTAAATACAAAAAAAGTTTTGCATCAACCTAAATGAGTCAAAGTTCAAAAGTAAGCATTTCAGTCTTTTCGTAATCACTAACCTAAGAATATTATGCATTTGCTAGTGACATGTACATACTGTATATAGCCGGATTAACGGTTATAAAGTTTTGTACCATTTATTTTATGACATTTTACTATGTAACTTTTGAAACAGTTGGTAGGAGAAAGTTTCTTGTGGAACGAATACCCTGCTCAACACTTAATCAATCTTTGTGCCTCAACATAATGTTGAAGTCTAAGTATGCCTCAATGGGTCGAGAAATTCCCCATTGAAGATGTCCTGTCCACCTAAAAGATGATGATGTGCACATCACTCAATATGTGCACCAATACCTATTGAATCAGAAATGTAAGGCATTGGTGATGTTTGCATTTACCCTCCTGTAAGCAACACTTCAACGTCTTACATTCTCTCTGATGATGTCACACTCAAAATTATCATGACTTAATTTTTGCCAGAGCGAAGTGTAACGGCCAACACTTTGTTCGCCCATTTTACACTGATTCTGACATAGAGAGTGCCTGGATAGCTTGGAAAAGTAACATCTCCTGGCCATCCCCTCATTTAACCAAGCTATTCAAGTATTCCTATGCCAGAGCAGTGTCAACCCTTGGAGGTCCCAGGGTGCAGCCAATCGCCTTTGTGTGGTAGCTCTAAATTTAACTTACACCTGAAAAACTGGGGCAATTAAGCAATGAGCCACAGCAAAAAATAAATAACAAGAACAACAACAAAATAAAGCTGTCGTTACAACAACAATATGACTAACTGCCCAAACGTTAATTTGATGTAGTTCTTTTCATGCACAAATAAATTCAATTGTTAGTTGTAATTGCTGGACCTCCTTGAAATAGTTAAGAACAAAATAAAGCAAGCTATCTGCACCTCAAAATGTGTGGTTGGTTGTTTTCTGTGAAATTCTGGGGTGGGGAGGTAGGAGCCTTCAGGCATCACAGAAATTACCGAGGTAAGATAAAGCAACTCAAGTTCAAAATAGTCCATGTTAATAAGCTTTTTTAAGCAAATATTTTAATTACTTTATTGAATGTATTCAGTAATTAACAAAAAACTCTAGATATCGTTCTGATAAATTTCTCCCCAAAGTATACTTCTATACGTATCAAGAAAAATAACTTTTATGGAAGCTGATTTAACTCAATCCATCAAAGATACTGCACATCTACAATTCACAGTATTTGTTTCAGACACCACAGGGAACGACACAAAGATGAGTAAGATGATATAGACCCTGCCCCACAAGGAATGTAGTGAATATGACAACTTCAGGGAGAATGATCAAGTCTGCCACTGAGTCCATATTGAATACTGCAGCTCCAAATTGAGACAGAGCAAATAAACGTCCTCTGAACTAAAGAATTTGTTTTCAGTGGTATAGTTCTAACATGCTTTTTTTAAACTCAACTATACTGGACAATAAAATATCTAGTTCCAAAAATACCTGTAGTTATCCACTCCAATTAACTATAAATCTGTAAAGCTGATTATTTGCTTAAATTGACCACCTAAATGTAAGCACGAATGGCCAAAGCTGAAGCAAATGTATTGTCAATTTTTATTCCTCAGAGGAAAATCTTGGGTCTTCATTTATTTTGTTATCAAGTATTCAAAGGCAGAGGACTGTACTTGAAAGAAAGTACAAAGATGTAGGGGATACAATCTCTGACATCACACAGCTCACCACATAGTAAGAGGTCTACAACTAGAATACAACATGACTAGTATACTAGATAACTTGTCCTTATGAATGATTCAGACCAAGTGAGTGGACTGATTCAGACCAAGTGAGTGCTGAAATAAAGAAGAGGAGAAGGAGGATCCCTTTCAGTCAGAATGCTAAAGTGTCACTAGGGATACAGCAATTTGAGAGGTCTTAAAGGATTAGAATGATTTTGATATCTGGCCATGTTAGGAAGGCATTTCAGAGAAGGGCTGTAAAATATAGTTTCTGAGATAAATGATTCATGCTCAGAGGATGGATACACTTTAAGAAGGGGAGTAGTGGGAGATAAAGCTGGAAAGGAAAATCAGGGCTAATTCAATCAAGGCAAACCTTGCACATTTCAATAAAGAGTATGAAATCTATTCAGCTAGCCATGAAGAGATATTGAAGGCTTTTTTGTTTTGATTTTTGTTTCTTTTGGCTTTTTAGCAAGAAGGTCACACAATCATAATGAGACTTTTGGTGAATATGGAGCCAAATTAGAAAATATTAAAATAATGTAACCGTGAGGTAAAAACTCTCTAAACTGGGGATGTTAGAATGGAAATGGAAAAGAAGGGAAGGGTTGGATGTGAGAAGCAAAGCTTGAGAGAAAGCTGAGGTTTAGTCTTTTTTTTATGGCCTCTGTGAGTTAAATAAGGAAGGAAAAATGTGTAAAATACAAATAAGTCAACCATTCCAGTGTCTGACCAAGCACTGGGGAGCTGAGAAGAATAAGTAGGGAGGGCAATTCTGGGAAGATGGCAGCATGAGCAGGTCTAAGATCTTGACCCTCCCCACAAGAACACCAATAAAAGCTACTAGGACCCCTGTATTCAGCCTTGTAAGAAATCTGAAATAATGGACAAAGTATGCTAGCAAAGAACTGAAAACTGAATAAAGACAAGGACAAATCATACAGTAGGAAAAGCACTTCTTCCACCATCTCCACCCCTGCCCCTCCTGGCGCAGTAGAGGGCCAGCCCCTGTGGTCTGGCAGCCACACTGCACTGTGGTCGGCAGAGATCTCCAATGCACAGGGAAGGACCTCTGAGCTCTGTCTCCAAAACCAAAAGCACACATCTCCTGGGCAAATTATTTAGCATGTCCTCTCCCCTCCTTTCCCAGTGCAGCAGAGAGAAGGCTCCAGCGTTGCGACTGCCACTCTGCAGCACCAGCCAGCACATGGGTCTCCTGTGCACTGGGAACAGCCCCTGACCTCTGGGTCTAAAGCAAATAGCACACAACTACTGAGCAGGCTTTTCAGGGTCACTATGCCCCTTCTTTTTCCAGTGTGGAGGACAGACAGTTCAACAGCCCCACTGCCACCCTCATACTACCAGCCAACACAGGTCTTTCCTGTGCACTGGGACGGCCCTGATCTCTGGCTCTGAAACTAACAGCACAGAACTCCTGATGACTATTCAGGGTGACACTGCCCTTTCCCCTTCCTGCATGGCAGATGGTTCTCAGAAGCCACAGCCCTACTCAACGCATGGCTCTTCCGTGCACAGGAAAGGGCCCTGATCTCCAGCTCTAAAACAAATTGGATAGACCTTGCTAGTGGGATGTTCAGGAAGTATATTCTGACTGGTCTGCAGGTGGCCTGAAAGACTGAAACTGCAGTGTGGCCAGATTCTGAGTCTTCACAGAGCAGGGAAGGGAGGGGCAACCAAGGACTGAGAGCTATAGGCACCCTGAGGGTGGTCTATTCAGTGTACTCTTTCCAATCTGTCTGGGAGCCACTAAAGGAACTCTTACAGAGCAGGGGAGGGAGCAGTAACCCTGCAGCTTCTTGAGGACAGATTGATTAGTGTGTGTTTTTTGATCTATCTAGATGTTCATCTGTGTATTTTATTGACTATGCAAAGGCATTCAACTGTGTGGATCGTAACAGATTATGCATAACATTGCAAAGAATGGGAATCCCAGTATACTTTAATTGTGCCCACATGGAACCTGTACATAGACCAAGAGGCAGTTGTTCAAACAGAACAAGGGGATATTGCATGGTTTAAAGTCAGGAAAGGTGGGTGTCAGGGTTTTATCCTTTCACCATACTTATTCAATCTGTATGCTGAGCAAATAATCCAAGAAGCTCGACTATATAAAGAAGAACACAGCATCAGGATTGGGGAAAAACTCTTTAAGATGACACAACCTCGCTTGCTGAAGGTGAAGAGGACTTGAAGTATTTACTGATGAAGATCAGATTATAGCCTTCATTATGGATTACACCTCAACATAAAGAAAACAAAGATCCTCACAACTGGACCAATAAGGAACATCATGATAAAAGCCCGAGAAAATAATGAAGTTGTCAAGGATTTTACTTTACTTGACTCCACAATTAATGCCTATGGAAGCAGCAGTCAAGAAATCAAACAATGTATTGCATTGGGCAAATCTGCTGCAAAAGACCTTTTTAAACTGTTCAAAAGTAAAGATGTCACTTTATGAAATAAGGTGCACCTGATCCAAGCCATGGTATTTTCAATCCCCTACCATGCATGCAAAAGCTGGACAATGAATAAGGAAGACTGAAGAACTGATACCTTTGAATTAATGGTGTTGGCAAGACTGCCAGAAGAACAAACAAATCTGTCTTAGAAGAAGTACAGCTAGAGTGCTCCTTGGAAGCGAGGATGGTGAGACTTCATCTCACAGGCTTTGGACATGTTATCATGTCCAAAATCAGTCCCTGGAGAAGAACATCGTACTTGGTAAGGTAGCATGTCAACAAGACAAAGGAAGACCTTCAATGAGATGGACTGACACAGTGACTGCAACAATGGGCTCAAACATGGCAACAATCGTGAGGATGGCACAGGACCAGGCAGTGTTTCCTTCTGTTGTATGTAGGATCGCTATGAATCAGAACCAGCTTGACAGCACCTAAAACAACAGGAACCTCTGAAAAGCCGAAAGCTTGATCTGGCTTGAGCTAGAGATATCATAGGGAGGGTGAAGGAGCCACAATCCAAGTCTGAAGGCAGTGGCCTCCTCAGATTTTCTTGTAGAAATTTGTGCTGTTGAAAGCACCATATATTGGGGTAATTGAGAAAAGCAACATTAAAAAATTCTAATGTTTGGATTCAACAAAAAATAACAACACACACAAAGAAGCTGAAAATAATGGGCCATTCAAGTGAACAAAACAAAGGGAGAGAAATCATATTGATGGAAGCCTGAATAATAAACAGATTTTTTATTAAGGATATAATACAACAATATTAAATAAGCTCAATGAACTAAAGGAAAATACAAAGAACTAAAGAAAATCAGGAAAACAATGCATGAATAAATATTAAAAAAAGAGATAGACACTATAAAAAGAAACCGAACAACAACAAAAGCACAGCAGCAAAAATCAAAATGGATAAATGGAACCTCATCAAAATTAAATACATTTGTTCATCAAAGGCCTTTATCAACAATGTGAAAAGAAAACATACAGACTGGGTAAAAGTTTTCAGGAACCATATAGCCAACAAGGGTCTAAAATCCAAAATATATATATTAAAAAAAATGTCTACAACTCAACAACAAAAAGACAAACAACCCAATCAAAGATAGGAAAAGGATTTAAAGCAACATTTCACCAAAGGGATATTAAATGGCCAACGAAAACCCAATAAGCACATAAAAAGATGTTCAACATCATTAGCCATTAACACCAAACCCACTGCCATTGAGTCAATTCTGACTCATAGTGAACCTGTAGGACAGAGTATAATTGCCTCATAGGTTTCTAAGGCTTTGGAAATCTTTACAGAAGCAGACTGCCACATCTTCCTCCCATGGAATAGCTGGTGGGTTTGAACCACCTACCTTTCAGTAAGCAACTGGGTGCTTAACCTCTGCACCACCATTAGCCATTAGAGCAAGATGCAAATCAAAACCACAATGAAAAATTATTTTTCACTTCACGTCTACTAAATGGCTGTGGTTGAAAAAAAAGAGGTGTTGATGAGGATGCACAGAAATTGGAACACTCATCCATTGCTGGTGGAATTGTAAAATGGTACAACCACTGTGGAAAACAGTTTGGCGGTTCCCCAAAAAGTTAAACATAGAATTATCATATGATCCAGTAATTCCATTCCTAAGTATATACCCTAAAGAACTGAAAGCAGGAACATGCACAGATACTTATATACCAATATTCACTGCAGCACTATTCACAATGGACAAAAAGTGGAAACAGCCTAAATGACCATCAACAGATGAATGAATAAAATGTGTACATACATACAATGGAATATTTACTCAGCCATAAAGAGAAATGAAGTCCTGATACATGCTACAACAGGCATGAACCTTGAAAACATCATGCTGAGTGAAATAAGTCAGTAAAAAAGAACAAATATTGTATGATTCCACTTATATGAAACATCTAGAATAGTTAAGTGTATACAGACCCAAATTTATTAGTGGTTACCAAAGGCAAGTGGGAGAAAGGAGGCAAGGGGGACTCAGTGCTTAGGGGACACTGAGCTTCTCTTCAGGGTGATGGGAAAATCTGGAAATGGATAATAGTAATGGTTGAACAACATGACAAGCATAACTAATGTCACTGAACTGTACACATGAAGAATACTGAAATGGCAAAAGATTTGTATATATATATATACACATATATAAAATCAAAATTTTTAATGCAAAAAAAAAAAAGAAATTTGTACAACCACTTTGGAAAATGATTGGGGCTTCCTTAAAAAGCTAGCAATAGAAATATCATATGATCCAGCAATCCCACTCCTAGGAACATGCCCTAGAGAAATAAGAGCTGTCACATGAATAGACAGATGCACACCCATGTTCACTGCAGCACTATTCACAACAGCAAAAGATGGAAACAACCTACGTGCCCATCAAAAGATGAAATGAATGAACTAATTATGGTACATACACACAATGGAATATTATGCAACAATAATGAAAAACGAAACATCTCACAACATGGATGAATCTGGAGGGCATTATGCCAAGTGAAATAAGTCAATCACAAAAGGACAAATATCGTATGAGACCACTATTACAAGAACTCAAGAAAAGGGGGGCAGGGAGGGAAACCACTAACTAGATAGTTGACAAGTATCAGCTTTGGTGAAGGCAAGGACAACAAACACACAATATAGGAAAAGTCAGCACAACTTGACCAAGGCAAAAGCACAGAAGTTTCCTAGACACATCCAAACACCTTGAGGGACCGAGTTGCTGGGCCCGAGGGCTGAGGTCCATAGTCTTGGGGAACATCTAGGTCAATTGGTATAACACACTTCATAAAGAAAATGTTCTATATCCTACTTCGGTGAGTAGCATCTGGGGTCTTAAAAGCTTGTGAGTGACCATCTAAGATATATCTATTGGTCCCATCCCGTCCGGACCAAAGGTGAACGAAGAAAACTAAAGACACAAGGAAAATATTAACCCAAAGGGCTAAAGGACCTTATGAACCAGGGCCTCCACCAGGCTGAGCCCAGAAAAACTAGATGGTGTCCGGCTACTACCACAGACCACTCTAACAGGGATCACAACAGAGAATTCTGGACAGAGCATGTGAAAAATGTAGAACAAAATTCAATTTCACAAAAGAGACCAGACATACTGGTCTGACAGAGGCTGGAGGAACCCCTGAGGTAACGGCCCCTGGACACTCTGCTAACTCTGAACTGAAACTATTCCCGAACCTCACTTTTCAGCCAAAGATTAGACAGGCCTATAAAATATACAATGACACATGTGAGGAACGTGTTTCTTAGTTTAATTAAGTATACAAGACCAAATGGGCAACTCCTGCCCAAAAGCAAGACGAGAAGGCACGAAAGGAGAGGAAAACTGGACAAATGGACACATGGGGAACCTGGAATGGAAAGGGAGAGAGTGCTGTCACATTGTGAGCATTGCAATCAATGTCACAAAATAACATGTGTACAAATTTTTGAATGACAAACTGACTTGAGCTGTAAACTTTCACCTAAACCACAATAAAGATAAGTAAGAAAAACCTTCATCCGTTGCTGGGGGAATGTAAATGGTGCAGCCACTGTGGAAAACCGTTTGGCAGTTTCTCAAAAGTTGAACACAAGAGCATGTAAGGGCCACAGTCAGGGCAACTTCTTAGCCATAACCAAACACCTCGTGGGATGAAGTTCCTAGGCTCGAAGGCAAAGGACCATAGGCTCAGGGGACATCTACGTCAACAGGCACAACATTGTCCGTAAAGACAAAGTTCTACATCCTACTTTTTTGAGTAGCGTCTGGCACCTAAAAAGCTTGCAAGCGGCCATCTAAGATACAACTATTGGTCTCTTACCATCCAGAGCAAAGGAGAGTGAAAAAAACCAAAGAGTCAAGGGAATGATTAGTCTAGAGGATTAAAGGACCACATGAACCACAGCCTACACGACCCTAAGACCAGAAGAACTAGACGGTGCCTGTCTACCACTACCGACCACTCTGACTGGGGTCACAACAGATGGTCCTGGGCAGAGTGGGAGAAAAACTGTGGAACAAAAAATCAAATTCATAAAAAAAAGACCACACTTAACTGCTCTGACAGAGACTGGAGGAACCCCTGAAGCTATGGCCCTAAGACACCCTTCCGAACTGGAACTGAAACCATTCCTGGAGACCACCTTTCAGCTAATCCATGGACAGTCTCATAAAATAATAACACCCAAGAGGAACATGTTCCCTAGAACAATCAATTATGTGAGATCAAAAGGCCAACATTTGCCCAAAAGCAAAGATGAGAAGGCAGAAAAGAGCAGAAAATCAGGACAAAAGGAAACAGAGAAACTAGGAAAGAAATGGGGAGAATGTTGACACATTGTGGGGAATGAAATCAATGTCATGGAACACTTCATGTACAAACTATCCAATGGGAAACTAACTTGCTCTGTAAACTTTCGGCTAACACACAATAAAATTTTTTTTTATAAAATTGAACACAAAACTACCATATGAACCAGCAATCCCAATCCTAGGTATATACCCAGAAGTGAAGGCAGGAATGCAAACAGAAACCTGTACACCACCAATGCTCACTGCAGCACTTTTCACAATAGCCAAAAGGTGGAAACAACCAAAATGTCCATCTACAGAGGAATGAATAAACAAAATGTAGTATATATACATAACGGAACACAACTGAGCCATGAAGAGAAATGAAGTTCTGATACATGCTGCAACACGGATGAACCCTGAAGACATCACGCTGAGCACAGTCAGTCGCAAAAGGACAGATATTATATGATCTCACTTATATGAAACAAGCAAATGTCTAGAAACCAAAGATTACTGGTTGTTACCGGGGTGAGTGGGAGGGGGTAAGGGGGGGGGTTTGTGTAGGGAGCACCGAGTTGTGTAGGGAGCACCGAGTTTACATTAATGGTGGTGGAATGATTTGGAAAAGTAGTGAGAATAGCTGCACAACTTGAGAATGTAATCAATGTCACTGAATTGCACATGTGGAAATTATTGGGATGGCATGTGTTTTGTTATACATTTTCACCACAATAAATTTTTTTTAAAGAAAAAAAAAGATACATAAATGGCCAATAATCACATGAAAAAATGTTCAATATCATTTGCCATTGTTATTGTTGTGTGCCATCGAGTAGATTCTGACTTCTATTGACCCTACAGGACAGAGTAGAGCTTCCCTACAGGGTTTCCTAGGCTATAATCTTAAAGGGAGCACATCAATAGGTTTTTTCTCCCATAGAGCGGCTGGTGGGTTCAAACTGATGACCCTCGGTTAGCAGCCGAGCACTTAATCACTTTGCTACCAGGGCTCCTTCTCACTAGCCATTCCAAACCAAAACTCACTGCCATCGAGTTAATCCTGATTCATAGTGACCCTACAGGACAGAGTAGAACTACCCCATAGGGTTTCCAAGGTGGTAAATTTGTATTGAAACAGACTGCCATATCTTTTCCACACAGAGTGGGCTGGTGGGTTCAAACCGCTGACCTTTCAGTTAGCAGTTGAGTGCTTAACCACTGTGCCACCAGGACTCCTCCACTAGCCATTATGGAGCAGCAAATCTAAACCACAATGAGACATCACTACAGCCTCATTAAGATGGCTAGGAATCCCTGGGTGATGCAAACAGTTAAGCATGCAGCTACTAACTGAAAGGTTCAAATCCACCCAGAGGCACCTCAGAAGAAAGGCCGGGCAATCTACTTCCAAAAGATCACAGCCATTGAAAATCCTATGGTGTGCAGTTCTACTCTCAAACACATAGGGTCACCATGAGTCAGAATCAACTTGATGGCAACTGGTTGGTTGGTTAGGGTGGTTAAGATTAAAAAAAAAAAAATTAAAATAACAAATGTGGGCAAAGATGTGGAGAAACTGGAACCCTCATCCATTGCTGGTGGGAATACAAAATGGTACATCCACTGTGGGAAACATTTTGGTGGTTCCTCAAAAAGTTAAACATAGAACTACCAAAAGGACCCAGTAATACCACTCCTAGGTATATACCCAAGATTCTTGAAAGCAATGACACAGACACATGTACACCAATGTTCACTGCAGCACTATTCACAATAGCCAAAAAAATGGAAAAAACCCAAATGGGTTTTTAATAAATTAATGGAAATAAAATGTACATACATACAATATTTTTCAACCAGAAAGAGAAATGAAGTCCTGATACATGCCACAACATGGATGAATCTTGAAAACATTATACTAAGTAAGCAATCACAAAAGAACAAATACTCTATGATCTCACTCATACGAAATACCTAGACTAGGCAAATATATACAGACCAGCATTTATTAGTGGTTACCCAGGGCAAGAGGGAGGGAGAAAGAGGGAAGCATTATTTAGGAAGCCCTGAGTTTCTGTTTACAGTGATGGAAAATTTGGCAGCGGATATTGGTGATAGTTGCACAATATGATTAATTAGTGCCACGAAATTGTGCACGTGAAAAATCTGGCAAGTGTTGTTTCATATATATCTTAACAACAATTTTAAAAAATGTTAAACATAGAATAAGAACACAGAGACTTGTACACTGATGTTCATTGCAGCACTATTCACCATAGCCAAACGGTGGAAACAACCTAAATGTCCATCAACAGATGATGGATAAACAAAATGTGGTTCATCCCTGCAATGAATGGAGTATTACTCAACCATAAAGAGAAATAAAGTCCCAATACATGCTGCAATGTGGGTGAACCTAGAAGACACCATGCTGAGTGAAATAATTCAGGCACAAAACAACAAATACTAGTATGATCCCACTTACATAGAATATCTAGAATAGACAAGTTTATATACACCTAAGCATATTAGTGGTCACCAGGGGCCAGTGGGACAGAGGAGAAAAGGGAGACTCACCGCTTAGAGAACACTAAGTTTTGTTAAAGGTGACAAAAAAATTTGGAAACAGATTGACAGTGATGATGGCACAAAATGATGAACACAACTAATGTCACTGAATTGTACATGTCAAAATGGCAAATGTCTTCTTACATATATATTTATCACAATAAAAAAAAAATGGGCAAAGGACTTAAATAGACATTTCACCAAAGAAGAAATACAAATACCCAACAAGCACTTGAAAAGATGCTCAACATCATTAGTCATTAGGGAAATGCAAATCAAAAGCACAATGAGGTATCACTTCACTCCCACTAAAATGACTACGATCAAAAAAAAAAAAATGGAAAACACCCGGTATTGGCAAGGGTATGGAGAAATTGCAACCCTCACCCATTGCAGGTGGGAATGCAAAATTGTTAGCTGCTGTGGAAAACAATGTGGAGGTTCCTCACAAAGTTAAACACAGAATTACCATACAATCCAGTAATTCCTCTCCTAGGCATATACCTAAAGGAACTGACAGCAGGAACACAGATAGGTATACAGCAGTGTTCGTTGCAGGACTATTGATAATAGCCAAAAGGCGCAAATAGCCTAATTCTTCACCAGCAGATAACTGCATAAACAAAATGTGGTACATACATACGATGGAGTATTACTCTGACAGAGATGAAGTCCTGATACACGCTACTACATGGATAAGCCTTGAAAACATTATGCTGAGTGAAATCAGTCAGTCACAAAGGAACAAATATTTTCATAGATCCCACTCATATGAAATATCCAGCATAGGCAAATGCATGCAGACCAAGGTCAGCTGTTCAAACCCACCAGCGCTCTGTTGGAGAAAGATGGGGCAGTCACCTTCCGTAAGATTTACACCCTTAGAAAACTATTAGGCAGTTTTACTCTGTGCTATAGGGTCGCTACGAGTCAGAATCTATTCGATGTCAGTGGGTTTGGTTTTTGGAACAATCAAGGAGCCCTGGTGGCGCGATGGTTAAGAGCTCAGCTGCTAACCAAAAGGACAGTGAGTGGGACCCATCAGCCACTCCTCCTCAGGAGAAAACACCTGGCGATCAGCTCCCGTAAAGACTACAGCCTTGGGAACCCTACAGAACAGTTCTGCTCTGTCTTGTAAGTTCGCTATGAGTCGGAATTGACTAGAGGGCACACAACAACAGCCTATCAATGATTGCCGGCTGTGAGCCTGGGGGGTGGGGGAGGAATCCCAGGCGAGGATGGGCACCTGTTGGCCAGGGCAATTCACTGCAGACAAAGGCAGCTCAACAGCCAACACACAAGTAACTGGGGAATGGGTGCCCACGCCCTGGGGGATCTGGGCGGTACCAACATCCACTACACCATTGTACGACTTTAAATGGCTATTCTTACCTTAAAATGAGAGGCAGAGCTTACTGGATGATGCTGAGGATGATTCCCAGCTCGCCAATTGTCTAACGAGCCCAGTCCGAGCCTACAGGCCGAGTAGATGGGAATTCTAAAGCCGAAGACAGGGCTTTGCACTTCTGGTATTGCAGCTCCCAGGTCCTGAGATCATTGGGCCTGGGAGACAAGGGAGGAACAATCTGTCTGGCAAAGCAGATTGACTCGACTTTCCTTTATGCCTTAAAGAAAAGTCCAGCCCTTCTGTAAGCAGCATGAGTAGCCTCGTGGGCGCCTGAGACGATTGCATATGGAGGCTCCTGGGAAGTCAGTCAGAAGACACGCCGGCTAGAACGCCAAGAATCCCTTCTTGGGTTTACCCAACCAGCCTCTCTCCTCTAGCTCTTCCAAGAACAAGTGCTCCCAGCTCGGAGGGGGTGGGGAGAGCATTCCTGCTTCTTACCGCCCACCTTCAGCAACCTAGCACTAGAAACTGATACCGTTTGGATACTGTTCTAGACCGACAGGCTCTTCTCTCTCCACATCAACAGCGGGCAACAGAGAGCAGCAAGCCAGCGCTTGCTCCCTGGTTTTTACTCATCCAATCCACAAAATCTGTGAGCTATCTTCACTGTCATCCTGCAAGTGGCCTCTATCCTTTTTGCGAAGTCATTTCTATTTTATAAACCCCCACACCCAGGCTAGATGATAACCCAGTGGCTAGATGAAAAGCAGCATAATATAGGAATTGAACAATTGTTAGTTGCCAGAGTCGATTCGGGATTAAGCCTAAGTAAGGTGGTGCAGTGGTTAAGTGCTGGGCTGCTAACCGAAAGGTCGGCAGTTCAAATCCATCAGCCTCTGAGTGCAGATGTGGCAGTCAGCTTCCGTAGATTTACAACCTTGGAGTCACTATGAGTCAGAATGACTGAAGGCAGTGGGTTTGGTTTGTTTTTGCTTTTTTGCTTGTTTTGTTTTAATCAAAACTAAGACAGCTGAGCTCAAATCTAGGTTCTGTTATTTACTAGCGTGTGTAACTTCGGGCAGGTATTCTACTTTTCCATCTTTTGATGTTCTCATCCATAAAACCGGAATAACAAAAGCACTAACCCCACATGGGAAAACAGCCTGACACAGCACTCAGTATATAGCAGTTATTATATTAGAGTGCCTGGGTTGTGCAAGAGGTTCACACAGAGGCTCAGGCCCACCCAGAAGCGCCTCAGAAGAAAGGCCTGGTGAACTCCTGAAAAACCAGCCACTGAATACCCTGTGGAGCACAGTTCTACTCTAATACACACGGAATCGTCATGAGTCAGAATGGACTCAACCACAACTGGTTTCATGGTGGCGCAGCGCTTAAGACCTTGCCTGCTAACCACAAGGTCAGCAGTTCGAATCCACGAGCCCCTCCTTGCAAACCCTGTGGGGCAGTTCAACTCTGTCCTGTAGGGTCACTATGAGTTGGAATCAACGGGATGGCCACTGGTTTATTATTACTATATTAGGAATCTCAATAAATAACATCTTTAGTTCTCCATCACAGTTAGGGACCAGACAGAGAAACGGCATTTCAGAGTTTTTAGAGGGGCCTCAGCACAGTTCTCACGTTCACTAGACAGGATAAGCATCAGACAACACATCTTTATAGAAAGTCTCTTAATGGAATTTCTCAAAAGGTGGTTTATTATCACTATCCAATAGTAGCTGGTTATGTAGCTGAACCATGTAGCGGTAAGAAGCAAGGGTAACCAGAAATAGCCAATAAAATAACAGCTTAAATTGAGTCTCCATGGTGACTAGTTTAAGAATAACATCACATGACTGTGCTCCAGGAAGAGGAAGTACTTGTAATCTTGTTTACTTTGCCCCAAAGGTAATTTTGGAAAATGCAGGCAGAGAAAGTCATTTCCTGGTAATAGAAAATAATGTCTGCTAGACTCATAGAGTTTTGAAAACAGATTGGCCCATGCATTTTTATTCTAAGGTTATAAAAAACGGAAGGTTGGCTTTCTGCTTTTGGTGTGTCTGGGTCAGTATTTCTCAAACTTTGTTTCTTGGGAGGTGAATAAAGTGCTCCACAGCCAATTAATTTAGAACTTGGGTAACTGAATTTCTTTATGCAGGACTTTTCAGAGCATTTGATAAGCTAGTGTGCATTATGATGCTCCAAGAGGTGATACAGTGTTCCCCAAACTTGATGATAGAACATATTTTTCATCAGTGCTACACGCGAGGCAGGTTGAAACAGACTGCATTAGGTGGAAACGCTGAAGGTGAGAAGAATAGTTGTTGGTTGAAGGAGGCACAGGCTATCACCGAAGCAATGAAGTGCTACGATAGAAGAAATCCAGAGTTTTGGGGAGCACATCACTGAAGCATCTGATCCAGAGAAAGGGGGAGCAGTCAGGTTAGAGGAAGTTATACGTAAAAGTTGACACGTGAAGGGGAGGAGTTGGCTTTCTAGACAGAAGACCAAACCAAAAAAAAAAAAACCACTGTCATCAAGTAGAACTGCCCCATAGGGTTTCCAAAGCTGTAGTCTTTATGGAAGCAGACTGCCACATCTTTCTGCCATGAAGCACGGCTGGGCACTTTAACCAGCACCTACAAAAGCCTGGCGGCAAGGCAGAGCACCATACATTCAAAACGTAGGAAAAAAAGTTCAGTGAGGGCAGCAAGAGCCTCTGCAGCGCAGGGGGCATGAGGCAGGGCAACCCTGCAGCATGCCTCCTGTACCATATTATGGACTTTGGGTGCTTCCCTAAGAAATAAAAGGAACCATTATATAGGTGTAAGCAAACTAGTGACTTGATCAAATTTTAGTTTTAGGAAGTCTTTAGCTATTTGGAGAAAGCTATAGCATTTAGTCACCATTTTATATCAAAGGAGGAGCCCTGGTGGCACAGTGGGTTAAGGGCTCAACTGCTAACTGAAAGATCTGTGGTTTGAACCCACCCGCTGCTCTGCAGGAGAAAGATATGGCAGCCTGCTTCCGTAAAGATTTATAGCTTTGGAAACCCTATGGGGCAATTTTACTCTGTCCTGTAGGGTCACTATGAGTTGGAATACAGTGGACAGCAATGGGCTTGGTTTTGGGGTTTTGTATCAAAGAGTATTTCCTCATGGGAGGACCCACTCACAGCATAATACCTTTAACTATCACCAAATTTCTAAATCATAGTGTCCCTGTAACTCCAGCTTGTGGGGACAGGAATTTATAGTAATTCATGGAAAGGTCCTTCTTTGGATTGTCTGGGGATCTAGGGATGAATACCGACAAGCCAGCCTGGTAGACTTGATTTCCAGGCACAGGCGAGGTGGTGTAAGGGGACTTGTGGAGATGGGGGTGGAGGGCCTTACTGCCACAGCCTTCTCAGTGACAATGACCACTGCTGTGGAATTGGCACTGAAGAGGTAGAAGAGTCCAGCCCAGCAAGCCAGGTTCTCCTGAGGATGCAGCAGCAGGAATGTGGCTCAAGGAGATGATTCCCATTCATTCCTGTTCCATTTTCAGAAAAGGTGGGAAGCAGAAAAGGAGTGGGCAAATATGCCAAAACTTTCTCATCTGTCAGGAATTCCCTGTAAAAGATAGCTTATCCTAAAAGCCAGGATTCTAAACCTGAAATTCATGCTTATTCTGTGATGTTTAGGGGACCATGAGCTTCCTGAAATTCTGCCTATGTATTTTTTTAGGGAGATGATTGGTAGTTTTCATTTTTAAAAGATGCCAATGATGCAAAAAGTTTAAGAAATACTGCCCTACATGTTTCAGAGAGGTAGTAGATACACTTGTCCATGAAATACCAATAAACAGCTCCTCTAATCTCAGAAGCTGTGATAAGCCCCACTCTCAAAACCTCTGTGAAGGCTCTGGTGCCCAGGGCTCCTTTCGTGGTGTAGCTAGGAGGGGTCTTTGTTAGTGTGTACTCACCTAAGCCTGTTGCTGTCGAGTCAATTCCAACTCATAGCGACCCTACGGGACAGAGCAGAACTGCCCCACAGAGTTTCCAAGGAGCACCTGGTGGATTTGAACCGCAAACCTTTTGGCTGGTGCCGTAGCTCTTAACTACCAGGCCACCAGGGTTTTCCTGTACTTACCTATGGGCCCCTCCCAAACTAGGTGCTTCTGAACCAGCAGAACCTCAAGGATAAATGCTTCTTGCTAGGGAAGTTTCCATTACAAATTCCCTGAATAATAAAGTCTCCAGGGATGCTGAGGGAACCTGTCTGACACCAGTCCCAGCCTTAGAGGGGAACACGGGATGGAATTCTTCCCTACTATGTGCAATGTATGAAAAAGGTCAACTCTTTGCTGACACCTACCAGTTACATCTGAGGCTTCTATCATCTGTTCTTAGATTTTAGTCAGGCAACGGACTTTTAACGGACAGGTACTCCTTGTTCCCTAACCTGCTGAGAACCTGGGCACACATCCATAAGGAAGACTGGCTGTCCCTCCCCCACCTCCACTTCTCTGCCTAGAACAACTCAGAGAAGAAGAGAAGGAGCACCAACAGACCCATCAGTCAAAACTAGATGGGAGGCTGAGATGCCCTGTCATGGTAAGTGGAAGAACCACTAAAGGGAAGAGGACGAGGCCCATGATGGAGATATTCACAAGGGAAACTGAAAGTGGAGAACATTGAGATCCATAGTCTTTATATAATGTGCCCAAAGTCACATGGTTAGCAGCAGAGGGGGAACTAGAACCCAAGTTTCTGCTTGCCAGAGTGGTGTTTCCACCCCTTCACAACACCAAAAACCAAACCTACTCGAGAGTGAAAGGGCAAGAAAGGGTGCCTGTTTAGGAAGAAGAAGTACTCCACTTCGGGCAGTTTTGCTCCAGGCAAAGTAAGAGCCAAATCCCTCCAGGCTGCCCTCCTCAAAAGGCCCCGCATTTCTAGCGTAATCAGTTCTTCTTCTCAGAAAGCTAAGGCCAGAAATACTGGACCCTTTACTGAGAATTTGCAATATAGGCAGGAAATTGGGTGCCGACCTGACCCAGCACCTTACATAAGAAAGCCAGTGGTGGGAGGGCCAAAGCTTTCCAGAAATAACAGGCCTTAAAGAAATAACAGAAAAGAACCTTTCCATCCTTGAGGAGAGGAAGTGTCCTGACAAAATAATCTGCCCAATTCTTGGTGGGTGCCCAGACAGTGAAGCCAGTTGAGAGTTCCTGGAATGCTAAAGTTACAGGACTGTAACCCCGATAAGGGAGGCTGCTGAGAGCTGGGAGCTGGGTAGACATAGAACTTGGAAGATTACGTTTTATTCAGGTCAGCATGACATAAATGTTTCTTAAAGAAAATTTCTTTCTGAAGAATCCTCAAAGATAGCCCCTGTATGAAGTACCCTTGTAAGGGTAGTAATTTTTTTACTTAATAGATAAGGGAGCTGTGAGAAGAGACTGAAAGACCACAGCCTTCTGCTGGTGACCATTCTTTAGCTCCCTTCTCCTCCCCCATTTTAGGCAGAATGGAGTTTGGTGGTGATGGTGGTAGTGGTCATAGTTTCCCTTTGCATGTGCTCCAAACCAGAAAATCATCTCGAGCTATTAACTGGCTAATGTGAGCACAAAATGAAGCCTGTAATGAAAATGTCACAACTTGCTTAAGGCAGAAAACCACACAGAGAAGCAAAAGGCTGATGCATACACATCTACATTCACCCTAAGGCCACCTCCAATGGGGCTTCTCAAAGGGCAAGTGTGAAGGAATCACCTGAGGATCTTGTTAAAATGTAGATGCTGGGCTGGGGCCTGAGGTTTTGCATTTCTAACAAGCTTCCAGGTGAAGCTGATGTTGCTGACCCAAGCTAGTAATGACCTGGGAAAACATCTGGGCTTTTAGGCTAGTTGATGACAGCCTCAAACTTAAATACTATCCTTCTTAAATGCAGTAATCAGGAATGGGAGGTTCCATCTAGATCACTGGTTCTCAACCTTAGTTCCCCACTGGAATTACTGGGGAGCTTTAAAAAATACTGATGTATTATATTTTAAAAAGTAAAGATCACCCTTCTTTAAGCTTTCAAAATATATATATATATATATATTTTTTTTTTAGTGGCATGGCAAATGTATTAAACATTTTCCCGCACACTGTTCACATATCTCAGTTTTATTGAGTTTATAAAATCACTACAATACTTTAAACAAGCAAACTTTTCATAACAAAAATATTATAGAGTACACCCTTCAGTATTTGGAAGGGAAAAAAAGAATACTCACAAATTAAGTATACATATATTTTTAAATGAAGTTACCCCTCCCCAAGAATAGAAATCCTATCCTGAAGTTGTTTCAAAATTAAAGTGCTTCATTAATCCATATTTGTCATAAAGTTACTAAGTTTATTTAGAGACTAGATTTTATATCAACTCCAGTATTTCCGATTTGTTTAACTTCTATAGTTTCAAATTGTTTATTTAAATAGTCACAAACTCTTGTTGCAAGAATTACAACCAAAAATAAAAATTAACAGGCAAAAAGAATTGATGTGCTTATGTTTTCAATAATATTTATACATATAAAAATCTATTTTCTAATGCTTGCTTATTTATGTTTAGGTTAAAATTAATAGTTGGTGTGCAAATGTGAATAATAAATACTATTTGATTAGTTAACTGAAAAAAGTGAAAATTTAGGAAAGCCAATTATGGTTAAGAGAGTACATTTATCTAAGTTATTCGCTAATAAAGCCGTGAGTTTTACGTATACTCAAGCCTAAGTAAATACTGGTAACACAGCATATAGTAAAAGGCCAATGAATATTGACTGAACAACTTTTTTAAGGTAAACAAATGTATAAGCTGTTCTAAATTAAATGAGTAACAGCCTCCTTAAGCTCATCACCTTCTCAAGTGATTCTTTTCTTTCTCAAAACAGACCACCAAATATTAGAGGTAGTGAGGAGGCTACTTTGAGGAATTCTATAATCATCGATTAAAAAAAGAGAAAAAAAAAGTGAAGGAAAAAAAAAAGTGAAAAGGTGGGAAAAATAAGTCCAAACTATTCATATGACATCCTCTTTGGCTAATTCTGGATGATATTAGAAAGCTCTTAGAAATTTAACATTGAACCATGATTTCTATGAAAGCCCTTTAGAGCTGGTAGAAAGAAAAGGTCAAGATAATGTACAGATTTTGAAAAACAGGGGGCATATGAACTCATATAGTGAGTTTTTATTTTCCTTACAGCAGACTATTAATGGACTTGAACTATAAAAAAAAAAAAATCATCTAAGACCATATCTATTCCTCTTCATATTCCTCTCCACAAAGAAAGAAAACACCTGCAGGAGTTGAATCTGAAAGTGACAGATGCAACATTATAGTAGAAGACGGCACCATATCCAAAAACACTGTTGTGAGGCCAGAAAATTATAGGTAACCTGTACTTTTTGTCAGGCTTCATGACTCAAACTACATTCAAGGACACTGTGTGGGCAACCCGGCTGGATTCAGAAAAGCAGAAACAAAAGCTGCAATCTGTGCACCACCACCCCCCAAGAAGTCACAGGCTGTATTAATAAAACACAGCAAGGAGAAAGAAGGGCAACCTATCTTTCTAAGAAGATTTGCTACCTAAGTAAAGCTACAGATGAACTAAAACTCTTCTCTCAAGTGACGACTATGGGTGATCTAAACACAAAAGGTGACTTATGTAAAGTACTGATATGCTATTGAATTTCACTTACTAAACTCATACTTTCTAAAAATGTATATGGCACTTTTTTTTTCCTGAGCACCATGTCAAGCTTGCAAAGGTCTTCAAATTCATAAAGGTACAGTGTGAATGATACGTACTATTTATACATACATATACACTTAGCCTGAATAAAGAGATGATGAGCTATTTTTGTTCCAATTTTTTAAATATACAAATGGTTAAACTCATCCTAATGGCATAGTAGAAACTGAAAACAGGGTTAGTTTATTTTGAGTGGTTAAAAAAGTATAATCTGGCAAAGTTATGCCAAGTCAGACCATAATCATCATCCTATATTCTGGATAACAGACTATTCTTGTCAGCATTCCCTACACCCTCCCACCAAGCCCATGGCAGAAATCATTAATCAAGTAGATAGATCACTCTCTGATGACACTAGCCTCAAACTCACAATCTGGAAGCCACAACTAGTCGATCAGAGTTGGCACAGAAGAGGGGAAAAAAAAAAGTTCACCATCCATGGTCACAATGCTAAACCACGGTATTTACTGCCACACACTTTTCTATGTAGCCAACCACTGCAAAACAAGAAAACAAACAGGAAAGACAAGAATAAAGCTAAATGGGAGCTGTATCCTCAGGAATCGTGGCAAGGTACCATATTCCAGTTGTGAAGGCTTGCTGACACATCTGGATAACCTAGCAAGCACAAATACCACAGGAAAAGGGGATAGGATAGAAATTTCCTATTTAATTCAAGACTTAAAAGGTACTCATTGTGTGCTCATTTACCATATAAATCCATCAAATGAAGGTTATTAATCATGTGGATACTGTATACATCCCAACAGAAATCTGGAGGCTTAACCCTTATCACTTCTAGGCCACACTTGACAGTCGCCAAGAAGAGAAAAAGACTTAACTCCCTATTTGGACCATGAGCCCTGGTGGCACAATGGTTAAGCACTCACTCAGCTGCCAACCAAAAGGTCGGAGGTTCAAATGCGGGAGAAAAGACCTGGTGATCTGTTCCTGTAAAGAGTAGAGCCTAGGAAAGCCTATGGGGTAGTTGCACTCTGTCCTACAGGGTCACTCTGAGTCAGAATCAACTGATGGCACCTACCAACAAGCTTCTACAGCAAATGTTTCATTCTGTATAGTTATATTTTTTAAATCAATTATAAAAGTAAACACTGTTGTTAGGTGCCCTCAAGTCTAATGACTCTATGTACAACAGAGCAACAGAAAAAAACATCGCCTGGTCCTGTGCCATCCTCACAATTGTTGCTATGTTTGAGCCCATTGTTGTGGCCACTGTGTCAATCTACCTCGTTGACGGTCTCCCTCTTTTTTGCTGACCCTCTAACCTTACCAAGTATATAGATCTCAAAATAAAACACAATGATTCCAAGTTGCATTGTCCACAACCAAGAAACCATGAATACATACACAGACATATACACAATGAAAAAAAAAAAAAAACACTAGTATTCTAGAATTGTCTTTCAAAGGAAAATGGCCTCATTCTTGCTATCTAGAAACAGCAATCAATTCATAGTTCTTTACAAAGACCAACTGGTAACAGTTGCCCTCAAGTTCTGTATGGCTACCCTATGTGTGTCAGAGTAGAACTGTGGTACATAGAATTTTCAATGGTTGATTTTTCACAAGTGGATTGCCATGACTTTTTTCTGAGGCACTTCTGGGTGGCCTTGAACTTCCAACCTTTTAGTTAGCAGCCAAGGTGTACTATCCAGAAAATCCAACCTTTGCATAGAGAGATTAAAAAGAAAAGGACTAGAATACCTGTCAGACCACCAATGGCAAGTGTCAGAACTATTCAGCTGTCACACACAAAAAATACTCAAGTAAAGATATATAGAGACACCTTCTTTTTTTCACCAACTGCAACATATGGATGTACCACTGTTTGTTTAACCACTTGGCTATTGATGGGCTAATTCAACAATACTGCAATCTCCATCTGTACAAAAGTCAATACATAGGAAAAAGATCTGGAAGGATATACAACAGAAAAAAGTAGCTACCTCTGGGAGAGATGGGTGCCAGGGCGAACTTCTGCTTCAATCATATTGTCTAAATGATTGTTTAATAAAGAGAATACATTGAGACACTGCTTTTTAAAAATAAGAGGAAGGGTGAGAAATGCCCAGTTTAAGTCCAGAGTACTGGGAAAGATGAGGGTATTGAATGAGACTGAAAAGTTCCTGGAGTATCTTTTCATTACACATGACTCATTATTCCCCTTATTCCTAAACTGCCTCCTCTCATCCAAAATGACATTTTACTAAGGCCAGGAAAAGCTGTGAAGGAAGAGAAGGTGAGGTTAGCTCCTGATGGCTTTGTGACCCTATTCGACCTTTGTCCCTAACTGTCCCCATGCAACCAAATCTGACAGTACACTTTATATTGAGATTTAAATGGTTAAAACAGTCTTGTGCTGAACTTTCAAAAGCACAAAGAATTATCAACAGCATCCTCCTCCCACCCTGACAGAATAAAACTGAGGAGGAAATTCATCAGTCATACATTTTATTTGTCTGAGTAGATTACCCACAGAAACTACCCCCTTTAAAGTCAATAAGGTCAGAAGAACTGCTTAATGTGTTACTATCCCTGTACATTAATTCATTTGGTTTATTTATAGCAATTAACTGAAACTTAATCTACCTTGTCATAAATTCTGCAGTTTGTGAATAAACAACAGCTATTTGTTGTTTTTTTTATTTGTTCAGCAACTAACACTAGTCCAAAAAAAATCCAGAAGCAATATATAAACTAAACTACTAGATAATCAGATAATTTAAACACTTAGTATTTCAGGGTATAATAACAAAATTTCATTATTCTAATCAATCACTTGTGAGTTAATCCTGGTTCTGTGTATCTTGGTTACTCCTGTATTGTTATACTTTAATCATACCTTTGTTATGAAGCTGAAATGAGGTAAAGCACTGGCCCATAGTAAGTGTCCCAAAAATGCTTTATTATCAAAAAGATCAACACAAGATTTTTTAGTGGAGAGGGGAGCATGTTATGGGACAGAAAGGGCAAATTACTGCATTTGGAGAAAAGGGAGTATATGGTCTCCAGAGACACAGACATCAAAACCGTGGAGATGATATATCAAAAAATCAAAGAAGACTGTAAAAGGATACAAGATAGACACTAATATTCACATCTAGGGAGGGACTGCTATCAAGCTAATAGCAGTCACAGTTTTTAATCCTGCATGTCCAACTGCTTCATCGGCACTACCAAAGTTATCCTGACAACTTGTGAAGACGTTTGTTCACACTAAACAACTAGCCCTGCTGGCGTAGTGGTTAAGTGCTACGGCTACTATCCAAAAAGTCAGCAGTTCAAATTCACCAGGTGCTCCCTGGAAACTCTATGGAGCAGTTATAGTCTGTCTATACGAGTCAGAATCGACTAGAAGGCAACAGGTTTTTTTGGTTTTAAACAACTAGCCATTCCTTTTACAGAGAAATTTCTTATCTATAGTGATACTGGTATTTACAGTTATTTATCACATCTATGGAATTCTACTTTAATGAGAGAGAATGCTAATCTCCCTACAAATAAAAATACCCCTCTCCAAAGCACGTGGCTCTCAGCTAGCCATAAAAAAGCTAATGTGATCAAAAGACAAGCCCCTCTCTCACTTCACTCTAAGAATTAGAATTCAGCCTTACTGCACACTTCTTAATCCAGACTCAAAGAAGATACTTCAAATATCTGAAAGGTAGGAATTTAAAATCTAGGCTCAGGGTAGCCTTTACCTAGAACATAATTTATCATTTTTAAAACTTAAAATATAAAAAGCCACGTGAAGCAGAACAAAAAATTTTGCCAACTGAACAAATGCAGACATTTTGCTTTATACAAGTACATTAACATTTTCTGAAGGGTGTACAACCATTCACAGTGGCTGGAATCCAACTAGTTCTCTCTTTCAGTATTCAATGTATTCAAAGACTATTACATCTATCAGCTGTACAGAAGGCATAATAACCATCTCCACAACTTCATTTTGTATACTTCATATTTTAGATACAAAAGCAAAACAATATCGATAAAGCTTAAAAGCCCATCAAAACTGTCGCTATACCTTTTCTAAAACTTTTAAAGTAACTATTAATGATTGGATGTTTTAAGGCTGTAATGTTACTAAAAAAGACAATGTTAAAACCTGAACATTTCCTGTGAAGTCTGGCCAAATGAAAGGTCAATATTATCAAACACTACATTCTCCCATATATTAATAATTCTTCCTATGATGAAAACATCTTCATTAAAGTTTAAGTGGGTTACTGAATGAAGTGTGACCACAGAAATAACAATGGCAACAATATTAATAATAGTTAATACTTATTTAATGCCTACTATATGTCGCTATGAGTCGGAATCGACTTGACAGCAATGGGTTAACGGGTTATGTGCCAAGTACTGTTCTAAGTGCTTTATATGCATTGATTCTTCTAATCCTCACAACAACCCTATGAGGTGGGTAGTACAGTAAAACCACATTAATTAGAAATCATCAAGGAGTGGAAAGAGTGAATTACAAAGTAATGTCAAAGATATTGTATTCTACACCATTAAAATTTAAATCTAGACTTCCAGTTAAACGTGGTGGACTGACCACATGCATTAATTTCCTCCACATCCAAAATTTCCTTAAAATGGCAATAAGGGAGTATATATGGCACAAAATGAGAATAGGAGAAAGACTACACAGTCAGGAGATTTCAACAGACTTTATAAAGGTAAAAAGTAGGCGGAGGTATGATAATTAATACAGGAGAGTTAAGAAGTTAAAGCCTAAGTACCCAAAAGGGGGAAGCCAAAAAATACACCCACCTACCAAACCCCTAACGAGTTTGGGACTTGGAAGTACCAGGTATTATAGAAGATGAGAGTGAGGTATAGGGCTGAAATTAGTACTAGAAATCTATATAAAGAGCAATTGGACCTCAGGTTCTCCTCCAACTCTCCACAGCCAGACCACCCATTCACCTACAACCCCTCCTCATCCATAGGAGAAAATGAACCTCAGGGTGACCAGCCACAAAAGAGGGCCAGGGAGGGGTGAAGTAAGAGTAGGGCAGAAAACAGGGGAGTTAAGTAAAAGTCATCATACAACCTGTAGTATTCTCAGCCCTCTTCTTTGACCTTTCTGCCTCAACACAAGTCTTTTCTAAAGAAATGAAATGGCCCCCGAAAAAAGACCTTCGCTGACAATTTAGGAGATCACAACAAAAAAGCCCAGCTCTCTGCATGATGGCCCTTCAGATAACTGATAAACCTGCTCACACCTAAGAAGATATGTAATTAGCTTTTTAGTACCATATTAAGAGTTTGGCGATATGAATGGATAATCTATCCAACTTTCTAAGAAAGCCTTTATAATGAAAGATGGAATCAAAACAAAGGAGCAGAAAACAGGATCATGGAAGAAACAGAAATAATGCAAGAAACAGAAACATGAAAAAAATAGCCTTAACTATCCTAGAGAAAATGTGAGGAAACACTGAATCTACAGAATAAGAACAGGGTGTTATGAAAAAAGGAACTGAGAAAAAAGATCTCCTAGAAATTAAATAAACCCATTACCATTGAGTTGATTCCAACTCATAGTGACCCTACAGGACAGGGCAGAACTGCTCCATGGGGTTTCCAGGGGTATAATCTTTATGGAAGCAGACTGCCAAATCTTTCTCCCGAAGAGAAGCTGGGTTCAAACCTCTGACCTTTCAGTTAGCAGCAGAGTGCTTAACCAGTGTGCCACCAGAGCTCCTAGAAATTAAGTAGCTTAAAACATTCAATAGGACAACTTGATGCTTAAAAAGAAAGGGCGGGGGAAGTAAAACTTAAAGAGAAATGGAATAGAAAGGATTTTCAAAATTAAAGGATCAATCTGGGAGGCCCAACATTCAAACAATAGGAACTCTAAAAAGGCAGGACAGAGAAAAACGGAAGGGACAAAACTATCAAAAAGATAACACAGAACATTTTCCAGAACTGAAGTAGTCAAGCCTGCAAGTTGAAGGCTCCACCAAGTCATTAAATTGAATGAACACCCAAATATCATCATGAAATGTCAGGGGTAAAGAGAAGCCCCTAAATGCCTCCAGAGTGTAAAAACAGATCCCATATAAAGGAACGGTATCAGAATCTCACAGTAATACTGAATGCTATAAAAGACAATACAGCAATGCTTTTAAAACTCTGAGGAAAAATTATTTTCAACAAAAAGTTCAAACTACCAATCAATCAGGAGTAAAGACATTTTTACACCTGTAGAACCTTAAAAAGTTTACCTTCCATCCAGCTTTTGATACAAAGTTAGTGGTGGATAAGCTTCAGCCAAAAAAAAAAGGCCATACATCAAGAAAGTGGAATTCATAGTATCCAACATGAGAAAAAAATAAAAAGGGGCCCAGCATGATCACTGAGCCATGAACAGACTCAAAGGGCAACAGTTCAGATGGCAAAAGATGAAGGACAGTGGAAGAGATGGCCCCAAAGGACAAAAAAAAAAAAAAGGAACTGAGAGATTATCTGATATTTCTGAGCATTTAAGCCTTTGTATAATCTTGCAATAGATACATAAAAAACTAGAAATTTTAATACCGGGCAATTATTAACTGTAAGAAAAACAAGGTCCCAATAGAGAGGAAATAATCATAGTTCACCATGTGGCTCATGAGTGATCAACATTTGTATCTACTGATTTAATAAAAAGTTGTGATAAATCTATACTGGAAGGGGTACGGAAAGAAAACTGAGGAAGATGTAAAAAAAAAAAAAAAAGCAAACACTTTCTACCACTGAAGGAATTTAAGAAATTGTTTCTGAAACAGATAAATCAAGAAAAAGTGGCTAACAAATTTTAACTTAGGCAGGTAAATACAAAAACAAACAACTAAGAATTTAAAAATGCAACTGGGAGGTAGGGATACTCTTTTTCATTATAAGTCTTTTCTATTTGATTTCTTAACTATGTGCATGAATTATTTTAATAAAAATTTAAAATATTTAAACTTCCAAATTCAGTGTGAATTCAAAGAGAAAAGGACTGGAGAACTGGGAAGACATGAAGAAGCAGCTCCATCTACCAGCTACAATTTAATTACCCACCAAAAAGCAAACCCATTGCCTGAAGAGATGACTCATAGCAACCCTACAGGACAGAGCAGAACTGCCCTATAAAGTGTCCAAGGCTGTAAACTTTACGGAAGCAGATTGCCACATTTTTCTCTCACAGGGCAACTGGTGGGTTTGAACCACCAACCTTTCGGTTAGCAGCCATGTGCTTAACCACTGTGCCACCAGGGCTCCTTACTTACCCACCAGGGCTCTTAAAAGAGGTATCTCTTCAAAGGAGCTCCTGCAGCCTAATCTGGTTTTCTTTCAGGCCAGGACACTCCCTCTGCACCAAGTAGCAACAGCAAGCCCCTAAAGACAGACTCAGTCATCTCATTAACTAAAAGAAGTAAAAATTGGTACAGCTCAAGTTAATATTATAATGTATATGAAAACAGAATAAACAGCAGCATAATGTTAACATATTACAAAGATACAAAGATATCCTGAGACCTCATGATGATTTTTAAATTCTATGATAATACATAATGAAAAACTACAATGCAAGGTCAAAGGTTCCATGGCCTCTATGGAAAAGATACTTGATCTTTTGTCTAGGAATTTAAGTTTAAGCAATAACATCCATTCCTGGACTTGTCCTGATTAAAGATAACACAATAATCCAATATAATGTAAAAAAATTCAAATATAGTCTATTTACAAAAAAAATTCTTATCAAGATCCCTTTAATCACGGAGGCCTGCGATTCCCCTTGAAATGAAACAAGAACGGTAAGCCCTTGAAACGAAAACCGAGCACTGGCTTTGCTTCTAAGACCATCGATGTACCAAGAGAATCCTCACATTTCCCAATAACTTCATGGCCCAAACAAGGCAAAAAATTATAGGAAAACCTGATATATTTCAGAGACTTTGGTGTGGCTAACATTCTTAAAGAATTGTTCTCATTTGGTTCATCTTTTTCTTAAAATTCAGAAAAGTCAGGCACACTTAAAAACACACAATGGCTCCTCAAAACGCAAGGTTCTCTTAAGCTTGATAGGTTGCTGCATGCTGCCAATTTACCCATCAAAACCTAGATGTAATTTGAGATACATTTATGCTCCCTTAAAAAAAAATAACTTCACAAATGTGTTTGGTTCCTAAGGAAAAATAAGTGGCTTTAAATCACAACAAAAGCTATATTTAGGAATGGAGCAAATCTCTCTTGAAAGCACCTGTTTCAAGGGGGAAAAAATGATACAAACCAGAAACGGCCATATTTATTTAAAAAAAATAATTACAGAAAACTGTTCATGAATTCATCTATTTGTGGAAAGAAACAGGAAGCGAGTTTGATTATTTTCTATGAGTTCAAAAGCTTGTTAAAGTGTTTTCATTATAAACCTATCACTTGGAAAAACACTGACTACCAGAAAAGCTCCCTAACAGTAGCACCTTGACCTTCGTGGTCTATGACTGCAAGTTCTTATAAAAAAAAAAAAAAAAAAAACCTGATTGCCAGCTCAACATGAAAACTTACTACACTATCAAACTTTTTTTTTTTCCAGATTAGACATACGAACTACAACACATGAGCAGAAAAAGATTCCACTAGTTAATACTGAGTAGTCTAATGATGTGGGAGCCCTGGTAGTACAGTGGTTGAGAGTTTGGCTGCTAACCAAAAGGTCGGCAGTTCACATCCATCAGCCACTCCTTGGAAACCCTAGGGGGCAGTTCTACTCTGTCCTATACGGTTGCTATGAGTCAGAACTGACTCAAAGGCAATGGTTTTTTGTCATTTTTTAATGACCATGTACTACTTAAAATCGCAAACATTTTAAGTAGCACGCAGTTTATCTACCTGCATGATTAATATATCGCGGTTGTTTATAGATTGTTTATGTCCATTTTAAACTTAAGGAAAAAAGTCTATAATTATAGATTTTAATAAATACCAAATATTAACTCTAAAAAAAAAACCCATGTAAACTTACAAGATAAATTTAAATATTATAGGTCATACCATTCTAAGCTCACAGGCAACAGAACTAAAAGTATGCCTCATTTGTGTACTCATCGTGAGGCCCAAATATACAAACAAAATCAAAGCAGTAAAATTATTAGCACTTGATAAAGATAAGACAGCATATCAACAAATATAAAAAAAAATAATGTATTATATGAGGATTTTGAATGCAAAAACCACGTATTTATTAAACATCTGATTAACTTAAAAACACCAGTTTGTTTTAAAGTGCGCCTCATCCAAGACTTTGAACAAAACCATCATCCCAAAGCGAATTAAAAAACAATTTACAAAGCAAACACTAACAACAGATATGACAGGCACTAATCAAAAAATGCTATTTGTTCTTTAATTAAATAATACCATTCTAAAGTGATGTAGAGCAGACACCTTGACAGAATTCCTTTTTTGTATAAATATTCGTAAATACAAAATATCTCTAGTATTCTAAAGAGCTGCAAACATTAATACCTTACAACAGCAGCGTAATGGCTATTTTAGGAAAAAAAAAACACTAAAATCTTCCATTGAAAGTCATTTATTTCTCTGGTGCAAGTGAGCAAGGTCACCACAACATTAAGCTTCTTTTCTAGAACAATGTAAATAATAATGTGTACACATCTTAAATTTGGTAGGTCACAAAAGTTAGAATTCATTTCTCAATGCAACAAAAAAATAAATAAAAACTAAATACTTTAACTCAACATTTGGTATTGACAAATCAGTAATGTCAACTTCACATAAGAAGGACAACATAGTCCACTTTTAAAAAATCTTCAATGTGTCATAGTATTTGGGCTAAAAATATTTAGAATATTAAGTGTTTCCTTTTGCTTAAAGGAATATAATACATTCACCATCAAGCTGCTATCATAACTCACTTTTAGCTGGGGTAAAGTGACCATTTGGTCCATGGCACAAGTTACATATATCACACTTCTGTCAAACTGAAACCTTATGTTTATAAGATTTCATGTTTATAAGCTATAATGCACACTGACTAAGCTGTCAGTCCCTCACAGTTTTTTTGAAAAATATCTACTCTACATTTGTCCTTATGGATGTCAAAATGTTACACCATCATTTGTTTAAAGAAAAAAAAAAAAAAGGGTACATATTCATACTGTGAAGTTATTAGGAAATTATTCTTGCAAATAAACTATATAAAGATAAAATACACTTCAAAAGTACGTGGGTTTTTTTTTTTTTTTTCCTTACAATGTTGTATAAAGTGCAGAGAAATCTTAAGTAAAAGGGAAAAACTACTCCAGCAGCTTTTGCATAGCAATACTTAGAGGAAGCTGGACACTTCGGTTTCCTCAGGAAGAGAAGGATGGAAGAGGATCTTCCAATTCAGATTTCTTTTTGGCCGTACATTTGTTTTCTTCAGGAATGGCTGCTGATGCCAAATCTCCATTAAGTGTATTTCTTGAACAGTGAACAGGTCCTATTAAGAAATTAATTAAAATGTTACACATTTTATCAATATTAATTTCAGTCCTCTGCAGAAGAACATTTTAAACTTCCTATTCAGGGTCATGAAATTCCTTTAATTTCTTGCTAATATTATGTTTGTTTGACAGAGAAAAATCTAACTTTTCTAACATTAACAGTGATAAAGAGACATGCCAGAGATCATGAGATATATTATGAAACTACCTAAAATAGAGATTTTTGTTTAATTCATTGCTAGAACCATGGCTGGCACATAACAGGCAGTCAATAAATATTCACTAAATCGAATTTAATCTTTCTTAATTAACTATTGCTTTTTCAGCCTGGTCCTTTTAATGCTGTTATTATCCTCCTTGTTTTCTAGGCAATGAGACCAAGACCCAAAAAAGTTTATGTACAATTGGTAACAGGACTAGGACTGATACAAGTATTGCTTTATCCAGGGTGACATTCCGCAAAGCTGACAAGGTATCTGGTAGGGAAAGTTCTCACATTTCCATTGGGAACACAAGTCAGAACTATGACTGCATCTTCAAGAACACAACTGAACACAAGCATAGCCCAGTTTGAAAACAGGTATACTTTTGTACATACATATTGTTTGAATTCACAACGGTCATTTATTACTTGTATAACTTTTTTAAAAATCTAGTTAATTAAAAAAAAGTACTTGCATACAAGGAGAATATTTTTGGATAAAGACTTTAAACTAAGACTGCCAACTGTAAAGTATATACTTTCGAAGGAAAAGCACTAATTCAGTTTCTACTTTGTCAACTAACTAGAAACGTTAAGTTTCAGCATAAACAGAATCTAAGACAAAATGTCTGACCCACCCTCCACTTGCCAAGTTAGAGATTAGTTTTGTTGCAGTCCATAACAGCTAAATTGGGGGCTGCTAAGTAAAATAGGGTATGTACACCTAGCACTTACGAAAATAATTTTCAAAAAATCAGGACCAGGGTCCCTAAAGGGAAGGGAACTAAAGGAAAATGGCTGGCTTTTAAAAAATCAGTTCATTTCTCACAAATGGTTCCCTTAAAGAAGGAAAAAAGTGACATGCAGAGAAAAGTACCAGGCAGCACACTGAACTCTTTCATGAGCTCTGGGTTAAAAAAGTCATGTATAAAAGGCAAAAAGAACACACATTCATCAGGACACTTAAAGGAAGGAAAAGTAATAATTAAAGGGCAACAGAGAAAATAAAGATGAGAAAGTCCCTCTGCCTAGGATCATTATGTGTTAGGGAAAATAGGCTGAGTTACTCAAGCCCCTGCAGGACTTCTATCTTCTTCATCAAAGAGAATCATCCAAGAGAGACTAAATTCAAGACATAGAAGAAGAGAGTGAAAGAACAATCAGTTTTAGCACCCTGGGTTGGAACAAATGGTTTGCATTTGACCACTAAATGAAAGGTTGGTAGTTTGAACCCACCCAGCAATCTGCTTCCATAAAGCTTACAGCCAAGAAAACCCTACAGAGTTCAGTCCCACTCTATAACATATAAGGTAGCCATGAGTAGGAACTGACTTGCCAGGAACAGGTTAGTACTGATCTCCAAATCAGCTAAATTACATTCCAAGGTAGTGAAAGAACTTACTTATGTTAGACCTAAAGTTTTCCAAAAGTTTTCAAAACTATTTAAAAAAAAAGGTGGGTCCTGGAAACTACAGAATAGCAATGCTGACATTAATCCTCATAATGTCCTGGCTTTACATGGATTATACCTCAACATGGAGAAAACAAAAATCCTCACAACTAGATCAAAATGCGACATCATGATAAATGGAGAAAAGACTGAAGTTGTCAAGGATTTCATTTTACTTGGATCTATAATCAACAGCCATGGAAACAGCGGTCAAGAAATCCAAAGATGCACTGTATTGGGCAAATCTGCTACAAAAGATCTTTTTAAACTGCTGAAAAGCAAAGATGACACCTTGAAGATTAAGGTGCATCTGACCCAAGCCATGGTGTTTTCAATCGCCTCATATGCATGCAAAAGCTGGACAATGAATAAGAAGACCAAAGAAGAACTGACGCCTTTAAATTGTGGTGTTGTCGAAGAATAATGAATATACAGTGGACTGCCAAAAGAACGAATCTGTCTTGGAAGAAGTCCAACCAGAACGCTCCTTAGAAGCAAGGATGGCGAGACTGCGTCTTACATACTTTGGACGTGTTGTCAGGAGGGATCAGTCCCTGGAGAAGGATATCACTCTTGGTAAAGCAAAGGACCAGCAAAAAAGAGGAAGACCCTCAACAGGATGGACTGACACAGTGGCTCCAACAATGGGCTCAAGTATAACAACGATTGTGAGGATGGCGCGGAACCGGGTAGTGTTTCATTCTGTCATACATAGGGTCACTATGAGTTAGAACCAACTCGACAGCACCTAACCACAACAACAAAGTTCTGGCTTATTAAACTAATGGGACTATAAAGACACAGAACAAAGAAGTCACTCCTACATGGCAGCTCAGGCTCACTAAGAACAAATCATGCTGGCCTGTAAGCCTTGTTTCCTATTTGGCAGCCTTAGTAGATTTGGGGACGGGAGGGGGAAGTACAGGGGTGGTTCATGGGAATCCTGTATCTCTACGTGAACACCCTATCAGACAGTCACTCTGAACACTCTGAAAGTACTTTTGGACAGAGGGAGGAATGTGCACTGGATGAGAAAACTGATGCTTAAACAGATTAATGACAACCCCTAGGGAGGCCAGTGAAACACCTTGTGTTAGTCACTGGTAGGAAAGAGATGGCAAAGTCGAACTAAGTAATTAGAGGTGAGCTTAATAAACACCACAGAAATGTGGGCAGGGTGCAGGAATATCACAAGAAATGGTGCAGTAGAGCACCAAGGTAGATATCATTACCATCCTTAGGCCTGAAGGAGCAAGGAGAGGAAGTAGTTCCTAGAATCCAGAGAGTGCTGGAGGAGAGAACTACTCTACTGAAACTGTCACCTTCCAGCAAGCAAAGAAGCCAACCTTGGACTGGGGAAATAAATGCCAACCTCACTTGCTTTGCTCCTCCTGTCTGTTGCCAATGCTCCCCTTTGGCCACACCCAACCAGAACCCAGGAAATCAGAGACCCCACTGATGCTCAAGACACAGAGCAGGGTAGGGAATGGTGGAGAGTAGATCTGGAAGGGCAAACAGAAGATGCCAAGCCCACAAATGCATCTTACAATATTCTAATATGCATTTTTCCTTTAAAGTCAAACTACTCTGTGCCATGAACAAATTCCTACAGATTAAAAAAAAATAATAATAACAGCCTCATGATAATAGTAGGAAAGACAGCAAAGACTAGAAACCTCAAATACAATAGACCAAAGTCATGTCATATTTCAGAAATATTTTTAATTCTTAGTATTGTTTGATGTTAAAATTCCTAAAAATAGAAGAGAAATGGTGACAAATGAACAGTTGAAAGTAAAGACTTACAAAAGAAAGTTCTGAAGGTCTGTAGGGTGGGACAGGAGGGAAGGGCAGTACCATTACGGGCGCTGGAGGCCATGCTATGGAGCGCAGGATCTTCTTGAAGGGATGGAAGCAGTACTCAATGAATCCTAGTCAGAACTGACAATATGAGGCAACAGAGCAGGAAAAAGAAAAGAAAAAACCGGGGAATAAATCGACCTGGGTCCTAGTCATTGCTTTGCCACAATTTAATAATAGGATCTTAGACAACTTAAAGTCTCTATGCCTTGTTGCCTTTGTTTATGAATGTGGAAATAAAAGATAAAAATACCCAACTAGTAAATGCTACTGCTAACAAATAGTGGGCTATAAACAGCTCCAAAAAATGTTAAAGAAGTTAGTTTATAGTCTTGCTACTATTGATATAAATACTGGTATCCCCTGGTAGCTTGGTAGCTTGTTAGAAATGCAGATCTCAAGCCCAACACCAGATCTACTAGATCAGAATCTATATTTGATGAAGAATATCAAGTGATTTGTATCCACATTAAAGTCTGAGAAGCACTGGTCTAAACCTAGGTTTCTGGCTTAGGACAGTGGATCAATGACGGTGTCATTCACCAACTGCAGGGCTATATGAAGAAGAAGCCTTTTGGCAGAAAGGCGTTGAGGTCCATTTGGAACAAACAGGGACTAAGTCACTGGGAGAACACCTGAATGAGTAATTCCTGTAGAGGAAGGGCCACAGAAGAGAAGAACAGGTAATGGGTTTGGTTTTGTTTTAATTACACACAAAAGAAGTGAATAGATCTAGTATCTGGATGCTGTGCATATGCTGTGCTCCTCACTTCTGCACTCTCTTTCACTGCATCTATCTAATTCTGCCTCAAATAATATTTTTCTCACATGTCCAACCTCTTTAGCCCTCTTCTTTTCCTTTTCTCTTCCAAGTCTAGCTCACTCGATCCAGGAAAAATTTCGCTCTCCCTTCTCCTACCCACCCCCCATCCCTTTTTCCTTCCTTCATTTCTCTACCCATTGTTCCAAGTTAAATTCAGAATGGGAATGAGCATAGACTAGCGCTTTATATCAATAAATACAGAAAAGAGAATTAAAAAAAAAAAAGTTACCATCAATTTCTAAAGATCTAAAAATGGCCAGCAGTCCCTTTTGGAATCTCCACCATCTCTACAAACTCTATAAATCCAATGCCATAGAGTCAATTCTGACTCATAGCAACCATATAGGGCAGAGCAGAACTGCTCCATAGGGTTTCCAAGGCTATCATCATTTTTTTTTTTATTGTGCTTTAAGTGAAAGTCTACAAATCAAGTCAGATTCTCATACAAAAGTTTATAAAGGCCTTGTTGTATACTCCTAATTGCCCTCCCCCAATAAGACAGCACACTCCTTCCCTCCACTCTCTTTTTGTGTCCATTCAGCCAGCTTCTGACTCCCTCTACCCTCTCATCTCCACTTCAGAAAGGGATGCCAACATAGTGTCATGTGTCTACCTGATCCAAAAAGCTCATTCTTCACCAGTATCATTGTCTATCCCAAGTCCAGTCTAATTCCTTTCTGAAGAGTTGGCTTTGGGAATGGTTCCTGTCTTGGGCTAAAAGAAGGTCCGGGGATCATGATCTCTGGGGTCATTCTAGTCTCAGTCAGAACATTAAGTCTGGTCTTTTTACAGGAATTTGGGGTCTGCATCCCACCGCTCTCCTGCTCTCTCAGGGGTTCTTTGTTGTGTTCCCCGTCAGGACAGTCATGGGTTGTAGCCAGGCACCATCTAGTTCTTCTGGCCTCAAGCTAATGTAGTCTCTGCTTTATGTGGCCCTGTCTGCCTCTTGGGCTCATAATTACCTTGTGTCCTTGGTGTTCTTCATTCTCCTTTGCTCCAGGTGGGTTGAGACCAACTGATGCATCTTAGATGGCCACTTGCTAGCGTTTAAGACCCCAGACGCCACTCTCCAAAGTGGGATGCAGAATGTTTTCTTAATACATTTCATTATGCCAGTTGACTTAGATGTCCCCTGAAACCATGGTCCCCAAACCCCCACCCCTGCTACACTGGCCTTCAAAGAGTTCGGTGTATTCAGGAAACTTCTTTGCTTTTGGTTTAGTCCAGTTGTGCTAACCTCTCCTGTATTGTGTGTTGTCTTTCCCTTCAACTAAAATAGTTCTTATCTACTATCTAATTAGTGAAAACCCCTCTCCCTCCCTCCTCGCTCTCATAACCATCAAAGAATATTCTCTTCTCTGTTTAAACTATTTCTCGAGTTCTTATAATAGTGGTCTTATACAATATTTCTCCTTTTGCAGTTGACTGATTTCACTCAGCATAATGCCTTCCAGATTCCTCCATGTTACGAAATGTTTCACAGATTCATCACTGTTCTTTATCGATGCGTAATATTCCATTGTGTGAATACACCATAATTTATCCATTCATCCATTGATGGGCACCTTGGTTGCTTCCATCTTTTTGCTATTGTAAACAGTGCTGCAATGAACATGCGTGTGCATGTATCTGTTCTTGCAAAGGCTCTTATTTCTCTAGGATATATTCCAAGGAGTGGGATTGCTGGATCCTACGGTAGTTCTGTTTCTAGTTTTTTAAGGAAGCGCCAAATCGATTTCCAAAGTGGCTGTACCATTTGACATTCCGACCAGCAGTGCAGAAGTGTTCCAGTCTCTCCACAACCTCTCCAACATTTATTATTTTGTGTTTTTGGATTAATGCCAGCCTTGTTGGAGTGAGATGGAATCTCACGGTAGTTTTGATTTGCATTTCTCTAATGGCTAATGATCATGAACATTTCCTCATGTATCTGTTAGCCACCTCAATGTTTTCTTTAGTGAAGTGTCTGTTCATATCCTTTGCCCATTTTTTAATTGGGTTATTTGTCTTTTTGTAGTTGAGTTTTTGCAGTATCATGTAGATTTTAGAGATAAGATGCTGATCAGAAATGTCACAGCTAAAAACTTTTTCCCAGTCTGTAGATAATCTTTTTCCTCTTTTGGTGAAGTCTTTGGATGAGCATAGGTGTTTGATTTTTAGGAGTTCCCAGTTATTTGGTTTCTATCTTCTGCATTGTTAGTAATGTTCTGTATACTGTTTATGCCACTATTAGGGCTCCCAGTGTTGTCCCTATTTTTCTTCCATGGTCTTTACCATTTCAGATTTTATATTTAGGTCTTTGATCCATTTTGAGTTAGTTTTTATGCATGGTGTGAGGTATGGGTCTTGTTTCATTTTTTTGCAGACAGATATCCAGTTATCCCGGCACCATTTGTTAAAAAGACTGCAAGACTATTATCTTTATGGAACCAGACTGCCACATCTTTCTTTCTCCTGTGCAGCTTCTACTGGGTTTAACTGCTGACCTTACAGTTAGCAGCTGAGCAGTTAACCACTATGCCACCAGGGTTCCTATGAACTCTATATTCTCCTCTAATTAAACCCGTTTAACTTTCTAGTTAAGTAAAATAACTCTAATCAACATATTCAATATATTCAAATACTAGGAATGCAACACCATTGCATTGTCTCATTTCAGCCTTACTATGAATTAGCTGGGCTCTTTCAAAGCTATCTGAAGAGTCCAACCACCATTTATTGTGTTATCTCCATAAGGCAATAAAATCTATGTTCCAAACAAATGACTTACAAATGAACTCTTGGAACACAACCTGTTCCTTAATTGGGAACTCTATGTAATTCTAACCCACATGCTTCATGGGCAATAGTAAAAGGCTTTGAAAAGCAAGAGTCTGTTAATGAAAATGTAAGGATAAGGCCATGTTTGCGTTTACTGGAAATCATGGTCACTAGACTCTAACTATAGGGTTTTTGTTTTTGTTTTTAGACTCTAACTAGATATTCTAGTATACTTTCAAAGCTTTTTCCCTCGAGAGAAAAATAGTAAAATTTTAACATAAATCACAAGGTTCTTCCTAAAGTATTCAGTCACGGTATACCGTCTCCTTAAGTAGTAACAGAGAAAAAGAGATACAGGAATGAATTCTACTATAATTCATCACTACCACCAGGCAAAATTATTTTCCTTAGCCAATTCAAGTTATTTAAGCAGCAATGCTGATTTTTTTTCTTTGAACATAGAAACTTTGTCTTTATTTCCCCCTGAAATCCAACCTGTAATTCATGTTTTCTTCTAAAATATTTTTTAATTTTAAGTGCAGTGGCAGTAAAAGATTACTAAAATGTAGTGGGAGTAAAAGATTAAGATATTCCATTTTACAAAGAGATACCCAGCACTTCTCAGTTAATGACAAAATGCAGGAGGATATATGAGCTTCTGTTAATTGTATGCTGTTTGCACATAATACCTTAATTCAAGGGCAAAGTACAGTGTTCACCGTCAGTATTCTTTCATTTCCAGCAATAACAGAGCCCAATAATTTAGCCGAATAGACCAAAAAAAGAGGCAAAGCCCATCTAACTTACTCTCTGGGTCTTCAAGGGGAATATCATTACAAGAGTCTGTATCTGAGTAAGTTCTTCGGCGTCGCTGGGAGAGTCTGTGAAGCGTAGACGCTGGTTCTTTTACAGCGTGGCTACTCCTGAAAATTAAATAAAAAGCACTAAACTAGGGGGGAAAAAAGGCATCAAATTCTAAGGCCTTAAACAAATGAAAACCTTCTCAACTTAACTGGAGTTTTAAATGACTTCCTATTAAATGAAAGAGCAACGATTTTTATACCCAAAGAAGTATTTTAGAAACATTCTACTCATTCAGAGGTCAAATCACAAGTAAGTCAAACCATCTAGAACCCAGCTGGTAACCTGGAGAAGGTGGACTCTAAGCAGAGCTAAGTGGAAAAGGGGTATAATGAAGACGCAATTTTATAGGGAAGGGCCCAGCTATATAATAAAGTTCATCAGAAATCCATGGTTTACAAATGTGTAAAAGATAAAAGTAATGGACTCACAAGCACAGCTACCTAGTGTCAATTCATAACTGATTAAAAACAGCACACTGAAGGGAATGGGCAAGTAGTGAGGCGCATTCTAAAGGCTGACTCACTGACTACAGTGAAAAAAGATAAAGATGGTAAAAAAAAAAAAAAGAAGGCTATTAACTATCAACTATTAAAACAAAGAAATCTATCTAGGATCAATCAAACACAGAGCCAAATCACTACCACTCCTCAACGGCAACTTGGCTACCACTGTGGGACAGCCCAAAACTACTGTTCTTAACACTGACCCTGATTCATCAAGAAAAAATTAAATTGTGCTCAGTGTATCTTACTTAATAAGGTAGAAAGAATAAAGTTTAGATAAATTTCTATCACAAAAATAGAAGTCTGTCAAAGGGATTAAGCTTCCACTTTCCTGGAAAATTCAGTTGGTAGAGCTCTTCGTTCCATAATGGAGTTGGATACATACATCATGGAATTCTACTGATCACATGATGGTTCAAAGATCACATAAGTATCAGAGAAAATAAACAAAATGTGACAGAACAGTAATAAGGGCTCTGTTAGGACCCGGCATTCTTTATGTAGACAAATAAATGCTAGTGTCACTATATAATCGCATCACTTTCCAAAGAACCAAGTAAGACAACCAAAGCAACTTAAAGGAATATTGCTTACCAAAATAAAGGACAGTTTAAGAACATGGGATCTTAGCAAGATCTATCCAGAAGGTAAACTAATTTTTTTTCATGTACTGATATCAACTTTTTAAACATCAATTGATTTTCTCTTTTCTAGTTCTTCAGAGAGATCTTTATCTTCTAATAAAGCAAAAGCTCGGTATGAATATATGCCACCATAAAAAGCTGTAGTAAAATGAGCCTCAGCTTTGAAGCTCTGATACATCACAAATGGCTTTCTACCAACCAAATCTGATACAACTTCAAACATCTAAAATAAAGTATGATAGCCAACAAGGTGCCTACCTCACTAGTTAATTTATTTACTCATTCTTTCTTTACTGATTACCCGCTGTGGCAACACCTACACTAACCATCAAGATACAATGCTAACCAAATCAGAGCCAAACCCAGTCCTTACAGGGCTTATATTCTGCACTACTTATTAAAGGCCCAAAGAATTCTCCTAAGTATAATTTTGAGAGAACTTGGCTGAAAAAAGAAGTTATTCTACCTCTCTGAACTGCAAGTACCAGGGTGGCTGACAGAACGCTTCATCTAGAAATTAAAAAAGAAAAAAATTAGCACAATTCATGACAACCAAAATAACGCAGCTCTAAGATATCATTACTGTCATAACAAATTTACTCAGAGAAGACTGGCAAAAGAAAAAAAATTGTTTATAGACTCGAGTAACGTAATTAACTCAATGTCAAGCTTTCTCCCTAATAATCATTAATTGGAATCTTTCTCAACTTACACAAAAAACATGCTATATTCTTTTCTCAATATTAAAAATCAAAATTTATAATGTTTTATTAATATATACATATAAAACCCACTGCCATCTAGTCAACTCTGACTCATAGCAACCCTGTATGACAGAGTAGAACTGCCCCATAAGGTTTCCAAGGAGCGGCTGGTGGATTTGAACTATCGATCTTTTGGTTAGCAGCCGAGGTCTTAACCAGTGTACCACCAGGGCTCCACTGTGTGTGTATATATATATATATATATATATATATACATATACACACACACACACACACACACACATAAAACCCAGTGCCTTCGAGTCGATTCCAACGCATAGCAACCCTGCAGGACAGAGTAAAACTGCCCCAGAGTTTCCAAGGAGCGTCTGGTGGATTCGAACTACCAACCCTTTGGTTAGCAGCCGTAGCACTTAACCACTATGCCACCAGGGTTTCCTATATATATATATATATGTGTGTGTGTGTGTATAAAATATATAAAAAATATATATACAATTACTTCAAGAGTCACACTATTTATGATAGAAAGGAATATCTTGCAACCCAGAAAGTATTCTAATAATTCTCTCTCTTTTTTAAGGGCAGGAATAGAGTCTTGCAGCAGAGATTCTCTTTACCATTTATTATTCAGGTAGCTGATACACAGATGTTCTAAAGTGTGGTTTTCATGGAAGAGGGGCATTAAGAATTCAGAGCTTAAAGAACTCAAAAGAAGAACCTAAGCCTCAATTAGGTTTCTAAAACATATATTAAAAAAAAAATCTGATTAGGGAAAACAAAAAAATAGGCAGAACATGAATAAATATACCAAATACTAAACATAATCTAAAAAATTCAACTACTCCACCAAAAAAATAGAGGGAGGCAGCCAAGTAAAAGATTATTTCAAAGTTTCACAAGGTAGCAGAAAAACAAAATTTTATTAAATACTAAAGACAGCTGCTTTTATATACACAGGTCCAAGGCCCTTACAAGTCCAGGTCTAACATTTATGTTTATGCAAACGCCTTTTGTATTTGTCTATGAGCCACAGTTACTCTGAGAAATCTCAATTGAAAGGGTAACAGAAATGACCCACCCAATATGTAGTAGAAACATTAATGTGACTGACATTCAGATGTAAGTGGGATAGGGTTGCTAGGAGTCAGAATCGACTCGATGTCAACAGGTTTGGCTTTTATAATATAAATCAGTTCCTTTAAGACCACTCCCCCATGATATCTCCACTACAAAAATCACTCAACTTCCGAGACAAAATGACAACTGTCTGAATTTCCATGATGATATGAAATACGGCGTGTTCTAAGAGGGATATGAGATTGACTACATAAAACTGTTATAAATATCAGGTTAAATAATTATCAAATCTTTCAGCTCTATTTTTCATTTACTCGAGTTATTTTAAAAATAAAATTTGCCCATGAAGACTGTCTGACATTACTTTCATTAGCTATGCGTCTCCAGAACTAATTACCATAAGCCACAATTCTTGCTTTATGTGTGAAGTAAAATGGCAGAGCTGGGAAAAATAACCTGCCTCTAACCTAATGTTTCCTAGATCGACTTACTGGATTTCCTGTAATTTTTCTACTAATAGAAGTTTTTGGTTTAAAAGAAACCAAATACACATATAACACATACATTGTAACTTCCCTGGACAACAAAGCACTTGTTACAAGGCATTTTTCTCAGAAGTTCAATCAGAAAGTGAGGAAGCTCTGATGTGTGTTTATTTTACCTGACTTTATATAGTTTTAAAAAAGGGGAAAAAAAACAAAACAGCATACCTCATGTACATTAATTTCATGAACACGGCACTGTATTTTTTTTTTTTTTTAGTTTGAATGTACACTTTACTTAACAGTTCACAACATATCTGTAATCGCTCTAAAAAGCAACACTGTCAAACTGTGTTCTACTGAACACCACAGTCCTATGAAAGGTTATTCAAAACAAACAAAAAAGGGGTTCACTTGTTAAAACAAATTTCACAAACACTGCACACTACCTCTCCCTCTGAAATTCAAAATATATGTTAGCATAAAAGAGGCTCTGAGGAGCCCTGTGACAAAGAAACCCAATTCATTTAGGTTAACCAACAGTACCTAAACTAATCTGCCCATAAAACTCTTTTTCACAGTATTCCTGCCTCAGAGGACGCTGATGAGAAAGCAATGATCTAAACAAATTTAGGTAATAATCTTTGCTAAATCCTATATAATTAACTTTTCTGTGGAGGGTATGAGAACCCAGGGATAAGCTGGACCTTATTCTTTCTTCTAATAAGTCTTTAGCTAATTGCCAAAATAGTAGCCACAAACCCTGACAAAAATGTCATTCTTCCTTCTACAAAACACTTTGATGAAAAAAATGAAAACTTGCATTAAACCTTATGCCACCTGTGAGTTCCCCACAGCATGCTAGGAGCAAGTGTATTAACATGGAAAGGACAACAAACTCATCACCCCCGGCAACGAGTACGTGTTGTTTCAGAGTCACCGGATGGCAAAAAAACTAACATTAAGCATCTGCACCCACAGCAGGTCAGACACTTCACAATGACCCTCTGATGTAGACACTCAAACCCCTACTTTATAGTTGAAGAAACAAGTTCAGAGAGATTAAGTAACTTGCCTACTCAGATACACATGGTAGATCTAAGGTTCAAATCCCAATGCGGCCATTTCCATTACGACATATCGTTTCAAATCCCTATAATTCCTTTAAAGATATGCTTAATTTTACTCCATTGTGATGTTTTTACCAAGGAAAATAGTGCTCCCCAACCTTTTTCATATCACAGAACACACAGGGAATGACAATATTTGCCTGGCACACTGGGGTAAATGGATAAAGCAGCTCATGGCAGGCCCTGCCCAGTCCCTCCAAGGGGGAAGGGATCAGGATCTTGGCAAACACGTGCTGGGCTCACCAGCTGAGAAGCTCCAGTTGATATGAGTCCTCTTCTCACCTCACCCCCTAAAATTCAACTGTCTCCCCACCCCCCGCACACCTATTCTACTCTTAGAAATATTTTTTAAAAAAAATGCAATTTCATTGGGAGAAAAACAAGAAATTCCAACCATTTGAACAGGAGAAGGTGACACAGGAGAAACTAAGGGATCCGGATGGGGCAGTTGGAACATCTCAGGTTTAAACTTGGCATTCGCTATCTTCACGCATTCCTCAAGCGTTGTGATGAACGTATTACATGTGGCACTAAGCAGAGAAGAGGCTTCATTCATGTTCTGAAAAATCACATACAAAGGTGAGCAGACTCACACACAACTATGTGGAATCATATACAACTTTATAATCAAGTAAGGAAACATTCTTTCCAAAGGACACATTACTATGTTATGCTCAAATTTATTAAATGTAGTAAATAAACCACCTCAGAGAATTAAAGCAGCACATAAATAATAAATGTGCCCCTCGGGTAAGTAATGTGTGAACCTGATTCTAGGAAAAAAATAAGTTTTGTGTTTGAACCAAATGTCACATTGAAAAACTGAACAAAAATTTATCTTCAATAAGCCTAAGTTGTAATTATCTCACTACCTACATATAGTTTAATATAATCAGAATTCTGAAGGTGGGTACAGGCAGTATAAGATCCTAAGAGTTAGTTAGAGATGGCACATTTCATGTCTACCCTACAGCCATTTTCCCACTTCTTCCTTGATAGAATAAAAACCCAGTGTTGTTTAGAACAGCAAAGTGCCCTGACCCTGGGGGATGTACACAGATTGGTGTAGGCCAATCACAGCTATCCCAGTCCCCTTTGTCAAATACTCATTTTTCCTAGTTTCCCTTGGCCTAGCCAAAAAAGATTATGAGAAGTCTGCTGCGGGGTTTCTGGGATTTTTGTTCCTTGATAAAAGGCGAAGATAGTAAGTTGGGAAGATCTCTCTGATCTCTCTCCACACTAGCCACCCCATTGCCTTCTGCCTGTACATGTTATCTTGAAGCCTTATATTTGAGGAGAAAAACTCGACACAGCAAGAACGACAGAGTGGAAAGACTGAACGAGCCTAGGCCCCTGATGCTGTCACTGAGCTGCTGGAGCCAACTGAGAGCACCAGCTATTGCTCTGAAACAGTAAGTGCCCTCAGGGTTTAACCTACTGTTTGGTTTTCCGTTACCTGTAGCCAGTATAACCTACCTCACACAAGATGCCTCCCCGACAGGCAGAAGCAAGAGAAGGCCACAGGAGAAGTAGAAAAATTTCTTTTCCCACTTCTGGCAAGTTAGGCAGAAGGGGACAAGGAACTACGGTAGCCTTTTATCAAGAGAGTAGCAGGGTTCACTGGTACTATTTTACCAGAAAAAGCGAGCCTATTTCATATCCAGGTGCTACTTCTCTGAATTTTGATTCCTACATCACTGTTCTAGGGAATTTTTTTTTTTTAAGGTTATTTCATAAAGCTAAATTACCAACTCTCAGTAGCTGCAGCTGGGATTTTATTAATGAAAGAAAAAGAATAGCAATTATCCAATGAATTCATGTAGTCGGCCTAGAGAACAAAAACAAAGCCTAGAATGTTTCTTCCCGGCCCCAACCCACAAATTATAAGATTGGCTGTGAAGACAGGCCTTGGTTCCCCTGAAAAATACGCTGCTTCCTGCTGTACTGCAGCTGCAAAGATACAACCCAGAATAGCCCTTAGGTTTCTAGGTACTCTGCCGTAAGGAGAGCACGGAAGAGCTGAAGATAATTTATTTTGAAAACGCCTCTCTGTCATCTTATGGGAAGTAGCTCACCCACCAACCCACTGCCGTCAAATCGACTCCGACTCATAGCAACCCTATAGGACAGAGCAGAACTGCCCCATAGGGTTTCCAAGGACCAGCTGGTGGACTCGAACTGCCAACGTTTTGGTTAACATCCTTAACCACTGTGCCACCAGGGCAAACCCACCAGTATGCTGCAAAGCATAACTAGGCTGGCAGGGATCATTTTTGCTGTACCTCTACACTGGGAGATGAGTGAGTCTCATCGTGGTGAACAAATTCCTGGATGGTGTGAACTTGCTGCATTAGGAGGTCACAGTAGAGGCGAAGTTCAGACATTTTGGTTTTCAGAGATTCGCTGGTTTCACTTATTTCTGAAAGGAATATATATAAACGTTCAATTATTTTCATATTCTATGGGCAATATAACCAAATGAGATCATTAAAAAAGGCAATAAACATAAATACTTATTGCTTAAGAGATATGAGAACTTGGAAATGGGATGCAGGGGTCCTGAGAAATAGCCTTCTCTTTAGATAATTACATATAAAATAACAGTCACAGTCTGCCATAAAGTTTAGGTAAATCCATTTCCAGAGAAGTGGTGATTAATAAAAGACCACTGGATGCTGTACACAGGAAAATTTCCTTTTATTGTTCATTATCTTTCACTTGAAAAGCACTTGTATTTCTTCTTTTGTGAATTGGCTTTTCTTGCCCTTTACCCATTTTCCCATTTCTAATGCTTGGTTTTTCTCTTTAACCAGTTGCTATCAAGTCGACTCTAACTCATGGCAACCCCATTTGTGTCAGAGTAGAACTGTGCTCTATAGGGTTTTCAATGGCTGATTTTTTGCAAGTAGATTGCCAGGCCTTACTTCCGAGGTGCCTCTGGGTAGACTGGAACCTCCAACCTTTCAGTGAGCAGTTGAGCGTGTTAACCATTTCTACTACCCAGTGAATCCAGTTTCTCTCTTCATACTATATAAAGTAATACCTTATAAACATTAGGACTGAGGAAAGCAGTCTCTTCTATTCTAAATATCACAAGTGCTTCTCCAGATCAGTCAGCTCCCTATCGATTTTCTTTACTGAATGTATTGGCATATCGAAGTTTCTAATTTTTACAAAATTATTGTATATAAACATTCATTCATTTCCTTCTGTTCCTTCCATGGAAACTGTGGTGGCATAGTGGCTAACTGCTACGGCTGCTAACCAAAAGGTTGTCAGTTTGAATCCACCAGGCACTACTTGGAAACTCTATGGGGCAGTTCTACTGTCCTACAGGGTCACTATGAGTCGGAATCAACTCGACAGCAACAGGTTTGGTTTGGTTCGGGTTGGTTCCTTCCATGGCTTTATTTTTACATTATGCTATTTTCAAAATATTTTTTAGAGCTATATTTTCTTCTCTCTAATATCTCTAGGCAGGCTAAATATCCAGCCAAAATCTCCGCCACTCACCTGCCAATACCTTCCATACTAGAAATTTAAGCAGCAGGGGAAGGAAAAAATACACACAGAAGATTCTGGTGCTTCTCCATAACCACTGCACCAGGCCACTGGCACTGCTGTGTAGCACTGCTAGCCAGAGAGGTCCAAAGCAGCTCCATCTGCCTATTTGATCTCACCTAAAGCAACTTCTGGAGGCCCTGGGTGCTGCAAAGAGTTAACACACTCAGCTGCTAACTGGAGGTTTGGAGGTTCGAGTCTACCCAGAGGCACCCTGGAAGAAAAGTCTGGTGATCTACTTCTAACTAACCAGTAATTAAAAACCCTACAGACCACGGTTCTACTCTCACATACATGGGGTCACCATGAGTTTGAACAGGCTTGAAGACAACTGACTTTTTAAATTAATTTCTGCCCCAACTTAAGTCCATTTCTTCCTATCCTGCCCTTAGCCATACTCTATCCGTAACGTTATTTCATATACTTGAAATCATTATAAATTCAATCCCGTTGTTGATGTTGTTAGGTGACGTTAAGTCTGTTCTGACTCACAGCATCCCTGTGTACAACAGAAAGAAACACTGCCCGATCCTGCGCCACCCTCACAATCATTGCTATGTTTGAGCTCATTGTTGCAGCCTCTGTCAATCCATCTTGTTGAGGGTTTTCCTCTTTTTGGCTGACCCTCTGCTCCACCAAGCACCATATCCTTCTCTAAGGACTGGTCCCTCCTGGTAACATGTCCAAAGTGTGAAAGACCAAGTCTTTTGCCATCCTCACTTCTAAGGAGCATTCTGGCTATAAATCCTAGACCTTCATATTTCAATACCCATAATTTAGTTGCTTTCACTAAATAACCTTTATTGTTTTTCAGAGGTTGCTTAAATTAGTTTTTTAATTTAAAATTTTTTAGGAAATAAAAAAATACATATATAAAAAGAAAATCAAACTATTATTATTTTCTTGTTGTATCTGCATTTAGTTAACACCATAAGTCATTTGCTCTGCTTTTGATTTTTATTTAATCTTTTTAAAAGGGCAATATATGCACATGGCAAAGTCAAAAGGCAGCAAGGGGTAGAGAGTGAAAAGAAGTCTCCTTTCTACACATTCCCCTTGCAGAGGTATAAACTTAACCAATTCTCACATACCCTGCCTAAGCCAGTTAATGCATATTAACACTATATGTAGTTCTGAATCCTGTTTTTTTTCAATTATTGTTCAACATTGGGCACTTTCCCACATCATTAAAATTCCCAGTAAATATTTTAATGGCCACATAATCTACCAGCCTATGGAGGCAGTGTGAGAAATACATAAAGTAATTTGGCCTTTGTCCTTGGTTCCTGAGAGATAACTCTCAAACCTTGGAATTTAAGTATTTTCAATAAGGACTCCAGAATACACCTAACTAGCAGGTTGGGTGAGGTGATGAGGTAACTCAGGTGAGGACTGGCAAGGCCAGAGATTCTCACTACATAATACCATATTATCACCTCGTGAAATCGACCCACCTCAGGGGAGAGGGGCTGGAGTTTGCATTAAGTAATAAGACAAAAAAAAGCTCTGGACATGGAAGCTCCATGGGCTTCCTGGTTGGTAAAAGACATTCATGCATGTAAGAAGGTAGTGCATCCCTTTTTGGGATGGGAAGCTCCACATTAGAAAGCCTCCCAGACTTTGCCCTACGCATCTCTTTGTTCAGTATCCTTTTTTCCTACAATAAGCTGTAACTATAGCACTTTCCATGAATTCTGTGAGCTGTTCCAGTGAATTATTGAACCCAAAGGAGTAGTGGGAGCCAGCAGGTCAGAAGTGAGGGAGCCTGGTGGGGGGGCTCCCAAACTTGTGGCTGGCATCTTGAAGGGGCAGAGGGAAACCCCTGAATTTGTAGTCAGCAGGTCAGAAGTTAGGGCGTCGTCCAGACTTCCAAACTTGAGGCTGGCATTTGCTAACTGGGCAGTCTGAAGGACAATGTTCTTTTAACTTGTGACATCAGACCTAGCTCCAGGGGCTATGGTCAGAGAAAGAAGTGCTGCATGGGCAACTCATGTCAGAACTGAACAGAAAAGCAGGAAAGTGGATATCTGATGATTCTTATCCTTGTAAGCAGCATATAGTTTACCGAACCATTTCCCTAAATTTAAACCCTTGCATTGTTTACAAACTTTTTACCATGATGATTACTCCCTTTGGATATACTACTAAACATAATAAAAAACGCAGACATGACAAATTTATGTTTAAGAAAATACTGTCACCACAGGCAAAAATCTATTAACTACCTTTTTCTTTTTTAGTCCTAGTATCAGTCAAACAGGCTTTGGAGCTGCCCAGAGCAACCAGCCACCTTTGTCTTTCAGCTGCATTCACTGCTTTCATGTAGAAATGCTGCTCTCCTGGAATGATTAATTCCATTCTTGTGTTGTCTGCTGAATGGACTGTAATGAAAAACAAAGGGAAATACAGTCACAGACATAAGTAATTTGGGGAGCAAACCATCATTCTTATGTAGTACTAAATTTATTAGACGATTCAGACACCTAAAACAACAAACTATGATCCAAGATGCAGGCAGTGCCACTCCCTAAGGGGCTATCTAGTAGCACCTTCCAAACCACCATTTTCACATATACTCAGGCAGGCAGTGGTGCCAAACTTATGGTGGAATATGAAAGAAAAAATAGTGATGAATGAACTACTGAGAAGTGAGAACCAAGAACTTCCCTGGGGACCACCTGTAGCACCTTAAATACACATGGCGTTGCCATACTTATCACACACTGTTTACTAACTTCTTTGAAAGCAAAGTCTATGTTTTGGTATCCCCAAGCTTAGGAAAGTGTCTGGAATACAAGCACAAAGAAAGGTAATTTATGGCCACCTTCCACGGGAACTGTGGTTCTCAACTAATGCAGCATCTCAGAATTACCTGGAAGGTATGTGTATTAAGGAAACCCTTCCTTCTTCCCTTCCCCCCACCTCCTTTCCTAACCCTCCCCTCCTTAATACTCTGACAAGAGAGCTAAACAAGAATGCTCACTGTGCTGAGCCAACCCCAAACTTTTTTTGTAAGACTATGTAAATTTATGTTAAGCAAAAAAACCAAACCCATTGCCACCAAGTTGATTCTGACTCATAGCAACCTTATAGAACAGAATAGAACTGCCCTGTAGGAGCTTCCAAGGCAGACTTCCACATCTTTCTCTCACAGATTAACTGGGGGTTCCAACTGCGGACCTCTCAGGTAGCAGCTGAGCACTTAACCACTGTGCAACCAGTGCTCCTTAAATTTGTGTTACTTTATTAGTAACCAACAAGAATTTACTCAGCTCAGAAGAGTGCTGGTAGAGTGAAAGACAGAGGCAGAGAAAAATATAGCCTTCACTGTCATAGAGCTGACAATTTAACCCAGGAAACAAACTGGCAGACCAAAAATAATCACCTAACTTAAATGCTGAACTCTCTGGTATAGATTTCATGTGTAATTACAACTGAGAGGAACCTAAGAAACAGGAAATAAAAAAAAGACTTCAACCTATGAGCCACCATCTAGGATACTCTACTGGTCTTCCCCCTTTGGGAGCATGGAAGAATGAAGAAAACTAAAGATACAAGGGAAAGATTAGTTGAAAGGACTAATGGACCACATCTATCATGGTCTCTACCAGACTGAGCCCAGTAAAACTAGATGGTGCTTAGCTACCACCACTGACTGCTGACAAGGATCACAACAGAGGGTCCCAGGCAGAGCTGGAGAAAAATAGAATAAAATTCTAACTCGAAAAGACCAGACTTGCTGGCCTGACAGAGTCTGGAGAAACCCTCAAAGTATGGCCTCCTTAACACCCTTTCAGCTCAGTAATGAAGTCACTCCTGAGGTTCACCCTTCAGTCAGAGAGCAGACAGGCCTATTAAACAAAAGGAGACTAAAGGGGTGCACCAGCCCTGGGGCAGGGACTAGAAGGCAGGAGGGGACAGGAAAGCTGGTAAAAGGGAATCCAAGGTTGAGAAGGGACAGGGTTGACGTGTCATGGTAGTGTTAACTAATGTCATAAAACACTGTGTGTACTAACTAATGAAAAACTAGTTTGTTCTTGTAAACCTTCATCTAAATTTTTTTTTTTTTTAAAGTCTTCAAGAAGAAGAATTTGATGACAGCAGGATTTGGTTAAGGCAAAACCTGTATGAAAAAAAGGCCTAGATGAGGGGGGAAAAAACACAATCTGTTCAGGTTATAGGGAAACAAGCCTAAGCAGAGCCTTATGATGTACTGCACAGTAATGATAGTCACGAATGGACAGGCTAGGTAGAGTCAAGTTATGAAGGGCTCAGGAAGTCTGGCAGTGGCCCTAAATTAGATTATCAATTACTGAAAATATTGGCCAGATGACTCAGGTGTATTTGGTAGCTTCAACCAAGAGCTCATCATGTCAAAGGAACTACCTTTCATGAAGGTCAAGTATTCAAGCTACGGGGGAGAAAAGAGAAGGGTTTTTAGGGAGTGTAACATTCATTGCTCTTGTGCTCTAGTTTTTCCTTCAATTCTCTTTAAAGGAGAATTCAATACTTTCATTATTATTTTTTCTGCTTTCATCCTACCTACCTCCTCCTCCACTGCCCAACCACACATACAAATGAATCAATGGTCCATGAAACCTTCCTTCATAAAATTTACTCAGCGTGACCTCTTGCATTATCTCTCCCTTTTGGGAAGGAAAGGAGAATATCTCTATCAGAGTTTGTCTCTGATCCAGCAAAGAACCACAGCTTATGCACTTAATTTCATATTTTATCAAAACTCAACAGAACTGATCCCATCATCTTTAGAGCTCAGTTTCCAACCTTTACAACACTTTTCTACAATGAGAGCAAAAGAGAACACTTGTAGACTCAACATGGACACTAATGTAGCATTATAAATTGTTTTTCAAGTCCAAAGTGGAAGACTGGCACAAGTATACTGAATTTTGATTCAAAGTACACTTATAGAGGGAGAAGTATCAAAAACTGTGTTTAACAATGGTTAATGTTTATTTTTTTATTCCCTGGTTACTAAGGAGGGAGCTCTGGTGGTGCAGTGGTTAAAGCAGCTCGGTTGCTAACAGAAAGGTCAGTAGTTAGAACCCACCAGCTGCTCTATAAGAGAAAAATGTGGCAGTCTATTTCCATAAAGATTTACAACCTTGGAAGCCCTATGGGGCAGTTCTACTCTGCCTATAGGGTCAGATGAGTCGGAATCGACTAGACGGCAATGGGGGTTTGGGTAACTTAGAAAATAAATGGTATTAGAAGATCCCTAGTGGTTAAGAGCTCAGCTGCTAACTAAAAGGTCAGCAGTTCGAATCTACCAACCACTCCTTGGAAACCCTACAGGCAGTTATACTCTGTCCTGTAGGGTCACTATGAATCAGAATCAACTCAACAGCAATGGGTTTATTTTTTGTTTTTTTTAAACTTGGTTAAAAATGTTTTTTTCCTCTTAGTTGCAGTATGATGAAGAACCCTTTACTACCAAACTTCAAATTCCTCTAATTCCATATAGTCACTTACCCTTAATTTCACAAACTGCCATCTTTATACTTCCTTTACTCCCTTTGCAAACATCATCCTGTGAATCATAGTAGGACAGGATTCCATTATCTAAAACAAACCAACGAGGCTGCCAACCTACAAAGACCATAAATAACAAAAGGTTAATAAGGAAAGAAATTACTTTCACCACACAGAAAACTCTGATTTCAAACCTTGTCATCCATACTATTTCTTGGCTCTAAAATAACATTCTAACAATGAAATTTTTAACAATCAAGTCTTGCCCAAGATGTTCCTGCATCAATCTACACTTTGCTGGGAGAGATTTCTGAGGAAATCTGTAGTTCAGAAGTATGGGGAGTAATATCTTTATTTTGGGTCACAACCTTCTCATTAACAGCCCATGAGACCCCATCCTCAATAACAGCCCTACACAGGGTACAACGCAACTCTTTTTCTAAAAGGAACAGAGTTGGGTTATAATGCAATGGAAACAGCAACAGAAGACAAGAATTCCAGCTCCATTCTCATTCTTTCAGATAACCCGGGGCAAATCTTTTCATTTCAATAAACCTTTAAAATTTCCAATTCCAAAATGACCAGATTAAACTATACGACCTCTTAGGTGCCACTCAGCCCTCAGTTCCAAACTGCAACCTTCCCTTGTTTTATAAAATACGTTGCCTAAGCAAGCTCCCCTGCCCACATCAAAGTTCCAAATGAACTTCAGTCTCTTACACAGAAACTGTATACCCTGTGGTGAGAGCATGGATTTTCTCTCTGCTGCTGCACAGTGATGGCAGAAGCTGCTAGAAACTGCAATCATTCATTTAATTAATATTTATTCAATGACTAGAGTATACAACCACCACAGACTTAGCTCGAAGGCAAAGCTGGTGATAAAAATGATGGCTTCCCTACCCGAATGGACACGAGGCGAGATAATGGAGGGAAATACTGTGTGCTATCACATCAGAGGTAGAGCAATTAGGAGTGTACAGCAAGGTGTATGTAAATTTTTGTATCAGAGACTGACCTAACTTTCACTTAAAGCACAATAAAAATTAATTAAAAAAAAAAATGATGGCTTCCCTCAGTGCCCAACTCCGACTCCCCTTACAAGCCAAACTCAGTGTCCCCTGGAATCTTATTGAGCACATTACTAATCTACAACAGTTCACCGACTAACACAGTGATCATGCTAGAGGCAATGTAACTATTCTTGTTCTTTCTGTAACTATTAAGTCATATAGAACACAAGTGTTCTAGGCTAAAATATACAACTTTTTAAACCATGGGCATTCAACTCCTAGTCACTTCAGCCATGGACTATTATACGATTAATCAATTCTATTCTTCCGGGGCCAGATATTACTTAGAATGGTGGTAGAAAGGCAAATTATTCTCATGCCTTGATACAGATCCCAAACTTACCTGCTCAAAAGGCTTTACCTATATCACTTTTGAAATAACAACCCTGAGTCACCATAAAAAAGGTTAGATTCCACTTTGTATCCTCTGTTTAAGAAAGGGAATGTCATAGTACAGTTCAGTAAGATGGATATCAAAATAATTAAAAACAAACAAGTTTCATGTATCTAGAAAATTCATTTTTATTAAACACTATTTTTTTTATATTCTGTAATGATGCCTGGCAAATTAGAAGGTAACTTCTTTTGGGACATCACATCTATCTTGTTCATCACTCCATTCCCAGCATCTAAAATGATGCCTGGCACATAACGGGTGTTAAAAAAAAATTAATTCTCAAGTGATTAAACAAACAAATGAATGAGTGATTGAATACCAGAAGAGTGAGATACCACGTTATCCATGACAGCATATGGCATTCAGTACATATAGAAATGATGTGAACATCATCATCTTTCCAATCACCAATTCACTTTGGCAAACAAATTATAACCATGGTATGGTGAAAACATACTGCTCCACACCAGGTCCAGAATGCCTGTAAGACAAATTGTGACTTTGCAAGTCTATATTATTGTGTGTGACCAAATATCTCCTTAAAACAAATATTGAATAAAATGATTCATTTAGAATTTGTAGCAACTTAAAAGGAAGCCGCCATTTTGGGGTGATGAAAAACTTTTGGAAACAGTAGTGACAGTTGCAGGATACAGTGAATGTAATTAATGTCACTGAATTGTACATTTAAAAATGGTTAAAATGGCAAAGTTTTGTTAGATATATTTTAGTATAATAAATTTTTTAAAAAGGTGACAATGGTTGGCTACATTAATCTAATCAAGCCTGTTAATTACCTCTACATACCCTTTTGAAGAAATATTCCATAAAACAACCTCTAATCGATTCACACATTTAGGTAACAGAGGGTTGTAGCTGTGAAAAAGATTCCCTAGGTATTCCCTTTTTAAATTCTTTTTTTTTTTAAGACAACAGTCTTTAAATATTACTAAAATCCTATTCTCTCCAACACGTTCTCAAATAACAATGTCATTAAACTGGAAGGTTCCTTAAAGATCATTTATATGAATAGCTGGAATCATTCTTTTTACCTAAGATGAACTCAAATTAATAACCAGCATGCCACAGAACCAAATTTAAATTTTAAAATGGAATTCTTCCAAACAAAAGATTTTGTTTCAGCAAGCTTCTAAGTTGGGAACTAGCAGTTAACTCAAATGAACGGCACAGTGAGACCTAAAGCACCTGCGGTTAAAAGCTCAGCCAGCTGGTAGTCCACACAGCAGACCAAGGTCTTAAATTATGACTCATCTAAATCCTCCTCCTTTGCTCCGGGCTATGTATAAGTGGTTCCAAGGCATTACCTCCCTGGACACTGGGCTTATGAGTGTCTGCATAGAGATGAGTATTTCCATCTTGAAGCATAGAAACTATTGTCTTAAAGTTTAACACCATACAACTAAACAGTGTAACTGTTCTCACAACTACTCAAGTGAAAACGCTTAATAAAAAATTGATTTTTATTTCCTCATTTTAAAAATGTTTCCTGTTCAAAAAATGTCATTTATAGAAGCAAATTGTTTTAATTTTCAGTGAGAGCAAAATAAAACATCCATCTTTCATAAATGTTAAGGGCCTTGCAGCTATAAATCTTGCTTTAGCCTGCCAATTAATGAAAAAAAAACAGGGGCAACAGTGACTATCCTTAAAGAGAAGTGCACAAGGTCAGGCAGATACAAGCTGAGTGTACCACAAAATTCTAAGAGGTTCAATGCTTTTGGCAGAGAGTGAATAAGTGAGCGGCAAGTTAAAATTTGTCTATTATGCTAGACCAAGAAATCTGTTTGCTTTTTAAGTTTATTTTCAAACCCATTTCCCCTTCCTCTAATTTGGTGAGATCATAGAATTCTGGAGTTGGAAGACACCTTCAGGAAAAACTAGATAATCACACTGACCTTAACAGACAGAGATCCTGAGAAAATAAGTGCCTTACCCTTACTGCCAGCTGATGGCAGAGAACAGACAACACAAACCTATGGCATTTTTAATAAGCCAGGCAGTTGGTGTCATGGAATGGGGCCCTTCCCTTCTGGTCTCTCATGTCTACAGAAACATGTAACTCTTTGGAGTTGTTCCTTCCAACCCACTTCATGGGTGAAACTTATCTGTCTGCTCTGCTTTGGTGTACTGCACTTTCTTCCACTATTTCTCACATTTACCTAAATTCCAAAACATAACGATACCTCACTGACAACCAACCCCTAAAAGAATATTATCTAGGTATAGCTTCCAAAATCATGATTGCTAAGCTCTAACAACTTCGACAAGTGAGCTTTTAGAGTAAATACTGTGTTGCTACAAAAATTAAAGATACATAAAAAAAAGATTTCTTAAAATTAAGCCTTGATGTTAAAGGGTCCAGTCCAATACCTCGACAACTCTGGCATTAATAAAATGCCGGATATTAAGTGTGAATAAGGACAGAGATCGAAACAACACCTGTACGGTGACTAGGAATTGTTCCGGAGGCTACAGGAGGGAAAAAGAAGTATTTTCACAGAAGCAATTGGTCAGGTGTACGTCCCACCCTCAGGTAGGTGTGCTGTTCCGAACTCGCCCCTGCAGGGGCCAGACAGGCTCTACAAGGGACAGAGACGGATTAAGCCTGAGAGTAAATAGACCAGATTCGCAGTGAACCTCCCCGCCTAAACTCGCCCAAGCCCTCCGCCTCTTCCTGTTGCCCCCAGAGCACCCGAGTCCACATACCTGTGAGATAATTGGTCCACTTGTACAGAACCCCCTCCATCCTTCAGAGCCCCGCGCCGCGCATCCTTCTGGCCCGGGGCCGGCCGCGGAGATGGGATCCGCGCGGAGCGCGGGGTAGCCGCTCCCGGCTCACCTGGCCCCTCCCCGGGCGCCCCCCGCCGGCACCAAGCTGCCCTCAGTCTGCGCGCCGCCGGAACGTGGCGGCCCTTAGAGGCCGGGCCGGCGGGCGCCGCCGGGAGCTCGGAGTATGCGAGGCGCGGACTCGGGCATCACCCGGCGAGGCTCGGCGGCAGGGACGACAAGAAGACAGCCGCGGCCCGCCTCCTGCTCCCGCTTCCGCGGCCCCGCTGCTCTCTCCCGCGCCCCGGCGTTCCCTCCTCCTTTTCGACTGCCTGCCTTTCCCCCGGGCTCCCCGTTTGTTTTCATTGACCCCGACGTCGCTTTCACTTCCTGGATAAAAGGGGCCGGCTCGTCCCGGGAAACCCCTCCCCGGCGGCGGGGCTGGAGGAGCGGGCGCGGCCTGCGGCCCTGCGGCGGCGCGGGAGGTTGCGCGAAGGGGGCGGGCCGGCGCGGAGCACGCTCAGCCCCCTCGGCGGTGACGCCCTCCACCTGTTTCCTCAGGAGGTCGGCCGGGGCTTCCTGGTACCCCAACCTCGGCCGCTGAAGTCTGCGTTGCCCGCCCCTGGGGCCAACGCCTCTGCCCAGGTCTGACGAACGTGGACGCCGCCGCGTGCGCAGCCCCGGAACCCACGAAAGGACAAGCTCTCGGCGCACCTGCCCCCCAGGCGGTGATTTAGGCCTGTGGGGTTTCCTATAAGTACGCCTCAGGTCTTTTCGGTGATTGTTTTCCTTCAAGAAAATAAAAGACTTCCTGTTTATGTTTCCTTCGTATTCTCCTCACAGTCAGGGGACCGAGAAATTATTTCCTACTTCTCAGGCAAAAAACGGGAAAAGGCCCCAAGAAATTGGAATTATGCCTGTAATTAACTTTGGATAGCCGCAATTTCATTTAGAATATAAAACATGGAACTAAATTTGGTGTTTTTATTTTATCTTAAAAAAGGGTGCTTCCCCTTAGCTTTTATAATCTTAAAAAAATCTTGTTTGGAAGTGATAGTCATGTTATGTAATTGACAATAATTTTCAGATTTATGGCATTTTGCAAGCTTTAAGCAAAGCAGATGAAGCAGGCCCAGTGCTGCAGCTTTTCTTAACATCACTTCCCCTCCCAGGGCATAATCCAGGCCTTGGCGGAAGGCCTTCGGGTTTAGGGTAGAAGTCTTTAGATATTCTTTTGAAAATAAGGTGGATTGATAGATGGATAGATGAATATGTGATAGATCAAATATACTTAAATATCAAAAGAATCTAGGTGATAGGGTTTACTGGCCTTCACTGTGTCAAACAAAAATGACCATAACCACTCCAGACCAGCCCCAGGTGCTTCCACCTAGAAGCCTTACTTAATGGCATTTTCAAATTCACATTCTCCTGAGACTTCCTCATAGTAAAGCCAAGACCCCTTGCGACTCATCGTCCAATTGCAAACTTAACCCCCTCTCTTCGAAAGGACCCGCCTTTGCTTAAATGACAGCTTTCAAGAACCTTTTCCTTTTCCCAACTAACATACTCAAAGCTTCTTATACAAAGAGTTTTCTATCTTTCTCAAATCGAAGTCCTTGATAGCGCCTCTTGAGTGCCAGGCTTCCTTGCTCCAGCAATTTGGTTTACTCCCAAATAAAATCTTTAAAAAATTTTTATGACTCCAGGATCTCTCATTTAACTGTAAACATCTTCGACTTTTTTGTATGTTTGAAAATTCTGACTAAAATGTGGAGGAGGGGGCTGTTAGCTGTAAGATTGGAACGAAAAAGTCCTAATACTCTTAATTACCTGTTCCCTGGTCTGTGTACTGTAGATAATTACCAATCTCAAAGCAACTCTGTCAAGAGCTCTCCTGGCCCTATTGTTGTTGTAGGTGCCAGCGAGTGGACTCCTAGTGACCCCTTGTGACAGAGTGGAACTGCCCTATAGGGTTTTCTATAGGGTCTTTATGAGTCGACCGGAAGGCAACGGGTTTTTTTGGTTTTGGCTTTACAGGAGCAGATTGGCATAGCTTTCTCCCGTGGAGCCTCTGGGTGGGTTGGCAGCTGAGTGCTTAACCGTTGTGACACCAAGATAGGCCCTCAAATCAAGAACAGGTCCCGGTGGGTGGGGAAAATATATGCAAACTAGCAGCAGGTCGGGAATCACCAAGTCAGCTGGTGGGAAAGGCCTTTAACCAAGCAGGGGTACACAAGCATCTAAATGTTTAATCACATCCAAGAGGCCGTCAGGCTGTGTGTGGCTCACTGTGGAACCGCTTAATACATGCCTCTGATCCTGAGAAAGTGCTTTAAGGATGTCCCAGAAGCTCCAAGAAAGCCACTACAGGTCTATTTCTTACCCTCTTCTTCCAGAATATCTCCCCCATACCCTGTAGTTCTCCAGGGGCCTTAGAAGTCTTTCACACTTAAGCACACCACCACATTCTGATGGCACCAGGTTATTTTCTGGAGACCCACGAAGAGGGGGTCTCTGCTGACACACCTCATCTTTGGCCAGTTTCATTTTAGGGAGCCCAAGGAAAACTTGGAAACACTGGTGGCGTAGTGGTTAAGAGCTAAGACTGCTACCCAAAAGGTTGGCAGTTCAAATCCACCAGGTGCTCCTTGGAAACTCAATGGGGCAGTTCTACTCTGTCCTACAGGGTCGCTATGAGTAGGGATGGACTGGACGGCAATGGGTTTGGTTTTAAGGAAACCGGCTGTAAAATATGCAGACTTAGCGAGGAGAAAGGTACAAGCGCGCGGTATTGCCTTAACGACTAAGTAGTGCCACCCCAGGGTCCAGCACCTGAAGGAGGCTCGTCTGGGAAACACCCGCAACGCACCACTCGGGCACGAATTCAGCAGCTGAGTTTGCGGCCGGGGGCGGGGCCTCAGCGGGGCGGGGCCACGGGCTCGCTCCGCCCCCGGCCCTTTGTGACGCAGCACAATGCATGCCACGCGTCAGAGCTCAGCCGCAGGGACGGCAACCCGGCGCGAGTGACACGCCAGAGGGAGCACGGGCAACATCTCTGGGACAACTCCAGGAATCATGCATTTCTTATTCAGCTTAGCCTTTATCTTTTACGTTTGGGGCTTTTTTACTATTCAGGGACAAAAGAAAGCGGAGAGCACAGAGGAAGTGAAAATAGAAGTTTTGCATCGTCCAGAAAACTGCTCTAAAACAAGCAAGAAGGGAGACCTGCTAAATGCCCATTACGACGGCTACTTGGCCAAAGACGGCTCGAAATTCTACTGCAGGTAGGAAATCCTGGGAACTGCTACAGAGGCCAGTTGATATGGGAAACGTGGCCTCCCTCTGCCAACCAAAAGCCTAATTCCTTAAGGGTTTACTTTAAGAGTTGAGCCTTTTATTCCTAGGAAATGAGATTACATACAGTAGTTCTTTAACTAAATATCACTTTTAAACTTGTTTAACTTATATAAAATGTTGGCCCAAGAAATTTTCAGCATCCATACGTATCCCCAGCCACCACCACTACTAACTACCCTTGGGATTTATGGAACTCAATCAGAATACCGCTCAGACTTTTCATTTCCTAAAGGTTTGAGTCTTCTTACAAAGAATTATGTAGGGTAGTTTAAGAGGGTATCCCTAGATTTTATTCTGGCCTTCAGAAGCACGATTTTTAGAAGGCTGGGTCCACTTTCTGACTGCATCAATAAGCTACTACAGTGGTGGTTTTCCCTGGTGACTTCTACTGGGCCCTGTGTCCTCCTGCCTGCCTCCTTATCCCCATCACTGCCTAGTCTGACTTGGTTTATTACTCCAAGAGAGATTATTTTTTCTTCATCTGCACCATATCCTATGAAGATAGGATTGGGGAAAGTTAGTTCTCCCCAATAAGAAGAAAAAGAAAATTTTTAATTGCTATTAAGATGACTTTAGAAGTCATTTTGAGTTAAACTGTACCATCACTTTTTAGGACAAACTCAGGTTAAATGACTTGTACAAGCCTTGCATCTATTTAGGGCCCCTCCGCAAAAAAAAAAAACAAAAAAAAAAAACCCATTGGCGTTGAGTCGATTTCTGATTCATAGGGGCTGGAGACCCATTAAAAAGTTAGCTGTTGAATAATTTTTGTAAAGGTGACAATAAGAACGAAAATAAGAAGACTTCTGATGACTAGCATTGGGCAAATCATACCTTTTACTGGCTATTATGAGGGACACTTGAGCCAAACACCCTGTTAAGTGGTTCAGATGAGTGTTAACATGGGAAAAGAGATGGTTGTAGAAGACCCCAAATTATAACTAAATACCGAACCGTGTTTTAAAATTTGATTTCATTTTCTTGGAATCATTTTACCAAGATAATTTTTTTTATTATAGCCGGACACAAAATGAAGGCCACCCCAAATGGTTTGTTCTCGGTGTTGGGCAAGTAATAAAAGGACTAGACATTGCTATGATGGATATGTGCCCGGGAGAGAAGCGAAAAGTAACTATACCGCCTTCATTCGCATATGGAAAGGAAGGCTATGGTAAGGTGTTTTAATATTTATTTCTCTTTTTGGTTATATTTAAAAATAAATCACAAAAAAATGATCACAGAAGCATAGGGCCGAACATAGGTTACTTATATCTAGTTTTTACCAGTTGTCATCAACTCAGTTGCAACTCATGGCAACCCCATGTGTGTCAGAGTAGAACTGTGCTCCATATGATTTTCAGTGGCTGATTTTTCAGAAGTAGATTGCCAGGACTTTCTTCCAAGTTGCCACTGGGTTGACTCGAACCACCAACCTTTCTGTTAGCAGCCGAGTACATTAGCCATCTGCACTGCCCAGGTACTACATATATAGTTTAGGCCCCCCCGCCCTTTTACATATAAGGCAAGTAGCATCAATGGAATCCAGATCTCTGACCAGAGTTCTTTTCTTCACATAGTGGCAGCAGTCATACTGATCATATATATTCTGTAAGCTCTACCTTAGGCACTTTCATTTTTAGTATATGTTTTATCGATTCTGACTCATGGTGACCCTATAGGACAGAATAGACCCAGCCCATAGAGTTTCCAAGGCTGTAAATCTTTAAGGAAGCCGACTGCCACATCTTTCTACCGAAGAGCAGCTGGTGGGTTCGAACCACCAACCTTTCAGTTAGCAGCTGAGCACCTAGCCACTGTGCCAGTGGTACTCCTCCGTAAAGATTACACCCTTAAAACCCTAGGGGGCAGCTCTGCTCTGTCCTATAAGGTGACTCTAGGGTCAGAATGAGTCAGAATCAACTCAACAGCAGTGGGTTATGGGTAAAGTAAGAAGATCTGAAAACCTAGGGGAAGCAGATAAATGGAGACAATGTTTGTAACTTATGCAAAGACTCTTATACACCCATGATAAAAAATGACCTATCCCTAGAAATGGGGCAAAGTTCACAAACCAGCAGCCCACTGACAAAAACCAATGGCCTTTAAATATATGAAAATTCTTAATCTTATTCAAAATGAAAATTAATTTTCATTTTGAAAACAAAAATGAGATAACATTTTTAACCCATTAGCAAAGATTAAAAAGTTGATATATTATTTGGACAAAGGCATGGAAAAACCAGCAGTCTCATGCATTATGGCTAGGAATGTAAATTCATTCAACCTCTTTAGCAATTAATCAGTGTGTCTCAGTCCGAGGTGTAGCCCTGGTGGTCCAGTGGTTAAGAGCTCGGCTGCTTACCAAAAGGTTGGCCATTTGAATTCACCATCCGCTCTTTGGAAACTCAGTGGGGCAGTACTACTCTATCCTATAAGGTCACTATGAGTTGGAATAGACTCAACAGCAACGAGTTTGGTGTTTTTTGTTTTTTTAGCCCAAGGTTTACCGAACTATTGTGGGATGTATTTTGAGATGTCCACAGGTAAGTTTTAATGAATCACTGATTTTTAACCCTGAAAGAGCCTGTTACGGATTGAATTGTATCCCCCCAAAATGTGTATCAACTTGGCTGGGCCATGATTCCCCATATTGTGCGGTTGTCTACCATACTATGATCTCATGTGAATATACTACCCAAACCACCCAGTGCCCTAATATACTATGTGTTGTAAATCCTAACCTCTATGTTGTTAATGAGGCAGGATTAGAGACACTTATGTTAATGATGCAGGACTCAGTCTACAGAATTATGTTGTCTGTTGAGTCAGTCTCTTAAGATATAAAAGAAAGACTGGAGCAGAGAGGAAAGGGACCTCATTACCACCAAGCAAGAATAGCCAGGAGCAGAGAGCATCCTTTGTACTAGGGGTTCCTGCACTGAGAAGCTCCTAGACCGGGGAAAGATGGATGACAAGAACCTTTTCCCAGAGCCAACAGAAAGAGAAAGCCTTTACCTGGAGCTGGCACCCTGAATTCGGACTTCTAGCCTACTTGACTATGAGAGAATAAATTTCTGTTGGTTAAAGACATCCACTTGGGGTATTTGTGCTGTAGCAGCACTAGATAATTAAGACAGAGCCCTTGAAGCTCGTCAATATCCACACCTTCATTTTACGCATAAGGAAACTGAGTTCCAGAAAAGTTAAATGTGTTCACTGAAATTCAGTTAGATGCTAGCATACCTGCATTACAATAGTTTGGGGTTAGATTATTTTGGAAGTTGCAGTATAGACTATTCAGTAGCTCTTTAACAACTTCTTGATTAAATAAGCTGTTTTAAGCTATTACTAAGACCTAACATCAGCTATAACTTTATTTTAGGTAGTACTTGAAGAAGCCTTTGCTCTGCGCAACAGCCTTGCCTCCTGTTACAGAGCACCTCTGCATGTCTTGAAATGCATGTGACTTTTTAGTGCTTTAATTAACTTTTCATGTGGTATGTATATATTCTTCACATTAACGCCTGTTTCTTTGAACCGCGTTTATATACTCTTTTTTTGCAAGAAAAAAACAATAAATTGGCAATATTTTCTATGTTTACAGTAGGATTGTTCAGAATCTTCTTAGGTACCAGTAATATTTTTTCTTAAAAAATTTGAATTTGTGTTTTGCAATGAGAAGCTATTTTTCTGTCATGATGAGATCAGGGCAGAATAGGAATGGATTTTATAAAAACGATCATCGACTCAATCTCTAGCTCTTTTACTGTAAGGTCGTATACATGGTGCATTAGGTTGGGACTTCCACATTAACCTCATGTTGCATGCGTAGATTTTCCTACGACCTAGCTTTGGCGATTACTGATCTACTTTTGGCTGTAACTTTCAAGCTCTTTTCTCTTTGGATTATAAGTATTTTAGCAAGTATTTCCCACTTTTTCATTAAAGAAATTGCTGTTCCTTTCAAAGGATAAACAGCTATTTTTTAAATAAACAGAAAATACGGATCATTCATTCAACAAATATTTGAGTGCCTAAAGTAGAGTAGGCACTGTGTGAAACCCTAGGGATACGCTGGTGACCCATGCTCCCCACTGCCTCTCAGCAGGGTCATTTCTGCAGCCCATTTTTAATGAAATGGTCATCTGAATAGCTTATAGATTGCTAAAATCATAGGTTAACTTTATTAAAGTATCAATACTTGAAATGTTTATTGATTAGAATTTTTTCATAAAATTGTTCCTGAATTTTTCTGTCATTGGACTTATTTTTAATGTCTATAAGGAATTTGAAAGACAAATATATTGATACATGTGTTTTATTTATACTTCCAAGTACCTATACAAAATCAATTGCCAAAGAGATTGCTGATCCATACTTTGAAATTTTTCTTTCCATGCATTTCTTCTCTGAACCAGCTCTCTCAATTAAATTCCTGCATAAAATGATAAGGGAGTATTAGCAAACACTATGTGATTTATATTTATTTCATTTAATCAGGAAATAGTGGTCCTAGAGCACAGTGGTTAAGAGCTTTGGCTGCTAACCAAAAGGTCAGCAGTTCGAATCCACCAGCCATTCCTTGGAAACCCTGTGGAGCAGTTCTACTCTGTCCTGTAGGGTCACTATGAGTCAGAATCAACTCAACGGCAAGGGATTTGGTTTGGTTTTAGTTTGGTCCCTTAAAAACATATGGAAAAAAATATTTCTAAAAATTATTTGGGAAACAGTTGTGCATATAAAATAATACAATTGATACTATTATGGCTATTTGTGAATAAATATTTGAACATTATTTTCATGTAAGTTTAATTGGTATAATTTATACTCTTAGTGGAAGGCAAGATTCCACCTGATGCAACATTGATTTTTGAGATTGAACTTTATGCTGTGACTAAAGGACCACGGAGCATTGAAACGTTTAAGTATATAGACGTGAATAATGACAGACAACTCTCTAAAGACGAGGTAATTCAACTTTCATTGTGTACAGCCTAGTTTTTTCATCACAATTGAAATACATCTAGGTTATAACTAAGGAGCCCTGGTAGCACAGTGGTTAAGCACTCAGCCACTCCGCAGGAGGAACATGTGGCATTCAGCTTCTGTAAAGATTTATAGCCTTGGAAACTCTGTGGGACAGTTCTACTCTGTCCCATAGGGTTGCCTTGAGTCAGAATCAACTCAAAGGCAATGGGTTTGGTTTTTGGTTTATGTTATAACTATTAATTTTTTAGTTGTAGCTGGTATGGGCTCTGATCACTTTGCTGTTATACGGTTGATTACTAAGAAAATCTAAGCTCTGAGAAGAAAATGTGCTTTTTAGATATAGAATCTATAAGTGTGCCATTTCTGTTGAATCACCTTTCTTGAAAAATTAACAGTTGCCATCAAGTTGATTCCAACTCATGGTGGCCGCATGTGTGTCAGAGTACACCTGTGCTCCATAGGGTTTTCAGCAATTGCTCTTCTGAGGCATTCTCGGTGGGCTTGAACCTCTAATCTTTCAGTTAGCAGCCAAGTGTGTTACTCATTTCACCACCCAGGGGCTCCATTTTTGGGAATACTCATCATGAATGTTTCAGGGCTAAGGCTCGTTCTGTTGAAGGCTGGTGCCTTATTTAGTCTCACTGACTACACTTTGAAAATGTAGCACTAACCACCTATAACCTCAGGGGAAACTAATTTGAAGACATTTCTCTCTTTAGAACGTTGCTTCAAAGGTTACAAAAACAAAACCTAAAATAGCTTTGTAAAGTTCAGTATCACTATAAGTAGTCTTACGTAAACATTCCTCAAAGTTACCAAAAATTTATTGTAATACCTTTTTATTAAAGAAATGTTATTTTGGATCTATAGATAAACCATTACTTGAAAAAGGAATTTGAAAAAGATGAGAAGCCACGTGACGAGTCATATCAGAATGCAGTTTTAGAAGATATTTTCAAGAAGAATGACCATGATGGTGATGGGTTCATTTCTCCCAAGGAATACAATGTGTATCAACATGATGAACTGTAGTATATTTTAACTTCTACATTTTCTTAGCTACTTACTGTACTTTTATATAAAAAACAAAGTCATTTTTCTCCAAGTTGTGTTTTCTATTTTCTCCTCATCAGAATATATTTTGGTCCCCCTCAATACGTGTAATTTTAGTGTAAAAATAAATATGAGGCTGTTTTGCAAATTTAAATTTCCAGAACCTAGTCACGATTGTTTCCTAGTGCTTTATTCTGTGATATGAACACAAATTGCAACACCTTGAAGTACCCATTGACCTCTGTGTGGGCAATTTTCCCTCTTCAGGATATGTTGTTGTTGTTGCTGGGTGCCGTCGAGTCGGTTCCGACTCATGGCGACCCTATGCACAACAGGACAAAACACTGCCTGGTCCTGAACCGTCTTCACAATCATTGTTATGCTTGAGCTCATTGTTGCAGCCACTGTGTCAGTACACCTCGTTGAGGGTCTTCCACTTTTCTGCTGACCCTGTACTCTGCCAAGCATCATGTCCTTCTCCAGGGACTGATCCCTCCTGACAACATGTCCAAAGTATGTAAGACGCAGTCTCGCCATCCTTGCTTCTAAGGAGCATTCTAGCTGTACTTCTTGCAAGACAGATTTGTTCGTTCTTCTGGCAGTCCATGGTATATTCAATATTCTTCGCCAACACCACAATTCAAAGGCGTCAATTCTTCTTCGGTCTTCCTTATTCATTGTCCAGCTTTCACATGCATATGATGCGATTGAAAATACCATGGCTTGGGGTCAGGTGCACCTTAGTCTTCAAGGTGAGATCTTTGCTCTTCAACACGTTAAAGAGGTCCTTTGCAGCAGATTTACCCAATGTGATGCGTCTTTTGATTTCTTGACTGCTGCTTCCATGGCTGTTGATTATAGATCCAAGTAAAATGAAATCCTTGACAACTTCAATCTTTTCTCCGTTTATCATGATGTTGCTCATTGGTCCAGTTGTGAGGATTTTTCTTTTCTTGATGTTGAGATGCTGTGGTCTTTGATCTTCATTAGTAAGTGCTTCAAGTCCTCTTCACTTTCAGCAAGCAAGGTTGTGTCATCTGCGTAACACCAGTTGTTAATGAGCCTTCCTCCAATCCTGATGCCCCGTTCTTCTTCATGTAGTCCAATTTCTCATATTATTTGCACAGCATACAGATTGAATAGGTATGGTGAAAGAATACAACTCTGATGCACACCTTTCCTGACTTTCAACCAATCAGTATCCCCTTGTTCTGTCTGAACAACTGCCTCTTGATCTATGTAAATGTTCCTCAGGAGCACAATTAAGTGTTCCGGAATTCCCATTCTTTGCAATGTTATCCATAATTTGTTATGATCCACACAGTCGAATGCCTTTGCATAGTCAATAAAACACAGGTAAACATCCTTCTGGTATTCTCTGCTTTCAGCCAGGATCCATCTGACATCAGCAATGATATCCCTGGTTACACGTCCTTTTCTGAAACCGGCCTGAATTTCTGGAAGTTCCCTGTCGATATACTGCTGCAGCCATTTTTCAATGATCTTCAGCAAAATTTTGCTTGCGTGTGATATTAATGATAATGTTCTGTAATTTCCACATTCGGTTGGATCACCTTTCTTGGGAATAGGCATAAATATGGATCTCTTCTAGTCAGTTGGCCAGGAAGCTGTCTTTCATATTTCTTGGCATAGATGATTGAGCACCTCCAGCACTGCATCTGTTTGTCGAAACATCTCAATTGATATTCCATCAATTCCTGGAGCCTTGTTTTTTGCCAGTGCCTTCAGAGCAGATTGGACTTCTTCCTTCAGTACCCTCGGTTCCTGATCATATGCCACCTCTTGAAATCGTTGAACATCGACTAATTCTTTTTGATATAATGACTCTGTGTATTCCTTCCATCTTCTTTTGATGCTTCCTGTGTCGTTTAATATTTTCCCCATAGAATCCTTCACTATCGCAGCTCGAGGCTTGAATTTTTTCTTCAGTTCTTTCAGCTTGAGAAACGTTGAGCGTGGTCTTCCCTTTTGGTTTTCCACTTCCAGCTCTTTGTACATGTCATTATAATACTTTGTCTTCTCAAGAAGCCCTTTGAAATCTTCTGTTCAGTTCTTTTACTTCATCAATTCTTCCTTTTGCTTTAGCTGCTCGATGTTCAAGAGCAAGTTTCAGAGTCTCCTCTGACAACCATTCTTTCTTTCCTGTCTTTTCAGTGACCTCTTTCTTCAAGCATGATGTCCTTCATGTCATTCCACAACTCATTTGGTCTTCGGTCACTAGTGTTCAATGCATCAAATCTATTCTTCAGATGGTCTCTAAATTCAGGTGGGATATACTCAAGGTCATATTTTGGCTCTCGTGGACTTGCTCTGATTTTCTTCGGTTTCAGCTTGAACTTGCATATGAGCAATTGATGGTCTGTTCCACAGCCAGCCCCTGGCCTTGTTCTGACTGATGATATTGAGCTTTTCCATTGTCTCTTTCCACAGATGTAGTCAATTTGATTTCTGTGTGTTCCATCTGGCAAGGTCCATATAGTTGCTGTTTATGTTGGTGAAAGGAGGTATTTGCAATGAAGAAGTCATTGGTCTTGCAAAATTCTATCATTCAATCTCCAGCATTGTTTCCATCACCAAGGCCATATTTTCCAACTACCGATCCTTCATCTTAGTTTCCAACTTTCCCATTCCAGTCACCAGTAATTACCAATGCATCTTGATTGCATGTTTGATCAATTTCAGACTGCAGCAGCTGATAAAAATCTTCCATTTCTTCATCTTTGGCCTTATTGGTTGGTGCATAAATTTGAATAATAGTCGTGTTAACTGGTCTTCCTTATAGGAGTATGCATATTATCCTATCACTGACAGCGTTGTACTTCAGGATAGATCTTGAAACGTTCTTTTTGACGATGAATGCAACACCATTCCTCTTCAAGTTGTCATTCCCAGCATAGTAGACTATATGATTGTCTGATTCAAAATGGCCAATACCAGTCCATTTCAGCTAATGCCTAGGATATCGATGTTTATGCGTTCCATTTCATTTTTGACAATTTCCAATTTTCCTTGATTCATACTTCGTACATTCCAGGTTCCAATTATTAATGGATGTTTGCAGCTGCTTCTTCTCATTTTATGTCATGCCACATCAGCAAATGAAGGTCCCGAAAGCTTTACTCCATCCACGTCATTAAGGCAGACTCCACTTTGAGGAGGCAGCTCTTCCCTAGTCATCTTTTGAGTGCCTTCCAACCTGGGGGGCTCATCTTCCAGCACTGTATCAGACAGTGTTCTGCTGTTATTCATAAGGTTTTCACTGGCTAATGCTTTTCAGAAGTAGACAGCTGGGTCCTTCTTCCTAGTCTGTCTTAGTGTGGAAGCTCAGCTGAAACCTGTCCTCCATGAGTGACCCTGCTGGTATCTGAATACTGGTGGCATAGCTTCCAACATCACAGCAACATGCAAGCTGCCACAGTATGACAAACTGACAGACAAGTGCGAGCTCCAGGATATAGGAGGAAATATATGTCAAAATCTGAAAGCTCTTCTCAACTCTAACCTTAACAATGAGTATAAATATGTAAATATTCCATTTTAATATCTTAAATGTTAAAATGGCCCATATTTTTAAAATATTCATTAGGGACCCAAGAATGATTATTTTACATATTTATACATTTCATAACATTACTGATGATAAGTTACATAATCATAGGACTGAAGAGTCTTCTTCTGGTATGAATGCAGGAAGATAGTGGTACATCTCTGTCCCCCAGAGCGTCTTAGCACTGCCTCTGTATTTTTTGATGCAAGCCTCTGGCCTTGGGATATTTGTTTCAGTGGGGAATGATGCTTAAAGATGTTTGACCAGAACAGACACTTTGTGCCTCTTTATCTTATAAGAGGCACACAATCTATGCTACTCTTGGTCTTATACTCCTTCAAATATTATAAATGCAGTACTCCTCTTCCTTCCTGTTGACCTTTAACTTTGTAAGTTATCTACCACCCCTAAGTTTTTGTCATGATAGTTTTAAACTGATGCTATGGAATTTCTCAGTGTCCAGTTCCCTTTGTCTAGGTCTCTCCTTCCTATGTCACTTCATTTCACAACATTCCCATCATTAATAATGAATGATCATTAAAAGCTGGTATGCTGTTGTTGCATTTTGTTAAATGTGTAAAATTTATTTTGCTATAAATGAGGTTAGACAGTGCCATGGCAGTTTTGTGTCCTGGTCAAATCATGACATGGTCTGACTTGTTGAGAACAGGAGATAATAGATGCTGTAGAAGTTCAAGTTGGTGCCAATGAAAGGGCATACATTTATTGGAACAGGAAACATTTTGCCTACTGCATATGAAGGAAAGTATAGTCAGGTAATACATAGCTCTATTCAGAACAGCTGATTTCAAAACTAGTAAAGTTTTTTATGTTTTCTGAAATTTTCTCTTTCCAAACCATTGTTCATCTTTTGACCTCTTTAGATGTACTCTCAAAACCTCTATTCATATTGTAGGGGTAACAAAAACCACCAGACTAGTAGGTATTATGTATGTGTGGTACAGAATTTTACACCTCATAAAACAAAAACCTATTATTATCTTTCCTTTCTTCCCAGTATTTATTTTTATACCCAAATTTTATAACATCTCACTTATTTAAACAACTCTTTCATCTTTTTCCTTCCCTTAGAAAATCTGCCCAGCTGAAGTAAACTAGGTTGATAATAGCATAATATTTTTTATTTGGGTTTGGAAATTGCCCCCCTTCTTTATACATCACTTATGCCTTTTTGATGGAAACCCTGGTAGCATAGTGGTTAAGAGCTACGGCTGCTAACCAAAAGGTCAGCGGTTCAAATCCATCAGGCGCTCCTTGGAAACGTATGGGACAGTTCTACTCTGTCCTATAGGGTCGCTGTGAGTCGGAATCGACTCGATGGCAACGGTTTTTTTTATCAGGTTTATCCTTTTTTGATCAATGTACTCATATTTGCATTGATTGGTGTACTTTTACCAAAATAAAACAAAAATACCGTAAAAGAATATATATGGAAATTGCCTGTCATGGATTGAATTATGTCCCCCCAAAAATGTGTGTTATCAATTTGGCTGGGCCATGAGTCCCAGCATTCTGTGGTTGTCCTGCATTTTGTGATTGTAATTTTATGTTAAAGAGTATTAGGGTGGGATTGTAACACCCTCACCAGGTCACATCCCTGATCCAATGTAAAGGGAGTTTCCCTGGGGTGTGACCTGCACCACCTTTTATCTCTCAAGAGATAAAAAGAAAGGGAAGCAAGCAGAGAAGGGGGACCTCATGCCACCAAGAAAGCAATGCCAGGAGCAGAGTGTGTCCTTTGGACCCAGGTTCCTGCGCAGAGAAACTCCTACTCTGGGGGAAGATTGATAAGAAGGCCGACAGAGAGAGAAAGCCTTTCCCTGGAGCTGACACCCTGAATTTGGGCTTTTAGCCTACTTTACTGTGAGAAAATAAACTTCTGTTTGTTAAAGCCATCCACTCGTGGTATTTCTGTTATAGCAGCCGTAGATAACTAAGATGTTGCCAAATCAAAAAAACCAAACCCGTTGCCGTCGAGTCAATCCTGACTCATAGCGACCCTATAGGACAGAGTAGAACTGCCCTATAGAGTTTCCAAGGAGCACCTGGTGGACTCGAACTGCCAACCTCTTGGTTAGCAGCCATAGCACTTAACCACTATGCCACTAGGGTTTCCAAGACATTGCCCCATAATATAATCTTTATAATTCAATCCTTTCTATCCCATTCTTTTTCATACAAAGTGCTTTTAAATGTATGTTTTTAAAAGTTATGGATGACATTAAATGAGTAAGGAGATTTACTCTAAAACTGCATTCACATTTAAATCATTAAAAAGTAAGTTTTCCAAGTTTCCCAGGTCCGATATCTCTGCTTATTCAACAGAGCCCTAACTGACCCACAACAGGGAGCTGAGGGCTGAAGCTCCCCCCAGACCACCTAGCCTCTTGCCTTAGGGGTCTAAGGAGGGTGACACCTACCCTAGAAGTACTTGCACTGGGGGCCTAAGGTCAGCTGCAGAGCCCTCCCACCAAGCTGCTACAGGAATAGAGACACACCTACCTCACTGACACTTGGGGGAAGCCTGTCAGCATCCTGCCCCCCCGTGGAGTGTGAACCCCAGCTGCTAATAGAATCTGGTGCACACAACTATCACCACTACTTCTCGAGGTGGATAGGTGTTAGGGTGCAGCACACACTTGATGACCCAAAATCAGATTCTACTCAAGAATAGTGAAGAGACTCAGGCATATATATCTGGCAACAGCCCAAACCAGCTGGTAATAGGTCATAAGTAAGTAAAGGGCTACAACACACAAGAGAGCACAATCTAGTAGCCCATCCATGTATATTGAAAGAAAACAAAACAAGATAAGACTCAGTGAGCAAATATAGAATAAATCACTATCTTAGTGATGGCTCGGAGACAGCAGTCGATATCAAACCACATAGAGAAGCAGACCATGACAGCTTCTACAACCCCCCAAACAAAAGAATCGAAATCTTTCCCAAATGAAGATACAATCCTGGAATTATCAGATACAGAATATAAAAAACTAATTCACAGAATGCTTCAAGACATCAGGGATGACGTCAGAAATGAAATAAGGCAAACTGCAGAAAAAGCCAAGGAACACACTGATAAAACAGTTGAAGAACTCAAAAAGATTATTCAAAAACATAGTGGAAAAATTAATAAGTTGCAAGAATCCATAGAGAGACAGCATGCAGAAATAAAATTACAGAATTAGACAACGCAATAGGAAGTCAGAGGAGCAGACTCGAGCAATTAGAATGCAGACTGGGAAATCTGGAGGACCAGGGAATTAACACCAACATAGCTGAAAAAAAATCAGATAAAAGAATTAAAAAAAATGAAGAAACTCTAAGAATCATGTGGGACTCTATCAAGAAGGATAACTTGCGTGTGATTGGAGTCCCAGAACAGGGAGGGAGGACAGAAAACACAGAGAAAATACTTGAAGATCTGCTGACAGAAAACTTCCCTGACATCATGAAAGACAAAAAGATATCTATCCAAGATGCTCATTGAACCCCATTTAAGACTGATCCAAAAAGAAAAACACCAAGACATATTATCATCAAACTTGCCAAAACCAAAGATATAGAGAAGATTTTAAAAGCAGCCAGGGAGAAAAGAAAGGTCTCCTTCAAGGGAGAATCAATAAGAATAAGTTCAGACTACTCAGCAGAAACCATGCAGGCAAGAAGGCAATGGGATGACATATACAGAGCACTGAAGGAGAAAAACTGCCAGCCAAGGATCATATATCCAGCAAAACTCTCTCTGAAATATGAAGGTGAAATTAAGATATTTACAGATAAACACAAGCTTAGAGAATTTGCAAAAACCAAATCAAAGCTACAAGAAATACTAAAGGAAATTATTTGGTCAGAAAACCAATTAATATCAGATACCAGCAAAACACAAGGTCACAGAACAGAACATCCTGATATCAACTCAAATAGGGAAATCACAAAAACAAATTAAGATTAATTAAAAAAAAAAAAATGCTCAAAACAGGGAATCATTGAAGTCAATATGTAAAAGATCACAATAATCAAAAAGAGGGACTAAATACAGGGGGCATAGAACTGCCATATGGAGAGGGATACAAGGCGATATAGGACAATACAAGTTAGGTTTGTACTTAGAAAAATAGGGGTAAATATTAAGGTAACCACAAAGAGGTATAACAACTCCATAACTCAAAATAAAAGCCAAGAAAAATGTAACTACTCAACAAAGATAAAGTCAAATACTATGAAAATGAGGATCTCACAATTTGCAAAGAAAAACGTCTCAGTACAAAAAAGTAAGTGGAAAAATGAAATTGTCAACAACAGACATAAAAAGGCATCAAAATGACAACACTAAACACTTATTTATCTATAATTACGCTGAATGTAAATGGACTAAATACACCAATAAAGAGAGAGTCTCGGACTGGATAAAGAAACACGATCCATCTATATGCTGCCTACAAGAGACACACCTTAGACTTAGAGACACAAACAAACTAAAACTCAAAGGATGGAAAAAAATATATCAAGCAAACAATAAGCAAAAAAGAAGAGGAGTAGCAATATTAATTTCTGACAAAATAGACTTTAAACTTAAATCCACCACAAAGGATAAAGAAGGACACTACATAATGATAAAAGGGACAATTGATCAGGAAGATATAACCATATTAAATATTTATGCGCCCAATGACAGGGCTGCAAGATACATAAATCAAATTTTAACAGAACTGAAAAGTGAGATAGACACCTCCACAATTATACTAGGAGACTTCAACACACCACTTTCGGAGTAGGACAGGACATCCAGTAAGAAGCTCAATAGAGACACGGAAGACCTAATTACAACAATCAACCAACTTGACCTCATTGACTTATACAGAACTCTCCACCCAACTGCTGCAAAGTATACTTTTTTTTCTAGCGCACATGGAACATTCTCTAGAAGAGACCACATATTAGGTCATAAAACAAACCTTTGCAGAGTCCAAAACATCGAAATATTACAAAGCATCTTCTCAGACCACAAGGCAATAAAACTAGAAATCAATAACAGAAAAACTAGGGAAAAGAAATCAAATACTTGGAAACTGAACAATACCCTCCTGAAAAAAGACTGGGTTATAGAAGACATTAAGGAGGGAATAAGGAGATACATAGAATGCAAAGAGAATGAAAATACTTCCTATCAAAACCTCTAGGACACAGCAAAAGCTGTGCTCAGAGGCCAATTTATATCGATAAATGCACACATACAAAAAGACGAAAGAGCCAAAATCAGAGAACTGACCCTACAACTTGAACAAATAGAAAGTGAGCAACAAAAGAATCCATCAGGCACCAGAAGAAAACAAATAATAAAAATTAGAGCTGAACTAAATGAATTAGAGAACAGAAAAACAATTGAAAGAATTCACAAAGCCAAAAGCTGGTTCTTTGAAAAAATTAACAAAATTGATAAACCATTGGCCAGACTGATTAAAGAAATACAGGAAAGGAAACAAATAACCCGAATAAGAAACGAGAAGGGCCACATCACAACAGACCCAACTGAAATTAAAAGAATCATATCAGATTATTACGAAAAATTGTACTCTAACAAATTTGAAAACCTAGAAGAAATGGATGAATTCCTGGAAAAATACTACCTACCTAAACTAACACAATCAGAAGTAGAACAACTAAATAGACCCATAACAAAAAAAGAGATTGAAACAGTAATTAAAAAACTCCCAACAAAAAAAAACCCTGGCCCGGATGGCTATACTGCAGAGTTCTACCAAACTTTCAGAGAAGAGATAACACCACTACTACTAAAGGTATTTCAAAGCATAGAAAATGACGGAATACTACCCAAATCATTCTATGAAGCCACCATCTCCCTGATACCAAAACCAGGTAAAGACATCACAAAAAAAGAAAATTACAGACCTATATCCCTCATGAACATAGATGCAAAAATCCTCAACAAAATTCTAGCCAATAGAATTCAACAACGTATCAAAAAAATAATTCACCACGACCAAGTGGGATTTATACCAGGTATGCAAGGCTGGTTTAATATTAGAAAAATCATTAATGTTATCCACCATATAAATAAAACAAAAGACAAAAACCACATGATCTTATCAATTGATGCAGAAAAGGCATTTGACAAAGTCCAACACCCATTTATGATAAAAACTCTCACCAAAATAGGAATTGAAGGAAAATTCCTCAACATAATAAAGGGCATCTATGCAAAGCCAACAGCCAATATCACTCTAAATGGAGAGAGCCTGAAAGCATTTCCCTTGAGAACGGGAACCAGACAAGGATGCCCTTTATCACCGCTCTTATTCAACATTGTGCTAGAGGTCCTAGCCAGAGCAATTAGGCTTGACAAAGAAATAAAGGGTATCCGGGTTGGCAAAGAGGAAGTAAAATTATCTCTATTTGCAGATGACATGATCTTATACACAGAAAACCCTAAGGAATCCTCCAGAAAACTACTGAAACTAATAGAAGAGTTTGGCAGAGTCTCAGGTTTTAAGATAAACATACAGAAATCACTTGGATATCTCTACATCAACAAAAAGAACATCGAAGAGGAAATAACCAAATCAATACCATTCACAGTAGCCCCCAAGAAGATAAAATACTTAGGAATAAATCTTACCAAGGATGTAAAAGATCTATACAAAGAAAACTACAAAGCTCTACTACAAGAAATTCAAAAGGACTTACTTAAGTGGAAAAACATACCTTGCTCATGGATAGGAAGACTTAACATAGTAAAAATGTCTATTCTACCAAAAGCCATCTATACATACAATGCACTTCCGATCCAAATTCCAATGTCATTTTTTAAGGTGATAGAGAAACAAATCACCAACTTCATACGGAAGGGAAAGAAGCCTCGTGTAAGCAAAGCATTACTGAAAAAGAAGAAGAAAGTGGGAGGCCTCACTCTACCTGATTTCAGAACCTATTATACAGCCACAGTAGTCAAAACAGCCCGGTACTGGTACAACAACAGACACATAGACCAGTGGAACAGCATTGAGAACCCAGATATAAATCCATCCACATATGAGCAGCTGATATTTGACAAAGGCCTAGTGTCAGTTAATTGGGGAAAAGATAGTCTTTTTAACAAATGGTGCTGGCATAACTGGATATCCATTTGCAAAAAAATGAAACAGGACACATACCTCACACCATGCACAAAAACTAACTCCAAGTGCATCAAAGACCTAAACATAAAGACTAAAACGATAAAGATCATGGAAGAAAAAATAGGGACAACCTTAGGAGCCCTAATACAAAGCATAAACAGAATACAAAACATTACCAAAAACGACAAAGAGAAACCAGATAACTGGGAGCTCCTAAGAATCAAACACCTATGCTCATCTAAAGACTTCACCAAAAGAGTAAAAAGACTACCTACAGACTGGGAAAGAATCAGCTATGACATGTCTGACCAGCGCCTGATCTCTAAAATCTATATGATTCTGTCAAAACTCAACCACAAAAAGACAAACAACCCAATCAAGAAGTGGGCAAAGGATATGAACACACACTTCACTAAAGAAGATATTCAGGCAGCTAACAGATACATGAGAAAATGCTCTCGATCATTAGCCATTAGAGAAATGCAAATTAAAACCACGATGAGATTCCATCTCACTCCAATAAGGCTGGCATTAATCCAAAAAACACAAAATAATAAATGTTGGAGAAGCTATGGAGAGATTGGAACTCTTATACACTGCTGGTGGGAATGTAAAATGGTACAACCACTTTGGAAATCTATCTGGCGTTATCTTAAACAGTTAGAAATAGAACTACCATACAACCCAGAAATCCCACTCCTCGGAATATACCCTAGAGAAATAAGAGCCTTCACACAAACAGATATATGCACACCCATGTTTACTGCAGCACTGTTTACAATAGCAAAAAGCTGGAAGCAACCAAGGTGTCCATCAACAGATGAATGGTTAAATAAATTGTGGTATATTCACACAATGGAATACTACGCATCGATAAAGAACAGTAACGAATCTGTGAAACATTTCATAACATGGAGGAACCTGGAAGGCATTATGCTGAGTGAAATTAGAGGCAAAAGGACAAATATTGTATAAGACCACTATTATAAGATCTTGAGAAATAGTATAAACTGAGAAGAACACATACTTTTGTGGTTACGAGGCGGGTAGGGAGGAAGGGTGGGAGAGGGTTTTTTACTGATTAGTTAGTAGATAAGAACTGCTTTAGGTGAAGGGAAGGACAATACTCAATACATGGAAGGTCAGCTCAACTCGACTGGACCAAAAGCAAAGAAATTTCCGGGATAAACTGAATGCTTCAAAGGTCAGCGGAGCAATGGCGGGCGTTTGGGGACCATGGTTTAAGGGGACTTCTAAGTCAATTGGCAAAATAATTCTATTATGAAAACATTCTGCATCCCACTTTGAAATGTGGCGTCTGGGGTCTTAAATGCTAACAAGTGGCCAACTAAGATGCATCAGTTGGTCTCAACCCACCTGGAGCAAAGGAAAATGAAGAACACCAAGGTCACAAGATAACTAAGAGCCCGAGAGACAGAAAGGGCCACATGAACTAGAGACCTACATCATCCTGAGACCAGAAGAACTAGTTGGTGCCCGGCCACAATCGATGACTGCCCTGACAGGGAGCACAATAGAGAACCCCTGAGGGAGCAGGAGATCAGTGGGATGCAGACCCCAAATTCTCATAAAAAGACCAGACTTAATGGTCTGACTGAGACTAGAGGAATCCCGGCGGTCATGGTCCCCAAATCTTCTGTTGGCACAGGACAGGAACCATTCCCGAAGACAACTCATCAGACATGAAAGGGACTGGACAGTAGGTAGGAGAGAGATGCTGATGAAGAGTGATCTAATTATACCAGGTGGACACTTGAGACTGTGTTGGCATCTCCTGTCTGGAGGGGGGATGGGAGGATAGAGAGAGTTGGAAGCTGGCAAAATTGTCACGAAAGGAGAGACTGGAAGGGCTGACTCATTAGGGGGAGAGCAAGTGGGAGTATGGAGTAAGGTGTATATAAACATATATGTGACAGTCTGACTTGATCTGTAAACGTTCACTTGAAGCTCAATAAAAGCTAATTAAAAAAAAAAGTAAGTTTTCAACTTTCTACATACATATTCATACAGGTATTTTGTATCCACATGACTGCTTTATGCCTCCATATGCATATACACAGTACTGTGTCCTGTAACTATACATTTTGAGTTTTAGAATTTGAACAGTATTTTTGCAATTATTTTAATAAGGGTATATAGTAAATTAATAATCTAGATTGAGTTGGTATATGAAATATTCAGATGTCCTGCAGAGTAAAAGAAAAGGATCTTTCAGAACTAAATACATTAAATGTTTTAAACATTTTCAAAGAAGGATAGAAAAGGACATGTCTCACCTGCTTCAACTTTAAAATGATAGTAGTGAGTTTTGTGGAGACAGCTAGAGAACAGACATACATCACAGACTGGCAGCCCATCACTAGTATCGGTCACCCTGTTAACTGTGTACACAAAACCCTGTGCTGAGCTCAGTGTGCTTTTAACTTGACACTGCAATTAAAGATTTAGGATTACATTAAATTATTAACACCTTTTTCTCATTTTACCAGACAATAGAGCAAAAGTTAAAGCACATCAAGTCACTACCTGTGCATTCAAGTCATCCTTAAATGTAGGATTAAAGACTGATTACAAAGAAAATTGGTGGTGGAACAACATGATGAACGTAATTTTTGTCACTGGACTGTAAATGTGAAGATTGCTGAAATGGCAACTGTTTTGATACATACATATTTATCACAATAAAAAAGAAAACATATTTAGGGAAAAAAAAAAAACTTCTTAATTATATAAGTTGTTCTCTAAAATGATAGACCTAAATCACAAAAAATGTTTCTAAAGTGACTGGCAAATTTTATGAAGTAACATCTATATTGTGAAATTTATATTTAAAACTTCTTTGATAGTAAACAATATTATTAAAACTGCTTTTTATTTTGTCACAACTCATCAAAGCGAACCTAGATAATTTTGGAAAGGTTTATGGCACAACTGCACCTAAAACATCAGCAAGGTATATTCACTTTTCATTTTATTTCATTCTCTTGTGCCAAATATCAAAGCAAGGAACTACATGAAGCCTCACATACTTCTGTCCATCAACAGAACACTGAAAGCACCCATAAACCGTCTCCCTTTTATAGTTCCCCATTCCACAGAGTGTGCAGGGCCCTTTCGGAATGTTGTGGTTGAGTAAATTAACTCGGATATGAGTCCCTTCTTTGAGTGAAATATCAGTCATACTGAGAGGTTTGTCATAGAAGTCGGAAACAAGATCGTCCAAGTAAAGCTGTGAGCGAGAAATGGCATCCATCACTCTTCTATCTAAATGGACAAAGGAATGTATTAGAAGTCAAAATAAAAAATATATAACCCAGACTTCACTTCTAAATATATGAGTTTAAACTATTCAGTGATGAAATTATTCGGCTTTTAAATTTAAATTCTTAAGAAACGGGATTAAGGAATGGATAATCTCATGTAAATCCGAGAAGAAAAAATACATTCAAAATACTTTTTCTTAAGAAGCAGGATTAATGAATAATCTCGTGTAAATCCAAGAAGAAAAAATACATTCAAAGTACTCTTCAATTGACATACTTCTTTCAAATAGGATATTTCTCAATCTGTAGAACAGTGCAAATGTTGACGTTTCTTCCCTTTCAAATCCTCCTTTTGACACTGAAGTGACACAAAGGTCTAAAAAATAAAAATAGAGGATAATATAATTTGAACAACTCATTTTATTGCAGGCTTTAATTGTGGGTGATAAATTCTGGTACGTGCCATTCGTTGCATTTTTTAAAGTTAAATTTTACATATTTTTTGAAAAGTAATCACGTTACACAATACAGAGAGTACAAAAAGGGCATCCACACAGTAAATGCACTTATAGTTACTGAATTGTACACGTAAAAATGGTTGAAATGGCAAATGTGTTGTTATAGATATCTTCCTACAGTAAATATTTTAAAAGGGGGATACAGTGACAAATAAGTCTCCCATTTTGCCCCAGCCTCAGTCTTCCACCCCAAAGGTCGTCACTGTTAACAGTCTCTTGTGTAATCTTCCAGAAACACTCCATGCATTTTCCAAACATAACAGAGTATGAATGTATGTAAGGTCCCTGGGTGACCCAAATGGTTTTTTCTCAGCTACTAACCTAAAGGTTGGTAGTTGGAACCCACTCAATGGCATCCCAGAATAAAGGCCTGACCATCTGCTTCCATAAAGGTTATAGTGAAGAAAACCTTGTGGAGCAGTTCTACTCTGTAATACATGGGGTCACGACAAATCGAAATTGAGAACAAGAGGTTTGGTTTTGTTTGGTATGTATGTATATATGTGTATAAAATTCTTTAGACCCAAATAGTTATATACTGTATACATTATTCTTTAAAATATCTTAGAGATTATCCCATGCCAGGATTTATAGTGCTACCTCATTTTTTTTTAATGACGTCATAGTATGGTACTGTGTGTATGTACCATCATTTAACTAGTCCCTAACAATCGATCTTTAAATTGTTTCCAATATTTTGCTATAACAAACTGAATATCCTTGTGTCCGTGTCATTTCACATATGTGTAAGTATATACGGAAGATAAATTCCTAGAAGTGTAAGGTCAAATTATATGTACATTTAAAATTCTAGGTTCTAGGTTATTAGTTATATATACATATTTACATATATATACACATACACATACAGTTTGCTTTCAGCTACTAACCTAAAGGTTGGTGGTTCAGACCCACCCAGCAGCTCTGCAGGAAAAACTCTTGGTAATATGCTTCCGTAAGGATTGCAGCCAAGAAAACCCTATAGGGCAGTCCTACTCTGTCACATGGGGTTGCTATGAGTTGAAATCAATTCGATGGCAACTAACTAACTATATATATATATATATATATATATAGCACAAAGATATAAATATGTTGTTAGGTGCAGTTGAGTCGGTTCCAACTCACAGCAACCCTATGTATAATAGAATAGAACACTGCCCAGTCCTGTGCCATCTTCACAGTTGTTGCTATGTTTGAGCCCATTGTTGCAGCCGCTGTGTCAATCCATCTCATTGAGGGTCTTCTCTTTTGCTGACCTTCTACTTCACCAAGCATCATGGGGTGTGTGTGTGTGTGTGTGTGTGTGTGTGTACCCATTGTCATCAAGTCGACTTTGACTCATAGCAACCCTATAGGACAGAGTAGAACTGCTGCACAAGGTTTCCAAAGAGCGGCTGGTGGATTTGAACTGCCGACCTTTCAGTTAGCAGCTGAGCTCTTAACCACTGTGCCACCAGGAATACATATACACACACACACACACACACACACACACACGCAAGCATATCTATATAATATACATGTATATTTACCAGTATACATAGATATACACACAAACACACACATACACACCTTCTCCTCACGTATCGATATGGTTAGGTTCCAAAGACCAGGTCATTACCTGTAGTCACCATTATGTGTAAATGGAGGACAACCACATCATTAGATACCTGCCAAATTACATCATAACAGAACTGCCAAACCAGCCTAGCCAAGCTGACACATAACTTTATCACAGCAGCATTACTCTCACCTTGCACCTCAGCATTTGTCACTGCCAGATGTACGTCATTAATGAACAAAATAGATAAGGTTTTTTACTATTGTCATAAATACAAAATGTCAGATAACAAGACAGTCAATAAGTGAGGTTTATATATACACACATATACATGTATATGTATACACTGATTATACATGTGTGCGTGTATAAATATATACATATAAAGTCACTTGACACTCCTCCATACAATCGATACAAATATAAAAACCTACACCTAAAGGGTTCCAAATAGGGTTTACTTAGCAGATAGTTTTCTTTCTGAACTTCTTAATCCCTCCCACAGAACTGCAGAAACAAAAACAGGTCTAAAAACGTTTGCAAATTATGATAGCTAGGGGGCTCCCTTGCCTGGTCTTTGGGCTACACCTGGACTTGTCCTGGTTGGTCTCCTAAGAAAATTGTACATTTGCCACCGGGTGATAGAAAAAAAAAATTATAAATACATACCTCAAACACCCCAATCTATGTCCACTACAGCTTACTTACTATACCAGCCCCCTTTGCCAGGAGTAAACTATGAGATTACATAAAGTAGTTATGGGTGTATTTCTGACTTAAAAAATGGCACTACAGAAAACCGCACCTAAGAATATTTTACTGATTAAATTGACAGGTAATTTTTTTTTTTTAAATAAAAATAGCCAATATTAACAAGATATAGGGAAATGGGGATTCTCATTACTGGTGGAAATGTGAAGTAGGACAATCATTTTGATAGGTAACTTAGCAACATGAATAAAAACATCTTCAAAAGCCTTCATACCTGATTACCTAGACATTCTGGGAATTCACTATAAAGGATTCAGAAACATGTAAAAATTTAAGTGTATAGATGTTCACAATAGGGTACTTAAAATAGTGGAAAATTGGAATTGAAATATCCAACAATAGGGAAATGATTAGATAAATAATGGTACATCCATAACATTCAACGCTATGTAGACATTTGAAATAAAATTCTAAACAAATGGCATAAAATGCTCATGTTATATAAATGAGTTATAAAACACTATGCATACTATAATATCATTCATATTTGGGACATATAAAAAAAATTGCAGGAAAAAAGACCTGGCAATCTGCTCACAGCCTTGGAAATCCTATGGGGCAATTCTACTCTGTCTATAGGGTTGTTATGAGTCAGAATAGACTCAACGGCACACAACAATAACAACATCCAAAAAATTAGAGCCATTAAACACTTTGTTAAAGAGCTAACTTTAAGTCACAGTGTTAACAGTATTTTTTTTTAAGTTTCCACAATAAACATTAATTATTTTTGTAACTGTTAAGGAAAAAAATACAATGATTTTAAAGTACATCGTAACAGACTAATTAGCCCTCATGGTACTTATAACTTTTGTACTCTCCGTATTGTGTAACATGTGAATATTACTTTTCAAAAAATACATAAAATTTAACTTTAAGAAGTGCAATGAATGGCATCATTTAGCCCTCAAAATTCTTGAAACTTTACAAAGCACACAATGAATGTCCATCGAAAATTCAATAAGACACCATATAAAGAAAATTTAAAATCACGTGACCTTAGATTATCTAAATTACACATGATGCGCACAAAATAACTGTAGGCCAGATTGCACAGATGTTTTCTACAGAACGTAGGGATTGTATCCCGTCCAGTCGTTACACGCAATTGCTATCTGATTACACGCTCCTCAGTTCTGGTGTTACAAGAATGTGTAGCCTGAGGAAGAACACATTTTGAACATAAGTATAAATTAAAATAGAAACTTTTACATGGATGTGGTAATGTAAAGACTCTGATGTGAGTGACTAAGAATCTACTTTCAGCAAAGCCTGATTGTGTTATTTCTTACTCTATCACATTTCCAGACTCAGAAGCAAGCTTGTGAAGTCCAAAACTCATTTTCCTCTCTGCTCAGTCCTCTGTTAACAAAGGGCCATGGAGATGTTTTTGTTTGTTTAAATGCCATGCCTAAAATAATAATGTGCCCTTGGGCCCCAAGACTCTCCAATTCCCACCTTCCTGGCAGCCACAACTGTTATTCCTCAAAAGCCCCTGTGGACCTTGGGGTCAGTGAGTACCCTAAGCAGTGGAGAATGTTCATAATTACCTCTGCCATTTTCATTCTCGAGTTCTGGCTAAGGGAGTATTATCAACAGTGTGTGTGTGGCTAAGGGAGGATGCCACTATTGTATATAATTCAAGCAAAAGTATTATTTATAAAGCTAACATACTGCTTACAGCCAAGCCAAAAATCCATTTGCCATCAAGTCAGTTCTGCTCATGGCAACCCATGTGTGTCAGAATAAAATTGTGCCCCATAGAGTTTTCAGTGGCTGATTTTTTGGAAGTAGATTGCCAGGCCTTTCTTCTGAGATACCGAATAGATGAAACCTTCAACCATTAAGTTAGCAGCAAACATGTTAACCATTCGCACCACCTGTTTGCACAATCCACTGCCTCTAGTAGATAGTCAATAGATGTTTAATTGAAATAGGACTCTTTTATATTGTAATAAGAAGTAAATGAAATCCATGAACTGCACAAATCTAAAGTAAACTTCACTGTGGTACAACACAGAGGGACAGTTTTTATGAAGCACTTGTACTTTTAAAGTTATTTGAAGGGGGACACAAAAGGCAGTTGGGTCAACGATAGGTAAAACTGAAGTAAGAAAAGTCCTTACACTAAGGTGTCCTAGTTTGGGTGCCCTGACACCTTCACGCATCTTAAGTGTCTATCTCCTTCTCTGTCTGCCACCATCAAAAACTACCTGTTATTTTATTACATCCCCTAGTAAGTCAAGGAATACTTTGTCAGTGGATTGCATTTAGGTGAGGGTGGGGAGTCTACAGAAAAGACAGTTTGGGAAATTAGGGAAGCAAGGACGTTTCCCAGCTACTTCACCCATGCAAAAGGCTGACAGTGCTGAGGGCATTGCTCTTCTATGAATTACCGACATTCAGAGACAGAAAAGAGTGAGATACAGAGCATTCAATTAAATTGGCAAAAATATATTCATTTCAGTGTTTGATGCAAATCGTTCACTCACCAAAGACACCATCCAGGTAAATGAAGAGTTCAAAAACACTGAAAGCAATGGTTGTATGTGCCGGAAAAACAATAGCTTTGTCTCGTCCTCTGGGATTCTGTTCATCCATAAAATGAAACTATAATAAGTAAATAAAATCATTAAGCATCATAACATGCAAGGATATTTTTTTTGAAAGATAAAACACCTACTACAATTCTACCCAGAAAACCTCCCCAAAACCAAAAAATGCCTCTCAAAGTAAAGAATGATTCTACTTGAATTACACTGTTTATAGCAGAGGTCCGCCTGAGACTCATGATCTGTATTAAAGAAATACCTCACCACTATCTCACTTACTTTGGTATTGGTGCCAATAGTATTAGTGCTACGACAATCAGAATGCTCTCTGGATTAGAAGTCTTTTTTTCTTCCAACTGCAAATGTTGGAAGGCAATTGTGTTAAGAGTTAAAATTGAAGCTTTTCAGCCCACTCTGTCTACTGTTTTCAAGGAAGACTATTTCAGCAGCTTTCCAAAGCAATCACCAACTTATTTTCAAGTTAATTTCAGTTGGTGCCTCCAAAATAATCTAATTTTAATCAGAATTTGGCAGGTAGCTGAATGTAGCTACTGAACAGAACATTTTTTGTGAAGACTTGAAAAATTTATCATGTAACCTATCTTTCTATCTGTTGGTTTTAATAAAGTCAATCAAGTCATTATTAGGTGTACTGACTGGCAAGGACAAACAATATCAAAATTGAGCTGAAAGTTTAACACAAATAATGTTCCAAGATTTTTAAAAAATGTTTTAATGTTGAATGAACAATATTTGGCCGCTGATAAAATTATTTTAGAATAATTATTTTAATTTAATGCAAAAATATAAATCAACTTTTAAAATTTCAAAGTATAAACTCTATCACTTAAAAAAAATTCAACTTGAGCAATTTTTATTCTTAAAACACCATTTGAACAGTAAAAAAAGAAGACCTCCAGTATGCACATTATTTTACAAGGATTAGTGTTTTCGTTGCATTAATATTACACATGTTCAGAATCCAAGTTTTTTGGACCTTTTTTTCGTATTCTGATACAAAAACTACTACTATGCAAAACCCTATGCAATTGCAGCTCTTTAATCTCAATATCTGTTCAAAATATATGCAGTCACAAGTGCCAATGGAAATTGAGCAATTTTCAAAAACTCTATTTTAGTTAGTGAGAGAAGCCTAATGCGTGTGGTTTACCCGCATTGATTCCCCACGGATTCCAGCATGTACAGACAGTGAGCACTGCCGTGTGGTTCGAATGCTTTCCATGACCACACACAGTACTGCCTTTCTGCTGCTCCTTGACTGACGTATTAAGCTGTGGTCACAATTAATTTTTCTAAAATAAAGAAGAAAGACATTCACAAGAACCAATAACATATAATTCCATAGAATGAGGGACAGTTTTTGCTATCCATTCACAGTCCATTTTAACTAAAAGTAAATCAAAGCAGAGAAGTGAAAGCAGGAACACACACAGACACATGCACACCAACGTTCACTGCAGCACTTTTCGCAGTAGCCAAAAGGTGGAAACAATGGAAACTCCATTAGCAGATCCATTAGAGGGTGAATGGATAAACAAATAATGTGGTACAACCATAGAATGGAATATTACTCAGCCATAAAGAGAAATGAAGTTCTGACAGCCACTACAACATGGATGAACCTTGAAAACATTACGCTGAGCTAAGTCAGTCACAAAAGGACAAATACTGTATGACCTCACTTACATGAAATTAACAAATATACAGAAACCAAAGGAGCCCTGGTGGTGCAGTGGTTAAAGCAATCGACTTTTAACCAAAAGGTCAGCAGTTTAAAACCACCAGAGGCTCCTGGGGAGAAAGATGTGGCAGTCAGTGTCCATAGAGAGTTACAGCCTCGGAAGCCCTATGGGGTCACTATGAGTTAGAATCCACACGATGGCAGTGGTTTTATAGAAACCAAAGCTTATTACTGGTTACCAGGGGAGAGAGGAAGGGAGGTGGAAAAGGGGTTTTTTTTGCATGGGTGGCACTGAGTTTACATTAATAGTGGTAGAATACTAGGACAAAGATAGGGATAAATAAGGGTTGCACAACATGGTAAATGTAACTAATGTCACTGAACTGTACATGAAGAAACTGTTGAATCGGTGGATGTATTATTGTGTATATTTGCACTACAATTCAAAAAAAAACAAAGGCAAATCAAGGAAAGCCTGAAAGAAATCAGAAAGTATGCTCAAAAGAAATTTAATACTCTGCCTCTCCTTTCTATTTTCTTAAAGTGTGTTTATTATAGGAGCCTCTTAGAGAGGAATCTCTTAGTATATTTGTTGCAGGCAGATTCCTGTATTCTTTCAGTCTAATAATTTAGCAAATGTGCACAGAGCCAAAGCAATTTTTTGGAACAATTAAAAATTCCCTAAGCTAAATGATTTTCAATATCTACCTTTATCCAAAGTTTGGAGCCCTGAGGGCACAGTGATTAAGAGCTCAGCTGCTAACAAAAAGGTCAGCAGTTTGAATCCACTGGCCACTCCTTCGAAACCCTATGGGGTAGTTCTACTCTATCATATAAGGTTGCTATGAGTTGGAATCGATTTGACAGCAATGGGTATGGTTTTTTGGTTTTTTTTTAATCCAAGACTTAGATACACTAATTTGCAGTGTTTCAAAAAAATGAACTACACTAGTAAAACACAGGCCAATGTTTTAAAATATTTTATAGTGAAGTTTATATAGTTAAAATATTTAATGGAAACGTTCAAATATATTAAGGATTATTATACTGACCGTGTAGTAATTTCCTTGAGTAATGTTGATACTTCCACTTCATGTTTGGTTACTACACCAAATGAAGCTTTTACTGCAATGGAATCTGATCCAGCGATATTAATCCCAACATCATTCACAATATGGTTGCCCCGCCTTCCATAGAGTGAAACATCTGACTCATCTTCATAATTCAGTAATTGATAAGATGAAATACCTTAAAGAAAAGGAAATTAGTATATTTTAAATGTCTTAAATCCATCTAAGGTAAATTACATTTAGTAACATGTTACTTTACAATTTAAGACTCAAAACACCCAAATGTTAATAAGGGCAACGATTTAAACCAAGATTTAAAATAGCAATTCAATTAATATGCCAATAAAAAGAAATAAACAGCCAGAATTCTTAAAATGAACTCCAATTCCCTCTTCAGTCAACAGAACTTCTTAAGCATAAAGACTCACTGGGTGGTTGAAATAAAGGCAAGTATTTATAAGAAATAATTTGTCAAAATGTCAACCTGTTTGTTTCTAACCTAGCCCATAAACATATTTTAGTTTACCATTGGTAATAACTGTATTGTAATAAATAATTACAAATTACTTACATCTCCAATAGTTCATTTGACTCTTTGAGGTAGGTAGACCAAATAATGCCCCCATAAATTTTTTTTTTTTCTTACAGTCTACATTAATTTGATTAAAACATCTTAGAAAATAATTCATAGATGTGGAAATTATTTCACCAATCAAACGAGATTTAATTCTTATATAAATTCCAGGCATCATTAGTCTTAGTATTATTACTACTATTGTAATAAAAGTTGCTTTTATCAATAAAAACGTGTGTTAGTATCACTAACACTAGTAATATATACAACCTGTGTTTAGGTTACAATTATACAGTTGAATGAGTAGTTAACTCCCAAACAGACATTTAAACTTACCAGCTGAAATTTCTCTGTCTCCTAGGAGAATGTCTTTCAGTGTAAAAGGTGTTGAGGTAAATTTATATCTAGGAAACAGAAAGCATCGCTTCTTTTTTACCACCAGACTTAGGGGTTGGTATTTGTCAGCTTCACTGAGGCTTGGAACAGGAACTAATCTCCCTCCATCTCCAACTTGCTTGACAAAGCTCTTGGTAGCAGCAGCAAACATATTATTAATATAAGATCAAAATGTCATCAACTATAACCTCCAGATAATAAATCCATATTTTCAAAGTAGAAAATCAGGCACAAAATTAAACCTAGCTTGATTTTAAATATATTTACATACATTAGAAATCCAAAGCATGGTTTTCACCAAGTAGTTTACCAGTGTAGAATTCACAACACAGCCTCCCCGCGTGCGCTGAGGTAATGAATTATAGATCAAAGTTGTAAAATGATATACCAAAAGCAAGTTTAATTTGGAATGGCAGTCTACGGCACTAAAATATATACAGAAAACTAATTATTTTAAAACACAACCAATGTTCTTGATTAGGGTCACATTTAGTAGTGGTTTGCAGGTACCAATGAGTGAGTTTTGAGATGAGCATATATAGCTCTATGGAAGATAATGCAATTTAGGCACTAACATTAGCCCTGGATACCAGCTACAGTGGACTTAGTCAAAAGGGAATTCCTTCATCCAATTTTGGCAACAGAAAATTGTATTGCGTTCTTATGATATATAGCCTATTGTTTTAGCATTTCCCATTCATTTCCCTTGTTGTATGCTGTGGCGCAGTGGTTAAGTGCTGGGCTACTAACCAAAAAGACAGTAGTTCAAACCCACCACCCACTCTGTGGCAGTCTGCTTCTGTAAAGACTGCAGGCTTGGATACCCTATGGGGCAGTTCTACTCTGCCCTGTCAGGTCACTATGAGTTGGAATAGACTCAATAGCAATGGGTTTATGTTACAAAACCAAGTACTTAATACTAAATACAAATTCACAGTATATAGTGGAACAATTGTATGCCAATCTTTAAAAAATACTAAATTAAAGAAACATTAAGTAACTGTATAAACCATACTACATAGAGATTTTTACTCAGAAGCTGGACACATGGATTACATCTCTTTGAAATATGATCCTGTTGCATTTATTTTCTTTTTGTCCCATCATTATCCCAGTTTCCCAATCTTTAATAGATTTGATGCATTGAACACTAATGACCAAAGACCAGACAGGTTGTGGAATGGCATCAAGGACATTATACACGAAGAAAGAAAAAGGTCTTTAAAAAGGCAGAAAAGACCAAAATGGATGTCAGAAGAGACTCTGAAACTTGCTCTTGAATGTCAAATAGGTAAGCCGAACAGATTTCAAAGGGTAGCTCAAGAAGACAAAGTGAAGTGTTACAATGAAATGTGCAAAGGCCTGGAGTTAGAAAACCAAAAGGGAAGAACATGCTTGGCATTTTTCAAGCTGAAAGAACTGAAGAAAAAATTCAAGCCCCTGGTTGCAATATTGAAGGATTCTATGGGGAAAATATAGAACATCGCAAGAAACATCAAAAGAAATGGCAAGAATACACAGAGTCACCGTACCAATAAGAGTTGGTCAACGCTCAACCATTCCAGGAGGTAGCATATGATCAAGAACGAATGATACTGAGGAAAGAAGTCCAAGCTGCACTGAAGGCATTGGCAAAAAACATGGCTCCAGATATTGACGAAATACCAACTGAGATGTTTAAATAAACACCAGGGCTGGAGGTGCTCGCTTGTCTATGCCAAGAAATTTGGAAGAGAGCTTCCTGGCCAACTCACTGGAAGAGATACATATTTGTGCCTATTCCAAAGAAAAGTGATCCAACAGAATGTGGAAATTATCAAACGATATCATTAATATCACGCACAAGTAAAATTTTGCTGAAGATCATTCAAAAGCAGTTGCAGCAGTACATCAACAGGGAACTCCCAGAAGTTCAAGCTGGATTCAGAAGAGGATGTGGAACAAGGGATATCACTGGTGATGTCAGATAGCTCTTGGCTGAAAGCAGAGAATACCAGAAAGATGTTTACCTTGTTTTTGACTACGCAAAGGTATCCGACTATGTGGATCATAACAAATTATGGGTAATATTGCCAAGAACGGGAATTCCAGAACACTTAATCATGCTCATAAGAAACCTGTACACAGACCAAGAGGTGGTCTTTCAAACAGAACAAAGGGATACTGTATGGTTTAAAGTCAGGAAAGGTGGGCAATAGGGTTGTATCCTTTCACCATACTTATTCAATCTGTATCCTGAGCAAATAATCCAAGAAGCAGGACTATATAAAGAAGAATGAGGCATCAGGATTGGAGGAAGACTCATTAACAACCTGCGATATAGAAATGACACAACCTTACTTGCTGAAAGTGCAGAGAACTTGAAGCACTTACTGATGAAGGTCATAGACTACAGCCTTCATTATTAATTATGGCTCAACATAAAGATAACAAAAATCCTCACAACTGGACCAATAAGCAACATCATGATAAACGGAGAAAAGATTGAAGTTGTCAAGGATTTCTTTTTACTTGGGTCCCCAATCAACACCCATGGAAGCAGCGGTCAAGAAATCAAACAACATATTGCATGGGGCAAATCTGTTGCCAAAAAACCTCTTTAGACTGTTGAAAAGCGAAGATGTCACTTCAACGAATAAGGTGCGTCTGACGAAAGCCATGGTATTTCAATTGCCTCATATGCATGGGAACGCTGGACAATGTATAAATGTCATGAATTGAATTATGTCCCCCCAAAAATGTGTGTATCAATTTGGCTGGGCCGTGATTCCCAGTATTGCGTGGTTATCCTCCATTTTGTGATTGTAATTTTATGTTAAAGAGGATTAGGGTAAGATTGTAACGTCCTAGGGTCTCATGCCTGATCCAACCTAAAGGGAGTTTCCCTGGGGTGTGGCCTGCACCACCTTTTATCTTACAAGGGATAAAAGGGAAGGGAAGCAAGCAGAGAGTGGGGGACCTCCTGCCATCAAGAAAGCAGTGTTGGGAACAGAGCGCATCCTTTGGACCCGGGTCCCCATGCAGAGACGCTCCTATCCTGGGGGGAAGATTGATAAGAAGGCCAACAGAGAGAGAAAGGCTTCCCCTGAAGTTGATGCTCAGAATTTGAACTTTTAGTCTACTTTACTGTGAGGACGTAAACATCTCTTTGTTAAAGCCATCCGCTTGTATTTGTTATAGCAGCACTAGATGACTAAGACAATAAAGAAGACCAAAAGAAGAATTAACGCCTTTTAATTAATGGAATATACCCCTGACTGCCAAGGAACAAATCTATCTTAGAAGAAGTACAGCCAGAATACTCCTTAGAAGTAAGGATGAATAGACTTCATGTCATGTACTTTGGACAGGTTATCCGGAGGGCTCAGTCCCTGGAGAAGGAAATCATGCTTGGTAAAGTAGAGGGTTAGCAAGAAAGAGGAAGACACTCAACAAGATGACTGACACAGTGGCTGCAATAAAGGTCTCAAGCACAACATCGATAGTGAGATGGTGCAGGACTAGTGTTTCCTTCTGTTGTACATAGTGTCGCTATGAGTCAGAACCGACTCCACAGCACATGACAATAACATAACAAGATTTGGCATGTTTTTAAGGAATGTTATGGAAACCCTGGCGGCTTAGTGGTTAAGAGCTACAGCTGCTCATCAACAGGTCGACAGGTCAGGTGCTCCTTGGAAACTCTATGGGGGCAGTTCTACTTTGTCCTATAGGGTTGCTGAGTCGGAATTGACTGACGGCAACGGGTTTGGTTTGGTGGTTAAGGAAAAATTTTATAAACAATAGTGTGGAAACATTGCATTACCATAGATGTAATGTAGACGTTAATGTATTGTGAAATAATGGCTATATGTTGCTCACAATAAGATAGTCATTAAAACATCTTAGTGAAACGTAACTAATAATAACGAAGTGGTAGAGAAGGAAGGAGAAAGAACAGGCTTAATTCAAGCCTCAAATAAAGAAAATCCATCTAGGATTCTGGACATTTTTTCATTTGCTTTCGAGTATCCAGGACTCACATGCAACTTAAAAAAAAAAAAAAGGGCTTTTAATAATGTCCCTTTGTGAGAACAGCATTGTGCAATTTTCCATTTTCCTTAATATAAAGTAAGCACAGGTAGTCATTTCTGCAAGGAGATACCAAACTCCTAGAGAAACAACGCATCTGTTGTCGTTGTCTGCCCCCTACCAAACGTGGCGCATCCCAGGCAAACAAATTAGATCAACGAAACAGGTCTGAGAAACTGCGTTTAATTGGAATCTTGTCCACAGAAAAGCCTCCGTTTACGCCTAACGTGCCTTGCCGGGGTCCGCTGGACCAGCATTTACCTCAGCGTCGCGACCAAAGCCTAGAAGACAAAGGAGCCGGCTCGGCGAGTGAGGGTCTCGGGAGGGCTCCACATTGCCTTAACAGCAGGGTTTGGGAGCCGGGGACGTCCACCGCAGCCTTCAGGGCCGGATCTCCCGCGAGGCTTGAGTCTCAAGCTTCGCGGGCAGGCCCAGGCAGGGGCCCTAGCACTACTGTATTTGGATTTTGAATCTTTTTCTTAAAGGACCCAGCCATCCATGCCGCAAAAATATAACAAAGCCTGAGCTTCAAGCCTCACAGACCCTGAGTCCGCCCCTGACAAAACCTCTCGCCGGGCAGGAAACGGCCTCCTTTTAAGGACAAAGAACCCGGTTACCGCCGGGCGGCGGGAGGGCAGGCGGGGCCAGGTGTGGAGTTGGACCTGGAGCCGCCGGAGGAGAAGGGTCAAGGGCGGGAGCCGAGAAGAGCCGGAATTGGAGCGGAGCAGGGTAGGAAGAGGGGAAGGGCGGGGCCGGGAGCCGGGAAGAACTACTAGCCGGGCGGGTCGGGCAAGGAGAAGGGTCGGGAGTTGTAGGAACGAGGGAGGCGTGGCCGGCAGCCGGGGACAGTGGGAGCCGTGCCGAGGCTCCGCCTCCGCCTCCGCCCCCCGCCCGCCCCCTCCCAGCAGGGACGCAAGCAGGGAGGGTGGGGGAGTGGGAGGCGGGGAGGAGGCGGCCGCGGCGGTTGGGGCGCTGGACCGCTCTTCTCGGCTGCCGGCCGACCCGGGGAGCGAGGACGTCGCTCCTCACCGCTCTTTCCCCCTCCGCCGACCCGTCCCTTCTCATCATGTCCCAGAGCAGGCATCGCGCCGCGGCCCCGCCGCTGGAGCGCGAGGACAGCGGGACCTTCAGGTCAGCGCCCGCTCAGCCAGGGCCGAGGCGGACAGGGCGGGAGGTGGTGGGGAGGGGAGGCCCTTCCGTGGCATTCTGGGTAAAGCCCCTTCTTGGCGTCCCGGCCCCTCCTCGCGGCTGCGGGCGGTGCTCGGGCGCTCGGCCGCGCCCACTCGGCGGCGCGCTGGCAGGCGTCTTAGGCCGGCCCCGCCCCCTTGCAGCTTGGGCGGTGCGCGGGGTGGGCGGAGGCGGCGCGCGGCCGCCACTTCCCGTAAGGGCCGGTCTCGGGTAGAGGGTTGCGGGCTTGGACCTGAGCCCCGGGCTCCGTCCTATTCCCCTGAGAACTCCTGTACTTGCGTTCAAGTTACCTCTCTAAAGACCTCCCACACTCTGTCCCGTGCCCGCCGCAGCGAGGCCGGGAAACAGGTGCACCCAGGCCTCGCCGGCTCAGGCTGCCAGGAAGCTGAGACGCCCCCCCATCATTGCTGGTGGCTGTCAGAACTGGCCTCTGTATGCGTCTGCTTCCCTCCACGCTTTGCCATGCAAAGCACACTTTTCTTCTGGTCTCTGCAGTTTGGGGAAGATGATTACAGCTAAGCCAGGGAAAACACCGATTCAGGTATTACACGAATACGGCATGAAGACCAAGAACATCCCGGTTTATGAATGTGAAAGATCAGATGTGCAAATACATGTGCCCACTTTCACCTTCAGAGTAACCGTTGGTGACATAACCTGCACAGGTCTGTATACACAGTTAACCCCTATGACCATGGGGGTTGGCAGCCAAGACTTGGTGTTGCTTTTCCGTTCAGAAAGGTGTTCTTTTTGCCAGAAACAGCTATGGGGAGAAGGCATTTTGAAACCGAGACACCTCATCTAAGGTCATTGGGACATTTCAACTTCATCTGATTTTCTCTTCTCTGGGATAGCAAGAGAAGCTCAGAAACGTAAAAAAAAAAAAAAGTTACTCAGGACTTCTGTACGGCTCCTTTCAGACCACAGGAATTAGGGAGAAGCAGGTTGGAGCAGCCATAGTTGGATCAGTAGGTGCTGTTAGGACCATTTTATAGATTATAGCAGATGCTAGAAGCCATGACCCCAGAATTTTCTGAGCTTCTCCCACTCTCTTTGGACTCATTTGGTGGTTTGTACCACACTCAATTCTGTATCCAAGCAAAATGAGAAGGGCAGAAGCTTCACAAAATCAGCAAATTATAGTTCCTGAAGTTGTACAGGTATTTTATATACAGTCTTCTTCTTTTTTTATACATGAGGAATCAGGTTTAGAGAGATTATAAGTAGTATGTCCAAGGGCACATAGCAATGAAGTTTCAGAGTTCATACAGACACCTTATAATAGTCTGTGAACTTGAACAAATGGTAGCTAAAGTTGTCCATCTGTGTGGACATTTTTTTTTTATCATGATCTATTTAATTGCAAACACAAAATGTTAAATACTAAATTTGAAAAAACACCAAGAAAAAAAAAATTCAGTAAGACTGAAATTCCACGATCTGGTAATCTGAAGGCATCATTTGTTTTTATTACCGGAAATCCGCTGTTCTCACTGAAGTTACTTTAAGAAAATCTTGAAGCTTTTTTTGTCTGTGTGAGGTAGGTGGATTGTTGGTGCTGGCTGGAAGGTTTCTTGGGTGAACCATAGAGTCAACATTTCATTACTGCTTCATCTCGTCTATTTTTACTCATTGAAAAGGTAGCCTTTTTTTCCCCCTCACTGTGGTTAATACCAGGAATTGACAACCTATGGCAACCATTCTGCCCACTAGCTTTTCTCTTAACACACTGCTTTGTCTTCCTGTACAGGGTTATCTGCCAACATGGCTTCAAATACTACCCAAAGCATAATTCTGAAATCTCTGCCTTCAGTCTAAGCCCAGTTATGAACAGTGTTATCAGCTGGTGTTTGGTAGGCATCTTCACTTGGATAATCCAAAGGCACTTCAAACTCTCACTGTCCCAAACTGAGCCCATCTTTTTTTCCCCCAAACCTATTCTCCCTGCACTCCCTATCTCAGTAAAGGCACCACCATCACCCAGTTGCTCACACCGGAGATTTGGATTTCATCTTCTTGACTCTTCCCTCTGTTGCTGGTCTAGTCTATAACCAAATCCTATCTCCTGAATATCTCTTGAATCTGTCTGTCTCCTTTTTCCCTTGTTACTATCCAGGCCACCTGGATTAGAGCTAGTCTCATTGATTCTCTTTCAGCTTCTAGTCTTGCAATGTCCAGATCATTCTCCACACTACAACAGAGTGTTCATCCTAGAATTCAGATCTGTTCCTATAACTTCTCTGCTAAAAATCCAGTTGATGGTTTCCCCATCCATAAATACAAATTTCATAGCATGGCTTACAACCTTGCTTCTCGAAGTGTGGTCAACAGCAGCATCAATAGTACGTGGGAGCTTGATGAAAATGCAGAGTGTCAGTCCCTCTCCCTGACCTTCTACACCAGAGTATGCATTTTAACTAAATTTCCAGGTGATTACTATGTACATTGAAGACTGAGAAGCACAAATTTACAAGATCGCTCTTTCCCCACCCCCAACTCTCTAGGCTTTTATCTCAAAATTTCCTCCCTCAAGCTCTCCTGTTTTAGCCATGTCCAACCTCTTGGGACTCTTGAGAACACGGTATTTTGTGTTGCCTTTAAGCCTTTCCAGATGGTCTTTTCTCTGCCTAGAATGCTCTTTCTAATCCCTGAGCTCTTTTCACCTTACCTACTTTTAATAATCTTTCAGGTTTCTGTTCTCTCTCTTCTGTGAAATCTTTCTGAATCCTTTCCAAGAGTAGAGCAGCTGCCCCTCTTGTGTGCTCCCCATACCCTCCACTTAGGCCTGCCTTACCACGCCATGTTTCACATGATTGATTACAGATGGAGTCCTGTATTTAGGCTGTGTTCTGTGTGCAGGATCCTCTGTACCCCTAATATCTGTGTTGGTGGATAAACGGATACGGTTTGTGTGCCCTGTTACACTTGAATGGTCACACTTGAAACCTTTTCCATGCCACCTTTTCTTCTCTCCATACCAAAGGAATGGATGTCAGCACTCTGCAGGTGTTCTCAACACCCAGTTTGGACTCAGAAGGAAAAAGATTAACCATTTACTAGGTATTGCTTACTTAAATTCAGACATCACCCTTAATGATTAGGCACTCTTATCCTCCCCTCCCTACCCATGTAAGGGATAGACATTGTATGGAATACACATAAGTAAACTATTACCTTCTGTATATAAACTTTCCCCCAGTATGCCCAGTGTGTAGTCGTGAGTGCTGAGGGATTTGATTCAGTATAGGATGGGCTGTCAAAATAAAATGATGCACATTTTCTGTCCAACAGTTCTGTTGCAAGTGGCTCCTTTAAAAGAAACTATTTGTTGCCATCCAAGAAATCAGTTCTTGCTGCAGAGAAAATTACTCCCTCCCCAAGAATAAGGGAAGAATACTAAATTGTATTGACATCGTCTACTTTATTACAATTTTATGCAGTAAATATAATGTAGAAATATTCCTACTCCTCACTTATCTTGTTTTCCAACATTTTGCATTTATGACAATAGTAAAAAATCTGCATTTTTGCATTAACATGTGTCTGGCAGTAATGAATGCTGAGGTGTGAGGTGAGAGTAACTGGCTGCAATGGTGTCAGGAGGGTTGGTGTCACCCAGCAGGGTAACTCATGCTGTCACCACGCCCCCACCCGCCCCCACAGACCTCCCATACTAGCCCCAGCCTGCACGGAGGAAGTGCCCTGGGCTCCCAGGAAGCGCCTCCCAGCGGTGGGTGCAGGTGCCCAGCTCCTAGCAGCTCCCAGCAGCGTGGAGTGGTGGGGGTGAGCCAGGAGGGCTGGTGACAAATCTGGGAATGGTGTAGTCGAGCAGGAAAGGCCCCCACCTGGGCCTGCACCCACTGCGCACTGAGTCCCTCCAGTGGGGCAGACTTGCCCAGCTCTGAGGAGCCATGCTCTGGCACCAGTCCCCGTGTTCCAGCTAGCTCCCAACCCAGCACGCCAGAGAGCAGGAGGAGGAGAAGACTAAGGGAGTAGAAGGAAAAGGTGAGAAGCAGTGGGGGAGGGGTTGGCAGCAAGGGGAGAGGAGGAGGGAAACTACAGCTAAGAGGAAGAAGGGGGTTGGAGCAGACCTGCTGTGGTGGGCGCATCACCTGTCAGGCACCACCTGTCAGGCCTAAGGCAAATGAAAGAGCGCCTGGGGTGCCCTGCATCCCCATTTCCCTGGTCATCTTCCTCACATAACACCAAGTGTTGCATAACAACCTGGTCTCTGGAACTGAACCATGTTGATAAGTGAGGAGTGGGGGTAACAATAATGGTTTTTATACAGGTATGCATAGAATTAAATATACAGAATTTTTAAAATTGTATTTTAATGTTTTTCATGTGGTATTTTATTACAGCGTATAACTGCATGTAATGTATGTTTTTATTACCTAGGGTATATATATAAAACCTGTACTGACTTTGTTTCGTATTAAGAAAACACCTATGGGTATAAAGAATTTTTTATAAAGATATCTTTTTTTTTTTTTAAACCTTAATTCAGGTGAAGGTACAAGTAAGAAGCTGGCGAAACATAGAGCTGCAGAGGCTGCCATAAACATTTTGAAAGCCAATGCAAGTATTTGGTGAGCTAAATTTCTTTGTATTCTGCAGCTCAAAAATATCAATGGCTGAGGTAAGATTCAAAGTTTGAACATACTTAAAAAAGCAACAAAGTGAACAATTGTTAGTATCTTAGCCCGGACATTCTATTCCTTGTTCAAATCTGTCATCCATTTAAAGACAACTTTACCTATAAAAAATTATGTCCAAAAAAATTGCACTGATTTAGGGTAGGGTTACACAGCCAGTTATTATAATTGCTGTCAATAAGTTGTATACCTGTAAAAGTTGAACTGGAAAAAGTTGTGTAATAGATATATTTACAACAAGAGGAGCTGTTGAGGCTACTTATGAACAACCAAACACCTCATGGAATTTAGTTCCCTGGTTTGGAGGTTTAGTCATAGTTTCACAGAACATCCCAGTTAACTGGCCTAATAACGTGTTTAGTACTTCTATCTCCTAGTTTGTTGTGTAGTGTCTAGCATCTTATAAACTTGCAAGTGGCCATCCAAGGCACAACAACTGGTCTCTAGTCATTTGGAGCAACAGAGGAAGAAGGAGAGTCAGGAACAGGAGGAACATATGGAATGTGTAGCTAGTTGTCTCCATGAACAACTGCCTCCTTTGTCATGAGACCAGAAGAACTGGATGGTGCCTGCCTGCTATTACTGAATATTTTGATCAAAGATTCCATGGAAGAAACCTGATCAAAAGGGGAAAAATGCAGAACAGAATTTCAAATACTCATGGACTCCAGACTTCCTGGAGCCATGAAGGATGAACCTGTGAAGCTGCTGCCCTAAGATAATCTTTAAAACTTAAACCAAAAATATTCCCTGAAGTCTTACTAAAACCAGTCATTTAGCTTAACTAGTAACAAATGTCTGCCTTGAACAATATGTTCTTTTAAGAACTACATGGGATCAAATTGACAACAGCAACTTGAAAGATTAGATAGGAACCTTAGGGGACAGTGAGTTTATGTTAATGAGGAGGGAGCAACTCAGAAAAGGAGGGCGAGAATGGTTGTATGACTCAAAGAATGTAATCAAGTCACTAAATTGTACATTTAGAAACTGCTGAGTTGGTGTATGTTTTGCTGTGTATATTCTCAACAACAAAATAAATTTAAAAAATAAAACCCTATTGAGCACAGTTCAACTCTGACACACATGAGGTCACCATGAATCAGAATCAACTTGCTAGCAAAAAAAAAAAAAATTAAGTCCAGCTATTAAAGAAGACTCTCATGAACTAGGCTTTACCTTTTTTTTTTTTTTTCAACCAGAGGGGATGCAACAGTAGAAAACCAAGAGTTTTTCTCACCAATTTCTTACTTTATTAAGACTTTGTATTTCTGCATTGAAGAAAACAAAGTGTGGCATGGTAAAAGATCAGTTAAAAGCACTCTTTTAGGAATTCTCATTAGGAAGCAGAAGACAGAGATTTCCTTTTATTATAGCATGTATACCAAGTGTAAGAGTATGTGGGATATTAATTCTTGACATGTTTTTCTAAATTTTTTTTTTTTTTTTTTTTTACCACTTTAGGTACTTTTGGAAAGTGTGTTGGTCCTGGAGCATCTTGTGTGTCATAAAGTGGTGCCCTTTGGTTTCTACTGGGCACAGTCTTGGAGCATGGCATGCCTTCAGATTCTTCTTACATGCACTCAGACATACTTGGAATACAATTTGGTATCATCTAGTCATAGCTGACAGCAGAGGCTCATGGGAATTTAGAATGGTTTTTTTCTTCCCCAGCCATAGCAACATTGGCTTAGAGGTGCATTTGGGTTCTCATTCAGTGCTCCTCTCCCTAAGTCATTCTAAACCTCTTGGATAGCTTAGGACTAACAATGCCATGGCGACCCTGCAGATAAGTACTTGCCTGAGACAAGCCTTGGATCTCACATGATGCTTGATTCTCTAGGATCATGTGTTGTAATTGATTTATGCTAGTTTTCAAGACATGCCAAGTGGCACAGCAGTTATTGAGTGTCATCTATCCCCCACCCCTCCCACAAACCGTGCGATGACCATGCTATTTCCGTGCAGCCCAAAGGTCAACAAAACAGTGTTGAGTATATTCATATAAATGAGCGTATGGAGTGTTCTTTCTCCATATGAGCACTTCACTTTGTCAGCAAAAAGAAGGCTAACAAACTTTACTATATTTGTGCTTCTTGACAGATAAGATGGGCATTACTAAGCTGTAATCAGGCCTAGAAAACAAAAAAAAAATAAACGAAAAACCAAGAGCGACTGATTTAATACAGACTTTCTCACTTCTCCATGACAATTATTTGGGTAGCTTCGGCATGCAGCATTGTAAGTGAATACTAATATCTCATCAGCCTACGTATAAAGCTTGAGATTCTGGCAGTTAGAAAAGAAACTTGAGGAAGTGGGAACAACTAAACTTGATTTGTCATGGAGGAATGACTCTCCATTTGCCTTTAAAAAAAAAAAACAAAAACCCAAACTCCTTGCTGTCCAGTAGATTCCGACTCATAGTGACCCTATAGGAGAGAGTAGAACTGCCCCACAGGGTTTCCAAGGAGTGGATGTTGGAGTCAAACTGTGGACCTTTTGGTTAACAGCTGATCTCTAGGTGGTAGTAACCTTGGAATGCAGCTTATTCAGTGTTAGGCACTGAATTCCCAAGTAACTACAGTAATTGCAAACTACTAGCAGAAATTGTTCACTTTTTCTTAATCAGAATCCACACATGCTGAAACCAGGTTCATGCAGGCCATCTATTTTATGCAGCATACATGTAAATCTTAGGGGATTATCCCAGAACTGACCAGATGATAGATCTAAAAGACCTTTCCTCCATAGTTATCTAGATGAAAAAACAATAGTTATGATCTGTATTATCACCTTATCAGGCTAAATTTCCTGGCTAATTATTAGTCTTCCTTCTGTGTGACTGTAACAATAGTTTATTTGAATACATTTTTATTGAGCATCTATTAAGTACAAAGCACTACAAGGCATATGAAGGTAAGTAATACACAGGCCTTACCATCAAGGAGCTTATTAGTATGAACAGAAGAGAGGGATGGTGAAAGTGGACAAGTAACATGCGTTTGTAGAAGTGTATAATTTAAGATTAAGTAATTTCCTTATGAACCAGTGATTCAAAGGAGGGGAGATTTTGTTCCATTAGGGTAAAAAGATAGGTTTCTTTTTTTATTATTATTTTTAATATTTTTGTTGTTGCAAATATACACAGAACATACACCAATTCAACAATTTGTACATGTACACTTCCATGACATTGATTACATTCTTCAAGCTGTGCAACCATTCTCACCCTCCTTTTCTGAATCGTTCCTCCCCTATTAATATAAACCCACTGCCCTTTAAGTTTCTTAAAGGGATAGGCTTCTTGGTGGCAGTGGCATTTGAGCTATACCTTAGATGGTAGGTAGATCAGATACCCAAAGAAGAGGTTGGAGAGAAAGGCATTCCAGGTAGAAGGAATGGCAAGAGCAAAAAAGCATAGTTAAAAAATAAAAAAATCCTCATTATTTAGTAATTTGTTTTGTAACACTTTAAAAAAATGTTTAGCTTTGCAGTTCCTGACCCCTTAATGCCTGACCCTTCCAAGCAACCAAAGAATCAGCTTAATCCTATTGGTTCATTACAGGTAAGTCATAGTTTTTCCATATTTAACATTTTGTCTACTGATAAAAGATTTAATACATTGGTAATATTACAGGGACTAAGACAAGGAATTAATATTTCAAAAATGGTGAAATATTTTGTTTTCCAGGTTGTAATTACTAGATATTATGGAACTAACTTGAAATTATTTTTCTATTTATGTTTTGGGTTTTCTCATATACTGTTTGTGCCTTTGGTTTATAGAATATCATTTGAGATCACCAGGACCTCAGTGCACATGGGTAGTATTTTATACTTTAAGAATATTTCTTGCCATTCTTGTGGCAAACCTCCTCCTACTTTTGTTGTGACAGAAGACTTTATAAAGAGCCCAAATCGGGTAACCTAACTCAAGAAAAGGGAAGTAATCTGCTTATTCTACCAAAAAAAAAAAAAAAATATATATATATATGTGTATTTTCAGCTTTGAATTTCTGCATGCAGAACATTCTTCTCGCAGATGATCCGTGTGCTCTGTTGGACAACTGCTTTCCCTGTTACCCAGCCAGTCCTTTGGTCTCTTTTTCCCGCTGTATGAGTTTTTCTACAGTTTTCTTCACCTTCTTCCCTCAACCTCAGCCAGGCGTCTCTGCTGTCTCTGCTTCTCATCTGCTTTGATCAAATGCAGTAGTTAGCCAGCCGTGGGTATGGAAGTCTTTAACTGGGAGAGGAGAGGCCCTGAGAACTGATGGCAGGGACACCTGAAAATGTCCTCTCTGGTGTTCCTGTCTTTTTATTTGAACTCTTTTATCTCAGCTTACTTTGGTTTAACGGAAGAATGCCATTCTTCACTTTTGGTATCGTGGGTTATAAGATATGAAATGCTTGAATATCTTTGGGAACTATAGGGTCTTCCTCATTTTTCCATTGTATAATAGTTTTGTTTTTTTTTTATAATAGTATTCTTTTCAAACCTATAATAGAAATGCAGTCAGAATCAAGAAATACCATTTTTGTGTTTAAGCCATTGCGTAGTTAAAATTACTGTTAAAGCCTTATCTCCATTTTATAGGAATTAGCTATTCATCATGGCTGGAGACTTCCTGAATATACCCTTTCCCAAGAGGGAGGACCTGCTCATAAGAGAGAATATACCACAATTTGCAGGCTAGAGTCATTTATGGAAACCGGTACTTAATTTTTTTCACCCTCATACAGTTAAAGACATTTGAAATGTTTTAGGATGATGAATGACTGTGGAAATGTCTGTTGTATTTTCTTTTCAAATCATTTTGTAGAGGAAAAATTGATATATTACTGGTTCTACTGTCTCTAAATTTCTGAGATTGAATTTAAGAATAAATATTTGGCATAAGCATGTTTATATGCTCTTGCTACTTTAAAAAATCAGTTTATTAATGAAAAGATAAATAATTGACTATACTTTTAAAAGTCTTCCTTGATGTGTTAGTGACTTAAAAAAAAAAACAAACTCATTTTGGAGAAAAAAAGCAATAGTAAACTTCCAGAAGATTACATTTGAACATAAGATGACTTACAAGAGTAACCCATTGCCGTTGTGTCACTTCCGACTCACAGTGACCCTACAGGACAAAGTAGAACTGCCTCATAGGGTTTCCAGGGAGCACCTGGTGGATTCAAACTGCTGACCTTTGGGTTAGCAGCCATAGCTCTTCACCACTACGCCATTAGGATTTCCACTTAAGGGACTAGATGGCAAAAAACAGCAGTGAAATGAAAATAAAGTAGGAACTCTCCTTTTGAATTACAGCAACTTCTGTGTTGCTCTGAATCAGGATCAACTCGGTGGCAACAGGTTTAGAGTTTTTGGTTTGGTGTTGTAAAGGCCATAAACTGAAAGAGAGCAGTCACTTAGAAAAGTGCTAGTGAGAATTCCTATGTTTACTCTCCAGCATGTTTTCACCATTTTTAAAGTGGCCTAGGAAAAGAATTTTACCATTGGCTAGATAATTCCAAGTAATAACTTTTGCCTGTGAGAGGTAGTACAGGCCAGTGCAGAGAGCACTGGGCCAAAAGCAGGATCTAGGCTTCCATTCTTGATGCAATCCTGCTTTGTAAGGTTAGGTAGATTTCTTAATCTCCCTGGACCTCAGTTCCTAATCCATTAAACAAAAACATTGAAGTAAATGATATTTATGGTGTATTTCAGTTCCAGCATCTCCTATGCTCTTCTTACTAGTGTTAAGGAAAGAAATTTCACAGTTGTCAGTTTATAAAAGATAGTAAGCAGAAAAACCGACATTGACAGATAGGGGTTGTAATTTAGTTGTACCTTGGTACATTTGAATATTTGCCAGAATTAAGCCAAATGTAGCTCATTAAAGCTAGACATAGGGAAATATAACTGTTAAAGAAAAAACAGAGTATGACTATTTAAAAGAACTGTTAAAAAATGTAAAAATTCATAGCTATATGAAGCACAACACACAAAGATGCCAGGTTAGTAAAAGAACAGTATGTAAAAAACCTTGAGGTTATTCTGATTAAACGTAATACTTTAAACATTAAATCATCCTCTAGGAACACTAATTTCTTTTCTAACATCTACTATTTCTTTTTTCTTTATTTAGGAAAGGGGGCATCAAAAAAACAAGCCAAGAGAAATGCTGCTGAGAAATTTCTTGCCAAATTCAGTAATATTTCTCCAGACAACCACATTTCTTTAGTGAGTAATGCTCAGACAGTCACGATGTTGATGTAATTAAGCATCTTTTGCTGTAGGACACTTTCCTTGATTTCCTATTGTACAGAGCCTTCAGAGTTGCAATTTTTAAAGATCCCTTCCTTGTTCAGTTATATACTACGCCAATGTTAGCTGACTCCTAAATGTCAGTCGGCCTCAGGGGTGACCAGGTAAGAGGGCTTGGAATAGACAGTTAAATTCAGGATAAGATCTAAAAATCATAGAGCAGTAGTGCCTTTTTGTCTTCAAAGTAACACTGCATTCTCAGAGCAGCTCTCTTTGATAAGGCCTTCTTGACATTGCCGCCACTGATATGAATGATGATATCTACTTGTTCTTCTCAAACCTAACTTACACATTTCACCTTTTCTACAGTTCCTTTGCTTTTTCTGCTTTACAGCTGTCAGTTAGTGATTGGTATTTAATACAAGAAACTGTAAAGATAAATATCTTATACCTCTTAACATGGCTACCAGAAAATTTGACTGAGACCTTTGTATTATATGAAAGCATTTTTAAATACTTAAAGTATATTTTTGCAAGTGCTTCATTTTTTAAAAAAATATTGCTGTATTTGTTAATTGTGTATCCTTGTTAATGTTGTCTATAGTTTATGTTGGAAATTTAACCAAATGGTATCCATTTAGACATGCTGTATTATATGTGGCTTTAATAAATACTTTTAATTATAATAGTGTTGGAACCTAGTGCAAGTAAAGAGTGTAAGTCTTCATCTGTGTTTTTCAGACAAATGTAGTAGGACATTCTTTAGGATGTACTTGGCATTCCTTGAGGAATTCTCCCGGTGAAAAGATCAACTTACTGAAAAGAAGCCTCCTCAGTATTCCAAACATGGATTACATCCAGCTGCTTAGTGAAATCGCCAAGGAACAAGGTTTTAATGTAACATATTTAGATATAGGTATGATTTTTTTCCTTTGGCTTATCTCAAGAAATGTTACTTTTTAAAACATGTTTAAGATTCAGAAATTTCTGTTGTAATTTATTTCTTTGATGAGGAATTCTAACTATATATAATCACCAGAGCAGTAATATATATGTGATTGATGTCACAGTCTCGTGAATAGTAATAATAGCTAACATGTATACCGTGGGAAAAACTGGTGGCGTACTGGTTAAGAGCTACTGCTGCTAACAAAAGGTCGGCAGTTCGAATCCACCAAGTCCTCCTTGGAAACTCAATGGGGCAGTTCTATTCCATCCTATAGGGTCGCTATGAGTTGGCATTGACTTGATAGCAACGGGTTTCGTTTCTGTTTTTTTATACCATTGTAGTAACAAAAACAACAGCAGCTAAGATTTAAAGAGTTCTACAATGTGCCAGGCACTATTCTAAGGACCTTACATATATCAACTTACTGAGTCCTCAAACTAACCCTGTTAAGTAGGTTCTATTACCCTTATTTATAAGGGAAGAGAGTAAGGCAGAGAAAGGTTGGGAAACTTGCCCGAGATCACACAGCTAGTCAGTGTAGTAGCTATGGTAGAATTAGAGGAAGAGTCACAGCTGATACACTGTTAAACTAGCCCTAATGCACAGCTTGGCAAATGAGAAGGCATCCTAGAACAAGTACAAAGTTTGTGGACGTCAAATCTCTTCTCTCCACTTTGTCACTGTTTGCCAAATCTGGGAGAATAAAAATGCAGACAAGTCAATTTATAGCTTTTCCTCATGTCAGCCATCATCCACCGTCTTCTATATTTTCTCTTGCCATTGTTCATTTAGATAGACAAATGGTGGACAGATTGGAAATCAAGTCAGTTTGGATTTTATTTTAATTTAGTTTATAAAGCTGGTTAGTTGGTTTTTGGTTGTTGTTTGGTTTTTGTTATCGTTACTGGACTGTGGAAGATATCAAAGCCATAGTTGTTCACGACAAAAGAAACTTAGGTGATTTTTTAGATTATGAATTAATAGTGCTTTTGAAATGCTTGCCAATTTTAAGAACTAAATAATTCTTGTAAATACAGAACAAAAAAACCCACCCAGTGCCGTCGAGTCGATTCTGACTCATAACGACCCTATAGGACAGGGTAGAACTGCCCCATAGAGTTTCCAACGAGCGCCTGGCGGATTCAAACTGCCAACCCTTTGGTTAGCAGCCATAGCACTTAAACACTACGCCACCAGAGTTTCAGTCTAAAAACCAGTCTATTAATTCGGTAAGGAGGCTAGCTTCTATGCAGTTACCTTCAAAAGAACCTAGATGCTAGAATTAGAAAGCCTCTTCACTTATTAAATTATCCCATTGTTGTGGATATTTTTCACTAAATTGACTCTAGCTGAAATAATAACATCAATCATGACTGCTTTCAACAAATCATACCCTTCCTGCTTCTGCTTCTTCCCCTTGCCTCATTTCAACCATCCTTAGTGGGAGTGACTCATCAGCTGATAAGAACATTTGTTACCTGGGTTCAGGTATTATTGTTTTTGAAAACATCCCAACCCATTTACAATATAGAACTAGACTGTGTGCACAGATTTATAATCTAAGAACACAAAGACACAAAAGAGGTCTTGCTCTGAACTAGGTACTTCCTGGTTCAGATGCCTACAAAAACCCTAGATATCATAGTGGAAAATACAATCACTCCACCCCTCTAGCAAATGGTTTTCCCTGTTAAGAAAGATCCTGTGGTCCGATAATTTACATTATACTTTCACATAGCCACATTAGATTCGCCTTGGGTGCCTTTTTTAAATAAATAAAAGATTCTGGCCACCTCTGAATCCTGACCCTGTGTTTCAGATTGAGCAGGCTAGAGTAAGGTTTGGGCACCTGTATTTATTTAAAGTTCCCTCAAGTGATTATGAAGCACAGCTATGTTTGAGAACTACTGTTATAGTTAGGCAGTTGTGTTTTTTGTTTTCACAAGCATTGACAAAGCTGTTGAGTAAATGTAGTATCATTTTTTGTTTGTACAAGCATGACAAAGCTTTTGAGTAAGTGGAGAGTATACCATAGATGCTTACCGAGAAAGACAATAAAAACTGCTTTGTTTGTCACAGAGGATCTGCTTTATACGTGCTTAGCATTAACCATCTTGTTTGCATATGTCATTACAGAAGAACTGAGTGCCAACGGACAGTATCAATGTCTGGCTGAATTGTCAACTAGTCCTATCACAGTCTGTCATGGCTCTGGGATCTCCTGTGGCAATGCGCAAAGCGATGCAGCTCACAATGCTTTGCAGTATTTAAAGATCATCGCAGAAAAAAAGTAAACTTGGAGCAACTTAGAAGATCCTTCAGTAGCACATAAAAACTTCCCTTCCCTTCCCAAGTAAAATGTTTACTATGTTTGAGTTCCTGTGTTGTTTCTAAATCTCTTCAGAGAGTCCATCAGCACTCCAGACTTAATTATCTCATAGAGTTATGATTAAGCTCTTTTTAGGCTTCAACTTTGTATTAGTATATTGTATTTATAAACTTTGTACCATAAGGCAGAGTGTAGCACTCATTTTACAATGCCATACACGTAGGAGGAAGAAAAATGCATGTTTTTTGTTTATGATGATGATGACAATGATGAAATAAAACTGCTAGCAACAGTCTTTCTTACTGGTGCTTAAACTCATCTTTGTGCAAGGCTTTGTAAAGCGAATTTGAAGGAAGCCCTTTCAATTGTCAAGGGACAACACTAACAGGCTTTTATTGAATGTGATTGTAAAGTTTCAGGGAAATGATTGGCCTACTGTGTATCTGAATCCATGTAATAAAGAGCCGTTATTATACGGGGGTTCCGTGCATTTTATTAAAGAGCTACTGACTTGATTGTCTGGTGGTTTGAACCCACCAGCCACTCTGTGGGAGAAAGATGTGGCAGTCTGCTTCCGTAAAGATTTACACCCTTGGAAACCTTATGGGGCAGTTATACTTTGTCCTGTAGGGTTGCTATGAGTCAGAATTGACTCGATGGCAGTGGGTTTGGTTTAGGTTTGGTCTTGGTCGTGAGCCCTTTTTAGCCATTCTTGTGACTAGCATTATAATCTGGATAATCTTATTTACGTAACTCTAGCTTACTTCTGCAAGTTAAAGGTAAAAAAAACCTATGTCCTAAACAAAATTTTACAAATATAATGATGAATCACTTAATTTTCACAAAGGGTACATAGCAGTTTATTTTTCTTTGATGTAACCATTCATAGATGAATTCATAGTTGAAAAAAGCATTAGTGGAATTATAAAAAACAAAACCTTTCCAGTTCACCCAATTTTGTTACAAAAATGTTCCAAACAAAGCAATGAGTATGTAAATGGTTAGGAAGTGAGTCTCATGAACAAATTTAATTTTACCTTTGATGGTTCCACATATCACCTGTAACACAAAGTCTTCCATCAATTGCCACCAGCTCATTTATTCGGGAAAGGTATGCTACTTTTGTAGAGTCAATGGAAGCCTCTCAGCCCAGTGTTCAGAGCTCAGGGAAAGCCTCATAGAGGAAGACAGCTATGAACGATGAAAGCAGGTTCTCACAATCTCAACATCAAGTGATAACCCTGAAGGAAATTTCTAACAGGTTATTTTTATGCTTGGGGAAAAAAAAAATACCTGGTTGGAATCCTTTGGGAATAATAAAACTACATAGTAACGATTTTATTAAACTCTTAAGTAATGAGGGAACCAGTAAGATGCCATGACCGTTTGTAGAGCTAGAGTATTTATTTGTAGGAGAATAAGATTGCTGAGTGAGATACAAAACTGGTTAAACCATAACCTTTGGGATTATCTGTTCCAACAGACAGAAATTATTTGCACCTCTACCTACAATTTTCTACAAAGTGAGCAGGCTAAGTAAATTGTAGAGTCTTGTACTACAAACTACCAAAGTCTGTAAGTTAACATGAATAATCACTAAGCCTGGAACCTTTAATCAAGAATAAGCAAGTTTTGGGCTAACAAACTTAGCCCAAGACAGGAACCATCCCCAAAGCCAACCCTTCAGACAGGGATTGGACTGGACTATGGGATAGAAAATGATACTGGTGAAGAGTGAGCTCCTTGGATCAAGTAGATATGTGAGACTATGTGGGCAGCTCCTGTCTGGAGAAGAGATGAGAGGGCAGAGGGGGGCAGAAGCTGGCCAACTGGACACAAAAATATAGAGTGGAGGGAATGAGTGTGCTGTTTCATTAGAGGGAGAGCAACTAGGAGTATACAGCAAGGTGTATATAACTTTTTGTATAAGAGACTAACGTAAAAAGAAAAAAAGAAGCAGCAAGTTGAAGTATATTATTCTGGATAATCCTGGAGTAGGGAGTGAGAAAATCAAATCCCTACTTCTCAGACACCAAACTGTCTTGATCAATCCAAATCAATTATCAGTTCTGTTCCACTTCTGTTTTGACACCAGCTACACATGAAGTACTTCCTCCTCTGACCCTAAACACCGAGAGCTAGGTCAGAGCTCACAATTAAGGGGCTCAATCTTCTGGACTGCCCAAGACCTCAAACTCGGAAGTCTACGGGACACCCTCACTTCAGACTTGCTGGATGCAAATTCCATAGTTTCCTTTACACTCTCAGGATACCAGCCTTAAGCTCAGGGGTCCCCAGCTCCCCTTAATTCTGACCTGCTGGCTCCCACTACTCCGATGGGTTTGCTAATTCAGTAGAATGACTCACAACTCACGGAAAGAGCTATACTTAACAATTCCAGATTTATTACAGCAAAAGGATACAAAAAAAAGAGACCCATTGGGCAAGGTCTGGAAGAGTTCCCAACGCAAAGCTTCCAAGTCCCAAAAAGGAATTCGCTACCTTCCCTCGTGCATCAGTGTCTTTTACCAACCAGAAAGTCTAGGGAGCGTCAGTGTCCAGACCCTTTATTGGGGCCTCATTAAATAGTCACGATTGATTGAATGAGGCCACCTCCCCTGAAGTCAGCTGGTATCATGAGGTGGTCCTTCTGGCTTAGCCAGGGCCCACCTGAGTCACTACCTTAGCATACCTCAGGTGAGGTCTGGAGGCTTCATCGGAGATACTTCAATCACTGAAAATTTCAACGTTTTAAAGGCTCTCCCTCAGGAACATAGGACAAAGACCAAACTTTTCAGGTAAAGTTAATGTAAACCCCAAAGGTAGCCTTCACTCCCATATGTCATTGAAAGGACACACCATCCGCCTTTGTGCCTTATTTCCAAATGTTAGATAATTTATCTTAACAGCTTCCATTTCCTAATTTATGAAAGGTGTATTTATTTATAATTTTCTAAATCCTGTCATCATGCTTGTAAATTCTAAAAGAAAACTCTATTACCAGCTAAGGGGATCTACATAGCAGTGTTTCAGGAAGCATTTAGAAGGATCAACTCTTGGACTTGTTGTTTGGTGCCGTTGAGTTGGTTCTGACTCAGAGCGTTCCTATAAGACAGAGTACAACTGCCCCATAGGGTTTCCAAGGAGCAGCTGGAATACTTAAAAAGTACTAGAACCTTACTACACCCAGGTGTTCAACCTAACAGCATTACAGCATTACTTATAAACCAAAAAAATCAAATTCATTGCCACAGCGTCAATTCCATCTCATAGTAACACTACAGCAGAGTACAACTCCCCCCCACTTCCCAAGGAGTGGCTGGTGGATTCGAACTGCTGACGTTTTGATTAGCAGCCAACCTCTTAACTACCTTGCCACCAGGGCTCCCATTATTACATATACGTGTGTGTGTGTATGTATATATGTTAAATATCAAGTATTTTCTAGGAATTACCGTCAGTGGTGTCAATAGGGTTGGTGTCACCCAGCGTGGTAACTCATGGTGTCACTCCCCCACATGGACCTCCTCCAGTACCAGACCATACAGAATCCTTTGTAATGTTTTTTGTACTGTTACTTATAAATCGTAGTTCCCATATATTACTCCTTTTTCTTTAATTACTACTTCACTCTCAAAAAAGTTATTGATACAGGTTCAGAAATATTAATTACCACAGTATTTTAGCCAAAACACCAGAAAATTAAGCACATGCTTAAGGAAACCACATGACTCAAAGCACCACTGCAATTGGGTAATAATGACAGCTCTAACCTGAGGGCATTAGAATGTTCAAAAAGTAAATTAGCATAGAGTTTCAGCCTTGTAAGTATACTGGTACAGGTAAACTCAGGTTAGAAAAAATTTTTTGTTGTTATAACTATCCACAGAGATATTTTTAAAAAAGTAATAAGTTTCTGCTGAAACAATGCAGAAAAATTTTATAGACAGTCATTTTAGTGTCACCTCCTGTCATGGATTGAATTGTCATGGACTGAATTGTGTCCCCCCAAAAATGTGTCAACTTGGTTTGGCCATGATTCCCAGTATTCTGTGGTTGTCCTCCATTTTGTGATTGTAATTTTATGCTAAAGAGGATGAGGGAGGTCACCTCCCTGATCCAAGGTAAAAGGATTTTATCTGGGGTGTGGCCTGCACCACCTTTTATCTCTGAAGGAAAGGGAAGTAAGCAGAGAGTTAGAGACCTCATACCACCAAGAAAGCAGCACCAGGAGCAGAGCGCATCTTTTGGACACGGGGTCCCTGTGCCTGAGAAGCTCCTTGACCAGGGAAGATTGAGGACAAGGACCTTCCTCCAGAGCCAACACACAGAGAAAGCCTTCCCCTGGAGCCGATGCCCTGAATTTGGACTTGTAACCCACTAGACTATGAGAGAATAAATTTCTCTTTGTTAAAGCCATCCACTTGTGGTATTTCTGTTGTAGCAGCCCTAGATGACTAAGGCACCCCCTCTGACAGTGTCACCCAATGTGGTCTACAACCCCCATCCCATCTTAGTGATGCCACTGTACTCAATAATACACACCTCAACCCTCTGAGAAAAGTACTATTTCAGAATGTGGTAAATAAAACTCACAGGCTTAATAATTTTTAAAGCCATCCATCTGGGAAGTATTGGATCTTTTGAATGTTGATTCTAAGTCCAATGTTCTTTCAAAAACCCCATGATGGTCACTCTGAGTCACTCATTGTTCTGCAGCATGCTCAATCCCTTTGATTCCAATATTCTTTACATCACATGGACTCTTGAGCTTCATATTCCTCACCAGTATAAGCTGCTCTATCTACCTCCCAGGTTGTTGGGAAGATGAAATGAGATAATGAATGTACAGGTCTTTTGAAAACCCTGAAGATGCACAAATATAAGGCATTCTCCTTACAAAGTTGTAAAATTGAGGTGACTCAGGGAGTTTCCAGGTGGTGCAAACAGTTAATGCATTCACTTGTTAACTGCAAGGCTGGAGATTCAAGTCCACTCAGAGATGCCTCGGAAGAAAGGCCTGGCAACCTACTTCCGAAAAGTCAGCCACTGAAAACCCTATGGAGCACAGGTCTACTTTGACACCCATGGGGTTACCATTAGTCAGAATCAACTCAATGGCAACTGGTATAACATTTTGACTAAGCCTTGAATACAGGTTTACAGGATCAGCAGAGTAAATAGCAAAAGTTTCACCCAAGCACTGAAGTCATGTATGGTATCCTCTGAATCTCTGCAGCAGCTCCTGTTGTTAAAATCTGTATTATATTTCTGATGATAGGCTTTTATCTTAAATAATACTGAGATTGTTCCTATTTAACAGTTTAGATCAGTGCTGTCTGAAAAAACTGTAATTTAAAATTTTCTAGTCATGTTTTTTAAAAAAGTAAAATGAAATAGGTGAAGTTTTTTTTTACTTCAATATATAATCAATATAAAATCGTAAATGAGATATTTTATATTTTTTATACTAAGTCTTTGAAATGTGGTATACATTTTACACTTAACAGCCCAACTAGCCACATTTCAAGTGCTCAAGAGCCACAAGTGGATCATATCGAGCAGCTAAGTCTCACCTGTCAAGACTAGATTGCCAATTCCCTGAAGGGGCTCCTCCGCTTGACTCAGCATCCTTTATCTTTCCCTGACTTCCTAAGAAATTTCTGAAAATGACTTTCTAGACCTTTCCCATGTTCTTTCAGACCCCAACTTCCACTTAATTAATTGCCCACAACCTCTTCTGTTACCACAAAGAAGTCAGAAACCCTTGATTTACTCTTTCCTGCCACAAAACTTTGCTCTAGAGAAGTGGTGAAGCTGTTGCCTACATGAGGTTCCAGGGTGGGGTCTTAGAAATCAACATTTTAAACAAACACATTTTGAAATACATTACTCCAATCACTCACATCCCTCTCACCACTGGAGAATTTCTTCAGATTTTCTCTCTTTCACTATTCCTTTTCTCTTGTCTCAGAGAAATCTAGCTGTGTAATCCCACAATCTCCTCTTCTTTCACAGAATTTGTGGCATCAATGACTCCCCTTTCTCTTCTACATCTCCAATTCTTCCCTTTCTCCTCTGCATGATTAGTTTTCTCCTGGTCCAATTCGTCCCTTTCTTTTCTTTCACAGGCAACTCCAGATAACAGAAGATTATAATCACTTTTCTATTTCCTCACCATCCACAAAGTCCTTCATCTTAGTAACCTGCTTTTTGAAACACTCTACTGACTTGTTCCCTCAAAGTCACCCATGCTCTTCTCACTGCCATATGGAATGGTAATTCTAGAACAGTGTTTCCAATAAGTTAAGTTCCACAGGTTGTTTATAGCTTTTATAAGTAAGGAATTTTTAAAAGATTCTATAAATAGGAGCCCTGGTGGTGCAGTGGTTAAAAGCACTTGGCTACTAACCAAAAGATTGGTAGTTCGAACCCACCAGCAACTCTGCAGGAGGAAGATGTGGCAGTCTGCTTCTGTAAAGATTCACAGCCTCGGAAACTCATGGGGCAACTGTACTCTGTCCTATAGGGTCGCTCTGAGTCAGAACTGGCTCGAGGGCAGTGTATTTTGAGTGGACAAATATATCTGGCAAACTCTAGGTTAAAAAAGTTAAGCAAGTTTATTTATTACAGGATTTATCAGAACCCTTTATAATCTCCAGGGTTGGGTATAAAATCCCCATTGCCATCGAGTTGATTCCCACAAATAGCAACCCTATATGACAGAGTAGAACTACACCACAGAGTTTCCAAGGAGCAGCTGGTAGATCCGAACTGCCAACCTTTTGGTTAGCAGCTGTAACGGACACCAGGGTTGGGTATACTGAATAGCATCTGATGTGAGAATTTTTTGAACACTTCATGGGATTAGTGCAAAGGAACACACTGGGAATACATCGCTTTAACTACTCCATTCTCTGGATCCCTATAGTTCTTAATGCTTATAGCACTGATTTGAAACTCAGCGTATACACTCTTATATATATATATTTTTTCCAAATGTATGGATCTAATCTTTTCCCTTCTGAGTACATACTGTCTTGTATGTTTCCACACATCAGACTTCTACAGGAAATGTCATAGAAGGTACTCCTAAGTTAGTGAGCTTTGCCTTAGACCTAACAACTTAAAATTAGCAACTGCCTTTAACCATCATGGGGCGTCCCTGGGTTGTGCAAATGGTTACTGGGCTCAGCTGCTAACCAAAAGGTTAAAGGCTGTAGTCAACTCAGAGACATGTCGGAAGAAAAGCCTGGCAATCTATGCCTGAAAAATCAGACACTGAAAACCCCATGGAGCAGAGTGCTACTCTTGACACAATGGGATCACCACGAGTTGGAATTAAGTTCACTGGAACTGGTTTGGCTTGGTTTTTAACCATAGAAAATTCAGCATGGTGGCCGCTAGGGGTAGCCACACAAGCACAGGGGCGATCCCAGCTCCTCAAATCCAGCCCTACTGGCCTCTACCTACTCTGCCCACTCAAACCCCACCCAAGAGATGTTAACTACCATCCATTACATCCTATTGTGGCCACAGAGCTTGAAGCAAAATCATTTGCAAAGCAGAGTTTATCTAAGGCTGACCAAGCCAAGAAAAAGCTCACAATCAGATTAAATTTTTTCAGATGTTAGAGTAAAATTTCCTTAGGAAATCCTGCTGGCAAAGTGGTTAAGAGCTATGGCTGCTAACCAAAAAGGTCGGCAGTTCGAATCTGCCAGGCGGTCCTTGGAAACAATATGGGGCAGTTCTACTCTGTCCTACAGGGTTGCTATGAGTCAGAATCGACTCGATGGCAACAGGTTTAGGCTTGTCCATACTACCTGGGCATTTAATTTAGTTGTTGTTGTTAGGTGCCATTGAGTCAGTTACGACTCATGGCAACCCTATGCACAACAGAACAAAACACTGCCCAGTCCTGAGCCATCCTCACAAACATTGTTACGCTTGAGCCCACTGTTGCAGCCGCTGTGTCAATCCACCGCGTTGAGGGTCTTCCTCTTTTCCGCTGACCCTGTACTCTGCCAAGCATGATGTGCTTCTCCAGAGACTAATTCCTCCTGACAACATGTCCAAAGTATGTAAGACGCAGTCTCGCCATCCTTGCTTCTAAGGAGCATTTTGGTTGTGCTTCTTCCAGGACAGATTTGTTCGTTCTTCTGGCATTCCATAGTATATTCAATATTCTTCACCAACACCACAATTCAAAGGCATCAATTCTTCTTCGGTCTTCCTTATTCATTGTCCAGCTTTCACATGCATGCGATGCGATTCAAAATACCATGGCTTGAGTCAGGTGCACCTTAGTCTTCAAGGTGACATCTTTGCTCTTCAACACTTTAAAGAGGTCCTTTGCAGCAGATTTACCCAATGCAATGCGTCTTTTGATTTCTTGACTGCTGCTTCCATGGCTGTTGATTGTGGATCCAAGTAAAACGAAATCGTTGACAACTTCAATCTTTTCTCTGTTTATCATGATGTTGCTCATTGGTCCAGTTGTGAGGATTTTTGTTTTATGTTGAGGTGTAATCCATACTGAAGGCTGTGATCTTTGATCTTCATTAGTAAGTGCTTCAAGTCCTCTTCACTTTCAGCAAGCAAGGTTCTGTCATCTGCATAATGCAGGTTGTTGCTGAGTCTTCCTCCAATCCTGATGCCCTGTTCTTCTTCACATAGTCCAGCTTCTCGGATTATTTGCACAGCATACAGATTGGATAGGTATGGTGGAAGAATACAACCCTGACGCACACCTTGTCTGACATTAACCATGCAGTATCCCCTTGCTCTGTCTGAACAACTGCCTCTTGATCTACGTAAAGGTTCCTCATGAGCATAATTAAATGTTCTGGAATTCCCATTCTTTGCAATGTTATCCATAATTTCTTATGACCCACACAGTCAAATGCCTTTGCATAGTCAATAAAACACAGGTAAACATTCTTCTGGTATTCTCTGCTTTTAGCCAGGATCCATCTGACATCAGCAACAATATCCCTGGTTCCACGTCCTCTTCTGAAACCAGCCTGAATTTCTGGAAGTTCCCTGTCGATATACTGCTGCAGCCGTTTTTGAAAGATCTTCAGTAAAACTTTACTTGAGTGTGATATTAATATTGTTCTGTAATTTCCACATTCGGTTGGATCACCTTTCTTGGGAATAGGCATAAATATGGATCTCTTCCAGTCAGTTGGCCAGGAAGCTGTCTTCCATATTTCTTGGCATAGACAAGTGAGCACCTCCAGTGCTACATCTGTTTGTTGAAACATCTCAATTGATATTCCATCAATTCCTGGAGCCTTGTTTTTCACCAATGCCTTCAGAGCAGCTTGGACTTTTTCCTTCAGTACCATCGGTTCCTGATCATATGCCACCTCTTGAAATGGTTGAATATTGACTAATTCTTTTTGGTATAATGACTCTGTGAATTCCTTCCATCTTATTTTGATGCTTCCTGTGTCATTTAATATTTTCCCCATAGAATCCTTCACTATTGCAACTCGAGGCTTAAATTTTTTCTTCAGTTCTTTCAGCTTGAGAAACACCGAGCGTGTTCTTCCCTTTTGATCTTCCATCTTCGGCTCTTTGCACACACGTCATTATAATACTTTACTTTGACTTCTCGAGCTGCCCTTTGAAATCTTCTGTTCAGTTCTTTTACTTCATCAAGTCTTCCTTTTGCTTTAGCTGCTCGATGTTCAAGAGCAAGTTTCAGAGTCTCCTCTGACATCCATCTTGGTCTTTTCTTTCTTTCCTGTCTTTTCCATGACCTCTTGCTTTCTTCATGGATGATGTCCTTGATGTCATTCCACAACTCGTCTGGTCTTCGGTCACCAATATTCAATGCATCAAATCTATTCTTGAGATGGTCTCTAAATTCAGGTGGGATATACTCAAGGTCATATACTGGCTCTCATGGACTTGCTCTGATTTTCTTCAGTTTCAGCTTGAACTTGCATATGAGCAATTGATGGTCTGTTCCACAGTTGGCCCCTGGCCTTGTCCTGACTGATGATATTGAGCTTTTCCATCGTCTCTTTCCACAGATGTAGTCAATTTGATTTCCGTGTGTTCCATCTGGTGAGGTCCATGTGTATATTCGCCGTTTATGTTGGTGAAAGGAGGTATTTGCAATGAAGAAGTCATTGGTCTTGCAAAATTCTATCACTCAATCTCCAGCATTCTATCACCAAGGCCATATTTTCCAATTACTGATCCTTCTTCGTTTCCAACTTTCACATTAAAATCACCAGTAATTATCAATGCATCTTGATTGCATGTTTGATCAATTTCAGACTGCAGCAGCTGATAAAAATCTTCTATTTCCTCATCTTTGGCCCTAGTGGTTGGTGCGTGTCCATCAGTTTGTCATACTGTGGGGTTTGCGTGTTGCTGTGATGTTGGAAGCTACGCCACCGGTATTCAGATACCAGCAGGGTCACCCATGGAGGACAGATTTCAGCTGAGCTTCCAGACTAAGACAGACTAGGAAGAAGGACCCAGCAGTCTACTTCTGAAAAGTATTAGCCAGTGAAAACTTTATGAATAGCAGCGGAACACTGTCTGATATAGTGCTGGAAGATGAGCCCCCCAGGTTGGAAAAGAAGGACCCAGCAGTCTACTTCTGAAAAGTATTAGCCAGTGAAAACTTTATGAATAGTAGCGGAACATTGTCTGATATAGTGCTGGAAGATGAGCTCCCAGGTTGGAAGGCACTAAAAGATGACTGGGGAAGAGCTGCCTCCTCAAAGGAGAGTTGACCTTAATGACATGGATGGAGTAAAGCTTTCGGGACCTTCATTTGCTGATGTGGCACGACTCAAAATGAGAAGACACAGCTGCAAACATCCATTAATAATCGGAACTTGGAATGTACGAAGTATGAATCTAGGAAAATTAAAAATCATCAAAAATGAAATAGAACGCATAAACATCGATATCCTAGGTATTAGTGAACTGAAATGGACTGGAATTGGCCATTTTGAATTGGACAATCATATAGTCTACTATTCTGTGAATGGTGTTGCATTCATTGCCAAAAAGAATATTTCAAGATCTATCCTGAAGTACAACGCTGTCAGTGATAGGATAATATCCATACACCTACAAGGAAGACCAGTTAATATGACTATTATTCAACTTAATTTTAGGACCTGTAAATACAATTGCTTTCTAGATGCACCGTATAATCCTAAATCAATTTACTGTGGTAATAAAAGATAATTGGGTTAATATAAACTGTTCCAAGGGGCTTTCTCATCAAGGGCTCAATTTTACTTCATTTGAAATGAGGTCAGTGTTCAGTTTTGCGAGTTAAATAATCTTGACTTTATTCTCTTGAAGAGAGCCTGGAAGAGATGAAAGGAAATTTCTTTTTCATACATATCAGAAACAAACTGTTTCTTATACCTACATTCATCAGTTCGGCTTGAGTCCAAGCTGTGGCCCTTAGTATCTTCGTGATGAACCAAACCAAAACCAAACCCAAAGCTGTCGAGTCGATTCCGACTCATAGTGACCCTACAGGACAGAGTAGAACTGCCCCACAGGGTTTCCAAGGAGCACCTGGTGAATCTGAACTGCCAGCCTTTTGGTTAGTAGCCGTAGCTCTTAACCACTACACCACCAGGGTTTCCTTGTGATGAGAGAACCTTCTTATTTGAAGGACTGGCACTGGCCCCTCTGTACAGGGTCGCTATGAGTCGGAATGTACTCCACGGAAATAGGTTAGGTACAGAACCGTAAAATCTGAAGGAAAAATTCTGTTGATATCACTTTACAGCCAGTTATTATCAGGTCAATATCAATATTTACTATACTTAGAGGACATTTGTTTGCTTATTTCACAGCAAAGATAAAGATCTTTCTGGAAAATTCCTCACAAGAACACTAAAATTCAACCTCCTGCTCACTCTTCAGCCACCACTGTTCAATCCTGCTTTTTGTTCGCATCACCTTACCTTATTTCAACAGAAGAAATAAATTACTAACGGAAGAGTTGACTGCCGTAAAGAGGTTGTCCGCGAAGCCTTCCCTCAGCTCCTTCCTGGGGGCTGCGCGGGGCAGACGAAGGCAACCCCCAAGGGAGTCTGGGGTCCCCGATAGCTCCTTTAGAAATACAGCGGTCTGCTAAAACCAGCGCGAGCGGGAGGCGGTGGGACAATGGACGCCAGCGCGACGCCGGCAACGCCAGAGGGAGTGCGCGGTGCGGCCACGCATGCGCGAGGAGCACGGCGGCGCGCGGGAGGTGAGACAAGGGGTCCGGCAACCGTCTGAGGTCCTCCCCGCACCACACCAACACCACCCTTGGGAAGGCAGCCTTCAGTAGTGGGAAGTTCCTTGAGGTACCGGGTCTCCTAATTGGGTGGCAGGTCGGTGGGAGGGTGAGGGTTTAACTGTGTTTGAGCCCTGACCCAGAAACTCTGTCCTGGGCAGCTGTTTGGGAGCAACGAGCTGGTTGGGAATTAAAGACACTTGTGTATTGGAAAGGGGATGAGGGAGCAGAAGAGATAGGGAGCAGACAACGTTTTAGAAACTGATGGGGAAAAATGCGTGTAAATAATGAGGGAAAACCATCAGAAGATTAGAAATAGAATGTATAACTTCTTCCCACAAAATAAATTTCCACTTATCTAATGGAAAGCTGGAAAGGGAGAAAATATTTTTTGAAAAGGTACGCTGTTGTTAGTTGCTCTCAAGTCGGCTCTGACTCATGGCGACCCATGTGTGTGGAGTAGAACTGTAAGGGGGAGAGGGAGAGCTTGCACTCAGGAGGAGAGAGACAGGGGTGGTGACATTCCTTAGAGGGTCCCTGCAGGGGTCCCTGAGGTGACAGTTAAACGTTGAGCCACAAGAGCTTCCAGCCCATGAAAGATCAACAAAAAGGAAGGCGACTTCAAGAGATGACTGGAGGAGGAGGTAGGAGAAAAAGGTATAAAGCTCTAAGAAAACTACTGTGTCAGAGCTCTCAGCCTCTCGCTGAGTAGCGCGCTTGTCGCTCCCTAGTCAAGTGTACTTTCGCTGTTAAACAAACAAACAACAACAAAAAAACCTTTTGCTAGCTAATAAACCCCTGCTTGCTTGGCAGTATTTGTCTCAGTGTTTGAATTCTTTCCTACACCCAAGACAAGAACAGAGGCTCTTCTCCGATAACGGAACTGCACTCCATAGGGTTTTCAAGGCTATGACCTTTCGGAAACAGATTGGCAGGCCCTTGTTCCAAGAGGATTCTGGGTGGGTGCGTTGAACTGCCAGCCTTCTGGCTAGTAGTTGAGCGCTTGACTGTTTGCACCACCCAGGGACCCCTTTTAAATGTATAGTTGGTAAAAAATTAATAAAAATAAGAGAAATAAGTCCTAACAGCTATTTTAAAAAATTAAGTAGATAAAACTTACAAACTAAGGTTATCTGATTAAAAAATAAACAAGATCTATCAATATGTATCTAAGACAGACACCTTTAAAATAATAGAATACAAAAAGGTAGACAATAACAATATAGGAAAAGATACACCAGATTTTATGAACCATAAAAACCAAAGGAAGCAATTTTTTTAAACTTTTTTTTTTATTGTACTTTAGATGAAGGTTTACAGAGCCAACTAGTTTCTCATCAAACAATTAATACACGTTGTTTTGTGACACTCGTTGCCAACACCACAACATGTCAACACTCTCCCCTTCTCAACCTTGGGTTCCCCAGTCCCAGCTTTCCTGTCCCTTCTAGCCTTCTTGTTTTTGTCCCTGGGCTGGTGTACCCATTTAATCCTGTTTTGTTTTATGGGCCTGTCTAATCTTTGGCTGAAGGGTGAACCTCAGGAATGACTTCATTTATGAGCTATAAGGGTGTCTGGGGGCCACACTCTTGGGGCTTCTCCAGTCTCTGTCAGACCAGTAAGTTGGGTCCTTTTTTCTTTTGGGGAGTTAGAATTTTGCTGTACTTGCATTTCTGCAGTTCATTTCCATCATCTTTCCTTCAAAACTCATATACTATCCAAGGTCTATTAATGCTATTACCATTTTCTAAGTCTCTTAGGATAAAAATCTTATAGCACTTTCCAAAATGCGTTCTATGGAATACTAAGGACTGTGATATTAGGAAACCCTGGTGGCGTAGTGGTTAAGTACTACAGCTACTAACCAAGAGGTTGGCAGTTCAAATCCACCAGGCACTCCTTGGAAACTCTATGGGGCAGTTCTACTGTGTCCTATAGGGTCGCTGTGAGTCGGAATTGACTCGATGGCAGTGGGTTTGGTTTGGTTTTTTGGTGATATTAGGTTCTGACAAATGAAGATTCTACATTTTTCTCCCATTCTGTCCAGGACCCTCTACTGTGATCCTTGTCAGAGCAGTCGGTGGTGGTAGCTGGACACCATCTAGGTGTGCTGGGCTCAGTCTGGCGGAGGCTGTTGTAGTTGTGGTACATTAGTCCTTTGGACTAATCTTTCCCTTGTGTGTCTTTGGTTTTCTTGAAAGGAAGCAATTTTAATGTCTGACAAAATTTAAGGTGAAAAGCATAAGAAGGACAAAGAGGAACATAATATACAGATAAAAAGAATAACTGATCAAGAAGATATTATGAGATGCATGTATATAATAAAACAACTGACAAGACAATGGAGAGAAATAGATAAATTAATTCTATTTGTAGATTTAACACCCCTACTCAAAAACTGATAAAAAAATCAATTGGTGATAATATGAACAATTAATAAATCATAATTAATGAGCTCAAAGTAATAAAAATATGTTGTTGGCTTTAGAGCCAACAAAGAATATACATTCTTTCTAATTATGTGTGGAATATTCACAAAAAGAATTTCTATGACCCAGGTCACAAAGGAAGCCTCAGTGACTTCTGAAGAATCAACATCATGTGAACTGTAATTTCTGACCATAAAGAAAAAAAAACCCATTGTTGTCAAGTCAATTTCAACTCATAGCGACCCTAAATGACAGAGTGGCTGGTGGATTTGAACTGCTGACCTTTGAGTTAGCAGTCTAAGCTTACCACTCTACCACCAGGGCCCCTTTCTGACCATAGTGAAATAGAATTAGAAGTCAATAGCAAATTGAGAGCTAAATCCCATAAATCTGGAAACTAAAATATATAATATCAAACTCTTGGGATAAGGAAGAAATTATAAAAGAAATCCCTAAATACATAAGGCTGAATGATATTAAAGCATTTCAGTGCTTGTTGTTGTGTGCTGTTGAGTTGATTTTGACTCATAGTGACCCATGTGGACAGTAGAAGAGCCCCCATAGGGTTTTCTAAACTGTAATATTTAAGGGAGCAAATTGCCAGGTCTTTCTCCTGAGGAGCCCCTGGGTGGGTTCAAACCACCAACCATTCAGTTAGCAGCTAAGCACTTAATTGTTGCAATACCAGGGCTTGTTTCAACAAACATTACCTAAAGGGAAATGTATAACCAAAAGTTTATTTGATTGAAAACATAAAAGAAATAAGAAAAAAGAGATTAGAAAAGCTAACAAATATGTCAAAGAAAACAAAAAGGATAGAAAGAAGCGTAAGAAGAGGGGAAGCCATTAAAAAAAGAGAACAAAAATACTAGGGATTATTGAGGAAACCAGAGACAATCTTGCTAGACTTCTGGTGGGATTTGTCAAGAGATAAACACAAAGATGCAGAGAAAGAAAATGCATAATGAAAAGGGGGAAATAATTACAGATAGTAGATATTTTAAAAATAAACCAATAATATGAACAGCCATGCAGCAGTAACTTTCAAAACCTGGATAAAATTGGCAAATATTTGAAACATAAAAGCCCAGAAATCTGAATAGACTAATAACTATTAAAGAAATTGAATTAGGAATAAAAACCTCCCTAAAAAGTCAAGGCCTAAACAATTTTAGAGATATTCAATCAAACTTTCAAAGCACTAAAAAAAATAGACAAACCTGTTGCCATCGAGTCGATTCATAGTGACCCTATAGGACAGAGTAGAACTGCCCCATATGATTTCTAAGGAGTGGCTGATAGATTCAAACTGCCAACCTTTTGGTTAGCAGCTAAGCTCTTAACCACTGTGCCACCAGGGCTTCTTGCAAAGAAAATGAAAACCAACAACTTTTCTGTGGCTATGTAATCTTGAAACTAAAACCAGATTAAGGATAGTACAAAAATAGACAGTTTTAGACAATTTCTGTTATGAACTCAATGGGGCTAAAGATTTTCAGCAAAGGTTAATTATATTGCTGTGTTTTCTCACTTTAACAGGAATTAAAAAAAAATGTGTTATAACTATATGGACACTGTTATGGATTGAACTATACCTGTGGCTATAATCCCATTTGGAAGTGGGTTTTCTTGTTATGTTAATGAAGTTAGTGTAGTTAATGAGAGTTATCTCTTCTGAGATAGAAAGAAATTAAACAAGCAGTAAGCCGAGATGGGAAAGATAGATGCCATGCCAGGTGAAGATCATTAAGGAGACAAGGAACAGCTGGGCCTGCAGATACAGTGACAAGGACCTTCCCCCAGAACTGACAGAAAAAGAATGCCTTCCCCTGGAGCTGGTGCCTCCTAAACTGTGAGAAAATAAATCTCTGTTTGGTAAAGCCACCCACTTTTGGTATTTCTGTTATAGCAGCACTAGATAACTGAGACAGACACTGTACTGTAAACTCACTAAAGATTGGGACTAGTCTTGTTTTCTGTTGTATCCCCACACACCCACAATAGTTCCTGACACCTTGTAGGCACTAGATAAATATTGGTACAATGGAAAAGTGAGTTCCTAAGGCCCACTTTCTGTTTATCATAAATTTATTCAGTAGTCTTTAGATCTCTTTAAAGTAAGCAGAATAACGGCCCCTTCTTATCTTGGAAAAGTTACTTAATTCTTCTGAGCCTCTGTTCCTTTGTTATTGTTGTTAGGTGCCTTCAAGTTGGTTCCAACTCATAGCAACCTTATGTACAACAGAACAAAACATTGTCCAGTTGTGTGCCATGCTCACAATCGTTGTTATGCTTGAGCCCATTGTTGCAACCACTGTACAGTCCATCTCATTGAGGGTCTTCCTCTTTTTCGATGACCTTCTACTTTACCAAGCTTCATGTCCTTCTCCAGGGACTGGTCCCTCCTGATAACACATCCAAAGTATGTGAGATGAAGTCTCGCCATCCTTGCTTCTAAGGAGCTTTCTGGCTGTACTTCTAGGACAGACTTGTTCGTTCTTCTGGCAGTCCATGGTATATTCAATATTCTTCCCTAACACCATAATTCAAAGTTGTTGATTCTTCTTCTTCGGTCTTCCCTATTGATTGCCCAGCTTTCACATGCATATGAGGCAATTGAAAACACCATGGCTTGGGTCAGGTGCATCTTAGTCCTTAAAGTGATATTTTGCTTTTTAACACTTTAAAAAGGTCTTTTGCAGCAGATTTGCTCAATGCAATACATTGTTTGATTTCCTGAGTGCTGCTTCCATGGGCATCGATTATGAATCCAAGTAAAATGAGATCCTTGACAACTTCAGTCTTTTCTTCATTTATCATGATGTTGCATATTGTGAGAATTTTTGTTTTCTTCATGTTGAGGTGTAATCCATACTGAAGGCTGTGGTCTTTGATCTTCATCAGTAAGTGCTTCAAGTCCTTTTCACTTTCAGCAAGGGCAAGGTTGTGTCATCTGCATATCAGAGGTTGTTAATGAGTCTTCCTCTAATCCTGATGCCCCGTTCTTCTTCATATAGTCCAGCTTCTCAGATTATTTGCTTAGCATACAGATTGACTAAATATGATGAAAGGATACAACCCTGACACACACCTTTCCTGATTTTAAATCATGCAGTATCCCGTTGTTCTGTTCTAAAAACTGCCTCTTGATGTATGTACAGGTTCCTTATGAGCACAAATAGGTGTTCTGTAAGTCCCATTCTTTGCAATGTTACCCATAATTTGTTATAATCCACACAGTTGAATGCCTTTGCATAGTCAATAAAACACAGGTGAACATCTTTCTGGTATTCTCTGCTTTCAACCATGATCCCTCTGACATCAGCAATGGTATCTCTCATTCCACGTCCTCTTCTGAATCCCACTTGAACTTCTAGCAGTAACCTGCCAATGTACTGCTGAAACCACTTTTGAATGATCTCCAGCAAAATTTTACTTGTGTGTGATATTAATGATATTGTTCAATAGTTTCTGCATTCAGTTGGATCACCTTTTTTTGGAATAGGCACAAATGTGGATCTCTTCCACTTGGTTGGCCAGGTAGCAGTCTTCCAAATTTCTTGGCATAGATGAATGAGCACTACCAGCACTGCATCAGTTTGTTTAAACATCTCAGTTGGTATTGTTAACTGGAACCTTGTTTTTCAGCAGTGCCTTCAGTGTAGCTTGGACTTCTTCCTTCAGTTCCATTGGTTCTTGATCATATGCTGCCTCCTGAAAATGGCTGAACATCAACCAATTCTATTTGGTACAATGACTCTGTACTCCTGCCATCTTCTTTTGATGCTTCCTGCGTAGTTCAATATTTTCCCCATAGAATCCTTCAGTATTGCAACTGAAGGCTTCAATTTTTTCTTTAGTTCTTTCAGCTTGAGAAATGCAGAGCACGTTCTTCCCTTTTGGTTTTCTAATTTCAGGTCCTTTAACATAAGGTTAATAATACCTCCTTTGTATGTTGTTGGGAGGATTAGATATATATATATTTTAACATTTTATTGTGTTTTAGGTGGAAGTTTACACAGCAAATTAGTTTCCCAGTCAACAATTTATACACAAATTGTTCTGTGACATTGTTTGCTATCCCTGAAATGTATCAACACTCTGCCAAATTCCACCCTGCCTTCCCCATTTCCATCCTCCTCCTTGTCTTCTCATCTTTGTTTTTGGGCAAATGCTGCCCATTTAATCTCTGATTGTTTTTAACCCAAAAACCAAACCTGATGCCATCAGGTCGATTCCGACGCATAGTGAACCTATAAAATAGGACAGAGTAAAACTGCCCCATAAAGTTTCCAAGGAGCACCTGGTATATTCGAACTGCTGACCTTTTGGTTAGCAGCCATAGCTTTTAACCACTACGCCACCAGGGTTTTCCTGATTGTTCTTAGGATAGCGATAATATTTTAAAGCACCTGGTGCACAGTGTTGTTGTTCTTAGGTTCTGTTGGGTCGCTTCCAACTCATAGGAGCCCTGTGTATAACAGTGTGCAGTGTGTTCTTAACAAATCATTATCATTGTGTTGTATAAATATTGAATGCTCTTAATTGGGGAGCCTTGATATGTAGATGGAAAGAGAAGGAAGCCTATTTCTCATTATTGGGGCAGGCCGTAAAACGGCTTTACATCTTTATTACAGAACGGTTATACAAGAATTATAGTTTTTACTACTTGATCAGAGCCTGGATGTTGTTGCTTAAACTTTCATTTGTTTTGTCCTGCTTTTTTGTTTAGTTTTGATATGTCAGGGGGGTGGACCAGGTATGTTTTGTTGCTTGCTGGTTTGTGGGCGTGGTAGTTCTCACACCTTGTCCCAGTGAGTATGGCAGCAACAGGCAGGATAAGCCTGCTTTGATGTACAGTGGTTTGGCAAGGTGACTGAGGGTGAACTGGGCAGGTGCTGTCTGTCTCCTGATGTTGGTCCTGTGGTGTGGAAGCCTTCCTAGCCCCTCACCAGATAAGTATGAGTGTTGAATGGGCAGTGGTGTGGGCACACTTCCTACCATTCAGCAGCTGGTCAAGTGGTGGGAGGGGACAGTGCAGGCCCAGTGTGGCCACTGGCCTGAGCACTGGGGTGCTCTAGCTGTGGTGGCATGTCAGGGGCCAGTGGGAAGGGTGGAGATGGCATACAGGGCTAGGTGAGGGTGAGAAAGGAAAGAGAAAGATAAAAGTAGCCGGTGGTTGGGTGCTGGGCAGACCTGGGGGCTGGAGAGGGGAGACGGTGGCGTATTAGGCTAGGTGGGAGGTAAGGAAAGAAAGAAAGTAAAACGAAAAAAGAGAAAAAAGATAAGTGTTGGTGCAGTTGGGGAAGGGCAGAAACCTGGGGCAGCAGCAGGAACGTGGCTCTCCAGCCTAGGTGGCATAGCAGGGTCCAGTGGTAGGGAGGAGGTGGTGTATGGGACTAGGCCTGAGGGAGAAGGAAAAGGAAAATAAAGAAAAAATAAAATAAAATAGAATTAAAAAAACAGTGCAGTGGGGGAGGGGTGGACCCAAGGTAGGGAAAGGAAGGGACATGATTGTGCAGAGATAGATGGAAGGGAGAAAGAAAAGAAAGGAGAGAGGGAAAGAAAAGCAAAGAAAAAAAAATGGTGGCATGATGGGAGCCGGCACATAGGGGTGAGATAGACCCAGGGAGGCCGTGCGCTGGTGGCTCTCTAGCTGAGTGATGCAGCACAGTCTGTCGAGAAGGGGTGTAGATTACACATGGGGCTAGGTGGGAGGGAGAAAGAAAAGGAAGAACGCGAAAGAGAGAGGAAAAAAATGATGCTGAGGGAGCCAGCCAGTGGGGATGAGGCAGATGGAGGATGGTGGTGAATTGGTGTCTCTCTCACCAAGTGGCACAGCACAGCACAGCACAGCACAGCACAGCACAGCACAGCACAGCACAGCACAGCACAGCACAGCACAGCACAGCACAGCACAGCACAACCCATCAGGAAGGGGCAGAGGTGACGCACAGGTCTACGTGGGAGGGAGAAAGAAAAGGAAGGGAAAGAGAAAAAAAAATAGCTTGGTACAGGCTGGCTGGTGGGGGCAGGGCAGACCTGAGGGGTGGATGGAAGGGAAGGGATGTGATGTGTGGAGCTAGGTGGGCAGGAAAAAAGAAAGGAAAGAAGAGTAGGTGGGTGGTAGCGGGGCAGCCTGGGGAGGCTGTGTGCTGGTGGCTGTCTAGCCAAGTGGTGTGGCATGGTCCCTCAAGAAGAGGTGGAGGCAGTCTGTGGGGCTAGATGGCTGGGAGAAAGAGAAGGCAGGAAAGGAAAGAGAGAGAAGAAAAAAAACATATGGTGCTGAGGGAACTGAATTTGGGGGTGAGATGGAACCAGGGTGGCAGCAAGTTGGTGTCTCTTTGGCTGGCCTGTCAGTAAGGGGTAGAGGCAGTGCAAGGGCCTAGGTGGGTGGGAGAAGGAAAAGGGAGAAAGGGAAAGAGAAAAAAGAAATGGCACTGAGAGAGCCAACTGCTGGGAGCAGGGTGAACGCGGGGTGGCAGTGAGCTGGTGCTTCTCCAGCCAAGTGGCCATGGCCCATTGGAGGCAGTGTGCAGGGCAGAATGGTAAGAGGTGGGAAAGTGTGTATCTCTAGTTACCAGGTGCTCTGTCTCCTGTTGGGAGCTCCGTGAAGTTGCCTTCCTGCACTCCCTGTCTGGGGTTGTTGCTGCCTCTGCTCCAAGAAGGTAGATTTGTGCCATGTTAGCTGACTAGGGACCTCCACTTCATAGCTCTCCTTTTTCTCTGTTCTTTATCAGTTTCTTCTTCCACTTGGTGCTTGATCTAGTTCTTTGTCCCTTTATTTAATGCTTAAGGTTGCAGGATAGACATTTGTATCTGTTTTACTTAGTTTTTTGGGTCTTTGCTGCAGAGGGACAGCATGGTGCTTCTGCCTGTAGCACAATGTTGGCTCTGCCTTGAATGTCGTTGCTCAAGCTTTCAATGCATGCTACAAGATCATACAAGATATGAAAACCATTGGTTTTCGTCAAGCCGAGATATCAGGCCCTTTATAGGTGTGCCTTTTTCCTGGTGCATGGGGAACTCTGTCTCTCCTTTTATACTTACGAAACAACTCTGGTTTCTTGGTCTTGAAAGGCAAATGAAACTGTAAGAAGAGATTTTCCCTTAGTTTTCTCTACTGTCTGGCCCTTTGTGAGAACAATTTTCAGAGCCAGGCAACCAGAACTATTTCTTCCAGACGGAGTCATTGCAGTGAAGAATTTGAGATTTGGATCGTAGATGATAGAACTGGACAAAATCCTAGACATCACCTCCAATCCTTCATTTAAAAATTTGTGACTTGCCCTATTAAGAGAGTTGTTAATTGGAGTTCATAATTTTTTAGACCCTAGTTATTAGAGGTGGGAGAGACTAACTTTTTTCCAAGGAATGGGTAAATCTTGTGTCTTTGAATTTGGAAGGAAATATCTGCCACTGCAGTTTAGTCTTGACCAAACTATGCTATCAGTTGTGCCTTCATGGTGTGATATTGAGTGATATACTGGAGAGAATCTGGGCTGTATTTTATAACTTACATGATATACTGTTTTAGGGAAATGAGGCATTTGGCATACAGAGTGAATTATTGTTGGGGACTCTGCTCAATAGGAAGCCATTACCAAGACCCCATGTCAAAGGGAAAGCTTGTTAATTCAACTTCCCTTGAAGGCTAATAACTTGTAATAACCATTACAAGGATTACTCGGTCCTGCTGGGTCCCAGCTTGTGAGAGTCCTTCTGATCAAAGTTACTCTCCTGGGCAGACTGTGGTTAAACAGGCTCTTTAATCTCTGTTGTCATGAAGTTCTGTTACCCTGGTCCAGGAGATTGAGTTGGTTTTAGTCTATAACTTCCTTATCTTTGAAGAGTCCTCTTTTTTAGGCCTAAATCCTGAGAGAACTGATGACTACGGAAAGAGGAGCCTTTGAGGAGTTTAATTTGGGAAAGAAGGGATACAGATATATATTTGGAAAAAACCAAACCTGTTGCCATCGAGCCAATTCCAACTCATAGCAACCCTATAGCACAGAGCAGAACTGCCCCATGGGGTTTCCAAGGAGTGGCTGGTGGATTCGAACTGCTGACCTTTTGGTTAGCAGCCAAGCTCTGAACCACTGTGCCACCAGGGCAGGGTAGCGGCATAATTTATTGTCAAAACCAAGAAACTTTTGAGAACAAGGTGTTAAAAATAATTACAACTATATTATCTTTTGAAATATTTAGTTACTGATCAACAAATTCATTTTATTATACTGGTGGACTGACAGAATCGTTCTATTCTGAAACTACTTTCTAAAATAAGATTATTTTAAAACATCTAGAAAATATAGTGAGTTTTATTTCTAAAAGATAAAATCTATATCTAATTAGCTTAAAGCAAAAATTAAAAAAAAACATATTGATTATATGAACATTAAAAAAATGATAGCAGAATAATTACTTTGGTACATATTGGCATACAGCTGTCTTAGACATACAGTTTTATAGCTGCTGTTGAGTTGATTCTGACTCATGGCAACCCCATGTGTGTCAGAGTAGAACTGCTCCACAGGGTTTTCAATAGCTGATTTTTCAGAAGCAGGTTGCCAGGCCTTTCTTCCAAGGTGCCCCTGGGTGGACTCCAACTTTTTGGTTAGCAGTCAAGCATGTAAACCATTTGCACCTCCCAGAGACTCCTATTTACCTTTACTCTGTATATAAAGGAAGAAGGCATTGGAATACTTTGAAGAATTAATCTGCAGAGACCTAACAAAATGACTGGTATATTTCGATAGCAAGCATATTAATTACATAATTTTAAGTGTGTTTTGTTCTCCATGAGAAATGAGACAGAATAGAGTAAGATTTATTAAGATTTGAAATCAAATTTTAAGGAAGATGAGAAGCTTAAAAAAAAATAATTACTAAAAAGAACTGATAGCATATAGAAAATTCTAAGAGTTCCAGTGGAGAATGAAGCATTTTAGAGGAGAGTCTCAGGAAGAAGGGTTGAATGTGAGGTGCTTTAGTTTTCTTTTCCCATTCTTATGTTTCTCTTCCTAAAATTCTACAGATAATAACCCTAATTTGAAGGGCAGTTTAATGTATGTGACCTGTTAACAGTTGGGAAATTCACTGTTGGTAAACTTTAAAATTGATGGACAATTTCAGGAGTGATTAGGAACTGCTGGGTATGATTATTCTTTTTAGATCTTAGAGCACTTTTTATTCTTCTTAGAGTATTAACTGTGTGACAACTTTATTAGGGACTTGAGAGCTTCTGGGATGAGATTTATTTTTATAATTTTTACTTTTTTTTTCCCTTCCAAATTTAGGAAAACCCACTGTTTAAAGCACAGAACAACACTGTTCTCCTTCTGACAGTCAGTTGTCTGCATGGCACAGCTGCCTGGTGAAGCAGCTGTCAGACAGGCCTCCTCAGTTCTGAATCAGGCCAACTTGCTCCTTCAGTATTCAGCCTGCACCATCTGATGGCTTTCCCTCTGAACTGTTGTCACAAATTCAATTATGTTTATCCTAGCGTGCCATCCAAATGTACCCAATGGACTAAAAATAAACCAAGAAATTACCACCAGTACACCAGAAATACTCAGCTTAATGTAACTGGTACTATACATACTTATGAGTTTATTTCTCTGGCATGCTTTTATAATTGGACAATGGGGCTGATTTGTAGTAACTGTGATTATATAATCACAAACTCTGCAAATAAAAATGTCATCTATTACATTTCTTTGATATTTATTTTCAGTTTGCTTCCCAGTTACTGCATACAATAAGGGGTAGGGCATTTCTTTGATATTTCAAGTTCTTACCATTTTTCTCTTTCTCCCTCCCTTGCCACCCACATCAAAGCTTCTTTTGGTACAACTCTAGGAAAATTTCCCCAGGAGGTGACATTACAAGGCCCTCACATTTCTAGTGATTAAGCAACATCAGGAGTTGGCTGTGCACCATCGCATAAATGCACCACAGAGGGCCGGGCTGTTTAAAGATCCCAGGGCATATACAAGGGTGCGTCAATAGGTATTGCTACAAAATCATAGAAACCTTTATTGAACAAAAGTATCAAAATGTGAAGCTATTGTTTCTCAACATATCCTCCATCTAGGTCTATACACTTCTGAAGGTGATGTTTCCATCTTTCTAACCCTTCCCTGAAGAATTCTGTGCCCTTTGATATATACCAAGTCAAAATGGCAGTTTTGGCATCCTTGAGGGACTCAAATCCTGTCCCTTTTAAATATTCTTTGAGTTTGAGGAACAAAAAAGTCTGAAGGGGCAAGATCAGGGCTGTAAGCTGGATGGGGTAAAGTTTCCCAATGAAATTCTTGTAGGACAGCTCTTGCTGCCCTCAAAGAATGAACAGGTGATGGGAAAAAAATTCTCAGTGCAACTTTCCTGACCTTTTTCTCACCAATGCAGTTTTCAGTTTTCTTAAAACTTCTTTATAATAACCCCCTGTGATTATCCTGTGTCCTTTGAGAAAATATATCAAGATTATTCCTTTGGAATCCCTAAAACAGTCACCATAACCTTCTGAAGGGTCTTCCCTCTCTTGGCTTATTTTTGAGTTCTTCCTAACCTTCCCTAAAATGCTTGATCTATCTAAAAACTGTTGTTTTATGTAGGGCAGCAATCCCATAAACTTGTTGCAAAGCTTCAATGATTTGGGAAGATGTCCATTTGAGTTTTATTAAAAATTTGTTATTATCCCTGACCTCAAAATCGTTTTTTTTCCACAGCACAAAAAGTATCCTTTTTTGAAGGCATCCTAACAAGACTAAGACAAGTGTATTACTGAGAGAACTCGTCTGCAGCCACCCACTGATCCCAGAGACATACTGTCTTAGTCATCTAGTGCTCCTATTACAGAAATACAAGTGGATGGCTTTAACAAAGAGTCTAGTTGGCTACCCTGGTGGCATAGTGGTTAAGTGCTACAGCTGCTAACCAAAGGGTTGGCAGTTCTAATCCACCAGGTGCTCCTTGGAAACTCTATGGGGCAGTTCTACTCTGTCCTATAGGGTCGCTATGAGTCGGAATCGACTCGACAGCACGGGGTTGATTTCGGGGTTCCAGTTGGCTACAAGTCCAAATTTAGGGTATCAGCTCCAGGGGAAGGCTTTCTCTTCTCAGCTCTGGAGGAAGGTCCTTGTCATCAATCTTCCCCTGGTTGAGGAGCTTCTCCGCACAGGGACCCCGCATGCTCCTGCTCTTCATTCTTTGTAGTATGAGGTCCCCGTGTCTCTCTGCTCGCTTCTCTCTTTTGCATCTCTGAACAGATTGGCTTAAGATGCTATCTAATCTCATAGCTCTCATCAATATAACTGCCACTAATCCGTCTCATTGCATCATAGTGATAGGATTTATAACAGGGAAATCACATCAGATGACAAAACGGTGGACAATCATACAATACTGGGAATCATGACCTAGCCAAGCTGACAGATATTTTTTGGGGGACACAATTCAATCCATGACACATACTTAAACTCGTTTCGTTTGGAACAAACCTGTGCATGTATGAACTGGAACCCTAGTAGCAATACATTTTGACCTACCCTCGTACATGTTTAACATATTCCAACAGTATTGAAATAGGCTGACTGCCACTATTTTTGAAGAAACTGACTTTACTCTAGTGACCCAAATCTGGTATATTGTTTTGACACTCCCTCTAAAATCTTTCCTTCTCCAACTCCTTTTCAGAGATTAGAGACTTTGAGATCAAAACCGATAAACCCTCTATGCATGTGAAGACTCAAAACCGAATCATCCCTATTTTATTGGAAGTGCTTTTACAGGACACAGATAGAATTCCCATGAAAACTAATCTATTGGATAAGTGTGAACTAACTTTTAGGGCTTTTCCTGAGAAGCCAGCGATTGAAAAAACTTGGACCTGAGAGATCTCCATTTTCCTATGGTCTTTACAAGTATGAGTTACAGTTTTACTCCCACAGTAGAAATAAGTGGAAAACTTTCTAAGTGTTTCAGTATAAATATGCTCAAAAGCCAGGGAAAATTCTCTGTTCTAGTATTTGATTTGCAAATATGGGCATTGTAAAAAAAAAATAATAAAAAACCAAACCCATTGCCATTGAGTCGAGCTATATGAAAAAAAGAGCTTGAAATGTAGCCAGATAAGCTCTTGATCTTCTTTATACTCTATTTATAGTCTCTTGCTGGAAATAAAAATATTTAATAATTTCGTGGAATGGCCCAGGGACACAGTATACACACAAAAAACAGATCTCTTTATATAACTTACTTAAAATTTATTGAGTTTCCTGTGCTCTTACAAATGTAACATTCTTATAGACAACATTCATTGAAGAGGCACAATTCTTATTTTGAGGTGGCACAAATTAGACATCTTTTTCAGTGAATAATTAATCTTTCATTAGGAAATTGTTTTTTTGGTAAAAAGTTGCTTGAAATTCTATCCTTAACATGATAAAATTTAATTCTTCTATCTCAAAATGACCATAAGTGCAAACAGTATATGACTACTGCCTTTATACCTTCAATTATAAGCAGAATAATTTCACAGTGGAGTTTTTAAAACAAAAAAATTTTTAAATATATTATTTTCTGGGAATAAGCTGACCTGGGTAAAGAATTTGCTGCTTATACCTCTTTATGAAATTACCAATTAGGTGATCATGACTGTGCTTTGCCACAGAATTTCCTTGCAGGGTTCCCTACCAACTAGGATCCATCAGTCAATTTAAAGACTCCCCCTATTGACATACTGTATTTTTATGCAAATAACACATAATTATTTTTTTTTGGCAAACATGCAACCCCCTCGTGCATTATTTTTGTAAGGGAGCTATATGTGTGGGCGTGCTATTTACGTGGGCATGTTATTTGCAAAATATGGTAGGTCTAAGAGGGAGTGGAAAGTAGGACAGGAGGATCCAGAGATGGCTTTGAAGAGTAAACCTGTGGTTCTGTGGGCTGGTTAGAATGCCTCCAGGAACACACATTTATGTTATCTGGCTTAATGAATTGGGCCACCTCTTAAACTCCAATTTCTTCTTTTAGGTTTCAGAGTTCTGCCCTCCCCACTGTTGACCTCCATATAACAGCACTGACATCTGGATGGAAGCCTTGAAAGTTACCAGAACCAGGCACAGCAGAGTGAGTCACAGGTCACTGAACTCTAATTAGCTTCTGGTTCTTGAACTAGACTTCCTTCTATATGTTTAAAAAAAAAAAGTTTAGTGACTACTAAATGTCCTTATGAGAAAAACAATAAAAGGCTCAGGTTGGGGCAGGGACAAAGGAGCATGTTTCTCATGGTTCCTGATCTGCCTCTACTAGGGGAGAGTGCTTGTTGAAATGCAGGTTCTTGGTCCACACTTACTGAATCAGGATCTCTGGAGGCACGCTCAGGAGGCTGCCTGTCAACAAACATGCAAGGTGATTCTGTGGCCCATCTTGGATCCATCCATTTGCCCCCAAAGAGCATAAATTCCCACCTCCACTTAAGGGTACCTACTTCTTTTCTTTCCCAGGTTCCCACATTTCTCTTTTACTCATTCTTGCCTTTTCTCTTCATTAGCATTTAATGTCACTCATGCTGTATTTGATCATCTTTTGAAAGTTTTTCTGTTTTAAAGATCAGGATATAAGGAATATTCAACTTGCAAAGCTACCAGTGGTGGGAAGTTCATTCATTGAACTTGGTGCTTCATTTCCAGTTCTTTTCCCAAACTGCGTTTAACAACATTGTTTCCAGATGAGGGAGGACATTTGAAGTTTAAGATGTCTGTGACACAAAGATGGGCTGGGAGTTAAACAGTAAGTAACACAGGCTACTTCCCTGATTATCATCATCATCATCAAAACAACAGCATTTCAAGAGCAGTCATTCTGGATTCCCATGGCTTTGTCAGTGATTCTTTCATTAAGGACAAGAGAAAAACATTTCCCAGGGCTTCCTCAGCACTGCCAGCAAGCTCAGTGTTACAAGTATTTTGGACTCCCAAAGGATGGAAATTTATCTATTAATTTGCATGGCTATTTTGGTAGTTTATTAATTTTCTAAGCATTTCAAATCTACAATTTTTACTGGGCTACCAGAACTAGAACTTAATGGGATCCACTTTCTCTTGAACTGTGGTACTACATGATGGTGGATACAGAGCTAATGGGTGGGAGGTTTCAGGTACACATTGACCCATACTGCACACAGCCTCCTGTAAAATCCCATATACAATAAAGACAAGAAAATATGTAGACTTTTAAAAATAACTATAGTAACAAAAGCAGTCAATGATTGCCTAGGGGTGGGAGCTAGGGCAGGGTAGGACGAAGGGACTACAAAGAGGCACAGCAAGTTTTTGGGAGTGATGGATAAGTATGTTACTGCATTTGTGGTGATGGCGCCATCAGTGTATACATATGTCAAAACGTATCCAATTATACATTCAAGTATGTGCAGTTTATTGCATGTCAGTTATGCCTCAAAAAGCTTTTAAAAAGTCTTGAAATGACTGAAAAAATATTTCTAGGACCCATTTTGTTTCCTAAAGGACTAAATTAACCTGTTGCCATCAAGTCAATTCCAACTCACAGTGACCCTATATGACAGCGTAAAACTGCCCCATAGGGTTTCCAAGGCTGAAATCTTTACAGAAGCAGGCTGCCACATCCTTCTCCTGGAGAGCAGCTGTGGGTTCAAACTGTCAACCTATCCGTAAGCAGCGGAGTGCTTAACCACTATGCCACCAGGGCTCCTTAAAGAAATTACAAAGGGTAATTGAGAGAAGGGAGGGATGCACAAGATAAAATAGCTTTACTGTTATTTTTCTCCTTAAGAGTATTAAGTTCAGTTGCTTCCCGTATTAACTAAAAAGCATAAGACAAAATAGGTAGAACCCAAATAGGATTACACCCTTTTTCCATATATACCCCCCTTTTTAAATATACCTCTCTCTACAATTGTCCTAACCTATAAATATTCACTAGAAAAAAATTTTTTGCAGAAAATAAAAACATTCTTGTTTAATGTTTTTTTCTATCAATGTGGAGATACTGAGCTAACAAATAATGTATAATTATGGAGTACTTTTTAATACATGAAAAATAAATAATGTTCCATGGGAGGCTTCATAACCACATAAATGCAGTGGTTCCAGTATTGATATCACCCTACAGCTGTGCAAAATACTGTATATTTTACAAACATTTAGTGACAGTGCAAAAGAATAGACATGTGTATCCCTGCCCCTCACTATGTTAAGTACCACAGGTTGCTGGTTTTGGAAAAAAAAAACATAAGGATGTATACTACTGACAGGCAACTGCTTCGCTACCTCAGCCAACTGTTAACTGCCTTGCTCAGGCATGTCTGGATTGCTTAAGGTGTTGGGCATGCCGTTTTCATCGCAGCAATTGTTAAAGAATTCATTCTTTAGATCTCTACTTAGAAGAGTTAAAGCTAAACCTTTCTTAAACAATTTACCATTTTCTCTAAAGGTGAAGGCTGCAAAGAGGGCCTTACAATTCAGTAACAAATGTATGCTCTGACAATTATGTATTAAACAAAATCAGGACAGTTTAACAGAATGATTGGTGCAATGTACAATTTAAGTGTATCAATTTTCCAAAAGAAATTCAATTAAGAGGCTTAGAGGATCTAAGTATTTCTAAATGACTTTATCTTAATTCCAATGACTTGTTTTTCCATCTTTCCCCCAAAAGAACATTTCTAGAGCACAAAATAGATTCATAATTGTTTAATTAGATACATTTTATATATCCTAAACATAATGGCTCCCATAGAAATAAATATTTTGTACACAAACTTTATTTACTGTGCTACAGTCATAATATACCAACTTAACCCAAGTGCAGAAACATTTCTTATACCCCTGTGGTGTAAGGAGCTCTGCTCCCACAAACACTTCATTATCTAGGATGACAGTGAACAAGATTAGACAAGTTGGATAATTAAAATCCACAAAAGAGGAACAAAAATGTGCTTTAGATTATGATGATAAACTCTTCTCCAGCCACAGCAGTAACCAGTACTGAGCAAAACAGTTTTATCAGCGTTTCTTTAACTTCCTCCCACCCTGATCCTTGGGGCCAGATCTAATGATTGATGAAGGAAGAGCACAAAGGCATGGAGCCAGAATAATCAAGAGAAGCAAAAGGTTTATTATATCTACAACCTGGCATCCCTGGTATTGAAAATCTCTTGGTTTCTCTTACCCAGAAAGTGATGTGTGATAGGTTTTTATGTCACATATAATTGATATATATTATTAAGCTGTATCTCAAATGAGGTTTATTTTCATAATTACCTGGAAATGATGGGGTATTTTAAAGTAATCCATGAAAAACAATTACTTAATTAAACACACACACACATTAAAATAACAGCAAAATCCGAGAGTAAATTTGCACCTTGGGTGGCAGCCTACAGAATCAAAATAATTAGTTTCTGGTCTGCCTCCACACATGCTGGGCTGGGCCATCGATCTGTTCAGTCTAGCCACATCACAGGACCATCATCACTTATTACTGCTTTCCTTAATGACTAGCTCAAATGAGATGAAGGAGCTTATGAATAAATCACGAAAGAGGTATAAAGACATATTAAGTCCTACTCTATCCTACATCGTTTTAGGGAAAAACAAACAAAAGTTCCTGAAATAAAAAGATTTATGTAAAACCCTAAGAAATAAATCAGGTTTTATCAACAGAATGATCTAATATTTACTCTACCTTTTTGCTGTTTAAACTATCTCAAAAGGTCAAATATTATGTAGATTAAGATTCCAAACAGAATAAGTCTCACAGTGGTACAACTGCCGTGTCAATAAAAAGTAAACATGAAATGGGATGGAGATGCAGCCATTATACCAACGTGTGGTCAATGGGAGAAAATGGTGAACTGAGTATTAGAGGAGTATTATCTAAAACTTAACTGATCATTTGAAATGGAATTCTAATTAGGATACATAAATCTTAAAAGAGATTCTAAACTTGGGATATTTTAACATGTTGTAATTTTAGTTTATTTGTAAATTTAATTAGTAAATTTAGTTAATTTCAGGTTAGTTCTGTCCACCACCCACTTACTTGATTTGTAGCCAGAAGTTACTATGTAGCATAGATCCTTTCTACTATTTTTTTCTCCCTTACTTATTTCACAAATGCTAAGTACAAGAGTTGCTTCCCCGATGGATCCCTGGTTCTTCTGCACCTGCCTGACTGATATTTTACCTGTCAGTTGCCTGATGTCTCGCCTTCCTATGTCTCTACTTGTAGTACCCTTACTTTGATGCTTTCCTTGTATTTAGGCTAAATATTTTGAGAATAATTAGGAAAATACTAGTAAGTATAGACCAGGACCACTTTAAATAGTATTTAAAGCTTTACCAATCATGGGAGAACAGCCTATTATATGGAAGTCAATAGGTTTCTAATTAAATTCTACTTAAAATTAAAGGCATGTATCTTAGGATGCAGATAAAAATTTTCAAGATGAATGAGCAGAAAAAAAATCAATAACAAGGGGAATATTTTACCACCACAGAGCTGCCTATAAAAAAAAAAATAGATACATGTAAAACAGGAGTTTAGGGAATGGGAAAGCATAGGGAGGGTGTTAAGTGAATCGCTTCGATCTGGTGATGGATTAGGGCATTTACTTCAGAATCAAATTCCATTCTAAACCGATGCATACTGCTACATTATATACAGACTCAGATGAAAAGAGGGATGAGATGTAGGAAAACTGGAACATTGCTCCAACCTGTGGAAACTTCAGAGTTTTTCCTTATGTCCTCATCGGCAGTTTTATGTTTGATAGTGTATTAGCCAGTAGCAGGAATGCTTTGCTGAGGAGAAATAACGCTAAAATCAACACCTCATAACAAAATGTAAAATGTCAGTAACCTGTTATCAGAGTTTAAATACTTAAAGCCTGATGGTAAGATTCTAAGAATAAAATATATGTAATTTTATAATTCTCTAGGAAAATCTCTAAGAAGATTTTTTCTTTTAAACATATAGGCATTTATATAGTCATCTACGTGCAGAAACTTAAGAATACTGATGCAAGTTACCTACAAAAGCCTCTGTATTAGTGGAGGAAAAACCAAATCCTGAAGAATGCCAAACACATTTCTGCCCCACTTTTTTGGGATGAATAAATTCCTTAGCTTAAGTTTATATCTCTGCCAATAGCAATGTAAATGCCTAATACGTGGTCATGTACCGTAGAGAATCACTTGATGAAAAATATGAAATAGGATTTGCATAGAACTCATTTAAACAATGCAAATAAGCTACTAGCATTCTTGCTTCTGTTCCCAGTGGAATCTGACTAGTGCCAATGAGTCGGGCATGGGATAGAAGGGTGGGTTACATTGTGCTTCACTCAAAAACTGTTATGTTTATAGTACTACTTAAGCCCATTCAGGAATTTCATATGCTTTTTGTTATCTTCTTCCAAGGTTTTAACACTGATGCCAAGTGCTTAAATTAAACACATATTTTGCCAAATAACAGGGCACACTGTGAGGTTAGGTCGAAGAGGGACGGTTTATTATCTGGACACAGGACAGGAACTTAACGAGCAATGTCAATACAGAGATCCAATTAGTCACACCTTTTCCTTTTCAGCTTTTAGATATATGACATAGAGACTGACTTATCAAAGTAAAGCACATGTTGCTTTTTTTTTTAAATCCATCTAAGTTAGTCTCATAATTTCTGATCCCATAGTGAATCATGCCATGATTCAAAAGATCTGTCCTTCACATAAACCTATAAGCACACATTAAAAAAATGATTTATTGTACATCTTTGCATTTCTTAAGGCATGAACAATGGCGTACAGATGGAACAGGCTCTGAGAAGCATCACGTCTTTTTCGACAAGGCCAGCACAAGCACACATCAAACAGACACACCTGAAGTCTGAACTGACCGACCGCTGTGGCCCAGGAGCCCCTCTGATAAGGTGGTGGTGCTTCCAGATAAAGGACCAAACGCGTGGCTTCTATGTCACGTTGCTTTGACTCTCTTGATCAGCTTTGAGCACCAGTTGCAGTTTGTTTTCTTGAAAAACTCTTCAGACTTTGGATTTTATATTCTACTCTTTTTATTCTGCTTTTCGAGGAGGGTATGGATGTTTTTAAGGAATATGGTTGCAGCAAAACAGAAAGGATCCAAGAGTGGTTAGGGGCCTTGTCTAATGCACTTCTTAGAGTCCATTATAAAGATGAATAGAAAAGCAAATGGTAGGTTTTCAGTTGACCCACAAACCACGCTTAGCTATAAGAAACTGAATTGTGCATAGTTATTTCTTCATTCAGAGTGTGATATGTTGGCTAGCTCTACATTCCCAGTTTACCAAAGAACAGGGCTGTCTACTTTACTAAACCCAGGGTCTTTTCGCAGCTCCCAGTAAGTGTCGTTAGAAACCCAGACTTCCCTTTGATTGGCATTGATAACTTTTCTGTGAAAATATAAAAATGAAGATTAGACAAAAATTGCATCAAGGTAAGCTGATAATTGGATCCTCTCCTGTGAATAAGACATACATAGCAGTACTTTTTTTTTTTTAGGGCAGTTAGTGTCTTATCTGCTTACTGATGACTTGAATATTTTTGGCCAGAAATGAACTCATTTTGTTGTTAAATGGAAGTGGGTAGGGTCATGAGGAGAGAGGCTGAGGGCAAGAATAAATCATCTCCAGGCAGGACTAGAAAGTGAAGAGCCCCAACCAAAGCACATACAAGTATTAAAACTGAGAACCTCAGGCCCCAGAGCCGAGAGTCTCTTGTGGGGAAAAGTATGCAACGTCAGTAGCTCTAAGAGCCTCTGGTTGGTCAGTCTTCAAAGCATGCACTTTAGACGTCTGAAGGGCAAGGCTGCATTTCTACCTAGGGCAGTCTTGAAATGGCAACTATAGAGGGTATGAGGTTATGCTGAGCTTTTTGTCTTGGCTCTGGAGGGCAACAGATGGATTTGGAAACCAGATTAATCTGTGTGAGGTATATACAATCCTGTAAATAATCCTGTAATAATCACCCACAATCATACCACAGTGGGTATAACTGTTCAGATTTAAGCTCCATGTATTAGAAATAAAATTAAATACTAATCAAGCTAGGATGACCTTGTGGACAGTAGGGTACCATCCCATCTCTGGGTGAGGAAGTGGGAACAAGTTTCTATAATTCTAAAGGGTACAGCTGAAGAACAAAGAGTCTCCTGGGCAAGATCCTCAGTCTCTTTTGCTGTCTATGAAAAGTGCTATAGAGAAGAATTTATTTTTATGCAAATCTGATTCAGTATTTCCACTGCCAAAAGCAAAGTTACCAAAATCAGTTTAATTTTTCTACCTTTAAGTTCTCTGGATACCAAACTATTTGTAATTTTCTTTTCACCTGGTGTTTCCCATTGTTTATGCATTTACAAAACATTTACTTGCTATCTGATTGAACTGACTTACTTAAAAAATTTTGGTATATGTTCAAGGTTATTTTCTTCCATGTATCGTCTTCGAGATCTCTGAAGTTCTTCTACTCTTTGTTTCTCTGCTGCTGCAGCTTCCAAATTTCCTTCTTCCAAAAATCTAAGCAAAGAGCAATTGATCTTTTAATATATTATCCTCTTTTCTGGGAAAAAATAATCTCATGTACACAAAATTACCTTCTGGTTGCTGTAAGTGTAACACTCTGGTAATGTCCTCTCACCCCTGCCCTAGGCACACCGCCTGTTTGTCCATCAATCCACATGCTTTCTGTGTATGTGGTCTGAATTACTGTGTACAGCAATATAATGGTAGGAGTGAAGGATCAGTGATTTGGTCCTTGAAGACTTTTCTTTGCCATTTGGGGCTCTACAACTCGAGGTTTTCAGGATGGCTGGAGGGTCCAGGGTTAGAGCAACATGAAGTAATAACTTGTGCTCCTTTTCCATATTGTCAAGAAGCACTTGTTAACCCAAAAGAATTAAAACTAGGGACTCAATCAGATACTTGTACTCCAGTGTTCACTGCAGCATTATTCACAACAGCCAAAAGGTGGAAACGAGTTAAGTGTCCATCAGCAGATAAATGGATAAACAACATGTGGTAAGTATACATATGATAAAGAGATACAATAAAGCTAAAAGGAAAAATGAAGTCCTGACACATGCTACAACACAGATGAGCCTTGAAAATATTATGCTAACTGAAATAAGTCAGATAAAGGGACAAATATTGTATGATCTCACTTATGTAAAATATCCAGAATGGGCAGATGCATAGAGACTAAAGTTTATTAGTGTTATCAGGGCTGAGAGGAGGGGGAAACATGGAGTGATTACTTAAGGGGTACTGAGGTTTTGTCTGGGGCATGGAAAAACTTTTGGAAATAGTGGTGATGGTTTTATAACATGAATTTAATTAATGTCACTGAACTGTACACTTGATGGTTAAAATGGAGAATTTGTTATATCTATTTTACCACAATTTAAAAAATATGAAACAAAATAACAAAAAAAGCACTTGGTATAGACCATAAAATAGAGGATGATAACTGGCTATCATCCATCTACTTTTAGAAAAATTGAGGGGGGAGGAGTTTTCCTGTTTTATTTGCGAGAATAAAACTGATGGAAAAAAAAAAAAAGGTTAACAGTTGGAAAAAATTACAAAAGGCCAAAGAATAGGAAATGAAATTCAGGAAGGGAATATTAAAATAGAATTGAGAAACAAAAAGCAGATTAAAAAAAAGACCCACTGGTGATTTGCAAATATTTAAATTTCAAAATAAGAGCAAAGGACAGGGATACAATATGATATACATTATACAGGAAGTTATTGATAGATTTGAATGTCAAATCGTGAGACTGCATGTCTGGAGAGAGAACAGAATAGCAGAATATAAGAGATCTGAACAGTTGAACATTCAATACTGAAAACATCTTGGCAGAAGACAGATAAAGTAAAAAAATACACTGGAAACAGGAAACTGACGTAGGTCTGGACAGTGTTTCGTTCTGTTGTATACAGGGTCACTATGCATCAGAACTGACTCGATGACACCTAACAACAACATAGAAATTTTGGAAAAAGTAAGATGAATTCAGTAGGAGTGAAAATATAGGACACAGTGAGTGCAGAATTATGTACAAATAATAAAACATAAGAGCCAGAAGGTATTAAAGTACATCTTACTCATATCCTATGGGATCAAAACCATGTTGGGCATATTCCAGGCTTTCATTCAAAGCATTTCTCAGTGCCCCTGTCACTTCATACTCTTATTATTTAGTTTGAAAGATACTCCATGTTACAGAGTAATAGGAGAAAAGAAGTTAAACAAAAAAACCAGTGGGGAAGAGTGATTTTGTATTTAGTGGAAAGACAGAGTCTATTGAATCTGTAAACCTTTGGTAATTTTTTTTGGGGGGTGAGGAAAGGAGATAAAACTTTTTGTTGAAAAACATCTGTGTTATTTTCCGTGGGGAATATTTTAGTTGAGATAAACAACCTTCTGGTATGATCACCCTATGGATACTGCTTTACCTAGGGTTGTGGTTGTGGTTAGTTGGCGTCGAGTCCATTCTGACTCATGGTAACCCCATGTGTGTGGAGAAGAGCTGCCCTCCATAGGGTTGTCAAGGCTGGAAACTTTCAGCAGCAGATTGCTAAGCCTGTCTACCGAGGTGCCTCTGGGTGGGTTAGAATCTTTCGGCTAGTAGTGGAGCACTTAACTATTTGTGCCAGAATTACTGACTGAATGAATAAATGATGGTGGAGAAGATAATCTCCATGACCTCTGTAGTCCCGTGCTATGACCTATGTACACCTTAAATACCACTGTCGTCCTTACCTCTGATCTGGCCTAAATCGTGCATCTGTCGGTGGAAGGAGGTCTTTCAGCACAGGATCTAACTCATTGAGCTCAATAGCAAACCTTGTGAAGCCATAATAGAGTTCATAGTTGGTTGGCATGGAACCTGGAGGGTGACAGATGGGCTATTGCTGAGAGACAAAAAGGCTTACAGATCTCAGAGAGCTGACTTACCCCTGTGTTTCATTAATACCCACTGTAGTACCAAATTTGTATAGTCATAAACACTACATTATACATGTTTTTCAAGTGAATTAAATCAGTTATATTTTGCTAGGTGGGGAACTTTATGTTACCAGAACTGACAGGTTCATATATGTAATAATAAAATCCAGCTTTCAAAATAAAACTTTACACATATAGTAGTCTCACTGGGTAAACTATTCCATAACTTTTCTTTCAAAAGTTCAGTAGCCTTACTACGTGCAAGCCTGACTTGCTATAAACATTAAGATTTTGCTAGAAATACTTATTTACTTCCCTTTAGAAAAGAAAAACATGAGGTCTAAATTGATTTTTATTGGCACTTTTTAACTAACCCCCTCAAAGGCAAGGCCTTTGTCTGCTTTGCCCATTGATGTATCCAAAGCTCCTAGATCAAAGCCTCATACCTAGTCAGTAGTCAATAAATAGGTGCTGAAATGAATGAACGAACCACTCTACTAGCAGGAATTTAAATGCTCATTTATCTGTCTTAGGAAACCAACATTTAATTTTAAAGTTAGGGATTAACTGACAAAATTCCAATGAGAATAAATGTTTTGTAGAGACTTGTTCCATCTATACTAATCAATTATATGCTACTGTTATTACCAGAACTCTTTTGATGTCTTTTGTTAAATGCCAACATATTGCTGCTTTTTGTTGCTCAAGTGAAGATACGACAGAGAGCAATGGCCCTGAGATTGGAGGGTGCCTGTTTGAGAAATAGCGAAGAGACTGGTGTGGTTAGAGGAGAAGCAAGTAAAAGAGAAATAGGCTATACTATAAGGGAGATAATAGGGGGTTGAGTGTGGAACCTAGAAACTTAGAGAACAGAGGGGCCTCCAAATCTGCAAACAAAATAACAAGAAATGGGCCAGACAGCAGAAAAAAAGCCATTCCCTGAAACAGTGGGGCAGGGTATCTAAAAATAGCCCACAAACTTCTTTAAAGTTGCCTTTCAGAAGCAGCTGGAGAAAACCAGGCCCAGGGACGTGCGCAGAACATCCACCTGTGACCGCTGTGTGACCTCCCACCAGGGGCAGTGAGAGGCTACAGCCCCAGCCAGGGAATTGAACCCAGAGAGCGAGAGACCGCACAGACGCGTCACCCCATAATAAATCCTGCTACGAATCCCAGAGGCTTCCAGGACCGGAGCCATCTTGGAAAGCTGCTGCATGCACACCTTAGTTAACATATCCCTGCCTGTGTCTATGAATAAACATGAATCTTTTCCTGCCAGAGAACTTTTAAAAACTCGGGCCTGTCTTTTGTTCTGTGAGGTGAGGGTATGCGCTGCTCTAGGCCCTCCTCGTCTCCACTTGCAAGCCTCTTCAATAAAACTTTGCTTGTGTGGAAAACTATGTGCCTTACCTGCTCATTCTTGACCAGTGAGAGGCAAGAACCTTATTCCAGTAACAAAAAGATCACTTACTCTGGCGAGTTATTAAATTTGAGGATTATAGATGTTTGCGAGCTTTCCTTTGTTTAATTAAAACAGAGGATAAATAACATCAGGAAGGATTTAAGTTTGATTTCAATTGTCTGAACTTTTTAATAAATATACCTAGCTTTTGAGATGCAGGCATTATACTTAAGAGTGATTTTACATGAAGCCAAAATCTAACTGCCTTTACGCGCCTATGTTTTTATAACATCACTGTTAAAGAAAACAAAAGGTAAACTGCATGGGATGATCTAACATTCACTCCTGGTACCCTCCTGGGGGCAGGACGCACATGCCAGTCTCACCTGGTCTCCAGATGCACTTTGCAGAAGGAGCCACGCCACAGTAGAGCCCTTCATGCCACTTCCCAAACAGCCGGTGCACCACCTTTCCCTCTTGATCCATAACAACACCCTGGACTTCATTCACATTAGAATTCCAATAATTCACCTGGAAAAATCAACCCCCAATTAAGAGTCAATCTCTTCAACAACGCCAAATCTCTACAACTTCTGTATGGGAAATTTTCTTAACCTTGAAGTTACACATTCAAGCCATTTCAAGAAATCTACCTTGAAATGTTTTTTTACAGAAATGGTGGCTTCCTAAGTGTTAGACAGCTAAGCTTTTAAGAAAGGGACGATCTCTACTCTATCATGGTAGCATGAAATAGAGAAGGTTTAGGCTCTATCCTAGTAACCTAATATCAATTTATAGGTTGGTAATTTCTTCCTCAGATCCTTCTGTCTTGTATTTTCCCTTTGTTCATGGATTTTAATGAATTTCAGTTGGCAATTCTGCAGAAGTGGTTTGTGAAATAATTTTCCCAGTATTTGTAAATGGTTAAATTTTATCCTGGGGACCCTGCTTTGGCCCTCTTCCAGCCATGCCCCTCCCAAAGGGGTGAAAAGTCTATGGGTACCTACCCACTTAGAGCCCATGATCCCCCTTCTAGATCAAGCCCAAATACCCAAGACTCTTATTAAATTCTCTGTCCAAATGGCTCAGAACTTATTCCACAGCCTGCACAGGCCTTTTTCTTAGATTCATCCAAGGGCAAACAATCCACCAGTGTATGCACCTTTAGGCCTGAAGGGTGGTCAAGAGGTGGCTCTTTGCAGGGAGTGTGGACAGAGCTTAGATATATGGGCTGGACTGCCTACATATGTGTGTGTGAGGTCCCCTGCAGTGCAGAACAGAGCTGAAAGTGGGAAGAAAAGCGGGCAAGGCCATGGGCCAGGACTGGTTCATCCTGTGTTGCCATGCTTCCAGCACGAAGCTCTGAAGTATCCAACCTGGCCTTGTGGCTTGTGATAAAAGGCATATTCATCAAGGCCAAAGGACAGAACATATTTTCTTTGACATTCTGTAGGCTTAATTCATATATTTTAAAATATTTACACATGTGGTATAGGCACCTCCATTTGTACTCTTGCCCTGGGCTCTGCAAGTATCAATGACAGGCTTAAAATGAAGTTTCTCATAGCCCACAAAACTAAATGCACACATGTACTCTTATCACCAAGTCAGACAAATAATGATCCCAGATCTTCACTTCTAAGCCATCTAATGAGTCTATAAGGAGAAAAAAAAGAACATCTCGAGCTAAAATAAAGACATTAAATTAAAACTAATATGATCTTCCAATACGGTGTAAAAGGATTTAACTAAGGGTTCAATGTTACCTGTTTACCATATGAGAATGTGATCATGAGGGTTCATGTACCACAATGGATTCTGTAGCACACCTAAACAAACATGGAGGTGATACTGAGGGAAAGTGGTGTTCTGTGGGCATTTCTATCCCAAACATCTTTTCTTGTTAATAAAGGCAATGCTTTTTGTTGGACTTATTTGGACTACAATAGCAGCATTTTTGGATAAGGGTTGTGATGAATGGTAGCTATCATCTACATGGCTGCTCTATTCAACTTGACAGAAATTGTCAGGAAATAATAATTACATGATATTTATCTTAAATAAGATCACCTGAATATGTTATAATCAAGCAGGAACAGAATATAAACCAGACTTGTTATGGGCAAAAAGTATTTTCTGGGGTTTTGCTTTTTGAAATGCTAACTTGCTGCTTAATAAAGAAATCATTTCTGTTTTCTGTTTTGAGATGGTGCTTTGTTGAACCTCCATACATAGAGATGCCTTCATGCCTCAAGCAACTCCATCGGTTGATTTTGCTTTCTCAACTAAAATGTCCTTAAGCACCAAAGATACAGGACAAATTCACTTGCTGCTGTTTAAAGGTAATTGTACTACTTCTTCCTCAGTAAGTGTTTTATACTATTTTTCCTACACTATGTTGTATGATGTTATTTACCTTGACAAATGTGAGTTTGCAGATGCAAACACTGCTTTTGGTATTTCTGATGGTGACTTCTCCATAATGCTCTATCCATCTCCTCCCACTGAGAATGTTATGTATGCACGTGGTGACTTTATTCCACACATAGCAATCTCCGTATCTGCTGGTGAAGAAAGAACGTTCATATTGGTTAAAAACAGTGAAGGTCACAAATAGGTATTACTGTATATACTAATGACAATGTTCTGTGATCAAAGCTTCATTTCCCTTATATCTTCCTTGGAAGTTTCTTCGTAGTCACAAATATTTATATGACATGATTCACTCATTCAAGGAAGACTTTCTAGAGGATGTGAGATGTTGTCTAAGATTTGGTGGGATGGATAAAAGGGTATTATGGACTGAGGAAAAGCAACAACAGAAGGCACAAGGGCCAGAAGAGCACAATGCATCTAGGGACCTATGAGCAGTGTGTTACAGGTAAGTGGGTGTGGCAGGCTGCGAGGCTGGAGAGGTGTGCTGAGGCAGAAGAGGGAAGGCCTTAAATGACACACCAAGGAGTCTGCATTTACCTTGCAAGCACTGGGGTTACTGCAGAAGGATTCAAGGTAGAAGGCATGATAGGGTGTGCATTTAAGAAAGGTTACTCTGAGAATGTTGTCTCGTATTTCAAGTTAAGACCAAAGATGTGAATACTTCTTTGGGAAAAGACTGACTAGCATTAACTAAGATGAAACAGATCTAATGCAAATTCCGGAAAGTAAGGTTATGAGAATTTCCGCCAAGGAATGAGATGACAGCTTCAAATCACATTTAGGTTTGCACATTATGTATATTTATGCATATTTTCAAATAAAATGAAATGCTTCTAAATCCTTATAAAATTAATGAATTGCTATGATGCAGGCACTACATATGCACCTGGGAAATATTTCTTCTTTCCAAATTTGCAAATATTGAAAGTTTATTTTGTGTACCTGGGGATACTTTCTTCCCCTCACCTTCCTCCACCAACCCACCAGCAAATTCTGTGATTTAAGAGGAAACAAAAAACAAAACGTAGCAACCAAAAAAAAAAAAAAAGAGAAAGAAACAAAGAACTCAACCTTCCTTCCTTAACAAGATAACTTAGAAATTAAAATAAATAACCCTGGATCTAAAATGAGCTCAAAATTAGAATTATAAATCATATAGAAAAGGGGAATGTTTCACATAAAATGCAAACTAGCACAGTGACTGGAACATGGTAGGTGCCTGTTGTTGACTGATGAATGAGGATGTAAATAGACAAATAGGCAGCTTTGACACATATTCTAACATTCTCATTGATTTTTGGGAACCATTCTCAAAACTTTGGTGAAGTTCGCAGAAGCTTTGAGCATACAGAGAAATGAACCCTTGGCACATTTTGAGATTTAGAAATTTCATTTCTGATTTAGAAAAACAGATAAGAAGCCAAAAGGAAGATGGGACCAACGTACTTGGGAAGCATGACATTCAGTGTTCCAACAGGCAAGATTTCCATTGACTTCCCCCAGAACTTGTTTTTCCATCTGATATCTACACAACATAGGTAGAGGACAAGAAACATGTACATCATGTCTTATCATTTGTTCCGTAAAAAATAACCTTTGTATTACACTTTACCTTTTACAAAGCACTTTCGTAATAAGAATTGATTCCGTATTTTTTTAATTAAAATGACAAGAGGCTGAAGATGGCCCAAGATGAAAAGATTAACTGTGAACCAAAAAAACCTGAATATCTATGTTTCTCTATAATACATGCTCTGTATTTGTTGTCAACTAATAAATCTCAGAAAAGCCTGAAATAATATGTGTGTGTATGCATATTCATATACACATATATACACAGACTGTACTGTGTTTTGGAGCCCTGGTGGCACATTGGTTAAGAGCACTGACTGCTAACCAAAAGGTCAGCAGTTTGAATCCACCAGCTGCTCCTTGGAAACCCTATGGGGCAGTTCTACCCCGTCCTGTAGGATTGCTATGAGTCAGAATCGACTCGACGGCAACAGGTTTGGTTTGATTTTGGTTGTACTGTGCTTTAATATTACAGATAACATTATATGTTCTTACAAATTTTCACTACAAGACAGAAATAGTTAACATAGAGATCACGTATGAGCTGTATAGCAACTGCAGTGTGGCAGTATCATTGATTTATATACATACTTTTTCCCCACGTGGAAGAATTATACAATTTGGGAGAACAGTAAAACAAAATAAAATCTCTAAATATAGATACACAAGATTTATGAGAAAGTGGGATTAACTTAATGTACATGTTCCTACACTAGTTGTTAAGATACAGCTCAGGGCCCAGCACTTTATCTCACATGATGATCTTATGTTTTCCTCTTAAAACTCAAGTTTACCTGTGTATTTATAATAACTGCCCTGTTCCCTTTTCATGAACTAAGGGAGCTTAATGCTGTTGCCACAAAATTTCTGAATGTTTGTCATAACCAGGAAATGATTTACTCTCTTATTTTGGAAGAAGGTACAGTTCTGGTGCTCTATCATTTTGTGTATTTTTTAGGTTGAGGAAATTCCCATAAGAAGAGTTACTCTGTGAGCAATGAAGCACCCTTCAAACTGTGAAGGAACTATTTATACTTAATGGTCAAATTTACATATTTTTTCTTTCCTTTCCAAAAGGGTTTTGTAACTTTTCCTTTTAGGAAAGTTTTTAATATTTGACTGAACACAGGGTATTAAGTAAAGGCTTCAATCCAAACCTCTGAGCCTCAGTGAGTAAATGACCAGAAACTACTGCAATGTTTATCAATCCAAATAGACTGTGACCACTGGTGATATGCCGCAAAGCCTTTGTTCAGGATGAAAATCTCTTTGTACACCCCAAGAAGCAAGAAGGCAACCTGCATAACCTCCATGGTATGGATACAGACAATGAGGCACAATGAGGTAAAGTAATAGCCTTAAGCTGGCAGGGTCAGCATGAACCTCTGCTGTCCCATAAGGCTGTGCCTCCTAGATGAACAATCTCCTCTCTTAAATGACATGGTATCATATTTCAACCTAGAAATTTAATTTCTCAAACTGAACTCAGTGCCAATTGCCAATATTCACTAAGTTCAAAAAGAAAAAACCTAAACACAGTATAATGTACCTTTAGAAATGAGAAACTTTTTCATAGGCTTGTAAAGTTGATTTTCAAATTATAACTAAAATACAAACCTTGCCAAAACACAAAATTCTTTGATTCACAGTGACAGGCAGAAATGGGTGGATGATGGCTAACCTGGTAATTAAAAACAAAAAAAGAAGGCAACAGACATTAGTGTTAAAACTTCCACATATGATAATTTTTTACACCATATATTGGCCACCCTAAAATACTCAATTCATCCATATATATTAGTGAATTATTCTCAAAATGCATAAGTGAATTACTAAATCTTTAACTTTTAAGATGTCATGCTTAAACATGGAGAATTTACAAACATTTAGGCAGATTAGCTAAGTAACTTTTCTGTTAAATGGCATCATAAACCACCCAAAACAGATAGTTCCCTCCTACTATACAGAGACGTCACTCAGTCCAATGGGACTTACCTGTTCTGAGAAAAATCGGAAACCTTTGTCTTCTCTAATGCATTCATAAGTCTCCCCAAGGACAGGGTTGAATGGCTTACTTCCTGCTCTGAAATAGGTGGAGCAATATCCTGAAACTGCAAATGCAGCAATAAGAACCTGTTAAAACATTTAAGAAAGGAAAATAATATAGGAGAGACTATTTCCAGGTCTGTTTGTCCCTTATTACTCTAGATTTTACATGCTCCTTGTCAACGGGCACTGATTTGATGGCCTTTGCTTTTTCTATTATTTTCACAGGATCTTCTGGAACTTAAGGGGGAAAAAAGCTAAAATGAGGCTCCCATAAGGGAATCTGGAGGCAGTTGGGGTCGAGTGTTCTTTATTCATATATCCAGCCAAATTTCATGATCATGAGTGTTGTAGGTTGAATTATGTCCCCCGAAAAGACATGTTCAAGTCCAAATCCCCAATACCTGTGAATGTGTTCTTATTTGGAAATACGGTGTTTACAGAGGTACTCAAGATAAGGTCACAGTAGATTAGGGTAGGCCCTAATCCAATGACAGGTGTCCTTAAAAGAGGGATATTTGGACATAGAGACACAGAGGATAGACGGTGATGTGAAGGTGGAGGCAGGGTTGGAGTGCTAATGTCTAAAAACCAAGGAGTGCCAAGGATTGCTGGAAACAAACCTTGGCTAGGGCGGAGGCATGGGACATTTCTACTTGAGAGCTTCCAAGGAAATTAACCCTAACGACACCTTGATTTTGGGCTTCTGGTCTCCTGAACATTGAGAGACTCAATTTCTGTTGTTTTAAGCCACTCAGTTTATGGTAACTTGTTATGGCAGTCCTAGCAAACTAATACAATGAACATCAGAGTTCAAATATCTGATACTCGGTGTGTAGGTCATGCAGGACGGTTGTGGTGCTGGTGATGAGAGCAAGTAAAGTTTCCCACAGCCACACTGGAATAAAGCCCAGGCCAAAGTACAAACAGGAAATTACTTTCTCAAACCAAAGCTCCTAAACAAATGGGGTATCTTGACATTCAGGGAAAGCTGATAAAGCGAGGCTAACCAGTTCCTGGCAAGTTGATTCTGACTCATGGCAACCCCAAGTGTGTCAGAGTAGAACTAAGCTCCACAGAGTTTTCAATGGATGATTTTTCAGGAGATTGCCAGGCCTTTCTTTTGAGGTGCCACTGAGCGGGTCTGAACTACCAACCTTTCAGTTAGCAGCTGAGCGCATTAACTGTTTGTACCACCAGGGACACCAAAGCGAGGCTAGACATGCATGCCTTAAACCTGTAAGGAATATGATCTTTTACATCCTAACTTTAGAAACCCTCTAAACCAGAGATAAGTCACAAAGCTCACCTGAAACTTTTTGGCCCTGCATGACTTATGCAAACGAACTCTCTTACCTATGTAGTAGGAAAGTTATGCAAAAACCATGTCTCCAAATATATCATCCTAAGGAATTCTGGCTTAGCCCTGGTCTAGGGTTGGCATTGTTTTGTGGCACCGAGTTTATTACCATGCGCTCATAGGGATCGTCGGTCTCCGAGGCCTTGTCCAGGAGCTCACTGTATTCAATTTCCTCACAGAGATGCTGCAGAGTGTTGAGGGGCTCATTTAGCTCCACAGGCATAGAGACTTTAGAAAGGTCTTTGCCAATGTTGTTCCTCAAGATATTCCACAGGTTGATGTTACTGGTGTCAGGACAGGGAGCGGGCAGGCACGTTCGGCGTCCATTTCGGAAAGCCCCCCCCGTAAGCTCCCCATTCAGGACTGGAAGAGGGAGAAAGACAAGAACCACAGTGAAAGATCCTCTGGTTTTCTGATTTCATAAAACCAGAGGGAATTAACCCTTCCGATGGAGCACCCTTCTTAAGCCTTCATCATGCTCTCTCAAGAATAAACTGAATTATTTCAATACAAGGTTGCTAACAAATGTACAAATATCAGTGCAAAGTTTTTAAAACACGATTGGGAAATATTCTCAAATATTATTTAAGAAAAGGTAAGTTAGATTTAAAAATTTAACATTTAAGGATGAAAACTTTTTGCATGAGCAAGAAGTAAAACTTTTTGCTCTTAACCATCTACTTAATACCTTTTTAACCATCTATTTCCACAGAGTTTACAAATATATTGAACAATCAGCTCAAACAGGACACTTAGCGAGGGGAAGAAAATGACTTTGTTAAGTCACCAGAGTTGTAATTTGCTACGTAGACAGAACAACCTGGAAGCTCGAATGATGCATACTTTGCCGAGAAATGTTGTCTGCAACGCTGGTGTTGTCTTCAGATATGTTATCACTCACATCACTGATATAAGACTCATCATCTGAAGCCTAAGGAAGGCAATAGAAGGGATTAGAATTCTCATTCAGTCTTCAAAGCTCTGATAATTAAACACTTAAAAACAAGAAATTATTGTCCAAATGAGAACCAGAGGTCATAGTGAGGAATGTACTTGGCATATATGCAGTGAACGCTTGAGGTTCTACCTCAGCCAGTATATATCAATTGCTAGAAAGCAGCCTTTGTCTTTAAGTAGCTACTTCCTTGTCTTGTTTGGGGAGGCCAGTACATAAACAAAAAACCTTTAAATACAATACAGTAAGAATGTGCACAAAGGAAGGCCCCATGACTCCACCGGGAGGAGTCAGGAGAGACTGCCTAGAGAAATATTTACGCTAGGTGTTGGAGAATTAATATGTTTTCCAATTGTTAGAGACAGATGCACAGGAAGAAGGGAGAGGATCACAAGAGAAACCTTTATTCTCAGAATGGTAAGAAGTTTAGTGTGGCTGGGATGGAGGGTAGAGAACAAGAAGAGAGCCTGGCTGAGAAGGGCTTTTCATGCCACCAAAAAGGCCTCACACATAATCCCTACAGGTCTTTGAAAACCAACAAAAATGCAAGGGAATGAGAGAATTCAATTAGTTTTCAGGAAAATACTTGGTGCCAGTGTAAAGAAAAAGCTAGCAGGGAAAAAGTCTCCAGAGTCATCTGGAAGGCAAAAAACAGGATACTGCATAGATCCCCTTAAGAAATACTGACAGCGTAGATTAAGGTGGTAGCAGTGAGGATGTGGCGGTGAAGCTGTGTATGAGATACAAAAGACCAAACTTGGCCGTTCATCTGGGGAGATGGGAGATTTAGGGAAGAAGAGAAATAAAAAATTAAGCCTACACGTAAGGTCCGTTTTTGAGGAAGATATGGAACTAAAATGAAACCAAAATATACATGAAAATAAGCTTAAAGGACAATGTAAGTCCTAAGAGGAGTCAGAGACAGCAGATAATAAAGTCGGGGCATGAGACAGACCCCACAGGGAGAAATGGGAGCAGCAATGCCTCTACTGCAGGCAAGGCTGCTATTGGTGCTTATTTACTTTCTCTAAAACGGAAACAGCACTCTATTTTTTCTGAACACAAAACCAAAACATTCGTTTTGTAAAAAGTTAGAAATTACATAAGGGTATAAAGATGAATATGAAAATCTCTCAAATCCTGTTACCTAAAGGAAACTACTTTTAACATTTCAGTGGGTATTACTCCCCAATTTTAAAATACCAGTACACATATATAGATATATCTGTCTAAATCTACTGAAAATGAGGATTCATCTACATATTGTCTTCTAGTGTTCTGAATATATTTTCATTATAATAAATATAGTGCTCATGTTTATTTAGAAGAGCAACATATATCATTATATAGTCATAACATTAGGAATTTAACCAGCTTCTAAAGATGGACAACTAGGTGGTTTCCAACTTTTCATTATTATAAACAACACTTGAACATCCTTATAAATATGTGTTTTGTGTATCTGTTTGTCTGATGATTTCATTAAGATTTATTCCTAGGCGTGAAATGCCTGGGCCAAATGGTATGCTCACTTTTAGGCTTTTGTCTCCTGCTGTCAAATTGTTCTCAATTGAGAGCATTCATCTTTCAACCCCCTTGACCACTGTACACTGTTAGTTTTTAAAAATATTGTCTTAGTCATCTAATGCTGCTGTAACAGAAATACAATAAAGTGGATGGCTTTAACAAAGAGAAATTCATTTTCTCACAGTCTAGTTTAGTAGGCTAGTCCAAATTCAGGGCGTCAGTTCCAGGGGGAAGACTTTCTTTCTCTGTTGGCTCTGTAGGAAGGTCTTTCTTCCCCTGGATTGGGAGCTTCTCTGCGCAGCAGCCCCAGGTCTAAAGGACATGCTCTGCTCCTGGTGCTTCTTTCTCGGTGGTATAAGGTCCCCAACTCTCTGCTTGCTTGCTTCCCTTTCCTTTTATCTCTTGTAAGATAAAAGGCGATGCAGGCCAAACCCAGGGAAACTCCCTTTACACTGGATCAAGGATGTGACTTTAGTAAGGGTGTTACGATCCTACCCTAATCCTCTTTAAAATAAAATTACACTCACAAAATGGAGGACAGCTACACAATACCGGGAATCATGGCCTAGCCAAATTGATACACATTTTTGAGGGGACATAATCCAATCCATGACAAATGTCTACCATCTAATAAGGAGCCCTGGTGGCACAGTGGTTAAAGTGCTCAGTTGCCAACCAAAAGGTTGGCAGTTTGAACCCAGCAGCTGCTCTGCAGGAGAAAGATGTGGCAGTCTGTTTCTGTAAAGGTTCAGTCTTGGAAACCCAGTGGGGCAGTGTTACTGACATATAGGGTCACTGTGAGTTGGAATAGACTTGACAGCAATAGGTTTGGTTTGGTTTAACCTACCTGATGAAAGATCTCTTTCTAACATGTGAATTTCATCTTTTATGGATTCTCTTCTCCTATCTTTAACATGTTTTACTACTTTACCATATGTTATATTTTTCCTAGCTTGTAATTTGGGTTTTTAACTTGGCTTATGCTAATTTATTTTTTCAATGTAAAAGTTTTAAATTTGTATATAGTAAAAACAATCAGTCTCTGCTGTTAAGGTTTCTGGATTTATTGTTATTTTTAAAATGAGGGTAGTGGAGAGTTCATATAAATAAGGAGAGAAGAAATGATTGGCAGAATGATTGCATGAATGAATGAATAAATAGCGGTGGTTTTGCTTCTGCACACTGAGCTGCGTTTCAGCAGTCTATAAACAATGCAAAATGAGAATAAAGGCTTTCTCTGATACATATTTTCCTACTGCAATTGGTTCTAAAGAATAGAGTTTTACAGCTCCCGTTAACTGCAATGGAGCTGAAAGCTAAACCACCAGGCTCATGAAAAGCCACCTTCTTAAGCCTGATAAAATAAATAGATAAAAATTCTTCTAAGAGATTGCTCTGCAAAAGCTAAGTAGACTCAGTTTCATTAGAGGAGACAAATGCCTGCCTGAACCAAATTCACGTTGCATGAATGTTTATTGTTTGAACATTTGTTAGGAAAATACTCATGTTTATCCTACAAAAAGCTATTTATTCCTCTTGAATTTTCAATCTCTCTCAAATTGATACATCATAGAAAAAATCATAGAATTAAATGAGGTAAATACATGGTATTGCATTGTAAGGTATGCAAGTGCTATTTGGAGTTAATTAGTGGGTCCAAGAGGGATTCCGACACCACTCACTCTTCTTTCCCTTCCTAGAGGCACTTTCACGAAAGTGGTGATTTTTTTATGGATGGATGAACTTAGAACATGGTAAAATTAAATATATCTAGATAGATGATAGACTAATAGATACATAGATAGTAAAAATAACAAGAGACCAGCTACTAATTGTAAAGAGTCTTTGGTCAGGTGGATCAATGGTACATAGATTCTTCTGTTTGCCATTTCTTCTTGCTTCTGATAAGACTTGACATTATAGTTCGAAAAATGGTGCCATGAATAAAAGAAGTTGCTTTGATTAAAAAAAAAAAAAAAAGTTAGGGGGCAGGAGGAAATGGTAGTTTGAAATTTTAGGCAGGGCAACCAAGGTAGGCTTCACTGAAGGTGACTTTCTAGTAAAGGACTGAAGCGAGTGAGGTTGCTGACATGTGGATATTGGGCAGAAGAGCATTCTAGCTAAGGTGGATGCACATGGTGAGGCCCAATCGCCTTTGGCAGCTGTACTGCAGAGGATCCAGTCTGAGCCTCTATGCAGCTGCTGCTAGGATTCACACACATATAGTAAACTAACCAGGTGGGCTTGCCAAAAGTCTGTGAGTGTGAAGATTTGAAGAGCCTTCTGGGGTGACCTCATCATTTAGGAGAGTCGGGCAGATACTGCTGACCCAACAATAAAGGCTCTTAGCCGAAGTAGAGGAGCAGCTCTGAGAACACCCTGAGTCTGTCACTTGAGTCCGTGTCCTGGTCCAGCCCCTTCAAGTACTTAAGACTGAGTGTTATGATAAAGGAAGAAGTTTTAAGTAAAAACAGTTATTTCATGAAAATCTGTAAGACACAGGGCATAAGGGACAGGTGTGCAAGTCAGTTCTTTCTAGTGTGGGTTATAGATGAGTCACTCTCCCTATTCCAGCAAGGGATACAAGGTGTCTTTAGCAAATTGAGAATTCCAGGATCACTCCTTTGGCCTCTGGGAGGCTCCAGAAGAATAGAAGTGGCATGAGATGAGGCTGCAGCTGTCTATGGGCATGGCTCAGATACAAGGACCTTTGTATGAAAGCTGAGGAGTTCAGATTGCTATTCTCAGGACACTGGGAAACTGGGACATGACCAGGTTTGTATTTTAGAAAGATTAATCAGGGTACCCAGTGGAAAATGGATTGGAGGGGGCAAGATGGGAAACAGGAAAAACCAGTTATGGGACTGACAGGGTAATCAAAGTGGGGAGAAGATGGGGGGTTGAACTGGAGCAGTGGCAGTGAAGCTGAAGGGAAATGCATGGATCTAAGAATACTCAGATGACAGAAGGTACAGAATCAGATGAGTAAATCAATGTGGGTGATGGGAGTAATGAGAGAAGGAGTGAAGGAAAATACCCAGGTATTTGATGCAAACACTTGGGTAGAAGAGTACTGATATAGGCAACATGAGGAGTATGTGCAGGGTTGTTTTTTTTCTGGTGTGTATATGTAAGGGGTTTGTTGATTAATTATTTTTTTAGATGTGTTGAATTAGAGATTCTGGGGGAACACCAGGTGGCAATGTCCAACAGGCAGCTGGTTATATGGATTTGGAGCTGATTCTCCTCCCTTCCTCTCTAGACCTGCTCTCTCCTTGAGCTTCAGACTTCAATACCCAGATGCCCACCAGATAACGCCACGAAGAGGCCTAATAAACTCATGATGCCTCAAAAGTGAACGTATCATTGCCATGTACCCCTGCCGTGCACCTCTACATGCCTCCTTCTACCACTAGGTTCTTTTTCCTCCCTCACCTCCAAGGAAGGTGCACCACCATCTTGCTTAGATACCTATAGTAACCTGATTCACATCCTATTCATTTCTGTATCACCCCACTAGTACCTTGGCACCCCAGTCAAGTGAGACCCAACAACCTGGAAATAGGGGGGATTGGGTGCTTTCAGAGAGATAAGCTATAAAGTCAACAGATGATGGGTCAGAGTCCAGACCTGCAGAGTCTAATTTGACTGTAACCTGACTGAAAATGGAAGAAGCAATGGGAGCTTAGAAAAGAAACAGTCAGAAAAGGAAATGCTGGTTAACATGCTTCCAGTATGGCGGTTCCAGTTGAGGAGAGGTAGTGGCCTGGCTCAAGACACAGATAACCAGTCCGCTGGTAGGGGTATCCCTGTAGTGGAGACAGAAGCAAGGAGCCAGTGTATCTTTATCCTCCTAGCCACTGTGTTCACTCAGCTCACTTTTCCTGCTGTGTCTCATTCTGTGCTCACCAAGCAACCTGCCTGTCATGCACATTTGCCTACAGGGAAAGAAGCACTAATCAGCAAGCATGGCTATTCTATCCATCTCCTATCAGTTATCATTATAATTGATTAAACTGGCACTCAGCCTGTGAAGGGGAGTCTCTGTGAACCTGCTATTTTATCACTTGACATCTGAGAGGCAGGGGCAAACCTTGGTACATTAACAAATTCAGTGCCTGATACAGGAATTCTATTTTACCTTTCTCGTATTATAAAAGTGATGTACGTTCATTATTTCTTTCTCTTTTCTACTTTGTTTTTGTTTTTAAAATCACTCGTAATTCCAAACATCCAAAAACAACTACGACTAACTGTCAGGATGTTTCCTTCCAATTTCTTTTCCAGGCACGTGGAAAAAACATTTAGCAACTATTTCATTTCCTTTTTATACGAATGCAGAACAGATTCTGCAATCCTAAGTGACAAAATTCCTAATCGACTCTGTGAGAAAGGGTTTCAGCTGCTTCCTCTATTAAAAAGAAAAACGCCTACTTGACTAAATTTCAGTAATGTCTATAACCTGAACAAGGAAGAACATCCCTGCTTCCATGATCTTGCCAAGACTCATGGGCATTAAGAGCAATCCAATAAAGCTTTCATGGTAGCTGGTGGTTAACTGCCAAAACCCACAATTATTCAACTAGCTGTATACTAGACATTATCCTCCTAAGTGTAAATCCACATCTTGAGCAAGAATATACGTATGGTGACATTCTAATTTTCTCATTCTTTCTACAGTTATAAGATAGACTTCTATAAAGAACTCTGTGATCAACTATCTGATTACTCTGACATATGGATCATACAAGAAAGTCAGAACAAATGTTTGATTCTTTCCTTTTATTCACCCAATTTAAGAGTAACAAGGTAGTATCCAGACTGATAAGTGCCCAGTAAATGGGAGTCAATATAGTTTTCATGCTTTTGGCTTTGCTAAAATTTGGACATCTTACTATGATGCCAAAAAAAAAAAAAAGTCCAGTCATACTTTCTTCAACCCAAACTTATGATCATGAGTAGTTGTGGGTGACATGTCATAGAACCTTACTTCATTCTCTGATGAGCTTGCAGAGAGGAGCACCTCTTGGGCATCGAAGAACTCAGAGACAGATTCTGACATGGAGAGGCGGCTCTCATTGGCTACTTGCTGTGACAAGGGGAGACTAACATGGATTTGCTCACCAGCCTAGAGAAGAGAAAAGCACATAGTTTAATCATTTTTCTGTTTTAGAAAAGCTATTCATTCGTAGCATGATGCCAAGTATCTGGAGAAATCCACACTGTGCATTCAAAGAGTGGTGAGCACAAGTAATTTTCACTTGCAGCTCAATCTTGACCACAGCCTAAGTCTTCTTCCAGTATGTCTAAAGAATCCACAAGGCAGAGTAGGAAGGAATAGGTACTGTGATTTGATTTTAAATCTCTGTCCAACTGATATTAAGTGGAATTTCATAGTTTGAGCCCCTATCAATCTGCTAAATTGATTGTGGAGGTAAGTTCATTCTCTTATTCTCAGGTCTAACACTACTAGTCATATTCTAGACATTATACTAAACCTCAAGAAGTATGTGTAGAAACTACTAGAGACATGCTAACAAAACAATCTACAAGTCTAAATTTTGAGGCAAAGTATATAAAAGTTATTGTCCAATTTGATCAGGAATTTTAACCAATGAAACATATAAACAGAGTATTGAACCTCATTTCAAACTGTATTTTTATTAAATAAGTGATAAATATTGTTTTCAAGGCATCTATCTAAATTTCAATCGTAAAAACATGTAAGAGATGTATAGTAGATATTTCTGTGCAGTAGATATTTCTTTACAGGTTGTGAAGAGGAATCCAACTGAGACTATTTTAAAATTTTTAAATGGCAACTCTTTAGAGCTACTTCTAAAGATTTTGGGTGTTAGGTGTAATGACAGATCACAGCACTCGTGGAAATGAACAGGCATAGAGTGGGCAACTTAAGTTAAAGAGAAGCTGTCTTGGGATGATATTTCCTAAGCAGTTAGAGGGTAGAACCCTTGCACCTGTAGATTTCTTGCTGCAAATACGGCCTCAGTATTAGTTAAAACTCTTCCCTTGTTACATGTATCACTCAATATGAGGCTCTAATATTACTGCTGAAAAGTGTAAAACTTCACAGATATAAAATAATTGTTCTGTCAAGGGTCATAAACAAAATTATACATTTAAGTCTTGTCCAAATACTGAGTATTCTTCTATCCCATTTCCATTTCTTCAATCTGAAAAATAGGAAATGGCATAATAATAGCACCGACCTCAGAGGGTCACTGGGAGAATTACATGAGCTAATACACGTAAAGTGGTTAATACAGTACCTAGCACACAGCATATGTACATTTGACAAGTATTAGCTATTAATTATCATTATCAGTAGTAGCTGTAGTAGCACCATTAGTATTAGCAAGGTCAAGTGCCTTCTCTTCTTAAACGGAGCTTTCAAAAGAAACCTTAAGAAAACTTTTATTTGGCACCTTCTCAAGTAAAAATGATTTTTTCAACATTTCATTGACCATTTGGGGATAATGAACATTAAAAATGAAGACTGAAGACAGACACAGAAAATTCACAAGCAGCATAGATATATAAGCAAAAATTTAGCAGCATCATGTGAACACAGGAATAAATAAAAATCAGCACTGATCACCCAGAATAAATGATATCAAGCACATGAATGTTCTTCACTCCAAAGAATACAAATGTGTATGTGGGGAATCTTATCAACAGTGAAAGAGCTGTATAAAAATAAAAATGTGCAGTAAATTTAGAGGCTACAGAGTAAGTACTCAACATCTATTAAAAATCAGTCTTACCTCATCAGGGCTAGGAATAATATTTACACTGACAACCTGCTCACAAATAATAGACTCTGAATGTATTCTGTTCAACCGACTCCTTAGTTCAGCATTCTGGTTGAGTGCCTTGAAATAACAAAAATTGCACATGAAACTTCAAATTAATAAGCAAGCATAAAACAAAACAAGTACACAGGTACAACTTAGACAACAAATTCTCTGATGTTCTCAGCTGTTAACTTTTGGAGTCATCATAGGCCAGAACCTACTGGTAAGAAGGAAATAAATGGCTCAGAATTAAGGAATTCAAAATTTGTTTTATAAGATTACTATTTAGTAGCTTAGTGGGCTGAAAGAGTTTATGTATTTGATAAAACTGATTTATTTCATTCTTTTCCCCTTAGATTCAGGCCCATTATATCCAAGCCCAGTCTACCACCACACATATATTACTTTTTGCAGCCTGGGAGAAGATCTGTTAGGTACGAAAACTGTTGATTCTTTCAATTTCTTATTCTACTTTCCAAAGTTTGGGAGTTGTTTCAAAGTGGGATAGCTATCTTAAAAATTATTTGGAAATGGAACGGGCAATGAGCTGGCTTTAGTTTATAGAAGTATATTTTAGTCTGATGAAAGAAAACAGCTATATCTTCATGTTCCAGGTAGCTGATGTTCCAGGAGCACAGAATTAACACATGACAGAGCAGGAGAACTAACTCACGTGCAGATGAAAAAGTGCCTTCACTCAACAGTGTAGATGCTGACAACCACAACAAAAAATGTAAAAATGAAAGTAAACTGATCCCAAGTTACCTACATCATACTACTTTCAACAAGCCTGTCATCAGTAAAACATGACATGCTATAACACAATTTAGTAGGTACAGCCATTGTATTTATTACGAGAACAGCTGTACATAAACATGGACCCTGTGGACAAAGGTACAGTGAATCCTCAGGGAATAGACTTCTCAGTGATACATGTTTCATTTACATAATACAGATGCACCTAACTGGAGTTACATCAAGCCTCAAAAAAAAAACCTATGTGAGGACAAGATTCTGTAAGAAGTTGGGCCATGTCTGATTGCTGCTTTTCTTCCCATTAAAACTAGCAATTGGAAGATGGAGATGTGTGTTTCAGAGAATGGAAGGTCAATGTAGGGCTTATTAAAGAGCATCTGCCCCAGGGAGTGGGCATTGTTTTTCTTCATACAGAGTCAATGAATACACTAACCCCTACATATGTAAATATGAGATCCTAACGGCATCTCCGCACCTATTAAAACAGCCAGGGTAGATACAAAAGCAGCTTAACTTTCCACTTGCACTGAGAAGTGCACAGTCCTTGAGCACAGAACATAGAACAGCCTAGCCCCACCCGCCACGTGCAACTGTGATTCCTGCTTCTTCTTTCCCTTCAACCCAACATTCGCTTTTTGAACACTGAAAACTGTTCATTCACAGCTTTTGGCTTTTGTTTAAAGTCTGTAGACCTTATTGGAGGAGTAGCAGAGTGCGCACAGCTTTGCATACCTAAGACATTTCTATAACCTTTGCCTTAATTCTCTAGACAGGTCTGCAAGTTTGGGCTCTGGCCATTTGCTAGTGTCACAAACACAGAAACAAGCACTTGCCTCAAATCCATGTTGGGATGAGGTGACACATGAACAAGCAAGCAAACACGCAATGCAATGGGAGGATGTACTCAAAATAAGAGTATTTTTATATGAACAAAGGATCTCTGGTGGCGCAGTGGTTAAGTGCCTGTCTACTTCTCTGTGGGAGAAAGATGTGGCAGTCTGCTTCCATAAAGATTACAACCTTGGAAACCCTATGGGGCAGTTCTACTGGCCCAAAGGTCGTTATGAGTTGGAATCAACTCCACAGCAAATAGTTTATAAGAACAGCAGTGGGGTAAAGGAAGGAGGGGAGATAAAGCTTGAAGACCTGGAACTTCAGTTACACAATACATGATACACTCTTCATCTTTATGGAGGAAGGGTATGAACTGGAGCCCTTTTCTGGATGGTGGCAGCAATGATTTCAGAGAGAATTTTAAGAGTGAAAAATGCCCAGTTTGTAAAATACGTCAAATAACACACCTAATCTGGTAAGCTGTCAAACAGTGATGGACTAAAGGTGGATACAGAGTCTACAGTCGTTAAATTTGGGAATAGAAGGAAATACAGATCTGGCTAGCTGAGAAAACAGGGAAGTGTTAGAAAAAAAAGTGATTACATTTTTAGTATACACCATGTGCTCCAAAAGAAGAATCCTATTATCTTTACATCTTGCAAAAGTGCTCAGGAGCATTTTTCCTGGTACAAAATCTCAAACACTTGGAATTAAAAGATAAAATAAAATAAAAAACTGCCTTACTCCGGTCCTTCGTGACTATAATAAATAGGCTTATTTATTCTTCTGTGATTTTTTTTGCCCACAAATATAATGAGATCTTAGTTGTTTAAATCTTTGGAACCTGATATATTTTTGCTGCCTTGTAAATGTCAGCTGCTAACTGGAAAGGTTGGTGGTTTGAGCGCACCAGCTGCTCCTCAGGAGAAAAGACCTGGGGATCTGCTCCCATTAAGATTTCAGCCTAGGAAACCCTATGGGGCAATTCTACTCTGTCTTATAGGCTCTCTGAGTCGGAATCGACTCAATGGCATACAACAACAAAAACAACCACCTTGTAAACGTTAAGGCCTCACGGTCAGTTGCCTGGTGGTTTTAAGTGCAGAATCACAGTCTTGGCCTGAAGGTTACCATTCAAACCTCTACTCATGGTTCCTCCATAGTGAATGCACCTTCTATTGTCCCTGGAACAACAGAATTAACAAAACAACCCCACAAAAACTCAAAGGCAAGGATAGATAATTGTTCTTCACAGTGAGAGTTTTAAACATAGCTTTGCCATTTGTAAGGCAAACTGCAGAATTGTTTAGTCTGGATATTTTTTTTAAAAAGCAGATTCTCCTTTAAGCTCTCATCTAATCCAATATTCGTTAAATGTGCTCCTGACCACAGGTGTTTGCGTGGGGGGGGGGGTGGTACACGAGACAAACTCTGGCCTTAATTTCAATAGGGAATGAGCTATAATTTTTAAAGGAATTATTTTTTTTCATAATATATATGCAGTGGTAGAATAAAAGTTGTTACTTAGTACAAAAAACACAGAAATAAATACTGTTCCAATTCTGGCAACCCCTATGGTGGAAACTGTAAGCAGACAACCAAGCATGCAACAGCCCATTTCTGAACATCTTTCTGGGGCTGGCCTCTCTCCTTTTGCCTTGATCACACAGATGGTTTGAAGTTTTTTACAATGAAGTGTCATGAGCTTTGTGGTGCCGCTCTTAGGCATTGCTCAGGACCACATTTAATATTTCCCTTCCTGAAACGCAACTATTTTCCTATATAATGATATCATGGAAACCTCGGGAACATGGAGGAATATAAGTATTTTCAGTGAAATGATGCCAGTGTTAATTAACATAAAAGGCCCCAGAAACTGGCAGAAAGAACATAGGGAATGTACTCCAGGAGGGTGAACAGTGTTGAGGCAAGGAAAAAGGAGGCAGGTCACCAGCCACTCACATTAGCCTGTGAGCGAGAAAAGCTATGAAGACTTGTCAGTAATAACATTGTTCTATTAGTTGCATAAAGGAGGCTTGGTGGCGCAGTGGTTAAGCACCAACTGCTAATCAAAAGGTCAGTGGTTTGAACCCAACAGTGGCTCCGAAGGAGAAAGATGTGGCAGTTTGTTCCTTAAAAACTACAGCCTTGGAAACCCTATGGGGCAGTTATACTCTGTTCCATAAGGTTACCATGAGTCAGAATCAACTCCACAGCAATGGGTATTAGTTGCATATAGGACCAAAGGCCTTCTAGAGAGGGAGCACCTTGATGATAGGAACCGTGCCTAGATTCTTTACTACACAGGTTCTGTGCTTATTCTCACTCCGTGCTTTCGTCAGTGAGCTCAGACTACACTAAAACTCTCCATGACACTTTCATTTCCTCATGCCTGGTATTCCTTGATAGGGATATGAATCAGACTCAACTCGATGGCAATGGGTTTGGTTTTGGTTGGTGTCCCCTGTACATATTCAAGTGAATATCTCTAAGAAACACTGAATTCCTCCCCAATTTACAAAAGAAGTTACAGTCTTGAAGATCTGAGTCATAATCAATTGTCCAAACCCCACCTCTTTAGCTATTATCTTCCATTCATGAATCCTGGCAGACAATGGGTGAGAATTAACCTTAGTCTGGGTGAGACTCTGACTTACACATTTTACTAAATGGAACTGTGGGTTCTGGGAAGGAATCATGAAAGCCTGCCGGGTTGGAGAAGGATATGAAACATATGGCAAGATAGAAACCCTTTGGATAAAAGCAAGAACCAAGTCCTGGATACCTCTTAAAAATTACCATTTTTTTTCCAATTTTAAAACAAATATATACTATTACAGTATAGTATAGTTCCATTTAGTAAAATGTATAATATATACTATTATAGTATAAAACCCTGGTAGCGTAGTGGTTAAGTGCTACAGCTGCTAACCAAAAGGTCGGCAGTTCGAATCCACCAGGCGCTCCTTGGAAAGTTTCTATGGGGCAGTTTTACTGTGCAATGGGTTTTTTTATAGGGTCGCTATGAGTCGGAATCGACTTGATGACAGCAGGTTTGGTATAGGAGCCCTGGTGGTACAATGGTTATGTGCTTGGCTGCTAACCGAAAGGTTAGCTGTTCAAACTCACCAGCTGCTCCATGGGAGAAAAGACCTGGCAATCTGCTTCCATAAAGATTTATAGCCTTGGAAACCCTATGGGGCAGTTCTGCTCTGTCCTATAGGGTCACTAGGAGTTGGAATCAACTTCACAGCAATTTTTTTTTAATAGTATATTTGGAAAAGACAAAGGAGAAAAATATTTTCAAAATTCATACCTTACTACCCAATCAACCAACTATAGGTATTCAGGTGTATTTACTTGTAGTTTTTTTCCCCCTTGCATTTTATCACATTGTTTAATGTGTGACATAATTGACATCCTGTGTCTGCTACTTACTCTTTTCACATAAGCATTTTTTTGTTTGTTGATAACTCTTTATAAACATGATTTTAATAGTTACGGAATAGGCAATTGTTTCCCATTATTGGGCATTTATGCTGTTACAGATTTTTAATAATATAAATCTCACTGCCGCGAACATTTCTGTTATAATGAGTTTTTGCATTCAGCATTACTTCCTTACTAGACATGATCAGTTAAGCCCCTACAGGATCAAAGGATTAAAATTTTAAGGATTTTAAATAAACAAATTATGTCTAAAGTCACATCAATTTAAACTTGCTGGATAACTACAAAAATACGTAACGGATTATATGACGAATATCTTCATACACAACAAACCTGGCCAAGTCTTAGGGAACTGTGGAAATCTGCAATACACTTGGAACTTTTATCCCAACTCAGTATATTTATTTTGGGCATGTGAACAGTTGTGGACAGGCAGGATGGCAGATATGACTGGGCTTTTAATTATGCTACTATGTAAGCTAAGCCAATTTTTTTTTCATATATACCACATTTCATTAATTCTAAGATGCTCAGTTTCATCCACACTTAACATCTCTGAAATTGGGGCGCATCTTACAATAAATACGTAAGAAAGCACAAGTTCAATTTGATTGACAGCTGTTTTTCTTTGTTTTTGGTTCTGTTAGGTGCTGTTGAGTCGGTTCTGACTCATAGTGACCCTATGTACAGCAGAAAGAAACACTGTCTAGTCCTGTGACATTCTCACAATCACTGCTATATCTGAGCCCACTGTTGCAGCCACTGTCATTGAGGGTCTTCCTCTTTTTCACTGACCCTCTACGTTACCAAGCATGATGTCTTTTTCCAGGGACTTAGTGGTAGACAAAATGATGATGGTGCATCTTACAATTGAGGGCATGCTGATTCAAGGAAATACGGTATTTCTAGCTGGAGTACAGGGATCATATCCTGCTGCTTACATTTATATGGCCCTAACTCCACTGCATTTACCATAAGCTGTGCACAGATTCTAGGACAAGAAATTAAACCAGTAAACAGTGATTAAGTGATAGACTCAAGTCAAATTGAAATTTTTATTATGATAATTATTATGCTATGCTGAGGCTGCCTTATTCTTATTATATACTATTTGATTTTCATGTTCAGGGTATGACATTAAACGGGACGTGAAATTATAGCTGATGCAGAATATAGTCATTTATAAAGGAATAGATGCCACATAAAATTCCCTGCCTACAGGCTTGAGTTTAACATCTACGCTGCCTCTCAGGTATGAAAGTCAATTTCAAAGTTTCATGGAGGTAAAATAACAGAATTATGTATGTGTCTATGTACATATGGAAACCCTGGTGGCATAGTGGTTAAGAGCTATGGCTGCCTACCAAAAGGTCGGCAGTTCAAAACCACCAGGCACTCCTTGGAAACTCTATGGGGCAGTTCAACTCTGTCCTATAGGGTCGCTGTGAGTTGGAATCGACTCGACAGCAATGGGTTTGGTTTTTGGTATGTAAGTATAGATCAGGGAAGAAATATTACTTTAGAAGAGGAATTCATTAGAATGCCCAGCATTGCAAATTTTACTTGCCCCAGGCAGGTAACAATTATGTTAAACATGTAGTGAAGAATGCTAATTGCATATATTTTATATGCTACATTCCTTCTAAAAGGATGATGGAATTTGCTGAGTTGATATACTTAAACTCTTTATTGAAAAATGACATTTTAATCATGAGACATATGTCAAGTAGGGCTTATGTCAAATAAAAAGAAGTAACTTTAAACATATTAGACTACATTAAGAAATTATTTAAACACATTTTCTCTCCTTCCTTCCCTCTCTGGGGGAGACTGGGCTTGGCAACAGGTCATGAGAATATCTGGGGTTTAACTAATAACACATGAATATGGACCAATGATATCTTTAGACTACCTAAAATCATACTATAATTCTAAGTTATACTAATATAAAAGCACATTCAGAATATGGGAAAAAAACTGTCTCTATTTACTCAAACTATTCTGTATTTTGTTCAATCCCAAGTGCCGTACTGACAGAGATACACTGAAAATAGAGTTGGCCAACCAAGATGGCCCCATCATTTAACCCCATGCCCATCTTCGATGTCTTCTAATCCACCTCACTCCTTACCTTTATGAAGTAAACATGCTGAGGTAACTCCAACCTCAATTGCCCTACCAGATTGTACATTCTCTCTCCTTTTCTTTACAACCAGGTTTCTAGAAAGAAACAAAGAAGCCAATCCTAGAAATTTCTGCTTCTTCACCATTCATCAACTCTGGACAATCCCATCATAGCTTCCCCCCCAGTCTTCTGAAATATGCTCTCCTGACTGCCAAAATGAAGGTTTTTTTTTTTTTAGTACATGTATTATTTGCTGCTAAATCGGATTCTGTTAACTTTTTCCTTCTTGAGACTATCAAAACTCTTTACCCTTGATCTCAATCGTCATTGCTTTCTAAATTCTTTGGCTGCTATCCCTGGGTCTTCACCAAAAGTTTCCCTCTCTTAGCATGTTTTTTAACTATTAATCTTCCTCATGGCAGCACCACTGGGTCACTTATATTCTGACTCAATACACAATTCATCGATACCTATAACTTCACCTATGTATTAGGATATCCACATCCTTTTCTATAGCCTAGACCACTCTCTTGGGCTCTAGATCTATATATCAAATTGCCTGCATAGTTGTCCAAGTAAAAAAGCTGGAAATTAGCTTTGACTTGTTTCTCTCCAAAATGCGGCTGATCTCCAAGCCATGCTGATTCTCCCTCCTTGGTGTCTTTGAACCCATCCCCTCCTTCAAACCCTACTGGCACTTGCTTAGTTTAGACACACATCTCTGGATTATCATAATAGCCTTCTAAGTAGTTTTGCCTTCATTCCATTCATCTGCCATACTAAACTAATCTTTCTAATATGCAGAAATTGTTGTTGTTGTGTCCTCAAGTCAATTCTGACTCATAGCAACCCTACAGGATACAGTAGAATTACCCATAGGGTTTCCTAGGCTGTGATCTTCATGCGAGCAGATCGCCAGGTCTTTTCTCCCATGGAGCAGCTGATGGGTTCGAACTGCCAACCTTTCAGTTAGCAACCAAGTGTCTTAACCATTGTGTTACCAGGGCTCCCTTATATGCAGAAATACACAATAATATTTCCAATTTCTGACATGATTGCACACCAGTTAAAATTCTTTAAGTTCTCCCTATCACAATAAGATAAATCCAAACTCCTTTGTGTGGTCCCTGATGCATTGGTTGCTGTAAACTAGCTGCTTCTAGAGTAAGTCTTCCTTGTTCACCCCTTGTTTCAGCCTCTATGAACCACCTGCCATTCTCTAGACACCTCTCCAGTGGTCTAGCCATGGATAGTGGTTCACTAGGAAGGAGTGAGCTGTCAGTCAATGTAAATACTTAAGTAAAGGCTGGCTGAGGTGATTCTCAAAAGAGAGTCCAGCCTCAGAGGTGAAGGGAATAGACAGCCTGTGAGGGCATGGCTGCCCCAGTGGGAGGATCTGAACAGACACCAGAATGTGAACACGTAACTGAAAGCACTGAATTCTCTAGTAGAATAGCCCCAAATTACTCTCCTATCTTCTGAGGATAAAATTGAGCTTTTTGGTTAAAAAAAACTAAATATAACAACTAAAAACAAAACCCAACCAAAACCCCAACAAAAACTTATTGAGGCTCTAACTCTAGATGCAAATAAATATGTTTGGATAAGAGAAGGAGATGTTTAACCCAAAGGACACACAATTGATAATTATTATTATTATTTTAATTTTATTGTGCTTTAAGTGAAAGCTTACAAATCAAGTCAGTCTCTCATATAAAAATTGATATACACTTTGCTATATACTCCTAGTTGCTCTCCCCCTAATAAGACAGCACACTCCTTCTCTCCACTCTCTATTTTTGTGTCCATTCGGCCAGCCTCTGGCCCCCTCTGCCCGCTTATCTCCCCTCCAGACAGAAGCTGCCAACATAGTCTCATATGTCTACTTGATCCAAGAAGCTCACTCCTCACCAGTAACAACTGATATTATTTTGGTTTTGCTTTATTTTACTCTTATCGTGGTAGCATCAGCTCTTGCCTTGGGAGCTGCTGCTATCTGCCCAGGCCCAATTCAAGGTCCAATTCCTCCACGAAGCCTGATCTGTGGCTCCTTTGTCAGCTCTGACAACAGAGCCCTGGAAATCTGCACCATTCATTTGTGCTCTGAATGGACTTCTGTGTGGTCCACTGAACTGTTTCCTGAGTAAATGCTGCTCATCCCACTAATCAGGCCATGAGCTTCCTGTGAACAAGGCCAGGGCTGCTGTCATCACCTCATACAGTACCTAGCACAGTAGGCTGAGTGAAATAAAATCAATAAACAAGTGATTAACTACTGTAAAAGTTCTGTTCTTAATCATTCAAATCTCACTTGATGCCCAAATCAGGATCTCTATATACCGTTCCCAGTCTTGACCAACAAGCAAATAACACCAATCAACGAAGTTTCTCAGTTTTCTTAGCAACCGGCTTGACTAACACCGCTAAACTGCTATCACTCAATATGCCAGAAGGCAACATTCCAATACTTAGGAGAACAAGAGCATATTTTATATATTTACAAAATGATTATCTGCATGCTTATTTGACCATTACTTTGATCTCTGTGATGTGTGATCAATTAACTTTCAACACATGAGAACAGTACAGGGAAAACCATTAAAGCATTCTTAGGAATAAAGCCTTCTGCAAACTGGCAGAATAGGTGCCACTTTTAATATTAGCTCATGCTCCCAAAGCCCCGGGTTTTGCACTGGAAGCGACGTATGCACCTCAACTGACGGCATTTTATGGTGGACACAAAAAGTGTGACTCAGGTAACAGCACTGAGTAACATGAAGCTTAACATGGAAAATAAGCTGACAGTTCAGGTACATCAAACGCAGTCATA